>NC_143438.1:6485000-7735000 GCF_987193195.1 Phasianus colchicus | reverse complement strand
CACGCTTACAGAAGGGAAAGTACATCCCTAGCCATCCCCATTTTCAATGCATCCAGAGGAACTCCTTAACCATCACAGAAGTAATTACATTTTTTTGCACGTGAGTCCCTTGTGATTTTATAATCCCTCTCTCATTTTTTGTTCTGTTGACATCTGTGACTAAATTCCAACTGATTTCCAGATGGAAAGGGCAGCATGTGTTGTGCAGGCCTCTGAGATGCAGACAGCATTAAAGCACCACCCTGAAAACCTATTTTAAAGGAGCTATAGGGTTAATGTGCATAAATGCATAAAGGAAGAAGCAAGAGAAAGTGAAAACATCGAAGTCTTTTCAGTTTGTTGTATGTGTACTAGTGGATTTCTGTCTCCCATCATCTCTTCAATCATTGTGTGACAAAAGAAAGGTTGAGTTTTACTGTTGCATTTTCCCACATACACTGAAGATCTCAAAACTTTTAAGGTGTTCTCTAAATCTTCACAATTGAAGTGTCTAAATCAGATGAATTAAAATGAAATTCAATGGTTTCTTGGATGCAGAGTTGTATAATGCTAAGCACCAAGCCTTATAGTGAAAACAGCTGCATCAGTCACAGAAAAAGCTTGTATTTTCTTGTAGTAAAATAAGTAGAGACTGGAGGAGATGGCAGGAGACAAACTAGATAGAACAAAGCTGGATTGCCCAGCAGGTAAAATAAGGTAAAACCCAAATATGAAGTGATTTCCAGTCATATATGAAAGCAGACAGGAGTGGAATGGGCAACAACTGGAGTTCTAGTGGATTTTAAAACAACATGAGCCAAATACTTAAAAATAAGCATTTCAGCTGCTGGAAAGATGCCTCCATAGAGTAGGCTCTAAGAAACTTGCACATCCATGAGATCAGCAGGCAAAACAATCACCTGGTGCAGAGGAAGGTTTGAGAAGATGAAAGTCCATGCCTCATAGTTGAGAGGAATTGTCCAGGTCCCACAACTACTATGGTGACAGACTATTAATTATGTATAAATAAAACATAAACGGTATTACACGAATTCTGAAACACATCGGTTCCCCTGAGGAAATGTTATCTGACTGTAGTAATTTCCCTTGTACATAAGAGCACTCGATGCATAGAAAGGCATATATATTCCACAGGGCTGCTCCTCTGAGTAAGTTCTCTTCATGAGCTGTCAGGAAGGCTCCTACTCAAGACAATATACTTCCTACTGCATTATCCAAGATGTATTTCTAGACCGATCATATGCATTTGCTATGTGTCTTGCCACTAACAAAACCATGTAGGTCAATATATTTCAAAGAATTAACAAGTCACACTGTAATAACTTCAGCAGGATATCTCCAACGTTGAAAAAAAAAAAAAAGTAAAAGAGAAAACATAAACTTTACCGCAACTAAAATAGAGAAATTTGATTGTAACAGATAAAAGTGATAAAACAAATAAATTAGGAACTGTCAGACAACTGTCTGGCATGGAATACAGACAAACACTCTTTATTAGCACCATACCATTTTTTGCCCCAGTTGACAGCACTGAGCCTCATGGTGTTCTCTGGTGGATGTACCACCATTCACTGTTCTCTTGATGACAGGAACACCTGTGTCACATGCTGCTCTCTGGACAATGGGTAAAGCCTCACTCAATGCTATTCTCTGCCTCAGAGACGTGCTTGGGCCCCAAACCGTTCACTGGATTCTAGCAATGTCTTGATCTCAAATTGTTCTCTGGACACTGGCCCTGCCTGAGCAACAACATTATCAGGATGCTGAGCATGCCTGGTGGATCCATTTGCATGGGTTCTTGTCATTCTACAGACACTTCAGTGAGTTAATTTCTCTCTTAGCCGGGCAAGGCTATTCTTTCCCTGCCTTCTTCACTGCATACAGGATTGATGGGAAAGCCCCCAGTTCATAGAATCATGGAACAGCCTGAGCTGGAAGGGACTCAGAAGGATCAATGAGTCCAACTCCTGGCTCCACAAAGGACAACCAAAAAGCTCAATCATCTTTCTGAGGGTGTTCTCCAAACACAAGTGGAGAGGAGGGTCAACGCTGAGCTCTGCTCTCTGGAGACAGGGACAGCACCCGAGGGAACAGCACTGTCCCAGGGCCCAACCACCCTGTCCATGAAGAACCTTTCCCTTATTTCCAGGCCAAATGTCCCCTGACACAGCCCCATGCCGTTCCCTCAGGTCCTGTCGCTGCCACCAGAGAGCAGAGCTCAGCGCTGACCCTCCTCTGCCCTCCTGAGGAGCTGCAGGCCGCCATGAGGCCTCCCCTCAGCTCCTCTGCTCTGGGCTGAACCAGCCAAGGGACCTCAGCTGCTCCTCATACACACTGCCCTCCAATCCCCTCATTAACTCTGGAGCACACCTTTTGGGCACTCTGTCTAGTCTGATCTTATATTGTAGTGTCTGTGTTCCTCCTTCTTAAAAAACATTTAAAAAGAGAGGAAAACATATACTTCTTTTAAAAAGCCTTGCAGCTGTTAATGGTGTTAACAATATAAACTCAGAAGAGTTGGAGGGTGTTTTGAAAACCCACAAGTTCATAGCTGACTGCGCTTTATTAGCTCAAGGTAGGGCTGGATCAGCTCCTCAGCTCTCTTGCAACCTAGCCTACCCTGTGGCCCATGTTTGGCACAACAGTGGATGCTCCAGAGCCACTGCTGGAGGAAACATCTGTGAAACCAAATTCAGCAGAAATTCATGGTCTGCTTTCTCTGGCATAGCTGCATTTTCAAGGACAGACCTGCAGGACCCAGAGTGCCCAAAGAAATAGATGCAGAAACCCTCAGCTAGGACGTATGTAGAATTTTATTTTCTTAAGAACAGGAACGTCTTGGCCTCTTCCTGTTGTCAGGAGTGTGGAAACAATTTGTTTAGACACTGGTGGATCCCACTTTCATCTGTTCTTATTCATATTCCAATGTATCCGACTCCATGGGTATTTGACATCCAGTCTGCTGTTCAATTAACCTTTACAAATAGATGTATTTAATATACCTGTTTGCTCTGCTTTTATAAATGTTAACGTGAGATATATTAATACACAGTCTGAATATGAGAGCTTTAATACACCGTTTGATTTAGAGGGCCAAATTTGCTCCAATTTGAAATATTTGGTACGTGTTATTCATACAGCAATATAGTAGTTATTAAATGGCCAGGAGGTCAGAGCAAAAGCCAAATGAGAAGTTAACCAATAGAAAGATTACCCATGGACTTGAAATGGCTTTAGTTAATACGCATGCTTTCTGTCACAAAATATACATCCTTAAAAGTTTTATGTTAGTTTAATCTATTTGTCTCCACCTCACAAGACACATTTGTATCATTACAGGATTAAATACAAACAATGATATTAGCTAATGAGAAACTGATAAGTGTCTTTATGAGACTCTCTAAGATTTTGGCTGTGGGAAGAGTCTTGGGAAGGAATATTTTAACTATTATCTGGCATAGGTTTGTGAATGATATTCAAACATTTGCATGTATAGAAAGCCAGACATGCAAAAATGTTTGAAAAGGAAGCTGCAGTCTAATTTGTTCTATCATAGACTGTAGCTGTTGTCTTCTCCTTATGAAATCCTTTTTTTTTTTTTTAGGTAGTTGTGAAAAGGACTTTTTGCACTTTTATTCACATTAACTGCCAAGGTTAAAGAGCTGATTCCATCAACTTAAGTTCTCTTTTGAGAAATGCTTTTGGCAACATTTGTAACTCCACCTGACAATATCTATTAGGCAGCAGAATGTATTTCTTCTGGTCTCCACCAAATCTTTGGCAATACAGCACTATAGTAAGAGAGTTATGTTCTATGGGCCACATAAGATCATTAGATGGCCCAGAGAGCAATCTGTACTTGTACAGAAATATCCTATCTTCTTCATGTGCCGGATGGAATAAAAGCAAGTATGAAAAAATGATTCGCTTCTGGTGGACCTAGATGTTAGAACTGGTATGTATATATAACACACAGCGTTGGAAAGCAGGTTTTTAAGACCCTGAAAAAGGGAGAAGAAATAATGGACCTAATTTAAGAGCCAGGGGGGTATGTTCTAGGATAGGAAATTCTTGGCTGTGAGAGTAGGGGGGAATTAGATCTGTGGTCAAAAGTCTCAGTGGGAAGGAATACATCACTACCATCTCACAAGAAAAGAACAGCAAAAAGCTTTATGAAACCTCAAAGAACTGACTTTCTACCAAGGTCAGACAGCCTCTGCTACCATCCAAAACTGAGCCAGAAAGAACCAAATAATTTATTACATGTTCTCACATCACTTATATACATTCACAACTTTCCTTTTTTAGCTTTCCCATCCACCTTTACATGTCAACAGAGTATTCCACAAGCACTCCATAACCATGCATGTAGGTGCTTATCTATCAGAGCCATGAGTTGTTCCTAGGCATGCTCTCTTCCTCAAATCACAGACATCATCATGCGGCCACTGCACAGCTTATTTGACTTTGTTTTCCCCTTCTTCTGGAGATGTCCTTAGTTCGCATGCTGTTGATCGTGCTTCACAGCTGCTGCTCAGAATAGCCTTTCCTGTATTCCTACAGATCACATGCTCATTTTCATATACACTGAAGGCTGTCAAATAGAGTGACCACAGGGTGTGCTTTTTTGGTCATTCAACTTCAAATCTCATCCTCTTGGATTCATAGCTTATGGCATGGCAAAGAGGCTTGCTCTTTGCAGGAGAAGGAATTGGTGGCATAGACTGCCTGTGCAGGCTTCCAAGCTACTTTTATTTTGTCTCCACCAGCATTTGACAGGGTAACTCCAACTAACTATATGATTTGTCTACAAAGTCAAGTACTAAGAAGATCTTGGGATCATGGAACCAGTCTGCTGCTATCACAACCACAAAAAGCCAATGTTACGTCATTTGCTTACTTTCAATTTATTTTTTCCCATAACTATTACTGCAAATGAAGCTGCACAGGGGAATCTGAGGTAGAAGCATTCCTAAGCTGTTAGTCTATATGGTTTAAACTGTATATGGTCCTTCATCCTCCTTTCAAGGAGGATACGCTTCAAAAGCATTTGCATACCACTCCCCAAAACACATTCCTTGAATGACTTAAGACGTTTACCATCATATACAGTTATCTGAGATTTCATCCCTTCAATCTGACAGAAAGGATGAAAGGTGTTGCATTAAGAGGATAGCTGGGGCTTTGCTTGCCAGAAAACCCCCTCGTGGGCTGTCACTGAAGGGTTCACAAACGCTTGTGTGTCGGTGCTCCCTCAGAGTTTCACTGGACAGAGTCACCAAAGTTTCCAAAGAATAGATGATTTATTGAAGAGACAAACACAGCAGATTCAGGGTTGCCGTTGATAACAGTGCTAGCAAAAATGCTTCTTCACCAAGAGGTGAAGTGCTCCCATCTTAGGGGAAAAAGAGGAACACAGTTTTCTGTCTCTTATCTCTCATCTCTCCTTTAGTGTCTTTTCCTTCCTTTTCTCCATCTTCTCTTCTGCTTTGTACTCTGCTCCTCGAAATAATAATCCTCATAACCTGACCTTATATGTTCCCCTACCTGGGGTGATGTTAATGTGATTTGGGGGAGAGCAGATTGCTATGGTCATGTTTGTTTAGCATGTTCTTCTTGGAACTCATTAGAATACTCAAGGGTAGTAACTGTAATAGTAGCTTCACAGGTAACAAAGCAAAAGGTCTCAGTTGATGTGAAAATCTGACAAAGTTACGCTTTAGAAAGGAAAAATAAACAAACAAAAAAAAGCCCACAACATGGACTGAACTTTCAGGTAGATTAATCTTTCTGAAATCAAATTGGTGTCAAGACTTAAACACCACAATAGCTGACCAAAAAATGGATAAAAAGAAATGCTCTTCTGGAAGACACGGTCAGCCTGTGAATGCAAAGATTTTCCATCGTTTCATCTCCCATAAGTAAGGCAGGGCATGGGAATGGAAAAGAAGAGCTGACGGTACACCTGCCATTCAAACAGTCATTTTCAGACTTCCAGGAGTCCTTCCGTGTGCCAGTGTCACCTTCCTTTCCCACCTATGGATATGTCTGCGAGGAATGCTGGACACAGACAGAATGATGGGAGGCACAACTGCCACGACCGAAACAGCAGCAAAGGGAGCCACAGCTCCCTCGGCCATGCCCAACATGGCCAGGGTTGGCTGCACGCGTCAGACGCTGTCACAATGGGCACTGCAGTGGCCTGCAGACGTCACAATGGCCACCGCTGCCCCGCCCTTTACACCGCCCCATAAATACGGGAGCAGCGGCAGCTGGCCCACACTTGCCGAGCTTAGGCCTTCTGGGTGCCACGCGTGCGTGGACGGGAGAGGAGCCAGAGCAGGAAGGCAGGCGGCTGCCCACCTGGGTGTGGGCGAGAGAGAAGCAGTGCTAGGAAGCGCAGAGCAGGACGCCACCTGGCACACAGACTGAGTGCAGCGGGCGCACGAGAGGCATTACTGCGTGAGAGCCACAGCCATCGCTCTTGCGTCCAGTCCCTTGTGCAGCCCACTAGAGACTAGTCTCTAGTCTCCAGGAAGGGACAGGATGAAGAACCCACATGTGCTTCATCAGCCCAAGAATGGTGTGCTGCGCAGGCACGCGCAGCGTTCAGACAACGGCGTGCAAGTGAGTCTTTTCTGCCGTCCTCTGCCAGGGTGGAGATCTCATCACGCTCACCGTGAGAGGAATCTGCTGCAGGCAATGCTCAGGCGTGCAGAGGAGACCGCGAGGCGCAGTGTCGCCCCTTGGGGACAAAATGGCATGGGGCTCCTCATCCCCCGTCCGGCAGTGGATGCCGAGGAGCCCATGGAGGTGGGCCCCCCTCAATATGCCCCACCACCCAGCAGGGTTCCCTGCGGAGTCTGGGGCATGGGGCTTCTCATCCCACACCTGGCAGTGGATCCTGTGGTGCCCATGGAGGGGGTTGTGATGCCCAGGCATGCCAGACATGGGCAAAGTGATGGGAGGCACAGCTGCCACCATCAAACAGGCAGCTTCGGGAGCCACAGCTCCAGCCACTGCTCAGACTACAACTCCAGACACAGACACTACCACCGATCAGACGGCCATGGGAGCCACAGCTCCAGCCACCGATCCAGCAGCTGCGGGAGGCACAGCCATGGCCACCGATCAGACGGCCATTGGAGCCACAGCTCCAGCCACCATTCAGACCGCAGCTTGAGACACAGACATGACCATCGATCAGATAGCCATGGGAGACACAGCTCCAGCCACCGTTCAGGACATGACTCGAGACACAGACACTACCACCAGTCAGACGGCCATGGGAGCCACAGCTCCAGCCATCGATCCAGGAGCTGCGGGAGGCACAGCCACGGCCACCGATAAGACAACAGCGTCTAGGCAAATACTTTCCACTCTCCTGACAACAAGAAGAGGCCAAGACGTTCCTGTTTTTAAGAAAATAAAATTCTATATACATCCCAGCTGAGGGTTTCTGCATCTATTTCTTTGGGCACTCTGGGGAGGCGCGAGGGGCACATAGCTGTGACCTTTCCCTTTCAGTGAGGCAATTTGATTGTAGACCAACCAATGTTTGGCAGGTGATTCAGCTTAGTGATTGACGAAACTGTGTTCTCCTCCAGTGTCTGATCTCAAAAAGAGCACGGTCCTGCGGGTCTTTCTGTGAAAGTGCAGCTATGCCAGAAAAAGCAGACCATGAATTTCTGCTCAATTTGGTTTCACAGATGTTTCCTCCAGCATTGGCTCTAGAGTACCCACTGTCATGCCAAACACAGGTTCACAGGTCTCAGGCTAAGCTAGGTTGCAAGAGAGCAAGATGGACCTGCACCAAACACCTCCATGCCTCCTGTAACACAAGTGAGCACTGGCCCATGGGAGAGCATGAACTTCAACCACAAACTGGTCAATCATCTTACACTGTGTCAACCTGCACTGCGACCGGCAATGATGTATAAACATTGATGTGTGTTGGATCCCTGTATTAGGGAAGGCTCACCCTCCAGCTGACTCAATCACTGATTCATGCTGTGAAGGGGTAGAGTGTATGGGAACTGTTTCTGGAGATCCCTCCTCGGTGAAGCTTTCCCCTGTGAACCTAGAATCTTCTGATACAGATAAGCAATCTGCTTCCCTTCCTTTATAGCACCTTTCTATTGTGCTGGTCCTGTTATCACACCTCTTTTGTAATGCCTTTCACATTGTATTGATTTGTCCAATTGCTGCAGTGTGTCTACCCTTTTCTTGAAAGCCCCCAGGGTTGGTGACTACCACACTGCTGGGCAGCCTTTTCGAAGATCTCGCTGCTCTTCTGAAACCATTCTCTCTTGTCCTGTCACCTGGGAAAAGAGGCTGACCCTCACCCTGTTACAGTCGCCTTTCAAGTGATTTTAGAGTGTGGGAAGGTCTCTGCTTCTTCTTTAGACTAAACAATCCCAGTTTCCTCAGCCAGTCCTCAGAAGACTTGTGTTCCAGATCCTTCTCCAGCTTCGTTGCTCTTCTCTGGCCTTGCTCTCCAAGGCCCCAGTGTCTTTCTTGCAGTGAGAGTCCCAACAGTGAACTCAGTACTCAGGGCGCACCTAGCCAGTGCCAAGTAGAGAGGGATTATCACTGCCCTCTACACTATGCTGATACAAGCCAGGATATCATTGGCCTTCTTGGCCACCTGGGCATGCTGCTGCCTCATGTTCAGCCTTGCACTGGCCAACACTCCTCCGTCCTTTTCCTCTGCACTGCTTGCCAGCTGCTCTACCTACATGCATGGGGTTGTTGGGACCAAAGTGCAAGGCTTGCCACTTGGTCTTGTCTATCTCATACAGTTGGCCTCAGTCTAGCTATTCAGCCTATCTAGATCCCTCTGGAGATCCTTCCTACCCCCTGGCAGATTGACACATCCTCCCAGCTTGGCGTCATCCACAAACTTACTGAGGGTGCACTCAGTTCCCTCATCCATGTCAGCAACAAAGATATTGAACAGGACAGGCCCCAACACCAACCCTTGTGTCTAGTCACCAGCTGGATTTAACTCCATTCAACACCACTCTCTGGGCCCAGCCCTCCAATCAGTTTTTCACGTGGTTAAGAGTGCACCTGTCCAGGCCATGGACCAGGCTGCCAGCTCCTCCAAGAGAGTTCTGGAGAAGATAGTGTCAAAGGCTTCACTAAAGTCTAGGTAGACTACATCCACAGCCTTTCCCTCATCCACCAGGCTGCTCATCTGGTCATAGAAGGAGATGAGGTTGGTCAGGCAGGACCTGCATTTCACAAACCCATGCTGGCTGGGCCTGAACCCCCTGGTTGTCCCAAGCATGCTGCACAACTGCACTCAAGATGATGATCTCCATGCCCTTCTCTGATACCTAGGTCAGGCTGACAGACTTGTAGTTCTCCAGATCCTCCTTTTGACCCTTCTTGTACACTGGCATAACATTAGCAATTCTCCAGTCATCTAGGACTTCCCTGTTGACCAGGACCACTGATAAATGATGGAAAGTGGCTTGGCACTCACTTTTGTCAGCTCCTCCATCGTGCGTGGGTGGATCAATTCTGGCCCCACGGACTTGTGATGGTTCAGGTGGAGTAACAGATCACTTATGGTTTCCTCCTGAATTTTGGAGGATTGATCAGTTCTCCGTCCCTGCCTTCCAGCTCAGGAGGCTGAGAACCCTGATGATAACTGGCCTATTACAGACAGAAGAAAAGAAGGCTCTGAGAACCTAAGCCCTTTTCTCATCCTTAGTGACAACATGCCCCACTGCATCCAATAAAGGCGGTTGATTCTCCTTGGCCCTCTCCTTGCTGTTAATGTATTTATAAAAACGTATTTTCACCTTTTTAGTTTTCCCTCTGCTATCATTTCTGAAATGACTCTGACTACCTTACTGCTGAACGCTGTAAACAGACCCTGGTACACTTACATGCAATGACAGCAACATGAGATCAAAGCTTAAACATAAACCAAATAGAAAATTGCAGCACGTATGTATAGCAGACCTATCAACCTATAGTAGGGGCTGATGAGATTATACAAAGGGAATATTGTCTACTGTATTTGTTTTAATCAACATTGTTAAAATACGAGATTGCAATGGTAATTATCACTGAAGCAGTGTGACACAGTCCTAAATTATATTCTCTATGAAAATACCAGCACGCTTACAGAAGGGAAAGTACATCCCTAGCCATCCCCATTTTCAATGCATCCAGAGGAACTCCTTAACCATCACAGAAGTAATTACATTTTTTTGCACGTGAGTCCCTTGTGATTTTATAATCCCTCTCTCATTTTTTGTTCTGTTGACATCTGTGACTAAATTCCAACTGATTTCCAGATGGAAAGGGCAGCATGTGTTGTGCAGGCCTCTGAGATGCAGACAGCATTAAAGCACCACCCTGAAAACCTATTTTAAAGGAGCTATAGGGTTAATGTGCATAAATGCATAAAGGAAGAAGCAAGAGAAAGTGAAAACATCGAAGTCTTTTCAGTTTGTTGTATGTGTACTAGTGGATTTCTGTCTCCCATCATCTCTTCAATCATTGTGTGACAAAAGAAAGGTTGAGTTTTACTGTTGCATTTTCCCACATACACTGAAGATCTCAAAACTTTTAAGGTGTTCTCTAAATCTTCACAATTGAAGTGTCTAAATCAGATGAATTAAAATGAAATTCAATGGTTTCTTGGATGCAGAGTTGTATAATGCTAAGCACCAAGCCTTATAGTGAAAACAGCTGCATCAGTCACAGAAAAAGCTTGTATTTTCTTGTAGTAAAATAAGTAGAGACTGGAGGAGATGGCAGGAGACAAACTAGATAGAACAAAGCTGGATTGCCCAGCAGGTAAAATAAAGTAAAACCCAAATATCAAGTGATTTCCAGTCATATATGAAAGCAGACAGGAGTGGAATGGGCAACAACTGGAGTTCTAGTGGATTTTAAAACAACATGAGCCAAATACTTAAAAATAAGCATTTCAGCTGCTGGAAAGATGCCTCCATAGAGTAGGCTCTAAGAAACTTGCACATCCACGAGATCAGCAGGCAAAACAATCACCTGGTGCAGAGGAAGGTTTGAGAAGATGAAAGTCCATGCCTCATAGTTGAGAGGAATTGTCCAGGTCCCACAACTACTATGGTGACAGACTATTAATTATGTATAAATAAAACATAAACGGTATTACACGAATTCTGAAACACATCGGTTCCCCTGAGGAAATGTTATCTGACTGTAGTAATTTCCCTTGTACATAAGAGCACTCGATGCATAGAAAGGCATATATATTCCACAGGGCTGCTCCTCTGAGTAAGTTCTCTTCATGAGCTGTCAGGAAGGCTCCTACTCAAGACAATATACTTCCTACTGCATTATCCAAGATGTATTTCTAGACCGATCATATGCATTTGCTATGTGTCTTGCCACTAACAAAACCATGTAGGTCAATATATTTCAAAGAATTAACAAGTCACACTGTAATAACTTCAGCAGGATATCTCCAACGTTGAAAAAAAAAAAAAAAGTAAAAGAGAAAACATAAACTTTACCGCAACTAAAATAGAGAAATTTGATTGTAACAGATAAAAGTGATAAAACAAATAAATTAGGAACTGTCAGACAACTGTCTGGCATGGAATACAGACAAACACTCTTTATTAGCACCATACCATTTTTTGCCCCAGTTGACAGCACTGAGCCTCATGGTGTTCTCTGGTGGATGTACCACCATTCACTGTTCTCTTGATGACAGGAACACCTGTGTCACATGCTGCTCTCTGGACAATGGGTAAAGCCTCACTCAATGCTATTCTCTGCCTCAGAGACGTGCTTGGGCCCCAAACCGTTCACTGGATTCTAGCAATGTCTTGATCTCAAATTGTTCTCTGGACACTGGCCCTGCCTGAGCAACAACATTATCAGGATGCTGAGCATGCCTGGTGGATCCATTTGCATGGGTTCTTGTCATTCTACAGACACTTCAGTGAGTTAATTTCTCTCTTAGCCGGGCAAGGCTATTCTTTCCCTGCCTTCTTCACTGCATACAGGATTGATGGGAAAGCCCCCAGTTCATAGAATCATGGAACAGCCTGAGCTGGAAGGGACTCAGAAGGATCAATGAGTCCAACTCCTGGCTCCACAAAGGACAACCAAAAAGCTCAATCATCTTTCTGAGGGTGTTCTCCAAACACAAGTGGAGAGGAGGGTCAACGCTGAGCTCTGCTCTCTGGAGACAGGGACAGCACCCGAGGGAACAGCACTGTCCCAGGGCCCAACCACCCTGTCCATGAAGAACCTTTCCCTTATTTCCAGGCCAAATGTCCCCTGACACAGCCCCATGCCGTTCCCTCAGGTCCTGTCGCTGCCACCAGAGAGCAGAGCTCAGCGCTGACCCTCCTCTGCCCTCCTGAGGAGCTGCAGGCCGCCATGAGGCCTCCCCTCAGCTCCTCTGCTCTGGGCTGAACCAGCCAAGGGACATCAGCTGCTCCTCATACACACTGCCCTCCAATCCCCTCATTAACTCTGGAGCCCACCTTTTGGGCACTCTGTCTAGTCTGATCTTATATTGTAGTGTCTGTGTTCCTCCTTCTTAAAAAACATTTAAAAAGAGAGGAAAACATATACTTCTTTTAAAAAGCCTTGCAGCTGTTAATGGTGTTAACAATATAAACTCAGAAGAGTTGGAGGGTGTTTTGAAAACCCACAAGTTCATAGCTGACTGCGCTTTATTAGCTCAAGGTAGGGCTGGATCAGCTCCTCAGCTCTCTTGCAACCTAGCCTACCCTGTGGCCCATGTTTGGCACAGCAGTGGATGCTCCAGAGCCACTGCTGGAGGAAACATCTGTGAAACCAAATTCAGCAGAAATTCATGGTCTGCTTTCTCTGGCATAGCTGCATTTTCAAGGACAGACCTGCAGGACCCAGAGTGCCCAAAGAAATAGATGCAGAAACCCTCAGCTAGGACGTATGTAGAATTTTATTTTCTTAAGAACAGGAACGTCTTGGCCTCTTCCTGTTGTCAGGAGTGTGGAAACAATTTGTTTGGACACTGGTGGATCCCACTTTCATCTGTTCTTATTCATATTCCAATGTATCCGACTCCATGGGTATTTGACATCCAGTCTGCTGTTCAATTAACCTTTACAAATAGATGTATTTAATATACCTGTTTGCTCTGCTTTTATAAATGTTAACATGAGATATATTAATACACAGTCTGAATATGAGAGCTTTAATACACTGTTTGATTTAGAGGGCCAAATTTGCTCCAATTTGAAATATTTGGTACGTGTTATTCATACAGCAATATAGTAGTTATTAAATGGCCAGGAGGTCAGAGCAAAAGCCAAATGAGAAGTTAACCAATAGAAAGATTACCCATGGACTTGAAATGGCTTTAGTTAATACGCATGCTTTCAGTCACAAAATATACATCCTTAAAAGTTTTATGTTAGTTTAATCTATTTGTCTCCACCTCACAAGACACATTTGTATCATTACAGGATTAAATACAAACAATGATATTAGCTAATGAGAAACTGATAAGTGTCTTTATGAGACTCTCTAAGATTTTGGCTGTGGGAAGAGTCTTGGGAAGGAATATTTTAACTATTATCTGGCATAGGTTTGTGAATGATATTCAAACATTTGCATGTATAGAAAGCCAGACATGCAAAAATGTTTGAAAAGGAAGCTGCAGTCTAATTTGTTCTATCATAGACTGTAGCTGTTGTCTTCTCCTTATGAAATCCTTTTTTTTTTTTTTTAGGTAGTTGTGAAAAGGACTTTTTGCACTTTTATTCACATTAACTGCCAAGGTTAAAGAGCTGATTCCATCAACTTAAGTTCTCTTTTGAGAAATGCTTTTGGCAACATTTGTAACTCCACCTGACAATATCTATTAGGCAGCAGAATGTATTTCTTCTGGTCTCCACCAAATCTTTGGCAATACAGCACTATAGTAAGAGAGTTATGTTCTATGGGCCACATAAGATCATTAGATGGCCCAGAGAGCAATCTGTACTTGTACAGAAATATCCTATCTTCTTCATGTGCCGGACGGAATAAAATCAAGTATGAAAAAATGATTAGCTTCTGGTGGACCTAGATGTTAGAACTGGTATGTATATATAACACACAGCGTTGGAAAGCAGGTTTTTAAGACCCTGAAAAAGGGAGAAGAAATAATGGACCTAATTTAAGAGCCAGGGGGGTATGTTCTAGGATAGGAAATTCTTGGCTGTGAGAGTAGGGGGGAATTAGATCTGTGGTCAAAAGTCTCAGTGGGAAGGAATACATCACTACCATCTCACAAGAAAAGAACAGCAAAAAGCTTTATGAAACCTCAAAGAACTGACTTTCTACCAAGGTCAGACAGCCTCTGCTACCATCCAAAACTGAGCCAGAAAGAACCAAATAATTTATTACATGTTCTCACATCACTTATATACATTCACAACTTTCCTTTTTTAGCTTTCCCATCCACCTTTACATGTCAACAGAGTATTCCACAAGCACTCCATAACCATGCATGTAGGTGCTTATCTATCAGAGCCATGAGTTGTTCCTAGGCATGCTCTCTTCCTCAAATCACAGACATCATCATGCGGCCACTGCACAGCTTATTTGACTTTGTTTTCCCCTTCTTCTGGAGATGTCCTTAGTTCGCATGCTGTTGATCTTGCTTCACAGCTGCTGCTCAGAATAGCCTTTCCTGTATTCCTACAGATCACATGCTCATTTTCATATACACTGAAGGCTGTCAAATAGAGTGACCACAGGGTGTGCTTTTTTGGTCATTCAACTTCAAATCTCATCCTCTTGGATTCATAGCTTATGGCATGGCAAAGAGGCTTGCTCTTTGCAGGAGAAGGAATTGGTGGCATAGACTGCCTGTGCAGGCTTCCAAGCTACTTTTATTTTGTCTCCACCAGCATTTGACAGGGTAACTCCAACTAACTATATGATTTGTCTACAAAGTCAAGTACTAAGAAGATCTTGGGATCATGGAAGCAGTCTGCTGCTATCACAACCACAAAAAGCCAATGTTACGTCATTTGCTTACTTTCAATTTATTTTTTCCCATAACTATTACTGCAAATGAAGCTGCACAGGGGAATCTGAGGTAGAAGCATTCCTAAGCTGTTAGTCTATATGGTTTAAACTGTATATGGTCCTTCATCCTCCTTTCAAGGAGGATACGCTTCAAAAGCATTTGCATACCACTCCCCAAAACACATTCCTTGAATGACTTAAGACGTTTGCCATCATACACAGTTATCTGAGATTTCATCCCTTCAATCTGACAGAAAGGATGAAAGGTGTTGCATTAAGAGGATAGTTGGGGCTTTGCTTGCCAGAAAACCCCCTCGTGGGCTGTCACTGAAGGGTTCACAAACGCTTGTGTGTCGGTGCTCCCTCAGAGTTTCACTGGACAGAGTCACCAAAGTTTCCAAAGAATAGATGATTTATTGAAGAGACAAACACAGCAGATTCAGGGTTGCCGTTGATAACAGTGCTAGCAAAAATGCTTCTTCACCAAGAGGTGAAGTGCTCCCATCTTAGGGGAAAAAGAGGAACACAGTTTTCTGTCTCTTATCTCTCATCTCTCCTTTAGTGTCTTTTCCTTCCTTTTCTCCATCTTCTCTTCTGCTTTGTACTCTGCTCCTCGAAATAATAATCCTCATAACCTGACCTTATATGTTCCCCTACCTGGGGTGATGTTAATGTGATTTGGGGGAGAGCAGATTGCTATGGTCATGTTTGTTTAGCATGTTCTTCTTGGAACTCATTAGAATACTCAAGGGTAGTAACTGTAATAGTAGCTTCACAGGTAACAAAGCAAAAGGTCTCAGTTGATGTGAAAATCTGACAAAGTTACGCTTTAGAAAGGAAAAATAAACAAACAAAAAAAAGCCCACAACATGGACTGAACTTTCAGGTAGATTAATCTTTCTGAAATCAAATTGGTGTCAAGACTTAAACACCACAATAGCTGACCAAAAAATGGATAAAAAGAAATGCTCTTCTGGAAGACACGGTCAGCCTGTGAATGCAAAGATTTTCCATCGTTTCATCTCCCATAAGTAAGGCAGGGCATGGGAATGGAAAAGAAGAGCTGACGGTACACCTGCCATTCAAACAGTCATTTTCAGACTTCCAGGAGTCCTTCCGTGTGCCAGTGTCACCTTCCTTTCCCACCTATGGATATGTCTGCGAGGAATGCTGGACACAGACAGAATGATGGGAGGCACAACTGCCACGACCGAAACAGCAGCAAAGGGAGCCACAGCTCCCTCGGCCATGCCCAACATGGCCAGGGTTGGCTGCACGCGTCAGACGCTGTCACAATGGGCACTGCAGTGGCCTGCAGACGTCACAATGGCCACCGCTGCCCCGCCCTTTACACCGCCCCATAAATACGGGAGCAGCGGCAGCTGGCCCACACTTGCCGAGCTTAGGCCTTCTGGGTGCCACGCGTGCGTGGACGGGAGAGGAGCCAGAGCAGGAAGGCAGGCGGCTGCCCACCTGGGTGTGGGCGAGATAGAAGCAGTGCTAGGAAGCGCAGAGCAGGACGCCACCTGGCACACAGACTGAGTGCAGCGGGCGCACGAGAGGCATTACTGCGTGAGAGCCACAGCCATCGCTCTTGCGTCCAGTCCCTTGTGCAGCCCACTAGAGACTAGTCTCTAGTCTCCAGGAAGGGACAGGATGAAGAACCCACATGTGCTTCATCAGCCCAAGAATGGTGTGCTGCGCAGGCACGCGCAGCGTTCAGACAACGGCGTGCAAGTGAGTCTTTTCTGCCGTCCTCTGCCAGGGTGGAGATCTCATCACGCTCACCGTGAGAGGAATCTGCTGCAGGCAATGCTCAGGCGTGCAGAGGAGACCGCGAGGCGCAGTGTCGCCCCTTGGGGACAAAATGGCATGGGGCTCCTCATCCCCCGTCCGGCAGTGGATGCCGAGGAGCCCATGGAGGTGGGCCCCCCTCAATATGCCCCACCACCCAGCAGGGTTCCCTGCGGAGTCTGGGGCATGGGGCTTCTCATCCCACACCTGGCAGTGGATCCTGTGGTGCCCATGGAGGGGGTTGTGATGCCCAGGCATGCCAGACATGGGCAAAGTGATGGGAGGCACAGCTGCCACCATCAAACAGGCAGCTTCGGGAGCCACAGCTCCAGCCACTGCTCAGACTACAACTCCAGACACAGACACTACCACCGATCAGACGGCCATGGGAGCCACAGCTCCAGCCACCGATCCAGCAGCTGCGGGAGGCACAGCCATGGCCACCGATCAGACGGCCATTGGAGCCACAGCTCCAGCCACCATTCAGACCGCAGCTTGAGACACAGACATGACCATCGATCAGATAGCCATGGGAGACACAGCTCCAGCCACCGTTCAGGACATGACTCGAGACACAGACACTACCACCAGTCAGACGGCCATGGGAGCCACAGCTCCAGCCATCGATCCAGGAGCTGCGGGAGGCACAGCCACGGCCACCGATAAGACAACAGCGTCTAGGCAAATACTTTCCACTCTCCTGACAACAAGAAGAGGCCAAGACGTTCCTGTTTTTAAGAAAATAAAATTCTATATACATCCCAGCTGAGGGTTTCTGCATCTATTTCTTTGGGCACTCTGGGGAGGCGCGAGGGGCACATAGCTGTGACCTTTCCCTTTCAGTGAGGCAATTTGATTGTAGACCAACCAATGTTTGGCAGGTGATTCAGCTTAGTGATTGACGAAACTGTGTTCTCCTCCAGTGTCTGATCTCAAAAAGAGCCCGGTCCTGCGGGTCTTTCTGTGAAAGTGCAGCTATGCCAGAAAAAGCAGACCATGAATTTCTGCTCAATTTGGTTTCACAGATGTTTCCTCCAGCATTGGCTCTAGAGTACCCACTGTCATGCCAAACACAGGTTCACAGGTCTCAGGCTAAGCTAGGTTGCAAGAGAGCAAGATGGACCTGCACCAAACACCTCCATGCCTCCTGTAACACAAGTGAGCACTGGCCCATGGGAGAGCATGAACTTCAACCACAAACTGGTCAATCATCTTACACTGTGTCAACCTGCACTGCGACCGGCAATGATGTATAAACATTGATGTGTGTTGGATCCCTGTATTAGGGAAGGCTCACCCTCCAGCTGACTCAATCACTGATTCATGCTGTGAAGGGGTAGAGTGTATGGGAACTGTTTCTGGAGATCCCTCCTCGGTGAAGCTTTCCCCTGTGAACCTAGAATCTTCTGATACAGATAAGCAATCTGCTTCCCTTCCTTTATAGCACCTTTCTATTGTGCTGGTCCTGTTATCACACCTCTTTTGTAATGCCTTTCACATTGTATTGATTTGTCCAATTGCTGCAGTGTGTCTACCCTTTTCTTGAAAGCCCCCAGGGTTGGTGACTACCACACTGCTGGGCAGCCTTTTCGAAGATCTCGCTGCTGTTCTGAAACCATTCTCTCTTGTCCTGCCACCTGGGAAAAGAGGCTGACCCTCACCCTGTTACAGTCGCCTTTCAAGTGATTTTAGAGTGTGGGAAGGTTTCTGCTTCTTCTTTAGACTAAACAATCCCAGTTTCCTCAGCCAGTACTCAGAAGACTTGTGTTCCAGATCCTTCTCCAGCTTCGTTGCTCTTCTCTGGCCTTGCTCTCCAAGGCCCCAGTGTCTTTCTTGCAGTGAGAGTCCCAACAGTGAACTCAGTACTCAGGGCGCACCTAGCCAGTGCCAAGTAGAGAGGGATTATCACTGCCCTCTACACTATGCTGATACAAGCCAGGATATCATTGGCCTTCTTGGCCACCTGGGCATGCTGCTGCCTCATGTTCAGCCTTGCACTGGCCAACACTCCTCCGTCCTTTTCCTCTGCACTGCTTGCCAGCTGCTCTACCTACATGCATGGGGTTGTTGGGACCAAAGTGCAAGGCTTGCCACTTGGTCTTGTCTATCTCATACAGTTGGCCTCAGTCTAGCTATTCAGCCTATCTAGATCCCTCTGGAGATCCTTCCTACCCCCTGGCAGATTGACACATCCTCCCAGCTTGGCGTCATCCACAAACTTACTGAGGGTGCACTCAGTTCCCTCATCCATGTCAGCAACAAAGATATTGAACAGGACAGGCCCCAACACCAACCCTTGTGTCTAGTCACCAGCTGGATTTAACTCCATTCAACACCACTCTCTGGGCCCAGCCCTCCAATCAGTTTTTCACGTGGTTAAGAGTGCACCTGTCCAGGCCATGGACCAGGCTGCCAGCTCCTCCAAGAGAGTTCTGGAGAAGATAGTGTCAAAGGCTTCACTAAAGTCTAGGTAGACTACATCCACAGCCTTTCCTTCATCCACCAGGCTGCTCATCTGGTCATAGAAGGAGATGAGGTTGGTCAGGCAGGACCTGCATTTCACAAACCCATGCTGGCTGGGCCTGAACCCCCTGGTTGTCCCAAGCATGCTGCACAACTGCACTCAAGATGATGATCTCCATGCCCTTCTCTGATACCTAGGTCAGGCTGACAGAGTTGTAGTTCTCCAGATCCTCCTTTTGACCCTTCTTGTACACTGGCATAACATTAGCAATTCTCCAGTCATCTAGGACTTCCCTGTTGACCAGGACCACTGATAAATGATGGAAAGTGGCTTGGCACTCACTTTTGTCAGCTCCTCCATCGTGCGTGGGTGGATCAATTCTGGCCCCACGGACTTGTGATGGTTCAGGTGGAGTAACAGATCACTTATGGTTTCCTCCTGAATTTTGGAGGATTGATCAGTTCTCCGTCCCTGCCTTCCAGCTCAGGAGGCTGAGAACCCTGATGATAACTGGCCTATTACAGACAGAAGAAAAGAAGGCTCTGAGAACCTAAGCCCTTTTCTCATCCTTAGTGACAACATGCCCCACTGCATCCAATAAAGGCGGTTGATTCTCCTTGGCCCTCTCCTTGCTGTTAATGTATTTATAAAAACGTATTTTCACCTTTTTAGTTTTCCCTCTGCTATCATTTCTGAAATGACTCTGACTACCTTACTGCTGAACGCTGTAAACAGACCCTGGTACACTTACATGCAATGACAGCAACATGAGATCAAAGCTTAAACATAAACCAAATAGAAAATTGCAGCACGTATGTATAGCAGACCTATCAACCTATAGTAGGGGCTGATGAGATTATACAAAGGGAATATTGTCTACTGTATTTGTTTTAATCAACATTGTTAAAATACGAGATTGCAATGGTAATTATCACTGAAGCAGTGTGACACAGTCCTAAATTATATTCTCTATGAAAATACCAGCACGCTTACAGAAGGGAAAGTACATCCCTAGCCATCCCCATTTTCAATGCATCCAGAGGAACTCCTTAACCATCACAGAAGTAATTACATTTTTTTGCACGTGAGTCCCTTGTGATTTTATAATCCCTCTCTCATTTTTTGTTCTGTTGACATCTGTGACTAAATTCCAACTGATTTCCAGATGGAAAGGGCAGCATGTGTTGTGCAGGCCTCTGAGATGCAGACAGCATTAAAGCACCACCCTGAAAACCTATTTTAAAGGAGCTATAGGGTTAATGTGCATAAATGCATAAAGGAAGAAGCAAGAGAAAGTGAAAACATCGAAGTCTTTTCAGTTTGTTGTATGTGTACTAGTGGATTTCTGTCTCCCATCATCTCTTCAATCATTGTGTGACAAAAGAAAGGTTGAGTTTTACTGTTGCATTTTCCCACATACACTGAAGATCTCAAAACTTTTAAGGTGTTCTCTAAATCTTCACAATTGAAGTGTCTAAATCAGATGAATTAAAATGAAATTCAATGGTTTCTTGGATGCAGTGTTGTATGATGCCACCAAGCCTTACAGTGAAAACATCAGTCACAGAAAAAGCTTGTATTTTCTTGTAGTAAAATAAGTAGAGACTGGAGGAGATGGCAGGAGACAAACTAGATAGAACAAAGCTGGATTGCCCAGCAGGTAAAATAAAGTAAAACCCAAATATCAAGTGATTTCCAGTCATATATGAAAGCAGACAGGAGTGGAATGGGCAACAACTGGAGTTCTAGTGGATTTTAAAACAACATGAGCCAAATACTTAAAAATAAGCATTTCAGCTGCTGGAAAGATGCCTGCATGGAGTAGGCTCTAGGAAACTTGCACATCCACGAGATCAGCAGGCAAAACAATCACCTGGTGCAGAGGAAGGTTTGAGAAGATGAAAGTCCATGCCTCATAGTTGAGAGGAATTGTCCAGGTCCCACAGCTGCTATGGTGACAGACTATTAATTATGTATAAATAAAACATAAACGGTATTACACGAATTCTGAAACACATCGGTTCCCCTGAGGAAATGTTATCTGACTGTAGTAATTTCCCTTGTACATAAGAGCACTCGATGCATAGAAAGGCATATATATTCCACAGGGCTGCTCCTCTGAGTAAGTTCTCTTCATGAGCTGTCAGGAAGGCTCCTACTCAAGACAATATACTTCCTACTGCATTATCCAAGATGTATTTCTAGACCGATCATATGCATTTGCTATGTGTCTTGCCACTAACAAAACCATGTAGGTCAATATATTTCAAAGAATTAACAAGTCACACTGTAATAACTTCAGCAGGATATCTCCAACGTTGAAAAAAAAAAAAAAAAAAAAAAAAGTAAAAGAGAAAACATAAACTTTACCGCAACTAAAATAGAGAAATTTGATTGTAACAGATAAAAGTGATAAAACAAATAAATTAGGAACTGTCAGACAACTGTCTGGCATGGAATACAGACAAACACTCTTTATTAGCACCATACCATTTTTTGCCCCAGTTGACAGCACTGAGCCTCATGGTGTTCTCTGGTGGATGTACCACCATTCACTGTTCTCTTGATGACAGGAACACCTGTGTCACATGCTGCTCTCTGGACAATGGGTAAAGCCTCACTCAATGCTATTCTCTGCCTCAGAGACGTGCTTGGGCCCCAAACTGTTCACTGGATTCTAGCAATGTCTTGATCTCAAATTGTTCTCTGGACACTGGCCCTGCCTGAGCAACAACATTATCAGGATGCTGAGCATGCCTGGTGGATCCATTTGCATGGGTTCTTGTCATTCTACAGACACTTCAGTGAGTTAATTTGTCTCTTAGCCGGGCAAGGCTATTCTTTCCCTGCCTTCTTCACTGCATACAGGATTGATGGGAAAGCCCCCAGTTCATAGAATCATGGAACAGCCTGAGCTGGAAGGGACTCAGAAGGATCAATGAGTCCAACTCCTGGCTCCACAAAGGACAACCAAAAAGCTCAATCATCTTTCTGAGGGTGTTCTCCAAACACAAGTGGAGAGGAGGGTCAACGCTGAGCTCTGCTCTCTGGAGACAGGGACAGCACCCGAGGGAACAGCACTGTCCCAGGGCCCAACCACCCTGTCCATGAAGAACCTTTCCCTTATTTCCAGGCCAAATGTCCCCTGACACAGCCCCATGCCGTTCCCTCAGGTCCTGTCGCTGCCACCAGAGAGCAGAGCTCAGCGCTGACCCTCCTCTGCCCTCCTGAGGAGCTGCAGGCCGCCATGAGGCCTCCCCTCAGCTCCTCTGCTCTGGGCTGAACCAGCCAAGGGACCTCAGCTGCTCCTCATACACACTGCCCTCCAATCCCCTCATTAACTCTGGAGCACACCTTTTGGGCACTCTGTCTAGTCTGATCTTATATTGTAGTGTCTGTGTTCCTCCTTCTTAAAAAACATTTAAAAAGAGAGGAAAACATATACTTCTTTTAAAAAGCCTTGCAGCTGTTAATGGTGTTAACAATATAAACTCAGAAGAGTTGGAGGGTGTTTTGAAAACCCACAAGTTCATAGCTGACTGCGCTTTATTAGCTCAAGGTAGGGCTGGATCAGCTCCTCAGCTCTCTTGCAACCTAGCCTACCCTGTGGCCCATGTTTGGCACAACAGTGGATGCTCCAGAGCCACTGCTGGAGGAAACATCTGTGAAACCAAATTCAGCAGAAATTCATGGTCTGCTTTCTCTGGCATAGCTGCATTTTCAAGGAAAGACCTGCAGGACCCAGAGTGCCCGAAGAAATAGATGCAGAAACCCTCAGCTAGGATGTATGTAGAATTTTATTTTCTTAAGAACAGGAACGTCTTGGCCTCTTCCTGTTGTCAGGAGTGTGGAAACAATTTGTTTGGACACTGGTGGATCCCACTTTCATCTGTTCTTATTCATATTCCAATGTATCCGACTCCATGGGTATTTGACATCCAGTCTGCTGTTCAATTAACCTTTACAAATAGATGTATTTAATATACCTGTTTGCTCTGCTTTTATAAATGTTAACATGAGATATATTAATACACAGTCTGAATATGAGAGCTTTAATACACCGTTTGATTTAGAGGGCCAAATTTGCTCCAATTTGAAATATTTGGTACGTGTTATTCATACAGCAATATAGTAGTTATTAAATGGCCAGGAGGTCAGAGCAAAAGCCAAATGAGAAGTTAACCAATAGAAAGATTACCCATGGACTTGAAATGGCTTTAGTTAATACGCATGCTTTCAGTCACTAAATATACATCCTTAAAAGTTTTATGTTAGTTTAATCTATTTGTCTCCACCTCACAAGACACATTTGTATCATTACAGGATTAAATACAAACAATGATATTAGCTAATGAGAAACTGATAAGTGTCTTTATGAGACTCTCTAAGATTTTGGCTGTGGGAAGAGTCTTGGGAAGGAATATTTTAACTATTATCTGGCATAGGTTTGTGAATGATATTCAAACATTTGCATGTATAGAAAGCCAGACATGCAAAAATGTTTGAAAAGGAAGCTGCAGTCTAATTTGTTCTATCATAGACTGTAGCTGTTGTCTTCTCCTTATGAAATCCTTTTTTTTTTTTTTTAGGTAGTTGTGAAAAGGACTTTTTGCACTTTTATTCACATTAACTGCCAAGGTTAAAGAGCTGATTCCATCAACTTAAGTTCTCTTTTGAGAAATGCTTTTGGCAACATTTGTAACTCCACCTGACAATATCTATTAGGCAGCAGAATGTATTTCTTCTGGTCTCCACCAAATCTTTGGCAATACAGCACTATAGTAAGAGAGTTATGTTCTATGGGCCACATAAGATCATTAGATGGCCCAGAGAGCAATCTGTACTTGTACAGAAATATCCTATCTTCTTCATGTGCCGGATGGAATAAAAGCAAGTATGAAAAAATGATTAGCTTCTGGTGGACCTAGATGTTAGAACTGGTATGTATATATAACACACAGCGTTGGAAAGCAGGTTTTTAAGACCCTGAAAAAGGGAGAAGAAATAATGGACCTAATTTAAGAGCCAGGGGGGTATGTTCTAGGATAGGAAATTCTTGGCTGTGAGAGTAGGGGGGAATTAGATCTGTGGTCAAAAGTCTCAGTGGGAAGGAATACATCACTACCATCTCACAAGAAAAGAACAGCAAAAAGCTTTATGAAACCTCAAAGAACTGACTTTCTACCAAGGTCAGACAGCCTCTGCTACCATCCAAAACTGAGCCAGAAAGAACCAAATAATTTATTACATGTTCTCACATCACTTATATACATTCACAACTTTCCTTTTTTAGCTTTCCCATCCACCTTTACATGTCAACAGAGTATTCCACAAGCACTCCATAACCATGCATGTAGGTGCTTATCTATCAGAGCCATGAGTTGTTCCTAGGCATGCTCTCTTCCTCAAATCACAGACATCATCATGCGGCCACTGCACAGCTTATTTGACTTTGTTTTCCCCTTCTTCTGGAGATGTCCTTAGTTCGCATGCTGTTGATCGTGCTTCACAGCTGCTGCTCAGAATAGCCTTTCCTGTATTCCTACAGATCACATGCTCATTTTCATATACACTGAAGGCTGTCAAATAGAGTGACCACAGGGTGTGCTTTTTTGGTCATTCAACTTCAAATCTCATCCTCTTGGATTCATAGCTTATGGCATGGCAAAGAGGCTTGCTCTTTGCAGGAGAAGGAATTGGTGGCATAGACTGCCTGTGCAGGCTTCCAAGCTACTTTTATTTTGTCTCCACCAGCATTTGACAGGGTAACTCCAACTAACTATATGATTTGTCTACAAAGTCAAGTACTAAGAAGATCTTGGGATCATGGAAGCAGTCTGCTGCTATCACAACCACAAAAAGCCAATGTTACGTCATTTGGTTACTTTCAATTTATTTTTTCCCATAACTATTACTGCAAATGAAGCTGCACAGGGGAATCTGAGGTAGAAGCATTCCTAAGCTGTTAGTCTATATGGTTTAAACTGTATATGGTCCTTCATCCTCCTTTCAAGGAGGATACGCTTCAAAAGCATTTGCATACCACTCCCCAAAACACATTCCTTGAATGACTTAAGACGTTTACCATCATATACAGTTATCTGAGATTTCATCCCTTCAATCTGACAGAAAGGATGAAAGGTGTTGCATTAAGAGGATAGCTGGGGCTTTGCTTGCCAGAAAACCCCCTCGTGGGCTGTCACTGAAGGGTTCACAAACGCTTGTGTGTCGGTGCTCCCTCAGAGTTTCACTGGACAGAGTCACCAAAGTTTCCAAAGAATAGATGATTTATTGAAGAGACAAACACAGCAGATTCAGGGTTGCCATTGATAACAGTGCTAGCAAAAATGCTTCTTCACCAAGAGGTGAAGTGCTCCCATCTTAGGGGAAAAAGAGGAACACAGTTTTCTGTCTCTTATCTCTCATCTCTCCTTTTGTGTCTTTTCCTTCCTTTTCTCCATCTTCTCTTCTGCTTTGTACTCTGCTCCCCGAAATAATAATCCTCATAACCTGACCTTATATGTTCCCCTACCTGGGGTGATGTTAATGTGATTTGGGGGAGAGCAGATTGCTATGGTCATGTTTGTTTAGCATGTTCTTCTTGGAACTCATTAGAATACTCAAGGGTAGTAACTGTAATAGTAGCTTCACAGGTAACAAAGCAAAAGGTCTCACTCGATGTGAAAATCTGACAAAGTTACGCTTTAGAAAGGAAAAATAAACAAACAAAAAAAAGCCCACAACATGGACTGAACTTTCAGGTAGATTAATCTTTCTGAAATCAAATTGGTGTCAAGACTTAAACACCACAATAGCTGACCAAAAAATGGATAAAAAGAAATGCTCTTCTGGAAGACACGGTCAGCCTGTGAATGCAAAGATTTTCCATCGTTTCATCTCCCATAAGTAAGGCAGGGCATGGGAATGGAAAAGAAGAGCTGACGGTACACCTGCCATTCAAACAGTCATTTTCAGACTTCCAGGAGTCCTTCTGTGTGCCAGTGTCACCTTCCTTTCCCACCTATGGATATGTCTGCGAGGAATGCTGGACACAGACAGAATGATGGGAGGCACAACTGCCACGACCGAAACAGCAGCAAAGGGAGCCACAGCTCCCTCGGCCATGCCCAACATGGCCAGGGTTGGCTGCACGCGTCAGACGCTGTCACAATGGGCACTGCAGTGGCCTGCAGACGTCACAATGGCCACCGCTGCCCCGCCCTTTACACCGCCCCATAAATACGGGAGCAGCGGCAGCTGGCCCACACTTGCCGAGCTTAGGCCTTCTGGGTGCCACGCGTGCGTGGACGGGAGAGGAGCCAGAGCAGGAAGGCAGGCGGCTGCCCACCTGGGTGTGGGCGAGAGAGAAGCAGTGCTAGGAAGCGCAGAGCAGGACGCCACCTGGCACACAGACTGAGTGCAGCGGGCGCACGAGAGGCATTACTGCGTGAGAGCCACAGCCATCGCTCTTGCGTCCAGTCCCTTGTGCAGCCCACTAGAGACTAGTCTCTAGTCTCCAGGAAGGGACAGGATGAAGAACCCACATGTGCTTCATCAGCCCAAGAATGGTGTGCTGCGCAGGCACGCGCAGCGTTCAGACAACGGCGTGCAAGTGAGTCTTTTCTGCCGTCCTCTGCCAGGGTGGAGATCTCATCACGCTCACCGTGAGAGGAATCTGCTGCAGGCAATGCTCAGGCGTGCAGAGGAGACCGCGAGGCGCAGTGTCGCCCCTTGGGGACAAAATGGCATGGGGCTCCTCATCCCCCGTCCGGCAGTGGATGCCGAGGAGCCCATGGAGGTGGGCCCCCCTCAATATGCCCCACCACCCAGCAGGGTTCCCTGCGGAGTCTGGGGCATGGGGCTTCTCATCCCACACCTGGCAGTGGATCCTGTGGTGCCCATGGAGGGGGTTGTGATGCCCAGGCATGCCAGACATGGGCAAAGTGATGGGAGGCACAGCTGCCACCATCAAACAGGCAGCTTCGGGAGCCACAGCTCCAGCCACTGCTCAGACTACAACTCCAGACACAGACACTACCACCGATCAGACGGCCATGGGAGCCACAGCTCCAGCCACCGATCCAGCAGCTGCGGGAGGCACAGCCATGGCCACCGATCAGACGGCCATTGGAGCCACAGCTCCAGCCACCATTCAGACCGCAGCTTGAGACACAGACATGACCATCGATCAGATAGCCATGGGAGACACAGCTCCAGCCACCGTTCAGGACATGACTCGAGACACAGACACTACCACCAGTCAGACGGCCATGGGAGCCACAGCTCCAGCCATCGATCCAGGAGCTGCGGGAGGCACAGCCACGGCCACCGATAAGACAACAGCGTCTAGGCAAATACTTTCCACTCTCCTGACAACAAGAAGAGGCCAAGACGTTCCTGTTTTTAAGAAAATAAAATTCTATATACATCCCAGCTGAGGGTTTCTGCATCTATTTCTTTGGGCACTCTGGGGAGGCGCGAGGGGCACATAGCTGTGACCTTTCCCTTTCAGTGAGGCAATTTGATTGTAGACCAACCAATGTTTGGCAGGTGATTCAGCTTAGTGATTGACGAAACTGTGTTCTCCTCCAGTGTCTGATCTCAAAAAGAGCCCGGTCCTGCGGGTCTTTCTGTGAAAGTGCAGCTATGCCAGAAAAAGCAGACCATGAATTTCTGCTCAATTTGGTTTCACAGATGTTTCCTCCAGCATTGGCTCTAGAGTACCCACTGTCATGCCAAACACAGGTTCACAGGTCTCAGGCTAAGCTAGGTTGCAAGAGAGCAAGATGGACCTGCACCAAACACCTCCATGCCTCCTGTAACACAAGTGAGCACTGGCCCATGGGAGAGCATGAACTTCAACCACAAACTGGTCAATCACTGTGTCAACCTGCACTGCGACCGGCAATGATGTATAAACATTGATGTGTGTTGGATCCCTGTATTAGGGAAGGCTCACCCTCCAGCTGACTCAATCACTGATTCATGCTGTGAAGGGGTAGAGTGTATGGGAACTGTTTCTGGAGATCCCTCCTCGGTGAAGCTTTCCCCTGTGAACCTAGAATCTTCTGATACAGATAAGCAATCTGCTTCCCTTCCTTTATAGCACCTTTCTATTGTGCTGGTCCTGTTATCACACCTCTTTTGTAATGCCTTTCACATTGTATTGATTTGTCCAATTGCTGCAGTGTGTCTACCCTTTTCTTGAAAGCCCCCAGGGTTGGTGACTACCACACTGCTGGGCAGCCTTTTCGAAGATCTCGCTGCTGTTCTGAAACCATTCTCTCTTGTCCTGTCACCTGGGAAAAGAGGCTGACCCTCACCCTGTTACAGTCGCCTTTCAAGTGATTTTAGAGTGTGGGAAGGTCTCTGCTTCTTCTTTAGACTAAACAATCCCAGTTCCCTCAGCCAGTCCTCAGAAGACTTGTGTTCCAGATCCTTCTCCAGCTTCGTTGCTCTTCTCTGGCCTTGCTCTCCAAGGCCCCAGTGTCTTTCTTGCAGTGAGAGTCCCAACAGTGAACTCAGTACTCAGGGCGCACCTAGCCAGTGCCAAGTAGAGAGGGATTATCACTGCCCTCTACACTATGCTGATACAAGCCAGGATATCATTGGCCTTCTTGGCCACCTGGCATGCTGCTGCCTCATGTTCAGCCTTGCACTGGCCAACACTCCTCCGTCCTTTTCCTCTGCACTGCTTGCCAGCTGCTCTACCTACATGCATGGGGTTGTTGGGACCAAAGTGCAAGGCTTGCCACTTGGTCTTGTCTATCTCATACAGTTGGCCTCAGTCTAGCTATTCAGCCTATCTAGATCCCTCTGGAGATCCTTCCTACCCCCTGGCAGATTGACACATCCTCCCAGCTTGGCGTCATCCACAAACTTACTGAGGGTGCACTCAGTTCCCTCATCCATGTCAGCAACAAAGATATTGAACAGGACAGGCCCCAACACCAACCCTTGTGTCTAGTCACCAGCTGGATTTAACTCCATTCAACACCACTCTCTGGGCCCAGCCCTCCAATCAGTTTTTCACGTGGTTAAGAGTGCACCTGTCCAGGCCATGGACCAGGCTGCCAGCTCCTCCAAGAGAGTTCTGGAGAAGATAGTGTCAAAGGCTTCACTAAAGTCTAGGTAGACTACATCCACAGCCTTTCCTTCATCCACCAGGCTGCTCATCTGGTCATAGAAGGAGATGAGGTTGGTCAGGCAGGACCTGCATTTCACAAACCCATGCTGGCTGGGCCTGAACCCCCTGGTTGTCCCAAGCATGCTGCACAACTGCACTCAAGATGATGATCTCCATGCCCTTCTCTGATACCTAGGTCAGGCTGACAGAGTTGTAGTTCTCCAGATCCTCCTTTTGACCCTTCTTGTACACTGGCATAACATTAGCAATTCTCCAGTCATCTAGGACTTCCCTGTTGACCAGGACCACTGATAAATGATGGAAAGTGGCTTGGCACTCACTTTTGTCAGCTCCTCCATCGTGCGTGGGTGGATCAATTCTGGCCCCACGGACTTGTGATGGTTCAGGTGGAGTAACAGATCACTTATGGTTTCCTCCTGAATTTTGGAGGATTGATCAGTTCTCCGTCCCTGCCTTCCAGCTCAGGAGGCTGAGAACCCTGATGATAACTGGCCTATTACAGACAGAAGAAAAGAAGGCTCTGAGAACCTAAGCCCTTTTCTCATCCTTAGTGACAACATGCCCCACTGCATCCAATAAAGGCGGTTGATTCTCCTTGGCCCTCTCCTTGCTGTTAATGTATTTATAAAAACGTATTTTCACCTTTTTAGTTTTCCCTCTGCTATCATTTCTGAAATGACTCTGACTACCTTACTGCTGAACGCTGTAAACAGACCCTGGTACACTTACATGCAATGACAGCAACATGAGATCAAAGCTTAAACATAAACCAAATAGAAAATTGCAGCACGTATGTATAGCAGACCTATCAACCTATAGTAGGGGCTGATGAGATTATACAAAGGGAATATTGTCTACTGTATTTGTTTTAATCAACATTGTTAAAATACGAGATTGCAATGGTAATTATCACTGAAGCAGTGTGACACAGTCCTAAATTATATTCTCTATGAAAATACCAGCACGCTTACAGAAGGGAAAGTACATCCCTAGCCATCCCCATTTTCAATGCATCCAGAGGAACTCCTTAACCATCACAGAAGTAATTACATTTTTTTGCACGTGAGTCCCTTGTGATTTTATAATCCCTCTCTCATTTTTTGTTCTGTTGACATCTGTGACTAAATTCCAACTGATTTCCAGATGGAAAGGGCAGCATGTGTTGTGCAGGCCTCTGAGATGCAGACAGCATTAAAGCACCACCCTGAAAACCTATTTTAAAGGAGCTATAGGGTTAATGTGCATAAATGCATAAAGGAAGAAGCAAGAGAAAGTGAAAACATCGAAGTCTTTTCAGTTTGTTGTATGTGTACTAGTGGATTTCTGTCTCCCATCATCTCTTCAATCATTGTGTGACAAAAGAAAGGTTGAGTTTTACTGTTGCATTTTCCCACATACACTGAAGATCTCAAAACTTTTAAGGTGTTCTCTAAATCTTCACAATTGAAGTGTCTAAATCAGATGAATTAAAATGAAATTCAATGGTTTCTTGGATGCAGTGTTGTATGATGCCACCAAGCCTTACAGTGAAAACATCAGTCACAGAAAAAGCTTGTATTTTCTTGTAGTAAAATAAGTAGAGACTGGAGGAGATGGCAGGAGACAAACTAGATAGAACAAAGCTGGATTGCCCAGCAGGTAAAATAAAGTAAAACCCAAATATCAAGTGATTTCCAGTCATATATGAAAGCAGACAGGAGTGGAATGGGCAACAACTGGAGTTCTAGTGGATTTTAAAACAACATGAGCCAAATACTTAAAAATAAGCATTTCAGCTGCTGGAAAGATGCCTGCATGGAGTAGGCTCTAGGAAACTTGCACATCCACGAGATCAGCAGGCAAAACAATCACCTGGTGCAGAGGAAGGTTTGAGAAGATGAAAGTCCATGCCTCATAGTTGAGAGGAATTGTCCAGGTCCCACAGCTGCTATGGTGACAGACTATTAATTATGTATAAATAAAACATAAACGGTATTACACGAATTCTGAAACACATCGGTTCCCCTGAGGAAATGTTATCTGACTGTAGTAATTTCCCTTGTACATAAGAGCACTCGATGCATAGAAAGGCATATATATTCCACAGGGCTGCTCCTCTGAGTAAGTTCTCTTCATGAGCTGTCAGGAAGGCTCCTACTCAAGACAATATACTTCCTACTGCATTATCCAAGATGTATTTCTAGACCGATCATATGCATTTGCTATGTGTCTTGCCACTAACAAAACCATGTAGGTCAATATATTTCAAAGAATTAACAAGTCACACTGTAATAACTTCAGCAGGATATCTCCAACGTTGAAAAAAAAAAAAAAAAAAAAAAGTAAAAGAGAAAACATAAACTTTACCGCAACTAAAATAGAGAAATTTGATTGTAACAGATAAAAGTGATAAAACAAATAAATTAGGAACTGTCAGACAACTGTCTGGCATGGAATACAGACAAACACTCTTTATTAGCACCATACCATTTTTTGCCCCAGTTGACAGCACTGAGCCTCATGGTGTTCTCTGGTGGATGTACCACCATTCACTGTTCTCTTGATGACAGGAACACCTGTGTCACATGCTGCTCTCTGGACAATGGGTAAAGCCTCACTCAATGCTATTCTCTGCCTCAGAGACGTGCTTGGGCCCCAAACTGTTCACTGGATTCTAGCAATGTCTTGATCTCAAATTGTTCTCTGGACACTGGCCCTGCCTGAGCAACAACATTATCAGGATGCTGAGCATGCCTGGTGGATCCATTTGCATGGGTTCTTGTCATTCTACAGACACTTCAGTGAGTTAATTTGTCTCTTAGCCGGGCAAGGCTATTCTTTCCCTGCCTTCTTCACTGCATACAGGATTGATGGGAAAGCCCCCAGTTCATAGAATCATGGAACAGCCTGAGCTGGAAGGGACTCAGAAGGATCAATGAGTCCAACTCCTGGCTCCACAAAGGACAACCAAAAAGCTCAATCATCTTTCTGAGGGTGTTCTCCAAACACAAGTGGAGAGGAGGGTCAACGCTGAGCTCTGCTCTCTGGAGACAGGGACAGCACCCGAGGGAACAGCACTGTCCCAGGGCCCAACCACCCTGTCCATGAAGAACCTTTCCCTTATTTCCAGGCCAAATGTCCCCTGACACAGCCCCATGCCGTTCCCTCAGGTCCTGTCGCTGCCACCAGAGAGCAGAGCTCAGCGCTGACCCTCCTCTGCCCTCCTGAGGAGCTGCAGGCCGCCATGAGGCCTCCCCTCAGCTCCTCTGCTCTGGGCTGAACCAGCCAAGGGACCTCAGCTGCTCCTCATACACACTGCCCTCCAATCCCCTCATTAACTCTGGAGCACACCTTTTGGGCACTCTGTCTAGTCTGATCTTATATTGTAGTGTCTGTGTTCCTCCTTCTTAAAAAACATTTAAAAAGAGAGGAAAACATATACTTCTTTTAAAAAGCCTTGCAGCTGTTAATGGTGTTAACAATATAAACTCAGAAGAGTTGGAGGGTGTTTTGAAAACCCACAAGTTCATAGCTGACTGCGCTTTATTAGCTCAAGGTAGGGCTGGATCAGCTCCTCAGCTCTCTTGCAACCTAGCCTACCCTGTGGCCCATGTTTGGCACAACAGTGGATGCTCCAGAGCCACTGCTGGAGGAAACATCTGTGAAACCAAATTCAGCAGAAATTCATGGTCTGCTTTCTCTGGCATAGCTGCATTTTCAAGGAAAGACCTGCAGGACCCAGAGTGCCCGAAGAAATAGATGCAGAAACCCTCAGCTAGGATGTATGTAGAATTTTATTTTCTTAAGAACAGGAACGTCTTGGCCTCTTCCTGTTGTCAGGAGTGTGGAAACAATTTGTTTGGACACTGGTGGATCCCACTTTCATCTGTTCTTATTCATATTCCAATGTATCCGACTCCATGGGTATTTGACATCCAGTCTGCTGTTCAATTAACCTTTACAAATAGATGTATTTAATATACCTGTTTGCTCTGCTTTTATAAATGTTAACATGAGATATATTAATACACAGTCTGAATATGAGAGCTTTAATACACCGTTTGATTTAGAGGGCCAAATTTGCTCCAATTTGAAATATTTGGTACGTGTTATTCATACAGCAATATAGTAGTTATTAAATGGCCAGGAGGTCAGAGCAAAAGCCAAATGAGAAGTTAACCAATAGAAAGATTACCCATGGACTTGAAATGGCTTTAGTTAATACGCATGCTTTCAGTCACTAAATATACATCCTTAAAAGTTTTATGTTAGTTTAATCTATTTGTCTCCACCTCACAAGACACATTTGTATCATTACAGGATTAAATACAAACAATGATATTAGCTAATGAGAAACTGATAAGTGTCTTTATGAGACTCTCTAAGATTTTGGCTGTGGGAAGAGTCTTGGGAAGGAATATTTTAACTATTATCTGGCATAGGTTTGTGAATGATATTCAAACATTTGCATGTATAGAAAGCCAGACATGCAAAAATGTTTGAAAAGGAAGCTGCAGTCTAATTTGTTCTATCATAGACTGTAGCTGTTGTCTTCTCCTTATGAAATCCTTTTTTTTTTTTTTTAGGTAGTTGTGAAAAGGACTTTTTGCACTTTTATTCACATTAACTGCCAAGGTTAAAGAGCTGATTCCATCAACTTAAGTTCTCTTTTGAGAAATGCTTTTGGCAACATTTGTAACTCCACCTGACAATATCTATTAGGCAGCAGAATGTATTTCTTCTGGTCTCCACCAAATCTTTGGCAATACAGCACTATAGTAAGAGAGTTATGTTCTATGGGCCACATAAGATCATTAGATGGCCCAGAGAGCAATCTGTACTTGTACAGAAATATCCTATCTTCTTCATGTGCCGGATGGAATAAAAGCAAGTATGAAAAAATGATTAGCTTCTGGTGGACCTAGATGTTAGAACTGGTATGTATATATAACACACAGCGTTGGAAAGCAGGTTTTTAAGACCCTGAAAAAGGGAGAAGAAATAATGGACCTAATTTAAGAGCCAGGGGGGTATGTTCTAGGATAGGAAATTCTTGGCTGTGAGAGTAGGGGGGAATTAGATCTGTGGTCAAAAGTCTCAGTGGGAAGGAATACATCACTACCATCTCACAAGAAAAGAACAGCAAAAAGCTTTATGAAACCTCAAAGAACTGACTTTCTACCAAGGTCAGACAGCCTCTGCTACCATCCAAAACTGAGCCAGAAAGAACCAAATAATTTATTACATGTTCTCACATCACTTATATACATTCACAACTTTCCTTTTTTAGCTTTCCCATCCACCTTTACATGTCAACAGAGTATTCCACAAGCACTCCATAACCATGCATGTAGGTGCTTATCTATCAGAGCCATGAGTTGTTCCTAGGCATGCTCTCTTCCTCAAATCACAGACATCATCATGCGGCCACTGCACAGCTTATTTGACTTTGTTTTCCCCTTCTTCTGGAGATGTCCTTAGTTCGCATGCTGTTGATCGTGCTTCACAGCTGCTGCTCAGAATAGCCTTTCCTGTATTCCTACAGATCACATGCTCATTTTCATATACACTGAAGGCTGTCAAATAGAGTGACCACAGGGTGTGCTTTTTTGGTCATTCAACTTCAAATCTCATCCTCTTGGATTCATAGCTTATGGCATGGCAAAGAGGCTTGCTCTTTGCAGGAGAAGGAATTGGTGGCATAGACTGCCTGTGCAGGCTTCCAAGCTACTTTTATTTTGTCTCCACCAGCATTTGACAGGGTAACTCCAACTAACTATATGATTTGTCTACAAAGTCAAGTACTAAGAAGATCTTGGGATCATGGAAGCAGTCTGCTGCTATCACAACCACAAAAAGCCAATGTTACGTCATTTGGTTACTTTCAATTTATTTTTTCCCATAACTATTACTGCAAATGAAGCTGCACAGGGGAATCTGAGGTAGAAGCATTCCTAAGCTGTTAGTCTATATGGTTTAAACTGTATATGGTCCTTCATCCTCCTTTCAAGGAGGATACGCTTCAAAAGCATTTGCATACCACTCCCCAAAACACATTCCTTGAATGACTTAAGACGTTTACCATCATATACAGTTATCTGAGATTTCATCCCTTCAATCTGACAGAAAGGATGAAAGGTGTTGCATTAAGAGGATAGCTGGGGCTTTGCTTGCCAGAAAACCCCCTCGTGGGCTGTCACTGAAGGGTTCACAAACGCTTGTGTGTCGGTGCTCCCTCAGAGTTTCACTGGACAGAGTCACCAAAGTTTCCAAAGAATAGATGATTTATTGAAGAGACAAACACAGCAGATTCAGGGTTGCCATTGATAACAGTGCTAGCAAAAATGCTTCTTCACCAAGAGGTGAAGTGCTCCCATCTTAGGGGAAAAAGAGGAACACAGTTTTCTGTCTCTTATCTCTCATCTCTCCTTTTGTGTCTTTTCCTTCCTTTTCTCCATCTTCTCTTCTGCTTTGTACTCTGCTCCCCGAAATAATAATCCTCATAACCTGACCTTATATGTTCCCCTACCTGGGGTGATGTTAATGTGATTTGGGGGAGAGCAGATTGCTATGGTCATGTTTGTTTAGCATGTTCTTCTTGGAACTCATTAGAATACTCAAGGGTAGTAACTGTAATAGTAGCTTCACAGGTAACAAAGCAAAAGGTCTCACTTGATGTGAAAATCTGACAAAGTTACGCTTTAGAAAGGAAAAATAAACAAACAAAAAAAAGCCCACAACATGGACTGAACTTTCAGGTAGATTAATCTTTCTGAAATCAAATTGGTGTCAAGACTTAAACACCACAATAGCTGACCAAAAAATGGATAAAAAGAAATGCTCTTCTGGAAGACACGGTCAGCCTGTGAATGCAAAGATTTTCCATCGTTTCATCTCCCATAAGTAAGGCAGGGCATGGGAATGGAAAAGAAGAGCTGACGGTACACCTGCCATTCAAACAGTCATTTTCAGACCTCCAGGAGTCCTTCTGTGTGCCAGTGTCACCTTCCTTTCCCACCTATGGATATGTCTGCGAGGAATGCTGGACACGGACAGAATGATGGGAGGCACAACTGCCACGACCGAAACAGCAGCAAAGGGAGCCACAGCTCCCTCGGCCATGCCCAACATGGCCAGGGTTGGCTGCACGCGTCAGACGCTGTCACAATGGGCACTGCAGTGGCCTGCAGACGTCACAATGGCCACCGCTGCCCCGCCCTTTACACCGCCCCATAAATACGGGAGCAGCGGCAGCTGGCCCACACTTGCCGAGCTTAGGCCTTCTGGGTGCCACGCGTGCGTGGACGGGAGAGGAGCCAGAGCAGGAAGGCAGGCGGCTGCCCACCTGGGTGTGGGCGAGAGAGAAGCAGTGCTAGGAAGCGCAGAGCAGGACGCCACCTGGCACACAGACTGAGTGCAGCGGGCGCACGAGAGGCATTACTGCGTGAGAGCCACAGCCATCGCTCTTGCGTCCAGTCCCTTGTGCAGCCCACTAGAGACTAGTCTCTAGTCTCCAGGAAGGGACAGGATGAAGAACCCACATGTGCTTCATCAGCCCAAGAATGGTGTGCTGCGCAGGCACGCGCAGCGTTCAGACAACGGCGTGCAAGTGAGTCTTTTCTGCCGTCCTCTGCCAGGGTGGAGATCTCATCACGCTCACCGTGAGAGGAATCTGCTGCAGGCAATGCTCAGGCGTGCAGAGGAGACCGCGAGGCGCAGTGTCGCCCCTTGGGGACAAAATGGCATGGGGCTCCTCATCCCCCGTCCGGCAGTGGATGCCGAGGAGCCCATGGAGGTGGGCCCCCCTCAATATGCCCCACCACCCAGCAGGGTTCCCTGCGGAGTCTGGGGCATGGGGCTTCTCATCCCACACCTGGCAGTGGATCCTGTGGTGCCCATGGAGGGGGTTGTGATGCCCAGGCATGCCAGACATGGGCAAAGTGATGGGAGGCACAGCTGCCACCATCAAACAGGCAGCTTCGGGAGCCACAGCTCCAGCCACTGCTCAGACTACAACTCCAGACACAGACACTACCACCGATCAGACGGCCATGGGAGCCACAGCTCCAGCCACCGATCCAGCAGCTGCGGGAGGCACAGCCATGGCCACCGATCAGACGGCCATTGGAGCCACAGCTCCAGCCACCATTCAGACCGCAGCTTGAGACACAGACATGACCATCGATCAGATAGCCATGGGAGACACAGCTCCAGCCACCGTTCAGGACATGACTCGAGACACAGACACTACCACCAGTCAGACGGCCATGGGAGCCACAGCTCCAGCCATCGATCCAGGAGCTGCGGGAGGCACAGCCACGGCCACCGATAAGACAACAGCGTCTAGGCAAATACTTTCCACTCTCCTGACAACAAGAAGAGGCCAAGACGTTCCTGTTTTTAAGAAAATAAAATTCTATATACATCCCAGCTGAGGGTTTCTGCATCTATTTCTTTGGGCACTCTGGGGAGGCGCGAGGGGCACATAGCTGTGACCTTTCCCTTTCAGTGAGGCAATTTGATTGTAGACCAACCAATGTTTGGCAGGTGATTCAGCTTAGTGATTGACGAAACTGTGTTCTCCTCCAGTGTCTGATCTCAAAAAGAGCCCGGTCCTGCGGGTCTTTCTGTGAAAGTGCAGCTATGCCAGAAAAAGCAGACCATGAATTTCTGCTCAATTTGGTTTCACAGATGTTTCCTCCAGCATTGGCTCTAGAGTACCCACTGTCATGCCAAACACAGGTTCACAGGTCTCAGGCTAAGCTAGGTTGCAAGAGAGCAAGATGGACCTGCACCAAACACCTCCATGCCTCCTGTAACACAAGTGAGCACTGGCCCATGGGAGAGCATGAACTTCAACCACAAACTGGTCAATCACTGTGTCAACCTGCACTGCGACCGGCAATGATGTATAAACATTGATGTGTGTTGGATCCCTGTATTAGGGAAGGCTCACCCTCCAGCTGACTCAATCACTGATTCATGCTGTGAAGGGGTAGAGTGTATGGGAACTGTTTCTGGAGATCCCTCCTCGGTGAAGCTTTCCCCTGTGAACCTAGAATCTTCTGATACAGATAAGCAATCTGCTTCCCTTCCTTTATAGCACCTTTCTATTGTGCTGGTCCTGTTATCACACCTCTTTTGTAATGCCTTTCACATTGTATTGATTTGTCCAATTGCTGCAGTGTGTCTACCCTTTTCTTGAAAGCCCCCAGGGTTGGTGACTACCACACTGCTGGGCAGCCTTTTCGAAGATCTCGCTGCTGTTCTGAAACCATTCTCTCTTGTCCTGTCACCTGGGAAAAGAGGCTGACCCTCACCCTGTTACAGTCGCCTTTCAAGTGATTTTAGAGTGTGGGAAGGTCTCTGCTTCTTCTTTAGACTAAACAATCCCAGTTCCCTCAGCCAGTCCTCAGAAGACTTGTGTTCCAGATCCTTCTCCAGCTTCGTTGCTCTTCTCTGGCCTTGCTCTCCAAGGCCCCAGTGTCTTTCTTGCAGTGAGAGTCCCAACAGTGAACTCAGTACTCAGGGCGCACCTAGCCAGTGCCAAGTAGAGAGGGATTATCACTGCCCTCTACACTATGCTGATACAAGCCAGGATATCATTGGCCTTCTTGGCCACCTGGCATGCTGCTGCCTCATGTTCAGCCTTGCACTGGCCAACACTCCTCCGTCCTTTTCCTCTGCACTGCTTGCCAGCTGCTCTACCTACATGCATGGGGTTGTTGGGACCAAAGTGCAAGGCTTGCCACTTGGTCTTGTCTATCTCATACAGTTGGCCTCAGTCTAGCTATTCAGCCTATCTAGATCCCTCTGGAGATCCTTCCTACCCCCTGGCAGATTGACACATCCTCCCAGCTTGGCGTCATCCACAAACTTACTGAGGGTGCACTCAGTTCCCTCATCCATGTCAGCAACAAAGATATTGAACAGGACAGGCCCCAACACCAACCCTTGTGTCTAGTCACCAGCTGGATTTAACTCCATTCAACACCACTCTCTGGGCCCAGCCCTCCAATCAGTTTTTCACGTGGTTAAGAGTGCACCTGTCCAGGCCATGGACCAGGCTGCCAGCTCCTCCAAGAGAGTTCTGGAGAAGATAGTGTCAAAGGCTTCACTAAAGTCTAGGTAGACTACATCCACAGCCTTTCCTTCATCCACCAGGCTGCTCATCTGGTCATAGAAGGAGATGAGGTTGGTCAGGCAGGACCTGCATTTCACAAACCCATGCTGGCTGGGCCTGAACCCCCTGGTTGTCCCAAGCATGCTGCACAACTGCACTCAAGATGATGATCTCCATGCCCTTCTCTGATACCTAGGTCAGGCTGACAGAGTTGTAGTTCTCCAGATCCTCCTTTTGACCCTTCTTGTACACTGGCATAACATTAGCAATTCTCCAGTCATCTAGGACTTCCCTGTTGACCAGGACCACTGATAAATGATGGAAAGTGGCTTGGCACTCACTTTTGTCAGCTCCTCCATCGTGCGTGGGTGGATCAATTCTGGCCCCACGGACTTGTGATGGTTCAGGTGGAGTAACAGATCACTTATGGTTTCCTCCTGAATTTTGGAGGATTGATCAGTTCTCCGTCCCTGCCTTCCAGCTCAGGAGGCTGAGAACCCTGATGATAACTGGCCTATTACAGACAGAAGAAAAGAAGGCTCTGAGAACCTAAGCCCTTTTCTCATCCTTAGTGACAACATGCCCCACTGCATCCAATAAAGGCGGTTGATTCTCCTTGGCCCTCTCCTTGCTGTTAATGTATTTATAAAAACGTATTTTCACCTTTTTAGTTTTCCCTCTGCTATCATTTCTGAAATGACTCTGACTACCTTACTGCTGAACGCTGTAAACAGACCCTGGTACACTTACATGCAATGACAGCAACATGAGATCAAAGCTTAAACATAAACCAAATAGAAAATTGCAGCACGTATGTATAGCAGACCTATCAACCTATAGTAGGGGCTGATGAGATTATACAAAGGGAATATTGTCTACTGTATTTGTTTTAATCAACATTGTTAAAATACGAGATTGCAATGGTAATTATCACTGAAGCAGTGTGACACAGTCCTAAATTATATTCTCTATGAAAATACCAGCACGCTTACAGAAGGGAAAGTACATCCCTAGCCATCCCCATTTTCAATGCATCCAGAGGAACTCCTTAACCATCACAGAAGTAATTACATTTTTTTGCACGTGAGTCCCTTGTGATTTTATAATCCCTCTCTCATTTTTTGTTCTGTTGACATCTGTGACTAAATTCCAACTGATTTCCAGATGGAAAGGGCAGCATGTGTTGTGCAGGCCTCTGAGATGCAGACAGCATTAAAGCACCACCCTGAAAACCTATTTTAAAGGAGCTATAGGGTTAATGTGCATAAATGCATAAAGGAAGAAGCAAGAGAAAGTGAAAACATCGAAGTCTTTTCAGTTTGTTGTATGTGTACTAGTGGATTTCTGTCTCCCATCATCTCTTCAATCATTGTGTGACAAAAGAAAGGTTGAGTTTTACTGTTGCATTTTCCCACATACACTGAAGATCTCAAAACTTTTAAGGTGTTCTCTAAATCTTCACAATTGAAGTGTCTAAATCAGATGAATTAAAATGAAATTCAATGGTTTCTTGGATGCAGTGTTGTATGATGCCACCAAGCCTTACAGTGAAAACATCAGTCACAGAAAAAGCTTGTATTTTCTTGTAGTAAAATAAGTAGAGACTGGAGGAGATGGCAGGAGACAAACTAGATAGAACAAAGCTGGATTGCCCAGCAGGTAAAATAAGGTAAAACCCAAATATGAAGTGATTTCCAGTCATATATGAAAGCAGACAGGAGTGGAATGGGCAACAACTGGAGCTCTAGTGGATTTTAAAACAACATGAGCCAAATACTTAAAAATAAGCATTTCAGCTGCTGGAAAGATGCCTGCATGGAGTAGGCTCTAGGAAACTTGCACATCCACGAGATCAGCAGGCAAAACAATCACCTGGTGCAGAGGAAGGTTTGAGAAGATGAAAGTCCATGCCTCATAGTTGAGAGGAATTGTCCAGGTCCCACAAGTACTATGGTGACAGACTATTAATTATGTATAAATAAAACATAAACGGTATTACACGAATTCTGAAACACATTGGTTCCCCTGAGGAAATGTTATCTGACTGTAGTAATTTCCCTTGTACATAAGAGCACTCGATGCATAGAAAGGCATATATATTCCACAGGGCTGCTCCTCTGAGTAAGTTCTCTTCATGAGCTGTCAGGAAGGCTCCTACTCAAGACAATATACTTCCTACTGCATTATCCAAGATGTATTTCTAGACCGATCATATGCATTTGCTATGTGTCTTGCCACTAACAAAACCATGTAGGTCAATATATTTCAAAGAATTAACAAGTCACACTGTAATAACTTCAGCAGGATATCTCCAACGTTGAAAAAAAAAAAAAAAGTAAAAGAGAAAACATAAACTTTACCGCAACTAAAATAGAGAAATTTGATTGTAACAGATAAAAGTGATAAAACAAATAAATTAGGAACTGTCAGACAACTGTCTGGCATGGAATACAGACAAACACTCTTTATTAGCACCATACCATTTTTTGCCCCAGTTGACAGCACTGAGCCTCATGGTGTTCTCTGGTGGATGTACCACCATTCACTGTTCTTTTGATGACAGGAACACCTGTGTCACATGCTGCTCTCTGGACAATGGGTAAAGCCTCACTCAATGCTATTCTCTGCCTCAGAGACGTGCTTGGGCCCCAAACTGTTCACTGGATTCTAGCAATGTCTTGATCTCAAATTGTTCTCTGGACACTGGCCCTGCCTGAGCAACAACATTATCAGGATGCTGAGCATGCCTGGTGGATCCATTTGCATGGGTTCTTGTCATTCTACAGACACTTCAGTGAGTTAATTTGTCTCTTAGCCGGGCAAGGCTATTCTTTCCCTGCCTTCTTCACTGCATACAGGATTGATGGGAAAGCCCCCAGTTCATAGAATCATGGAACAGCCTGAGCTGGAAGGGACTCAGAAGGATCAATGAGTCCAACTCCTGGCTCCACAAAGGACAACCAAAAAGCTCAATCATCTTTCTGAGGGTGTTCTCCAAACACAAGTGGAGAGGAGGGTCAACGCTGAGCTCTGCTCTCTGGAGACAGGGACAGCACCCGAGGGAACAGCACTGTCCCAGGGCCCAACCACCCTGTCCATGAAGAACCTTTCCCTTATTTCCAGGCCAAATGTCCCCTGACACAGCCCCATGCCGTTCCCTCAGGTCCTGTCGCTGCCACCAGAGAGCAGAGCTCAGCGCTGACCCTCCTCTGCCCTCCTGAGGAGCTGCAGGCCGCCATGAGGCCTCCCCTCAGCTCCTCTGCTCTGGGCTGAACCAGCCAAGGGACCTCAGCTGCTCCTCATACACACTGCCCTCCAATCCCCTCATTAACTCTGGAGCACACCTTTTGGGCACTCTGTCTAGTCTGATCTTATATTGTAGTGTCTGTGTTCCTCCTTCTTAAAAAACATTTAAAAAGAGAGGAAAACATATACTTCTTTTAAAAAGCCTTGCAGCTGTTAATGGTGTTAACAATATAAACTCAGAAGAGTTGGAGGGTGTTTTGAAAACCCACAAGTTCATAGCTGACTGCGCTTTATTAGCTCAAGGTAGGGCTGGATCAGCTCCTCAGCTCTCTTGCAACCTAGCCTACCCTGTGGCCCATGTTTGGCACAGCAGTGGATGCTCCAGAGCCACTGCTGGAGGAAACATCTGTGAAACCAAATTCAGCAGAAATTCATGGTCTGCTTTCTCTGGCATAGCTGCATTTTCAAGGACAGACCTGCAGGACCCAGAGTGCCCAAAGAAATAGATGCAGAAACCCTCAGCTAGGACGTATGTAGAATTTTATTTTCTTAAGAACAGGAACGTCTTGGCCTCTTCCTGTTGTCAGGAGTGTGGAAACAATTTGTTTGGACACTGGTGGATCCCACTTTCATCTGTTCTTATTCATATTCCAATGTATCCGACTCCATGGGTATTTGACATCCAGTCTGCTGTTCAATTAACCTTTACAAATAGATGTATTTAATATACCTGTTTGCTCTGCTTTTATAAATGTTAACATGAGATATATTAATACACAGTCTGAATATGAGAGCTTTAATACACTGTTTGATTTAGAGGGCCAAATTTGCTCCAATTTGAAATATTTGGTACGTGTTATTCATACAGCAATATAGTAGTTATTAAATGGCCAGGAGGTCAGAGCAAAAGCCAAATGAGAAGTTAACCAATAGAAAGATTACCCATGGACTTGAAATGGCTTTAGTTAATACGCATGCTTTCTGTCACAAAATATACATCCTTAAAAGTTTTATGTTAGTTTAATCTATTTGTCTCCACCTCACAAGACACATTTGTATCATTACAGGATTAAATACAAACAATGATATTAGCTAATGAGAAACTGATAAGTGTCTTTATGAGACTCTCTAAGATTTTGGCTGTGGGAAGAGTCTTGGGAAGGAATATTTTAACTATTATCTGGCATAGGTTTGTGAATGATATTCAAACATTTGCATGTATAGAAAGCCAGACATGCAAAAATGTTTGAAAAGGAAGCTGCAGTCTAATTTGTTCTATCATAGACTGTAGCTGTTGTCTTCTCCTTATGAAATCCTTTTTTTTTTTTTTTAGGTAGTTGTGAAAAGGACTTTTTGCACTTTTATTCACATTAACTGCCAAGGTTAAAGAGCTGATTCCATCAACTTAAGTTCTCTTTTGAGAAATGCTTTTGGCAACATTTGTAACTCCACCTGACAATATCTATTAGGCAGCAGAATGTATTTCTTCTGGTCTCCACCAAATCTTTGGCAATACAGCACTATAGTAAGAGAGTTATGTTCTATGGGCCACATAAGATCATTAGATGGCCCAGAGAGCAATCTGTACTTGTACAGAAATATCCTATCTTCTTCATGTGCCGGATGGAATAAAAGCAAGTATGAAAAAATGATTCGCTTCTGGTGGACCTAGATGTTAGAACTGGTATGTATATATAACACACAGCGTTGGAAAGCAGGTTTTTAAGACCCTGAAAAAGGGAGAAGAAATAATGGACCTAATTTAAGAGCCAGGGGGGTATGTTCTAGGATAGGAAATTCTTGGCTGTGAGAGTAGGGGGGAATTAGATCTGTGGTCAAAAGTCTCAGTGGGAAGGAATACATCACTACCATCTCACAAGAAAAGAACAGCAAAAAGCTTTATGAAACCTCAAAGAACTGACTTTCTACCAAGGTCAGACAGCCTCTGCTACCATCCAAAACTGAGCCAGAAAGAACCAAATAATTTATTACATGTTCTCACATCACTTATATACATTCACAACTTTCCTTTTTTAGCTTTCCCATCCACCTTTACATGTCAACAGAGTATTCCACAAGCACTCCATAACCATGCATGTAGGTGCTTATCTATCAGAGCCATGAGTTGTTCCTAGGCATGCTCTCTTCCTCAAATCACAGACATCATCATGCGGCCACTGCACAGCTTATTTGACTTTGTTTTCCCCTTCTTCTGGAGATGTCCTTAGTTCGCATGCTGTTGATCGTGCTTCACAGCTGCTGCTCAGAATAGCCTTTCCTGTATTCCTACAGATCACATGCTCATTTTCATATACACTGAAGGCTGTCAAATAGAGTGACCACAGGGTGTGCTTTTTTGGTCATTCAACTTCAAATCTCATCCTCTTGGATTCATAGCTTATGGCATGGCAAAGAGGCTTGCTCTTTGCAGGAGAAGGAATTGGTGGCATAGACTGCCTGTGCAGGCTTCCAAGCTACTTTTATTTTGTCTCCACCAGCATTTGACAGGGTAACTCCAACTAACTATATGATTTGTCTACAAAGTCAAGTACTAAGAAGATCTTGGGATCATGGAAGCAGTCTGCTGCTATCACAACCACAAAAAGCCAATGTTACGTCATTTGGTTACTTTCAATTTATTTTTTCCCATAACTATTACTGCAAATGAAGCTGCACAGGGGAATCTGAGGTAGAAGCATTCCTAAGCTGTTAGTCTATATGGTTTAAACTGTATATGGTCCTTCATCCTCCTTTCAAGGAGGATACGCTTCAAAAGCATTTGCATACCACTCCCCAAAACACATTCCTTGAATGACTTAAGACGTTTACCATCATATACAGTTATCTGAGATTTCATCCCTTCAATCTGACAGAAAGGATGAAAGGTGTTGCATTAAGAGGATAGCTGGGGCTTTGCTTGCCAGAAAACCCCCTCGTGGGCTGTCACTGAAGGGTTCACAAACGCTTGTGTGTCGGTGCTCCCTCAGAGTTTCACTGGACAGAGTCACCAAAGTTTCCAAAGAATAGATGATTTATTGAAGAGACAAACACAGCAGATTCAGGGTTGCCATTGATAACAGTGCTAGCAAAAATGCTTCTTCACCAAGAGGTGAAGTGCTCCCATCTTAGGGGAAAAAGAGGAACACAGTTTTCTGTCTCTTATCTCTCATCTCTCCTTTTGTGTCTTTTCCTTCCTTTTCTCCATCTTCTCTTCTGCTTTGTACTCTGCTCCCCGAAATAATAATCCTCATAACCTGACCTTATATGTTCCCCTACCTGGGGTGATGTTAATGTGATTTGGGGGAGAGCAGATTGCTATGGTCATGTTTGTTTAGCATGTTCTTCTTGGAACTCATTAGAATACTCAAGGGTAGTAACTGTAATAGTAGCTTCACAGGTAACAAAGCAAAAGGTCTCACTCGATGTGAAAATCTGACAAAGTTACGCTTTAGAAAGGAAAAATAAACAAACAAAAAAAAGCCCACAACATGGACTGAACTTTCAGGTAGATTAATCTTTCTGAAATCAAATTGGTGTCAAGACTTAAACACCACAATAGCTGACCAAAAAATGGATAAAAAGAAATGCTCTTCTGGAAGACACGGTCAGCCTGTGAATGCAAAGATTTTCCATCGTTTCATCTCCCATAAGTAAGGCAGGGCATGGGAATGGAAAAGAAGAGCTGACGGTACACCTGCCATTCAAACAGTCATTTTCAGACTTCCAGGAGTCCTTCTGTGTGCCAGTGTCACCTTCCTTTCCCACCTATGGATATGTCTGCGAGGAATGCTGGACACAGACAGAATGATGGGAGGCACAACTGCCACGACCGAAACAGCAGCAAAGGGAGCCACAGCTCCCTCGGCCATGCCCAACATGGCCAGGGTTGGCTGCACGCGTCAGACGCTGTCACAATGGGCACTGCAGTGGCCTGCAGACGTCACAATGGCCACCGCTGCCCCGCCCTTTACACCGCCCCATAAATACGGGAGCAGCGGCAGCTGGCCCACACTTGCCGAGCTTAGGCCTTCTGGGTGCCACGCGTGCGTGGACGGGAGAGGAGCCAGAGCAGGAAGGCAGGCGGCTGCCCACCTGGGTGTGGGCGAGAGAGAAGCAGTGCTAGGAAGCGCAGAGCAGGACGCCACCTGGCACACAGACTGAGTGCAGCGGGCGCACGAGAGGCATTACTGCGTGAGAGCCACAGCCATCGCTCTTGCGTCCAGTCCCTTGTGCAGCCCACTAGAGACTAGTCTCTAGTCTCCAGGAAGGGACAGGATGAAGAACCCACATGTGCTTCATCAGCCCAAGAATGGTGTGCTGCGCAGGCACGCGCAGCGTTCAGACAACGGCGTGCAAGTGAGTCTTTTCTGCCGTCCTCTGCCAGGGTGGAGATCTCATCACGCTCACCGTGAGAGGAATCTGCTGCAGGCAATGCTCAGGCGTGCAGAGGAGACCGCGAGGCGCAGTGTCGCCCCTTGGGGACAAAATGGCATGGGGCTCCTCATCCCCCGTCCGGCAGTGGATGCCGAGGAGCCCATGGAGGTGGGCCCCCCTCAATATGCCCCACCACCCAGCAGGGTTCCCTGCGGAGTCTGGGGCATGGGGCTTCTCATCCCACACCTGGCAGTGGATCCTGTGGTGCCCATGGAGGGGGTTGTGATGCCCAGGCATGCCAGACATGGGCAAAGTGATGGGAGGCACAGCTGCCACCATCAAACAGGCAGCTTCGGGAGCCACAGCTCCAGCCACTGCTCAGACTACAACTCCAGACACAGACACTACCACCGATCAGACGGCCATGGGAGCCACAGCTCCAGCCACCGATCCAGCAGCTGCGGGAGGCACAGCCATGGCCACCGATCAGACGGCCATTGGAGCCACAGCTCCAGCCACCATTCAGACCGCAGCTTGAGACACAGACATGACCATCGATCAGATAGCCATGGGAGACACAGCTCCAGCCACCGTTCAGGACATGACTCGAGACACAGACACTACCACCAGTCAGACGGCCATGGGAGCCACAGCTCCAGCCATCGATCCAGGAGCTGCGGGAGGCACAGCCACGGCCACCGATAAGACAACAGCGTCTAGGCAAATACTTTCCACTCTCCTGACAACAAGAAGAGGCCAAGACGTTCCTGTTTTTAAGAAAATAAAATTCTATATACATCCCAGCTGAGGGTTTCTGCATCTATTTCTTTGGGCACTCTGGGGAGGCGCGAGGGGCACATAGCTGTGACCTTTCCCTTTCAGTGAGGCAATTTGATTGTAGACCAACCAATGTTTGGCAGGTGATTCAGCTTAGTGATTGACGAAACTGTGTTCTCCTCCAGTGTCTGATCTCAAAAAGAGCCCGGTCCTGCGGGTCTTTCTGTGAAAGTGCAGCTATGCCAGAAAAAGCAGACCATGAATTTCTGCTCAATTTGGTTTCACAGATGTTTCCTCCAGCATTGGCTCTAGAGTACCCACTGTCATGCCAAACACAGGTTCACAGGTCTCAGGCTAAGCTAGGTTGCAAGAGAGCAAGATGGACCTGCACCAAACACCTCCATGCCTCCTGTAACACAAGTGAGCACTGGCCCATGGGAGAGCATGAACTTCAACCACAAACTGGTCAATCATCTTACACTGTGTCAACCTGCACTGCGACCGGCAATGATGTATAAACATTGATGTGTGTTGGATCCCTGTACTAGGGAAGGCTCACCCTCCAGCTGACTCAATCACTGATTCATGCTGTGAAGGGGTAGAGTGTATGGGAACTGTTTCTGGAGATCCCTCCTCGGTGAAGCTTTCCCCTGTGAACCTAGAATCTTCTGATACAGATAAGCAATCTGCTTCCCTTCCTTTATAGCACCTTTCTATTGTGCTGGTCCTGTTATCACACCTCTTTTGTAATGCCTTTCACATTGTATTGATTTGTCCAATTGCTGCAGTGTGTCTACCCTTTTCTTGAAAACCTCCAGGGTTGGTGACTACCACACTGCTGGGCAGCCTTTTCGAAGATCTCGCTGCTCTTCTGAAACCATTCTCTCTTGTCCTGTCACCTGGGAAAAGAGGCTGACCCTCACCCTGTTACAGTCGCCTTTCAAGTGATTTTAGAGTGTGGGAAGGTCTCTGCTTCTTCTTTAGACTAAACAATCCCAGTTCCCTCAGCCAGTCCTCAGAAGACTTGTGTTCCAGATCCTTCTCCAGCTTCGTTGCTCTTCTCTGGCCTTGCTCTCCAAGGCCCCAGTGTCTTTCTTGCAGTGAGAGTCCCAACAGTGAACTCAGTACTCAGGGCGCACCTAGCCAGTGCCAAGTAGAGAGGGATTATCACTGCCCTCTACACTATGCTGATACAAGCCAGGATATCATTGGCCTTCTTGGCCACCTGGCATGCTGCTGCCTCATGTTCAGCCTTGCACTGGCCAACACTCCTCCGTCCTTTTCCTCTGCACTGCTTGCCAGCTGCTCTACCTACATGCATGGGGTTGTTGGGACCAAAGTGCAAGGCTTGCCACTTGGTCTTGTCTATCTCATACAGTTGGCCTCAGTCTAGCTATTCAGCCTATCTAGATCCCTCTGGAGATCCTTCCTACCCCCTGGCAGATTGACACATCCTCCCAGCTTGGCGTCATCCACAAACTTACTGAGGGTGCACTCAGTTCCCTCATCCATGTCAGCAACAAAGATATTGAACAGGACAGGCCCCAACACCAACCCTTGTGTCTAGTCACCAGCTGGATTTAACTCCATTCAACACCACTCTCTGGGCCCAGCCCTCCAATCAGTTTTTCACGTGGTTAAGAGTGCACCTGTCCAGGCCATGGACCAGGCTGCCAGCTCCTCCAAGAGAGTTCTGGAGAAGATAGTGTCAAAGGCTTCACTAAAGTCTAGGTAGACTACATCCACAGCCTTTCCTTCATCCACCAGGCTGCTCATCTGGTCATAGAAGGAGATGAGGTTGGTCAGGCAGGACCTGCATTTCACAAACCCATGCTGGCTGGGCCTGAACCCCCTGGTTGTCCCAAGCATGCTGCACAACTGCACTCAAGATGATGATCTCCATGCCCTTCTCTGATACCTAGGTCAGGCTGACAGAGTTGTAGTTCTCCAGATCCTCCTTTTGACCCTTCTTGTACACTGGCATAACATTAGCAATTCTCCAGTCATCTAGGACTTCCCTGTTGACCAGGACCACTGATAAATGATGGAAAGTGGCTTGGCACTCACTTTTGTCAGCTCCTCCATCGTGCGTGGGTGGATCAATTCTGGCCCCACGGACTTGTGATGGTTCAGGTGGAGTAACAGATCACTTATGGTTTCCTCCTGAATTTTGGAGGATTGATCAGTTCTCCGTCCCTGCCTTCCAGCTCAGGAGGCTGAGAACCCTGATGATAACTGGCCTATTACAGACAGAAGAAAAGAAGGCTCTGAGAACCTAAGCCCTTTTCTCATCCTTAGTGACAACATGCCCCACTGCATCCAATAAAGGCGGTTGATTCTCCTTGGCCCTCTCCTTGCTGTTAATGTATTTATAAAAACGTATTTTCACCTTTTTAGTTTTCCCTCTGCTATCATTTCTGAAATGACTCTGACTACCTTACTGCTGAACGCTGTAAACAGACCCTGGTACACTTACATGCAATGACAGCAACATGAGATCAAAGCTTAAACATAAACCAAATAGAAAATTGCAGCACGTATGTATAGCAGACCTATCAACCTATAGTAGGGGCTGATGAGATTATACAAAGGGAATATTGTCTACTGTATTTGTTTTAATCAACATTGTTAAAATACGAGATTGCAATGGTAATTATCACTGAAGCAGTGTGACACAGTCCTAAATTATATTCTCTATGAAAATACCAGCACGCTTACAGAAGGGAAAGTACATCCCTAGCCATCCCCATTTTCAATGCATCCAGAGGAACTCCTTAACCATCACAGAAGTAATTACATTTTTTTGCACGTGAGTCCCTTGTGATTTTATAATCCCTCTCTCATTTTTTGTTCTGTTGACATCTGTGACTAAATTCCAACTGATTTCCAGATGGAAAGGGCAGCATGTGTTGTGCAGGCCTCTGAGATGCAGACAGCATTAAAGCACCACCCTGAAAACCTATTTTAAAGGAGCTATAGGGTTAATGTGCATAAATGCATAAAGGAAGAAGCAAGAGAAAGTGAAAACATCGAAGTCTTTTCAGTTTGTTGTATGTGTACTAGTGGATTTCTGTCTCCCATCATCTCTTCAATCATTGTGTGACAAAAGAAAGGTTGAGTTTTACTGTTGCATTTTCCCACATACACTGAAGATCTCAAAACTTTTAAGGTGTTCTCTAAATCTTCACAATTGAAGTGTCTAAATCAGATGAATTAAAATGAAATTCAATGGTTTCTTGGATGCAGTGTTGTATGATGCCACCAAGCCTTACAGTGAAAACATCAGTCACAGAAAAAGCTTGTATTTTCTTGTAGTAAAATAAGTAGAGACTGGAGGAGATGGCAGGAGACAAACTAGATAGAACAAAGCTGGATTGCCCAGCAGGTAAAATAAGGTAAAACCCAAATATGAAGTGATTTCCAGTCATATATGAAAGCAGACAGGAGTGGAATGGGCAACAACTGGAGCTCTAGTGGATTTTAAAACAACATGAGCCAAATACTTAAAAATAAGCATTTCAGCTGCTGGAAAGATGCCTGCATGGAGTAGGCTCTAGGAAACTTGCACATCAACGAGATCAGCAGGCAAAACAATCACCTGGTGCAGAGGAAGGTTTGAGAAGATGAAAGTCCATGCCTCATAGTTGAGAGGAATTGTCCAGGTCCCACAAGTACTATGGTGACAGACTATTAATTATGTATAAATAAAACATAAACGGTATTACACGAATTCTGAAACACATTGGTTCCCCTGAGGAAATGTTATCTGACTGTAGTAATTTCCCTTGTACATAAGAGCACTCGAAAGGCATATATATTCCACAGGGCTGCTCCTCTGAGTAAGTTCTCTTCATGAGCTGTCAGGAAGGCTCCTACTCAAGACAATATACTTCCTACTGCATTATCCAAGATGTATTTCTAGACCGATCATATGCATTTGCTATGTGTCTTGCCACTAACAAAACCATGTAGGTCAATATATTTCAAAGAATTAACAAGTCACACTGTAATAACTTCAGCAGGATATCTCCAACGTTGAAAAAAAAAAAAAAAAGTAAAAGAGAAAACATAAACTTTACCGCAACTAAAATAGAGAAATTTGATTGTAACAGATAAAAGTGATAAAACAAATAAATTAGGAACTGACAGACAACTGTCTGGCATGGAATACAGACAAACACTCTTTATTAGCACCATACCATTTTTTGCCCCAGTTGACAGCACTGAGCCTCATGGTGTTCTCTGGTGGATGTACCACCATTCACTGTTCTTTTGATGACAGGAACACCTGTGTCACATGCTGCTCTCTGGACAATGGGTAAAGCCTCACTCAATGCTATTCTCTGCCTCAGAGACGTGCTTGGGCCCCAAACTGTTCACTGGATTCTAGCAATGTCTTGATCTCAAATTGTTCTCTGGACACTGGCCCTGCCTGAGCAACAACATTATCAGGATGCTGAGCATGCCTGGTGGATCCATTTGCATGGGTTCTTGTCATTCTACAGACACTTCAGTGAGTTAATTTGTCTCTTAGCCGGGCAAGGCTATTCTTTCCCTGCCTTCTTCACTGCATACAGGATTGATGGGAAAGCCCCCAGTTCATAGAATCATGGAACAGCCTGAGCTGGAAGGGACTCAGAAGGATCAATGAGTCCAACTCCTGGCTCCACAAAGGACAACCAAAAAGCTCAATCATCTTTCTGAGGGTGTTCTCCAAACACAAGTGGAGAGGAGGGTCAACGCTGAGCTCTGCTCTCTGGAGACAGGGACAGCACCCGAGGGAACAGCACTGTCCCAGGGCCCAACCACCCTGTCCATGAAGAACCTTTCCCTTATTTCCAGGCCAAATGTCCCCTGACACAGCCCCATGCCGTTCCCTCAGCTCCTGTCGCTGCCACCAGAGAGCAGAGCTCAGCGCTGACCCTCCTCTGCCCTCCTGAGGAGCTGCAGGCCGCCATGAGGCCTCCCCTCAGCTCCTCTGCTCTGGGCTGAACCAGCCAAGGGACCTCAGCTGCTCCTCATACACACTGCCCTCCAATCCCCTCATTAACTCTGGAGCACACCTTTTGGGCACTCTGTCTAGTCTGATCTTATATTGTAGTGTCTGTGTTCCTCCTTCTTAAAAAACATTTAAAAAGAGAGGAAAACATATACTTCTTTTAAAAAGCCTTGCAGCTGTTAATGGTGTTAACAATATAAACTCAGAAGAGTTGGAGGGTGTTTTGAAAACCCACAAGTTCATAGCTGACTGCGCTTTATTAGCTCAAGGTAGGGCTGGATCAGCTCCTCAGCTCTCTTGCAACCTAGCCTACCCTGTGGCCCATGTTTGGCACAACAGTGGATGCTCCAGAGCCACTGCTGGAGGAAACATCTGTGAAACCAAATTCAGCAGAAATTCATGGTCTGCTTTCTCTGGCATAGCTGCATTTTCAAGGAAAGACCTGCAGGACCCAGAGTGCCCGAAGAAATAGATGCAGAAACCCTCAGCTAGGATGTATGTAGAATTTTATTTTCTTAAGAACAGGAACGTCTTGGCCTCTTCCTGTTGTCAGGAGTGTGGAAACAATTTGTTTGGACACTGGTGGATCCCACTTTCATCTGTTCTTATTCATATTCCAATGTATCCGACTCCATGGGTATTTGACATCCAGTCTGCTGTTCAATTAACCTTTACAAATAGATGTATTTAATATACCTGTTTGCTCTGCTTTTATAAATGTTAACGTGAGATATATTAATACACAGTCTGAATATGAGAGCTTTAATACACCGTTTGATTTAGAGGGCCAAATTTGCTCCAATTTGAAATATTTGGTACGTGTTATTCATACAGCAATATAGTAGTTATTAAATGGCCAGGAGGTCAGAGCAAAAGCCAAATGAGAAGTTAACCAATAGAAAGATTACCCATGGACTTGAAATGGCTTTAGTTAATACGCATGCTTTCAGTCACTAAATATACATCCTTAAAAGTTTTATGTTAGTTTAATCTATTTGTCTCCACCTCACAAGACACATTTATATGTAACTTCCTTTCAGTGCTGAATTACCTGGGTAATTATTTTAGAAACACATGAATTCCTAAAACGCAGCAGTGACTTCCAGTAGGTGTGTTATATTGTTCTAAAAATAATACACATATACTTGGATTTCCGTGATGTAGTAAGGCAACTGAACTCACATCCACAGCAAAACAGTTTTCAAGAAAATATAAAGAGTTCTTAACCTGCTATCTGCTGTCAGCAAAATGCTTTTTGTAGGCTAGAAAAGGCAAGGTTCTCACCCCCTTGTCCTTATTACTCCTCTCCAACATTCAAAATCTCAACTGAATTTTGCAGAGTGGTGCAGAAGCACCATATTAATTTCAAGACAGATGCAGGCAGTACTGGAAATCTCTCAAGAGTACCTGTGTTACTAGCATGGCCAGTTCCATTCAGTAGATGCAGAAGTGCCCACGGTCTAAACATGAGTACTTGGAGATGCGTTTAGGGAAAGCCACCCATGCCAGTAATTACACATCTCAATGAAGATATGGATCCATGCGATATGTGGCAAGTGTTAGTGTTTCAGTAAAACACTAAAAAAGTGGTAAGAAATGCATACAAAGAAGGGCATACCCAGAATTGCGTTTCCCCAATATGGAGAAGAAAACAAAAAGGCTTTGAGCATCTTTTCACTTCATATAACTCACTAAATGCTGATAGCTCATGTACTGCAACTGATCATGGCTGGATCAATTGGCCTTGAGCTGAAGCTGCCATTTCTCCTATCAGTTCATCAAGTCAGACTCTTTTGTCATGCAGAAATCTGTCAGAAACAGAATGTGAGTAACAGTAAGCAAAAGCAGCATCCTTTTCTATCCCAGGTGCGGATCTTGGATTACTCCATTCCAAATGCTGTTGTTAATGCACAGTATGAATTTTTGGTTATCAGCATATGGAATAGTTCTAAAGTTCCTCATTGCTCGGTTGGTTCACTGCGGACTTTGGTCTGCAGCAGCCACGATGTCTCCTGCAGCCACGCGTGGGATCTGGTGTACATTTTGTGGGAAATACAGTACATTGGTCTAAGAGGGCAATTTCACTTCACGTAAAGCTCGGGAAATCCTCCCTCCCTACACGCCTCTGAACACCAGCACTGCACACACTTTGTAGCCAAAAGCAGCTCAAACCAGTAGCAGAACACATCTAAGCCCACTCAGGCAGAGCTATATATTTTCACTGAATGATCACCGCTGTCTAAAACAACGAGGGAGTTGTTTGCTGTGTAAGTCAGTCCTACGGGATAAGAAAGCCCGTGGCTTACTAGAGGGGTAAAGACGGGAAACTCCTCAGGTTTCCCCAGGCATATCACAGCCTGACTGCAGACATCCGTCACGACGATGCAGCCCTCTTTGTCAAAGGCCACAGCCGTGGTGTATATTTTGGAGGGGAAAACGAGGTTCAGCCCGAAGCTATCCATCTGGCCAATGAGAGTCATGTCTGCACTGAATATCTTCATTCGGGTGCTGCAGCCGCCTGGTCCTTTAGTCTTCAGGTGCTCTATCACCACCACGGCACCCGAGCTCGGGCAGACGGCCACCCCTCTGGGGCTGCTCAGCTTGGAGCGGACCAGCTGGCACTTCTTCAGCCGCCCCTTGCCGAAGTCGGCCGTCAGGCGGTACAGAGCTCCGGCCTCGGCGTCCGTCACCATCACGTCGCACTCGGGGGTGGCCCCCAGGCCCCACGGCAGGCAGAATCCTTCTCGCACGGCCAGAGTCCCCCTGCCGTCAAAGTCGAAGGCCTTCACCGAGCGGTCCCCGCCGTCGGCGACCACCACGTGCCCGTCGGCCGTGACCGCCACGCCCAGCGGGTACTTGACGTCGTTGCCCGCGTCCCCCCGCTCCCCGAACCGCTGCAGGCAGGACCCGCTCGGCCCGAAGACGTGGACCCTCTTTTTGCCGTCGTGGACCACCGCCAGGCGCCCCGACGCCCGGCACGCCGCCACCCCCGTGGGGTTCAGCAGCGACCCCCAGCCGCCCAGCGACAGCCGCAGCCGCGGAGGAGCCGCGCCGCCGGCCGCCCCGCCGAGGACCGAGGGGCCGCGGCCGCCGGGGCCCAGCAGCTCCAGCAGCTGCAGCAGCGGCAGGCAGTCGCTGGTCTCGCCGAGGCCGCAGGGCCGCCGGCAGAAGGGGCACTCCAGGCGCCGCCGCTCGGGGCCGCCCAGCGCCTCCACGCAGCCGCGGCACAGGACGTGTCCGCACGGCAGGTTACGCGGCCGCCGCCGCCCGCCGGGGCCGTACCGCTCGAAGCACACCCGGCACTCCAGCAGGCCCAGCTCCGCCTCGTCCGCCGCCTCCGCCATCCCCGCCGCGACCCGCGGGGCCTCGGCGGGCCGGCGGCTGCCCCCTGCGGGCCGGCTGCGGCGGTGCGGCACGGTGCGGCACGGTGCGGCACGGAGCGGCACGGAGCGGCACGGTGCGGCACGGAGCGGCACGGTGCGGCACGGAGCGGCACGGAGCGGCACGGAGCGCGGAGCTTCCCCTCCTTCCGCCGCCGCCGGGCGCCCGCAGACCGCGCTCGGCTGCTCCGCGCGAGTCGCCGCGGCGTTGCTGCTGCTATTCGTGCCCCGTATCGGGGCAAAGAAGCGGGCAATTGCACGCGATTTCTCTTGCTGTTCTGGGAAGCTTTTGAAAATGTAATATTTACACTAATAGCCAGTGGCTGCTTTTCCCACTGATGGCTGCGCTCAGCTTTCACGTGTCCACAAACTCCAGATAAACCTGTCACACCTAATCTGGATAGAATGAGAGGCGGCGCTTGAACTTCACTACCCAGAAGCGACAGCGTCCCAGATGCGTAGATCTCGGCTCACTGTCTCACTGGCCACAAGAAGGTTACGTCTCTTTTCAGTTCTTAAAGCAGCAGTAGCCCTCAGTGGCTACGAGCAATACTAAGAATTGTAATGGAGTCCTGTGGTGGTGCTGCACTCCCAGTACTGTGCTCACTGTTGGGCCCCTCACTACAAGAAAGACACTGAGGCCCTGGAGCATGTCCAGAGGAGGGCAATGAAGCTGTGAGGGGTCTGGAGCACAGATCTTATGGAAAGCAACGGAGGGAGCTGGGATTCTCTAGACTGGAGAAGTGGAAGCTCAGCAGATACTTCATTGCTCTCTACAACTACCAGAAAGGAGGTTATAGTGAGGCAGAGGTAGGCCTCTTCTTCTGGGTAACTATTGATAGGATGAAAGGAAATGACCTCAAGTGGTGCCAGAGGAGGTTCAGGTTGGATGTTAGGAAAAAGTCTTTCTTCTCAGAATAGTGGTGAGGCAGTGGAACAGGCTGTCTGGAGAGGTGTGGAGTCACCATCCCTGGAGATATCCAGGAAAAAGGTCGATGTGGCACTGAGGGGTGCAGTTTAGAGGGCATGAACGTTGGGTTGGTGGTTGGACTAGATGATCTTTGTGCTCTTTTCCAACCTTAATGGTTCTATGAAATCATCAGAACATGCAGTGATCAGTCCTAGAGACTCACAGCTCTTGGACTACAACATCAAAAATGCACAAGGCTTTTCCTCTTGTGCTAGTCTTACTGTCAGTACATCACACTGTAACCATACAAGTGTAATTGTTACCAGGGATGGAGAACAGCAGGCTGTGCATGTTCCCACTTATCTTCCCCAGCTGCTCTCGTTGGCACCACAAAAAGCAGCATTTGAACCTGAGCTGCCATGACTGTGCTCACAAGCTTCCCTTGGACAGACCTCCAGAGAGCTGGCCAGACAGCAGCTGCTGGCAGCCACAAAGAGCCCTTAGTTATTTTTTCTTTAATTTCTGACTACATGAGCTGATAAATGGAAGGAAAAGGTACACTTTAAAACCACTTATTTATACATGGACTTTAAGGAAAGCTATGCACAGCTAAAGGCAGAAGTCAGCTGTGAAGTCAGAGCTGATTCTGAAAGCGAAATCATCCAAAGATGTTCCACAGACATTGAAGCCTGCTTTAAGAGTGCCCCAAAGCATTTAAAACATGAGACAACCATAAAAGAAAGGTAGGAGTGTACATATAACAAATGCATAGTTAGAAGAGTGGTGTGGTTGGGATGGTATTTTACAGGTATATAGTTAGAAAGATTACCGTGGTGGAAAGAGACAAAATGAAATGCTCACCTGCATCCCAGGCTCACAGCAGAAAACTTCAAAAGGAGAAATATCCAGAAAGAGACCCTTCCTAGTGGCAGTCAGCCCTTAAATGGGGTCTAAGAGAGGTGCAGCCAGGCTCCACCCCTTCTGCTCACACAGCTGAATTGCCTTCACCTGTGCTCCCAGGCTGGACCCAGTGCTTACCTCAGGTGATCAATCAGTGGTTCAGGCCGTGACTCAACAGTTCCCATACACAGGAGGTATGTTAACTGATTTTAATCAAGCTACAAACTTTATTAGATACATTACTTCCAGAAAATAATCTAGTCCCCACTGCTTGTGTTTGTCTGAGAAGTCATTGACTTTCTGAAGACACTTAATTTCACACTGGCTGCCTGAAAAGGAAGAAAGAACAACTAATCAAAGAATGGAAAGTCACTGAAGAAAGTAAGACATCAGAAAACAAGATCTTATGCACAGATCTCCTCCTGGTCCCTACTGATGTTACACAAATCTACTGAGGAAAACTTACCTGTCTCTTTTGCACTGGGATGCAACTGTCCATGACAGTGACTCACTCTACACAGACACTTCAGTACATTATCAAAGGATATCAGGAAGAACATTTGAAACTAAATACCTGTCACAATTCTAACATTATCTTTTAAATGGAATGGAGTTGTACATTTAGCATTTCTGTAGCATGACATTTTACTTTTCTTCTTTGACTACAAAAGTACAGCAGAAACCAATATCCAAAGGCCTTATATAAAAAAAAACAACAAACAGGGCAGATGGTGATGAGGTGCAGAGAAAGGTGAAATGGTCAAACAGGACTGAAGCTACAGGGCCACTATGTGCAATCTGAATCCTGAGAGGGTGAATGGATGCCAGGGAAGGAAAGAGACAGTGTCTGCCTCTCGAGTTTTCCTCATGTCTTTTCAAGAGCTGGGAAGCTGCATTAACAGCAAAAGCCTTGTGACAGCATGGCATTTATTTCCCTTATTACTTTTCTGTGACTCAATCTCTTATCTAAGAAGCAAGCAGATGATTCCATCACTTGCTGCAGAGGTAGAAGTACACAGATACACACTTTTTTTTTGCAAAAAATAAAATAAAATAAAAATTCTAAGGGTTAGCTGAAGTACTACTTACCAAACAAGCTTTTAACTTCAGATTCAGGAACATAAAACGGTGGTCCTGGAAAGAAAATGGTGAAGCTAATCAGAGAGGAGACACAGGCAGGAGACAAATCTGTACTACAGCACCCACAGCCTCTGTGTGCAGCCCCATCTGTGGGATCCAGAAAACACCATGGTGGAACCTCAGGTAGCCTCAGGTGCTGCTGCTCTGTTACCTCCAGGCTGCAGCCAGGGCAGCCACGTTGTCAGGAGTTGGGAGGTCACAAACATGCCATGGATACAGTCTCTGTATCCATTCAGTGCAGCGTGTGAATTTAGCCAACAATCCCTGTATGTTGTAATGGTACAGTTCAAGCTAAAAGCTGAATAATGTGAGAGGGAGAACAATGTATGAAAGTATTGTGACTAATGATAACAAGACCTATTCTTTGAAGGATAATTATGCCAAAGAGCTCAAAAGCAAGATCTCTCTTTCTTTTGAGAGGCAGTAGCTAACATAATGAAAACTTAAAAAAACCTAGACATACTAGCACATAATAAAAGTTATAAAAGGAAAAAATATTTCATGGTTTACAGTTTCACCTCTCCAGGCATATTCTGACCATGGTAGCAGTGAGGGGAAAGGCACAAGATGTGCAGCACATTGGGCTGCAAATATTGGGCAAATAAACCAAGGGTCTAAGGTGATCAACATTCTTCGAAATGCTCTGAGGTCCTTAGGCCAGACAGGGTGTATGATGTTATTCTAAGCATTCACTCTTCCAGTTTCATTTTGTTGTTAATATATCTTGTTTTTCCTTCACCTGTCCTTGGCACATCTGAGTGCCAGAGGGAAAGGGTCAAGCTTCCTCAACACCTAAAAGAACCATACTGACACAATCAGCTAACAAAGCACTGTTGATAAAAAAGCAATACTAAGGTATCTGCCACATCTATCCACAATTAGTATTACTTTATGTGTAAAATCAAAACATGAGCAGTGCGAAATTCTCACCTTTGTATTTGGTTGGATCATATAAAACTGTAATGAGGAGATAAGAAGAGTTTTTCTCCATTAGGGAGCTCATCAAGGTGACATAGCTAAAAGGAGACAGTCATACTTCATTATTTTGGAACAGCACAAGAAATTTAAGCATAACATTCAAACTATTCACCAAATAAGGTAACGTGTTCCTGTGCAGAGACGAGTTGAACTGACTTGCACAGCAACCAAGTAGAAATACATGAGCATGAAATTCGTGCAACTCATGAAACATCCCAAGTAAAGGTTTCTGTGCACTCTCCATAAACAATCATTTCTCTCTTTTCCCACGTTCATCTCAAAACTAACAGACAAAGCACAGCGTTCATCTGCCATGGTTTAAGAATGCAGTACCAATATTTTGAAATCTGCCAGGTAGCCTCAAACTAAACTCGGGTTGGCTATGGACAAGAATGAGAAAAATAAAGGGAAGCAAGGAGAAAACGAACAAAGAGAGGCAAGAGAAGCAGGTGGGGTGAAAAGGAAATAATAAAATTCAGATGAGACGTGCAGCTCTGCTTCTGCTGGGTTGCAACAAACCACATATTTTCCTACCAAGAGGCAGGGCGGCTTCCTGAAGGAAGCTCACAGAGAGGGCAGAGCTCTGTAGCTGCAGCTCGCCATAGAGAGAAACGTGTTTAGGTCACTGTGTTGAGTGAGAGAGGACTCATCCCCGGGTGGCAGGAGGAAACAAAAGTGTCACTGGATGCATCAGGGAAAAGCAACAGCCAAGCAGATTCACTGACCGTTGTCTGTCACATGGATTCACAGCCACTAGAGCTCCTCTGTCCCAAACCCCATCAAACTTGCCAACAACTGCACTACAGAAAAAAGAGGAAAAAGTTTAAATATAGCAATAGGGTTACTCTGTCATTATTCAGATACTTCTGTGAAGTCACACACAGTCTCCAGCTATCTGTGCAGACCTGATTTGCTGATATGGTCCAGCATTTTCCAAACAACCCAAACAGGCTCTTGAGAAACCTTCCGATACACTGTCCTGTATGGCAGCATGAGGTGCTGGAATTGCTCAGCATTTCACAGAATCACAGAATTGTAGGGGTTGGAAGGGACCTCCAGAGATCATTGAGTCCAACCCCCCTGCCAAAGCAGGTTCCCTACACCAGGTAAAAAACACCAGGTATTTCCTTTCCTCTACGGGGTGCAGAGACAAGCGAGAGGAGGAAGATAGTTTAAATATTTTGGGAATTTCAGTCTGGGTTTTTGGCAGTCATACTCCAATATGACCCTTGAGGCAAGACTGATGTATATTTGGGATGCTGATAGTTTATGGCCAACTTCTAAAGCCCACATAAAGACTTCCAACACAAGTTAGAGAAGGCACCTCCCTGCATTAAGGCTATTGGATACAGCACACTCAGGCATTTTTAACACTTCAGTTCCCAGCTACATGCCCAGGACAGGTAGCTGCAGTTTGCAACTTGTTTAATCTTCGAAAAGCTCAGGTAAGCTGATGCTTGCCTCAGTCTAATGCTGCCACAGGCATTATTTGCCCCTGAATGTGCTGGCAGATGGCTTCCAGGACTACCCAAAGCCTGCACGTAGCCAAGACTATTGGAAAATGCCTTTGTTAATGGGTGGTAAGAGCAGTAGAAGATGTTTAGGGGTATAAAGAGCCTTGTTTCTGGTAGTTATTAAATCTGGAAATTAAAGAGTAATGTAATAATAAACTGCATTATTTTAGAAGTCTGAAACACATTTACTTAAAGAGAAAAAATAAATAAAATTTGGCAGTACCATTTCGTGCACTGGGAGAATGTCTGAGTCCCATTGCATCATTTTTTCTTCACTTCTTCCTGCCCTGCTGCTCATTTCATTGCAACAGCATTGCTGAGTTTCTGGCACCTAACCTAGAAGCTCCTGTACTTCCTGCTCTACTGCGATGAGACATGATAACACTGTAAATTCTCAACTTCTTTCAAGGCTTGCCAAGACTAAGCTTCTAATTTAAATAATCAGCCTTCTATAAGAAAGGAGAGTTTTAAAGAGACAGTTAAGTATAAAGTGGGGCTGAGGGGGGCAGGTGACAAACTCAATCATCTGAGGCTCGGAGGCTGTTCTCTGCACAGACAAGCCTGCTGTGTGACCTCAGGAAAAACCCTGCTGGTTTTTCACACCTGATTTTTCTTTCCAGCTTGAATCTGGTCTAACTGTAACGGCAGCAGTGATTCCATGCAGGCATTTCAGGTACTTTGCTCCCTGCCATTTCACTGGGGACTACAGCCACGACAGGCTGCTGGCAGCCTCATGCTGTGACCTTTCCTTGCATTTGGTTTCCTGGCTGCCTGGACCTCAGGGCCTGCTGAGCCATCTGGGTGCTCCCTGCCTCTCTGTGCATCCAGCTCTCTTCTAAGGAGAACAAAGCCACGAGGAAAAGGAGGAAAAGGCACACAGCTTTCACATTAGGAACACATCTCAGTGCCTAACTTTCAGCCTTACATTGCCTCCTGCTATGGCTTTGTACAATATGCAGCATGAGAGAAGGCAGTCTATCTACTGCTACAATTTATAAAAATCAATAAAAATCAACATCTAATACGGGAATTCACATACCCACAGAAATCTTGCTTCATCTAGGCAATAAAGTTATGAATTGCTCTCTCTGCAGAAGTGTAGTAGATTCAATTGAAGCAATTTTTGCTTGTTTATTTAAAGCCTGACAGCCATAACTGTATTAGGACACACAGTGATTGTGCAATATAACTGTTCACCACGCTTCCCAGAATTCCCACAAAAAGCAGTAATTGCTGTCACTCTTTAACTATCAGGAGGCTTTGAAATGCTTCATTCTGACAAGGGTCACCAGCACACCTGAGATTTCCTCTGATGACTGTTAGACATGGAGATCAAAAGGATTTGTTAGCAGGCCAGCCTCAGCAAGAGAGAAGTAAGTTTAATTTCCATAATCACTGGGTGATTGTCTGTACATAGAAAGTAGAGCTGTGTGTGCATTTTGCAGTCCCAGCTGCCTGCTGACTGCTGTAGGGAACGAGGTCTGTACTCTCACCATAGCAGCACTCAGCACAGAGCCCCATGTCCAGGATGTGTGTCTGCCAATTCATTTTGTGAGTGACAAACCTGTGTACTGGGCTCACAGACACGAACTGAAAATTTCACTAGTTACCTATTTTTGGTTAATCTCACAGCATTACTCCTCTGCATCGTGACGGAAGGTATGGGTCTCACCACGCTACTAGCTACCAATTTTGGAAACTGGATTTTTCAAAAACTGTAGATGGGAAACTCAAGCAGTCCTTGGGTAACCTGTCAGTTCATGGTTAGAAGGGTATGTAGGAATCAGCACAGCAAGTAGCTCCATCACAGGCGGGGAAGGCAGGGAGGAAACCAGGCAGTATCTATCTGTTCCATGGCATTCATTTTTGCAAGACTGGTTACATACCCAACATTCAAAGCAAATGAAGTCAGCTACAACAGCAGAAGTCTTAGCAACAGTCCATTGTAAAGGCTAAGCACTGACCTCCTTGCACAGCCTGCAGTCTCCAGCTATCCCAAGTACTGGTGCAGGCCTGAGGACATTTCAGGACAGACTTACAACTGTAGTGAGCACCACCAGGAGGCTTCTGGGGATAAATAAACAGGCAAGGCATGCTACTGCCCAAGGCAGAGCCTCCTGTGCTAGAGGTTGAGAGAGTCCCTGCACAGCTCTGTGCTCTGCAAAATCCCCCACCCACTGACACCTGAGCAGGTGCAAAGCCAGCACCAGATCTGAGAAGCGACTCCAGAGGGTGCAGAGAACAAAGGGCCACAATATTTTTCAGGATTCAGCAGTGTGGGTGGTACTGAAGTATTCTGCATTTTCCATTGTGTCTTTTAACTAATAAGGAAGAAATAATAAATAAGGATATTATAGCAGTAAGAGTAATTTAGAGTCAGTTGAGCCATGTTTGTAAAGGCACTTGGAGAGTCACTGTTGGACAGTGTATTATGTAGTGACACAAACAGGGCATGATGCAAAATACTTTTAAGTCCATTTTAAAAAGTGTGTTAGATAGTGGCCATTCACTCTTCTCACACAAGTTTAAGAAAAAGGTTTCTCTAGAGGATCTGGTCCAAATAATATGATTGGACAGTATTAATCATAGAATCACAGAATATCCTGAGTTAGATGGGACTGACAAGGATCATCAAATCCAACTCCCAGCTTCACGAAGCACCACCCAAAATACAAACCTTATGTCTGAGGGCATTGTCCAAAAGTTCAACCTCCCCTGAACTCCAGCAATTTTGGGCCACGTTTGGTTATAGAAAATTGTAGAACACTCTGTGCATTCCTACCTGGACAAATCATAAATACTGCAGCAGTACAGACAAATGTTTCCAGAAGTACTCTAAAATAAAAAGCAAGGGAAAAAAATACTCATCAGAAACTACATCTTTAAATATACACTTAGATGTAATGAAGGAAACCCACGAGAAAGCTTTTATACTTTTGTATTTATTTATTTTAACTGAGGTGCCTCTCCTGATCCTTTCCATAGAGGTTCTGGCCCGTTGAGGCATGCAACTGTTCAATTTTAAAATATGCTACCTTGTCAACTTTATGTTCAGGCCTTTTAAAGTTATTCAAAAAGCCTAAAGTAACACGCTGAAAAGAAGAACTGCTCAGTCCAGTGCTCCCTTCCAAACCTCAAAAGGAGAAGTGAATGACTACCGGTAAGGCAGAGGCACAAAGCAGAAGGACTTGTTTGCTCCGTTGTGCCTGCATTACATGGCTGAACACACCAGACTGTGTGGCAGTGCAGGAGACATACCTGCAACTTTTTGGCTCCTGAGATCCCTGGGACTGGCTCTTCACAATAAGGGAGACACTGATCTGCAAAGAACTCCTTCAGTGCTTGCTCGCTGACATCCACGCCGACCACGCTGTGTCCCATGTCTGCCAGCCTGTGCACAGCAAAGGTCCCGAGGTTGTGTGAGCATCTCAGTGCTCTAACATCTCCTCTACCCCATGTGTTCATAGAGAAATGCTCCCCAGGCTCCGGCTTCGGGATGGAACTGGTGAACTCTCTATGACTTTCTGCAGCTCTCACATTTTATTGAACATTACCCTCATGCAATCTGAGTTTAAATTAGCACCACTCAGCATATGGCTGCTGAGGGTTTGCAGGCTTTTTTGGATCGGGCTGTATTCCTCTATTCCTATGAACCTGGTGAAAGCGAGGATGATTAAACACAGAACCTATCGCTGTTTGCACAGAGATGTTGTGTTGCAGGAGCTGAGGCAGACAGGCTGTCCTGTGGCCCAGCAGTTTGGCTGATGGGGCAGAGGCTGCAGGCTGCTCAGCAAGCAGTCACTGTCACAGACTGTGCTAACCTGGGCTGTTGGGATTCCATGGGGAAGTGGTTCAAGTTGGGGGGGGTTGGTTTGTGTTCCTTCCCACTGGCAACCACATGGACTTCTGCAGCCCATATTATTTGTTATAACCCCTCCCACCCTCCTGCCCCCCCCAAAAAAGTGCAAGTAACATTTTAAAAGTGTTAAATATATATATATATATATATATTTAGCCCAAATCACTTAAATTCCCAACAAATGAACCACACTGTTTCCTCCCCACAGCCTGCCTCCAGCAGCATGTTTCCACCAGCCATTACAGGGCTGGGAATTTCCCTTCTCCCCTCCCCACACCAGTAAGGCTTTTCCTGTCACGATCCCTGCCATTCCGTACCACTTCATGTCGACTGCTTTACCACAAAGAGGGAAAAATATCCTCAGCCCATTCCTGCCATCCACCAGAAGGTCCAGGTGCTTCTGTAGGAGCCTGCAGGGGAACAGAGGCGTTTCACTCAGCATTAGGAGGAGTTGTGGGTGCTGGCACAGAGGAGCCAGGTGCTGCACTGCACACCAGGCAGTGCCCAAACCCTTTGATGCAATACATATTCATAGTCAGAAATACCATTAGAAATACAAATAAATGAATTCACCTTCCATTTTCTTAGAAAATAACCCCCGCTTCTGCTAGCAAGGGACACATTTCTGCTTGTCTCTTCAGGTAACAAAGCAACGACCCCATTTCTTGGTGGGCCACTCAAACAGTGCAGGTTAAACTGCTGTACCACTCCTCTAGAAATGGCTTTCAGGCAATTCCCGTTGGATGATGGCTGGGTTTCCACCCTGGGCCCGGTCCCCCAGCACACTCGCTGCCCCAGGGCCCTGCACAGCTTTCAGGTCCATTCCCACCCCTCACACCCAGCAGCAGCGTGAAGCTATCGCTTCATCAGGCGTGGGGCTTCGGTCCAATCATCTAAAGCTCATCGTTTACAACACGATTTAAGGAATAAAGGCTCTAAACGCAGTGCGAATTGAACGTTCTCCGCCGTTTTTAAACAAACGTAGGTGACAACAACGACTTCAGTTTCAGGCCGCGGTTGTACCGATCGTTTTCCCTGCCGTAAGCTCCGCACTTATCACCGAGAGCCGCTCATCCCGCCCCCAGCACTGCGCCCGGGCCGGAGAGCGAAGCGACCTACGGATGCCTGTGCTCCTTATGGAAGCCGGTGGCACCCGCGCTCCATTTCCGCAGCCATTCCTCCACGGACAGCACCCGCTCCCGCTGCGCCTCGCTCCCGCAGCCCCCCGGCTCCTCCATCTCCCCTCCGACGAACCCCTCGACGCGGCCGTTCCCGACGGCGGCACCTGCACGGCGGCTCGGCCGACCCGGGGCGGCGCCTCCCTCTCTACGCACCGCGGAGAGCGGAAGCGGCGGCGACGGGAGGCGGGCTGAGGGCGCCGGTAGGAGGAGGAGGAGGAGGAGGAGGAGGAGGATGGCGCTGGGGATGGCCGCGGCGGTGAGTGAGCCCCGCTGCACGTCGGCCCCCGGCCCGGCGGCGGGGCAGGTGCAGGTGCAGGCGCAGCCCCCCCCCGAGCTCACCGCCGCGCCCCCCCCTCCATCCTTCCCCCCTTCTCTCCCCGCTGCAGCTCTAGCAGGAGGCGGCTCGGGCACGCGTGGATGCGCTCTCCGACCCCCGGACGAGCCGGACCCGAGGTGAGCGCACCGTGGACGCTGTCAGGGTCGGGGGACTCCGGGGAGGCTGCTGTCAGCGCGCTGGGGCTGCGCCCGGCCGTGGCTCACCGGCTGCTCTCGCTTCCTGGGTGTGGGCTGTGTGTGTGTGGTTTCTATTTTCTTCTCTTTCCTTCTTTTAATTTCTTTTTTCCCCCATTGCAAACTTGCTATCAACTCTCCCCGCACAGGCCGGGCGTTACGGGGATGAAGCGGTACGGAACGTGGCACGGCGTAGCGATGTGTGTCTCTTTCCCCTTTAAAGGGTCTCTTTCCTCCGGCGCTGCGATGATAGGGTGCGCAGAGTCGCATAAAGCGTAGCGAAGTAGGCAGTGTCCGCTGCTCTTGAAAAAGCTGTGGGAGTGGGAGGTGTGGGGCTTTTGGGAGGGGAAGCGAAGGGGAAACGGTGTAGAGCTGGAAACAATGGCCTTAATGCAGTTATATCTGCAAACCCACCTCTTCTCCACCTTCTGCCTCATCCCCTGCCAGCAGCATCCACGACAGAAACACATCCGTGCTTCCCTACATCTGCTCTCTGCCTATCAGGGCGGGAGGCCCTCCGAATGGGTGACATTTTCACCAAACTTCTCAGTGGACGGTGGCTGTTTCTTGATTTCCCTCCCAGCCCCACGTACATGGGGTTGCATCTGACTTTGGGATGGGCTCTGACCGCCTGCAGCCCCCGCCTGGCTGTGAGGGATGATCAGCTGAGGCGACAGAGAGGTGATGCGAAAGGATACTGTTGATAGGACAAGGGGGAATGGTTTCAAACTAAAAGAGGGAAGATTTAGACTGGATGTCAGGGAGAGATTTTTCATTGTGAGCGTGGTGAGGCACTGGCACAGCTGCCCAGAGAAGCTGTGGGTGCCCCAACCCTGGAGGTGTTCAAGGCCAGGTTGGATGGGGCCCTGGGCAGCCTGAGCTGGTGTGAGTGGCAACCTTACCCATGTCAGGGGTTTGGAACTGGATGGGTTTTGAGGGCCTTTCCAACCCAAACCATTCTGTGTTTCTGTGACTGTTGTGCTACTGGACAGCCCTGTCAGCAAAACCTGACTTTCATTTCCTGGGGCTTGAAGTGGTACTTTTGGGAAATGTCATCTAAGTGGCACTAGTTGGCTTTCCTTTCTCTTCTCCAACCACAGCCACCTCCATACAGTGGCAAGCTATGGTGGACTGCAGTTGCTTTTTTGGCATAATAAAAGATATATCTTTTCTCCCTCTAGTTACATATAATGTTTGCATACAAAAAAAAAAGTTAATTTTTGAGTTGGCTTCCTGAGCTCAGTTACTTTCTCACAGATGTGGTTATCCTGTGATTTTGCTTTTTTCCCCCTTTCTGCACTCAAATCAGTTCCTCCTACCTGGAGAGCAGAAAACTTTGTAACAACTCCCATTCTCTCTTGCTGCTACCTTTACTTAGGAGAATCAGTGAATGAAAGCACTGCTAGCACTCCATGCTGTCAGTTGGAATGAGGAGGATGCAGCCTGGAACAACAGAAAGAAATCCCAGATATAATACAAATACATACATAAAAATAGTAATAAAAAATTGCAATCTGATCCCTATTACACCAAGATAACATTCAAGATTCAGTGCTGTAGTCTGTTTCCTTTAGGTATGGTGGAGTGCAGTTAGATTTAATTCTTCCTGCAAGCTATTTTATTTGTATTTTAATCCCTGCAAAAAGAATACCTTTGATTATAATGCTTTACATATGCTTTCCCATTTCTGCAGTGTACTTTCTCATACTCCGTTGCTTTCCAGATTACATGATGAACTGTGGCCTTCTTCCTGTTCCCAGGGATGTGGTTAAATACAAACATGGATCTCCCTTGTGGTGTAGAACTTCTCTCCTGAAGCAGTTTAGTAACTGCATTTGTGATCTCCCAGTTAACTAACATCACAATGTTTAGACCCTAAATTGTGATGCACGTTCACAGGAGGGTGTGTGAGTCACAGAATTACCAAGGTTGGAAATAGACCTCCAAAATCATTCAGTCCAACCATCCACCTACCATCAATACTTCCTCACTAAACCACGTCTCTCAGTACAGCATCTAAATGGGACTCAGCCACCTTCCTGGGCAGCCCATTCCAGTGCCTGACCACTCTTTCTCCCATCCAACCTGTGTCCCCTGGTGCAATTTGAGGCCATTACCTCTCATCCTCTCACCAGCTGTGTAGAAGAGGCTGACCCTCACTTAGCCACAACCTCCTTTCAGGTAGCTGTAGAGCTATGAGGTCTCCCCAGAGTCTCCTCCAACCTAAACAATCCCAGTTTTGGAACTGGTTTTTCACTTGGTGGTGAACATCTGAATAAAAGTGCTGTACTGTGCAGCTCTCTTGCTACCAATAAATCAGTTGTCAATGAGAAGAGCACTGTGAAGGCTTGGATTTCAGAGCTCACATTGTGAACTGAATCTACTCACTTTGCTGACCCTAATTCCAGTCCAGATCATCACGTAACGCAAATCAGATTACTGAAATCCAGGGTATGCTGATCTGGACCAGTCTGTCAAGATGTACTCAAGGATCTAATCTTAACTCTGATTTTAGATTAAAATAAGATCGTTGTTCATTTCCCCATCGTGCCACCTTCATTTCCATCCTGAGTTACTAGGTAGGCTGAACAGATTCTTGTCCAGGTTACTCTGACAGGAGAAGCAGTGTAAGTGTGGCTGTACTGTCCAGGTGATTGGATAGCTCTCTGCAAATTCAACCAATTATTATTTTTTTCTTAACTTCTCCCTACCTTTTTCTTTACAGGTCTAATAATACAATGTCAGCTGGAAGGGTACGAACAAAGAAAAAGGCATGTTCTTCAGAGCAGTCTCCAGACAGCCTTCCTCTGAGGAGTTCTGGAAGACAGGTATTTATAACAGTTTGACACTCTTGTATTTGCATTTTCTGTTAACGTTTATAAAGAAGGTGTTTCACTGTGGATACTTCAGGGATAGAACGTTTTTGCAGGAAGAGGGGGAATCAGTCAGTTCTGTGAAGAAGTAGGCAAAGCTTCTTTTTTATCAACAGTATTCGGAAGACACAAATGCTCAGTATAACTTGAAAATTCTTGATGTGTTAAAATTGCAACCAGAGCTTTCCGTGCAGCCGAACCAGGCTGTCCAAGACCCAAACCAATGTGACACACAGCATCTCCGAAGACCATAAGAGGCATTTGGTATACAGTTTTGTATCTGGACTCCAAAAAAATTCCTCCAAACCAGCCCTAATATTTTGTTTGAGGTGCAGATAGGATCGTGGCTAATTAACATCAGTTAGTACATGAAGAAGAGATTTTTTGAAGGTGGAATAAAAAGAACGCCTGAGGCTTGACTCATTAGCATGTGATGGAGCTTAAAATACTATTTAAACCAGAGGCTTTGCTTATAATTTCTTCAATGGTCTGAGTTAAGCTAAGGCGAGTTAAGCTAAGGCAAGACATTTTTAACTTTAAATGATATTTCCATCCTTACTGTTCTGTTTTTTTTGTTTTTTGTTTTTTTGTTTTTTTTTCTGGGGGGAGATAGAAAAAAAATGACCTAATTGAACAGCTGTTTCATGCTGCAGCTATTTCACAGTGGATTCAGAAAGTTTAGTTTGTGTCCTTTCTACCATTCGATGCCATGCCACAAGATGCAGGACTGTCTGAATGCCTCTGTTAGAAAACACACCTGTGTCGGTTCTGGTCAGATTTCAGCTATTCTTTATTAGGTGAAGAAGAAAGCAGCCGAGGCAACAGATGATGATGATGATGCATCAGAAAAGAAATACAGGAAATGTGAGAAAGCTGGATGCACCGCAACGTGTCCCGTTTGCTTTGCCAGCGCAGCCGAAAGGTTTGTTTATTTTTATTTGCATTTTTTCGTGGACTCTTCTAAGCTTGCTGTTTGAAATTCTAACCACATTTTGAAAAATCCCTTCATTCCCAAGTGTAGAGGGAGAACTGAAGGACACTAATACCAGTCTTAAGGTGCCAGGAAAGTGTCACAGGTTGTTCAGTTTGTGGTTAAGGTTCTACCATGCGAGTTGCTAATTCTGATAGAGTGTATCTTCAGCTTAATATAAGCCCATTGATGTTATTAATGGCGTCCTCTGGAACACGCCTTGTTACTGTGAAACCAAGAGCATCTGAGTGTAACCTGAGGAAGCTAAACTTGCTTTCAAGATGGAAAATGAAACCGTTTACTGCAGAAATTCTTGATCGCTTTGTTGTTGGAATGTTTTGCAGTCCGAGGTGAGACTCTGAGCTTGACGTTTTAGGACTTGGGAGACAAACGTACTTCTTTGAACTCCTTGTTCTCAACTTGTTTGTGACTTTCAGTGTGCTAATGCCAGCCCTTTTGCATTCTGACCCTGGAGATGCATCTCGTCAGTACTGTGTGTTCAGTATCTATAAAAAGAAACGTATCAGACCTCATTATGCAGCAGGCAGACTGTAATTACATGGCATTGTTCCCTCCCTCGTTAATTGGACGAACTTTCCTCATTTTATTTATTCTCCAATGATATAAAATACTCCAATGCCTCATTTACTTACCTATGAGAATTCTTCTTTGTTAGCTGGAGTTAAATGTTGTCACAGGAAAGCCAAGTGTTTCAGCAGTTGTGTAAGAGACTGTTAGGGGAAAGGAGTACCTGAGAAATCAGTTTTAGTGATGTTATTTTTTGAAGCAACAGATGTTGCATAATCTTTTTTTAAATATTATTTTAATGTTGTGATAGATTCTATACTTTACATACAGAGATATATATATATTTCCACTAGAATACATACTTTCAACATTATTTATTTGAGATGAGATCATTTTACCACTGTCTATTTCAATTAGTACCTTAGGTCACTGCTTTTTACCTTGTACATTTATCTTGAGTCATTTCATTGAGTTTAATGAGAGTTCTCTAAGCAAAGAGTGATTGCTTTGCATAATGAATATAACCTTTGCTAATAGGCACTTATTTCCAAGAGCAATAAAGAATAAAAGTCCAGAATGTGTAAGGGTTTCCTTAAGGTTTTCCCTCTTTGGGATAAAATTGCAGCCAACTTGATCATGTAAAAAAAAAAAAAAAGGCAACATCTGTTTTGTGTTCAGACTTGCATATATAGTTGTGTCAGCTGTTCTGGGGAATAGATCTTGTAATGATTTGTGAATCCACTGATTTCTCATATAAGAAAAATACTCATCAAGATGACCCCCCTCCCACTGCTGCACCAGTACCAGAACAGAATGAAAAAAAGGTAAAGAAATGATAAATTCTTACAGAGAGAGACTTTGCCTTACACAGTTGGAAAATGCTTTGTGTGTCACAATAGGCAATATAAAAACAACTCTATTTTGTGTTCAGGAAGCATTTACTTACGGGTTACTAAAGCAGGGCTCAGTGGACCACTGTTGGAGAGAGGTTGCTGGAAGTCAGGCCAATTGTAAAACTGCTTATTGTGCACACTTTGCCTCCTTTGCATCTGGTGTTGCTTCGTTTGGGAACTGGAAGTGTCTGAGACAATTGAAATGATCTTCCTGTTATTGTCATTTGAATAACTGCAGTGCCTCGTGCAAGACAGCCTTCGTGAACATAACATAATGTCCTGGCTTGTCCCGAATATTTGGTTCACGTTCTAGAATGTGCTATTGTTAATAGGGTTTTTGAAATGTACCATAAAGCTATTTCTGTATTTCTGCATTTCAGATGTGCAAAGAATGGCTATACGTCTAGATGGTATCATCTTTCCTGTGGGGAGCACTTCTGCAATGAATGTTTTGACCACTACTACCGAAGGTAGATTTGCCAATTAAGATTGTGCCTTTTCAATACTTATTAAAATTTGACAGATGATACGAGAGAAGAGACCTCATATATTTGTGAATAATACGAGGATTCATCCTCTGTGCTTGCTTTATTTGAAATGATGCTTAGATACTGGTGTTAAAACTGCAGGTGTTGTATGGACTAATCATCAGCATAAACGTGTAGCATCAGCAAAACCAGTGACTTTACCTAGGCTGTTCTACAGGTACAGTTATTCTAAAGCTTTCCTCTCTTTTAAAACAACAGCAGAGAATTTTAAAAGATGTGAGTAGATTTAAGTACATGCATTTTCCCTTGGACAGCAGATTCACTTTATAATGTGAGCTAAGGAGAGAGAACTTGGCTCAGAATAAGACCAAAGCCAGCAAGCAGGTTTTGCTTTCATTTCAGTGACTGTGAAGACTCAGGTCAGGGTCAGGAAGTGCTTTGAACTCCAGGCTCCTTTCTGTTTTTGTGGGAACTGAGTCCATCTCTGCTAAGATTTCTGAGTGCTTACGAACTCAGCAGCACCTGTAACTCAGTCCCCATTTTAACTTCTGGGAAGTGTGCCCATTACCAAGAGGATATAGTGGCCAGGATGCTCTTTATTGCTATCATAAGAACCACAACACTTGCTTTGTTTTTAATAGGAAAAATATAGGACTTTCTTCAGCCTTATTTCTCTGTCCTTACATAAAAGGTTTAATTTTAGAATAACCACTGTTGCTTAAAATGAACTAGATCATTCTGTTTCCTAACAGCCTGCCTTTTTTTCTCTTTCTTTTTAGTCATAAAGATGGTTATGAGAAATACACTGCCTGGAAAAGGATTTGGACAAGTAATGGGAAAAGTGAGCCCAGTCCAAAAGCCTTCATGGCTGATCAGCAGCTCCCTTATTGGGTAAGGTGGACAGTGGATTTGTGGAATATGGTGTATTTCAATGTGATGTTAAATTGTGAAGGTATACAGTTCTGAATGGATGTTTAAATTAACTCCCCTGCCCTGTCTTTTCCATCTTCTCCTTTCTTGAACTGAAAAACTTTCTGATATTGTATGATTAGGCAGCAGGTCAGCTGAGTTTTTACAGGGGCTAGAGAAAAGCTCAAGATTGTAATTCTGATCAGCTTCTCTATTGTTGGACACCTTCTCCAAGTCTCACAGAGAACACCTTTCTATTGCTTTTTGTTGGAGTACCAGCTAAGATGTATAATATTCAGATAGTGGGGAAAATGGGACATACCAGCTATAGCGAACTTTGAGTGTAAAAGACTTGCAAAACATTGATTTTTATATTTCCACATTGAAGGGAGTAGAAGAGAAAAAGAGATGAGAATGGGATAAAGTTTAACAAAACATACCATAGAATCATAGAATGGCCTGGGTTGAAAAGGACCACGATGCTCATCCAGTTCCAACCCCCTGCTATGTGCAGGGTCACCAACCAGCAGACCAGGCTGCCCAGAGCCACATCCAGACTGGCCTTGAATGCCTCCAGGGATGGGGCATCCACAACCTCCTTGGGCAACCTGTTCCGGTGCCTCACCACCCTCTGGGTGAAAAACTTCTTCCTAATATCTAACCTAAACCTCCCCTGTCTCAGTTTAAAACCATTCCCCCTAACCTTTCACTATCCAGCCTTGTAAACAGTTGTTCTTCCTATTTATATGCTCCTTTCAAATACTGGGAGGCCACAATGAAGCCTATTGAAGTAGTGCATGATATACTTTTCGCAGCAATGCTTGCAAAAGCTACTGAAGTAGTAATGGCTGTTGAATCAATTTTGGATTAGGTTCTGTGGTGAAATTCAGTCTTTTAGGAAATCAGTGCAAGACTTAGTATACAAACTGTCTTACACCTGAATGTTATACGAGAATGAATTTAACAACTGCATTTAAGAATTTCCTCACATCTACCTCCTTTCAGTTGGTTATCGAGGCTTCATTAGCCTTATCTATGATCAGCCAGTAACAAGTAAAAACATGTTTGTTTTTTGACTTGTAGGTGCAGTGTACAAAGCCAGAGTGTGGTAAATGGCGTCAGCTGACAAAGGAAATCCAGCTGACACCGCAAATAGCAAAAACCTACAGATGTGGTATGAAACTAAACAATTCCACCAAGGTAACACAGAAGACATTTGCTCATATGGAAACTAGTAACAAGTAGATTTTTCTTTTTGCAGATATTATTTACTCCTTACTTTGCTGTTTAATGTTTCTAATTTAAGAACAGTTGCCTGATGGCCTGCAGAGTTGCACGGTGAAAGGCCTACAAGCTGTTTGGCCTTTTCTATATCCTGAGTGAAAATATCAAGAAAGAAGAATTTGAAATACTTTCTGTCTGTAGAATTATAAAATCACTCATTCTGAAGCTATGAAAAGATTATCAGAATATACAAAATAGACATGCATCACAATGTTGGTTTTAGTTTGTCAAGCCATACTCATTATTGAGAAAAATGTTTGAAAAGTTCAGTGAGCTTTTGGTAACTTCTAGCAAGTTTTATCATGGGAAATTTTCAGCTTTGGCATGAAGATAACTCTTGAAAAAGAGTCCTTATAATGCCGCAGAATCTTCTTTGTAAAAAACATAACATTTCATCTTGGAACTTTGTGATACTGTTGAAATAAGGAATTTTGGTTTTATAGTCTGGACTGGAAGAATCTCTCTGAAAAATGTAGAATCTTCCCAGATTTTTTTTTTTCCCTTCCGATTTGTTTTAGTGTTCCACTCCATTTTGTGGAATAAGACACATATTCTAATGTCTGATCAATAGAGACTATTTAATTCCACAAATGAGAAACATTTGCTGGTATATATATATATATATATTTTTTTTTTGTGTGTGTGTTGTGTTTTTAACTATACATTTCTCTATTATTTACTTTTACTAATACAAACATCCGTAATACAGAAAGCTAACATGAATGCATTATTTGGTTTAAGGAAACATGCCATAGCCAAATTGCTTTGTTTTATATTTAATTTTTGTTGTACAGAGTAAGAATAGCTCTGATTCAATTGACTTTTCTTTCAGACGGAGGGCTCTGACCAATGTTCCATGCCTGAGGACTTGGTGAGTAGCAGCTGTTCCTCCTCATTTGTTCTGAAAACAACCCCAAAGCATGGCATACGTCTTTCCTTTTCATGGTCTTTTGGCCAACTGTAGCAGTATTTATGCATTTTGCAAAGGACACTATTTGCAACAGAGCCTAGGACCTTCTACTTTCTTATCTTTTTTTCCTCTCTTCCCTGACTATACCGGTTAGATTTCAAGTGGTTCTTGATGTCTTTGAGTTGTGGCCAGTGATACAAGGTTCACTCCTCATTCTCATTTTTGATCAGGCAAACCAGCACTCAGCTGCCAGTTTTCAAATAAAAATCCCCATCCCCAGATTTCCCTCTCTTCCAGGTGGTTTCCATCTTCAGTTAAGCTTGTCTCCTCTTTCTGAAAAGTGCACAGGAAAGCCAAAACATGTTTTCTCTCTCCTCTACCTCCTAATATACATGATATACAATACATGATGCATGTTGGTGTTGCAATCATTTTACGATCATGTAACCTCACATTTCAGATTGAGTATGATCTGATAAGCCAGTGTTGGCAAGTGTACCTGAGGGACCTCTGTCCCAGGAAACGTTCATAATAACTGTTGACTGCTGTGGAAACTTGGTCGTTTTGTTTCCTTAATGCATGTTTGCTTTGTAAAACAAGGCTGAATCAGTAGCATTTCTTAGGGTTTTAGAAGGTCTTTGATGGGGATAGCAGAATTTATATTAAATCAGTCAGTTAGTTTAGACTTCTAAGTTCAGATTTCTGGTTGCACGAGCAACTGTAAATGTTTTATCAAGGGCCTGGTAAGGCATAGGTGCACTGCCGTGGCATGTCTCATCTGTTTGTTTTCCACATGGGTGTGGACTTCATGAAATTTCAGCTCAGTTAATACTGCTAGTTTTCTGTGTCAGGCTGAGGACGGGGAAAGAGGGAGAGAAAATGTCTTTATGACTTGCAAATCTGAGATTGGTACTTCTAGCGCTTTTTGGTGTCAGTTCTGGAGGGAGGGGGGAATTGGTTCATTTTACATTTTTGAAGTACTGACGTGTTCTCTTCTCCCCTCTTTCCTTCACTTCTCCGCTTGGCCAGAGAGTGGCTGAAGTTTCAGACCATTGGTGGTACTCCATGCTCATACTCCCTCCTTTGCTGAAAGACAGTGTGGCAGCTCCCTTTCTAGCTGCATATTATCCAGACTGCGTGGGCATGAGTCCATCCTGTACCAGCACTAATCGTTTACCTGGTGAATCCAACCTTGTGAAGTTAGAGCACTTAAAGAGCGTGCCTAATTTGACTGGTAAGGGCCATCTGCAGGGCTCTGTTCCTTAAATAGGTGTGATGACTGTTGTCTTATAACTGAGTTTATAAGGCACACAAAGCTCCTGACTCAGAAACACCAGTTCTGTTCTCAGCACTAATACAAACCCTCTGTGCGACTGCCTCTCTACTTCTTTGTCGTAATTTATTCATTTGTAAGATAAAGTAATGCATTTCTTTAAGGTGTAAGCACAGACCTCATAGGCTTTTTGATTACTACCTGCCATTTGGTAACAGAAATGGGAAGTTAACATTCCAGTATTGAAAGATCATTTGTTTTCTTAAGGAAATTAAAGTTTGTAATAACAACATTTACTTCTGCTAGTTTTGATGTTGAGGATCTTTGAGGCTTTGCAGAAAAGGATTAGATTTCTTACGGCACATGGATTTTGTTTAGGTTACTTTTTGCTAGCAGTAGCTCTGAGACTGACAATCAGGGAGTGAGATCTGCAAAATAGAAAGAAGGTAATTCAGGATTCCCATACTCATCCTTATTGATATACCTCAGCACTGGCTCAGAGTACTTCAAGGGAAGTTCTGCTTTTGTGTTATCCTAGCAGGCTTTGTTCTCCTTAGGTGCTGAAAATAAATCCGCTCATCTATTCAGCAGATATTTACCTGCTTTATAAACAGGAAACCAACTTCATTATACAGAGCTGCTAGTGCTGCATGTGGAAGATGATTACTTTTAGTCACTGCTCACTCTGGGTGGAGCTGGGAGCTGAAAATGAAAGCAGTTCAGAGGACTCCATGAGCCTGTACAGCAGTGCTAGGCTTTAGACTCCAATTCAGATCCTGTTCCGTGTTGGACCAGTCATGGCATCTGAGGGCATGCGCTGCTTCTCTGACAAAATTCAAACTCAAGGCCCATCATTGGGAAGAGCAACAGTAATTAGTGCTACACAGCCTGGAGTGTAGAAAAAGGGAAAGCCATATAAAATGAAATCATTCTAAAAAGTGGCTAGAGGTTGGGATGCTTCCTGGCTTCTTTATCTGTGCCAGGTCAATGAATTGTCTTAAAGGGAAAAGGATAAGTAGATAAAACAGAATATGACTATTTCTTTTGTGTGTGTGTGTGTGTCTTTATTCAGTTGCAGGAATGAACAAATATTTCCAGCCTTTTTACCAGCCCAATGAATGTGGGAAAGCACTTTGTGTAAGGCCAGATGTCATGGAACTGGATGAGCTCTATGAGTTCCCAGAATATTCACGAGATCCTACCATGTACTTGGCCTTGAGAAACTTGATTTTGGCTCTGTGGTACACAAACTGCAAGGTAACTGCTAAAAGTTCATTTGTTTGTTTGCAAATAACTGCTGTTATGGGAGGAGGAGGTTCTAAGTGGGAGGAGGCAAAGGAATTGGACTCTATTTCTATATGGAGCCTTATGAACCAGCAAAAATTGTTTCTGTCCTTTTGAAAATTCTTTCCAAGATTGGATTTCCATTCCACCTTTAGTTGTAATGCCTAGGACCTTCTTTTATGGTAAAATGCTGAAGTTTTAAAAGCATTCATCCTTCACTAAATCTGCTCAGCTATTTGACGTTTGGACATTTCTAAACAGTTGTTTGTGTGTGCTTGACAGTATTCTTTTTTCTCATAAGAATGTTGGACAAGTAAATGATTGTCTTTCTCCTTTCATTTATTCTACAATACTAGCCTTCAATGAAATTGCTTCTATTCATATTTAATAGAAACAAAATCAAGAGTCAACTAGAATTTCACATATAGAAGCTTTTCAGACCCCAAGATCTGCATTATAACTGTGAAGATTTTGGATATTCATCTAGCTTTTATTCTGAATGCCATTTAAAAATGAATTTTAATGGAATGTAACCATGAGCGCTGCCACCTGCAGTCAGGGATGGATTTCAGTACCATTCTTGTGCTCATGCAGCATACCATGGAGTTTGCAAGAATATCTTTTACACTTAAACAAGTGTATACAAGTTAATTTAGCTTTTTATTTAAATGAAACTCAGAAGAGAGAAATGATTACCTTACTCTGTAAGGCTGACTGGCAAGAAACTTCCACAAAAATTGCTTTTAAAAAATTCTCAGGCACCCCTATGATTCACGATTAACCTTTATCATGTGGGTTACAATGCAAATATGTTGCAAACATGTGAAAGTATCAAATACTGAACTACCAATACTGTATTTTTTTCCCTTTTTTCTCTTCTACAGGAGGCTCTTACCCCTCAAAAGTGTATCCATCATATAATTGTTCGAGGGCTTGTGCGTATTCGCTGCGTACAGGAAATGGCGAGGATCCTGTATTTCATGACAAGGAAAGGGCTAATTAATACAGGGATTTTATCAGTCAGTACTGACCAGTATCTTCTTCCTAAAGAATACCACAATGTAAGTAGCTGTAACAATCCCTCTGTTGTCAGTACTATAAAATGACATGGATAAGTTGTGTCGGAATTACTTCTAAAAGCAAACATATTTCACATGGTCCTCATAGAATCATAGAATTGCTCAGGTTGGAAAAGACCTTCAAGATCATTGAGTCCAACCACGACCTAACCATCCTACCCTAACTCTAACAACCCTCTGCTACATCATGTCCTGAGCACCACATCCAAATGGTTGTTAAACACATCCAGGGATGGTGACTCAACCCTCTCCCTGGGGAGCCCATTGCAGTGCTTAACAACCCTTGCTGTAAAGAAGTGTTTCCTCATATCCAACCTAACTATCGTGATATCCAACCTAACTATCCTGATATCCATCCTAACCTCATCTACCTGTGCTCACAGAAACAGCAGAGATGGGAGTTTTGCCAGCCAGGTTTGTGTTCCCACAGTATCTGTGGAATCCAACCCAGTGGATTTGAAGTTTCTTTACACTTTTCAGATGGGTGGGAAATGTGGGGGAAAAACACGCAGTATGCTTAGGTTCTTCTTGTGCCTTAATCCTGGAATACATCTCTGCTTCCATAGGTGAGGAAACTCATGTTATGTTCTGGTTTGCAAGAGCCACGATTAAAGGGTATATATTTATGACTAGCAATTTTCATGACAGAATGCAGAAATTTATATAATGATTGCATTCTGTAATAGAAACCTCCAAGAAAAAGTTGATTTCTGTGTGGAGAGTGTATCTGCATGTGTTCCAGTTTATAAAAAAGCTTTTATTGATTGCCCCAATTTGTGATTGGAATTGTTACAAGCTAAGTGTGTTATTTGTGTGAGAACTGTTCCAGTTAAAAGAATTTGAGACATCTGCAATTAAAATTGCATTTCTGAAATCTAAGGGTACTTCAACTTTAGCAAGAAGAACAAATTTGCAGCTATCATTTATATTTTAGTTCTTAACTACTTCTATGTATTTGAACATTATTTTATAGAAATCTGTCATTATTGTTGGGGCTGGTGCAGCAGGATTAGCAGCAGCACGACAGCTACACAACTTTGGGATTAAGGTAAGAAACTTTAGAGTATGTTACTTGAAAAAACAAGATTTTCTCTGCTTTGGAAATGTTCTTCCTCAAAATGAAGAAATAACCTTGTTCTTAGAAACATCTAAGCATGGAGCATCCCAATTAATTGGCAAAATTGGGGGTTTTATTGAGTAAATTTTCTGTTAAAGACAGAATTTATCTTCATCTAAGTTTTAACAAGGCAAGTAGTGCGTATTGTACGCAGACTTGAGTAGGGAAGATAAAGGGAGACAGGGATATTTGTTTATAAATAATGCAACTGTAGATGGCAATTGCTGTTTAAATGAGATTTTCTCTGTTCTGCACTTTAGTGTACCTATTTGTTTATTAAACAGGCAAATCATACATATTTCCCTTCCCCTCCATTTACTATTACCAGTGTGATCCCAATATATTAACAGAACTTCACACATCAAAGAATAGTAATATTCTTTACGAATTAAATGTTTGCAGGGCTGATGTTTAAGGAAATGAATGGGCACGTTGCTTTCCTTTTTTTTTAATAAGTGAAACCCTGGCTCCTATTGCTCCATAAACTTTCTCTTTTTCTGCTGAATAGCAAATTGTAGTGCAGCCTTATTGTCCATCAAGACTTTTTGGAAGCTCTCCTGCAGTAAAATATGGAATTATTGACTAGCAGGACATTTTTTTTTAATGTATGAAATATCTTGTCAAGTTTTTAAATACACCTTCATGTTTTTTTTCCTATTGCTTTCTGCTGTTTTGGAGAGAGTTTGTCTAAAAAGAATTTAGATAAAAATAAAAGCAAATAAGAATCAATGTATTTAGTCAGACAAAGTATCAATCCAATCCAGCACCCTGAGTCAGGATGCTGAAAGAAGCATGTATGAATGACATAAACATGAAAATGAGCTATTCTTGGAATAGCCTTGAAACAAACTACTCCAAAAGGATGATAGATGTCCTTAGGTGGATGTTGCACATTGTGTGCAGCATGCCTTGAACTCTCATTTTGAGATTTCCAGCATGTCTTTAGTGTTTTTAAAAATATTTTGAAATTTTCCACTGGGATTGTTTCTTGAAATATCAGTTGCTGTACATGCGTACATATCCCAGAGGGTAACCTTCAAATAACAATTTAAATGTATAAATAACCTACCTCAAGAAATGAAAACAAAACAGTAAGATTCTTAGCACTGTTGGTTTGCTTCTGTTTTTCTTTTGTGTTCCCCTTTGCTCTGGAGTTGGCCACGTTCTCACCATTTACTGAACTGCACTGTGTCGCAGGTCATTGTCTTAGAAGCTAAAGACAGAATTGGTGGCCGAGTGTGGGACGATAAGACATTCCCAGGAGTCACTGTTGGGAGAGGTGCACAAATCGTCAACGGATGTGTCAACAACCCAATGGCACTAATGTGTGAGCAAGTGGGTTCTCTGCTGTGGTCATGCATTATCGTTACGGAAGGGCTGTTGTTAGAAGCTGGGTGTGGGTGGGTGGGTAGGGGTGGGAGTCTCTTTTCGTGGCATGATTAAAACAGTGTTCTGCGTTTTGAGTAAACTCTGTGCTGCTGTCCTATCTTTGGTGACAGATGGGGACAGAGAAGGGCTGCAGAATGGTTTCAGGCACATTACGTATGTAAAGAAAAACAAGGCAGCTTCAGCTTCAAAACTGGAAGAAACTCCTTTTTTTTGCCCTTTTCTAGAGATAAAAATATAAGAGGCACCTGGCAGACTGCTGATTCTAGTACAGACAGAACTTTAGAGCTGAGAAGTGCTTTACTGTGGTAGGCTATTGCTATGCTATTGTAATACACAGCTTGCCTTTGCTTGGCCTCTGCATTTCTAGTTTGATTCTGAACAAGTAATGCTTAATATGTTTAACAGATACTTTTGCAAACACAACACAGCTTGATTTTCTTGGGCAGGAAGCAGAATTTCCCCCAGTGGAACTTGAATATGGAGTTTATTCAGAGAGGCATGTAAACCCAGCCCACGCTATTTTAACTGTTTAGTGTTCTATGGTGTCACGAAGAATAAAAATGATGGGGTTTATTATTATTATTTTTAAAAAAACACTTCAGCTACGAGGTGAGGAGCAATGGCTTTTGAATAAATTTTGGGTGCTCACCTTATGCGGTTATTTGATGTCATATTTCATGCAAAGCATAGCTCTGTCTTGAGATCTGCAGTGGGGAGAAACATCCTAGAGATATGCAAGGATATGTGAAAAACACTGGAGTGCACTTAAGTAATAAGGTCCTAGGGAAAATCTCCAGACTGACTGTGTAGAATATAAGGAATTCTTTGCTATGAGTTGGATAAGCAGAGAAAGATGCTAGGTTTAATTCAAAACCACTTCTTTCATTGCTTGCTTGATAATGAAGCTGGCAGCAACTGGCAAGATGCATCCTGTCTATGCCTGAACTGCAGGGAACTGTTAGGCCATCAGGCACCAGAAAGTTGTTGAAAAGAACTAATTTCAGTGATGATTAGAAAATAAAGAGAAGGAAAAATGAAAAGAAACTTGTTCATTATGTTTGATACCAGACACATCTCCGTGCTACCCCATGCCTTGACAGGAAAGTTGGAGACGAGGTTTCAAGGAATCTCCGATACAGAAAATAATGGAAGAGTGGAGAAAAACAGTTTGTGGACAACTTAGAGATAGCAGAGCTATTGGTATTCCAGAGCACAAGAGTCTGACTTAATATGACTTATTATTTAAGACCATGGATGTTTTTTCATTCACATCATTTAAATCTGAGGGATTCATCTTTCTTTAAATAACCTTAAGCTGCTAGGCACTGTAGTTTTTCCATACTTATAAAGCAATAAAATGTCTTTTTCTTAAGCTTGGCATTAAAATGCACAAACTGGGGGAGAAATGTGACTTGATCCAGGAAGGTGGAAGGATAACAGATCCCACTATTGATAAACGTATGGACTTCCATTTCAATGCCATCCTAGATGTTGTCTCTGAGTGGAGAAAAGATAAAACCCAACATCAAGATGTTCCTCTTGGTGGTAAGTGGGAGATGTATTTAAAAGTGAGTATGTTGGCTGTGCTCATAACCGTCAGAATTTAGAATTTTATATTAAAATGCCTTTTACATCAGACATTTTTAGAAATATCTAACCTTTAATATAGCAGTGATAACCTAGTTCTATTGAGGACAGTTGACTACTTGTATACTCACAGACCAAAAAGTCCTTTGTAACTTCTAAGGAGGATGAATTTGAAGGCTTTTATAAATACTGTATTACTTTTAGTGTGGTATCCTGTTTTAATGGTGTAGCTTTTTGCAGTATAACTAGTGGCAGCTGCAGTTCAAAAGACTTGCTCCTTGCTGAAGCAGGTGGCAGCGAGCTGTAACTCCTTTATGACTAAGCTGTTTAAAAAACAGCCTGATCAAAGTCTTTCAACGGCAAGAATGGTCCCATCCCTGCTGGTAATTTCCCACTTACAGCATGCAAGCACATTCAACAACAAATAAACATGCTCAGAAACAGGTGTGTCCCAAATCTTTACAGTGTGGGATGAATAAGACAAAAGTAGTAGCTTTGTGCTCTTCAGTGAACTCTGGATCAAATTCCTCATCTCTTCTTGTTTTGTTTAAAAAAATTAAATTAAATTAAACAGGATTTATTTGCAAGGATTCTGTTATCCTAAAGTGTTGGTTTTTTCCCCCCTGAAATATCTTCAACTGTATATTAATGACAGTGAAGAAATTAATGTCTCTCCTGTCTCAACTGATTATCCCAGCTATGCTGTTGCACATAGTATTTTTTAATAATTTTTTAAATATCTTCCAGAAGCTACGTTCATTTTCTTTTTGAAGAAAAAAATATTTTACTGTGGAAACCTATGTTTAAGCAACAAAGTTATATTTTATCATCAGAAAGATCTTGTGGTTTTTCTATGACAAGAAAAACATCTTAGTACAAACAAGCCTGAAAATCTTGTGATCTAGAGAAGATACTGAAATGCAGTAGGACTTCCAATGAATTGTGATGTATCCTTATTTGAAACGTGTTCTTTCACAGAGAAAATACAAGAGATCTATAAAGCCTTTATACGGGAGTCTGGTATCCAGTTCAGTGAACTGGAAGAAAAAGTACTGCAGTTCCATCTCAGTAATTTGGAGTATGCCTGTGGCAGCAATCTCTCTCAGGTGAGTTTTGACAGCTGTTTTTTGTCATGGTTGAGCTCTGTGGAAAATAGTGTTGCAAGTGACATCAAGAAGCCTTCTGATCCCCCATGTGGCCCCAGTCAGCTGTTCCTAAGTTACTCCTACGTCCCTAACCTGTTCTTCAAAAGCATTGGGACATAAATTCCAGCAGCTCTTTAGGTAATCTAATGGGAGTTCACGAAACACTTGCAGTGAAATCCTCTTTACTTTCAGAATATGCAGTGGAATAGTGCGTTTTGCTGAGATTCTGGGTGGTAGGATTCACAGAGAGTTACTCTTTCTCAGATGTTGTTGTGTGACTTCTGCTTCTCAGATGTGTTTAAAAAAACTGGGGCACTTCTCTACCTTGCTAGGTATCTCGACAAGAAAAGCCTTTAACTTCTAAAATGTTCCAACACCGTGATGGTGGGCCCCAGTTCACCACTCCTAGGTATTCTGTTGACTATATGATATGGTTTGAATGCAATTGCAGTGATAGGAATTGTCATTTCAATAGCAGTTTGAGAATTGCTTCACTGCCAGGTGGTGACTGCCAAGTGCAAATATTATTATTGTACTATGAGTCTGCTGGGGAGAGAATGTCAGTGAAAGCAATCATGGAAGAACCTGTGGAGATAGAGACAAATTCTACTGAGATTTTCTTTTTAATATCTCCTTTTCCCCTCCACATTGGGAAACAGTTCATTTTTATTCCAAGTCTTAGGGCTACAAAAACTGACTTTTTTGCTAGAGAGAAAACTGAAGTACACTGCAATCACTGCAATTCACCTCATTTTTTGGCACATCTTTTTTTTTTTTTTTTTAGCAGAGCTAAAAACTACTCGCTGGACACAAAGCCATATTATGCCTTAATCCAGCAATTATAAACCAGTTAGGGGCCTTGGGAAAATAAGCTGTTTATTTTTGTTGACAATACCATATGTTCTCATGTACTTTTTTTTCTTTTTCTTTTGCCAAGGTTGTGGAAGGAATTAGGGTGGTTTTTAACTTGCAGGACTTTTATTAGAATCCATGTCACCTTACCAGTAGAGACAGCTAGGTTATGTTCTGTCCACAGGTATCTGCACGCTCATGGGACCATAATGAGTTTTTTGCTCAGTTTGCTGGAGATCACACTCTTCTAACTGTGGGATATTCCACTATCATTGATAAGTTGGCTGAAGGGCTGGACATCCGGTTAAATTTCCCAGTAAGTCTGGAAAATATTGATGCAATGCCTGTCTTGCTTTATTTTGACATACCCAATCATATATTTGAGGGTTTTTTTTTTTTTGACCAGGCAAATGTGGAGCTGCAATTATTCCAACTTATCTCTAAGAAAAGAGAGAACAAGTTCAGAATTTCTTTTGTTAACCTTCTGACTGATCAGAAATTAAATTGTTGATGTTGCCATTAGCACTGAGTAATTCTATTTATATTAAATCTGTGATACTGAAAACACAGCTGTATTTCTGCATCCTAGGTGTGCAGTGTAAACTATTACACAAATTTGTATTTCAATAGGTACAGAGCATTGACTATTCTGGTGAAGAAGTACAGGTCACTACTGCAGATGGAACTGTGTGGAGAACACAAAAGGTACCCAATACACTTTAAGTTTATGGATTTTGGAGTACACAACAACAGTATTTTCCACAGTATACGTACCATTTGTTTGTTTGTTTGTTTTTTGCCCTTCCACAGAAAACTATTTAGTCCAATTTCTCACACTCGTAAGAAAACTCATACATTCCAATGATCTATATTGGGCTGTCCTGGAATCTATTTTTCATTGAACGTGCTTGAGTTTTGAGTACTACTTGATTTAAAGAACCAAGGACTATAAAGATAGAACGAAAAATATGAAGCACATAGATTTTTATCTGGTCTTTGAAGTGATGGTTTCCTTGGTTCCCTTCCCTACTCAGCTTTTTACATGCAAATCTGCCCTTTAAAATGTTTTCCTTTGGGATGCAGGACTCAACAACCTCTTATCTCTCAGTCACCCTTGCTTCCTACATCTTCATTGCTTTGTAGCAAATTATGTTTTAGGTATCACTTTAAAAATAATACCTGTTCTTAACAAAAGAGGATTGACATCACTAATGTTACTGAACCATTTTTTAAGGGAGAGAATCTGTGAAGGAAAAAAAAGACTCTTTCCCCTATCAAAAAGAATTTTTGTTAATCTGATGGTCTGACTGACTATAGTTTGTGAGAGGTATTAAAATTACCAGCGTGGCTTGCCACTCACACAAGCAATTCAACAATTTGCAACTTAAAAGCCAGCCAACTGAGAGACCTGTTCTTACCTGAACGTAATGAATGTGTTCCCCATTAATGTGCAGTAAAATCAGACACTAATGTTAAGGTATCTGGTGAGTATTATACATGAATAATCCAAGATACTTTAGAGGATTCTATTAATCTTAAGTTCAGCTTTTGCTGCCATTGTGACTGTAATTATTTCTCTTAGGTATTAGTGACGATACCACTGGCCCTTCTTCAGAAAAATGCCATTCAGTTCAATCCTCCGCTGTCAGAAAAAAAAATTAAAGCTATTAATAGTTTGGGAGCAGGAGTCATTGAGAAGGTAAGCAAATACAGATGATATTTCAGTTCCTTTTCATAGAAATATTCACTGCTTTGGCCCTGTTGCTTTTATGGAGTATTTCCCCGGGTTTGCTTACACATTTGCTTTTACTTGGATCCTTGTGATTTTGGAGAAGGGGCTGGGGAAGGAAGCGCAGAAAAAAACACTTTGTTGAGCTGCTTCCTTTTTTCTATTTCTATACTATTGGTGAAATTCAATGGAAATAATTGTATTCATTTCTTTTTCAACCATCACAATGTAAATAATTACAAAGCCAGCAGAGCTCACGTGTATTTCTTAGAATTCCCATCTCAAATGTGGTTTTTAAAGAAACTGTTATAGAATCACTTCACAGCTTCAACTTTTTTGTGCCTGATTTTGAGCAAACCTTCATACTGATCTTAGATATTCCAAAGTTCTCATAATACACTTAATCCTGGTCTATTTTGACCTAGGAAATACATGAACTATTTTGGAAGAATACCAAAAGCTGTGTATTTGACCAGCTTGTAAGATCCTTTAACTCTTCCTGGTGGAAAAAGAGAGCTGCTCCTGAAAAGATCCCTCATCAGTAATGACATAGAATAAAACAGTAATGAAAGTAATGCCAAAAACAATACTACATCAATGTGGAAATTTAAAGGCAAGATTCACTGATCCTCATCTGTTACAGAGAATTTCTGAGTTCTGCATTAGGCTTGTAAAAACTCTGCCAAATTTGTGCATTTTCCATAGTGAATTTCATGGTGAATTTAATTCAGTGCATTTTCAATTTCTGAGACCTCCCTCAGAAAATTGTGTTGAAAATTGAGTAGAAAAGGGAAAAACGATTAGATGAACAGTTATGAGCTTTGTGGTGTGCTATGAAATTCTTTGACTCCATCTCTCTCTCTTTCTAGATTGCATTGCAGTTTCCTTATAGATTTTGGGATAGTAAAATTCAAGGTGCTGATTTTTTTGGTCATGTTCCACCCAATTCCAGCCAACGTGGACTCTTCAGTGTTTTCTATGACATGGATCCAGAGGTAACATACTCCATCTGTATTTTCTGCTGCTCCTTCAGAAATTTCGGTTTGGAATCTAAATGCAATAATTACTGAAAAATGAAAGCTTCCTTTCCCCCCATTTTTTTTTTTTTTTTTCCTTCCTTTTAAATTAAGTGGAATCACTTTTATTTCTCAAGAAAAAGCTGATTTATACTTTTTTGTAGTTAATGGCAATATTTTCCCAGGTCTGGGTGCAAAATAATACATAAGTATGTTAATACTTTTAGTATCAAAGCTATTCTGAAAACAAGTGTGTAAAATCTGACTACAGGTGAACAAAGTTGGAAAAGCCTGTCTGTTACTTCAAGTTTAGGACTTATAATTCCTTACTTAAACCAGCTAAGAAGGACAATGTTGGCTTATTAATACTTAGTGGCTTGCACTGGCCAAAGTGACTTTATGAAGTTGCAGAAGACAAGTACTAGGTTTTGCATGAATGTGAGATCTGCAGGGTCAGTCTCAAAACCAGTTCAAACCAATGTATTGGCATTTTGTTTCCCTTCCCTGGCCAAACAGACACACTACACATTTAACCTACTTCTTCATGCTTTAACAAGTGCTGCTTACTACTTGACTAGAAGTTCTTTTGGAACTTCATGGCTTATTGTGAAAAGAAACTATCCTGTCAATATTGTGCTATGTCATTAAAATACCTGTATATGACTTTCCATGTAGTCTTCTTGTCATCTCCTTAATTCTTATGAGCTCATTCTATATGAGATTCAGCATGCTGATGCTTTCCAGAAACGCTCACACAATTAATAACTTGCTTGACAGGTATTTTCTGATATTGTCTTTATGGTATAGATAAAAGGAGAATTCATGAAAGGTTTTGAGAATCTGTTTAGTATTCTGTGGTTACTGCTTAATCTTTGAAACTACTGAATCACAGCGGATTTCCTGAAGTGAAAGGAAGCATCATGAGAACTGAGCTTTCATTTCTTGGGCCAAAATCAGCTGCTAAGAACTCAGCATTGGCTCCAATCCAAAACATATCTAGCTAGTATTTAAATAGCTCATCTCTTTTACCATCTTTTGAAATCGGAGTAGAGTTGATGTGAAGTTTTGGCATGGGAGTTTGAGAGGTCTGTCTCAAAGGTCAAATTTTTGGGTGTAGTCTTCCAATAGGTATACAGGGAGTTTTCAGTTAATTCTGTGAGCTGTGAGAGGGGCCGACTGTTCTCATACAGGTTTCTGTTAACAAGACATCAGAGGATGTTAGTAACTGGAGCATAAACATTGAAAAATAGGAAGCCTTTATTCTACAGAATCAGAGCTGATTTTGTCTAGAACAAAAATTATTCTGTAGCTGAAAAATATCTTTGTCAATAGTAATTAAAATTTAAATTAGTAATTAAAATGAAAATTTTGAAGTGATATTCTATGTTATTATTTTGTTTTCTAGGGCAAACAAAGCATTTTAATGTCAGTGGTCACTGGAGATGCTGTGACAACCATTAAGAATTTAGATGACAAACAAGTACTACAACAATGTATGACTGTACTTCGAGAGCTGTTTAAGGAGCAGGTAAGAAAAACCTCTTCTCTTAACAGATGTGAATGAACGTGCCAACAGACATAAAGCTTCTGATTGTATTACTTCATGATGTACAGGAAAACATTTGATATTTTTGACTATTTTTCTTTTCCTGTGTGTTTGAGGAAATGCTTCTTTTGAGCTATGGTAAAAACCAAATTCGGATGCTGTGTAGGGGGGAAATTATTCTTCTAGTAAGAAACAGCCTTCAGAGATGCCTTATGGTAAGGGTACAAGCAACATGATCAGTCAAGGGTCCTAAATCCTGACTGTAAAGAAACAAGAGGTAAAAATTCCTTTGCTTACCCCATCCAGATACCAGCTTATCAGGACAAACGCTAACAAGAGAATCAGACAAATGTGGGGCAAGCAGATGACTCTCAATGAACATTATTTTCACTCTGCTTAACAAACTGTAATATTTTACAGCTAAATTATTTGTAACAGTTACATCTCGAGGAATGCTCAGTGTTAATGTTCATGGATGTTGGGACTAATGATCTTGGAAAAATTTTGGCATCTGAAAGCCTTTTTTTTCTTAGAAAACATACTTTTGGTAACGGCTTTACAGTTACCAGAATTGCAGGCAATGAAAGTCCACATACCTGCTATTTTCACCTCATCAGAACGTACAGGCAGCAAAGAGGTCTTCAGTTTGGTGCTGGTTTAGTCTACAAGGATGATTCCCATGTCTTTGTCCCCATGGCTTAACACAGTTGTGAATTTTAGCCATCTCTTGACAGCACTGCAGGATTTTCAAGGACAAGGTAGCTTTGCGTGCCATACCAAAACCTCTCTCTAGGATGTCTGTGCAACCTGCCACATGTATCTCTTTGGCTAGCAATTGTTTTGTTTGCTTGAACATTAGTTTTTTGAGGGTGACCTGAATGGAACTGTCTATTTGTTGATACCAGAAGCTGTGAAGGAGGCAATCAGTGGTGTTTCTTGTCTACTTGTCACAAGCCTCTTAGGAGTAAGACACAGCTGTAGCTAAGTGAGCCTTCATAGAGTTATTCAGGCTCTTTCTAGTAGAATGGAGTGGAACTCACACTGCAACGTGACAAAAAATACACAGTACTACAATCACAGCTTAATTACAGACTTGCTTTTTGTTTCTCCCTAAATCTGGCTTTCAAACCAGCTCGTTTTCTGATTTTAGACAAGTCAATTTATTTCTTCACTGCAATAAAATAATCTGCAAAATGAAAATTATATTTTGAGATTTAAACTACAATTCACAAACTATTACATCTTACTAAGATGTAATAGGAACTCAGACTGCACACACAAACATGCTGAATTTCATTGATGCTGGTGTTTTATCTGTTTGCAAGATTATGTATTATTGTGACAGGGGAATTCTTTTTTTACCTTTGTATTTCTAGGTTTGATACAGTATCCACATTTGTTGCATTCAAAACAGAGGAACTGTAATGTTTCAAACATCAGGCAATTCTAGCAAACAAATTATCTTCAGTGCTTAGTGCCATAATAAATAAAACTGGGATTTGATTCAGGAATTTAATCCCATCTATAGATCCAATCTGTAGTATAATTATACTGCATGCTCCCTAAGAATTATGGAAAGCTACATAAATGTGAGCACTTCTTTGTAGCACATAAGTTTCACTCTAATTATACAGGAGGTTCCTGACCCAGTGAAGTTTTTTGTTACTCGATGGAGCAAAGACCCTTGGCTCCAGATGGCATATAGTTTTGTAAAAACAGGAGGCAGTGGTGAAGCTTATGACATTATAGCTGAAGACATCCAAGGAACAATTTTTTTTGCTGGTGAGGTAAGCATCTTTGTTACTGTTGATTTAAGTTTACTGGGGAACTATTTATGAAAGATTGTTTTGTGCTAGCCACCAGTTATTAACTTAGAGGTAGCATGTAAGTATATTGTTACACAAATATACTAATGTTTCTTCATTTTGACACAGACCTCTCTTGATTCCTATTGTTGGGCATAGATAGTTTACCATGTATCCCAGGCTGGGAGTGAGCTGCATAACCAGTAAGAGCAGAATATGAAAAGAACACACTCTCCACTTGTATTTTTAGTCAAATTATCTTTCTGTTACTGGGTAACATAACAGATGTATGCTGCTGATGGTACGGGTGCATTCTACCTTGAAATAGTACTTAAATGTCTCCCTAAAGTGCTTACAACAAAACAGACAACTAATGTTGCTAGTTGACTTGCTTTGCAGATTCTGATGCTGTCAAAAATTGTCAATCTTTCCTTTAAAATTCTTTCAACTAAGTTTTCCATAGCCTTTTAAAATGTTGGCATGTGCCTATGTAAAAAAGAACTGATCTGAACTTTTCATTTTATATCTGTTTTAATAGCTCTAGAAACAATTAATTGTTTTGTTTTTTTTTTTTAATACAGGCCACAAACAGGCACTTTCCTCAAACTGTTACAGGAGCTTACCTGAGTGGGGTTCGAGAAGCCAGCAAAATAGCAGCATTTTAATTATGAATTTTTTTTTGTGCTTATAAATATGTTTTAAATTGTTTTCTGTGGGTAAAACTATCTTCAAGTTTCCTATCTGCTGCCTTTTTTCCAAGTGGTACTTCAATAGTATATGGTACCTGAAGATAAAATCTTCATCTTCCTTTTCCTGCTTTTTTTTGTTTCCCCTCTTAAGCCCTAATGATACATATTGCTGTTTGTTTGTTTGTTTGTTTTTCTTTTCATCTAAAATATCACTAGCAAGAGTGACATTGGAGTCTCTGGCCACAGCTTAACTAATAGAACTTTTGTTGCGAGTCCTTTCCTGTGTGGCTTAAGTCATGATATTGTAGATCTTCATTTCAGAAGGTCATATTAAAGCAAGATGAAGTTAACATACAGCATTAAAAATGCTGGCAGTTAGTAAAGGGAGAATGGGAGTTTTCCACTAACTGTGCTTCTCAGGTTGATTATGCTCAGAGGAGTTCAAACTTGCTCCCAAAAGCCTGAATAATCCAGACAAACTCTAGAATTACTGTAGGAAGGCACTCAGCTATCGTTGTTTCTACTTGCAATCAACAATCTCTTCTACAGTATTTCTCATATTCTTAGCCTCCACCACCCAGGCTTTGGAATATCAAGTTTGTTCCTTTAAATCAGACTGCTGGAACAGTTTACAGTGCAATCATAGGTTATTGTAGCTAATAAAAACTTGAAAGTAAAGATTAACTTTTACGTTACTTTAAAAACAACTTTGAAATGTTTTCCCTGTTACTTAATTCAGAGAAATCCTTGTTACAGTAGGGTAAGTTTAGATTTGCTTAGTGCTTCTGATCATGTAGAAAAAGGATAGCTTGAGAATACTCTATTTCTAAGATTATTTTGAGAAAAACTCCAAATTCATTTGGGCTGAGTAGAGGAACTAATTACTGCAATGAGTGCACAGTGCAGGGGGAGAAAAGAACTGTAAGTTCCCAACAGCTCATTCAGCTTTCATATTTAAAAAATAAGTGAAGATGAATGAGGAAAAATATTAACACTTTATGAAGGGCTGAAACAAGGTAGCATGCACTTTGACTTGAAGTTGTTTTTTTTTTTCTTTTGTTATTAAAGTATTATTAAAAACAACTTGTGGGAGTTATTCAGTAAGGGCTAAGCATCTATCTAATAGTTTTTCCATGAGACGGGGAAGACAAAGTATTTTTCAGTAGAAATCAGACAGGCACGATCACGATACCTGTTGTAATACTGTTCCACTAAAATGGTATTCGTGGGAAACAAAAATTAAAACCAACTTTTAGTACTTTTCTGCCATACCTTCCGTGTAACTTTACTGCCTCGTGTTTTCTGGAAGGATAGTAAGCACTTATTCTTCTTCCCCCTTCTTGTTATGTTTTGATCTCTTCATGTAAGAGTGACACAGCAAGCTTTTTAAGCTTTTAACAGTGCTTATTTCCTTATTTCCATAAAGCTGTATCACTAGAAAAAACAAAAGCAACGTTAAGACAAATGCTACTGAATAAATGCAATTCTTTTTAAATACCTAATAATTTGTTCTTAGAGTAGCAATGATATTGTTAAATATCTTTATTTAATCTCTAATTTACAAGGTGAAGATGTTTATATAACTAATGTTTTTCAGATATATATTGTTCTGCTTCTTAAAGCTGAATTATGTGGATTAATAGGAAAAGTGTAACTGTTCATAATTTTTCTCTACATAAAGGCTAGTATGTACAGTTTTAAAGTATTTCCAAATATTAAATTGTAATTTAAAGGCTATAAGAAGCAAGACAAAATCCTTTGATAAAAGATAATCAAACATCAGATTTTGCTTTTGGTAATTATTTGCACTTTGTTAACTCCACACATTACAGGCTCACTTATAGCTTAACCAGGAAAGATTGAGAGCTGTATGTATTTGAGTTCCAAGTTTTTTTCCTAGCTTATCACATATGAGGTGGTGGAATCACCATCCGTGGAAGTGTTCTAGGAAAGGGCAGATGTGGCACAGAGGGATTCTGTTAAGTGGGCACGGGTGATGGGATCTTGGTGATCTTTTCCAACCTTACTGATCCTATGATTCTAAACAAGCTTAATGCAACGAGCTCAAAACATTAATTCAATTCAATGGCTGCTTCTGCTGACCTTGGTCAAAACTTGTCAGCTTCATAACTAATCACTTATTCAAGAAAAAAACTGCCTAGAAAGATGAACACAGCTTCATTTCTACAGTTGAAAAATTTGCATGAACGTGCTTAATTCAGGCATGTGCTTCCATCCTGATAATTTGTTCTTGGGGTTTTAAATCTATCCATAACTTGGCAGGTATATAAATGACACTCTAGAGAACAGAGGAGGCCATGAACAAATACTATCACATTTGGCTTTAGCTGCTGCACACTTCTTATAGCATTAACATAAGAAATGATAAATTTAAATCAATAACTGTCTATTAATTATTTGTATATTATTTTTGTGCTAAGACACTTAAATGGTGTTGCGCTGCACTTAAGTTTGAGGAGTAAATAAAAATAAGTATGTTCCACTTTACCTTATGTTCATTTAAAATATATGAGAACATCAGGCTGGTTCTGAGGCTTCATTCTTAATGTTCCCCCAGTTTTCTTTTTTAAATGCTCATGTCAAATTTTATTCCAAGCATGTATGTGTTTTTATTTTTGTGTTTAATTTATTCCCTGCAAATAAAGAACTAGGGAATGTTTTATTGAGCAGATTTGTTTAAATGTTATCAAACATATTTGAATGCAGAGCATGATCTGTTACACTTCAATTCTTCTGTGTGACTATGTATGGCAGCAGAATAAAACTGGAAAGTATCCTCAGGGCAGTTGTGGTGTTATTTCTTCCTTGAATTTTCATTACCATTCTTCAAGACCCCAGCACCTGTAATTTCATTCTAACACTGAGAATCTTTAAAGCAGAAAAAAAATACCAATGCTACTTCTAAAATTGGGTACTACAAATCAGTAGATTGCATCACTGCCCCCAATTCCCACTCAATAAAGTAGCTGGTGTTACAGATTTCTGTTTTCTCTCATTTTAGTTCTAAAACGTTAGCCCAAAATTTAGTTCATAAATGAGAGTGAAGTAAGTAGTAAGTTTAAGCTGCAATCCAGTGAACAAGCTCAGGAAGAAAGGCATGGCAAATGTGCTAGCAGTGCTATCCCCTTATCCACAGAACAAGTGAGAGGCCAGGCTTTTACTAAATTTATGGCCTGAGATTCTTCTAAGAGAGCAAATTTTATTGCAGACTTGAGTATTAGACATGGACAAAATTATGAATGTTTTATTAGTAAGAGACTCTAAGTTTCTCTCCCCCCTCCCAACCAGTTGCTTTGTATAAAATAACCAAAGACCATCACACTTGCAGTATAAAGACCCTCTGAATTTCACCAAACTACACCTGTTGGAGCTTAGCATTATTTCCATCACTGCAAACTTATTAGATGTTTCAGAGCAACACAACTGCTCAAATAATGAATTTCTCAAGAAATGCAAAGTATTTCATCCATTCTCATAGAATCACGGTTCAAGTCAGTAGGAACTTTTGGAGATGATCTGGTTGCAGTTCCTTCTTAGAGAAGGTCCACTGTAAGGCAGGTTGCTCAGGGCCCCACCTGACCACTTCTGGTAATGGGGATCCTCCCATCCCCTGCCTGCTCTCTACTCTCATATTGCAGGCTGCAATATGGACCCCATTTACCTGTCTCTAAGGATGAGCAAGCTCAGCTTGCTCAGCATCCCTTCGTACATCATGTGCTCCACACCCATTATCTTGGTGGCCTTCCACTGGACTCACTCCAGGATGTCCCCACCTTCCATATCTCACAGAGCCCAAGGCTGAGCACAACAGTCCCAAGGGAGGTTCCCAAGTACTGAACTTAAGGAAATACTTGCTTTTCTTGATCTACTGGCTACACAAGTGTTATAAACCCATGTTCCATCACAGGGGCATACAGGTGAACTCCGTTCAAATTACTGGATGCATCACCATTTGCTCCTTCCCAGGTCTTTTTCTGCAAATTTTCTTCAAAGTTGCTTAGAAAGAAAGGAGTTTGTCCCCTTCTGACGTGTTACATGGGCTTATTATTCCCAGATGCTGGGTTCTGCATTTGCTAAACTTTGTAGTGTTCCCATCAGCCCATTTCTCCTGTAAATCAATCTGAACATACTTTTTGATATACAACTTCTGGCTACTTGCTCTTATAAATATTTCTGAATTCAAAGACATTTATTTGAAAAGCAAAAATAACATAACTTTCTTAAAAATTTTCAGCAAGAGAAGCATAGACTTTTAAGTTGCTTATTGCAAGGTTCCAGACAAAATATTCTGGTACCTTATAGATTTCCCAGTGTTCTAATTGACAAGAGCTAAAATAAAAGTAATAGAAAGAAAAAAAATGAAAACATTCCTGAGATGACTGATTTTTTCATCTGGCTCACTGAAAGCTACTTGATTACAGTCGACATGAACAGGGGATTGGAACCAGATAACTTCTGGAAGTCTCTTCCAACCTAAAGTATTCATTTGCCATACAACTTTCTGATTTGAAAACTTCCCAAGCAGTCACGAAGCACCTTCTTTCTGAAACAGCATAAGACCTGATAAGCCTTCCCAGAATTGCCATGCTGACTGCTAAAGGCAGTATTCCAAATTAAGCACTGAGCTCTAAAAGGTTTATTTTTAAGCCCTGTTTAGTGGTGCCTCCTCTAAATTCATGCAGATGTACCTGAGTATACCATGGATAACCCCAGAACTTCAACTCAGCTCTGTCTAAAGAGTTGTAGCATCCTCCCTCCAAATTTCTGCTCTACCTTTTCCCCACCTAACCCCCTCTGTCTTCTTTCTCCTACAGGACCCATGCACTCACTCCAACCACCAAGATCACTCATGAAAACAGCTGCTTGTGTAATCAAGCCATTCAGGTTAATGTATATGTTTGTGCAGGTCACCAACAAAAACACTGAATACCAAAGACTTAAATAAACAAAAGAACCAAACACACTGTAGGCATGCAGGAATTACACTGTAAGCAAATTAAATCAAGAAGTTAGACTGGTTTTTTTTAGAATACTACGGTCAGGATATGATCTTGAACTTTTTTCAGGGTATATGCCCTAAACACACTATTCTGTTAAGTTCTGTGCCTATTTTGTATAGAATTTAGAGCTCTGATCAGCTGTGTTTTACATCCAGTAACATTAAAAAATCTGTTTTTTCTGATGCATCTTCTAGTACTGGTCTCACAGCCTTCCACACAGTGGAATCATGTATCAGCTACAGCTAGACTGGAATGGATTACCTGAGAAATAGTTCAGACATTTCTTCTCAGCTGAGAACTGCACTTAGATGCAATTAAGATGTTGTAACACAATCTTTGACAGTTGCCAAGTCCATTTCCATTCCATCATCACAATTCCAAAATAGCAAGGAATGCACGTACACAATAAATAGCTGTACACTATTCCTTCCTAAGAATTTACACAGTAAGAAACATTTATACTTGGAAGTCATTTGCCATAAAAACATTTCCTGACTCCCCAAAATAAAAACTGACTGGTATATTAAAATATCTATCACAAGAAAGTTACATGGTTTAAATTACTATTATTAAAAATCCACTTGAAATCACAATAAGACTTGACACAAGTAACTTAACAGCTTTAGCTGGGACTGCTAGTGGAAGTAGAAGCCCCCAGTTTTTAATTCTATAATTAAAATTTACAAAGTATTCTTAATACTCAAATATTTCAGAGGAAAAAAAAGTCACAGAGTATATAATTTTAGGTCTTATTGCAAAGACATGCCCTTCAGCAACAATCTCCTAAGCCTGCTGATGTAGGCTTAGGTAGTTTCTACCAAACGAGATGAAGACAACAGCCTTGTTTCTGTATAATTATTTTTACTATACATTTAAGCAAACGTACCATCAACATTGATTTACATTTTTGTGAAAGACATTTATTGAATAAAAAACCCCGTTACATTCAGCCTTATTATGAATGATTACACGCAAAGAAAGTCAAAATATGTGATGACTGAATAGGCCTAACTGGCTGAACATTTTCAGAACTTAGATTACTTATGAACACTTATTTCCCAACTGTACAATAATAAAATGCAAAAATATGCTTCGTCTTCCCATTAATACTGTAGTCAGAGGGATTCTTTACTTTTGGCATTAATGGCAGCCCACACTTCAGCATCTGTTATTAGTTCACATGTTAAGTGTAGGACTTTCCATATTAGCTACAATGTATTTGGAAAACAGAAACCAAAAGAGCAGAAACAGATATGCAAAGAGTTCACTTTGATCCAAAAAGCTGTGGGTCAAAGTTCAAGACTGCAGACTTACAAGTACCAGCACACACGTTGAGGCACCGTGGCTGAGGTTCAGAAGATGCTCCCATACGATCACGTAGTAAAGCCCAAGTCAGAAACCCCATTGGGGACTTCCAAAGCTATCACACCTCCTAACTGTACATCATGGATATCCACTTCTGAGACATCAGGCCATCAAGTCCAAACACTAAAAGATTTTTTTTTGCAAAGTGAGATTTGAAAAAAAGTATCCTATACTCTTTACAGGGGCTTTATTTATAAGGTCAAGCCATTGAAACAAGTGTATCTGTAGTCTTTGTACAAAATTAAACACTGAAAAGCTTAAGTATAAAACTACAGTTTCATTTCTGTACAAGATGGGAAAAACATTGTAAAACCTCAACTCATTCCTAGTTTAATCAGACTTCTGCATCTCTCCTTCCATCACAGCCTCACTGCTGAACACTGACATTTCATGTCATAAATTCTCTAAGATAAGATTAAAAACTGATTTGAAAAGAAATCAGAAATAACTTTATATACACAACAGAAAGCCTTTTAAGAGTACAAAAATAACATCTATATGCCAATTAGTTACCATGCTTTGACAATTCCAAGTGCCTAAACATGCAAGACAGTAATGACAATCTAGAATAATTCTGCATCTGTAGAATGTTTCAGACTATGAAAAACATTAACATGCCATTAACTCCTGTTTGTTTTTTTTTTTTTAGAATGGATATATATTCAATCTTTTTTTTTAAAACCAGTAATGCAGTATTCAAGTCTCTGCATGTATATCCATAGATAAACAGCTTTCATCTTGATTTTTAAATCTTCTGCAAGCTAGTAATGCAGACTAAAAAGCTGTGATGGTTCTAATCAAATTATTCAAAGCAATCCAAGATGTACAAAAGCTATAAAAAAGGGAACACTTATTACCATGCACAAAACTTAAGAATGTTCAACTAAAACGTGCATCAAATGCATGTTTTGTTGTTTTTTTTTTCTTTAAAAAAAAAGAGATACACGACACGATTTACATTAACACTCTTAGCATCAGATCAGCAGAATCAGTTCTGACTAAATACCACAAGGCTAAGACACATTCCTTTTGCTGGTGCCTATCATATCTTCAAATCCACGGAAACAAAATCAGGAATCTTCAACTTGCCAGTCAAATCAGATCATGAAATCAACTGAAATGAGAAGTGTATTAGTTTTTCTCCTTTCTCTACATCTACCTACAACGTACACATAGTCTGCTGCTAAAGGAGAGGCAATCAAGAAAATGCACTCAACTTTTGCAGGCACGAAAGGCCAAGAATCCCTCCAGCAAACAGATTACTCTTACGTCTTTGCTGATACAACACAGCACAGCACACAGATGTAACTATTTTCTAGACAGTCACATATCATTTCAACACCTGCAAGTGAACCTGCAAGAAAAAAACCTCATAGGCAGCTTCCTAACTGTGTTATCAGTGAAAAGGGGCAAATATAGAGAAAAGCTCTCTGTATCCAATTTCCTTCTCTCGTTTGTAGAGCTTTCCCAGTCTACGAAGCTTACATCACCTGTGTTTTGTTAGCAGTGGTCAGTGCATGATTTACAAAGCAACTCGCAGCCAAAGCTGCAATTGGAAGAAAATACAGCCTTCAGAGTCAAGTCATCAAAAATTCGGAGAGCTCTAATTTTAGTTCTGCTTACTAAAGAAACTCAAAGTAGTAATGACATGCTAAGAAAAAAAAAGTCTGGACCAGTTATTTTAGGAAGAGGAATACAGAAAAAAACCCAGCAACCACAAAACAAACAGCAGCAACAAAAACCAATAACCAACAAAACCACTCAACACACCCCACATAAGGGGAGCCAAAAAAGAAGGGCAAAAAAAGCCAGTATTCACATTTATCAAAACAATGAGGTTTGGGATGCTTCCAACACTACACAGGAAGTTATTACAACTGGTGTAAAGTTATGTCATGCCAATTTCTGTTGGACTTGGAAAAATGTTTCTAAACAATTCTTTACCTCTTTGACTGTTTCTTTAATGAAGTCTTTCCTGTCAGATAAGTCATAACTGGGATAATTCTCATACACCTAGAAAAAAAAAAAAGTACAACTTTGAGTTACTTCCACTCAGTGTACTTTATGAATAGAAGCTTAAATTAAATTAGAGCAAAACCAGTGCTGTACTTCTAGTATAAAATTGTCAGAACTCCCTCTGTTAATTATGGAAAATTACTTTTATTTCCCTGTCCTTATTTCGACCATGAAATCTAAATAAATTTATTTTCTATGTTTGGTCACTGACTAAGATGCTACTGACAACATATCAACAAATTGGAATGTCTAACCTGCCATGTCAAGCAAATCAAGAGCTCTCCAATGTTTGTCCTACACATTTTCTAAGCAGACAAATACCCTCTTAAAAAAAAAAAAGTGAAACCTATATAAGGTTTCAAAATAAATGCTTACTTATTTTTTTGTAATAAGTGGAATTGTCATCTTCCAAGTTACCAACATAAGCATCAATATATTTCAGTGCTATTCTACAATAACTCTCTGGTTAATCATCATGAAGGAGAAGTGAAGGGATATCAAACTAATTAAACAACCACCACCATCACCACCGCCAATGCAGACAATGAATGCAGAAAATTTTATTCCAGCTCACCACGTTTCAGACTTATCCTACTGTAAGAAATGACAAGGTAACAGTGTTGTCTGTGTGATGGTCACTTTTCCCTTTTCCACCCACACTCCTCCTTGGCTCCTGTCCTGAAGCTCAATGGCTTCTTTGCACAGTTTATACAACTCATTAACTCAGCTGAAAACTATTCACTTACTCTGCGATGGTAGCACTGAACAGACTCAAAGGATACAAGAAGAGCAAGAGCAAGGCAAGCAGGAATGTGCACAGAGCAGCACAGTCCTTCCCTTTTGACAGCAAAAATCTGCTACACTGTCTTAACAGCTGTAATATTTGCACCTTAACATGCAGCAGTTGCTTTGAAGGAAAGTAGTGCTGTTACCATGTAGCTATTTTTGATTTAGAGATTTTCATTCCCCTGTGGAACATTCAGCATTGCATACTTTAAGATTAAGCCCTCCTAGTAGTAGCTGTCAGTAAATAAATCAAGGCAAACCATTTTGTTCCAGAAATGTTGTGTAAGCTGTAAGCCATAGTTTACAAAACAAGATGACAAAAGTCAACTTACAGACAACTCACTGTCCCCCAAAGAACTCCTAAAACACCTGCTTACCTCCTTGCAGATTTGTTTCATTGTGACTTCCTCCAAATTTGCATTGGCCAACAATTTCTTGACAGTTTCTTTGATTTCTTCATCCGTGGGTGGTTTCTTCAGCTTTTTAATTAAAGGTTCATTATCTGAACTATCCTCAGATTCGCTTTCTAAATATGAAGAGTAATTCAGATTGTAATAAAAGATTCTCAACTTGCTTTCATTCTTTTTCCAAAACAAATGCTATCAGAACTTTTGATGCAATGTTCACCCTTAAAATGGCTATCTTGCCAGTCCATCATTTTATAAACAAAGCTAATGCTGTCAGTATTACACTTAATTAACTTATAACCTGCATTACTCTTTGTAAACTACCAGTTTAAAAATCAATACGTAGTCTAGAAAGCATGGATCTGTTTACATTTATCTATCAAACAAAAACAAGAAGCAAACCAACAACATTTACGACAACAATTCAAAACTGAGACATTTCTGTCCTAAAACAATACTTATTTGCTTTAAGAAGGAATTTAGATTCCCTCCCCCAATGGTGCTGCTCATTGGAGTCTCATAATTTTGCAGTGCTGTAATACCAAACGCCATCAGAAACACCATTCCAAAAAAAAAAATAAGCACCCTGAAAAGCAAGGAAAATCATAAAGGAAGTTAAGTGAAAAGACACAGGACAGTCCTATAATCTTTTCCAGCAGTAAAACGCTGAGACTGAGTGACTCCAGCACACTGTTATTGGCATCTTGTCTGAGAATAGAGGCACTAAGTCTACATAAAGAGCTTGCAGAATGACCCACTTAACATTTTAAGTTTTGTACTGTGGACATACACTCAAAATAGAAATGCAGTAGGAAGAAATAAGAAACTAAGCACAGACTATATAACACACATATACACAAAGCACACATGTAACATCATACATATACTGTGATGGTGAAATGAAATGTACATACACACAGTCAGTCACACTGGTACCATCAGCAAACTGAAAAATACTAAGTTCAGCACAGGCTGCCTAACAGCTGAGAAACAAGGCTGTGAAAGAAGCTGAGCATAATTTTTTTCTTTTAATCTGAGAGTAGTTGTTTTCTTAACTCACTGACAAACAGAGTAGTTAGTTTGAATTGATTTCTTTATGAAAGCACACATATTCTGGTACTGGCATTAAATGAACTATGCTTGTAGTGCACGGATATATGCTGCATTAGTAACGCATGCTGCAACTGGGATGGCTTTTTAACTCCAAGAGGGTCAGAGAATTGAAGGCTATAAATAACCTGTGGAGATCATTTGGCTGAAGCTCCTCCTCAGAACAGGGCCACTGCTGAGTGGGCTGCCCTACACTGTTTACACATGCATTTGTCAGATATAAGGAAAACAAGAGCAACAGGATGCACGTGGAACATGTATCTGTGTAGTGAATATTGAGCTGCTGAATAAGAGACAAAAAGTTGGATATATATACTATATAAATCCATCAGTTATAAGATTGAAGTTTAATAGAACTTCATGATGTTCTTACAACGAAAGACAGAACCAGGCTGATACTTTAGGAGTGCAGACAAAAATGTATATGCACACAACAAATTATATAAAATATACCCAAATCAATTTTTTTTTTTTTTTAAATTGCCATTGCAAGGAAAGAAACTTCAAATCCATACCTCAGCAAACTCCATTTTCCTTCACAATTAGATAAAGAAGCCTGTCTTCTAATAAGTACCTCTGTTAAACAACAAGACAATGTATGATAAAAGATTTAAAGCCATTTACCTTTTCTAGAACTGTTCTGATTCTTTTTAGTAGTACTGCTATCCGCCTTCTTCACATTAGCACCCTTCACAGTTTTCTTGGGTTTGGAAGTCACCTTTTTAGATCTGTCTCTCTTAGATGCTCTTCTAGGGGGCTATAAAGAAGAAATGGAGGATTAGAATAGTGGTTCCATACTCCTCTTAAGCAATGGAAATCATCCCTTCTGTCAGCACAAACTACATCAACAACATTAATACATTTTACTAGCAATATCTACTAAACCATGGGGTGAAAATGTTCACATTCTCATGAATTTCACGTTGCTCCTCTATGTACTCAAACTGGAACCTTCTGATTGTGTTTGTAATTTAGCTGTACTGCACCCTTCCATTTGCAGTTAGTTATCATAGAACAGTTTGGGTTTGAAGGAACCTTAAAAATCATCTGGTTTTGGACCCCCTGCCACGGGCAGATGCCTTCCACTAGATCCGTTTGCTCAAAACTATAGTTGCTTATAATTAGCTGAAAATTTTCTTAAAGGCATGGCATGTTGTGTTCAAACATTTCTAGATGCTGTACTTCACTAGGACTACACACAGCAAGTTCTTTTAGTACCAGCTGAGAAGAGATATATCAGCTGGTCCATAGTTTGGCTGATTATCGCAGCTAGCAAACTCAAAGAAAACTACACTAAGTTACCACCAATAGAGAAAAGTGGGAACATAATTCATACTGTATGTGTATACATGCACTGCATTGTTATCACAAACTAAATGTGTGCTTAATACAGGCTTTTATATAGAACTTCTAACAAGGCTGAAAACTGCCCTCATAGAAATATAAAGTTTTGACCAGGATCAAACCATATTTCAGAGAAAGAATACCATGAAACAAAACAACTAACAGTAGTTACTGAATTCGTAATTCCAATTTAAATTTTAAATGGCAGCATAGTCACCTGAGCTATCACTATTACACAGTAACATCTAAATAAGTTCATACAACTTTTAACTACTTGTTCAACTGGTATCTGGTACAACCCCTGAAACTAGTATTCCATAGAACAGAATGTATTTCTTTATACTGGATTGCTCACTTACAGTTGCCATTGCAGCTATACAACTAAAAAATAGTGTTGTTAAGTGAGACCTTCGCTGCTTAACATCAGAAAATATACTCAAGAATCACCCCAAGCCTAACTGAACTTGCATTTAGTTTTTAAGTTCCTGTTAAAGCTCCATCACTAGCTACAAAATCAGAGCTTAAAACCAGCATTCATATTTAAGCTTCAAAAAAATTATGTTCCTTCAGCATCCAGAAGTATTCCAGATATCTTTTCCTTCGAGATACATAAGAATAAAAAACAAAACAATAAAATACCATTGCAGTCAAGAGAAGCTCATAACTACTTCAGCCTGAGATTCCAAAAGAGCAGGGAAAACACAACCTGTAGTTTGTTAAACATCATCATAAACCTAGTTGTATTTTTTTTTTCCTTTTTGATGGTATAACCTTAAAGCTCTGCAAAGGTAGACATTTTCCACTTCACCATTTCCTATATTCAAACTAATTTGGCATACAAGCATTTGCATGATAATTACACTTTTATTCCATGCAAGCCAGTTTCAACTTCCAAAGTCTTTTGTGTACACCAGACTATTGCCTGGTGGTCATCTAACTCCTTCTGCCTTTTGAAATAAGGCAAAGAAGACTCAGATCAACAGGGTTTACTATTACTTCTTAAATAGCTGAATTCTTGAAAAAGTTTTTAAAAGCAGATCCCTGACCCTGAAAGCCATGTTTCCTTCCCTCACAGCAGGAAGACTGTACTGAAGAGATGAACAAATATAAAATTAACTTCTAGTATTTTGCCCTCTTTTGACTCGCTATTTGGGGGAAAAGGAAAATGCAAACTCAGAATTATGTTTGTTTTATGGAGATGCAAAGAATTTCCTCAAAGCTTCTTTTTAGATTAACATGAGCACTTCTGAAATGTAAAAGTGTTTACATAAATGGCTCAAGTTACACACATCAGCTTTTCTATAGCTTAGACTATTTACTTAGTCTGCCACTCTTGCACTTCAATAGAGGGAATGCAACCCAAGTAAATAACTGTCTCAGTTTGGAGTCAAAGGCTACTTAGCCCACATAAATAATTTCCTTTGACACCAATTAACTAATTGCTGTTTGTTCTATGGCTTTCATTATGACTAAAAAGGAAGTTCCACTGAAAACAAACTATAGGATAAGATGGAGGCTGTGGCTCCTTCTCATTTCTTTCTTTCACTCTTCAGATATATGGACAAAACCAGTGGCATCTGCACCAGACCGTTTTGTATCTGTTCAGTTAACTATGTTCAGGACTGATATTGAATGCACAGTGAAAGGCTTTTCTGTTTTGTTTTTTTTTTTTTTTTTTTTTTTTTTTTAACATCATCTCTCTGATGTTATAGAAGACTGAAATAAGTCTCGAAGAAAATACAGCAGAATAGCCAATAGGGAGAACACTTTGTAAAACATAGGGATCTCCATAAGGCTGCTTCTTCTGTTGCCTCCTTTAGCTCTGTGATCTACAGAACCCCAAAAGAGAGATCAGAACATAAGATCCAGAAGAAATGTGGAACCAAGATCTGAAAACAATGCAGCTAGTTAAGTCAGGGACCTGTATTCACTTCAGAGTTAACTTCTACGTATCCAATCAAACCCTACATATACAGATACAAATACAGAGGTACTCTCACTGGAAAAGATACTGAGAATTTACTATTGAAATGAAGATTACATTAATAAAACCTTTACAAGGTGATGTAAGAATCCCATCAATTACACTTCAGATTCTGACTGCCCTAATCTGACAACCAGCAAATGGTTTTGTAAGGTGTATGAACAAAAATGAGAACCTTAGTTTTATCTTATCAATCTCTAACCTTAAGAAATAAAGATCTCTCTTATAAATTTTATAAATTTTTTTTTTAAACCATTAATTTAGTAAAACATCAATTATCTCTCCAACCTTGCACGTTCCATGAATCAACAATTGGTAGCAATCACACTGACAAATTGCAGAGAAAAATTTTTGGCACTATGTTGAAAAAATGACACAAGAGCCCTCGTTACCTCCTCTTCACTTTCTTTCTCTTCTGAAGAATCATCCTTTTCCTTCTTTTCATCTTCCTCACTGCTAGATTCATCTGACAAAATTTCTGGACACTTGGTGCGTTTTGTTTTTCTTGTTGTTCCAGTACTGCTGCGTTCTTTTTTGCCACCTTTGCTTGGTGTCTTCTTGGACTTAGGCAACGGCTGAAAGCCAGGGATGCATGTTATTCACAAAGGAATACAAAAGAGTATTTTAAAGAAAAATATAAATTCCTTCAAATAATAGTAAAAAAAAATAGTAAATACAGAGGCCCGCATCATCAAAACAAAAAACCAGGCCAATTGTATGCGTTACTCTTATAACATGCTAAGAAGAAATTCAAAGCACGGGGATAAAATGAAACTGAATTTCACTTTTTAGCTAAGCATCCCCTTCACTCCCCTAATCAAAGAAATCCAGTTAGGGATTAGGGAAGCACAAACAAGGAAACTTGACATTACCCATAAAAGTTTACTTTTTCTTCTAGCAGCAGATTAGCTGACAACTCTTGAGGTTATACAAAACTGCATTTTGTTGTTACTGAGTACTACCAGCATCCCTAAGGTAGCGTGCTGACTTTGCACATACTATTTCTCAGTCTTTGCTGCAAACAAACTGAAGTTTCCTGAGCAACAGTCTAACTAGTTCAGTATTGCTTATAGATTAAAAAACTGACTGCTATTATGCGATTCTACTATGTTTATTCTCTTCCACTCACTTACAAAGCAGATGCTGCCTACTGGAATTTGGGAATGGCTGTCCCTAATTAGCTCACATATTAACCACGAATTCTGTTTAGTGCTTTAAAGCCTAAAGGCAGCTGCATTTTTGGCCTGGACAGAGTTCTTAAAACAAGCATAACCTGAATCTCACCTTGCCTGAAGACTTTGGATGCATTAAGAAGTTTAAGATTCTGGTTACCAGCTCACTGTTGACTCCTGATCTTTCCAAATCAAGAACTTCGCAGATACTTTTTAACATCGCATTTCTAAATCTGGAGAGAGAAAAAAAAGAAGAGAAAAAACAAAGTATTTAGTATCACATCATAAACAACATATCAACATTTAAATCACTGTTCAGTCAAAAATCAACTGATTTATGCCTACATCCTGACATTGATTTGTTACGACTAGATTTACTGCTTTATATTATTTCTGAACCCTTTTGTTCCAGTTACAATCACTCTGCAGCACCTTCTTCTGTTAATAGGGAAGTAGTTTATGTGGAGAAACAGTACAAACAAAACAAAAAAACACCACCAACAAGAAAATATCACTTTGTTACGCTAAATTCTACAGATCATTACATTTATTTCACAGCAATTTTAGGAATAACACTGTATTTTTAATACACATTAAACAGAAATGAATTTTGATTCTGAAGGAGAAAGGCTTTAAGGCACAGGAAGATGAAAAGTTTGCACCATGAATGGAGTGTAATGTAAATTTGGTAAAGACAAATTTTGAAAATAAAAAGATGGTACAGCATGAGTCAGACTATATGAAGTAGCAATGGAGATCATTACTTTTTTAACATCTCCTCCTTCTTTTTATATTGGTCACTTCCTTTTTCAAACGGAAACCCGCTGAACTGACCCACATTCTTCTTTAGGGAAGCAACCTAGAATAGAACACAGATTAACTTCTATTACATGCAGCTTAAAGGACTTCATCCAATTATGTTTAACTTCTCATAGAAGAAAAATCTGTTCTATCTTGTAGCTTACTGTCAATGAAAACTTGCACCTATATAAAAAAAACCCAATGAACATTTACTTATACATCTTATGCCTATATTTATCTCGTGACAGCTAAATTACAACTAAGTTCCTGGGATCTTGGTAATTTAATTCCTTTTAATAACTTGCATGGAAAAATCACCTGCCATTTTGAGCTTATAAATAATACAGTACATGCAAAACGTGTTTGTGCAACAATGATCACAGGAAGCCTAATGTTCACTTTATACCGTATAGTTTGCTATAGAATAGTAAATTTTCAGTGTATGATCTGTTAGAGCTGATTAGGTTTATTTTCTTTTTACATTCTTACATAAGATTGTGACTGCACTTTCGAAGCTCTTCTTCTGCATGATCAATTTATGTATTTACACATCACCCAGCTTACAAGGCTGGCCATTAAGCTGTTAGAGTGAATAGGACCAAGTTTCATCATAATAGACAGTCCTCATAATGAAAAAAATCACTCCTACCTACAACCAAGAATAAAGTTCCTTAGCTTTTTCTCCATCTCTTCTTCACAAAAAAGTTTTAAAAAAATCCCAAAATGTTATGAGACATTTATAACATTACCAAGTACAACCTGGAACCACTTTCAACAATTTTACAGATCTTCTTTCTGGTGTTTCTCCACCAGTTTAAAATTTTACCAATGCTAAGCTCCTTGTATTCTGCCCAGTATCTATAGAAAATTTGTAGATGGTGTAAGCATGTTTTATTAAACATTAACTACTTTCTGAAGCACATGTAGAACATGCATACAAAACAACATCTGATTTCCTTGACCTTAAATAGCATTCTGAGATCCCTACAATTCTGATTAAATATAGTTTACGATGAACTCATATTGATATTTCCAAATGGTACCTACTTATATGCAAACATATTCACTTATATTTTAGCTCAGAGGCACAGCTTTCACAAAAATTAATGGAAATACAGTCAATCTTTAAAGTATCCAATTATTAGAATTTTCTAGGACTAGAAGTATTTTTATATACATTTCTATAATCAGAAACCACAAACTCAGTGTTAAAAGTTCTGTCAAATACTGACTCTGGTCAATGGTGGAGATACTTTGTTCTACAGGATAAGGCTCTAACCTAATAAGTGATCATCACTTTAGGTTAGGACACAAGTGCTACAATAAAAGGTTTAGAAACAGAACAGATACAGTTTTTAAGAGAGAAACTTTCCACGATGAATAGAATCTTGTCACATCACAGTATGCTTTCCAGCTATCTCAGTCACTTTAGCAGATGATGCTACCTGATTTTCCCAAGCAACAGGTCTCACAGGAGTATCAGAACTTTGCAGGAAATCAGAGGACTGCCCAAATAATACATCAAGTGCAATTATTTGTTATTAAGGAGCTAAGACAGCAGGAATCTACGTAAGCTCAAAAACAGCATGAAAAATATTGTTTTATTACATGGATTGTCTGTATATAAGATAGAAAATTATTTGTATTGGTATTTATTTGTAGAACAACTAAGGCTAAAGTAAACTATTTTGTCTTAAGTTATGCAAGCCACATGTAGTCAGAACAAAACCAATTAAGTGGAAGCATGTTTGGGGAACCTGCTGGTGAGCAGAACTTTGTAAAGCCATCAGAACCTATGCAACCATATTAATTCTGCATGAGGCAGCCTGTTAAGGTGACTTTCTGTGAAATACCATGTTTTGGGCAGTAGAAACGTGGACAACTACAGAAGGTAGTGAGGGTGACCTAAGGACTCAGACCACTGGGACACCAGGGCAATAATCTTTAACAGCTAGGTGGATTCTCCAACAAATCTACATCCAAAATGGGAGCACAGAGCAAAGTGGGGTGGAATTTGGGTGCACCCAAGTAAATGGCGTGGGATGGAATAGCCAGAGTTGCATTTCAACTGTACTTCTGGCTAACTAATAATATTTAAGAGTGTTAAATATCAGTTTACAATCATATAATTTTGCACATAATTCTGAAACTGCTAATAGTCACGTGTCCATTAGCTGATTGTGTTAACAAACAATTTACTTAGCAGTTGGTGATAATTGTTACTGAGTTGTTAGTGTCTTAGTAACACAGCACACAGCCAATAAATGTTATGGTCTCCTCAATCAGTTACACCTCAGATCCGTGAGCTACGGTGGGAGAGAGGGATTCACAGTACATCTACCAGAAGATGATATAAAAGCATCACTAGTTTCATAAATGGATGCAGTTTCACAACTTGCACTAAAAATCTAGTTAGATCAGAAAGCTACATGGTTGTCATTCCACTTTCCCCATCAAATGATGAAATTCTACTGCAAAATCATCATTGTCTGTATACAGAGCCATTGATTTGTTAACTGATGCACCAAATAAACACCACAATTCAAAGAGATTTTAATGAATATACACTGTTTTTTCTCCTGAATAGCTGAGACCACAGATCTTCGCTGGGTCATTTAAACAACCCAGCATTTGCAGCAGTGGTTTCAGATATTTTAACTAGCATTTGTACTCGTATTACTCAGTTCCTCATTTCTGTGCTAGCTGTTTAAGTTTCTAAAACAGAATAAGAGCTTAAAAATAAAGTGCACTGAAGTGATAATGTTTAATCTGCTTTAATTATTCCATCTCCATTTCATTCCTAGTAGCAAAGAAAATGGGCCAGATGTATTCCGAAATTTAAGGCACAATCAATAGTATATAACAGGCACTGATAACTATTTGCTATTGTGGATTGAGTTTGATCTTTGGATATAAGAGAGAGCATATCTTTTTTTTATTAATATTTCAGTTCAGTTTTATTTTAGATAAATATGACAAAATCACTAATTAAGATTTCACATATTAATGTACTTTTGCTTTCTATTGCTTTGCACATACTAAAGGAGAAAATGACCAGATAGGTAGCAATGTAGTGAAACCCACTAACACACGTACAAAACTGAATAAACTGAAGTAGTAAGACACAACTATATTCAAAGTAACTATAGAGACTATAGTCAAAATATTCCATGTACATCAGCAGTTTTAGCATATGAGCCATAAATTATTTCCAATTCATTTGCATAAAGCGATCACTAACCTGAAGTGGAGAGGAAGAGGGAAATCTACATTCCATAGGCTTACAATTCAGCATACCTCTCCACAAGATTTTCAGAGTAGTTTACAGAAATTAGAAGAATTATGGGCTTGAGTAACTACTCCTTTAACAGTAATTTTCAAGAGTAGTTTGTCATAAATGACACTTAAGTAGATCTACATGTGTAAATGCAAAAGAATACAACACTTATAGGATAAACTTTTTCACCATGCATGAGAATTACTAGATATACAAACAGATCTTAAGTTCTCACAGTGCCTGGCCTGTTGTAGAGGAGTTTGTGCAGGTTCCGAAGTTCATCTGTCTTCTTTTTACTCAGAAAGAATTGTATCCTTTCAATTTCACAAAGTTTTTGTCCTTTTCCTGAAACAAATAAATCACATTCTTATTTACCCATCTGTTTACTACTTCAAATATCCATCTACCTATATATTCTATCTATATATACTTTTTTAATGTAGAAGAAGTTATTTCTGCAGAGCATCAAGTCAAGTGTTAGGTAGGTCATTCCCTATCAACTTGGCACTGATAGTGGCTTTTTTCCTTACCTGTAACATGGCTAACAGACTTGGCATTTCTTTTTATTCCAGACGTTCTAACAACAGTGGTAGCTAGATACTGAAAAGCCAATTCAGAGCTAAGTTTAAACATTATATAATTCCTATGGTTTAATGTGACCTTTTAGGATAAAAGACAGTTTTCATATAATTGCAACAACCTTACCGTTTGGAAATGCACAGTGACTCAGTTAAGTTAGGTCTCACATACAAGTTAACAATTTGATTTTTTGAGAGGTTTCATCTTCATTTCCAACACCCATAATTCTTACCTGAAAGGACAAGCTTACCTGGAGTAATTGTAAAAGGTTCCTTTTGTAACGAGGACACTTGCATGGTCAATCGGTCCACCTTCTTTTTCTCCCTTTTTCCTTCAACAATGAGACTCTTTTCTGCAAAACAGGTTTTTTTTTTTTTAAAGTTTTTTTTCCTCACTATATCAGCAACTCTACTGTAGTGATAGGCAATACGACTCTGAATCATTGCAACAGCAAAACAAAAAAGAATAACAATGCAACCAAGCATCATGAGACTTCCAAACCTTTAGCTAAAAGGTCAATAGGATTTTACAGAGCTATAGATCTGAGTCTCCAGTCCTTAACTACAATCCTACATCCAACCTATCCTTGAAGATGGACACTGGACATTTCCTAAAGGGATCTTCATCTCACGATGAAGATGGCATTTCCATGCATTACCAGAAATCCAGCCTTCAAAATTCAAATTACTCTATTGTTCTTAAAACAGCATAACCTTTCTACTACTTTTTCTAAAGACAAAGCTCTGTTCCTTTAAGAACACAAGACCATCAGTGACATGGTTTTCACTAGCCATACCACAGCTCTATTTGCACAGATGTTTTCATTTGCAAAATAGTTGCCTAGAGATTTAACACCAGCAGTTCTGCATAGTAGTTCCTTCATCACATCTCCTATTCCTTCACTACCCTCTTCAGACACATGATGCAATCTGTCTTGCTTGTCTCTTTAACAACACCATGACTTTCACTGGTAAAAGAAGTCATGTGGAATTCCTTCACCACTGCAATTAAGCTGTGGTACCCAAAAAAGTAATTACCAGTCGTTAGGCAAATGATAGCTATATTATTCTAAAGCAATCCCACAGTTATTTCCACTTGTCTATCTTTTGCAAGTGTGTATTGCTTCAAAGTATTACTGGCAAAAAATATATATATATTAAAATGCTCAATTTTCAGATAATGATTTGATACAGGATGATATGTCATAAAGTCTCCTAAAAGCTTCTCCAACAACAACAAATCCCTAGTGTACAAACTGAAAATGCTGGTTATTCCTCCACTGAATAGAGTATTGTTATTTCTAGTCTTGCCTGTTTTAGTCTAGTGGAAGATGATTTAGGATCCATGAGATGTACTGCAATTGCACAATTGCCCAGCAAGGTTGTGGATGCCCCCTCCCTTGAATGGCTCAAGGCTAGGCTGGATGAGGCTTTAAAGCAACCTGTTGTAGAGGGAGGCGTCCCTGCCTACAGCAGGGGGTTGGAGCTGGATGATCTTAAAGGTCCCTCCAACCCAAACAGTTCTATGGTTCCATGACACGTACCCTTTTCTTCTTCTTCCTCTTCTTCCTCCTCCTCATCCTCCTCACTCTCCTCAGCTTTGCTTTCAGCCTCAGGTTGTTTCTCATCTGCTTTTTCAGACGACATCGTATCTTCTTTAGAGGAAGCAACAGCAGACATGGTGCGTGGTTCTGCAGAAAGCAGCAGGCAAAGCCATGAGAACACAGCACCCTTACAGAAGTGCTCCAGCTGCGAGCTGTCCGCATGTTTGGAGACACGGACTCAAACACTGTGCTTACACACAGTACCTAACGTCGCTCAGAAGCTGTCGCTCGTTCTGCAGCTGCTGAAGAGGTTTATCAGCACTTTGCACACACTCTGCGAAACATTCAGAAACACACAGAGGAAACAAACAGGCGACGGGAACCGCCGGCTGCACTATGAAGGAGAAAAAGTTCACGCCTCCTTGCAAAACGCCCGGAAAACGCCTCTCGCAGGCTACAAACAACAAAACCCTCCGCTTTTTCTTGAGAAAGAGCGATCGCTCTGCCCAACCTGCCTTTCCCCTCCTCTTAGCGGAGAGGAAGAACAGAAAGTTGGGAACTTTCCGCCTCGGCAACGCCCAGGCCGGCGAGGAGGGCTCGAGAGGGACGAAAGCACGGAGCTCCGCTTCTCAGAGTTACACCGCGGATATTTTCGGCCGGGAAGGGGAGAAAGGAGGGGCCCCTCCCGCCTCCGACACACCCCGCCAGCCGCCCGTCCCGGCGCGCAGCCCGATGGCGCCGGACAGCGCAGCAGGAACGCGGCGGCCGCCCTCCCAACCGCCCCCCCCCTTCCCCTCCGCCCCGAGGAGAGAACGCGGCCGCTCCGCAGGGCCCGCTGCGGCCATGGCGGGCGGACACACCTCGTCTCGAGCCCCGGCTCCCGCGGCGGGCCGGGCTGTGGCGGCAGGGTCGGCGGGTGGCGGCGGGGAGGGCGCGCGGAGGGGGAGGGGCGGGGCGCTGCCAGACTGAGACGCGCGCCCCGCGTCCCGCTCTCTCTCACCTCTCTCTCTCTCTCCCGGAATCAACAAGGTTTTCAAAATGGCGGGTTCTCAGCCGGGGAGAAGGAAGCGGGAAGACGGCAGCCAATCAGCGCCGGCGCGGGGAGGGCGGGCGCGGAGGTGGGCGGGGCGAGAGGGCTGCGCGCGCAGGGCGAGGGTGGGGTGAGTGAGGCGCTTTGCGGCCGCGTGCCGCGGGGGGCGCCCTAACCTCTGTGGTGACGTCACGGCCGCTGGCCGCGCTGAAGGCGGTGTTGGGGAGGGTCGTGCGCTTGGCGCTCGGATCACGGGATCACAGAATGGCCTGGGTTGAAAAGGTCACACAGTGATCATCCAGTTCCAACCCCTGCTATGTGCAGGGTCGCCAACCAGCAGACCAGGCTGCCCAGAGCCACATCCAGCCTGGCCCTGAATGCCTCCAAGGATGGGGCATTCACAGCCTCCTTGGGCAACCTGTTCCATGCGTCACCACCCTCTGAGTGAAAAATCTCCTAATATCTAAGCTAAATGAGATGCTGCAGCTCACACTGTACGAGGGCAGGTCCGGGGAGAGCATCTCCCCCCTCAGTTCCAACAGCAGCTGCAGTTTCCATTCCTAGTGTTTTTTTAAACCTGTTGTGAATCCAGACGGTGGCAGTCAGAAAAACGAGCATCATTTGCCAGCAGTGCATAACTTGGCAAGCCTGAAGCTCGCACCCGCTCAGGACACTTAAGTACCTGGCCATTAAGCCGCGGGCCACGCAAACGGCACGAGAAAGATAGAATCATAGAATCACAGAATAGCACAAATTGGAGAAGACCTTCAAGATCATCGAGTCCAACCACGACCTAACCGTACTACCCTAACTCTAACAACCCTCTGCTAAATCACGTCCCTGAGCACCACATCCAGATGGTTGTTAAACACATCCAGGGATGGTGACTCAAGCCCCTCCCTGGGCAGCCCATTGCAGTGCTTAACAACCCCTTGCTGTAAAGAAGTTTTTCCTGAAAGATGTCGAAAGACAAACACACGGGCTGTGGGTTGAGGGTGATGACGGCGGAGACCCGCTTCACGTCTCCTCACCGAACCCCGTGGGGAATGCCCCGAGCAGAAGCGAAGCTGGCTGCCTCGCGGTGCGGCGCTGGGCAGCGTGCCGGCCCCGAGCCGCCGCGGTGCGCCCTCGGCGCGCGTTGCCGCACGTCTCCGCTGGCAGCACTCGCGGCTATGACAAGGAGCCGCTGTCCCGGCCTCGGGGCTCCCCCCGCCCCCGGCGCTCGCAGGGGGCAGGCGGGCGCGCGGGGCACCGGTCCCAGCGTCCCGCTCGCTGGCAGCCGGGCGGGGAGAGGCACGGCGAAGGAAGGCGGGCGCGGGCAGAGCGGCGTTACCCGCCGGGAGGTGCCGACCCCAGCCTGTCGCGGCCGGGAGGAAAACGCCGCCGCGCTCCGAGCTTCGCCGCCCCGCCGCGAGGAGCCGAGGTGAGGGGCGGCACGCGTGCGGCGGGCACCTGCGGGGCGGGGAGCCGCGCTCCTGCCGCCGCTCCTCCAGCCGCGGCGCTCGGCTGGGCGGGCGGCGGTGCGTGCTGGGGAGCGCGGGCTGTTGGCGTTCCGTCGTGCGGGAGAGGAGAACTTCTCCCGGCTTTGGGGCTCTTGAGCGGTTCCTCTCGGCTCTGGGAAGTTTTGTGGTGGGAACCGGCGGTGAACGCGGGCTTGCTGTAGTTCTGGCAGACTTTTCCCTCCGTAAGGCGTGCTTTGCCACACGTGAGGTGCTGAGTGCGGCTGCCTGAAGTGGGTGCTGCTGTGAAAAGCCTTTTCCCCCCTCAGATCTGAGCACTTTGTGTATTTATTTCTAAGCACGTAAGCTGGATGCAGAAAGAAATGCTAAATCTGCAAGTATTTTCTGCCCTTAGTTGAAACAGTTATATTTACTCTCTAGAAAATGAAATCCTAACTGAAGTCGTTTGAAGGTCTGCGTGTCTGCACGTTACATACAAGCTGCTTTAAAATTCCAGGGCCTGCCATGTGAATTTGGTATGAATCATGTCTTATTTTTAAAGAAATGGAATTCCGTGCTGAAACTATTCATGGCATATTACAGGAATATCCATGGCCTGGCTTAGACTAACAAAATGCAGAAGATTCAGCGTGGAGGCAAAGCATTTATCCTCGTTTCACCTCTGTGTGCTGGGTTTCTAGACATTTCTCCTCACAAAGTATGTAGTTATTGGTTGTCTGGCCCTCCCAGGACTTTAAGTTTAGTAAATGCCAGATGGCCAAATTCTGCTCCCAGTTACTCCAGACTCTTTGCCATGGTAACTCCGTTTGTTTCGGTGCTGTTATTCTCCATTTACAGGACTGTACCTGGATACTGAATTTATTCAATACATTTATCATATTTTGTGAATTTTATCTGCTTCGGTCAAGCTTTAGGACAGGATTCACTTGTAATATGAACAATGTGCAATTTAACTGATTCTTCTCTGTAATAGAACTTGTAGAATTGGAAGTATAGGTGTAACACATGTTCTTAGTAGGGGCAAGAAACCACAGTGGTGTTTTGTGTGGCTAAAAGCCATTAGCATTCAGTTCTGGTGATCTTTTTAGTGGAAATTCTGATATGTCAGAGTTAGAAGCTTTAGGAAACTATTTTATGTGTACGCACAGAAATAGCTTTGCAGAGTCACAAAGAGAAGGACTTTTAAAGTTATAAAGAAAGTCTTAAAGAATTTCAGTGATGACATTCTGAAGTAGTGACAACTTAAATATAGGAAGGAATATTTTCCTCTTTGGTGGCTGAACCTCAAAGGCTTTGCAGATTTCTAGTTTCCCCTTTGTGTGAGGTGGGTTCCACTGTAATACCACACCCCAAGGAAAGTTGTAAGAGGCCCACAGAGAGCTGCAGAGGTTTAGCATGGACCAGAAGGTTTGCAGTTTCACCATTCAGGTTCTGGGTTTGGTCCTGTTCTATATGAATGCATTTTTAGTGAGTATGTGGATAAAGCATGTCAGCAGCATAAGAAACTAGAAACACATGGTAACTTACTGAAGTCTGCAGAGGGAAAATGTCCTATCTCTTTTATGTACATACATTTGACATCATTGTATGGGATGTTAGAGATAAATTGGCAAAAGCTTAGTTAAATATTATCACATTTCTTTAAGTGGAAACCAGTTTGATGATGTTTATTTGAAGTATCACTTTTGATAGCAGTATTTATGTTTTGGAGGAGAGGTATGCTTTAAGGCCTAACTAGAAGGGAGAGAGCCAAAGAACTCTTTGCCATGTGAAGGGGAAAGTAAAAGTAAATACTCAGCAACTCTGCTGAGCTGCAGCCCTAAACTAGATGTTAATCAAAGGTATAAAGTCTTTAATTGTGACTTCTGTCACTACATTTCTTTACATGTTTCTTTTTGTTTTATCATGTTTCCAGCATAATTTCAGTTGATTTAGTATTTGGAGCATGGTAGAATCACTTTGACATGCGTTCATGACATAGTTCCAAGAAGCATCCATGTACAATAATGATTAAGAAGTAAAGGAAGAGCACATTTAGGCTTGGAGGACTGAATTGCTCCTGCTTCCTGCAGTGGATTTAGCTGGCTGAAGCTCAGTGTTTTGAAAAGTGCTGTGGAATAGTACATTCAAATGATGTGGACAGGTTTGAAAGCTGTGAAACTTATCATTCCTGCCTAGCAGCTGTGGATATGCTGATAAAGATGTCTTCTTTGACTGAGGTTAAAATAAAGACTGCAGCTTGGTAATTACCAGATAAAGCAATCTGACTTACAGGCTTTATGGTACCTGTACGTGCTGTACCTGTATGTATGGTGCTGTTCTAACATGAGGAAGGTTTTGCTCACAACAAGCCCATAGGAAATTCAAGGTCATTCAGTACTTTTTTATGGTAAAAAAGAACAAGGATGGTGGAGATTACAGATACTGTGATGCTAAAGGGAGGGTGGCTGGGTATTTGCTGGGAAGGCTGTAGTCAGTAATGCAGAGTTAGGTTTCTCCTTATTTATTTCTAGCACTTCATCCATTCTCTGTGGAGGAAGACACTGATTTAAACTCACTGATCTTTAACAGCTGCTCTACCTTTTTTAACTTTCCACGCAGAAGAGAAACTTGTAGCCTTTGCAAATGTTTATTGCTTCTTTAAACAAAAAGTCTTTTTCATGTTTCAGTCCTTTTCTCCTGACCATAACAGTAATAGATTCTGAAATCTTACATGAAACATTATGTTTACTTATGCTGATGGATTTTTGAAAATACTTGCTGAAGGTTTAAATGTGCTATGCCAAAGTGTTGTTTATTGCTTAAATTTTCATCTTTGAAAAGGAAAAGTACAAAGTCTTTTTGAACGTGGAGATAGAATACAGGTTTTCTGCCTTGTGCACATGAATCTAACAGTCACTTTCTGTGGCGCTGGATAAAAGTCAGTGAAGGTTTCTGTACTTGGGCTTTTCAGGTACAATATGGAGAAAATACCTACAGGAATATTCTGAAGCTCACTCAAAAAAATGAAACACCGTGTAGCACTTAGTGAATGGCAGCTGTAAGTACTCAAAATGTTTAGTGAAATGGTAGTTTTTAAAAAGCAATTCCTATAAAGTTGGACTAATACCCAAACACAAAAGTAACCTTTTCTTAAATGCAAATCAGTGCATTAGTCATTCTGCTTATTTCTTCAGGCAGTATCACGACGCTGTTTTATACAATCTAATTCCAAAAATAAGACTGCTCTGTAAAATGTTTTGCTTCAAGCAGTCCCAATACAACTTAAAATTATTGCAAGGATGCCACAGAAGGCAAAATTTATTTGCCTGAGGATGAGTGACGCTGCTTCTGAAATGTGGACCTTACAAATAGACTTTCCAGGAATAAATCACATCACTGCCTACGTGCATCTGTGGGTAATTGGTCAAAGGTTTTCAGAAAATTCACAGGCTAACTAATTAATATGCATCTCTTGACTACAAATATAAACTGCGTTGTTGGATTCACAGAGGAGGTCATAAATCTCTTGGAAGAAAAGTTGGATTTTCTTTCTGTCTCATCTTTTTTACCCCCCTCTACTCTGTCCTCTTCTGCCCCATGTACGTTTGTTGTAAGTAAACAAATTGCTACTAATGGAATACTGGGCTTCACCAATTTGTTTCTCTTAAGTGAAACAACCTCGAAGCCCCCAAATTTGGGATATCTGCTCAGGTAAAGTCAGTCGTTATTTTCTGAGTTATTCAAACTATGTTATTTGCTTGTTTAACTGCCATTTAATAGCAGAGCTGGGGATATGTTGCAGGTTTGCTGATTCCTGTTCACACTGGATGGTGGAAAAAATATGGAAATGTACAACATCTTTCCAATGGGTCAGTAGAAAAGAGCAAAGTAAACTGGTCAAACTGTACAGTTCCAGACAGCTTTAATCACTAACAGGGATGGCTTATCTGGAAAAATGCATGTGATGCCCATTCTAGTTCCCTTTGCTGTAAATGGAGCAACACCTTTGCTGTGCTTGGCATGTGAAGGTGAAACAGCACCAGTTCTATTTTCCGTGATATAAGAGACAATGATCTGTGAGAGACAGCTGTTGGACAGGTAAATAAACATACATTCTATGTATGTATATCCAACATAAGGTAGCCTATGTTGTACCTGTGTCTACGTCTCTTGTAAACCTTATGCATGATCCAGTATTCCACAGTATGGAAATGTATGCCACTCCCAAGGCTTTTTAAAAGACTTAAGAAAATTCTGTAATTCTGATGAAATGATCTTTTTGGAGCAAATTGTGCAAATTTTGTGGACAAGTGGGTTTGTGGATGTTTGCTCCTCTTAAGTATCGTTCCTTACATTGAAGATGAATACATGAAAATCAGACAGAAGTTGAGAGTGCATTGTATGTTTTGCATAATGCCTGGGCTCTGAATTCAGTTGGGTTCTTGTTATGTAATAGGTGGTTATTATTTGCAGTGATCTGCTAAACTGAAAGTTACAGAAGAATTTTCACCACTGTCTTATCCAAATCTTGCCTTTGCATACTTACAACTTAATGAATTGTTCTCATTTCCTGATGACGTTTTCCTATTTGGTTTTGGTCCAGAAATTAGCTTTCCTGGAAAGCTCATGAGAAAATCCTTTGCCTAGTTCTGATTTAAATAAATAAATAAAAATTAAAACTTGTCCTTTTTCCATTTAAAATGTAGCAGGGAAAAGAGGTTGCTGTTACACAGACAGTAACTGTGAAACTTGACGTTTTTATCCTGACTGCTTTTCTTTGAGGATTTAATCACTTCAGAGATAAAACATTGAACAAATATTAAACATAAATAAGCCCACTGTCCATCCGTGACTTATTCTTAGTTACTTTATGCTAATATTTTTCCTGTACCCTGGTTGATACTTTGTGGTGAGGCTTGTCCTGCTCTGTTTTCAAACTGATGTAAGTTCTCATGATGAAACACATACTGCATTGCTGCTACCTTTGGTGACAGAAGACTCCTTGGATGCTTAGTTAGGCTTCAAGGGATATAATTATACCCACTATGTAAAGCAGCTTTTATTATTGATGAGAATTAGGCTTTTTGGTGGTGGTTTGCAGCATTGGTTACAAGATCCTTGATCACACATGAGCTCTGTAACCTGAACGTTCTGTTACACTGGAAGAAGTAGTTGCCTGTCACCTCTCAGAAATAGGTCCTAAAATCCCAGCACTATAAATATCTATGAGAGTAGACGCTTGATTTGCCTGCCCAAGTAAAGATAGAATATTCACATAGCTGAAGGTTTGTACAGATGTGTGAAGGAGTGTAGACTTGACTGATAATGTAACGTAGCTGATATCTCTGAGAGAGGTTTCACAGCTTTAGAGAAAATTACTATTTCGTGTTATTAGGTCTGTTTGTTAAATTTCCTTTTTTGGTCTTGAAAAGTAAAAATGTACTTATTAAAAATTTGCTTAATTGTAATTGATAAAATTGTAAGATCTGTTGTGTCCCAAAGCCTACTAAAGTCTTAACTGTGGTTAGACAACACTCAGAGAAAGGTGCTTTTGCCCACAGTAAACTGGAAGCTGCTGTATGCTGCTATTCAAGACAAGTAGGGAAATAGGCAGGTCGAGTGATTTAGTTGTTTAGCATTTGTGTGTGTCACTTCTGACATGTAAATGTGAGTTCAGTTTGAGCCTATAAGAGCTGTCTGATCCGCTCTGAGCTTTGTTAGGTGGGAATATAGATAGGGAAAGTACAGCAGAACCCAACATTAACTATAGAAGTTGAGACTGAAAACAAATGCTGTGGTTCTCATCAGAGTAGGAGTTTAACTATGGCATTTATTTATTCCTTTAAATTCTGTAGGTATGTGATTTTCTCCTTTTCTGGTGTACTGAAGAGATGATTTTACTGAAGAAGAATTTGGCCTGCAATGTGCATTTCCAGCATCAGAATGATCAATATTGTGAGGATGCTATAATATACGTTTCTTCTCAGAAATCTGAGAGCAGTTAGTATAAATCTGTTCTGTGTGTCTAATAGCCTTTGCAATCACCCTTTAGAAAACGTGTTCACCTTGAGTTTTCATCAAAAGTTTTGCTTGTCTTTTCAGACTTGTTTCTACTTTTAAACTCTATTAAGAAAAAAAGCTATGTGACTTTACTTGGCAGAGAAGGTCACATAGCTTGGCTTTCCATCTGGTTAAGTAATTCAATGAAAAATGAGTTAAGCAACAGAGCCATTTTTGTCATTTTTCTGAATACCTCACCAAAATGCTTGCTTGGAATGCTTTCACTTCACACTTTGTCACTGCTACCTTCCAGCCCAGCACTGAACACAGCCCTCTGTCTTTGCTGCGTTTTGGTGTTTCAGGATAAACGAGTAGCAGTTTCTGGGCTTGCATACATAGGAACATTCAGAAAAAAAAAAAAAAAAAATCCAAATTAACAGCATGGATGTTCTGAGATGTTAACATGAACAAACTTCTGAAGTGTCCTCACAGTAAAATCTGTTATGGATACTTCTATTTGGCAGTGGCTTTTGTTTGTTTAGCTAACTTCGAAAGTAAATTAAACAGAAGTGTTCTACAGTCATTTTAAAATTCTATTTATGGTTTAATTAATAACTTTTAAAAGCTTGTTCTAATTAATCTTCCTGAAGGTTCTGGCTAACAAACCCTGCTAAGTTTTGGTAAGGCAATTAATGGGGTTTCAATGTCTAGTTTTCTGTTCTGCTCCTCTCTTTAGGCTGCTGGACAAAGATTGTCAGAACAGCATGTATGGTTGCCATGCAGCTGGGGTAGTTTACAAATGGGATATAGCACAAACTTACATTCCAAGAAAGCAAATACAGTTGAGTGTGAGGCAGGAACAGATTGCTTGCTGTGCTGCAGCAATGGCCCTCTTTGGCAGAACATTTAAGCAGGCAGCAAAAAGTGGTAACATCTTCAGTGTCTTCATTTACAGGATTTGGCAAGACTTGTGTCAGTAAGGCTGTGTATGCGTTTAAACAAGCTTTCTTTTACAAACTGTGATGTGGGACTGTGCTTTTTCCTGGAAAACTGCAAAAAGCAGAGACGTTAAGTTAAATTGGTTAGATGCATAATTTTTTTCAAGTTAATTTCCTGATATTGAAGATGTGTCTTCCTAAAGATGTTACTACCATGGAATAAGGTAGGGTGTACACAATTTCTGTTGTTTCACACCAGCTTCTGGTTTGGGCATTCACTTCTTTGTGAAGTAGTTCCCTATTGTGCCATATGCAATTCCTTGCACGTGGCAGGAGCTATAGAGCAGTTGAATTTGCGTTATGAATTCATACCATTGGTTAATACAGATTAGCTTTTCTACATAGAACAAGGATGTCCAACATTTTGGCTTGCCTGGGTCACATTGAGTGAAGAGGAATTATTTTGAGTGAAGAAGAGTTGTCTTGGGCCCCATATAAAATATATAACGTAATTAATGTGTGTAAGTAACAGAATTTATTTTTAAAAAAGTCATTAAATGTTTGAAAAACAAGAAGGCAACAAAACCATTAAACTAGTGGGATATTTGACCTTATTTTTGTGAAATTAATCAAAGAATCATAGAATGGCCTGGGTTAAAAAGGACCACAACGATCATCGAGTTCCAACCCCCTGCTATGTGCAGGGTCACCAACCAGCAGACCAGGCTGCCCAGAGCCACATCCAGCCTGGCCTTGAATGCCTGCAGGGATGGGGCATCCACAACCTCCTTGGGCAACCTGTTCCAGCGTGAAGAACCTCCTCCTCATATCTAACCTAAACCTCCCCTGTTTAAAACCATTCCCCCTCATCTTGTCACTATCCACCTATGTGAACAGCCATTCCGCCTCCTGTTTATACGATCCCTTCAAGTACTGGAAGGCCACAATGAGATCTTCCTGGAGCTACTCTTCTCCAATCTAAGCAAGCCCAGTTCCCTCATGCATCAGTCTGGTTCAGTGGAAGTGGTTGCAATTCTTAGCAAGTTCTCAAGGTGCTCCTCAGAGATTTTTAATGAAATTTTAATCTTCCTGTGCTTCATTTTTGAAAATAGTTGCTCACAAATGGCAGAAACTGATGACATGAATAAGGTACGATTATAAAAAACCAATTAAGAGACATGACCAAGTTTTTCTTTGCTGATTGCAGTTGTATACATTCCATTTGAAAATTCACAGGTCATTTTTGTATGTTGATTGAAAATGGGGAATATTTCTGCCCAAATCTTGAAACCTATTTTCAGCTTCCTTTATCAAAACGAAAACCATTGCTGCACAGGACTGTGTTTAGCCAATGTATCAAAATTATTTGCCGTAACTTGAGCTTGTCATAATTTAAGTTTCATTTGAATGCTGTTATGGTTTGAAACATAGCACAGATAAGTTGTTTTTCACCTTGAAGACATGTTTAACTCATTTAAATGAAAGATCAAATCCCCCACAGAAACATACTGCAAGATAGTTTGTAATTTTTGGGAGCTTTTTGACATGTTGGAAATCACAACATTTGTCAGCGCTACAAAAGTATTCTGGATATTTCTTCCACAGTTAACTTGTTAAGTTGTTAAATTGTTTTACAAAATAACACAAGCCCAAGTGTAAGAAAGAAGAAAACTTCCGTGTCTGCTTAATAACAAGAAAACTCGTCTTCACAAGCATACAGGCACGTAGATAGGTTGGAATATTATTGTTAACAATCACAGCATTGTACTCACCAAGTGACACGAGTGCATGTAGCATGTAATGCACAAGGGTTCCGTGCAATCATGGAAAGTATTGATGAAAATCACATCATGATGGTAAAAAATCACTAGGTATGGTAAAAAATCTTCTAGGGCCACAGTGTCCAATGCCACATCTGGACCGTGGGTGGGATATGCCTGCTGTGGACGTTCTGTGAGAGTCCTTTTTCATTCGCTGACATGCATGCTTCCTTGGTCATCTTTCCATGTTCTCTAAGCAGCACAGAAGTCTGTTTCTCATGTTGTGGAAATCCCTGGCAGGCCATCCTGCAGAAACCGTGTGCAGGAGGGAATTCTGAATGCAGTTAGGGCTTGGATGAGGCAGCCTTTCTTCTCTGGAATTACAATTAATTCCTGCATAGGTTGATTTGGATGAACATACAGAAACTTTTGAGTTTGTGTAGTGCTGGCTTGGAACACTGACTACTTTCCAAAGCTAGTGTGCAATAATAGATACTAAATGCCTTCATATAGTTACTCATCACTTTATTCTCCTCCATCTTAGTCTAAATAATCTGGAATTTGTCCTGGTAATAACTTGGAAAGAACCAGAAAAAATGCTCCCTTAAACATTCCTGATGCTTCCCAAACTAAATGCTCCTTTTTGAGTAACCAAACAGATCACATTCTTTGGCATGGGTTCTGCTCCCGTCCTCAGAAAAACAGTCTTGAAAATGATTTCAAACATTTCAGAGCAGAGTTAGAAACAGCTTTTATTTTTCTTGTTGGAAGTACTGCTAGTTATTGGTTTCTACTTTCTTCTGAGGTTACCTCATTTTCTGCCTGGTGTTCTTTTCTCAAGGCTAATGTAAGTATTGCTTATAGATTTGTAGTCGTTCTGTGCTGTCTTTTGCTTATGAAATGTTTAATCCTCACAATATAAACCTTCTTTTTAATTTTTTTTCCTCCTTGTACACTGTTATTTGTCTCTGCCCTTCAAAAGCTGATGACTTTCCTCTTTTGACTTTTTATGCTGCATTTTATTCTGGCAAATATTGTAGAATATTAGAACACCTAAGCTTGTATCTCTTTGTTTATATCAATTAACATTTTCATCTATGTTTGAAGAAGTCTGACAAAACTGTTGGGATATTTTGAAATGCAAATGTATAGATTATTTTAAAAATTAATGAGCTGGTAATGCTTATTTATAGCTTTTGAGGAGAAGGGTGAAATGTTGCATGTGCAGTACGTTCAAATGGGAACACATTTCCAGACGTGTTCAGTGCACAACATGGTGAGACTGGGGAGAGGAAAACAGAGATAAAGCAGTTGCTTATAATAATAATGCCGGACCTGGGAAGAGAAGTCATCTTTCTTTGCTGCAGAAGTGGTGCTTTGAGCCATTGTGCTACATTGTTATTCCAGTGCTTTGGGGAATAAGAGTAAGGTGCAGTGATCTCCTCGGAGTGGAAGAATATGAAATTGTCAACTCTAATAAAACACGGGGAAGTTTCACATCGGCCTGGCTGTTCGTCCCTTGCAACATGACGTTGGTGGAGGTTCCGAATGCAAGCATCCGTGCCTGGTACTCTCACTAGATGGAGCTCCTCGCCTTGCTTACCTCATTTCGGGATGCCAGACGCATTGCTCTGCTCCTCCACTGTGTCCCGTGATGTTGAAGTCAGCTTAGGCCTGTCCTTCTGCCAAAAGGGGCGACCCTGTGGTCGTCTTACCTTCCACCCCGACATCACGTTGTTGCTCGAATTTGGCACGATGATTGGGTGGATAATAGACATGGTCCAGTTGGAAAGGAAGAGTTGTTTTGGGATTTTTTTGTATCATAGGATTAAGGCTCTGAGCAGCTCCTAAGCCTGGCTGGTCGTCTGCTGACACTGTGCTATTCTGTGCTGTTCTAAGCACAAGTGTCAAGTGTGCTTCTGTACCCATTCGAGCACTTTCTGTGTTTCCTGGGACGAGAGAAGTCCAGTAAACTGGTCAGATGGAAAACTTGCCTTTCTTGTTTAGAGTTTGCTGAAATGTCTTACTCTGCAGTTGCTCAGCTACTAAGGAATGAGGGTGGGAGGCAATATGGAGCTCTTCTTGCAGGGGAAGCCCACAGTTGCACCATACTGGAAAAAGCTGGAGGCACACTGCCTCACATCTGAATGGTTAAAATACAAAGCAACAGTGTGAGTAAAGTTTCAGTGCTTTCTTTCCTCACAGTTCAAGTACTTGCTTTTACATCAGCAGGTTTTCTTTCATGTCAAAAGAAAGTGCAGTAAAAATCAGAAATATTTTTTCATTAGCAAAGCAAAACAAAAATCTACGTTTGAATCTTTTATTCTTCTGAATTCTTATTTCGTAGCTGTTACTAAATATTGCTTTTTTATTGTATATATATTCAATTAATTAGAAGATTCTGAATATCCACAGAGATGAGCTCAATGAAGATTTAAAACCAAATTTAAAGCAGCACGAATAATAACTCTACATGTTATTTATTGAATAAAACATTAGATTTTAACAGGGTCAAAATGGGACGTGTTAGAATTGGAATTTCTTTTATTTTGCCATTGAAAATATGGCTCTTAAAAACTGGAACTCTTACTTAGTTATTTTGACATTTGAATGCATTTATTTTAGTCCTCAGATGACTCAGATTCCCACCAGCCTGCTGCATGTTAATTTGCAAACACTATAAAGTGCAGGCATTAAAAAAGTCATAGACTGTGCAGCGTGCCCTTCAGCACTGATTACATGCTCATTAGCTCCTGGTCCCTCGTTTGGTTTGCATCCTAGTTCCTTGTCCTCAAAAGACATGTGCGTGTACTACTTCGCTTTGAGTTGCAGCCTAGGGATTAATGGAGCTCTGATTGTCTTCCTGGCTTCCCTCCGCTCCTGAGATCCCACTAGTATATGAGGGTACACAGAGTGAATTAAAACATATGTTGAAGGGAGGAGCTGGGTTGGTACGATGTATAAACTGACTGAGAGTGCATATGTGATGATAGGCTTGGCACAGCAGAAGGAACTGGAGGCCCTAAGGGGTCCCCTCATCCAGAATAATGGAATAATGATGTCTGTGGATCTGCTACTGCCTCTCTGTGTCCACCCCATTGCTAAGTGCCACTAAGCAGTGACTTATTGCAATTCATTGGCCATTTTCCTTTGCCTTGGCCCTCTGACAGCTGTTACTTCAAGCTCAACTCAGATAACCTGATGGCATAATAAGCAGAGAATGCGTTCTGAGAAAGTAGTGAATTGTTTGTTTGCTAGTATTATTTTGGGTTTAAGATTAATGCTTGTACAATATACCATTATCAGTATAGAAAGGGCCAGGCCTTTTATTACCTTCATGCTTTTTTGTAACTTGCCTATGATTTCTATTCAATGTAGTTTTAAAAGATGAAAGCAGGAGTACTTGTAACCTTTTCAACTAAGAATTACAGTTCTCTTTAGCACGTCTGCAGAGCATGCATTTTCATGTTACTTTTTTCACTTTTCACATGAAGAGGCTTTGCTTGCTTACTTGAGTTCCATCTGCACAGTCACCTCTGTAAAGAGATTTGTTCTGCATGTATTTTTCCTTTGCTTGACTTTTTTGGGGGTGAGGGGCATATTGGAATAAATTGGATACTGTGTTTTTCTAAGGGATAGACTATGGGCTACTTTTGGGCTATCTTAAAATGAAACCTCGTTTTTGTGCCAGTTGGTTTGATAGAAGCTGTCAAACATGATGTCAGGCCATGGGAATTATTTGAAGATACTTCTAATAAAGGCATACAGAGTTCTTTCTGGAAATTATTGCTTGTTTTAACAAAATATGCTTTTCACCTCTATGGTCTCAGTGAAGTAGGACCAGTAGGGTTCTTTAAAAAAAAATCTGTATTATTACTAATATAAGAAAAAAATAATCCAATACCCTATTTCAGAGCATCATAATTAATTTGTTCTAGTGTCAGTCTGCTTTCTTTCATGCTGCTTTTTCATTTTCTAACGGAGGCTGAGGAAGAAGGAAATCATAACAGGACACAGTGAATGTAACTCATTTTGATGGAAAAATGTAATAATTGTAAAGTAGCACTGAATTTCCTCTGGGAAAACAAGGTTTTCTTCTTTGGTATTGCTGTTCTTCATAAAATTGTATGTGCTGTGACCTTGTGGTTAATGGCCTCAATAGAGTCATATCATACACACACTTAAATCACTATTGGATTTTACATATTTTCCTTTTGCTTGTTATCCCTTGATAATTTTGTTATTACTGATGGGAAACATAAATTTCATTTACATTTAGATAAGGAAATTGTGTTATTGCCAGTAAGCTGGATACAGTTCTAAACCTTTTGTGCAAGTGCTGTAAAACTGAGATCAGTGAATTGAAATGTTCTGTTCATATTAAAAGAACAACAACAACAAAAAGCACAAACCAAACAAACAAGTCCCACACCCTTTGAACTTAAAGTAACTGCAATACAAAAATATCCTCTAAAATTCCTGTAGTAAGAATCCCTTAAATAAATGTGTGAGAGTTTAGGCTGAACTGAATATTCCATACTGTCTCTAATGGAAGAATAGACAAGTAGTTTCTAAGTAAGTTTTTGTGTATCTAACATGCTTAATAGAGTTAAGATGAAGGTTGATGTAATGCTTCTGAATCAAATTGTTTCAGCAGAATTTCTCTTTGTACATAATGTATCATTAAACCGTAGCTGTGCATCTCAGGGACTGGAACTGGAAGAGGGTAGATTTAGACTAGATATTAGGAAGAAATTCTTTACTGTGAGGTGGTGAGACACTGAACAGGTTGCCCAGTGAGGCTGTGGATGCCTCCTCCCTGGAAGCACTGAAGGCCAGGCTGGATGGGGCTTTGAGCAACCTGGTCTAGAGGGAGGTGTCCCTGCACATAGCAGGGGTTGGAACTGGATGATCTTACAGTTCCTTTTCAATCTGGGCCATTCTATGATTTTGGGCATGAATATCTTCTTAGAGGGGACATCTTGTTGCCAAAATGCTTCGTTCTTGAAAGTTCTGCACATGCTTTCTAAAAACCAGAAGGTTGTTAACAGAAGTCAAATGTTATTCTTCATACAATTTTGGAATGTATTTTTGTTGGTTTTTTTTTTTTTCCGCTGAAGGGTTTCAGGTCCTTTTCTTTTTCAATTCTAACTGTGAAATGGATTTAAGAAACTTCTATGAATTACGAAAGTGGCAGGAATAAAATTTTAAATTGTATATATATTTGGTCTTAATTGTATTATTTCCCTAAAGAGAAAAACCTTTGCTGTAGATAAAGAATTGCCTCTCTTGCTGAGGACAGATGTCATACAGAAGCTGTAATCACGTGTTGGAGCAGGAGTTGTGAAGCCTATGGGACAGTTTGCCACCAAGTGAGGTGATTTTGGCCCTTTTCCATAAATACTGGCTTCTGCTTTGTGCAGGCATTTGGCCTTGCATGGCCACGTGATAGAGAAACTATGGGCCTGTATCTTGATTTCAGCTGGGACAAATGGTTTTCCTTAGGGTGTCTGGTATACTATGTTTAGTTCTAGGAGAAAAACAATGTTGATATTCTACTTTTTTTCTTTCTATTTCCCCCCCCCCCCTCCCCCCCCACATCCCATTGGGGAGGAGGGGAGTGGGTGAAGGATTGCGTGGTGCTGAGCCACCTGTTAAACCACAACAGCCTGATATGACTGGTGATTTGTTGGCAGCTGGAGAATTCCCTGATCTCACTGCCCCATTGACAGTGGCTCTGGCAGCAGGTGAGAACAAGGGGATCCAGTCATTTGGTCACTGAGATAGAAGACCCACCAGAGGGAGACCTACCAAGGGCCACATAGCTCATGTGAGAGGCTTGGTATATTTTAGGGTATCTGAGTGACCAGTAACACCATACTGCAGGAGGTATGGAGTGAAGATGCGCTGTATGTATACAGAAGACTAAATTATGCCTATCATTACCAGACTTGAAGTTAAGATACTGAGATTGCCTTGTCTTTGTGTCCTGAATGTATGGCAAACCACAGGTACACAAGGCATGTGTCTGTCAGTTGTGGGCAAAATGTATGAATATTATGCCCTCCTTTACAGATTGCACACAACTCTGTATGGCAGCCTTTTTTGGTGGGGGAATGGATTAAGATCTTTTTTTTTTTTTTTTTTCTGGCAGATAGGGAACTGAAAGGCACAGTCTCCCTAGATGCAAAAGTATCTAAAAATCAGAAGAATCTGCAGTCTGTGGTAGCTCTGGGGGCTTCATAGCTTATTTCATCAGGCAAATTTGTTGATCCAGCTGAGGAAGTGGGAAAACTTAACAAGTAAGAAGTTTTAAGCTGATTTTACCTTTTTAAATTGGAACAGGATATCTCTTCAAGAAGTAAACAGAATCCCAGTGGAAAAATAACTTCTTGGAGATGCAAGCAGCATTGCCTGTTAGCTGCAGATTTTTAATACTGAATGAGATAACTAGTTTACTTTCAAGACTGAAGGCTCTCCTGATATAAATAATTATATATCAATGAGTATTATTAATGATGGTTGGCTGAAAGCCCCATTAAGTCTCGTGATCAACCGATGAGCAATTTTAACTGTGAAATTCCAATTATTGATTTCACACAGGTGTATCACGCAGTACCTAAAATTTGCTTTCCTTGTGCTATCTAGGCCTGCTAGGTGGAGCTGATAGGTAGAAATTTGCAAGGAAGCTCCATAGCTATTTGCAAGCTTGTTTGGCCTGCAGAAGATGAACGCTAGAGGGCTCTTTTAGACCGATGCAAAATAGTACAGTGTAACGTTTGTGATTTAAGACAAGTCTGAACTTAACCTGAATTAAAAAATGAAAAATATTATTTTCATTAGGACATAATACAGCTTTCCTTTCCAAGAAAAAGTGAAGTCACCACCTTTGAAAGAAGAGAAATACAGCCTGTTGTTATATGGCAAGTATTTGAGCTTCTGAGAGGTGAGAGATTTCTATGATGTAGCCTAAATGGTTTAAATTTTTATACATTTTTTTTTCTGATCAACATTCAGTTTTTTTTTTTTTTTAATGCTCCCTTTAATTTTAGGATAACTAACTGCTGTGTATTTCTTACTGTTTGCCTGTCCTCTTCATAATTTCTTTCCTTACCTGGTAGTTAATTTAGAGTAGCCTGTGTCCTGTGAAGCCCAAGTCTGCATTGCATTATACTAAACATGGTGAAGAAGTGAATGTATGATGTCACTGCACTTGTTTGGAAGTGCTTTTCAATTGCTTTTCAAAAAAGAGTCAAATTTCATACAATTCTTGGAAGTGAAGAATGATTTTTAGCTGGTGTGAATTTCCAGTGCAGCCTGGAGAGCTTTTGTCATCTTACAGTGACTGAAACACAGACCCAGTGTGTTTATTCCAATGTTAACTGATACCGTTTTGGGAGGCAGAAAAAAAAAGCTGAAAAACCTGCTCCATGTTGATGGGAAAAAACATAAAATAGCACTGCTCTATAAAGCTGTATGGGAACAGTACTCTTTTTGTCTCAATTTATACAGCCTTTGTCATCAGATATAATTTTTTTCATACATCCTCTTGATTTTCCCTTGTGAAGCAGTTCTTGTGCCTAATGTATTCTAGTATTTTTCAATGACACTGTGGTGGTGTAGAAAATAATTGATATTAGAGAGAGGGAGAAACAATACAAATTGAATTTATTATTACGGAGTGCAATTTACATCACTCTAGGCAGCAAATTGTCAGAAGGAAGCTTGAAATTATACATCAAAATTAATACAACTGTGCTTTGAAATTGAAAGCTTTTACATACGGACAAATGTTCACACTTGTTTCAAGAAGTGTTTATGGAGAACAACGCGTAGGTTGCGTGTTCAGAAAAATGAAGGGCATTTTTTCCCTATGGCAAGTCAATCATCCAGGAAGCAAACGAGACTTGAAAGACAGGTTGTGAGATAATTGTTTTGTGGGACTGATGTCCTAGAAGCCAATGGAGATTTCTGTGTGTTAAATAGTATCGAGAGCTGCAGAGTAATTTTACAAGAAACGTTCTTTGGCTGTCAAATACCCCATTCCCAATCCTGCTGTACAATTTGTAGCCACAGGTAAAAATGACCTATTTTTAGCTCTTGGCATGGTTGTTCTTAGCAAATGTTCCACCTCCAAGTGGATGTCTTGGAAGTAAATAAAGGTAATGGTGTAGTGAGCATGCAATTAGAAGATGGATTTGAACTGTTTCAAAATCTCAGTTTGTCTTTTCTTTCAGATTCCTTGAACTTGATGACTCAAAACATCCATTATCTGAGAGGGGGCTGTGAATTTACAAGCAGGAGGGATAACAAAGGAGAAGGAAATCTGCTGCAGACCCAAATTATCTGCTAAACCTTCTTCCCCACATATTACTCCTTGCTGTTACTCCTTGCTGGCACCCATTCCTTAGGGAGATTTGGGAATCCTTCCAGACTTCTTCTAAGTATTGATGCTTCCTCCTCACCACCCACTGTAACCCACCTCCTAGCATTTCCTTCTTGGCTTTCTCCCTGCTCTGCTCCCATTACCAAGTTGCATGTTTCTGGTCCAGATATGAGGATAAAATTAGTTAATTTCTTCTCATCCTCAGGGCAGTAGCATTCAGTTTTGCTGGTCTTGCTGAGAAGCATTGACGTGATTCCACAGAGGATAGCACAGCTGTTTTTCCTTAAACATTGTTGATGTCATATCAGTCAATTATCAGAATCAAAGTGCTTTCATTTTCTTTCAGAATGAGTGCATGGTCTGCCTTGAGTGTATTCTCAAGTGCAGTTTGCTGCACACAAAATGAATTAGATCTATGGATGCAGCACTTCATTAAAATGATGTCTTCTGGACACTACGTGGCCAAAACCACTAAGATATGGACAACTGTGATATTTCTGCTTTTCGTTGCTGATAAAGCATGATGTATGTATATGGTGATAATTTCTTACAGTAGAAAATGGCAGGCTGGAATCTGTTTCAACTGCTGCTTGTGGCTATCACAGAACCAAAGTAGCATAGGCTGCAGCACAGTTCATAAAGCTTGCAAAACAGATTCAGCTAATGAAAATGCCAGCCAGGTATCAAATACTTTGGCAAGTAGAAGGTTGCTGTGATATAATTGGCAGTTCACCCCATGAATGCAGTCTAGGATTTAGGGAGAGCCTGTGTTGGCACTAAGCTTGGATGCACAGTGAAAAGTACACAATAGATATAAAAATGATTGTAGTTTTCTGTTTCATGGCTAGTTATATTTGGCTGGGCTTTGTTTGAATACAAAATGGAATATAAAATAAAGTGATTTTGTAAGGCTCGAGCTCACTTGTTACTTGTTACTGTGAATTAATATCTGTGCTTCTTACTTGAAATAGTGTGTTTTAATATTTTTAGCTTTTGCAATTCTGGGTCTCATAGCAAGATTCAAATAATGCTGAGAACTTCAGGAGGAAGCTAAACTGTACGAAGTAGTCAGGAAAGAATAAGGCTTTTTGAGTTGTTAGAAGATGAAGGCTTCTGTTTAGAAGAGTCAAGCATTTCTAAAACGTGAACTTGTCTGAGGATACGATACAAAGTACTGTAATTTGTTATCATTGAAATTGATCCAGCACTCTCTGAAGGAGGGTATTTTTATTCCGTGTTTCATAAATTTTAAAACAAAAACTGTTTCTAGACATGGAACATCAGACAGCATTTCTGCTAAAAACATTTTCAGAAAATAAATGCATCACTTTGGCGTTCTGTAAGTAATAAAAATATTGTGCCACACTTAATCAGCAACTATTAACCAAGAACTGAAAGCACCTTCAGAGCTTGTTCATTCTGATTAAAGAAATCCAACCAATGGTCTCACAAACTTAGGGAATCCTCTTTCACGTGTAGTAAATTCTATTTGCCTTAACAAGTCCTTTCATTTAGAACACGTCCTATTGTGCTGCCCTTCAAAGACTTTTTATCCAGAGGAAAAGGGAAAAAGTTCCTGGATTATAGAGAGGGGAATAAAGAAAAGGGAGGACAGTGCTGTGCAGGCAGGGTGTTAGCATTAGACCCTGACTTTTGTCAGTAAGAACTGGTGGTAATGATCCAAAATCAATTACTGTTACTTGTTTTATGCCAGTACGGGTGGAAATGCTGGAGATGGCTGTGGTTTTGGTTAAATTTATCAAACATATATATCTAGAAGCCATATCAACAGCAGTAATTAGTCCTAATCCCCTTTCATAGAAATGCAGTGTATTGATAATCTAGGAAAGTGGGTGTTGGATGCTTGATTTGCAGCTAGATACTTTTATGTGGTATATGTATACGTAAATAGGATTATCTCTTATCTAATCACTATTACCTAAAGGTGATGGCTCCAGATTTTCTGCTCTGTGGTTCATTTTGAAGTGGGAAATTTTATGTGGGCTGGGGTGAAAAAGAAATTTTACTCTGGAGTAAAGCATACAAACATGCTTTCAAAATGCAGTACATCCATGGTTGTGTCCCTATTTTTTCCTCTTCTGCATTTTATTTCTTTTCCAAGGCACAGCCTGTCCATAGATCCCTAATCTAGATCAACTAATGCTGGATCCTGTAGACTTACTCTCAAGTATCCAAAAACATCCATACTTTTTTGGATTGTGGGTTTCTTCCACAGAGCAAATCTTGTTTTTGTCTCTGTTTAAAACATACAAATGCAAAAAACGATTTGACTGCTGTTGACATCTCTGTCATAACATAGAAGCTAAAGCCATGTTACATCTCTCACTGACATCACTCTGATCTCTTGCAGTTACAGGGAACAAAAAACACCACAAGCCCCCCTTTTTTTTTTTTTGAGGAATTGTGTAGTGCATCCTGAAACTACAGCTGTTCTGCTACTCTGAGGCTTTACTGGAAGTGGAAGATAGACTAGAGGACCAAAGTCTGAGGCAGCAGCACTAATATTTTTAGGTCACTTTCTAACAGCTGTAATAAAACGCAATGCGTTTCTGGGCTATGTTTTCTCTCAAGTTAACTGTGTGAGTAAGCTTCCAAAAGCAGATGTGGCGCAATGAAAAATAATTATACCAGGACATGTTTGAAAGATGGATCTTCTGACAACTCTGTCATTCTGATGTGTTTCCTGAAAAGAAACACCAAACAGCATCCCAACGTCTTATAGAAGCGGCTAGATTTTCAGCTTTTGAGGGAAAAACAGTGCAGTCACCCTATCTTCATCCTATCCCTTTGGTTGCCTGTCTTCCCTGTGGTGATTCTGCGACTCACTGCTCAAACTCCAGCAGTTCTTGCAAGGCTGAGAGAAGCGCAGCTAATGGCTAATCCATTCTGTGTGGCTGCTGCTGGTCACCTGTTGGTACACATTGCACTGGGCTGCCAAGAGCTGGATGGAAGAGGGAGGACAAGGGCTGAGCAGCTGTGTTATGCCATGGGGACTAAATGTAGGCCATAATTCCATAGGCAACCAGGCTTCATTCAATCTGCTGTTCCCAGGGTGACTTGGAGAGTGGTAGGTATGCTTCTTAGATGTGTTTGTATTCTTAAGATACTATCAAAACTTTCAGTGAGTAACTGGGTAGTAGAGGGCTTTGTTTTGTTCCAAAGATACGTTTTAATCTCCATGGAAAATGGAATTATTGAAGGCCTGCTGTGGATAGAAAGCCTGTAATTTGTTGGGTAGCTGCACTGGTAGGCATATCTAATCTGCCTAATCAACTGACATTGCCATTGAATAGACAGAATGCTGAAAACATGCCTCAGCCCACTGGTGATGTAAAATGCTTACAGCTAAATAGATTTTTTGTTTCTTGAGATTTATAGCTCACATATGTTTGCTACAAAACAAACTTAGTTCAACTGAATAATATTACTGTAACTTAGTTTAAGGTTTATATGGCAGTATAAATCATGCAGGCAAAGCTAGATTCCCTTTTATGTGCATCTGTACTATTGAAATAGAAGTTTTGCTTTCTGTGTTCATATTTCTTCACAGTACTTAAAGAGAGGAAGCACAGGCAGTAGTTTTACTGAAAGGGAACTTCAAAATCGAGGCTGGTATGGAGTTGCATCAAAAGGGAGTTTCAAATCAAGCCTGGAATGTGCCTGTGAAGAGCCACAGTTTCAGAGCAAATGGCAAGCATCATCATTGGTCTGTGTGTACAACTCTTCTCCTTTTCTTTTAGAATGAATTTTAAAAAGATACTTTTTCTTACTTTCACTAATGTGGTTAAGAATATTTGGCTGCACATTGTAATAAAGAGGGAGAGAGGTAAACAAAAGGAAGGCAGAAAAGAGATCAAGCTACAGTCAATATGGCAAAAATGAGGAGTGACTGAAAGAACTGTTTAGTCTGGGGAAGAGGAGGTTGAGAGAAGACCTTATTGCTCTATTCAAACACCTGAAAGGTACTTACAGCAGAGCAGGGTTGGTCTCTTCTCACTTGTGAGAGGTGACAGGATGAGGGGAAATGGCCTCGAGTTGTGCCAGGGAAAGTTTATGTTGGATATCAGGAAAAACTTCTTTACAGAAAAGGTTGTTCAGCACTGGAATATGCTCCCCAGGGAAGTGGTTGAGTCACCATCCCTGGATGTGTTTAAAAACCATTTGGATGTGGTGCTCAGGGACGTGATTTAGCAGAGGGTTGTTAGAGTTAGGGTAGTATGGTTAGGTTGTGGTTGGACTTGATGATCTTGAAGGTCTTTTCCAACCTGAGCAATTCTATGATTCTGTGTGCTAAAGCCCTGTGACAGCTGGTCCTAATTGTGCTTTTTCAGGCATGATGCCTTCTTTACACAGAAGTGCTTTTCTTCAGTCTCCTGATGCCAGACACTATTCAGTTATCACAAAGACTTTTATTTTTCCCTCCTTCTGTAATATTTGCTGGTTCTTATTGTGGTAACTTTGACTAGACAATCTCATATTTTCTCAACGAAACCCCTTTTGTGTTAAGGTAAATATTAAATATAAACACTGTTTAAAATATTCAGTGTCTGTCTTATTCTCGAGAAGCCACTGAATAAATATTAAGAGGTGGTTTTCAGGTGGTCTTAGCTTGATAGTTGAACACTTTGTTCAGCAGCTTTATGAATGAGATAGAGTACAGGAGCAGAGGAAAGCCTGGTTCTGAGTTTCCTTGCAGCTTCCCAGACAGTGCTAGGTGCATGAGTGATTTTGCCTTAACGGAAGTTGAAAAGCTCATTAGCAGCCATCAGTTTTGTTTTGAGCGTATATGAAAACAAATAATGCACTTGTATGATCACATTACATGGCATATGTAATTAACTAAATCTGCAGGTTGACAACATGCTGTGTGATCCTTTAAACATTCAGGCTAGACACTGCTGTCAGCTGTTGCTAGCTTCAGTGTAGTTTTATCCGGTGTGGGGCAGTTTTCCTGTAAGGATGTCTACAACTGTAGACAGAAAAGGCTGAAGAGCTGTGAGGAGAACAGGTGGACTGATCCTGCATTTTCTTGCAGGTGTCAGTATGGTGGGATGAGGCTGAAAAAAAAAGAACTGATCCAATTGGGGCTGGCTGGGAAAAAGATTGTTATCATGTGGAAGGAAGGTGCTTTGGAGCCAGTAACACTTCTCAAATGTGAAAGGTTTTCCGAGAAAAATTGAAAACTACAGTAAGTCAGTGCTTAAGATGTGAGGATACAGGGAGCAGAGTTCCCTCTGTGCTTGTTGGGCATTAGTTGCCAGTTAGGATTGGGAATCTGCTACTTGAATGAAGGTAGGCTTGATAACGGCAGTGTTCGTGTCAATGAAACGGTTCAAACAGACTTTTAAATGTAGAAATGTGGGGTAGTTTGATCCATTGCTGATTGTGTTAGCAGAATTTGGGTCTTTGAATCTCAGGAAAGGTTGTGCTTTGTGTGCCTGCAAGGGGGCTGAGTCACACTGCTGGTAACTCCTGTGCACAGCTGTGCCAACCCTCCAGCATGGAGATAGACAGAGTTTTCTAGGGCCTGGTCTCTGCGTACTTCTGCATCTATGTTTTGTGTAGCTGGCCTCCATAGAGACAGTTTTCCAGAATGGTCTTTGGAACGTAGCTTGATTTGTGATGTTGCAACACTCTGCTTTGTTTCTAGCTTCTAAACAGCCCCAAAAGAAAGCTAATCCCTACAAGAACAATTTCTTCATATCATTTTCCAGAACAATTAGTTACCAAAGCTCTAATTACAGATGCCAGGGAAAGTTCCTCTCGGTAGTGTGTGTGTCAATAAAATGGCTTCTTTGTTAAGAGAAGGCTCGTGTTGTGGAGGAAGGCTACAAAGCAAAATGCAAACCTTGCCAGAAACACCTCCGCAGTGAGGTGTTGACAGTATCTGTGTCACCATGAAGCAATCAGAGCACCCAGCTGATGACTAAAACAGGTTCTTCACATACCCGTCTGAAACAGTGAGGTTTTTTGAGGGAGAGAGGGCAGGTGGGGAAGGGATTTGTGGCTAAACTGAGAAAAGGTGTGAAAAGGAAAAAAAAATTCTCAGTAATTGTGCTTCAGTTGGTCTCACTCTGAAGTTTTCAGCTTCATAATGAAGTCGGGTGAATGATGTTTGAGATCAACTAATGCTGCAGTGTTTCTTGTGGTGCTTAGGTCTAGAAAAGCATTCTGCCTCGGTTTCTAAAATCTGTTTGAAAATCTGTTTTTACACTGACAAAACAAGAATTTTCCAAAATTCTGGAAATAGCAAAGGGAAAGGTCTGGTCTGAGATGTTAGTGTTTCATGGGCATTAGGTGTTACCATCAGCAACCTCGTGAGGGTAGGCCTTCAGGACAGAGTGCCCACTCCTGCAGTCCTCCAGGTGGGAGGATTGCTGCTGCTTTCTGCTTCTCTGTAACTCATTTTTGTTCCTTTGTTTTCTGCTAATGTCAGGCTTGCTCATGCTTTCCTGCTTTTTTATGTGGCCCCTTTTGTTTAGATAAAGAACCTTGCCTTGTTATTCATAAGGTAAATATCTTCTCTTCCTTCTGCTTCTTCACTTCCTCCATGACTTCTGTCTGTGGTCTGCCAACAGTGGTGACTAGTGAGCTGTCACTCAAGGATTTCAGTTATTTATTTTCTTGATGAGTAGGAAAGAAAGCTAAAGAAGACATGTCAAGTACCCTGAATCATTTCACCGTATACAGAAGTAGCTTATGTCTTCTTCCAGTCATACCTTTCCTCCCTTACTTTTCTCTTCTTGTTTTACAACTCTTCCTTGTTGCTTCTGATTGCATCTCAGACTGTGACCTCTTTGGGACAATGCAGCTTCCTGTGTGTTGCTTCACAGGGAACCAGTTTGGAGTGGGATACAGAAATCTATGTGAAAAAATGTAATTATTTCAGGTTACTTTAACTATTAACTCTTTTTTTTTTTTTTCATTTTACTAGTAGGTAGTCAAATAGGTATTACCTAAAGAAGTTACCTTCTGATGAAGCCATGCACACGTTAATGACAAGCGTAAAACTTTGAGGACATGCATATTACATTTCCAGTAAAACAGGAACTCAGATGTACATGCTAACAAAAAAACTGTTGGTTCATCACATTTCACACAGAAAGCCTTCAAGACAGACAGAATATCAAAGGCATTGATGTGTGCTATATATCTCTATAGATACAAATAATCGTAAACTACTGCCATATTCACAGGGGGTTATTTGGACTTTTGCTGAGTGAGTAAAATAATTATTCTAAAGAAAAGGTGAAGAGATTTAGATTTCTAGAGTGGACTTAAGCAGGTTTCAGGCAGGTAACACAGGGCTGATCAGCCAGGATGCTTTAGAAATCACCTGCCAAAATCTTTGTGTGTCTGAGATCATAAGACAGACACCACATATACTGAACAGTCGAAGGGAAGAAAGTGAGAAGTCAGAAGGAAGAAATAGGAAAATTATTCAGAAATCAGAAGTACAGTGGCCTTCCGTAGCCTCATGGCTCCTCTGCAGGCATTCAGTATTCATTTTATATTAGCATTTAGCATTCAAGCATTTAGAGTGTGTATGGCATTTATCTGTTCTACTGATCTTTCTTAGTGAGGCCCGATTGATTGAAATAGGCCATGCATGCACTTTGTACTGTTTGAATGATCATTTGTATTATCTTCCAAACAAATAGAAGCTATTTCATCAGATCACTGATGCTCACAAAAAAGCTTTTTTTTTTTTTGTCATGGCTGACTTTTCATTCTGTTTGTTCACTTCTGATTTCCCTGTTGAACGTTTATGTTACTTTGCTTTCTACTTGAAGCTGCTAGCCTGTGAATGCAACAAATTTTACAGCCTGTAACATAACATACAAGAAACTGAGGGATGAGTAAGGAAGTTTTATGGGGAATTAAAAATGATTATCATTAAAAATGATCATTAGGTGCATGTTGAGATTTGGTTACTTTCCCAAGGTTGGGGTATGTTTCTAGCAACGCGTAAAATAAGTCGTGTTTTCTGCTGCAATATTTGTTTGTTAAGTATGTAGAGAGCCTGTAACATAGGTTCTGAAATTGGTTTTCCTTAGTCAGAACTGGGTAGTCAAATGAAAACTTTTCCTCTTTGCTTCTCACTGTCTGTAACAAAACACTGAGGTAACCAAAAAACAAAAGGTTTATACCTAGGGGACTCGAGACTTGTGACTGTAGAGTGCAGTGACTTTTGCCATGTTTCTGTAAAATCCTCAGAGGTCTGAAACTGAGTTAAGTGTTGTGCTTATCCTTATGTCCTAGGGAAGCAGATCATGTGAATTATGCTATTCCTCTGCCAGTATACTTGACAACTTTTCAAATCATTGATGTGAAAGGGCAGGCAGTGCTCTGCTGGTGTTCATTTTGGGGTAGCATTCAGTCAGAAAAGCGGTGTGATATGCAGGACTCACTAATCAGCATGTGTCATAACTTACATTGCCTTGGATCCAGAGGCATATCCTAAGAAATACCTGGAAGCTGGTGTTTATTGTTTTATTGTCAAAGTTGAGTAGTGTTTAAGCCATACAAATCCAGAGAAACTATTTTTCTCCAATTTTTCCACATACAAGTTTGGAGCCTAAAATCCACCTTGCTAATAGATCCTCATAGCTAAGAAAAAAGCTGGTTTGTGATATCCTCTGAATGAGAAAAGTCATTTTCTCATTGATTTTTTTTTTATCAGCATGCCTGGAAACAACTAATTTAACAATCAAATCCTTCATTATTTTAACTTAAAATAGAATTTTCAATTGCAAAGATAAATTTGTTGGGCAATTGATGGTACAGAGACAGCAAAGAATTCATTGGTAATCAGTCTGGGAATACCGTAATAGGAGGGAATCTTAAGCCTTGGCACAACACCAGTAACAAACTTTGGGTGGTCTGGATCAGTACAGAGAGATGGATGGGCCTCTTGGCCCAGCTGGTATCCAACTCAAGACTTGATGGTGCCTGTGTGTTGAATGTTCTGATTTTCACTAAATGACAAAAGATTTATTGAGCGCTTCTGGACAGTTGAAGCTGGCTAAAATGATTTAATTGTTTCCTGGGAAGACAGTCAATGAGCTAAAGCTGATTCTTGGAGTATTTCCTTCACCATCACTATCTCCATTCATTCTGTACTCTGTTCTGTATACTGAAATTTAACTTCAGCAAAGCATCCATCCAATTTCCTGTAAAACATTAACTTCATTTATTCTTCCTACATGTTTTTCAGTTCCCTCCTCTCTCTCCTAATCCTATTGACAACAGAAGAAATGACACAAAAGATCAACTGTTGGCTTTATGTAAAATATTTCATCAAAATGGTGAGTCACTGGAAAAAGATTTCTCACAGTGAACATACACACAAATATCCATTCAGGTCACCAAAACAAAAATGTTATCAATGAGGACAAAGGAAGTTATGTTACTTTTTAAACAGCCTTGAATCATGTTTCCTGTCATGTGGCTTAAGGGGAGAGAAATAAATCCTCCTAAAAAAAACAACAGCAAAACTGCTAAAAATTCCAAACACTTAATAAGATCAAGAGTAAAACTATAGTGAAAATTAAATTATTCCCTGCTCTCCAAATTCTTTTCTCATGTACACAATTTGAATTCTGTATATCGCGCCCCATATTGATACTTTTTTAATCTAAAGACGAGACTCTGTTATTACTAATATTTTCTATGTCATATTCTGATAACGAGCATATTACAAAAGGATGTCAGATGGAGTCTTGGTTCTTCCTGAATTGTGCTGGGTAATTTCTCTGAGGTTTACTCAGCAGGAAGCAGCAGTCAGCCCAGTGAGATACGCTGGCCGTTTTTGTAGCCAAAGCCCACAGCAGCATGTCCCCTGGGATACCCAGAACTGGTGAGACATTTGTGATCACCAGCAAGGATGTTGGAGATTCAGTGTGTCTGCTGCTCACCACTGCCTTTGCTTTGTGCGAGTCTATTGGGAATTGCTGTTTGTCGGAATTTAGGTTATGTTGCTCAAAAAGCTGAGATGTTAGACAATAACCTGTAAGGTTATTTTAAGAGCTGGTCTTAGGAAAAAAAAAAACAAAACTAAATTAGCAAAATATATTACACTGAAATGGCTTTTAGCTCTTTTTTTCATGCAACGTTAGGAATATTTCTAGAAGTCTTTTCCTTCTTTTTACTTGTTTTGTTTCTTTTTTTCCTCCAATATAGCAAATGTATCCTATGTATAAACCAAAAGCAAGGAGGGAGGAGAGTGTTATGATCTTTCTTTTTTCATGCTGTTAATTTCATTGCAAGGGAATCAAGTGGTTTCTCTTTGGCCTCTGTTTCTCCTTAAATTTTGTGTTCCTTGTACCTCCTTGGCAGACCTCAAGATCCTGGAAGTTTCTTACTATCTGCTTCCTGCAGAGGGAGTGGGACCTATCCTAGCTGCCTTGGGTCATATTGGAAGTGAAAGAAATGTCAGAGAATGACTTGACAGATTACCTAGTTAGCGATTACCTAATTCCAACACCCCTGACATGAGGGGGTGTCAGGACTTCTTCCACACAAGTAGGCCAATTTTTTCTACTGCTGTACAAAGCCTCTTTTCTTTCTTCTGTAAGGCAGCATCCGTGCACCTATGACTGCTTCAAAACTTGAGAAATTGCCTTTTCTCCAGATCTGCAGATCGCAGGTGTGTAGAAAGTTGTCCTAAGGATAATTAAAGGAGAAAAGTTAGTTACTAGTTGACAGAGTTCACCGAGCATATTTTCATCACCTTAAATTCGTATAACCTGGTCGAAGAAAGATAAAACTCATGGAATCTATACAGACTCAAAATTTATACTTGAAAGCTTTGTTTATAGCTTACATTGCAAAGTGATTCTCTGTGGGAACAAATGTATTGACAGTTTTGCTCCTGACAAGTTTCTTTTGTCATATCACAGGAAACGTGTACTTATGTGTAAAAGAATAAGTTGGAAGTTATAGCTAAATTCTATATACATTTCTTCCTAAGGAGTATAGGGGAAGTAGCAGAGCCAATGGATTTTTCACAGGGAAGTCACGCTTAATAAAAAGGTGAATTCCCTTGGGATTTCTTCTATGACCATAGGTAGGAGAGAAAACACTGTTTGCTTGGATTTCAGCAGTGTTTAGAAAAGCAGAGCTTTTGGTATGCTTCCTGCCCTTCAGCCCCTGCTGTCTCATAAAACTTGCCTTTTTTTACTAGAGATTCTTTCTTCCCAAAAGGATAGGCACAGTTTTATGAGAGATTAAAAAAAAAAAAAATAGCAGGTTAAAAGCATGTATATTTAATAATCTGATTTAGCTCTTAGAAGTGGCAAAAGCATAGACTTAAATACTCCCAAATAATTACAGAGCACCTGAAAAAAAATCCTTATGTCAACAATGTGGTTGTTTTTGGGTTCCCACTATATCCTAACTAAATACTAAAGAAAGGTATGAATCAGTGGTATGCTCTAGCTCTGCATGTTAGTCCTGCCTGCTAGGTGTCTAGGGAAGTCCTGTCATTGGCTGTAATAGCCATAAAAGTAGGCGCCTCAATCTTATCTCATCTCTGACTTTCCTGTCCACGACTCCAGAAACTATAGTTAAAGCAGTAAAGTCTGAACTGAAATGTATTATTAAGCTTCCACATTCCCCCCCTCTCATCTTTTGCCTCCCACCAGAGATAGAGCCACACCAGGCTAAGGCAAAGCCTTCACCTAGGAGACTGGTTGGGGTTGGAAGGAATAAAGCTGTCTTTTAATATTTCCAAAATAGGACAGCTAAGAGCTTGAGGCAGGACAGAAAAAAAACCACTAGAAATGGAGAAGCTAAAACAGCAGGCACATTTTTTTCTTATGACAAGGACAGGTTGGTGACCTGTTCTGTTACAGAGAAAGTTTCCTGTGTTAGCTGCCAGTATGGTTTTTCCCTTTCAGCTTTTAAACTGAATCCAGTATCTGGAATCATTGCAATTCTAGGTACATTACCAAAACACTTGGTTAAAAGTCAACAAATGTGTCACTTTGGGCACACAGTCAAATGGAAAAAAATGTCTGTGCATGTCCCTGCCATTCTCTGAAGCTGCTTGTGAGCATATATGATAGAAAATAAAGTCATTTAATCAGGCCTTGAGTTTTTCCCATGCAATCTTTGTATATTCTTGAAAATGTCTGCTTACTTTATGAAAGAGCAAGACAACTTTGCTATCTCCTCTTTGTGTGGAAGCAGTATGGTCCCCTCTACACTACCTTATGAATGATTCTTTTTGCAGCTATAAATTCTCACCTACTACCTGATCCTCAGAAGACTCATGCAACTCCATACCTGTATGTGTTATCCGTGAGCTCGAGCAAGGCAGGATACCTGGTTTCATATCTTTTTTCCAGCAGCTCCTGAGGTAGCATAACAGCTCTTCTTTTCGTATGGAGGGTTGGGTTCTATGTGCACTGCTTTATGAGCCAATGACTGGCTCATCCTCTTCTCTTGCCAGAGGAGAAGGTCAAGGGGAAGGATGATGATGTCCTATAGGGAAAATACTCTTAATGCTTGCCGGTCCCAAGAAGACTAGTTGCACTAGCACTCCAGAAGCGTGCTGTCAAAGCCATCAGCCTTGACATATAAACCAGGATTTCTGAGCACTCCAACCACAGCTGTCCCAGATCACAGAATCACAGAATGGCCAGGATTGGAAGGGACCTCAAGGATCATGAATCTCCAACCCCCCTGCCACATGCAGGGCCACCAACCTTCCCACCTAATGCTAGACCAGGCTGCCCAGGGCCCATCCAACCTGGCCTTGAACACCTCCAGGGATGGGGCATCCACAACCTCTCTGGGCAGCTGTTCCAGATGGGTAAAGCAGGCTGTCTTTGTGCTGTTTTCTGCTGAGGCTGCGTTTCTTTCATCTAGCACTCAACTTTGTGAAAGAGATGTTGTTGTATTTTGTTAGGAGATGGTGTGCTGTGCCAACGTATTCTAATGATTTGCATTTTGCTTTATTCATAGAGCAAGATGACTGTAAGTTACCTTACCACTTTTTTTTCTGACTGAGACAAATCCATCTGCTTTCAGATCATAATGATTGTAATTGTTCAATAGAGAGTGCAGCATCACACTTTTTTTATTTTTTTACTTGAAAATAAAAAGCTCTTTAGATTTATACTTACTATTCTTCTAAAATAATTTAAGTCTGCTTATTTCACTCCACTACAAAACACCGAATTCTAAAGTTTTAGTATCTTTTAGCTGAGGGGAGTAACAAAGATTTCAAGCCTGGTTTGTTGGAGTGTGACTTGCATATCAAGTCAGATCTGTAGAATGATAGGGTTATTTAAACAAGAAAAGGTGTGATCCTGGTTTTCTTGCACCTATTCTGAGAAAATCTTGTCTGCACTCAAAATATTACACAGCTCTGGGGTTCTGCACTAACATTTAATTTCTAGCATTGTTTCTGTGATTTTATAAATATATATATATGTAGAATAGAGATTCTTTTTGTCAAGTATGAACTTCATGAAGCTAGCACAAATGACTTTGGAGGGTGGAATGCCCCTATAGGTCCCATTGAAGAAAACTGTCCTTAGCCCATGACATCAGGGTGTTACGCTTGTAAATTCCAGATAATATGTATACCTACTGTGCAAAGTCCTGTTTTGTTTTCAGCAATGGTTATGCTACGCATCAGTATCTGTTCTGCTTGTGAAACTGTATCTCTTGCATAGACATATACAAATACTTTTGTGTGTGTGTAGGAAAACAGATAATTGGCATTCACACAAATAAGAATAAGAAAGTTTTTTACACAACCTGTTTTTACTTTGCATCTATGGAAAGCAATTATTTTTCAGAATATTTCTTATTAGTTGAAAAACTCTGAATGAGAGTAGTGACAATTTGTTTTTTTTTTCCTCACAGGCTAATTCTGATTCCTTATCTCTAATTATATAGGTCATTCCAAAAGTAATGCCTCCTGCTTATTTCCATGGAAACTCCAACAGCTACAAAGAGCACAATAGCACTGTTTGATAAAGCAAATTCTCAGCTACAGATCACTTTTTTTCAACATAATCACCACCATTAGCTAAGTGTTTTCACCAGTGATGAACAAGAGCCTGCATGCTGTGCCAGTAACAATCTGCACCCACAGAGCTGACCTGCTGTCACTGTCTTCACGCTGATATGTACCACCCACCACCTCACTGTGCTCACATCCACTCTTTGGTCTCCATAAGCATTCAGTAAGCACAGATGAATGTCAGTAGGTGCCATTTTTTTCCACATGGAGAAATTCAATTCCACACCTTTGCTTCATCTGCATTTCCATTTCAGATGCCCGCTCCTCTGTTGCCATCTGTCACGTGGTAACGAAATGTAATGGGATATTGGCAGGGAAGTTCAACCTTTACTGCCACACCACCAACGTGAACCTGTGACCTTGTGGGCCAACATAATAAAACAAGAGGCATTACTTTTGGAGCAGCCTTCATATAGCAAAACTGTGTTAGTTTTACACTAACTCAGTGTTTTCATTTGCTGTTAATAGTATTCTTTTTGTGGCATGTGGGAGACCATTGCAGAGGTCAAACTATTACTTTTTTACCCAACTATGTCGTAAATTAATTAGTAATTTTGTTAACGCCATTGTGCCTCAGTCATTTTGTAAGCATTTCAAGTAGCTGCAAGGATGACACAGCAATGTTAGTAATTAACTTTTCTCTCCGTCTGGCTGTTAAATGAAAATTTGCTGTGATGTTGTGATTTGGCATGTATCATCACAGAGACTCGCAGATTCTCCCACCTCTCTGCCACAAAAGTGTCTGTTAAAAGCATCCAGAAAATTAATCGGACTCTCTCTGTTTTGTGCCTTGTGCTGCTGTTCAATGAAGAAGAAATCAAATGATGTGAGGGCTCAATATCTGCCACGACTGGCATCGTGAGACATTTCCTACCTGTGCTTTTTTAATTGGTTGGCTCAAAAAGGAAATCAGTCAATCTGAGTTAAGAGATGTAGGCAGTTCAGCTGGATAGAAATTTTAGCATGACTCATAACGCTTTACACAATTAACTTGCCAAGAAAATGTGCTTCTATAAAACTGTGAAGCACTTGAAGTGCAGCTGGAGGAAAAATCATTTTGATAGAAGAGTTCATAGCAGTCCAGCTGAGGACTTTCGGCAGCGGTGGTGGAAAGAATCATCAGCATCGATCATCTCAAATCCTTCTAGCTTTAGCTCTGGCACGGTGCCATGGCACCTTCAGCTCTCCTTTGCCATAAAGATCCAGGGTAGGCAGCACAGAAGCAAACACAGAGCTGAAGAGAGAAGGTTGGGAATACCAGCTGCCCACAGAGCTTCAGGAAGCAATTGTCCTCCATATAGACACAGGGACCACTGTTTAGGATTTGCTATTCTCAAAGTGCAGTGATTGGTATGATGGCATCTTAACATTTTCCAGAAAATTGTCTTGAGGAACTCTCCTGATGTTTCTCACCAATTTTGTGATGTTTAAGGGAAATCTGTAGGAAGCAGTTTTGCATGTTTGTGTAGTCACATAACTTTCATGCAAAGATATACCGAGTCAGAAACCGAATAAAAAAATATGATGTGACTTTTGCAACTGAAGCTTTCAGAATTTATCTGTATTTTAATGGACTAATCTAGTTTTGTTAATTTAGAAGAACAGCTCCCCATATACAGCAGGACTAATATCTGAAAAGATGATTTGTCTTTACTTGCAGTTATTTTCCTTGGCTGGTGGAGGCTACCGCAGTGAAGCTTGGTTAGTTTTACTATGCCAGCAGAGGGTACCAACAGGTGCCACTGTGGTCTGCTCCCCCACTCTACTTCTGGACCCACCACCCTACCGTTTTCCCTACACCTGCAAGAATGACTTGACTTCTTCATCTTCCCTCTCTCACCACTTTCCTCCTTGAGTTAACTGTCCTTTTACTGCTGATGCTGGGCATGGGAGCTGAGCAAGTAGATTTTTCTTGCTGCGCTTTATCTGTTGCCTAATGAGTGCCTGTGTGATGAGACACTAGCAAAGGTAGCAGCTGCAGGAAGAAAATACAGGAGCTGGAATGGAGAGAGAGAGAAGAGAGGGAATGTAGTGAAAAAGTGGTAGGGGCTCAAGCAATTTCATATTGGAACAGAAGATGGAGGATAAAAAACTAATCACTGTAGAGCACTCCTTCTCAATTATGAACTTAGACAAGGAATCCCCCATTTTCATGACTGCTCTGCAGCCCAAGAAGTAGGTCTGAATCCCAAGTTTTCTTGAGTACTGTCTGGGATTGGTGACTGCTGAGGATAAATTATTACTGCTATAAAGTGCTCTACTTGCTTAAGTGGTGAGGTTTGTGGTGTGGCTCTATGCCTGATCCAACTGATGAATACTGTAGGATCAGCGTGGTCCCACATGCTGGAGTGGCTGGTTACTATTCCCTTCCTGTACAGAGAAAAGAATTACACTGATGTCAAATTGAGAAAGTTTGTGCTCATTCCAAAGGGGAAAGAGTGGATGTTAATTCAAACAAAGCTGTAACGTGGAGGTGTGAGGAAGCTGAATTAGAGCTATGCAATCTTTCTGCCTTCTCCTTAAATTCACCTGACGCAGTATAATTGTCTGAAAACAGGTAAAAGCTCAGCTATGAGCTTCTGCAAACCCCTGAAGAAATTCCTGTACCTCAGTCTTCACAGCAAAGTACTGAAGGCAAAATGCCAGCAAGGATTGCATGAAGTACAAAGTAAACTTGTTTCGTAATTTAAAGAAAATTACAGATTAGCATCTCTACTTGCTTCTCCCCCTTTTTTTCTGCACCCGCTGCACTCTGGTGTGTCCGTACCTCATATCTGTAGGTGTGGTACATTTCCTACAGCAGGAAAATTTGGGGGGAATCTGGTGCCATGGTTTAATACCTCCTCCTGCTTCTTTGCACCCACAGGATTAGAATACAGAACTGCAGTATTTCCCACCCCTCTTGCACACAAGTGCATCTTAAAGTAGTCTTGTGAGCACAAGCATCATTGCTTAGCACTCAGATTTGAAACCACACTGCTACAAACTGAGTTTAGGTTTTTTGCTTGTGAAGAAATCACTTTTAGCCCACATTTCTCACATGTGGAGATAAGCAGAAGTTGCAGTACTGAAGGCATCATCTTCAGGTAGTGGGTACAAATCGTACAGACTGCTATCCTGAAACAGGTTAAATGGCAATTGGGCTGTTGCATCTATTGCATTACCTCTTTCAGTTTTATCTCGCTGGGGCACAGATGGGAGTTAAAAGCAGCACGGGTATCCAGATAAGAACGTAAGATATGCATTGGCTGGAATCTGACAGGGTTGAGGTAATCACCTGCCGCTGAATTGAGACTCAGATGGGAAGTAGGAAGTGCTGTGCTCAAGCTTCCTGTATAAATAAATGCAGCTTTCCCACAGCTACTGCATACAAGCTGTGACGTGCTTTTAAGATATAATGGCAGCATGCTCTTAATAGCAGGGAGGGGATTATTTATCAGAGTGGCAAAGGAACCGAGAGGCAAGTCCTTCTGCAGTCCTACGAAGTGCACAGCTGTCAGATACACGGAGAAGAGAAAGGGTGTGTGAGAGGAATCTGCCTCTGCTTCTGATTGCAAGCTGCAGTGGTTGTGACATGATTCTTGGGAGCGCTGGAGTGTGAGTGAAGCTATTGAAAAGTCAAACAGCTGGGACTGAATACTACTCTCCTTTCAAGGTATGTTGGAATACAGCTTTCTGCCTGTTTTTCCATTATAAGCAAAAGATAATTAAAAAAGCAGAAAACCAAAGATTGCTTATAATGGAAGAAAACAAAAAAGGCTTTGTTAATAGACAAAGTAAGAAACAGAATGATTAAAGGGCTAGAATAAATGTTACTTGTGGTTTGGTTAAAATCTAACCGTGTGGTGCTTAGAACTGAGGCAAAAAGGAAATTTTGGAGTCTGGATGATTAAAGATACAGAAAATTAGACATCGAGTACTTTGCCAGAAGGCTGAAATTACTTCTGTCAGTGTAACTTTTAAAGGAATATGTGTATGAGGGGGTTGAAAATGCTGCAGTATTAGAACATACAGCTGTGTGGAAAGCAATTGCTAAAATGGCATACTATGTCATGTATCTGTTCTAGCTTAAACACAAGAACTCACTTTGTACTGAAGACATAACAGCTTGGGCTAGAAGGAGCCTGAATTTAAAATTTAGATTTCCTTCTGATTCAAAGCCATTTCTTATGTCCCAGTATCGTGCAGCTGGTGTCATGAAGAAAAATGTTCTGATCTATGTTCTAAGTGTTAACATACACTTGTAATCTGCTTGGGGTCTAGGATTATGTAGTTTTTTAGGTAAGCACTTAGCAAGCATGCAATACCTTGGTTTCCTAGTAGGCATTATTTCTTCCCCCCCACACACTAAGAACAGAGAATAGCATTTACTGGTACGGCACTGCTTTCTCTTTCTCTTTGTAGAGCTTTCCCAGTACAAAGCTTCTTCAGTAATGATGTTTCACTGTGACTTACAGTAAGTCTGTATTTTCTGGAGTGAGAAGGCACTCTGCTTCCTAAATGTCCGTGGCAATATCAAGTATCCTCCTTCAGAGAGCAGTAGAAGTAGTAAAATATTTAGGATGATGATAGCTAAGAAAACATTGCAGGCTGACTCCCATCCCCTCGGTAAATAGCGAATGCTTTTAAGAAATACATTTTAGCAGATAGAGAGGCTGTGACTGAAATGCCCCTGTGCAGCCTTACAGCCGGCTGTGAGCAGGCACAGTAACGTGATATGTTTGGCTGCCCTCAGCCACAAGGGCAAGTGGTCTTGGTTAAGGACAAGCACTGTGTTTGGAATACCAATATTTTTGGAAACAGAAGTTTCAAAATGCTGTCCTTAAATATTTTCCCAAACAAATAAAGCCGGCCTGATTCTCCTGCCATTCAGGACTTGTCTGTGCCTGAAAATGAGTGGGTGTGCGGGTTGTTGTCATAGCATGAAAGTGGCGGAAGCCCTTCTCGTGGTGAACGTGAGCTATTCTGGAAAAAATACAGCATGTTGATAAGGGAATGGCTGTAGTTATGATACTGAAAGTAGTGCTTTACATTATGGATTAGGAAGAACGTGTTTGCAGAGCATCTAAAGCTATGCTAAACTGGGAGGTATTCCTTCAGAATAAACTGGAGCAATTCCACAGCCAAGTCAGTATGACAAGAATCAGACTTGTTTTCTCCCATGCATCTTACCTGTGCAATGAGGATATTTAAAACAGTGCTGTCTGCTCATAGAAGAACATGGAAACCTCCCTACGCTTCGTGTAGGAACAGCATTTGGCAACTTGATGGAATTTCATTTCCCCGTGTTGTACTATATCCTGTGTGCTCCTTCCTGGCAGTCATTCTTCTTTCCTGCAAGTAGTGATATTTTGGTGACTGTGTCTGAGCAGAGCATAAGTCAATAATATAAATAGCCAACGATATGGAAATGTTCCTATCTAGCTGGATTTTTAGGTTACACTGTATTGTCTAAAAGCTTCAGAAGCTTCCTAAAAACAAATAAGCAATGTGGAAGGGATTATTTGACCTTTCTTTTTTGCTGGAGGAAGAAAGCATGCACTTGACCTTAATAACATCTTCAGTTTAAAATGCAACTATGGAAAGCAGCAAGTGAATTGACAGAAAAACAAGCAGCACTAATACTTAACCAGGTTTCCAGTTCATTGGTGTACCACTGAAAGTATTTGTCATACGAGCCTGAGTCTTGTGCCTGTAACCTGCTCTGTCCAGACCTTTCAGGGATTTTTAGTAGTGAGACCCAGTGACGCACATTGCTTTGATGTATGATTTAAAAAAAAAAAAAGGCAACAGCATTGCTGTGCCTCTTTGTGAGTAAGGGAGTTTTCTTGAATATACCTGAAACTATGCAATGCAGATAGATTGTACATATCAGACCCATAAATATCTCCCAGACTGGTAGTATTGTGAAATCTGAGACTGTAATTACATCTCTAGGTCCGTGGATCACAAGCACACATGAACAAAATACCATGGCAAGCTGCCAGTGTCACTGTTAACCGAGTCCACTGGACCTCCTTGCATGTACCCAAGCATACATTGCCTTCAGATTTGTGAGGCTGTCTTTTTCCTCTGCCTGCTTGCTGAAAGGTGACCACAGTTCCCTCCTCTCCCCTTGGCTTCCCTGTGCCAAAGCCCAGTCCTGTGTAATGCACTTGACAAATTCCCTTCGTGACCCAACAGCCAGGAATAGCCTTACATTCATTCCATCTCAAAATTAATCATCTTTTTGTTTGTGAAGGGTAACATGGAACAAAACCAAAAAGATCATAAGGGAAAGATAGCAATGTTAGTCAGCTCAGTCTCTATCATTTTGTAGCTGAGCCTCAGTGCTCAACTATGAGCCTTGACAGAGACAAGTACAGGTCTGAGGGCCATCGTACACAGCAAATTTACCCAGTCCTCAACAAATATTTACAGAGGTGCTTGTGCCAAATAACATTGTGCTGATCAGTAGAAAAATAGTGTTCAGTAATCTTTCTGTGTCTCTTGTAAATGGTTTCAACTCAGTGGGAATGGAGTGGGCATTGCATTCACAAAGTAGATCATTGCTAGCAGTTCTTAAAACATTAATAATAAAAAAAGTAAAGTATCTCAAATTACACTTCCCACTTAAGTTGGACTTCCCCAACTTCTCTTCTTCCAGGGAGGAGCAGAGATGCTGAGTGGAAATTTCAGTACCTGAGATCATGACTTGGTTAACTGCATTGTAAACACTTTCAAATAAAGGTGGCTATACAAAAAAATATTTTGTTGATGCTGTTTCCTAGATATCTTGGTATGTGTAGATACTTGCACACAATGACATTTGTTCTCCATATCTGGTTCCTTTTATTCTATTTTAATAAAGAAATAAGATTATGGATTGCCCCAGATCTTTGTGGGTTTTTTTAATGTGCTTCTAGGGGAATCTGCTCAGCCTCCAAGGGAAAATCCACTGTTTAAGCACAAGAATAAAATGGCATTTTAGTTAGAAATGCTATCAAGTGGCCTGATTCTTTGAATGTCCTTGGTGCCTATTAGAATGTCCTTGGTGCCTGCAAGTACAGTTTTGACTTTGCTGGAGTTTGGGCCATTCTGTGAGCATCCTTGTGCCTCTTCTTTCTGAGTGGGTCAACATCTCTATTGTCCAAACTAGCGCTAGGCACAGCAACCGGGGCCATGGCAGTCAGACTTGAGAGAATGCTTAGCTCCTCTCAAGTGAGGTAATCTCAGACACGCTTTAGTCAAAAGGCAATTTGTTTAAATTATGTTTGTATGAAACCTAATGAGAAATTTTGTATTCTTCTGACAGACTTCAAAGGCCATAAATAAGGGCAGCTGAATGAGTTGGAGTGAGACTGAACTCCAGAACTGTGACTTGATATGTTTAGGTTTTGGTCTGGATATGCTGATCATGGAAATCACAGTCAGCATTCTACTGTGAAAGATTCCAGCTTGTGCATGTGGTTTTATACATGATAGAACACATCTCTTGTATGGATTTTCTTCTGCATTAGAGGCTGCTGTAGACACAGCAGTTACGGGGAGTTGTTCTACGTGCTTTTTGTCTGATGGAGAGACAAGGGCTGCTGATCAGGAGACAAACAGTACAAAATTACTTTTAACTAGAAGGGAAAAAATACCATTTTACTGTCGTGCTCATGTTCCTCCTCTTTAATTGAGAATGTTGCTATTTGTCTGTGTTTGTTGCAAGCCTTTCTACCTTTCACTTTGCTATAATAATGAGGAGAGAAGGAAGAGCATAAGACATGAGTCATTCAAAGCGTGGACACTGTCTGGGTCTGCAACAGAAGCTTTGATATTCATGCTTGCCTACACAAAATACTGTATCCTCAGACTGTCAATGAGTAAACGTGCAGATCTGAAAACCTTTATGTGCTCTGTTTGCAAAAAGGAAGAATATATTGTAATAGAAGAGCTGTCTCCCTATCTTCAGGGGCTTAAAGAGGTCCCTGATGGCTACCTACACTTGCACCTTTATTTACTATATATTAGCATGGCTTAGGGGTGAACTCCTTGCTGATGAATATACAGCTAGTGATCACTCAAAATTGAGTGCTGTAAAACCCCAGTATGTAGAAGGAAAAACACATTTTATGACAGCTAGCATAGAGGCTAATCATTTGCATGCAAAGAAAATTCTGAGATTAACTAGAAGCTGTGATGTACAGGCTGACAGTGGTTATGTCTGAACTGTATATAGGAATGCTCATGTGTTCTGGCTCTTCTTAATTTTGGAAGCATTCAGGTGGGTGGATGTGGGGAGAAGATGAAGGAAAACAAGGTGGTATCCCCTGCCCCTTCACCCCCCCCTCCAAAAAAAAAAAAAAAAGGTTACAGACAGAGATGTAGTCAGTGGGGGAAAAAAGAAAAAGCTGACCCTGTGGGCTGCCTAGCAGTGCACTCACTTGAAATTTCTCAAGCAGCAAAATCTCAGCTAATCCCTGATCCTGGAACCTGTCCCAGTGGAGTTTCCCCAGTTTAGGACTAAGATAACATATAGAGGGCCAGCAATAACTTGCTCCATGAAGTTTTGCACAATGGAGAAAATGCAATCTTGAACCCTTCATACCTCTTCACATTTGTGCTGATGGGTTCAGCGGTGAAGTCTCTATCACACTCTCCAGGGAGGGTGTGTGGGAAAGAAAATCATGCCCTTTGCCTACAGTGGAGTAAACGTATATAACATTTAGCTAATGCTGCTTTAAGGATGTGTGTTTTTTATACTGGCCACTGTTTTTATTGCAAACACTCAAGTAGGCAACATGGTTTGCCCAATTTCTAACCCCTTGTTGACATAGCCTCCCTCTATTTTGGCATATTGGGCCAACAAATGAAAGAAACAGGCACCTGTGGGGAGAGGAGTAAAGAAGGAGTTGAGATATCTTCCCATATTTCCTTTTCTTAATTATTTAACAGAGATGACAAAAGACCTTTTTGAAGGGCATGATCATAATTAAGTGGCCATTGACCAGAAAGGTATCCTTAGAAAGATTTTTAGAAGATTGTCATAGCAAGGCTATGAGGTCCTTCAGTGCTGTGTTATTATTACATGTGCATTGTTTGGTGTGTTTGGGAGGTTTTGGAAGGGCAGCTTTTACTAGTTGCTTATCTGTGCATTCATGAACAGACCTACCGGAGCCATTGGCAGCATTTTCATTGTCAGGGCTTTGACTTTCTGGATAGGGTAATGTAGGGGCCAGCCAGTCAGACACTAAGGTTCTTAAGGCTGAGATCTGTGTTTACAGCTTTCTGTTCTCCTTTGAAATTATTTCAGTCATGAAAGTTGAAATTTGGAATTTAAGTGAGGGAATGCAACAAGTAGACTGAAAAAGAGGAAGAGCAAATGTGGACACTGAGAGAACTAGGAGAGAGAAGCTCAGACAGGGATTGCTACAGGAGCTTCTTTCCCTTTTCTGCCTCTGCAGATCTGCCTGGAGCTGTACTGCTCTCTGTCCTTCCCTCACCTCCTGTTGCAGCTGACTTTGGTAGGGTTGGATCATTGAGGACCTGGCAGAGATTTCAGGATACACTCCAATGAAATTAATAACCAGTTATGAGAAGAAGTGTCAGTTACTTCAATAAATGCAAGTCTTCGTTGCAAAACAAGCTGCTCTCATATTAGGTTCCCAAACCTCCTCCATTACTTCTTAATGACTCTGAATTATTTCTTATCAAACTACAGCACAGTGAGTACTTTCCCATGTTGTTTTCTTATGTTGTATTAGCTATTGTGACTCCCCCAAGGTGTAATCTTCAGACTAGATCTCAGTCTTTGATGCCTGTTACCCTTCCCAATGTTCTATGTCATAGAGACATTCTTTGGTTGAAGGTAGTTTTCAATCCTTTATTGTTTTTATCTTAGTTATCTTGAACAGCATTTATTTAGAATAGAATTTATTTAGAATAATACGCAGCATATTTGACTGAAAGATTAGATAGAGGGCAAACTAAACCTTCATTGTTTTTAGTTTTACTTGCTGAGCAGGCACACAAAAATTGTAAAAGGAAAACAGACTTGTACTTTGATTGTCCTTTTGATGTAAATCCAAAACTGTGTGAAAGTACTTTTTGATGCTCACAGTAAACAAGATGGCAGGACCATAGTCTTTCAAGTTTGCAGATTTCTTAGCCTCACAGGATGAAATGACTGAGATGTTAAAGGTATCATCTTGTTGCAAGCTCTGAAAAGAAACCATTACTCAGATCATCTCTTCTAAAAATAAATAAGCAGATGCTTTTTCTCAATATATGACGCTCAGTTGATTTCTTCAGTATGCAGCGTTCCTACAGAGCTCAGTGGAAGACCTCTTTCATTGTTTTGCTCAGCTCAGGTGTTTTTTGCCTACTGGAAAATTCTGCATGCTTGCCTTGGCACTAAGAAGCGTTTTGCTGTCACCTTCAAGGCCTGGCTGTGAGTCGTGTCCCTACTTGCCTTGGATTGCCTGCTTTGCAGTCGGGACGCTTCTCCCTGCACGCAGCCTTGGCTGCTCTGAAGGAGCAGTCTGCAGCCAGAGGAGCCCAACAGCTCACTGATTTTCTTCTTAGAAGAGAATTTGCTATGACCAAACAGTCGGCCCCTCTGTCAAATGCATCCTGCTTTAACATCATGAATTTATAAATACCTTCTGAAAATCCTTGACCTTAGAATAGGCCAATGTCATAAATATCTTCTGAAAACATCCTATCTGGACTGTAAACATTCCATTTCAAGGATTTAATGCATCCCAAGGTTTTGTTATCAAGTTAACAAAAATAAACCTTTTTTTTTTTTTTTTTTTTTTTTTCTGTGTCAAAGGCAAATTGTTGCATTTGATTTCCTATTCCTGTTTTGGCTGAGCCAAACAGCTAGTCAAGTTATCAACCCACTTGACAGCCCAAGAGTTCTTTTCCTTTTTACTTACTATGTTGTGGTTACCAAAAACCCTCACGTGGTCAAAAAGGAAGATCTATCATTTGCTTTTGACATTAATGTCATGAAGAGTGGGGTTTTTTTTTAGTAGTGGTATATTACCTCTTGTCAACAGGAAATTCAAAATAAAGTACGCCAAACTAGGTAGAAATTCCTTGTAGCTTAGCATTGGCAGACATTGCATAGTATCATTAAGAATAGGGAGTGTCATTTAGATAAGCTTTGGAGTCTAATCTTGCGTTGGTTGCTAATACTTGAAATTCCAGTTGGCACGATTTTGTTGTTCTGATGTGTTTTGGAAATACTTGGAAATGTTTGATGCCACATTTGCAAGTGCTTTTGTCTAGCTGCAGTTTGTGCTGTTTGAATTCAGCTTCACAATGTGTAGGGTGAGCGTGAAACTTAAGGTGAGTCTTGCTACTAACAAGCTGCAGGACCAGATATATTGCCATGGCTTGCTGTGGGCATCCTCAACCATCATGCTGCTTAGGCAGAGCAAGCTCAGTTCATCTGGGTCACCCTAAATTGCTTGCCTGCAGGCCTCCAGCATCTGAGTCACAGAATCATATAATATAATGAGTTGGGAGGGACCCACAAAGACTACCAAGTCCAAGTCCTGACTCCACGTAAGACCATCCAAAATTCAAACCATATGTTTTACAGTATTGTCCAACGTGGAGTGCTTTGACCACTGTCCTGGGGAGTCTGACCACCCTCTGATGAAGAGCTTTTTTCTAGTAGCCAGGCTGAGCCTCCCCTGCTGGCTTAGTCCACTAGATGTGATGTGAGGAGCTTGCTTCCTAGCCCGGCAGTGTTGATGGAGCTGTCTCCTCAGCATCTGTACCATCCTTGTTCCAGCAGAACAGGATGAAGGTGGTGGCTTCTGCAATGCAGTGATCTGACATCACCCCCCCAGAAAGGCTTACTTTTGTCCTCATGGGGTCAGTGAGTTTTGCTATTGCATGGCTGCTGGCTGTAACGAGGAGAGATGAAGATCAGAATTCTGCATTATTTCTTTTTCAGTCTTCAGAAGTGATTGGGAAGTATTACAGTATTACAACACGGTATTACAGTAGAGATAGTGTTACTGAACAACTGTGCCTTCAAAGGGATGTGGAGTGTAATGATTTACATATGCTCTAATGATGTTTTGATTTACTAGAATAATTTGAAACTTTTGGGTTTGTGTGGGATTTGGGAAACTGTTCAGTATGTGCTTTAGGCATCTTAAAATGCTAGTATAAAAATACCTTACAGGAAGCAGGATGATATTCTGAGTTAGTGCATTCTGTCCCTTACTTTGGTGCGTGTGTGTGAGAGGCTTCTCACTCAGTATATCCTTTACAAAATATTTTATATATTTATGTTCTGGTTGCTAGCTTGGTATGATAATACTCTATACAGCCAATACTTCTTGAACAGCAGCTCAAGGGCTTGTTTTTTCCCTGACATTCCAACAAATACAAGTGAGAGAAACTGCCTTCAGTGTGTTCTCATGCAACATACAGCACATTTACTTAGGCTGCTTGACCTTTAAACAAGCTTATTTTGAAATAGAAATTTTACATTGTCTGAAATATTAAACATCTGACGTCTCTTGGTCTCTGCTTAAAGAGTTCAGATATTGAAATGTTTTTATTCTCTCTAATACTTCAACTTGGTAGCATATCATGGTATCCAAAATGGGTTTTCCTTGTACATGCATGTAATCAAGTCATTGGCTTGCTTGCTTGTATTAAGGAACAGATGTAATGCGGGACATCTGAATACACAAAAAATATATTTTAAATTAGACCCTATATACGTAGATCTGATTGCTGACTGCACAATTTCAGAAAAAAATTGAAACACTTGTTTGACTTGTTAATAATTACATTTTAATAAGGCAAATACTCAGACTTTTTTTTACATAAAAACACTTAAGCATATGATGAAGTATCCGCCTCGAAGATGATGGCTTTCTGGAAGTAGAGCTTTAATCACATGTTTTATAGCCTTCCTGAGCTAGGATTTGACAAGTAGTGCTGTGTGAACTAGATTGGTAGCTCTGTGTAAGCAGTGCATATCAAAAGAGGAGATGATGGCACTGTGGTTTAGCAGCCAGTCTATTAGACCACAGAAGCAACAGCATGCTTGATTCAGACCAATCTTTGTGCAGAATCACTGAGTTCAAAAAAACTATCCTAAATGCAAATTTTGAATAACACCGCCCTGAGAGAGTTGGGACAGCTAAGGGCACGCAACCAGAACTGGTCAAGATGATTGAACAACTTTGTTGAAGTTGATCCTATAAACCATAGAATCACAGAATGGCCTGGGTTGAAAAGGACCACAACAATCATCCAGTTCCAACCCCTTGCTATGTGCAGGGTCACCAACCAGCAGACCAGGCTGCCCAGAGCCACATCCAGCCTGGCCTTGAATGCCTGCAAGGATGGGGCATCCACAGCCTCCTTGGGCAACCTGTTCCAGTGCCTCACCACCCTCTGGGTGAAAAACTTCCTCCTAATATCTAACCTAAACCTCCCCTGTCTCAGTTTAAAACCATTCCCCCTTGTCCTATCACTATCCACCCTCGTAAACACGTAACACAAACGCGTAGTTTCTGACACCTGTCTTCACATGTCCTAATTTCACAGCTTAGTTTATGTCTTCTGTGATCTGACTCCATTATCTCAATACTACAGTTATATTTTAGAAATAAATATTATATTTATGACAGTTCTTTTTCCCCAAGGACCTGTTTCTTTCTGATGGTTTTGCACACTTACATTCTTTAGGTAGTTGCTTTCTTTTTAAGGCAGAAATCCCAGCTGTGGGCAACAACTGAATGCTGTGTTGACAATGTCAAAAGAGATTTTTATATGGTATTGAAGACATTTTGTTATGGGTGGAGTACTTCAAAAATCTCTACGGCATGAGAAATGCAGCGCTTGCAAATATTTCTCTAATAAAGTTTGATAAATACCTGGAACACTAAGTAGGAATTTTACACAGGTGCTGTCAGTTCTGTCATTCTGTTACTGATTTTTTGTGAAGTGGGGAGGCATTGCTATGTGCTAGGCCCACACCTGACCCAAACCTCTTTGCAATCCCACCACGTACATGCACGTCCACCCTAGGGAGCTGGCTTATGGCAAGCTTAGGGGCGAAGCTTGGCGTAGACAGGATGTCAGGGCTCTTACCCTGTCTCATCAACTGGGCTTGGGCACACAGCAGCCTGAAAAACATACAAAGGACCCTTTTTGTCCTGTGAATATTTCCTGCAGCAGCTTATTCATTTTGGTACTTTCCTTGGCTTCCTTTAAACTCAGCACTGAGCTAAAAGCATACAGCTCTGCTAACTTCAGCAGAATTGTTTGTAAACACAAGGCTTGAAGGAGCTTCTCTAAGAACTCTTGTTGTTATTGGATACAGCGCGTGAAAAATGAAAGGGTGATTTATGGCACTGAATATAATCCATTCATTCTCCTCCAGCACCAGTGCGGAAACCTTTCATGATTTTGCATGATGTTTCTAAGTGGCAAAAGTCACACCCAGACACATTTTTTCAGCTAAATGGTGATTTGGTTGCAGGCACACAGATAATGTCCTAACGTTGCAGTTTAGGAAACTGCCTGGCCTGCTTGTGCTGTCACTTACACAGAGTAACTTTTGTTCTTCCAGACTGGTAATCTTACTTTAAGGCATTTGGGCAGACTTACACGAGCCTTTGTACGACTGTCACAGGAATGTTACCTTACAGGGCATGCTCACAGGGAAATTTTCAACCTAGGGGTTGCAGGCTGTACTCAGGGAAAATCAGTTTATTGCCAGCTAAAATAGATTTGGGTGGTGAGAAACAAACCCAAAACTTAACACACCACTTTCTCTCTACCCTCCTTTTTTCTTAGGCTTGCTTTCACTTCTTCATCCCCAAATTCTCTGCCTCTCCCCAGAAAGTGGCAGAGGGGCTGAGGGGATTTTCATCACAAGCTGTAGCAGCTCTTCTCTGCACCTCCAGTTTGACCAGTTTGAGTCAGTTTGACTGATTTGTACTGGTGCAGAATTTCGTCTAATACGTTCCTCTGTTTTAGTGCATCCCTGAGTTTTTCTTTGCTCCACAAGATTTCATGCAGCCTCTGTTGTTGTTGTTCAGTGGAGTTTTTTTTCTGTTGGTATTTTTTTTTAATTATTATTATTTTTTTATTTCCATGTTATATTTCTTGCTTCATTTTGGATTCTATCCTAAGCAGGTTACTTGTGTGTGTGAACATGAAAAGGAAGACCTAGAAGGTCTATGGTCTAGAATGGACTATGAAGGTCCATTTTATTTTTTTCAGAGACTTTACTTTTATTTCTGGTCATTTTTATTAATATAACAGAATATATTCATATATATTTTTTATTAATATAGTCAAATATAGAATGCTCTTTTTCAACTTTGTCCTCAGCTGATTCCTTCTTCCCCTGCAGGACATTCAAGATGTTTTGTTTTCAACCTAAATTCTTTGCAACTTGTAATTACAGTAGGAATTTTAATCCACTATAAGGAGTGGTAATGGATGTATAATAAACTAATGACAGCCTATGGAACTGGGCCTAGCAAAGTAAAAACTGTAAAAATTTGGAGGAACTGAGCTGGAACTTCAGAGCTTCTCCACAGTGGATGGAAAAGTCAGTTCTGACAGTGGTGCTAAAGCTGAGGAGGGGGTTTGAGAGCTTGGGAGAGGACGATGCATCCTGAAGTGTTGGAAAAGGAGGAGTAGAGGTTGAGAACAAGAGGAAGACAAGTGATTTTTTCTCCCCCCATCATTTCCACCGACTATTCTGATTGTGGGAATGAACTACCTCACCAGGCCTGGTTTCTCTTCAGAGTCCAGTTGCCGTTGTATGGGCTGTCCTTCTTTGTGACCTTTCTTTCTGCATTCTTTTTGTGGCAGCAGAAGCAAAAGTAGCAGTTCTGGTGGGCAGAAGCAAACCGATTAATTAGGTTGCTTGGGGAAGAGGAGCAGGTTGTGTACACGCTCTCACTTTGCTGGCCATCTTTTCAGATACTAACAGGGTAGCTTTGCCTGTGCCAGCCTGACCTGGAGAAGAACTTATGGATGGGCTGGCGTGGAGGGAGAGCAGCTGCTGGTGGCTGTGGTGCCTTCCCCAGATGCTCTGTAGGTAGGCTGCGTGGTTGTGCTCATGGCTGCAGTTCTGGCTGCTTCATTTGCTGAACTGTGCTGGGGTTAATGAGGTTGTGGTGAGGTGAGCCAGGGCTGTGCTGGGGGCTGGATGCTCTGATCCTCCAGGTTTGCTTTCTGTCATTTATTGGAGATTTCCACAGGGTGCTCTGCATGTGGAGATGAGTAGCTTACCTTTATGGATGCAGTTGAGTAAACGTGTTATAATTCTCCCAAACACTGAGATAACGTCTGACACGTCGTTCGAAATAGCAGGTAGTTCTTGATCTGCCATAGCGTTTCCAGTGACTCACTGCTTCTTTTTTTTCCCTCCTGTTGCAGTAATTACAGAAGAGTGTTGCAGTTTCTGACTCAGAGGGAAGCTTCATTCCAAGGCTTCTGGCCATGCTGGAGTTCCAGCTCTGCAGCTGTATGGAGTGTGTTGTGGGGACTGCATGGTAGAGACTGCAGGTGGAGACTGAGCCGAAAATAATGCAGGCACAGCACAGTGATAGCAAGGCATTAAAAGGAGGATTTTCTTTGGATTAGCAGACAGAAACTTGGTTGCCAGGATCTTGGCTATGATTCTTGTGTCTCTCAGACTGGCTGCTTACAGGAAAGACATACCAAGGGATGCATCTGATGGCTTCTATTCCAGGTTGGACTAGGAAACTAAAGAGTGAAAAAGTGTGCTCCACCCAGATCTATTGTGGTTGCATAGCTTTTGAAGGGAAATGGTCTTCCTGCAGACTCATAGGAACTCTGGATGTGAGCCTCATGGGGCAGGCATGGGAATGGGTCTCAAACGTGTGCCATATTGTGGGATAGGAGCTGTAGGGCAAGGTTTCACGTGTGTTGCCTCTTCTAGCTCCATGAGCATCTTCATTTCTCCTTCTGGGGAGAAATTCAGCAGTATTGCAAACTAGTGCACTGTGTACACATGGACAAGCTGCAGCTGGCATGACCGCTTGGGGTGCAGCAGCACAGCAGCAGTGACATGCTGCCAAATGTGACCTGACAGCCCTGCCATGGGGACACATGAGGCTGCAGGGGAGGGAATCACAAGTGGACCACAGGGCTCAAGTCTCCTCTTTGCCTTATGAGATGTCAGAGCTGACAGGCACACAGACAAGTCTTGGTCCCCTGTTTTCATGTTCACATAGCCTCCATTTGTAAAGTGACCTCCTAGATTGGTGGTGCTGCATTTTCACTTTGTGCTGGTGCAGGTGGTTGTGTGCAGCTGGCCACCAGGCCTCTGCTTGTCAGAAATCTGTGTGAAGGTCTTCTTGCCATCAGATAAGTGTATTCAGAAGCAAGTCTGTGGAATTCAGGCCGTGTTTCTTGGAGGTGGCAATAAGTGCTCCTCACAGAAATACCATGCTTATGAAACAAGTTTCATTATATTTAAGCATGATATTTCTGTGAGGAGCACCATTCCATTGGTGCTTCTCTAAGGTTAGGAATTTCTTCTCCAAGCTCTGGGGACATGGTTATTCAGAGCAGCTCCGTGGAAGCGTGCACTTAGTTTAAGGCTCACAAAACTCATTTAGATGCCTAGGAGCCCTGCGAGTTAAGTGGAAGAGCTCCATGGTCGTGGGTTAGATACAAAAATACTGTTGCGTGCAATATAAGCAATGTCTAATCTATGTGATTTGTGTTTGAATTGGATGATAAGTGCCCTGACTGATATGCTTAATGCCAACAAGGTAAATCTTCTCTGAGAATGCAGTCCAGTTCAGGTCTTTTGGGGTCCTTGGCTCTCAGGCACCTTTTGGTGAAATATCTTGAAGCACAAGACTGGCACCAAGATGACAGTACATATAGGTGTGTAGGGGCTGTAGGTTCTCTCTTCAATGAGAAATAACTACATGGCCTGTGGGATGCTTCAGCTCTTGTTTTCTCTTTTCTGGCAGAGAGGACAACTGATGAGAGAATGGGCTCTGCGGGGAAGCCTAGCCCTGACACCATGACAGCTGACAAGTCAGAAGCTGGAGACTTAGCACTGGAGCCCCTGCTCACTTGCAAGCTATGTCTCTGTGAATATTCCCTGGATAAGATGACCACTCTGCAGGAATGCCACTGCATCTTTTGTACATCGGTAAGATTTAGCAGCATCTTTAAGTTACAAAAGCAGAGTAATGGAAGATAGACAGAACTTCAAGGTGGGACTGCTTATATCCTGCTAGAAGTGTTACTTCTGCTGTTAGGGGATGCTTTCCTAAAGAGCTTTTGGTATTAGTCTCTCTTGCTTTATCTAGAAGATTTTTCTGTTATTCTGCTTTTAATAACATGCAGCTCTAACAAATGTTCCTGTAGCATACAATAATAATAAATACCAGTAGTATATAGGAAAAAAAGATGCATTTTAAGACTGTCAGAGAACATACACCATCCATATGCAGTGTCAGTATTCATTTCTTCTGAAGCAAAAGTCATCCTATGACTGTGGTTTTGTTTCCCTGTTATTTTCTGGGTAGTCATAGGCCTTTTTTTCCTTTGTCTTGAATGTATTTTTTTAAGGGCAATTAGAAAACCTAAACAAAAATTTACCTTGGCCTATCGAACCTTTGCCTCTGCAGTCTGTGCTGCAGAGAAATTGCCCAGGTCATGCATTGCCTATAGTTGTCAGTGAGGATTTTGCACCCTGCAAATTCAGATCAAATAAAGTTGGTGGAAGTGATAAAGGCTGAGGTTGAGTAAGCTCATAAAAGCCTTGGAGATATTAGTGCTCTTCTGGTTTCTTTGTCAGCATGGGGAAATGAACCCAGTTTCTCTGGCAACCGTGACTTTCATGTACCTGACTAATGAATACTGGAAGCAGGTCAGAAGTCACAGTACAAAAGGTTTGGGTTTTTTTTTAATAACTCCAGAATAAAAGTATTTATTTTTTGACAACAGATTGCAGGTAAGACTCAAATAAATACTTCTAAATTTTGCACTTGATAGTTTGAACTCAGGGAAGAAAAGTGATATTATGAAGCAGGACAAAAATAATAGAATGGCTTATTTTGAAGGGGACCTTAAAAATCATCTAGCTCCAACCCCCCTGCCATAGGCAGAGTTGCCACCCACCAGATCAGGCTGCCTGGGGCCCCATCCAACCTGGCCTTGAACATCTCCAGGGATGGGGCATCCACAGCTTCTCTGGGCAACATGTGCCAGTGCCTCACCATTCTCAGACCAGCCTCCACCTGGACATAGAGCTGTTGAGAACAACCCCTTGCCTACCAATTCTTTGGCCATCTGATAGTCCAGCCTTCAAATCTGTATGTTTCAAGAAACCAGGATAAGACTGGTTAATTGCATTTTCAACCTGAAATTCATGTAATGTCTTTTCCATGTTGACTTCCACAAAACATTTCTATTCTTTAGTTTGTAACATAAGTTTTAAGAGGACATGCCTAACAGGTAGATACGAAGGAAGATAGAACTTAAAATTTAAAACTTGGAAGTGTTGATATTTATAAAGCAGTCTCGCTCTTCTCTGAGAATTCACTGACTGATTTACTAACATTGATAGCAGATGACTCTAACCTGAGTATTAGCTGAGCAGAGTAATCCTCTGGCCCTAGGAAAGGGAGGACTGCTGAGTACTGTACCAGGCAGAGCTGAGTTCTCCACTCTTCTTAAATGAGAAATCAGTGACAGCTGGGTAGGGCTGCTGTTCTTACTTGTCCTTTGTTGATGCTGAATCTGCCACCTTGCACAGGTACCTTATACCTGGATGGTAGCATGAAGCATGTCCGCCCTGAACTTGGCTTTAGTACTACCATTACAGAGTGCAATCATGGTTGTTTTGCATCTGTGCTGACTTTGTATAAGGCTAGAGTCAACCTTGGGTGAGTTTTGAATGCAGCTGGGTGAAGCCTTTAGACAAGTTATTTGTAAGTGTTGGCTTAATATGCCTTTGTTGTGCTTATGCTCTGTCTATCCTTTGGCTGTTGTTGCCTGTTCACCTCTGTCTTTCACAGTCACTTCTCACTTGTCCTGTGATCACCTTGTCTGGCTGTGATACCAGGGACAGGTTGAAAAGGACCATCTTTTTTGTGCTCAAGTGTTCTGTGATGAGTTGCTGCTCTCTCCTTTCTGCAACTGACAATGCAAAAGATTGGACAGGGGCTGTGTCACTGCCTGCAGACTGCTCTGTGCTTTCCTGCTCCCTTTCCTGTTGCTCACCTCGTGTGCTGAGATGGAAACAAATACAAGCAAATACCAGCATATCTTTGCTCCTAAAGATTCCTGTGTGCCAACAAAGAAATGCCATGCTATGTAATGCAAGGAGGTACACTGAACTTCGGTTCAGAAATGTTCCTCTAGAGATCAAGGGTCTCAAAAAGCACTCAAAGATTTTGTAGTGGTTATAAGGAGAAAGGAAGTTATAAGGCACTTATATAGAAGCAAGATGTGTAACAGAGGAAGGCTGTTTGATACCTATAGCACAGATCTAGTTAATAATCTGTGTCTGTATTGATGCAACAGAGACACATAGATCTTACATCCTTCAACAGAGGTCTCTGTAGGCTTTTAACCTGCCTTTTCCATCTTGAACTTAGCACTTTCTGGCTGTATGAGTTGCAATGATACCTTTAGACAGCCTCCAAAGAGCAGTGGCAGAAGCAGCACCTCACTACAGAGTGCCTCAGTGCAATGCCAGGACTTATGTGAAGCATTGCACTGGGCACACAGCCTGCAGTGGCTGCTCTGCTATGCAGCGCTGTAACTTCCCTCCCATCCATGACAAAGCTTTTAGATACCTTCTTAATGCAACGTCTCTCTTAAAGGCTGTGTGAATGTTAACCTTGAGCTAGAGAATCTAGCCCATATTATTTTTTGAGCTAGCAGTGCTACCTGTTTGCATAGCTTATTTGTATTTTTTTTTATTGCTAAGTTTAATTCTGTTAAATTCTGTTAATTCTGTTAATTCTGTTAAATTCCAAATGTTCAATTCCATTAAAATGAAGTTTGGTTAACTTTTTGTTCTATTACATATGTGTGGCTTTTTTTCTTTTTTTTGCCAAGTGCACTGATAGTTGTCTGTCTGTGATTGTTTTCTACTACAACACTTTTGATCTTGGGAGTAATTGGAAATTATATATAATATATATAATATAATATATAAGCATCTGCAAGGGAGAGATTATATCTCCTTTTCATTAGACTTTGTATACAACTATTTTTTTCAGCTTAGATACCCTTGTAGTAAACATTATATCTCAGAGAAGCTGTGTTCTTGCCAAAGTAAGCTTTATTTAAGGAGGTGTATATTTGCATTTTGGAGGAAGGTTGCAATTAAGACAGGAGCTTTTCACCTAGCCATAGCCATTTTTACTCTGCCTGTTCAGAGAAGAGAAATCAGATGGCTTTGTATGATACAGTTGTTGTCTCATTTGGTAGCCCAATCTGAGAAGACATCAACTTTGGATTTCTTATCATTTCATTGAATGTCTTGGGTTGGAAGGAAGCTTAATAAAGATCATTCAGTTCCAACCTCTCTGTTGTGTGCAGGGTTGTCACCCACTGAATCAGGCACCAGCTCAGGCTGCCCAGGGCCCAATCCAGGCTGGCATTGAATGCCTTCTGGATGGGGACCCACAGCTTCTCTGGGCAGCCTATGCCAGTGCATCACCACTCTCTGAGTAAAGAATTTCCTACAAACATATAATCACGATCTTCCCTCTTCAAGGTTGAAAACCATTCCCCTTTGTTCTATCATGATCGGGCTTTGTAAAAAGTCAGTCTGCCTCTTGTTTATACTTATTTCTTCTTAACATCTAACCTAAATTTCAACCCTTTCAGTTTAAAACCATTCCCTTTTGTCTTATCACTATCTGCTCATGTGAAAAGTCAGTCTCTCTGTTCATAAGCTGCCTTCGTTACTGGAAGGTTGCAGTGAGTTCTCTGCAGAGCCTTTTCTTCTCCACACGGAACAAACCCAGCTCCATCAGCCTTTCTTTGTGGTAGAGATGCTCCAGCCCTTCAGTCATCTTCCTGGCACTTTCTGGAGGGCCTCCAACAGCTCCATGTCTTATTGTTGCAATTGGTGTGAGATTCCACTGAAATGTAAGATGAAGGACACCTTTACACACTGTGTGTTTTGGAAACAGCTATAATGTACATCGTGGCTTAGTTTCATTGTGTTTGGGCTGTGTTAATTTTGAATGAAGGTCTGATCTCTGTGGAGGGCTTAGCAGGGAAGCGACAAGTTATATTTTCTCTGCAAAACTTTTGACGTCCTTTACGTGGTTCAGATAACTTCCTATGCCCATTAAAGCTTTGTGGAGTGCCATGCTGCAAACACACGTTATTGTAAATGAATATACATATATAATATTTTGCAATATACATATTGCTTATGCCACATAGCTTTATACTATATGTCCCATTCAGAAAAGAGTGTGTCTCATCCATTCTCAGTACTGCTTGTCTTTTTATCTGTTTTATCTTATCAGTCATCCTTCTTGTGTGTTTGCAGGATGTCCTTCTTGTCTGCAGCATCTTGTGCTTGCCTTGTCTTGAAGCCTTTTATTCCTTGGAAGCAACCAGCTACACAGGTCTTTGCTCCTTTGGTCCCACTGCTCACATATCTACATAAAATGATTATTCACTGTGCCAGGCTTTGCCATCAGACTGTTATGAAATACAGTATTTTACTGCACTTCTGCCTGAATCCAAAACAAAATAATATTTTTTTATATCCTGATTAACTTACAAAACTATACATTGCTGTACTTGGACAAGTGTCAGAAGTGCTCTCACAGTTTGGTTGCTCTTAACAGCAATGCTGTTAGGGAGAATGTGGTTTTGAAGGGGTCTGTTAATGTGTTAGCTTCCTCCGTCCTTGGTTCTGTTTGATTTTGTCTTACCTCTTTTTCCTCTGTCTTTCTGAAAACTACAGGTTTCTTATATGAGCCAGGTGAGCAATTCCACGCTATAGCTTCACTGCTGTTTACATCAAGCAGTGGCTTATATCCATCCTGTGTGTTATTTACTGGATCAGGTTTTGAGATACATAAAACAACACATAACAATCTCTGAAAGCAAAAGATAGTTTTAGGTGTTGACAGTACATGTTCTGCAGGTCTAGCATGATTCACCATTCTCTCTCATCCAAGTAAATTCTTTGTTAGGTCTTGTATTTCTGAGAAGTGTGTGAAGTAACTGAATTACAAAATATGCAAAACAAATGCCATGGTGATCACCTGTTTGATGTTTTGATGCACACAATCCAGTCTAATCCAGGATTAAACTTCCTCCAACCTTAAAAGGAAAAGCCAACATGCAGTGTTGAATTGAATCACAGGTAACTTCTATCTTGAATATTCCACAAAATAGGTGATCCAGCAGTGTTTGGGAGAACCCAATTTTCTGCTGTGTGAAAGCAAGGCCAGGGCTCAGGAGAGGTAAAAAAAATAAATAAATAGGCTCCTTTACTGCTATTGATAGCCTGGTGCCCTGAGCAGCTGCCTGCCTGCCTGGTGAGTCAGGGCCATGGGATTCTGCAATCTCTGAGAGAGGAGCTGGCATGCTGCTGCCAGCTACATTTTCAAGGGGGGGAAGGGAAATAAAACCCTTCCAGAAAGAGAATTTTCACCATTGTACTTCAACAGCAGGACACACTTTTCTTGTGCCTTGTAGGGCAGCTGTGTGCTGCCCTGCCTTCTTCTTCAGGTGGCCTGATACTGACCTTTTGTCCTTACTGCTGCAAGCCTTAGACTGCTTTTCCAGGGGGAAACTGGTGAGCTGTAGACAAACTGATGTGAAAGATCAGCATGAACAGCCAAAAGCACAGGAAGAAAAGCTTTGGAGCAGAGGAGATTGATTCAACCAAAGTCAAGGGAGAAGCAGATGACAAAGAGCATGGGATGTCTGCTAAATTATGCATTATACACAAATACTCCAGTGAAGGATTACTTAGTAAAATTTATGAGTAATGGAAACTGTGAATCACCTTAATCTAGCAAACACTGGGTTTTAATGTTTCTTATCTTTCTCTGTGCTAACTTTCAAGAGGGGACAACTTGATCCCCTCTTCTTTCACTTCTTTTCCTCATCCTAGGAGACATCTGCATGTGCTCATGGCTGCACTAGAACACTGTGTTCTCCTGTTCCTAAATAGCCCTTGTGATGCAATGCCCCACTTACTTTATATAAAACTCACCTCAGATTGTTTTCTGTTTCCACCCACAGGTAAGAGCTGCCAAATTTTGACATTTCAGATTTTTTTTTTCCCAGCTTGACATTTGAAATGTTTCAGAATAGCTTTAAGTTATAAAAGAGAAAATTCCCACGCCTGCTAATATTGGCACTGAACACTTAGCATTTGGATCATAATTTAGATGGTTTAAGAACTTCTTGCATGTATTTCTGGATAGAGTATCAAAAGGGCACAGGTGTACCCACTGCCTTTTGGTGGATGCTACCATTCAGAAAAGTGGGCATCGTGTTTCTGAAGTCAGCAGGAACAGTGGCCAAGAGGAGACTGGAGAGGACAGATGAGGAAGAGAGAACCACAATATTTAATCACAGCACTGTGTCAGTGAAGTTTGTTATCTCTGTTTAACAAATGGAGAAACAGATGTGAAGTAAGCTGTCAGTGCCTTAGAATAGTGGAGTATCTGAGCCAGTCTGTGACATAAGCCTCATGGTCACATCTGTTTTGTAGCTGTTGGTAAGAGAGTGTTTGGTTTGACACAGATTTGTTTGCAAATGGTGTTCACAGCTGGTTGAGGCTTACAGTGGTGAGTTTTTCTAGTCCTGTTCTTTGGTCATTTTTTGTTTTGTGGTGCTGGTTTGTGTCGAAGATTACCAGGTAGCTATCCTGATTTCCACTTTGTGGAAGGCTGTCTGTAAATTTGTTTTGGACTGTGTATCTGAGCAGAATCCAGCACCATTGGCAGTGGACTACAGCAGATCCCTCAGACAGACTTGGAAGAGCCCCTGGAAAACCAGGTTTGAGGAGCAGCAGGAGACAATTATCTGCTGGTCCACTGTCATCTTTCCTTACTGATGTTTTCACTTAGTTATGACAAAATAAGATGCTTGTCAAATCATATTTTTCCACTGCTTCCACTAAGCTACAAGATAATATGCCATTAGGGGCTGAAAGGGATTTTTTTTTTCACTTTCCTTCAAGCATCTTTCTCAATAAAGCTTTTTTGTGACCTGATTTATCCATTTAATTATATCAATTTAAAGATAACTTCATTTATTGCTGCATCTGGTCCTTAGCTAAAATACAGATTGAGCAATAAAATTACTTGTTTTCTTGGTTTACTGTTATTGTACTTTTAACAATCTCTTTTTGATAGGAAAAGCCCTGCTTCTTTGGTTTTGTTTTTTGTTTTTTTCCAAGCAAAGTGCAGATGAATCCAAGCTAAATGACAACAGGATAAATTCACCTGGCTTTAAGACCTGTTTAGAAGTGCTTGACAGATTCCAGGAGTTTGATCTCTACATACTGGAAGTGGGTGGTTCAGTCTTGCAGATTGAATGTGCAGAGGTACACGTCATGACAATTATGAATGTACTGTTAATTTGTTAGAGTTCTGACAAGTCAATAATACATATAAGCTACGTGACTACAACACCATCATGTGTATGCACTGAAAAACAGGTAACATATATAAATAAGAAAGAAATGAGAGCTATGTCTAGTTCAATTCCTTATGCACTTGGAAAGTGCATGAAGACTACATAGAACTGATGTGGCTGTTATCATAAGACAAAGATACTCACGGCCTCTGGAACTCCAATCAAAAAGTTATGTCCTCTTTCCATATGTAGTCTTTTTATTTCACCCTTCCAATTTTGAGTGTGAAGAAAGACCAAAACTCATTATTGTTTTGGGGACTTAAATCTAGGAAAGAGATTTAACATTTTAGATCAGTCTTGTGGGTTGGAACCTGAAGTTTTCTTAAATTTTCTGAAATTGAAATTGTCTTTCAGTTATACATTAGTAGGAAAGACTTTCTCCTTTTTACAGAGTATTTTAAATAATTTTTTTTCATGTTAAAGTTTAACATAACTCTAGGAGTGGTTATGAAACACTGTAGACCTGCTTCCACTCTCCCCTCATTTCCACTGTTATTGTGATGTTTAATTAATGAAAAATACCCTTACTTATTCAATATCAACTGCTGCATGGTGATCAGCAGCATTATCTGTAGCACTTGACAGGGAAATAGGCCAGTGGACTGTTCAATGGAGGAGGAGCTGGTTGCAAGATCATACCCAGACAGCAGCGGTCAATGGCTAAATGTCCAGATGGAGATTAGTGATGACTGGTGTCCCTCAGGGGTCTGTCCTGGGACCAGTGCTCTTTAATATCTTCATCAGTGACATCAGCAGGGGGATTGAGTGCACTCTCAGCAAGTTTTGCTGATGACAGCAAGCAGTGGGATGTAGTCTGCACGCTCGAGGGATGGGATGCCATCCAGAGACACCTAGACAAGCTCAAGCAGTAGGCTGAAGAGAACCTCGTGAGGTTTAACAATACCAAGTGCAAGGTCTTGCACCTGGGTCACCGCAGCCCACACTATCAGTACAAGCCAGGGGATGAAGTGATTGAACACAGCTCTGCTGAAAAGGACTTGGAGGTTCTGGTGGATGGCAGGCTGGACATGAGCCAGCAATGTGCTCTCGCAGCCCAGAAAGCCAACTGTATCCTGGGCTGCATCCAAAGATGCGTGAGCAGCAGGTCGAGGGAGGTGATCCTGCCCCTCTGCTGTGCGCTGCTGAGGCCTCACCCTGGAATACTGTGTCTGGATGTGGAATACTCACTACAGGAGATACACAGACCTGTTGGAACGCATCCAGAGGAGGGTCGTGAAAATGATCCAAGGGATGGAACACTTCCCTGTGAGAACAGGCTGTGAGAGCTGGGGGTGTTCAGCCTGGAGAAGAGAAGGCTCTGGGAAGACCTGAGAGCAGCCTTTCAGTATCTAAAGGGCGAGTATAAGAAAGAAGGGGATAGATTCTTAAGCAGGGTCTGTGGTGATAAGACAAGGGGAAATAATTTGAAACTAGAGGAGGAAGATTTAGATTTGATATAGGGAAGAAGTTTTTTACAGTTCCAGTGCCTCGCCACCCTTACAGGTTGCCCAGAGATATGGTGGATTGGACACATTCAAGGTCAGGCTGGACCAAGCTCTGGGCAACCTAATCTGGCTGTGGATGTCCCTGTTCATTGCAGGGGAGTTGGACTAGATGACTTTTAAAGATCCCTTTCAACTTAATGTGATTCTCTTATTCAGTTTTTCTTCTTCTTGGCCATCCCTCCAACTTTCATAATGCTACCTGTTCAATTTTGCCATATCACATACACAGTTTCCTTTTATCCTTTAACATCCAAACCAATGATGCTGCATTTAGGCAGCTGGATTGCTGTGTGCAGATGGGAGAAGAGCAAGGTAATAGAACATGTCAGGGTACTTGAAAAAGTAGTATGTAGGAATGACTGAAATCTGTCTTTTGTCTCTGATAGAGATAATATCAGAAAATGACTTTGAATAGAAACATAACATTTTGCATTGAGAAGGATATAATGCCTTTGGCACATCATTACCTAGAAATATAGTACTGAAATTATACTTTCAACTCGTTCTTGAGTTAAAATGTAGAACTGTTATAAAAATAAATGCATCCATGTTGCACGTACTATAATTTGGTCTAAGTACTTTACAGGCCTTAACCTTCTAGATATATATCTCATGAGAATCACTTTTTTGAAGTAAATAGACACTGACCTTATTTTATTAAATGACAGAAGGTGATAGCCTGAAAAGCAGTAACATCTTAATGTGAAAAACAATTTTTTCCTCAAAATGCTTAAAGAGCAAATTATTTGAAAGAGATAACATTACGTATTATGAGTATTAGGCAGGAAAAAAAAAAAAAAAAGATTTCTAGAACAATTTCCACTAAAGTTGACAGTAATCCAGCAGGAGCAAAACTTGATTGGTGAAGTTAGGTCAGCACAAAACCTTCTGTTTGGGTGTACCAATTTTTACTAGTGGAGTGGTGTAACGTTTGAATCAGTCGTTCTTCCTTGTTTGCATCCAGACTTTATAACGTGTCCCAGAACACAAAGGTGCTTGGTGAGCAAAATCTTAGTGAAGATGAGCTTAAACCGATCAGAGTACAGTTGCAAGTACAGGAGTTAAAATTCCTTTGATTGCTGTCTACCATTTATTTGATGGAGAAAATGCAATGGAGCCAGATCTCAGATTTCATCTGTAGGCAGCAGGCTGTAAGCCTGTTCTGCAAGAGACCTCAGTGGGTTTTTAATCCTGTTGCCTTGAGCATTCTGCCTTGACTATGTGAGGCGTTTGTGGAAACCTCACTTGCTAGTGGGAAGGCTGCTGGAAGTGACTTGGTTGGGCCACAAAGAGCATAGCTCTCCATGTCAAAAATTCTCACCAAAAGCCACAGATTCTCAACCACTGGCTGCTCTCTATGCTTGTACATCACTACGCAGTGGTAAGTTGGTGAGGGTGTAAGCCCAAGGGTGTTAAGGCCTCTTGGAAAGGGTAGATAACAGCAGGACAGGGGGAAATGGTTTTAAGTTGAGGGAAGGGAGGTTTAGGTTGGACGCCAGGGGGAAGTTCTTTACAGAGAGAGTAGTGAGGTGGTGGAACAGCTGCCCAGAGAGGTTGTGGATGCCCCGTCCCTGGAGGTGTTCAAGGCCAGGTTGGATAGGGCCCTGGGCAGCCTGGTCTAGCATTAAATGTGGAGGTTGGTGGCCCTGCATGTGGCAGGGGGGTTGGAGATTCATGATTCTTGAGGTCCTTTCTAACCCTGGCCATTCTGTGATTTTGTGATTCTGAGTCCTTGATGTGATTTCTTGGATGTCAAGATGAAGATCCTTTCAAGGAACTCTTGTATCACAAAGTACCTTCATCCTACCTGCATTTGTAGAGCGATTAAATAGCATATGTAATATGTACAGTTTTTTAGACAAAAAGCATGAAAAAATAATCTTATCGTCTTGCATCTATGTAATGAATTCTTCATAGTGTAGGAGAACACACTGCTGAGAAAATGAATCCCGGTTCATTGTACAAACTGTGAATCCTCTTCTCATCACATATACAGTTGGTATGGCAATTCAGATGCTTTGTTTGCCATTTTTCATCTAAGTAGCTAAATTAGTAGATGGACTGTAAATAAAGTAAAATCTCTCTAAAAAACAGTCTTGCTGTTAATGTGGAGAGGTATTTTAAAATTGCAGTTATTTTCCACTGCTGATCTTTGTTTTTGTTTTTGTTTTTTTCTGCTAAGTTATGAAAGAGGGGGCAGGAAGTTCAAATCTTCACATATAGATTTAGGTAAAAGCATAATCCTTCAATGCTAAATGTTAAAACCTTCCTATAAGTCCTTCCATCACTTTTTTGAATTGCTTCCAGAATACGTTCTCCAGGCTCAGAAAATGGAGGCAAAAGATAGAATAGCTAAAACTATTTAAGATGGAAGTTTTGGGTGAAGCATTTGAAGTTCCGTGGCACTGCACAGGTCTGTTATGAAATCTATCCAAATCACCCTCTTTTAGCACAGCACCCTCTAAAAGTATTGCAAGAAGGCTTCACTTATTATCCTCACCTACAGGTGAGGTAGGTGGTAAGTGAGGGAAGGAGAATCCCCATGCATTAACAGTCCCCAGAAACCTCTGTTTTCCTGCCTTGGTGTCCCTAGTGGCTCAGATAGAGGACACAGAAGCTGAATTCAAACCCCATGCTGTTGTTGGAAGTTCCTAAAGCACTTCCTGCCCATTTTGGCAGGAGAGGTTAAATGTCAGTGCGCTGAGCTTTTGTCCTGGAAGTCTAAATTAAGAACAGGGCTCTGGGCTGCTGTTAGGCCTGCAGGAACTTCTCAGCCTTTGTCCCCGCTCTGTACCCGGCTGACCTGAGCTGCCCCCAAAATACAAATCCACTGCACCATGCTGTCAAAACAAATTACTCAATATCAGGCAGCACCACAGAGGAGACAAAAGGCAGGATCTCAGTGAAAGTAAAAGGCTGTTCTCTCGTGCTTGCTAAGGAACTAAGGCAGACTAAATGCTTTGACAGGAGGGGAACTTTTCCCCTTCCCCAAATGTTGCCATAGGTCTTGATGCAGAAGTTAATCAAGTCTCCTATGAGGAGAGAGAGTGAGACATGAACAGCGCAGGTATCTAAAGAGCCCTGTTCCTAAGGTTGGCAGATCTTAAGAACCTTACATTTCCATGTATTTCTTAAAAATGGTCAGGTATTTAATCAGGAAAGCCCAGATTAGAAGCCCGAATGACCCATTAGGTCAGAGGCATCCAGTGCTGCAGCTGGCCTCAGTGGACAGGAGAAGGGAGGGAGAAAAGGAGCAAAGCAACGGAGGGAAGAAGCCAGCAGGACTGATGAGGAGGACAGGATTACCATGTGAGCATGTAATAGATCTGTAGAGAACAAAGCTTCCTTAGACCTGCACTCATAAAAGAAGTTGGTTTTCATTTACAATAAACCATGCCAAAATATGCCAGAAATCCACATTTTGTAATTTTGTTAGCAGTGATTTGCAATTTACTGCATGCTCCTTGATGGTGGTTGTTCTGTTTTATTTAGAAGCGAGTTCACTTACTTGCCTGTGTACTTTGGAGATAAAATTAGAGCACTGTGTGTCAGTCCATTGCCCCCATTTTGTTTCATGACTTCACTGAAGGTGGTCTAATATGCATTGAATAGACAAAAGAGTGGTGGAGCCCTAAGGTCCAAATTACATGTATTTGAAACTGGCATGCCAAATAAAAGGTGGAGAAGCAGATGTTGGAGTGGAGAAGTCTGCCATTTTTGTGTCATCGAACAGTTTGAAACATTCCTAAGAAGGTGTCTGTGCTGAAAACAAACTTGGAACTCCTTCTGAACAGACCAGAGGCTGATGATAAATGATAGTAAATCATGGAAGTTACCTGATCTCAGTGGAGCATTGAGAGGGAGAAGAGAACTGATAACTGCACATCTTGTCGGGCAGATTATAACCTCCTGTAACCTTCTAAGCCTGCCCCTTTTATGGAGCTGAAAACAGTAGCCTCTTTCTTATAAATGAGGTCTCTACAATGGAGACTGCTGACTGAGAGTCTGAATTAGGAATGCGGGAGGAAAGACAAAAGAGTGAAGCCTGTTTAATTAGTATGAAGGATCCCCCCGCATAATCTACCAAACTCGGTTGAGCAGAGTGTAGGAGTTAGTGCTGAAGGGTCTGACTTGCTGATGTGGATAAACGCAATGCTCAGCAGATGAAGTCACACGTAATTAATTGTTCTGTGTTGCATTCTTTCCAACGTAATGACTTGTAGCATTCACACTTACAATAATTGATGTTTTCTGTGTGCTGGAGCTTCAGGACAGCCAATTAAGGCAGTGAAAGTGGTAGTTGTGTGGAAGTTCTAGCATTGCTATGCTACCAACATATGGGCTCTAAGTTCTTTTTTTTTCATTATTTCTAGTGCCTGAAACAGTACATGCAGCTGGCCATTCAAGAAGGTTGTGGTTCTCCTATCACTTGTCCAGACATGCTCTGTGTGAACCATGGGACCCTACAAGAAGCCGAGGTACTTCTTTCTCCATTTTTAAGCATAAAAACCCCAAAGTTCTTTTCTTCATCTACATAATAAATATGGTCATGTACTTTTTCCTCCCTTTAATTACCTTTAATGAGCTTTTGGCAAGAAGCCTGACTGACAAGAACTGCTAGAAACAAACAGATGTTTTTCAAGGGTTTTGCTCCTTTTTCCGTCTGTGCCTTGAGGAAAGGCTTAATTGGCATCCAGACAACCTCTGAATTACCTGCGCAGGTGACTTAACCAGAATACCCTGTATCCTAGAATTGCTGAGCCTCCATTAGTGCTGTCAGTTAAATTAGATTTGATACCACTACAGACACTACAATTCCAGCACCTCTTTAAACCCAAGAGCAAGAACACAAACTGATTATACACAAAGCCAGAACATTTTCTTCTGTGTTTATATTGAGCTGCAGCAACCAATTTGTGGCCCAATATAAATACGTGAGATGGTAAAACTGCAGTGAAAGAAAGGTATCTGCACAGCACTGGGTGGAGACTTTTCTCTTAGTTCTTAAGAGAAAAGTCTCTTGTTTCCCAGGGCAGAGATGGTAGGAATTGAGAGCTCAGAAGCTAAATGAGGTTTGGGCACAGCTGTTTGCACATCTGGCATGTGCACAATCCCCTGAGTGACATGAATGTTCAGTTTGGAAGTTGGAGGCAGAAAAGTGGAGGGAAAATGTAGCTTTAGACCTTGCACTCCTTGGGGCAAAGGGATTCAAGGGGCTGTAAATGGCCCCTAGAAGGCTTCCTAATGGCCTCCCAGTAGCATTCAAACAGCCTTCTGGCTGACTTAGAGCTTGTGTGAAGTTTCTGAGTTGGGCTTAGTGCCAAACCTGTAACATGGGGAGGAGTTGCTGACTGTGTGTCTGGAACCACACATGCCAGCTATTCTGCTCATCTAGAAAGAAGTATAAAACTGTGGGTAAATCTGATGCTGCCCTGCAGCTATTCTTGCTTACTCTGTGAGCCAGGTAAACCCCTGCTGGGCAGAGGAATACAAGCAGAAAAGAAAGACTAAAGGCTTTTGGCTTGTTTGGTGCATTCTCTCTGCAGTTGTGCACAGGAACAAAATCAAGGAGAATCAGGCCTCCATCTCGGAATTAAAGAAAGGCAATTTATTATCTTCTGCATTCCTTCAAGCTCTGTTTGTACAGGTGGCATAACTGTGCTGGAAATGTATAATTCTGCTCAGATGCAATCAGTGACATCACAGTTCATTGATAAATTTGACCTGTGGTCTTTTCTTTCAAAAATCTTTGTGCCATGCAGTAAAAACTGCAAGATCAGATTGTAGTAGCTAAGCTGTTTCTCACAAATATTTGAGACATGGTTATTTTCTGATGGGAATGTGATATTAAGTAGCAAACTCAATTCCATTAACTATGGGATGAGATTTTCCTTTGGCCAAACCCAGCTATTGTGGAAAGGAATCAGCTGTTTCCAGTCCTTTTTTTTTTTTTTTTTATTCTCCTTTTTTCTATAAATGCAGAAAGGGCATAGCAATGTTTTTCCCACTGGTAGCAGCAGAGTGAAGGCAACCAACGTTTATTGAAAATGCTGCTTTTAAAGATAATGAACAAATGCTAAGAAGAATTCTGCGCTGATTAACTAGGGCTATGATGCTATAGGAATGATAAGAGTTTATTTCCCATTAATAAGCAGAAGAGCACTCCAGGGTATGTATTAATGGACCATTAGCTTAACCCTTGAGTGCTTTTTGGGACTAAGGTAGAATGACCAAACTACCTAAGACATGTGTTAGTGTTTGGTGGATGAATTAATATTCTAACGCTCCCTCTTGCCAATGGTCTTGAAACACAAACCCTCTGCTTGAAAAGCAAACAAGTTCCCAGTCTGGTTAAAGCAAACTGCTTATGTATGAGGACTGCTGCAAAAATAATGCTTCCTGTTTTATTATGTTGGCCCATGACATCAGAGGTGAATGTTGGTGGTATGGCAATAGACGTTGAACCTTCCCACAAATACTCTGATGCATTTTGTTGTCTTATGTCAGATAACTGCAGAGGGGCAGTCTGGCAAAATGGTATCTGACATAGAAGTGCATCCGAAGCAAAGATGTGTCTTTTCCCTCATGTGGAAAGAGCAGCACCTACTGACGTTTATTGATGCTTGCTGTATGGTTCTGGAGACTGAACTGTGGATGCAAGCACAGTGAGGCGGTAGTGATCTTGTTCATCACTGGTGAAAATGCATAGCTAACAGTGGTGACTGTGTTGAAGAAGAGTGTTTTGTAGCTGAGAATTTGCTCTATCAAATACTGTTATTGCGCTCTTTGTAGCTGTTGGAGTTTCCATGGCAATAAATAAAAGGCATTACTTTTGGAGTGACCTACATATTTTACAAAATACTTTAATAAATGAGGCCTTAGAAACCAATAAAGCGAGAACAATTGAAATAATAGATTATGAATAATCTGTATGATCAGACTGCAAATTATGTATGAGCGTTCTGTGTTCTTTTCTGTAAAGGCTGTTCCATGTGAAAATGTGGTCTTTAAAAGCTGTTACTTTAAAAAATCCTCATTCAGATGGTGCAGAATATCTTTAATCACAGAATGGCCAGGGTTGGAAGGGACCTCAAGGATCATGAATCTCCAACCCCCCTGCCACATGCAGGGCCACCAACCTCCTCATTTAATGCTAGACCAGGCTGCCCAGGGTCCATCCAACCTGACCTTGAACACTTCCAGGGATGGGGCATCCACAACCTCTCTGGGCAGCTGTTCCAGCACCTCACCACTCTCTGTAAAGAATATTTCCCCCTGACGTCCAACCTAAATCTCCCCTCCCTCAACTTAAAACCATTTCCCCTCATCCTGCAGTTATCTACCCTTTCAAAGAGTTGATTCCCCTCCTGTTTGTAGGCTCCCTTTAGGTACTGAAAGGCTGCCATGAGGTCACCCCGCAGCCTTCTTTTCTCCAGGCTGAACAAGCCCAGCTCCCTCAGCCTGTCTTTGTACGGGAGGTGCTCCAGTCCCCTGATCATCTTTGTGGCCCTCCTCTGGACCCTCTCCAACAGTTCCTTGTCTTTTTTGTACTGGGGGTTCCACACTTGGATTCAGTGTTCCATATGGGGCCTCACAAGAGTAGAGGGGAACAATCACCTCCCTGTCCCTGCTGGCCACCCCTCTTCCGAGCCGCAAGGGCACATTGCTGGCTCATATTAAGTTTTTCATTTATCAAGACCCCCAGGTTCTTCTCCACAGGGCTGCTCTCAAGGACTTCTCCTTCCTGGATGCCTGGGATTCCTCCGGCCCAAGTGCAAAACTCTGCACTTTGCCATGATGAACCTCATCAGGTTCACCCGGGCCCACCTTTCTAGCCTCTCGGGGTCCCTCTGAATGGCATCCCGTCCTTCTACCGTGTTGACAGCACCACTCAGCTTGGTGTCGTCAGCACACTTGCTGAGGGTGCACTCAATTTCGTCATCAATATCATTGATAAAGACGTTAAAGATGTTAAGTGTGGCTATTGTTTGGCACAGAAGTGCAGAATAAAATCACACTCTGAAACTTCAGGCATGAAGGTATCAGCCTCCTTGTCTCCAGACGGTCTGGATGTTTGGTCTCTGGCAGGTAAAGTTCCTCAGCAGGACAATGCCATGAGAAAAGACACTACCCTGGCAACCACTTTCTCACCTGTCCAGTAGCATATGCTTTCAAGCCACTTACATTTGTGCATTTCAGAGTTTCTCTTTTGGTAAATGTTATTGTATGGAAGTAGGCGTTACAGCTTCCTCTGAGATTGTTGTAGCTGTTGCCTGTACTAGCAGGTGCTGCTACAGTGTTAGGACAAAATAGATTATCCTTTTAACAGACATGTTGTTAAATTGGTTCCATACTTTGGGCTAAACTGTGTCTAATTATGTCAGTCAACACAGTTGTCTTGTTTGTTTTTCAAATGCCTTTTGCCCTATCCTCCATAAGGGAGATAAGGTGAACTTAGGCATAATTTTAAGTGAAGAAAAGCCTTTCCATTGATATTGATGGGCTGAGTCCTCTTCACTAAAGAAGCTGAACAATTTGTAATAAAGCTTATATGCAACTTATAATATGTAGTAGTTATGGAAGATTATTTACTACTTTCTGTCAAGGTCTTTATTCAAGGTGTGTAATGTTTCTTTAGTGTTTTCTGTCTACCTACTTAAATACCTTCACTGTGAATTAAGTATGTTTTGTCTTCTGAGCAAAATTCTTCCATTTCTGTTGTTCAGTACTAAATTATTTGAGCCTTTTGACTGCTCTGGACTTGATTCTGACACACGTGCTTCTTGTGATGCTTTTGGCAGGTGAGGACAAAAACTCTGGGTAACATTTTTAAATGTACAATACAATTTCTCCCCATACTTGTCATGAAGAAATGAGCAAGTCTGAAGAACCGGAATGTGACTTTGTAAAACCCATAAATACTTCATCTGTGGTTAGGGAGTAAACTACTCATTTGCAGAATATGAGATGCTGGGAGTTAAGGCTCAGCTTTTGGTGAACGAGAGCATTGTGTCTCTGGATCTCAGAAGAAAACAGTTCAGGTTTTTTTATTCTTAAAATCTTAAGTCATTTGAACTAGAAAATTGTACCTTTAAGTACTTAAAAAATATGTTTTCTGAACCTCCTGATTTGTTTTGTGTTTATAATAACAAAATCTAGCTGAAACTGGTATGTTCCCTGCCAGTTTTTTGTTCTGACAAATAGTGCATTCAAATAGAAGGAACTGTTCCATGGGAGTGCTTGAAATCAAGTCTAATCTTAGATCGTATCTTGGCCTGTTACATTAAGGTAGCAACTGCTTGTAGTATAGCTTGTTTTAAAGTAGAAATAAATGGGTGTTGATGGTGGGAAGGCAATGGTTTTGGCACCAGACTCTTTCAAATAGCTGGTTACATGAAAAAAAGAAAGTTTAAAAGCAACCTTGTTGGACAAGATATTTGTCCTTTTGCACTCTAAAAAGTACAATAAATGAAACTGCTTTGGATTTGTTCCCAGAAGTAGGAGGTAGAAGGATGCTGATGCAGTCCTCTTCAACTGTGCACACTTCTTCCATCTAGAACACTCCTGTCTCTCTTGGGAATTCACTCAGTTGATTTAATTGGAACAGTTAATATCCCTAATCTAAAGAAAGGGTAATTTATCACAATTTGAAATGGTTTTACTTGGTACAAATGCAATCACCAGTGTAAGCTGTGAATCAGTACTATGAATCAGGTCTTGGGTGCATTGAAGCTTCAATGTAGTACTCACTGGGATAATATCTAGTGGATTGTGCTTTGCTGTTTCTGATGCCTGTACTGTTTTGCAGCTCATAGGGCTGATGCCAGTGACCCATCTATATGTAATCTAATTGGATTAATATTGTTAATTAATCGTTGATAAAAACCTGCAGCAGGCAGGTGGGTTTTCCTCTTGCCTCATGAGTTCAGTGAGGAGAATAGTACCTTTGAAGTTAGTACAATTTCTGTTTCTTGTCCCTCCATCTGTATGAATACCTGGTCTACACCAGTGCTAGTCTTGCAGAGAGTTGTCAGCACTCTGCAAACAGATACAGAAAGGGGATGGTGACCCAAATCTTAGAATGATTTACTATCTTTACAGTTGTATTCCATACACAGCTGAGCAAAAATGCCATCGAGTGTCAGTTTAAAATATTGGTTTTATTTTTAATTTGAAAATTGGTTTGCATTTTGCAAGAAGTGATTGAAATGGTAAAATGAGAAGGAAGGTGAGAAAATGTTGACCTGTCTTTTTCAGGGTCAAAATTAAAATTGTTGTAAGTAAGTTATTTACTTATATCAATCCAAGAGGGGTAAATGAGTCATTTTGTATGTATCATTAAATGAGCTCCTTGATGGAGAAAATAATATTTCACGATTAAACTATTGAGTATGGTAGCTGATAAAGAAAGGAGTGAGCATAATTTCTAGCAATGAGATTGAACCTCCGGATGATCTCCCTGCAATCCACAGCCCACCTTAGATCTGTTTTGCACTCTTAGCAGAATTAAATGCTGTCTCTGTGAGTGGAACTTCACCAGAGATGGGCAGGGCAGCCCTTTGCAAGTGGCTCTTGGTGCTGCTGGTTCAGGATCTTTCCTTGCTGTGAGTTTGCTAGCGTGGAAAAAGGAGAAGCACTTGTCCTGATGAACTCTCCTCTTGTGGCATTATCAAGGCTTGATTCATACGGGTGTGAAAGGAAGTAAGATCTTTAAAGTTCTCTTTATTGCCTCCTTGCATATCCTTTGAAAGCCTGAGAATACACGCAGGGAATTCTGTTTACCACTGTGATAACCAGTGTTCAAAGGCAGGGAACTTGTTCTGCCTTGGCTCTTGCTTATAGCACTGCCCAAGGTACAAGGAACAGCCTGCCCCCGTGTAAACGGAACTCAATTCCAGTGCTTTCATTCTCCTTTGCTCTTTTGTCTTTGTAGTAATAGCACCTCTTGTTATTGTACCACACTGAGCAGTCTTTTGGGACACTCGGCAAGGGTCCAACTGGAGCCTTTAGTGGTAGTGAGCCTTCCAAGTTTTCCTTTTTACCATGGTTGTTCTTATTTCAGGTGAGAGCTGCCGTTCCTATTGAGAACTGTCAGTATTCTGATGCAAGAGAATTTTATCTGTCGCTTACAAAGTATAGAAAAACAAGAAAACTTATTTCAACTCCTGCCATTCTGATAAGTCTCACATCAAGTTCTTTTCAGGAGAAGAGAGTCCTAGCCTCTCATTTTCTACATAGGTTTCTATTGTAACTTTAACTTAGCTTTAAAAAAAAGATTATTGTAAAACCTGTCATGTAGCAATGAATAATTGGTTAATTTCTTCATCTGGAGGAGGAGATGTCTTGATGTGCTCACATTCTTTCAGCACTTTGTCACCTGCTGTGTGAGCAGTTTGCTTCTTCTCAAGCTTCTTATCTGTTCAATGCAGTGTTGGAGGCAGGGCAGGGGAGGGGGTGTTTGAATGGACTCCTGGGTAGGGCTCAGACTGTTTCTGAGTCTGGTCTGACCCCTGCCACAACGACTGGGAGACATGCATGAGCAGCCATTCATTTGGCCCGTGTTCTTGTCCATGAATAACAGTTTTTGATTTCCAAGGCTGGCTAATTGTCACCTTCAGATACATTAAACAAACACGAAATAAAACTTAATAGTAAATACAGAATCCATCCACAAAGAAGGCTTTCCTGTGCATGGTTAAAAGGACATGAGTGAAGTACTGGGCTATGTGGGTGAAGTAGGAGAGATCAAGAACTCCTTTATGCTTTGGAGAAGGAAATCCAGGTACGGATGAGTGTGGTGGTAAAAAGCAAGAACGAAAAGAAGTTGAATTTGAGAGCTGGCTCAGGAGTGCAAAGAAGTAGAACAGGGTGTTTATTTTTCTCAAGTCTCTAATTGTTTCTAATGCTTTTTCTTTGTTTGTCATTTCAGATTGCCTATTTGGTACCAGTTGACCAGTTTCAGCTATTCAAGAGGCTGAAATTTGAACGTGGTATGAAACTTTTCGGTTTCTGTTACCTTGGTTTTTAAAATGTCAGTGGAAGCAGCAATATAACAAACTGTAAAGCACTCTGCCTTAAGACAAAGCCCACTGGATAAATTAAGGAAGAGGTGGAGAAAATATCAATATTTTGAAATTGTTTAACTGCAATCATAAAGTCCAATTTGAAATGATTTTGATAAAACAAAATCAACAGTGGCACCTTACTGAAATATAATCCTTTTACTCAAACTTGTGGGCAGCACTCACAGATTGTGTACCTGAAACACTGTCACCCTTCCTGCAATATGTTCAGCCTGGGTCCTTGAGGCAGTGGTTGTACAGGGAGAAAAGTGCTAGTAGAGTTAGACAGGGTGCCAGAGACTGATGCTCTGGTGCAGAGCACACATGATCCTTTAGTAGGGATCTTCCAGTTTGGGGATCTTCAAAACTATGAGAGATGGACCCTGTTGTCTGTTAGGAACATCTGCAAACACCCCTAGAAGAGAGTTTTTTCTCATGGAGAAGCCTTGTGCGTGTTCCTCTAGTATTTTTAAATTTTTCCTGATGGATCATTGGTCCCCTCAATACTGAGAAACGGCATATTAATAACACAGTTTGAAATTGAAGGTCAGAGGTATGCTAGCAGTCAGCATTCTGATTCAGGAGGCAAGTCCTAGCCAAGGCTGAAAAAGATGCTTGCCAGTCAGAAAGGTGAAGTCCCACACTGATTTTAAAGACTGACTCCAATTGGAAAGCCCCAGTTGGAAGTTGCAGTATTTTTCTAAGTACTCACACCAGTGTAGCTTGCAGAATAGTGTGTGGGTCTGGTCTGCCCTGACTCTGCTTGCCTTTCCTCTAAAGACTGTATTTTTATCGTCCTATATATGCATGCTTAGATGCTGATGAATTGGGAATATCTATGAAATTGCAGAGTTTTACATTAACGTACCTTAATGCACTTTAAAAGATGGTCAAATAGAAGAATGTATGTTTTTTACTGAATCTCATCTTGCCTGAAGTTCAGTGAGATGAACACGAAGCACAAAACCAGCAAAACGAGTACACCCAAATGTGTCCCAGAGTTCATGGGCAGGTGCAGATTGTAGCTGTGGTTTGCATATACTTAGGATGAATATTTTTAAAAAAATCCCAAGAGCAGCTTTCATTTTTGAATTCTATCTCAAATTCTACCTTCTTTTTTACTCTTAATTCCTTAGGAAGTTCCACCTGTTCATAAGCAAAGCACTGACTTGCCTACAGACCTGAACAGTAGAATTCAGAGCTTGCTACATTATCATATTAAAGAAAGAGAGGCATTCTTGAAATTCATTTGTCTGTTTTATATAAAATCTTTTGTGTTAAGAGACTGAAGACTGAAACTAAGGATTTCCTGGTATCTCTTCCTCTACAACCAGACAAAGCTGAACTCATGATCTTTTGTCCAATTCCCTGTGACATCTTGTTTTTGTTTCTTTTTTTTTTTTCATTGCCTCCCACTCATAGAAACCTGAAACTTGCCTATTTTTTAAATCCTCCTTCCCTTTTCTTTCTTGCCCAAGTCTTACAAATCTCCTCTACACCTCTACTTCCTCTCTTCATGATATTTCTAAGATCTGTCCTTTCTCCTCTATGATGAGTAAAACTCATCAGCAGGTTTAAACTGAGCCTTTTGGCCTTGTGTGTTCTTAGCAATGAAGCCAGCTTACTGATAACTTAAACTGTAACCTGGCCACGAGCATTAATGCCACCCCAGCAAGGTCCTTTTATACTTCCCAGGTTTAGCACTGCCCCTAGGACTGGCCTTTCTAGAGTCATCAGTTGAGCCTAGCTGATTTGCTTCTGCTTGCCTGAAGCTGTCTTCTCAGACTTGACCCCAGCTCAACAATGCTAGCCTGATTATCTTTTTCTGAATCTAGCAGTAAGCATTGCTGATGGCACTACTGGCACTGATTTCTGACTCTGGGACTCCTGACAAATGAGATCTGATCTGTGGCTTGTGTTTTCATCAACGCTTGTACAACCTAGCCATTTTCAAATCTCATGATATGCAAAAGCTGGGTCGCTGCTGTCTAGCCCTAATCTCTCTCACGGTCTCCTAACAGCCACAACCACTACGTACCTTTGTGACCCATTCTGACACCAGGCCTAAGGCAAACTCGGTGGCTCCTTGAACTGACAGCAAAAGTAGTCCCTTGGTATTTGTGTTCAGCCATAGGCTATCATGAACTTCAGTCAGGATGCAGCCAGATGGCCAGAGCTGATGTCAGCCAGAAACCAAGCCAAGTGTATCTTCAGAGGTCCATTAAATCATTGGAATTGCTTAATGGCGTAGAACATTTCGAAGATCTGCAAGATGGTGTAGTAGTAGCATTGCTCTAATCAGCCTTTTAGGGTTTCTTAAATAAAGAGAAAATTTACATGTGAAATATTTTGAGCTCCCTTTTCTTCTTAGTTTTCAGTTTTTCTTCAGACCAGGCACTGGAAACAGCTAGTTTGAGTTAGCTAGCATTTTTTTTTTTTTCTCTCTCTTTTTTTTTTCTTTCGTTCTGAGAAGTCACTGTGGTAAGGGAAAGAAATCTAAAGCAATATGTTCTCCAGATGTTGCTCTTGAAAGTACAATAGGCCAATTTCTGATTCTTAGAATAGACAGGTACTACACCGTCCTTCATTAATTTTATTCTGATTAACAAAACCCTCTGTTCAAACCCTTCAAGTTCCTGTATGTAGTCTCTTCTACTCTCAACTTCTGCTCTCAGCTTCTCTTGTGATAAGGGCTTTCTGTGCTCCATCTTGCTTCAGCACCCTGTTTGCTTTACTAGAAGTGTTAGAAATAACCAAATTCTTGGTGAAGTCAGGAGAGGGGTCAGTAAAACTGCTACCTTGGACTTCTGGAGGGCATACTTCAAAATACTCAGTAGGGGGGTTCCTTGGGATTCAGTCATGAAGAGAAAAGGGCTTCAGGAAGGTTGTTCTCTCCTCACGAAGGAAAGTCTTAGAGGCGCAGGAGAAGGCTGTGCCCCTGTGCCATAAGATGAGCTGGTGGGGAAGAAGATCAGCGTGGATGAACAGAGAAATTTTTCTGAGGCTCCAGGAGAAAAAAAAAGAGTCTACCTCCTGTGGAAAAAGGGATGGGCAGAGAGTACAAAGAAGTTGTTAGGATATGCAGGGAGAAAATTAGAAGGGAAAAACACAGCTTGAATTCAACCTGCCCACTGTAATAAAAGAGAACAGAAACCTTTTTTCCAAATACATTAAGTAAGAGGTGGGCTAAGGAGAATCTCCATCCTTTCCAGGATGCAGTGGGGAACATGACCACAGAGGATAAAGAAAAGGCTGGGGTTCTCAATACCTTCTTTACATCTGTCTTTAAAAGTCAGCCCAGTTATCCTTGGGTAACTCTACCCCCTGACCTGGAAGTTGGGATAGGGAGCAGAATGAAGCCCCTGTGATGTGGGAGTACAAGAAAGACTTTCACCTCTGAGTCTGTGCATCAGACGTTGCACCATGATTCAGATGGAATCTATCAGAAAACTACTATTCCACATGGACTGCCACAAGTCCTTGGGCCAGAAGGGATCCACCTGGGGATGCTGAGAAAACTGGCGTAGGTGATTGCAAGGGGACTTTCCATCATCTGGAGAGGTCCCAGAGGATTGGAGGCTTGCCAATGTGACTCCCATGTACAAGAAGGGATGTAAGGAGGATCCAGGGAACTGCAGGCCTGTCAGCCTGACCTCAGTGCCAGGGAAGGTTATGGAACAGGTCATCATGAGTAAGATTACACAGCACGTGCAGAACAAGCAGGAGATCAGGCCCAGCCAGCATGAAAGGCAGGTCCTTCCTGGTCAACCTGATCTCCTTCTATGATTGAGCAACCTGTATGGTGGATGAAGGACATAGCCTGCCTAGACCTCAGCAAAGCCTTTGACACTGTCTCCAACTGTATAATGGGAAGCTGGTAGCCCATGGCTTGAACAAGTAACCTCTTTGCTGGGTAAAAAACAACTGGAGGGCCAGGCCCAGAGAGTGATGGTGAATGGAGTCAAATTCAGCTGGTGACCAGTCATGAATGGTGCTCCCCAGGGGTTGGTATTGGTGCCTTTCAGTTTGATGTCTTTAGCAATGAGCTGGACAAGGAAATTGAGTGCACCCTCAGTAAGTGGTGCAGATGACACCAAGTTGGAAGGAAGTGTCGATCTGCCTGGGGGTAAGAATGCCCTTCACAGGGATCTGAACAGGCTGGATTGCTGGGCTGAAGCCAATGGAATGAAGTTCAACAAGACCAAATGATGGGTCCTGCACTTTGGCCACAACAACCCCAGGCTGCCCTTCAGGGCAGAGTGGCTGAAAGACTGAGTGGCTGGAAGAAATGAACCTGGCGGTGTTGGTCAGTGCGTGGCTGAATATGAGCCAGTAGTGTGCCAACAAGAAGGCCAACAGCATCCTGGCTTGTGTAATGAACAGCGTTGCCAGCAGGAGCAAGGAGGTAAGCATCCCCCTGTACTCAGCCCTGATGAGGCCACACCTTGAGTACTGTGTTCAGTTTTGGATCCCTCATAACAAGAAAGACGTCGAGGTCCTGGAACGTGTCCAGAGAAGGGCAACGAAGCTGGTGAGGGATCTGAAGTGGCTGAGGGAATTGGGATTGTTTAGTCCGGACAAGAGGAGGCTCAGGGGAGACTTTATTGCTCTCTTCAACTACCTGAAGGGAGATTGTGGCGAGGTGATAGTCAGCTTTTTCTCTAGCATAACTAGCAATAGAACTAGAAGGAATGACCTCAAGTTACATCAGGAAAGATTCAGGTTGGATATTATGAAAATTTCTTCTCCAAAAGCATTGGATCAGGCATTGGAATGACGTGGTTTGAGTCACCATCTCTGGAGGTGTTCAAGAAACATTTAGACATTGTACTAAGAAGCATGGTTTAGTGGGGAAGTATTAGTGGTAGGTGGATGGTTGGACTAGATGGTCTTGGAGATGTTTTCTGAACTTGATGGTTCTATGATTCTATTAAATTAGTGGGCAAGTGTTTCTCCTCTTGATCTGTATTTTTTTCTCATCAGTCTTCTGGTGATTAATAAGCTTTTCATCCATATAGACATTGCCCACCTACAGTCAAGCTCTTTGGCCAACAAAAGAACGTTAGCAGTGCTTAACCATGTAGAAAAGATGGGAATGCCACTATGAAACATCACCAAACTCTCCTGTTTGTTTCTTCATACCCCTCCTGCCTATTGCCTCTGGAAACCCCAAGATTGTTAGACAAAGAAAGGCCTTTCCTTCATAAACAGTCTGCTTTCTGAATATGATTCTCAGTTCCAAACATTTGACACATTCACAGAATGGACATAAAAATAACCCAGGGCTGAAAATGAGCCTTAAGGTGGAAAGTTTAGAAATTTCTATCCTTTCAGTTTGTCATGGAGAGTGGGTTCTGTGGTTCAGTGTAGGCTCTTAAGTGTGAAAAAAGAGTAAAGTTCTGGGGAACGAAGATTGTTTTAAAGGGAAGTTGCAGTGGCTGGGATGCTGATGTGAGCTATATCTTGATGGAGCTTCCAATGACCAACACGCATTTAAGCACTGTTATCAACTATCAGCAAGGGAGCTGAATCTTCTGAGAGACTGATTTTCTTAGAGGAGATGAGCTAACTTCTTAGAAAAGCTTCAGTCCAGTTCCTGGGTGAGAGCCTGCAGACTCTGCTTTAGCAGGAGGTTGGACGTGATGATCCCTAGAGGTCCCTTCCAACCCCTATGATTCTGTGATTCTGAGATGAATTTTGAGGAAAATTTTGATGACCCGAAGAACTTAACGCATCCCAAAGCTGTTTTACTCACCTCCCATATTTGCTACCTATTTTAATGTATCTTTCCTCTCTGTTACGTTATCTATAATAGACAGATAATATTGGGTTAAAAGTTTGTGGGAAATAATTGGTATACAATTTTATACCCATATGCTTTTTCTTCATCTGATAATGAATGTACTGAAAGCATCCAGTCTTCTTGTGCTGTGTTCTTAGAACACAGATGTTTTCAGGTTTAAATCAAGCTTTCTTACATATCATTAACTTACATGCTGGCAGTCATGACCTAGCCACAGGGCTTCTATGTAATTTATCTTAATAGAAAAAAAAACAGGAATTACTGCATCTGTGTTTATGATGGAGTTGATGTGGCCATCAGAAATAACAAAATAGAAGAATAGGATGTGGTTAGAACATATGCATCATATTTCTATGACAGTTGCCCAATAGTGAAAGTTGATGTGAAACTCCACTTTATGTCTAATGGAAAAACAGTCCATCAAAAGGGAAATATTCCTCATATTCTGTGGAAGGCATGCGCTCATCTTTTCAGTAGGCACCTCTTGGAAGCCAGATATTCTCTCTTCTTCAGGATGTTACATTTCCCACCTTTGCATCCTGCATCTTACTTGCTTGTATGTTTTGTGAAAACTATCCAGATCTCTGCCTGTCACAGGCACTGTTTGGGAAAGTGGACTGAGTATGGCTGAAATGGCTGTGGGGACACAAGGAAAAGGCTTAAGGGAGAAACAGCCCTAACCAAAAGATCGAACATCTCATCAGAGTAAAATAATAGCTTCTTTCCTTGTTTTGACTGCTGCTTTTTATTTATTTGTTTTTTTTTTCTGGTTTCACTTGTACTACATGGTAAAGCAAACAGCATGAGACAGCATGGATTGCAAAATACCATCTGTAGGTTCTTTGTGAAAATGGAGGAAGTGGGAGAGAAGGGAATTTCATTTCATGCATCACATCTTGCTGCAACTAATTTGTAAAAATCAGTAAGATTTACAGCCCTTCTTCCAATGAATGTCAAAACCAGACATCCTGTCTTTCATCCAAAAACAGGATAGGTGAATTTGTGTTTCCAAAATTGAGCATACCGCAGGCACTGGAGTTTTTCTTCCTTTAACTGCTGTTTATCCGCAGAAATAGTGTGGAACATACTGTGTGAAGACTGAAATGCAACAGTCAGTAGTAGGGCATGGTCTTACCCAGTTCAGAGCATCATCTCTGAAAGAAGCTTGGATGGCTTGCCCATCACTGTCTCTCTTTTCTCCCCGCAAATGAAAGTACAAGCTGTTTTTGGCAAAATATTTGTTTGCTTTTGAGAGTAGAGGAAGCATGTGTAAGAGAATGAGAAAGAAGAGAACTCAATTCATGAAGTGGCTTACAAATAAGGTAGTATGGGTGTTTTTGCTGACACATTCTAAATTATAGGTTAAAGCCTTTGCCGTGGATATGTGAAGTCTCCACATCTGTCAGAGGACAGACTAAAATATTACCTTTAGTTGGAGTAAGTACTTGTGTGCCCTTCAGCCAGCAGATCAGCTGGTTATCCTTACTAGGTTCCTCATTATAAGTGTCATACAGAACTGGGCAGGAGAGATGGAAGATAAGTGAGCACAGCAAAGCTGTGTTATCCCACACCACACGGACTCATCATGCCAACTTTAAATATGGGAGATTTGAGTGCTAGTCTTTGTTGGAACAGGTTCAAAGCTTTGTCTCCCACTTTTCATATTAAAGTTCTACTTTTGGAATAACCTGAATTAGGCCTTCCTGCAAAGCCCTTTTGGAAATATTCCATGTTCTGCACATAAGAGTGAGGTAGGTTTTAAGACAGAAACGGTCAATGACTGCTTTGCTGGTATTCACCTAATCTCCCAGGTGTTCTCCTTGCCACTGCTATGCATGTAGGTTGGAGTAGCATCCATGGAAATGAAAATCCAAACATAGGATTGTCTGAAATCCTCACCTTCAAAAAAGAATGAGGCTCAGCTTGCCTTGAGCAGAGGAGCTTTCTCCTACGTGTTTGCTCTCAACTATTAGAACTATGTTGGGACAGTGTTCCATCTGCTTTGTGGCTTTGCTAGTATGATTGTTGAAAACTTACTCTCCATTTGCCAAAAATCACCCCAAATATGTGAATAGTTTTACAGACGATAGTTTTGTCTGTTTCTATTGTTTCTGAACTACTAATGGATTAATTTGAAGTTGATTTGTTTCAGTTAGGGGAAGATATTGCCTGTTAGAGGGTTTTTTTTTCTTCCTAGCTTTAAGGAAGCAGAACACAGATGTTTGACATACTAGAAGATAACTCAGTTTCAGTGGATTATGAAGGCTGTGGGATGTCCTTCTCCCAGGTGTTTATGCATGTGTATCTACTTTTATCTATCTACTGATAATGTTCTATCTATGTACTGTTCGTGTATCTACTGTTTTCCTTATCTGAACACATTTCTAGTTGTACAATTCCTACTTTGTGGATATCTGGATCTGAATTGATATCATTGTTTATCATGCCAGCTGGAGCTTCTGCTAGATACCCATCCACCAGCCCCTTTCAATGTGAGTTGCCAGCAATGTCCTGCAGAGGAGCAGTGCAGAAAGGGGTGTGCATAGAAGGAAATGCCTTCAACTGTTTCAGCAAAATTTGCCAAAGAACATATTTCAGAGGTCCTTGTGTAGCCTATTGTTACAAGTGGGACAATATTTTATCAGCTGAGAGTACAGAATAATTCTGTAATGGCTGTTGACATCTCACAGTCAGGTATTTCTATGAATTGCTGTTTTGAAGGCTGGTATCAGAGAGCTTCCAGGGCGAGAGGAGATGCAGGTAGCTCCTTACAGCATGACAGCCCTAGGGAGGTTCTGTGGGGTGGGAGCATTTGGCTTCACTGCAGGGACTTGAGCAGTGTAAACCAGTACGTAGTAGGCAACCCTAGCAGTGAACGTGATTTGTCTGGGTTTCTCTTGCAAGCCCAAATTGCTTTAGTAAAGGTTAGAAAGTGAGAGAAATAATTGACATTTATTATTCACTGCCACGTGCCACTGTATGTAACTCATGGTTTCCACCCACTGTTTTACCTTGACTATTGTTGTAATCTGAGACCTGACCAATAATGCTAATATTAATCAGTTTGTAGATGGTGGGGAGATGTAAGTCACAGAAAGAGACCTGGCATTAATTTAATGACAGTCCTTCTGCTATGAACATGAGAGATATGGCATGGCTTGCACATGTGAAAGACGTAATGTCCTACCATTACAAAAGACACGTGCTTTTCAGACAGCAGCAGTTACCTTCATTGTTTTTGTCTCCCTATAAAAGCAACAAAAAGTCCTGTATAGTCTATTGCCATTATTATGATGCATCCAGTGCAGCAGCTGTTGAAGAACTCAGTTCTACACCTGCATGAGGAAGAGAAGTAGCCTCAAACACCACAGACACAGATTCAGAAGGCTTCAGTTTCCCCATGCACATTCAGAACCAGGTCTTGCATACCTCAGCATGCCACCAGAACGAGAACAGGGCCGTATAAATAGTTTTATGTCTGTTTCTTTTGTTTCAGAAGTCCATTTGGACCCTCAGAGAACATGGTGTCCTGCAGCAGACTGCCAAACAGTGTGCTGCATTGGACCAAATGAGTCGGGAGCACCAGTGCCAGTGGAGTGCCCAGCCTGCCACATGATGTTCTGCTCCTCTTGTAAAGAGGCATGGCACCCACAGCGCCCGTGCCCAGAAAACCAAGCTCTGGTAACAACAGAGCAGGGGTAAGAGTAAAACCCACAATGGCTGTGCTAGTTCTTCTTGGCATAGGGTGTTTGTTCTGTGTCTAACTTCAGTTTCATGGAACTGTTTTCTTAATGGCATCACTGATACTGTCCATCTCTGCTGGCATTTCCTAAATAGAATTCCAGTCTAATTTCTATTTTAAATTGTGCATGTTGGTTTTATATAGCATTAAAGACCACGAGAATGGAGTTTCACTTTCATATGATGTCAAATCCTACATCTAATAGTGGATATACTTCAGTGTATTCTATTGAATATAATAAGCTTCACACATTAAGTGTGTTAAGCCAATAACATTAGATGCTCCAGAAAATAAGAATCCACATTAGAAGCTGAATATCAGCAGTAATTATATTTACATTTCACTTTAATGTTTCCTTACTCTTCTAGATCGCTTATCGGAACAGAGACAGAAGCACCAATTAAGCAGTGCCCAGTTTGTCGGATCTATATTGAGAGAAATGAAGGCTGTGCTCAGATGATGTGCAAGAACTGCAAGCACACGTTTTGCTGGTACTGCCTACAGAACTTGGATGTAAGTGCCACAGAGAAAAAAATATCTAGATGGAGGCTTACTGGGGGCTGAAGTTAGTCTGAAGCTCCACACAAAGTTCTCTGCCAACCTAGGAATTCTAGTTCTAGGAATAACTTGGCTTATTTCAGATGCTAATTTCATTCCTTTTTTTCATCCAGTGCTTTTATTTATTTCAACATTCTTTTTTTCATAAAGGATTATAGCCATATCCAGAGGTCCCATGGTAGCTCTTTGAGGGAAATGAGATGTACTGGTTACTTTCTGGAAGCTGATTACAGCATTACCTTTCTCCAATGTCTCCTTTCAGTGCAGTAGCTACAAATGGTTTGGTTGAGAGTATGAATTCTTCTACCTTCTCCAGCCACGTGGATCACAGACTGTCCAAAAAGGGCATGGTACTGGGAAAAATTTTCATGGGAAGATCTGTTAAGAGCTCATATAAATTAGGTCTCTTTACAAGTCCATCTCTAGTGCTGAGTTCATTGAAGATAAAGATCAGTTGATATGATGATAAAGCTGTTGGATTATGAATGTGGGTTATGAAATGCAAGTAGCTAGTTGTTTCTCAAATGATACCAGCTAGTCTCAGCTTTTGTGGACCTCAGTCTTTCTAACAGGATTAAGACTACAAGAAGTAATAAACTCTGGTACATGAGTTTCTCTTGCTTGCACAGTCACTGGTAACAAATGTGGGAGTGTGAAAATAACATTTCCAGCACTTGAAATAAAATATTGAAAGATGCACAGCTTTTCTTCTTCTTTCTTGTACTCCACAGCCAGCAAACAATGAGACTTCCTCATTCTTCAATCTTTGTTGCATGTTTAACTTAACATCATGCCCTATTTTTGGATGTGGGAGTGCACTTTTTCAGCATCTGTCTTCTGGCTTGCCTCAGAGTACATACAGTACACAGTGTTTGCTTAACACCATGCTGAGCTGGAAGACCATCAGATTCACAGTTTTGGTAGATATGTCCTCACTAAGTTTCAGCCTGTTCTGGAGGAAAAAGGAAAAAATAAATTGTAGCTATGTGGTTCAAATACAGTCTTTCTAAATGAGCAAAGTTACAGGAACACCAGGTTTAGATGTAGCTAACAGCTGCAGAGCTGAAGAATGAGGCTGAAGAATGAAAGAGGAGGCAGCATCATGTTACAATGCAGCTGGCAAAGGGGAGAGTAATGTGGAGCATTTGTCACATTCTGAATTAAAATGGACAATCCAGTATTGCTGGGAAAAGAAAAAAGAAACGGTCATTTCCTTTTTTTTTTTTTCTTTTTATAATTATTTTATTGTTAAATCTATTAAGAAATTGGAGGGATAGCAGAACAGAAGGTAGAAGTATCTCAGAAGGTAATACCTGAGATTGCAAACTTCCTGAAATATCTTCTTCAGAAGCCCCTTTAGCATCACCAAATAACAGACTAGGTAACTGTGCAGTAAGTGCAATGCATATTACTTAACATTTTTTAAAAGCACGTGAGGGAAGGAGCTATACAATAACTTGGGTCCTAAATATACTGCACTGTTTGGGACTGCAAGAAGTTTCTCTGGATGAATATTTGGAAGACAGATGAGTTTGCCTGTCAGCAGCTGGTGGTTTTATGGCAGTGTCGGGAAAGTTGTATTTCCAGTCCAGTTCCCACACTGTAACCTCCTCTTTCAGCTTCTTCTTCTTTTTTTTTTTTTTAGAATGACATCTTCTTAAGGCATTATGACAAAGGCCCTTGCAGAAACAAGCTCGGCCATTCGCGTGCTTCGGTGATGTGGAACAGGACGCAGGTGTGTTCCTAGTCAGCTAAGCAGAACAATCATGCATGTGTGAAGCAAAGAGATTTTACCCTTCAGCAGAGAACCAAGATTGTTTTTCATGCTTTCATTTTTTAGCTTATTCCGTGCTTATGCATGCACATGCATTTTGTTTTTCACGTTAGCTAAATATGTATTTTTCCCCATTATGTCTTGCAGGTTGTAGGGATCCTCGTTGGACTAGGTATCATAGCACTGGTGACCTCTCCCTTGCTGCTTGTGGCATCTCCATGCATCATCTGCTGCATTTGCAAATCTTGCAGAAGCAAAAAGAAAAAGCATAGCCTACCTACAACCTAAAAGTCTGTGTCTGTTTGAGCCTGTATCTGTACAGTATACATTTGTGAGAAAGCACAACAGTTGGATTTTGGTGCCATACCTATCAAATAATGCTTCCCTTTTTTCTTTTTTTCTTTTTTCTTTTTGGCCAATTTTTGGGATAAGTGCCTATTCTCTACAGGCTACTCTATTGATAACAAGTGACAAGGTGGGAGAAGTCTAGATAATTGTACAGTAGTATGGTATATGTTTTTGCTTTCTGACAGAAAAACATAACACCATTCAGTAGTTCATACCCTCAAGTACGAGCCACCTCTTGAGACTGCTAGAACTCTACCATCTTCTGTCAGCCACACATGAATCAATTCTGCAGTATTAATCTGCTTTTGCAGGCCCAGTTGTTACTGTCATGCTTTCTGTTAGTTCTTGGTGAAAGTCTCTGAAAGTTTTGAGTGCATTTTAAAAGGGGAAGAGAGGAGGCTTGATGTTTTTCTGTCTGCCAGCTCATCCCATTAGAGGTAACAAACTGTTAAAAAATGTATTTGACAGCTTTCTGTGAATTGGCAACCATGGCATTTCTATCAGCGTTGAAATCAGTGAGTTTTATATTACTGATTCCAATGACAATTAAAAGCCAACAAAACTATTTCTAAGGGAGAGCTGCCTTTTAAGAGACTGGACTAGCTTGAGAAAGCTGTGTTTTTTTCTGATCAGACATGCTGTATCTACTTTGAAATGTAAGGAGTTTGTATATTTCCTTGCCATTGGGCATACCTTTTGTCAGTAGCATGGGTATAAATTCACCATCAATCTAATAATTTAGGAAAGGTGGTGATACAGCTCCTATTCTGTTCAGTACTGGGATCTTGGTTGTGTGTGTATACAGTGACCTCATGTCCGTGGATGTACTGAGTGCATAATGCACAATTTGTTTTCTAGGAAGTCAGTATATATTTTTTGAACAGTTTACATGGGATAGCAGCAGGAACCCTGTAATGTTACTCACAACAGGATAAGGAAAACCCTCTCTTGGACCTTCTGAACCTGCTGATGTAAATACTTGAGAAATGCTGTGTAACCATCAGTCCACAGGTGGATATTTCTTCTGTCCTGCTCAAGGTTAACAAACTGTTACATATCATTTTTTAGTTATTCTGGATCTGTCATTTAATACAGCCTTCATTTTCATTTGGTGCCTCACCGTCAAACTGATTCAGACCCTACTATCAGTTACACCAATATAAATTCACTGAAACCTCCCTGAAGAGCTGAAGTTACTTCGGGCTCACTCAGGAGTACCTGAGATCAGACTCTGCTCCCCTGAGTTTATTTCCTTAATGGCTGGTGCTCCTCATAACCCTGGCCTGCAGTGGCTTTTGTTCTGGGCTCCCAGTGCATTTTATATCTGTGGGAACTGATACAAGTTTGCACTATGTGATCAGTTGTAATTCCAAACCCCTTGTGATAAGGGCTGCAATATTTAAATGAGATGCTTGGTCTGAGAATTGTCTCAGGCTCTTCCTCCTCTTGTCTACCCTCCTGCATGCACACGGTGCAAGGCACCAGAAGAATGTTGTGAAGAGCATCTCTTCTGTTGCATTTGGCTGAACCTCAGGAACTTCGCCTTCTTGGCAGTCATAAATGTGACCTTCCTTTGTTTAACGTCGCCCTCTGGTTCCTGTAACAGAAGTGGTAGATGTTCTTATTTTAAGAAAGTGCAGTCTGTTGAGCAGACTAGCATGGACAGAGGCCTTAAATGATACTGTCTGTTTTACTTCTACATTGATTTATTTTATAAATGCTGTCTGATTTTGTTACCAGTGGCGGTGCTTGCCAGTTGGAAAGGCTGTATTTATTCTTCATCCATAGCCTCTAAGGGAATCAGAAAAATAGTACATTTTAAATGTAAAGTGCAATGCAGGCAACTACAATTTATAATAAGTGGAGAATGTTTTCTGTATGTGGTTGTTTTTTGTTTTTTTTTTTTTTTAAGAATAGTAATGGTTGTGCTTGGGGGCAGTTATGGCATATTAAAGTATCCAGCCCTTGGCTTTGCACTATTTTTCTACCGATGTTTTTATGGCACTACTGTCATCTTCAGCTTATTTATGAACTTGCAGTTAAGAGTCTTACTATAAGAAAGCCTGAAGAACAAAGGTATAAGAGCTGTACAGTCTCACTGACCATAACCAGCATTGTGAAGTACTGAGAGTCTTTGCGTGTTGAACTTAGTTGTTTTTTTGTGTTTTGTGATCATATTTCTGCTAACCAGTTTCTTTCTTTGCCTGCTTCCTCTTTCCCTTGCAGATGCTCAATGAAATGAATGTTTCTCCTGACTTTTCATTAATACTGCCATGTTAATGAAGTTACCAAGTTCTTCCCTCTGTTAAAGGAATGCAACTGAAGGCAGTATCTTGCTCGGAATACACTATTAGACATTAGTAGGCTGTTTACAGTTTCCACCTCTTTTAGCTCTTTAAAAGGTCTCTAAAGATAATACAGCTGTGTCCATAGAGGGGCAATTTGTTTTAATGATTTATAGGGCAATATTTTATAAAAGCAGCACATACGTGTATAGCTATAAAGTCTAGGAAGGCAAGACTATTCTGTTTATTTTTATTAACTTCTCAATCTGAGTGCAGGGTAACATCTTTCAGAGACTCATACTAAATAGCAGAGATAAAATGTGCCTTTTCCATGTTCAATTTTTACTGCTTGTACCAGTTTAGATGTCTAGCGGGGTTACCAAAGGAAATTCAGTATCCAGGTTTTAGGGCAACCTAAGAGCCAGAGTGCAAATCTGGTCACCAAAGTAGCAGATTGATAGCAATGGCCAGAGTTTAGCAAATATCCACAAAAACTGGATAAAGAAACGCGAACTCCAGGTACACCTTCCTTTCACTGTGTAGATGGAACAAATTGACAAAGAACAAAGCTCTAGAAATACTTCAGAGCTTAAGCTAGAAATCTTAGGATTATTTTATTTAAAAGGCTTTGCACAGCGTACTGTATATCCTGACTTTTCATTGCATAGGAATTCCTGAATATGTGCTTTAAGTGGACTGTGAGCTACTCATATGGCTGAACTAACTCATCTGTGCAGAAGTTCAGGGAGCAGTAGGGCCCTATCTCTTGTTTTCCAGTAGACAAATATTTTGTACCAACTCATCACACATCTAAGGTTTCCAAAGAACTATATGAACAATAGACATTTTGCAGCGTTTCTTTCTTTCAAAAAACAAAAATTATAAGAGAAATAATTGAATAGTAGAATGGTTTTTGTTAGAGGGGACCTTGAAGATCTTCTAGTTCCAACACCTTGACCACGGACAGGGTTATCAGCCACCAACTCAGGATGCCAAGGACCCATCCAACCTGGTCTTGAATGCTTTGAGGGATGAGTTACCCACAGCTTCTCTGGGCAGCCTGTGCCAGAGCCTCACCACCCTCTGAGTAAAAAATTTCTTCCTAACATCTAACCTAAATCTCCCCTCTTTTAGTTAAGTGCCATTCCCCCCTGTTTTATCACTGTCAAGCCATCTAAAAAGTTGGTCCCCCTTCTGCTTGTAATTTCCCTCCAAGTACTGGAAAGCTGCAGTGATGTCTCCCTAGAGCCTTCTCTTCTCCAAGCTAAACAAGCCCAACTCTTTCAACCTTTCTTCACAGGAGAGGTTCTCCAGCCTCTCTGATCATCTTCATGGTCCTCCTCTGGGCCTGCTCCAACAGCTCTATATCTTTCTTGTGCTGGGAGCCTCAGGCTTGAACACAATACTCCAGATGGGGCCTCAAAAGGGCCAAGTAGAGGCAAAACAATCACCTCCCTCTCCCTTCTTCCACTGCTCTTCTGATGCAGCCCAGGATGCAGCTGGCCTTCTGAGCTGCAAGAGCACACTGCTGGCTCATGTCCACCTTTGTGATGTTTCCCCTTTTCCAATCACCAGGGACTTGCCAGATAGCCACAATTTTTTAAATATATATGAAGATTGACTTGGTAACCACACCAGCCAGTTCCTTCAGAACCCTGGGATGCATGTCATCAGGCCCCATTGATTTGTACACATTCTGCCTCATGAGATGGTCTCAGGCTTGCCCTGCTCTTACACTGGGATTGATTTTACTCCCTTAATCCCCACTGAGAATTTCCAGGACACAAGTGGTGTGAGGAGCCTGACTGGCTGTAAAGACTGAGGCAAAGAACCTCATTAAGTACCTCAGCCTCCTCCATGTCTGAGGAGGCCAAAAATAAAATAAAATAAAGAATCATCATTTTATAAAAAACTTATTGCAATAGCATGGCAAATAGTAACTAAAAAATTTGAGTAGAGGAGGAAAGGTTCTAGCTGCTTTTAGCTCTGCTGAGTCAACGTAAGTCCACTCTCTTGAGTTCTATCTATGAGATGTGATACGTTACTGCCAGCCTTCCCACTCTCTATCCTTACCATCTATCCTTCTTCCTTCTGGCTTGGGACATGTGTAGGTAACACACAGGGGAGAGAACTCAGAGCTGGGTGCATTGTAGGAGCTGGGATCTATGGCATATGACCTGGCCTGGCTCCATCACCTGAAGCAAATGCTTCTCATGCTATAGCATATCTCTGCAGTGTTTGTTATGTTATTGTAGACCTATGGGAGATGGTAAGGGTGGACATTCAAGAGTTGGTTATTTTTCAGTGGTGCATGAAGTTAGTTAACTCTAAGAAGAACATGAGGGCTTACAGTAACTGGTATTTATACAGTGTTTTTATGGGGCTAGGTACTGTTACCTGTCCAGTAACATAGCATAAAGTATAGGTCCAAAGAAAAGTTTAAAATATACATAATTTTTACTTGAATAAACTAAGAGAAACTGGATACTATCTTCATATTTGCTTGGAGATATGCAAGTGGACAGCAATCAACTCCATTTCCACAAACTAACAGCAAAATAAACTTTTAGCTGCTCTGTTTGTGGTACTGCAGCAGGCAGCTGTGTTGCAGTGCCTGCTGCTTTAAAGGTCTGAAATCTGTTTTGCACTGTGTTTTCCTTTTCACAGTCACTCTTTTCTTCCTCAGACCAGATTCCCTTTAAGATCCTATTTTTCATCCCCAGTCTCAGGCCAAAGATTTTTAGAGTGAAATTAGTAGATTTCCTTATGTGAAAATAAAAGCCTTCTGACAATTTTCTCACAGATTTTTTTAAGAAATATGATGCTGAGGTAATGACCAAAGGTAGAAAATTCCAGCTTGGGCTTGTTTAGAAAAACTACATTTAAACTCGAGAGGTGGTCTTGGCATACGTAACTAAGGACTGCTTTGTTAGAGTCCTACAACTTTTAAGCCTCACATTTCTAGGAAATATGCTGTGAAAAAAAAAAAATCACAGCCTATATACATGTTTCAATTATATACATCAAGAAAGATTCTTTTGTAGGCACTCAACAACCTTCCCCATTCCCCTGGAATCTTTCTAGAGTGAACTTGTACAGTAAGATAATTTGAAATATACAGTAGATCAGATTAACTGTTCTAGCCATACAGCAGTGGTAAGATATCTCTCTCACATGTAAGACCAGGCCCTAAATTTTGTGGATTGCAATAAAAACACAAAGATGTACCTTTCCTAGAATGAAAAGAATTGATTCTTCTGCATTCTGTCGAAAGGTGAACTTACTGCTAAGATTATGAAAAACCTTCCATCTCTTTTTTTCTTTGTCCTCTTGTTAGTTAAGTAATGTAGCAAGAACATAATGCTTTTGCAGAACAGGAATCCCAAAGGTCTGTTTTGTCACTACGTTCAGTTATGCAGATCCAAAGCATTTTTGAAAACTCATTATTTATATAATTCATACATAATTTATGTTTTGTAATTATAAAATACAGATTTTGAGGGCTGTGATACATTTTACTGTATGATACATTTATTTTAGTTGCATTCAGATTGGAAATCTTTCCTCTTCTTCCTGGGGAGAAAGTCATTGTGTTCCTGGCAAGGTAAATTCCTATGGTTTGCTGCAGTAAATGTTTTGTGCTATGTTTTACTTGTGCTTTGTTATGTCTTGTTATGACCTCTCAAGTTAGTTCTCTGTATCAAGCAAATACTGTGATTAGGGAAAGTATTTTCCTAGCAGTGCATTTTGGTGACTGCCACAATTTGGACTATACAAGATGATGATGGTTGACAAGATCCACCGGCTTTTTAGAGGACATGACCTCATTCTTTCCCTTTCTCTTACCCCTTCTGCCCAAGGAGGTTTCTTTTTTCCTAACTGAGAACTAGGGACTTCTCTCATTAGTCTGTGCCTTCTGGATGTCCAGGCTGGTGCAGCTACTTCTGGTGGCTACGTGCTGGGAGATCCCAGACAGGTTGAATGTGCGGTGCTGCAGCGTATGTGCAGTGAATTTCTTACGTTTCAGGAAGGCACCTGGTGGCTTCCAGCTGCTGGGACATGTGCAGCAGATGTGGTTGGTGGAAGAGGGACTTTGTCCAAGTGGCTTTATGAGTGCCACCAGCTGTAGGGCGACCAGCTGCAGGACACATGTGTGGTGCTGAGCCACTGCAGCACTGCAGCTGTGATGCTGGGCCATGTCACCATGCATGCGCATCTCCTGGAGTGTTGTCAGGGCCACCGTCATCTCTACCTTACACAGATTCCACAGCAAACCTCTGTTCCTTCAGTTTTCCAGTATCTGCTACTTGCCTGTTTCTATTTCAGAGAAACCTCAGATCAGATGAGTTATTTGGGGCTGGGCTGGTCTTGGCATTCATTTAGCCTAAGGTCTAGAAAGAAAAGCGAACTGCTATATCCCCTGCTGATACCAGCATCAGGGGCACCAAGTGTCCACTTGTGAGAACTCTTCATCTGCCACAGTGTTGCATATTTTTGAGGGGGAAAAAAAAAAAAGTGCTTTTTTTGTTTGTTTCTAAGGCGTACTTTGAGCTCTGAGCCCAGCACCAAGACGTGGTCCTGAGTGCAACCTGGACTGGCAGCAGTCACAGACCCTGCTGGGTGGCAGCATTGGGCTCAGCCCAGCCGTGGTCCCCCAGCTCTTGCTGGCAGGAGCAGGACACAGGGCTTCTATTGCTGTGCTGGGCAGATGGTGTGGAAGGGAATGATTAAATTGCAACGGGAGGAAGCAAGTCCCTCTGCAGAGGGTCAGCCCCTGCTGTTCAGAGGGACCTGTCTCCTGCACTGTGCTGCACGAGGGTGAAATCCTCTTCAGTGTTCAGAGGTCGTTTACCTGGTACTTGGTTGAACTTACGTTTTATTTATCTGGGTTTCTTCCTTTCTTCCAGGTAATACACTTTCTTCACCACTCTTATCCTGGTGAAGGGCAAAAGGGTTTGATCTTTGTAAGATTTGTTAAAATATTTTTGTGTTTATAAGAAAACTGACGTCTAAAGAAATAAGCGCTTTTGTAAGATTTTGTTGTATGAGTCAGCATTTAAACATTTTACAGATGCAATTTTTTGCACTCTCTCTGCGTACATTCATAAAAGTATATATTTATTTTCTGTCTTTGAGGTTTACTTTGGTTTTTTTTTCTTCTAATGTTACAAAATGCAATATGTGCGACATTAAATAATAGTGAAAACATCACATTTTGTTGTAATTCTCTATTAAACTGTCTTTGAAAAGATGAACATTTGGTTAAAAAAAACTATGGCGATAATTCAGATGTATTTGAGGTGCTTACTGGAAATGTACAGGATAAAAGGGGCTGGAATAGTTGGAAGTAAAATCTTGATTCTTATCTACTTTCTGAAAAATGAATGAAATCAAACTGCATGCAATACCTCCCCTGGGTTCCTTAACAACCTTTGAGATTTGTGCTCATCCATTTACAGAGAGTGGGACGAGCTCTGGCATAGCTCCCACATGCTGTTGCAGTTTTCCCTCTGCAGATGGGGCATGGGACCCCTGTAAACCCGGCCCTGTGTACACCAGTGGGGACCACATATGGAAGGCTGCAGGAGGCCAAGTCTGCTGCTTTCAAGCCCTTTCTCATCCTTGTCCTCCCTCATTCTGGCCTGTCCTTGTGGCAAATCTAGGTTTTGTGGTTTGTGTTGCCAAAGGATATAATGAAGCATTACACAGCCATGTAATTCCAGATAAACATGCTCCTTGGTTTTCTCACACACACATATCCTGCTGTGTTTGTAAGGGACAATCACAGCTATGTTCTTGAGCATCAAATACTCAAGTTGTGTTTACTATTAAGTGTTCCTAGCTTAGCTACAATTACTCAGCACCCAGAAACAGGATTTTCCAGCTGAGTGACCACAGCCCAACCTGCCACATGGGGAGCTATTCACCTCAGCAAATTATCTGATAGATCAGGAGAGTTTGGGCTTTGAGGACACATTTTTTGAGAATGAGGGGTGAGGGGAAAGATGGAGAAAGCTGTTTTCCCCTGTCATTGCCTTCGTAACCATGTCACCATTGTCACCTACTGCTTAAAGTCTCAGTCACACCCAGGCATTTTTTCCCACCAGTTTGCTCGGAGTAAATTCAGCACCAATATTATTCTCTTTAAATGCACTCATTTTTATTGACTTATTTTTGCAGGCTCTAGTTTTGTTCCATTAATGTGCAACAATGCAATGGCAGCACATCAGTCCATACAGTAACATGCCTGACACGTTGCAGCAGAGCAAATACTTCCAACACAGCAGTTTTCCATCAGAGGAGCCTGCAGATGATAGAAGAACCAATATTGTGGTGGGAATGTATAAATTCCATCAAATTCAGGGTAGAAACCAGCCGTTGGCAGCCTGTGTGCCTGGTGCTTTGCCAGCTACCAGCTGCCATTGGTGGGCAATCTGCCTGGCTCCCCACCTGGTGGACAAGTGAGCTGCTGGCTCCTCACCTGCCAGCTTGGGGCAAAAAACATTATCCATGAAAACTTCAACATTTCTAAATTTTTCTCCTATTGTTAAAATTCCAGATTGTATCAGCATGAGCAATTTTCAGCTGAGAAGAAATTGCAGACGCCTCGATGTGGTCACACCTTCCATGCACACGTGTTCTTCAGTAGAAACAAGAACTAATTACCACATTCAATTCACTTACAGTTCATTCACTTACCATGTGCACAGAGCACTGACACTCACCATTACTTCTTCCAACCCAAATATCTGGCCAGCTTTGGAAAGAAAAGAAAAAAAGAAAGTTTATGTCCTGAAATTTGGTTTTCTTCCTATTTCAACATGTCATTCTCCCCAGTTCCTTTACTTGTCATGAAGACTAATATTCTTCAACAAACAGAGGTTTATCTCAGGGTTATTTATGAATAAACCCCTGGATTTTAAACTCCTTGTATTTGTTAAGGTTCCAAAAGATGTCATCTTCTTAACTTGTCTGTATGTATATAGCAGCTATCTGCTTTCCATGCCCACACTCCCTTCTTCACAGGGATGAGGGCTGACTTCAGCACTACCTTCAGCTTTATTTTTCCCTCTGCTGTGACAGACGTTACTCACATCATCCTTGTAAAACACCTCCTCTGATCTCCCAATGAGCAATTTGATGTTTTGCTCTGATGTGAGCCTATGGACAACATCTGCACACCCTACAGTAGTTCTGTCATGCTACTTTGCATGGCCCACGACCTTCGTGCGGATGTTTCCCCCTCAGCAGCTGTCAATGGCATCCAAGAAGGCCTCCAGGAAGGCCTCCAAGAAGACCTCCAGGGCTATGTCCAAGAGATACCTTCAATGGTTGCACTGTGAGGTGACCAAGCTCAGCTCCACGTTGAGTTGTCCACCCCTGAGAGGTGACCCAAAGGTGACAGGTCCTTTGGAGGTGCTTCCTCCTCTCTTACACATAGGACACTCCAAGTGTCTGCTCCCATTCCCCATGTCTCAGTAGTGGTGCTGCAGTCAATTGTGGCCAGTGTGTGGAGGCACACTGAGTCTCGCAGGTGTCCTGCAAGCAAACTCAAGGCAGCAAGTCTGTACTGTGATTTTCAACAATAAAATTCTTCCTTGTTATTCTTTTCCCTAAATTGAGCTTTCACAGCCTTGCAATTAGGGCAGCTGTGCTTTAAAGTTAAGTGGGAATGCTGGAATAGTTGCTGTGTATCGGAGCTTCTGAGGAATAGCCTGGTGTTTACACCTGCCCAAAAATGTGCCTGGGTTTTATCAAAAAGGGAAAACTGCCAGAACCATGGCTTCTCAAACTGAGGCTGTGAAAAGAAGGGTAGTAGTGAGGCCTCCAAGCAGGAGAATCCCTAGTTGTCTTAAGGTTGAAATTGGCTTGTTTCTTTTTCCTGAGTACTATCATGAATTATAGAAACAGAAATGTGTTCCTGATACTGAGCTCCCATTAGCATGAGTAGGCACAATCTCGCCTTACCAAGAGCTTTGTCAATGTCAAAATATCAAACTTTGAGAAAGCCTTGGAGGATTGGTCAGTTAGCAAACAATTAGGTTTTCTGTCTTGGCTAATGAACTGAATTTAAGCCCAGGTGAGTGGCTGTGCCAACAGTAGCCTGTGCTGCTGCCTGTTGCTGGAAATCCTGCTGCAGGCTGTCCTGGAAGTGGCAGCAGCTGGTGGGAGGCTGTTCTGGGAGCACTGGCTTTCACTGTGGCAGCGTGCCTGAGCATCCCGCTGCTTGGCTGAGCCTGCAGGTGGGCTCCTGGAACAAGGCTGTGGGGAGCAACCTGTGATGGTGCCCAGGGGAAGTGCTAAATATGGGGGGTGGTACATCAGGACCTTGGGGCTTGCTCAGCTGAATGTGTTTTGGGAGCAATCTATTTTTAATGATACCTTTTCCCATTTTGAGAGTGTTTGCCTTAATAGTAAAGGTAGAGATGCTTCAAGGCACAGCAGGACCCGTGTAGGAAAGGACAGCAGATGTGATGTTGTTATGGTGGCCCACCATCATCCCGTGTCTCCCTGGTGTGTGCTCTGAGGTGCTTGGCTGCCAGGAACTTCTAGTAAGGGCCTGGGATAGCTGTGGAAAAATGTTGTCCTTCTCTCCTCCATCAGCTCTTTGTTTCCTATGGTGAATGGATTCCTATGGCAGTAGTTTACTGGTGACGATGTCCTGGTGTCTGAGGGGTAGGTTGCACTGGTGGCTCTCTCAGAGTTCTGCTGTTTCCCCAGAAGCTTCCAGTGGGTCAATGTCCCCTGGCCTCTCCAGAGCACCCAGCAGCCCTGGAAGGATGGATGTTGCAGGGAAAGTGGAAACTTGGCTGCAAGGAGAGGAAGAAAGTCGTTCAAAGAAGGGAAAGGTAAATGTGTCTGTGCGTATGGGGGAGGGGGAGGAAGTGATGAAAGTAATATTTAAGAACATGTTTTTAATGTTAATTTTGATAAGATGACTCAATTCTGCTGCCAGCCAGAGTGGAAGCATATGGGATCAACAAAAAAATAAGTAAAAGGGAAAGTGCTGTGTGTGCCACTGCAGGAATTCTGGCTTTTTTTGACTGTGGGGTGATTTACTTGGCACCTGTCCTGATGGCTGCTGATGAAATCCCCCTGGGTCATAGGGAGAAAAGAAAGAATTCTGGCCCTGGAGCTGTCTGGGCTCATTGAAGGTGCTTTAAGCTAGGTTTGAAGGGGGAAAAGGGTGATAGCGAGCCTGCTGACTACAAGGTGTGGGGTAGCATAGCCAAGTCAGAGGGACAGGGTGCTACTGGGGCCCTCAGCCTGCTGCATCTTAGAGGAATATACTAGGCAGCAAGCTGTCAGGGCTCATCTCCAGGGCTTTAAATTAGATTTGATGGGCAAAGGGAATGTTCTGCTGAGGAATAGAGAAGAGCCAGGGAACTCTGTCGCTTTAGGAAGCAGTGAGGAAAAACCTCAAATTTGTCCCAGACGTTTTTGGGAGGTAATGCGGCCCAGCTGATGTGCCTCTATACCGATACACACAGCAAGGGAAATAAGTAGGAGGGGATGGAAACTGGTGGTGCAATTGGAAAAGTATGATCTTATTGCTATCACAGAAATGCACTGGGATGATTCACATAACTGGAATACCATTATTGAGGGCTGTGAGCTCTTTAGAATTGATAGGCAAGGTAGGAGGGGTTGAGGTGTTGCCCTCTTATGTTATGAAGTGGATAGACTGTGAAGAGCTCTCTCTGAGAAACAGTCATGAACAGGTTGAGAGCTTGCAGTTTAAAATTAGGGGCCAGACCAATAAAGCACACCTGGTTTACCAGGTAGACACCAGCATCTACCACAGGTCATTTGATAAAGGGAAGCCTGTTAAAGCTTTCTTACTATAGCTGCAAGAAGCATCATGTCTGCAGGCTGTCATCCTGGTGGGGGGCCGTTTCAACCACATGGACATCTGCTGGGAAAACAACATGGTGACCTGCAAGCAATCCAGGAGACTCCTGGAGTCCATTGACAATAACTTTCTAGTTCAGTTACAGGATAGACCCACAAGAAATGAAGTCTTGCTGGACCTGGTGCTCACCAACATGTAAGAGATCATAAAAGAGGTTAAGATCAGAAGCAGCCTGGGCTGAAGCAGCCATGCTCTGGTCATGTTCATGATCTCAAGGAATGTGGGCCTAGCAAAGACTGGAGTCAGGACCCTAAAATTCAGGCGAGCAAACTTCAGGCTTTCTGAAGTATTGTTGGATGAGATCCCCTGGGAAACTGTCTCTAGGGACAGAGAGCAGAGGAGATTTCCATCCCTCAGAATAAGAAACAAGGCAGACAAGGCAGGAAACCAGCATGGCTGAGCAAGAACCTGCTGTTCAGTCTGAGGGGAAAAAAAGGAAAGGCATAAGCAGTGCAAGTGGGGGTGGGTGGCCTGGGAAGAATATAGGGATGCTGACCAGATGTACAGGAATGGGATCAGGAAAGCCAAGGTGCAGATGGAATTGAACTTGGCAAGGGATGTGAAAAACAACAAGAAGGATTTTTTTAGATGCACTTGGCACAAGAGACTGGCAAATGAGGGTGTACCTCTGAAAAGAGGGAGCAGGCCTCTTTAGACGAGGAGATGGCTGAGGTACTTAATGAGTTACTTGCCTCAGTGTTCATGGATAGTTAGGCTTCCCACACTTCTTGTGTCCTGGAAATTCTAAGCAGGGGTCAGGGGAGCAAAATCACTCCCAGTGTGAGAGCAGAGCAGGTCCAAAACCACCTCATGAGGCCGAGTGTACAAGTCTATGGGGCCTGATGACATGCATCCCAGGGTTCTGAAGGAATTGGCTGATGTGACTGCCAAGTCAATCTCCAAATGTATTTAAAAAATCATGACTTCCATATTCAAGAAGAGAAGGGAAGGCCTGGGGAACTACAGGCCGGTGAGCCTCAAGTCTGTGCCTGGGAAGACCATGGAGTGGATCCTCCTGGAAGAGATGTTAAGGCACATGTGGAAGGAGGTGGTGATCTAAGACAGCCATCATAGCTTCAGCAAGGACAGACTGTACCTGACCAATCTGGTAGCCTTCTATGATAGAGTGACAGCATCAGTGGACAAAGGAAGGGCAATTGATGTAATCTACCTGGACTTGTGCAAGGCCTTTGACAGAATACCACACCACATTCTTATCTCTAAATTGGAGAGAGATGGATTTGAAGTCTTGGCTATTAGGTGGATGAAGAATTGGTTGGATTGGTTGGAAGGGGGTAGGCACAGTGTTGTTGTCAATGGTTTTATGTCCAGGTGCAGGCCAGTCATGAGTGTTGTCCCACAGGGGTCCATCTTGGGACCAGTGTTCTTCAACATCTTTATCAGTGACATAGACAGTGGGATCAAGTGTACCCTCAGCAAGTTGGCTGATGACACTAGGCTGAGTGGTGCAGTTGACAACAGAAGGGAGAGATACCATCCAGAGGGGCCTGGACACGTTCAAAAAGTGGGCACAGAAGAACCTAATGAGGTTTCACAAGGCTGAGTGCATAATGCTGCACTTGGGTCAAGGCAAACCCAGATACGAGTACAGACTGGGAGGAGAATTCATTGACAGCAGCGCTGAGGAGGACTTGGGGTTCCTGATGGACGATAAGCTGGACATGAGCCAGCAGTGTGCTCTTGCATCCTGGAAAGCCAACTGTGTCCTGGGCTGCATCAAAAAAGGGGGAGCAAGAGGGAAAGGGTGATTGTACCCCTCTACTCTGCCCTTTTGAGGCCCCATCAGGAGCACTGTGTTCAAGCCTGGCACCCTCACTACAGAGAGTTGTTGAAGTGGCTCCAAAGTCATCCACAGATGATCAAAGGGCTAAAGCACCTCTCCTCTGAAAAAAGGTTGAGGGAACAGGGCTTGTTTATCTTGGAGATATACTTGTTTATCTGGGGAGACCTCATTGTGGCCTTCCAGTACTTGAAGGGAACTCACAAAAAGGAGGAGGACTGAGTGACTTTTTACATGGTCTGACAGTGATAGGACAAGGGGGAGTGATTTTAAACCATTAAGAGGGGAGAATTAGATTAGATGTGAGGAAGAAATTCTTTTCTCGGAGGTGATGAGGCACTGGAACAGATTACCCAAAGAAGCTGTGGATGCCCCATCCCTGGAGGTGCTCAAGGTCAGGTTAGATGGGGTCCTGAGCAGCCTGAACTGGTGGCTGGCAGTCCTGCCCACAGCAGGAGGGTTGGAGATAAAATTTAAGGTCTCCTTCAACATAAGCTATTCTATGACTCTGTGTATGTAAACAATGGGGTAATTCAACAAGAAATAAGCTTGTGTCAGCTAATTAAAAGCAAGATCCTAATTCAAAATTTCTGGTGGCCCACGATTCTCACAGTCATTTTCGTCACTCTTCCGAAATGAGGCCTAGGTTTGGGCAGCCTCAGGCCTGGATCTACTTCATGCTTCATGTTCACGTGCTTCCCAGGGTGACCAGTATTCACTGGGACAGACCTGTGCCCACGTGTGGGCTGGTAACTGTGCAGCAGATGAGCTCTGCATGGTGGTGGGCACTGAGACTGGGCAGTCTCCTCCTTCTAGCAGCTGATGCCACCCAAGGCAGTGGGCTGGTGGTGCCTCTCCCTTCCCATGCACTGTATGTCTTCTCTTGGTCCCATGCTGGTGTCTTTTGGACATCCCTGATGTATGGCCAGGCCCAACCTTATGGTCTAAAGAGAATGCTGATGGTGGCTTTGCCATCTCTGTGTCCTGAGATCCCACTTCACCTCCTCTGGGAAGGCAACTGTCTGAGGCTCAGGGATTTGTATGGGTGTGTATCTGTGTTTTTCATTAAGCTGATATCACATGGGAAGTGTTGGCGCCAGGGGCGGTCAGAACTACTTAGCTTTGGCACTGAGGTATTATTATAAAACCCATTATTCACAAACTATCATTATGCAATCACCGATAATGACTGTTATACAAATGATATACTGTATTATCTCTCTATTTATTTATGTGCTCATTATGACCTAAAAGCACCTGAGATCATAGAATCTTAGGGATTGGAAAGAACCTCTGGAGACCATCAAGTCCAGCCCCTCTGCTTAAGCAGGTTCCCTGCAGAAGGTCGTACAGGAAAGTGTCCAGACAGAATGACCAGTTTCTTCCCAGAAATGATTACTTTTCAGCATGTGTCAAACTAAAATACAGAGCAACCATCCACGGTGTAGAGAAGTGAAGTGATGGTGAAGCCCTGCTGGGCTGCAGGGGGCATTGCTTTGCTTGGGGAAGATGAAGGCTGTCATTTTGTTAAGAAGCTCTGGGGCCAGGACTCAGTGGTGCTCAGTCTGGGGTCTCACTGCTGGTGCAAAGATACCCTTATAAAATGTGAAGTGCATAAAAAAATGTCAGAGATTTGACATGTACCTCTAATGCATCTTCTAGTCTGTCTCAAGCCCCATTAGTGTTGGTACAAGTGGTGTTCCATCACTTCTGTTTCCAAGAAGCGATGAAATCATCTTACTTGCTGTGCAATAAGAGATATTTGGCTGCTGGCTTGGCTTACTGCTCTGCTTCTACAGGAAGGATTCCATGGGTGGACAGACAGAGCAGGGACCAGGAATTAAAGAGCAGATTATGGTAATTGTCTGATTCATAAAAGAAAAAAAATAAATAAAAATAAAGTGTGGAATAGCGTCCAGCTGATTTCACAAAGTGCTGTGGCTGTTTTTCCTTGAATGTTGCCCAGTCTTTGCTGGAACAGAGTTGTGTGGGCTCACTGATGGACTCTGCCTCTGCTCGTGGACCTGGAGGAATTTCTGGATATTGGAGAAGGATGTTTGTGCCTCACATTAGGGTCTGGCAGACTGTGTTCACCACAGCATTACCCCCTGGTTGTCACCAAATGGGACAGGCATGAGACAGGCACAACATCCCTGCAGGTGTGCCTGTTGTTCCCCACTGCCACAGGCAGCCTCCAAGGACTGTGCCAGGTGAGCCTCTCCCTCCTCCCCTGTGGATCCAGCACAAGAGTTGGATGAAGAGCTCTGCTCTGATACCTTAGATGTCAGTGTCCAACCTTTTCTCCCTTCTCCAGCATCTTCAAGGGAATTTTAGAGCCTATGTCAAGGTGTCAGGTGAGTGCATCTTCCCTAAGCTGACCTTCTAGAGAGGGGTCCTGGTTGCTGAACACCTTCTGATAAGTCAGGTTTGTAAACTCCTGGCTTGGGCATCACTTGTGATTTCTTGAGGGATTGTGGGAAGCCATCCTCACCCCTTCCTGTTTGCATCCTTCTCTCCCCAAAACCTCTCATACATGGTCTTAGAGGAGGGTGATGCTGAGCCACCAGCTGGAGCTAATTCCCTCCCCAGAAAGTAAGACTCTTGTCCTCAATGATGGGGTGCCCTGTATCACGCAGTCAATCACCTTTGGAAACCATCAGCAGTGAGTGTGTAGGGCCTGCCAGAGGACTGTGGCACGCAGGTGCAGGGCAGGGCAGTGCAGCCATGGCAGCAAAGCAGCTGGTTACAGGTGGGTTACATTTTCCAGATGCCTTGCCTTCTGACGTGTTCAAAAATGGCTCAGGTTGCTGGGGTGATGCAATGTCGCATTAGCTGAAATAAAAAGGCTTTCGCCATAGATTGCTGGTGTGTGAAGTTCTGTGGGAGCAAAGCAGGGGTCATTCTTTTTCACTGAAGTTTAAGGAAGTCTCTGAAATATTTCAGGCATCGCTGCATGGGTGCTTTCACTATTACTTGCAGAAACAGAACCTTTGCAAGTTTGGAAATAACCTTGCTGTTCTTTGTGCACTCGGGGGCTTTGTGGGGACTTTCCTCAGCTCCTTTTCCTTTTTCTGCAGGCACAGCCCAGGGTGAGGGGCAGGCTGGGAGACCTGCCTGCTAGGCATATGCCTTCCATTCAGGGCAGAGGATTTCAGCCAAGGACCTTGCTAAACCAAAGCCTCACCTGTGTCCTGTAGCTGGGGGAGCAGTCATTGTGGTGAGGACTCAGCTCATTGTGATGAGCAGAACTGATGGAGGCAACCAGCACTTTCAGAAAAGTGTTACCAATTTGTCTCTGACAAGACATCAAAAAACTGAAGTTATACGTTTCTTTCTGATAGTGTGGTTAACTTTCCTGTTGATACGGGCTATGAAGGATCTGGAAATGCTGATGATTTTCTCCTGCAGCCCCATGGCTGCCATTGGATGGAACTGGACAGCTTGGTGTGGGGGAAAGCTCCTTGTTACCAGAGCATCAGTATGGCTGTGCTGGGGCAGGTGGGATTAAATGTTAGGAAGAGGTCAGATGAGTGAAATCATGGTCCTGAAAGAAACGAAGTGCCCTAAACAAAATCATCTGATAATATCAGATAAGGAGTATGAACAACAGGCCAGCTGGGGCTGGAGGAACCAGAAACATCACCAGGGCATGTTTTGAAGGAGAGTCTTTACCAGAGAGAAAGCAACCATAACGAGGAAGAAGAAACACATGTAGACTGCATGATGAAAGGACTGCCCATTTCCACTTAACTATGTAATTTTTTTCCCCCTCATCTGCTCCTATAAATGCAATGATTAAAAGGAGCTGGGAAGTCTGAACAAAGGAAGGAGAAGGGAGCTGGGGCAGCCAGTCTTGGCTGTGCAGCTTTACAGCACAAAGTATGGGTCTGGCTAGATGATGTCTGAATGTTTAAGCCTCTTCTGCTGTTGGTCAGGGATTTGGGAAGTGGGCTTTACAGTTACGAGACAGAGAAAATAGCATTTGTGTATTTCTGTTCACTTTCTGTGGCTGAGTGCAGTAAGGATATGAGATCAGTGCTAGCAGCTAGCAGGCCCTTTGCAGTTATCTGAGCCAAGGCTGGTGGGGAAAAGGATAATCAGCTTTCCTGGAGCTGAGACCAGCTCTCTGCCTCATGGGAGGTGACAGCAATCTGGTAGGGTGGGCCTGGTAGAGCACCTGCAGCTCATGTTGTGGAGAACACGGCTTTTCAGGTGTTGTTGAGCAGTGCTGGTAGAGCTTTGGAGATGTGGGAGAGCTCTCATAGAGATGGCTTGGTGATAAAAGGGATCAAGGACACAAAGCATCCTGAGATTTGGAGAAGGATTTGGAAATGGATAGGATGGTGTGTAGCAGTAACCTTGGATAGCAATGGTTTACACTGGAACAAATATCCTACTGTCATGTAGGACCAAAACAGACTGATGTTAGTAAGCCAGAATCTGGGTCTGCTGATGGCACAGGTAAATGCAGTAAAACTGGGGCAAGCAATTTCAGCATCTCAACTCCACACAAACAAGGTTGTTCTGCAGTGGTTTAAAGCAGAAGCATTCAGGGCTCCCTCAAGCTGGCAATGAAACTATATTAGATACCTTCACAGACTGCAAGAGGGTTCAGGGCTTGTAGTGGAGCTGTGCTTGGCCATAGGTTGGGTGCAGGCTGCCAGAAGAGGGGTTTATGTTTTGGTATGGCTAAGTCTATCAGTTTTAAGTGTTAGAGTACATGATGATTACTTTTTCTAGTGTCTTGGCTCAGGAGGTATGCAGTCACATATGATATCTTCATTTAGGGGTTGAAAAAAAGTGTATCTTTAGCCCTTGACATGCAGTAGCGTAATTTGACTCAAGAAGATCAAAAACCATAAAGGTGAGGAAACACCTCTAAAAATCCCAGGAGTACAAAGCCAGTCTCCTTGCCCAGGGCGGCCTGACTCTGAGCCATCTGTGTGTATGGAGTAAGCACCATTGCTCTGTGCACGGCACCTCACATCATCTTCCTTCTGCATGCACATATTTTGTCCTCCCTCTTCTAAGCACTGACAGCATTATTTGCCTCTCCTTCCCTATCACTTTCATTATTTTCATTACCAGGCCATGTGCCATCCAAATCCCTACTCGTTTACACAGCCTCCTGCCTTTCTCCTTCCCCACAGCTGCTCTGTACATGCAAGGTGTAACCCTGTGCTGCACCTGTGCATGTTCCTGTTCTCTTCTTGCTTGGCCTCTCCGCCCTAGCTCTTGTAGGCACAAAGAAATGATAGGGAGGAGGTAGGCAGCTTGAAGAGGTGAATGGAGGGAATTGATGTTTTATATTTTATGGCATGAATGAAAGAACCGTGCTGCTGTAGGGCAAGGGTTCACCTCAATCTTGTCCTGCCATGATTACTTAAAGGCAGAGCATAAGAAGTGGAGAGTGACAGGAGAAAAGGAATTAGTGCCATTCAAACGGACCTGGACAAGCTTGGAAAGTGGGACCATGGGAATCTAACAAAGTTTAATGAGGACAAGTGTTGCACTTGGGTCAAGGCAAACCCAGATACGAGTATAGCCTGGGAGAAGTACTCACTGACAGCAGCTCTGCAGAGAAGGACTTGAGGTGGATGAGATGAATGAGAAGCTGGACATGAACCAGCAGTGTGCTCTTGCATCCTGAAAGGCCAACTGTGTCCTGGGCTGCATCAAAAAAGTTGGGGGCAGCAAGGAGAGAGAGGTAATTGTCCCCCTCTACTCAGCTCTTGTGAGGTCCCATCTGGAGTACTGTGTCCAGGCCCGGGGCCCCCAGCACAAGAAATGCATAAAGCTGTTGGAGTGAGTCCAGAGAAGGGCCATAGAGATGATCAAAGGGCTGGAACACCTCTCTTATAAAGAAAGGCTGAGCGAGCTGGGCTTGTTCAGCCTGTAGAATGAAAGGCTCTGAGGAGACCTTTAAGACATTTTTACGAACAAGAGAGTGATCACCTTTGTAAAAAAAAATCTGATAGTGTTAGGACAAGGGGGAGTGGTTTTAAACAGTTATGAGAAGAGATTTAGATCAGATGTTAGAAGGAATTTTTATTTTTCAGGATGGTTTGGCAGAATAAATAAAATGTCCAGAGAAGCTCTAAAATGTCCCATCCTTGGAGGTATTCAAGGCCAGGTTGGATGGGGCCCTGAGCAGCATGTGGGTGCAGGGGGTTGGAACTGGGTGATCTTTAAGGTCTGTTCTAACCCAAGCCATTCTGTGATACTAAGACAGATGATGCTGTATCCCAGTATAACTGCCTTGGCTTCACTCAGGGAGAGCTTGAGAGCCCCAGATTATCTCTCCAGGTAGCCAATATGTCATCATTAGTTTGAGTGACAAGGGTGCAAGATTTGGTGTGGGCAGCACAGCTTGTACAGAGAACAGGGCTGGGGAAAGCAAAGCTTTGAGCAGCCTAATTGCACCTCAGACTTGTTCTACAAGGTATTGTTCAGCCTGTTGTCATACATTTTAAACACCCTAGTCCTTGTTGCTATTTCTGCACCAAATACATCAGCAACAGTGGGATTTGTGGGAGGGCTTGCTGTGCTGTGGTCATCTTCCTGGGAAGCCATCTGTCATGGGATATTGCGTGGGGAAATGCTGCATAATGCGTGGCTTGTTGGGTGACAAAAGGCATCCATGGCCTGTAAGCAAATACTGAAAACAGAATGAAACGAAAGGAACTGTCTGTGTGTTCTACTTTGGCCTTTCACCATCCAGCAGTCGTTCAGGTGGGCACCCCTCTCCATATGCAGGTGAAGATGGAGCTTGACAGGAGCCAGTGGAGAGCAGGAGGCAGCTCAGTGCAAATCAATATATGTATATATGGGGAAAGAGCTGGTTATAAAAATAAAAAAAAGTAAAGTAAATAAACAAAGGCTGGTAGAAGAAATAGAAGCCTCTGAACTGATGGAGATATGAGGGAAGCCCCCCCCTAAAAGGCTGCCTGTCATTAGTGCTGGGAGAGAGCAGTCTAGGTGGAGTGGAAGAGATTGAGACAGTGGTTTGTGGCTGGGGATGAGGGGAGGCTGAAGGCCTTGGGAAGGTCTGGGCTGAGTAGGCAGCAAAGCTCTGGTTGGTAACTGGCAAATTTGCAGAGAGCACAGGCCAGAGCGCTCTGCCATCTTACGCCGAATGTGCACGACCCTGCTGTTCTACTTGCAGCTGAGAAAACCAACTGCTAAAGAAACCACAGGCTGATGGTGCAGAGACGATCCGAGAAGGTATTTCCTGCAGGAGAAACTGATTTGAGATGGGCTGGAAGCTCTTCCAGCAGAATCCTTCTCAGCACTTGGGTTTGTCTCTTCCCCCCTCTGGGAATGCAAGAAGGGACAGTAGACTTCAAGGCTCTCTGGTGGGAAGTGGCCGTCAGGCTTTGAAGTGTGGATTCTTGCTGCCATCTAGTGAGTCAAGGAGGTAAGTAAAAATGTCAAAATGACGGACTGTCAGCAGAGCTGCTAAATTTGCAGCAGTGGGAAAATAATCCTGAAATATCGTCGCCTTTGTGTTCTTTGTCTCCTGCAAAACAGCCGTGGGAAGCTTTGGCACTCTAAGGAAAATTTCAATGGGTAATTAGTCGTGAAGCATATTCGTTACAGAATAAGGTTATTCCCAAATTAGAGACAAAATTAGAGCTGTTTTCCCTTCTGTAGCAATGCTGCTCCAGGTCAGAGCGGGCTTGCTTCACCTCTGTTTGTTGCTTTCCTCTATAGGTGTCCTTGCAGTGTCCATACAAACACAGTGAGAAGTGTATGACAAAAACTCTGTAAGCCAGTTATTCCTTTAGAAAGAAAAAAAGGTCTCTTTATTCTGAAATTTTCAGGTCCTTGAAGCTGACCTAATAACTATGGAATATGACCCATAGGATTATTTTTCTTCTGTGTGTGTGTATGTAGAGAAGACCTAACAGTGAAAACAAATGGGGCATGATCAATTGTGTATGTGTCTGTCACTGTGATCAGAGACTTCATGGCCCTTCTGACTCTAGGAATCTTACAGTGTGGTATTTACTCTTAGGTTCTGAACTTGTACTCTTTTGACACCTTCAGGTAGAAGTCGGTGATATGGATATATGGATTGTGAGTAGGCCAAGACTTCGCCGTAACACTGGGGAGTCTGTTTACTACCTCTGAAATAATAACACAGAGAATGTTTTTACCTTAAAAACAAGTTTAGGAAAGTTTCCTGGAGCTTCTTCACTTGTGCTGCAGCCGTCACCCGTTCTTCCCAGAACATGTTGTAGGTATGCAAATGTTCCTTCCATCTCTGTAAATACCCTTGGCAGGAACAAACACCTTTGCATCCTGCTAGCACCAGCAAGCTTCTTCCCTCTGCTCTGAACAGCAGCCTGTGAGAGCAGTGATGGAAGTGGGGTATCACAAAATAACGACTCCTGCTCCCCCTCTCTCTCAGCCTTCCTCCAGCCTGAAGCTTCCCAGGGAACGCTGCAAAAAGAGCAATTGCTGCTGAGAGCAGGAGGCCTAGAAATACTGCAGGTATCCCATTAGCATTACTTCAGCCTTCCTTGCTCCCTGGCACCTCAGGGAGCTGTGATGCCAATGGTGATAAATCATGTTAGCTGCTTGTGTCCTTGGGGGCGGCTGCTGTAATTACTTGGAGTGACCCCTGCTTTTAGCCGTCATAAAAACCTTGCCATAATCCCAGCGGAGCTTAAATCCTTGATAGGACTTAAACTGCTGGCATCAAGGGCAGTGTGTGTAGCCAAACAGGGATGCAGTGCTCAAACAACTGCCCTCCAACCTGTGCTTTTTTTTTTTTTTAAAACAAGGTTAATGATCTCTTGTTAAAAAGAGAACAAAGGTGCAGTGGTCTGAAAAATGTGGTGGCTGTCTGTACATCCATCTGTAGTCTTTTAAAGACTGGGAAACAGCAATGATGGTCCTCTTCATTGGATACTGCAGGCCTGCTCCACACTGGTAACTGTGTGGGATTAAGGGGAGCTGATGCTCTGTGTGGGTGGGATGGAGTGATGACTTTGTGACAGACAACCTATTGAGAATGTGGTGGTGTAATTCTTCTCTCTGAAGGTCAGTCTGTCTTTGCCATAAGATTGCAGCCTTTTTAAACACTGGGGAGATGCGAAATCAGTGGGAGGCAAAGTCAAGAAGCTACTGGAGCTTTGCAGACCACTCTCAGATGGTAAGAAGACACACAGCAAGGAGAGCCATCAGTATATGCTCAGGGACATGGTTTAGTGGAGGGTTGTTAGGTAGTATGGTTAGGTCATGGTTGGACTCAATGGTCTTTAAGGCCTTTTCCAACCTGAGCAATTCTATGATTAGTGGGCCCTCTCCAACAAACAGTGCGCATCCACAGAGTTGAATGGCTTTCCACCCTGCAGCAGCTGTCCAGCTGGGGAACATGATAAATTCTCCACCCCTGGAGTGGAGATAGATGCCTAAAATCATGGTGTAACTAAGCTATGAGTAGTTGGAGTTAGGGCATAGCAAGAGCACTAGTATCTGCTTCAGGCTTACTAGCCAATGGTTCACAACTCTCAGATGTTGATGATGTTAAATCTCAATTTTTGCAATACCTTCCTCAATACTAGCAAAGCATTCAGATGTTTTACATTTCCAAAGAAGATTTATGTTACTTCTTACCTTTCCTTCAAATAGGGGCTAGGGAGCAGATCCTAGCAGAGGTCCTTGCCTTTAATCTCCATTGATATGTCCCAGAATATCAAATTGATCAACTGGTTTCAAAGATTTTCCAGAAAGAATCAAAAGCTGACTCTAGCGAAGTCTGAGGCAGAGAAAGGCTGGAAGGAAGGGAAAAAAAAGAATAATTATTTACGTATGAACTTTCACTCACAGCTTTTCCTTCTGTTAAGAACCAAACATGACAAACATACAGATTAGTTTCCTAGCCAGCTGTGTCAGGGCCAAAACAGGGACTTTGAAACTCCATGTAAAACCAATCCAAAACATCTCAGAAAACTCTTTGCTTTACTTGTATGACAAGCAGAAGACTTTGTGTATCCTTCGGTGTTTGGGCATGTTCATTTAGGAACACAGGTAAATTACAGTCCACTGAAATTGCTTGAATTAAATGGATAGTAAAAAGAAAAAAATAAAATAAAAATAAAAAGCCTGGCTTTGTCTTGAAAAGATGCCAGGAGATAAGCTGGATGAGAAAACTAAGCTAGATTGCTGAAGGGAACATCTTTGTGTATAAATCCTAAAGCCCCAGGCTATATGTTGGATGCTAAGAAAAGAAAAATCACAAGCTTAAAGTTTCTGTCAGTCGCCTCTTATCAGTCATTCAGGTTGGAACTCCTCAAGCAGAGAGTTTGATTTAAAAGGATATAATATTTTTTTTGTTGTGCTCAGCAACAAGGGTTTAACTGAGGGCAACCTTCTCCAGAGTTGGAAATAGGCTCTGACCTCTAGTGGTGGGTACATATGGAAATAGACACAATTGTGCTGTGTGTTGGCATTGTAATAGATATTTATTCCTTGCTGGAGTATTTGTGTGGCACAAAAGATAGCCACCAGCATCTGCAAATGCTTGTGTGCAGTGGCTGGGTTGTGGTGGAGGTGGTGGGTACCTGTGGGTGCAGCCCTGGGCAAACAGTGCTACATGGTGCACGTGTGTGCTGGGGCTGGATGTAGAACCAGGTTGGTATTTCTTCTTTTGGCCGTGGTGCCATTCAGGTGTCCTCTGAGAGCATAGAGGTTGGAAAAGGCAGAGCAAACCCACATTGTTGTGGGTTTGGGCTGCTACAGGGATTTGGTTCAAATTCAGTGGGAGTATCAGCTTGTTGTGGGTTATCTTTGTCCTACTTGAAATGGCTTTTTCAGAGTTTATTATCTGATACCTGTGGGATCTACCCAAGCAGGCAGATCAGGATCAGTTGATCAAAAAATGTCTGTAGAAAATGTTCATATTCCAAGGCTCCTCATTTTGCAGTTTAAACTTTGAAGCCTATTCTCACTGAAATCTTATTTTATTTATTTATATTGTAGTTAACGTTGCATGTATTCAGATTAAATATATAAATATTCATTGTCAATTAAGTTTACCTTTTTAATTTATTACTAAGATGCTTGAGAAATACTGCTTTCATCTGCACCTTGATTCCCAACAAAACTTTCTGGTGTGAAAGTATTCTGAGTCCCATTACACTTTTGATTGATGAGGGTCTCATGCATCTCGTGTCATCTCACTGTCACACCAGAGATCGCTGCTGTGCTGGCCTCTACTGGTTGGAACAAAACCTCCTCTGTGAAACCAGACTTCCCTTGTTCTCCCTTCTGGACAAATTCACCTCCTTCCATTTCCTTGCCAGCACTTGGTGTGCTGAAGGTGACAAACATAGGTCATTACACCCTGGGCTCATTCTACTGACCTACTGGTCTTGGCTGCCCTGACAGTCAGTAGGTATCTAATCTCTGTGTTCAGCAGTGTTCAATTCATCCACAGCCATGTCCTCAGGACAACACGAGTCTCCCCCTAACCTTCCCTGTCTGTGCTGATGTTGCCTTCTTCAGCTGACGATGCCTACAGTGTAGACACCTGTGCTTCATCATGCTAATCCCATCCCTGTTGTTTTACCTGTTCTTCCCCTCAGTAAAGTAGTGTTGAAGGACATCTGTTCCTTTTCTTCAGCATGAACACCAGGTTTTCTTAGACAAAAAAATTTTCATTCTCAGAAGCTCTTTTTCTTTCTTCTGTTTTCTCCCCTCTGAATAAACTGGCATTATTTAACATCATGTTTCTCAAAGCAATCCCTTCTCGACCTCTGATTGTTCATGTGGTGTCTTGCTAAATACTTTCCTGTTAGTCCTCATCTTCCTTGAAGTTGGTGCCCAAAACTGGAGGCAGCACTCCAGCTGAGGCTTTACCCGTGCTGAGCAGAAGCAACAGTTCTTTTCACAGATCTTCTTCTCAAAAACTGCATGGAAACTTCAGTAAATCCATTGATGTGTGTTGTTTTTTTTTTTGTTTTTTTTTTTTTTGCATTAAATCATGACTGCTCCCCCTATTCTGCCTATCTGTGGGGATGCAGAATGGCATATCCTGCATTTATGTGTGTAATTACTGCATATGCTGGAGCATTCTGCTGGAACAGTGCACAGGAACCTGCCCAGCCTTCCCACTGCCATTCCCCTCTGCCAGAGCACCCCTTCCCACCTGTGCCTCTGCTTAAAGCCTGACTCTGCCTGGGTCCAGCTCCCCTGAGGAAGTATTTGTCCTTTGTGATCATTCATAGAGAGAGATTCTTGAACTAACAGGAGTGATCTCATTACTAACAGAGTATTTTCTGGGATTTGAGCTTCTGAGCTGTTTTTCTGTTCTATACAACCTTTGCTGACGACTCCTTGGGAATCATTTCTTGACTTCTCAAGGGCTTGAGAGCAAGGCTCGTGTTTGATGTGGGCTAGAACAAATTTTGGAGGACATTCGTAGGAATATTGATTAACTTGCTGTTATGCAGAGATGAATTGTTATATAACGTACACGTTTCCTGATATTTTAACTCACTACTGACAGAACTGAAAATTTCTAAAGGAACCCGGGGTCTGGTTTTACCTCAACTTGGCACATGTGTCCTCTATTGAGTGGAGGGTAACAGAGCCCTCAGGGAGAGGCATCTTGGTGTGTAAACACCTGAGCATCACTTCCATGCATGTCTGTTTATATTCCGTGCTACCCAAGCACAGGGCTCATAGTACTGAAAATCTCTGAGCAGTGTCTACTTGCAGATTTGATTCTGCACAGGAGGAATAGATGGAGATAAACCAGAAGTAGAAGGTAATTTGAGTGAAAGCAACCATGAAACAACAGAATCACTGTTCTGAGAAAATTAAGGAATGAAAGAAGCAGAAAAAGGGGTAATGAACTTCAAAAAGCAGACATCAACAAGCCTGGGAAACAAGTAAATGTGTGTCTTCTGGGAAGATAATCCGAAAGATAAATGAACTGTCAGTTACTGAAACTGCCATGAACAAAAGAGGAATGGTAAGCTATCCTGATGTGAAAGAATGAGGAACCCGAGCAGGAGATCAGCATCCAACTGCACCAGGAGCCAAAACCCTGAAATCAAAGGGAATTATGTGATAGGTAGAAGCAGGGACTCAGAATTGACAGTGACTGTAAGAAAGCAGCACAGGCATGCTGAGGTGCAAGCAGGAAAAAAATTAACATACAAAACCAATTAGGAAGAAATTGAAAATGTCACTTTTCTATAAATACATTGAGGAAAACAAACATCTTTAAGTTAATGAAAAGAAATGCATGCAGCAGATGAGGCACAAGGGCTGAGAAATTCAGCGTTTGACTCAGAGATCCTAGAGATCTGAAGATAAACCAGGATGATTCCTGTCTTTAATAAATAAATACTGGAGAAAGCATAGCTTGGAAATGGTTCACCACAGTGCCTAACTTCAAGAGCTGCAGAGGTACCCAACAAGTTAACTGTCCTTGTAATGCAAAACAGGATTTTACATGCTATTAAAAACTCAACCAGCATGACTTTGTCACAAGCAAATCATGCTGAACAGGTTTAATTCTCTTTCTTTATGGGACAGTCATACAAATGGATAAAGAGAAAGCTGTGAGTGTGGCACATCTTGGCCTGAACAATGCTCTGGAGACTCTCATGTAAGCAGCTGGCCAAGTGTCTTCTCAGGTCTGTACCTATCCCTATTCAGAGTGGAGTGGCTTGTGTTTCTGTGCCACACTACTGGAGCCTTACTGCATTTCTTCAGATGTTTCTTCTCAATCTATATGTCTAGTAATGTCCTTAATTCACTGATCCATCAACAAATTGTATTCCTACAAAGAAAGATATGACCTTTAGTGTATAATGTGGGACTAGCTCTGCTCTGGCCTCAGGCTGTCATTAAAAAAAAAGAGCATTTTTCACTCCACTTTTCACACTGGTAGCACATGAGAGAAGTATTTCTCTTTATTTGACAGTGCCAAGTCCTCTTTGCTGTAAATAGGGCAGTACTGGAGACCACTGTTTAAGATACACAGAGGCAAAGGAGAGCAATACAGTAGGGCTCAGAAGCTGAAGTATTGTTCAGAAAACATGATTCGAGAGATGGAGGTCCGGTCCCTTCAGCATGGAACCACTGGAGGAAAGGTAGCACTGATGGATTTTCTGTGCATGGAATTTTCACAAAATGCAAGGAATGCTGGTGTCCACGTGCCCTGAGGCAGAACAGGAAGAAACTCATTGCAGCAGTGGTAGGGAAGACTCAGAATTGAGCCTGTGTCCCCTGTCCACCTCAGAGCAGCTGTAGTTTCTGTCCCTGGTGAGGCTTTGCACTCCTGATGTTCACCAGCTCAGGGAGTGACGTAGCATTGCCACAGAGCCAAGTCAGGAAAGCATGTGATGTGGATCAGATGTAAAAACTTGGAAGGTATCGTGTATAATGGCTCCTGCCACAACTGTGGTCAGCTTTATGTCTCTTATCACTGGGCTTTTTTGAGGAGTGAAAGCATGCTTCTTCAACCTCATGCAGGAAGGATCTCATTATTCCTTATTAATTAGGTCTTCAGTCACTAATCTGTTATGTACCTTTCCAGCAACTGTTTACAGAGAAGTGTTGTAGGATCTAATTGATGGAGGATAATTAGCTCCTCCCTAATTAGAGTGAAGTGTGCTTCTTTTCACTCTGTGGATGATCGCTTATGAATGAAAGGCCACAAATGGAAAGCTCAAGATGTGCAATGTGTCAGGAACTAATTTGCTTAAACTATATCTGAAAGCTTAGTTAATTAATACCCAAATAGTAGGCTTATGTGTGAGCATGTGCAACTGACTTCTGTCGTAGGCAGGCAAGTGGTTGTTGCAGACTTCAGCGTTAGCATCGTAATCTGTCTCTGGAGGCTGCACAGGCACCGTGAGCAGCAGGTTTGTGAGCATCAGCCAAAATGATACATGCAACGTTTGGAAAGAAAACTAATCTGGAAGTTCTGTCTGCAGCTTCACGATTCCACAGAATTTTCTCAAGAATGATAGAGAATGTGTTTGTGACCTGCTGCAGACAAGTGTTTAGCACATTTTGGGATATCTGTGCCTAGCCTCTGAAATTTGGAGGGAGGTGTCTTGTTGCCAGAGAACAGGTATTCACTGGGAACCAGACACTTACATCCAATTGCAAACCAAAATTACAGAATCATAGAATCACAGAATGGCCAGGGTTGGAAGGGACCTCAAGGATCATGAATCTCCAACCCCCCTGCCACATGCAGGGCTGCCAACCTTCACATTTAATACCAGACCAGGCTGCCCAGAGCCCCATTCAACCTGGCCTTGAACACTTCAAGGAAGGGGCATCCACAACCTCTCTGGGCAGCTGTTCCAGCACCTCACCACTCTCATAGTAAAGAACTTCCCCCTGGCAACCTAAATCTTCCCTCCTTCAACTTAAAACCATGTCCCCTCGTCCTGCTATTATCTACCCTTTCAAAGAGTTGAAAGCTATTTTCAAAGAAGGGTCTCTACAGTACCTTCAGATTGTTCTTTCAGTAACATAATAATAATTGGTTATTGTCATAATTGGTCTCAGTTACAACACTACTAATACTCTGCAAAATAAGATTGCTTCTGCATCTGGCTGGCTGTGTTCTCCTGGCTGCAAAAGGAATCTCTGTGTGTCACCACAGGGTCTATGAGCCATTCTGTGGGTGAATATCTGCTGTGAAATACAAGCATTGGGTCTTGGAATTCTTAGACAAACCCACAGCCAAGCCTTCTACAGGTTGCTCACTGCTAACTTCGATGTGTTAAGGCATCAAAAAACTTGTAAGAGTGGATGTAGACTTCATATAATTAAAAATGATGTGGATTCATTACACAGCCTGTATGTAGCAGCTTCTGCCTTGTAAGCAGATAGGCTTTTATCTGGATAAAACTAATGCTGGCTGTTTGACCACAAGTCTACCAGGCTGATCAGAGCACCAGGAAGCAAATAAATTTCATTGTATTTCTTTGGATGAGATATGTCTCTCTTGGTAGTGCAAGGGTACAGATAGGAAATATCAAAGGAGAATAAGTAAGCCTCCTCTCCTGGACATGAAGAAAATCTTGAAATTGTGAGCCTTCAGGATTTGAAACCCCAGAAAATAAAACCACAATTCTCAAACTCTTGGTTTCCCCCCAAGATCTTGTGAGGTTTAAATCAGTTTAATGATTTAGGAAGTTGTTCTCCTCCAGTGCTTACTAAAATACTAAGGCAGAGGGAGATAATACTGAGGAAGGGAGAGGACACCAGCAAGGTTAGCTTTACCTGTGAATTTCTAATGTTCACTGAGAGTAGAGAATTGCTTCAGTGGCGGTGGCAGCATTCCCTGGAAGCCTAATGCTGTTAATCAGTGAAGAAAGATTTCACTGTTTTCATTACTTGCTATAGCTGAAACTCAAGGAAATTACTTGAGTCTCATTATCAGATAAAGTTAAGATGCCAGTATGAAAGAAAACTTTTTCACACTCAGGTCGAGAGTAATTTATTTTCCCTAGCTTAGATTTTAAAAATAGAGAGGCAGCACAGGAGAATACAATAGAACTGCACAAAATCTGGATACCACAGATCTGCTTTGATACAACAACAGTTTCCAGCCTGTCTTTTATCTTTATAACTGCTCCTGCGTATGGTGGGAAGAGATTAGAGTGGCAAGCTGAGCAGCGCATCCATCCACTGCAAGGCACTCGCCAGCTCCATGAAATAATGGCATGGGACAGCCTTGGAAGGAGCCACTGCCATCACTGCCTGCACTACAGTGTGCCTATGGGGTGAGGTGGTATCTGAGGAAACAGAGTGAAACTGCAGACTCATGCAGGAGCAGACTTATACAGGAGTGGGCTGCAACTCAATCCGCTCCCTCCTTTTCCCATGCAGGGAGCCACCCTGTGTAAGTCCTGTCCATCCTCTATGTTGCCTGCTTCTGCATGGGAAGGGATGCTCAGGGTAGATGGATTGCCAGCTCCAGGACCCAAGCTCTTGGCTTGTGGGCAGGCTGGGAGCAGCAATACTCTCTCTGCTAGGATGGTGTCAAGCTGCAGATATCTTTCAAGAAGGATGACTGGCGTGTGTGTTTCAGAACTGCAGAAACTCAGCCTCCGAGATAATAGGAAACTCCTTGCTCTCAGTCCTCGAAGCGCTTTCTCTTGGGAAACCTTGCTGTAATGAAACTTGAGCAGCAGAGCTCGGTTACGTTCTAGGCAATGGCCAGTTTCCAGTGGGTTTTGATGCCAAAGTTCAAATGTTTTTCCTTTCCCTGAAAAAAAACCAGCGCTGACTAGCTTAGGTTAGTTACAGCACATGAGAGTGCAGAAACAGGATATGCCAGTGAGGATGGCAGCGTGACTGTCCCTTCTCCCCTGTGCCATTACAGAGAGAGGGGTAGCTGCCAGCTCAGGTGCCACAGCCCAGAGCAGGGCTGACAGAAAAGAGAAGCCCAGCTGGGTTCTTGTTTTCCTTCTGAATAACTTACTAAGTACTTGGCAAAACCTCTGGGAGCCTCAGTGGTGAAATGTAAAACTTTCCTGCCCCTTTGTGTACCCAGCCACCTCTGAGCAAGGGTATGTGACTTTCCAAAGTGAGCTGAAACATGCTAATTGGGAAGTGCCACCAGCTTCACTCTGTCACTCTCTGCAAATGTCCACATTTTATTTTTTTTTTCCCCAAGGTGGGAGTGTGGAGGGACTTGGTCAGGGAAGAAAGGAGATTCACTGTTAATTAAAGGAAGGACATGATAGCTTCCTTGGTGGAGGTCTTGAAGCTGGATATTCAGCTCAGGGTTTTTATTCAGCTCTTCTTGAGGTTGTTTAATGTTGGGGTGCTCTAGATGCTGTTTGGCAGAAGCCTGCTGGTGCTAGAGAAATGCTACAGGAAGGGGGTGTGGGGAGATGGTCCCTGTACCTTCTTATATCAATATACCCAGGTCTTGGCTCAGAGGGCTCAACTGCAGGACCCTCAAGGGGAGGATGCTTGAGGAGAAAGGTGCAATGGATGTGTGATGGGTGCCTATGCACACAGCCCATGGTGTACATGGCATGGGCACAGAAGGGAGAAAAACCATCAAACTAATGTTTCTACAACTTCATAATCCTGGTTTTAAAACCAGCCAGAAGTTAGTTTTACTGTAAATATAGTTTTAGTTTTAAGGAATATGGAAGTTTACACATGAAAATACCTAGACCAGACCTACTAGACCAGTCATCTCCTCAAAGTAAGGCTCATGTTGCTCCCAGAACAATTTGTCCTTGGTGAAACTGCTATGGGTCATCTTGTGTTTTGTGTGCTTCACCAAGATCTTCTGGGAGGTGTATTAGGAGTACAAGAATTTCTCCCAATGAGCTGAGAAAGTCTGTCATCAACACAAGAGAAAAGGGCAAGGGTGAACTTCAAATGGAACCACTCTCACCTTCAAGACCCGAGGACCCCAGAGGCCCTCTGAGAGACACCTTGTGTTGTGCTGGCATGGTAGACAAGGAATAGCAAGGCTCTCTCCTTTATTCTGTTGAGCACAGAGGGCTGCACTGCTTGTGGGGTGCTTGTTTACTGAGGGGAGGTAATAGAGGAGCCCCGACCCTCCAGGAACACTCTTGCCACCATCTCATGCAAGGAAATCCAGGCATGGGATAAGGATGGAGCCCTGGCTGTATGAGGGCAGGTATCCAAGGGATGACTTTTCTCTCTGTCTAGAAAAATGGTACAGGGAAGCCCTGTCCAGGAAAGTTCAGTTGATTCCCCATCTGATAGTGGATATTGAGGATCCCATGGAGTTGGATCCACCAGTATATGCCTTGACACCCAATGGTATCCAGTGGATATAGAATGGCATGGAACTATTGATCCCCTGTCCAGCAAGGCACGTTGAAGAGCCCATGAAAGTGCATCTCCTAACAGAATGCTAAGAGGACCAGACATGGCAGACATCTCCTGAATGATGGGTGACACAGGCATGGCCACTTATCAGAGAACTACAGGAGGCACAGACACAGCCAACAGACGACAGCATGGAACCAAGCAATTCCAACTGTGCAGAGAACAACAAAAGGCCAAGATGTTATTGCTCTTAAGAAAATAAAATTGTACAGTGAAAGTTGCTATGGTTTGTGCAGTTTTAACTTTAGAGGGCAGGGAGCAGGTAGAGATGAGCTTTTTTTGTGTGTGTAAAAGCAACAATTTGACTGTGCCAATGTTTGGCAGGTGGTTCAGCTTAGCAAATGACAACACAGTGGTCTTCTATAGTGTCTGATCTCAAAAAAGAGCACAATTCTGTGGGTCTTTCCATGAAAGTGCAGCTATGCAAGAAAAGCAGATCATGAATTTCTGCTGATTTTGGTTTCAGAGACGTTTCCTCCAGCAATGGCTCTAGAGCACCCACTGTCGTGCCAAATACAGGTTCACAGGCCACAGGGTAGGCTAAGTTGGAAGGGACCTGAGGAGCTCATCCAGCTGAAACTTTGGGCTAAAACACAGTCAACTATGAACCTGTGGGTTTTTAAAAAACCCTCCAACTCTCCTAGTTTTTACCTAACACCATTTACAACTTGAAAGCTTTAAAAAACAATTAGATGTTTTTCCCTTTTTTTTACAGCAACAGAACCTGAGGAGACAGCATGGGGCTGCGTCAGGGGAGATTTGGCCTGGGCATCAGGGAAAGGTTCTTCATGTTCAGGCTCCCCAGGGCAGTGGTCACAGTCCCAAGCTGCCAGAGTTCCAGAAGCATTTGGACAATGGTCTCTGAAAGATTGCTGAGCTTTCTAGTAGTGCTGTGTGGAGCCAGGAGCTGGACTCGGTGATCCTTGAGAGTCCCTTCCAACTCAAGCTGTTCTGATTCTGTCACTGTCACCAGCCTCTCCTAAACTGAAGGTTCTCTTTTTAATTGTGATTAGCTTTAACCTAAACTAAAACACCTAATTTGCAGGAAAATTGAACATCTGTGGTTCTCCTCCAGCAGTGTCCTGAGTAAGGGCTGTGTCCTTTGTTCTGCTCCCCATGTTCCCCTGCTGCTCATTGTTGCCCCTTAAGTGCAAGCCTGCAAATAAACGTCCAGGTCCAGAAACTGAGGAAACAAACCACAAAAGCAGGCTTTTGATCAGGCTGCTTACTCCTTTCTCTGGCAGTAGTATATAACTAAGGTGTCTCTGAAGCTTTGTCTCATGTATTTATTTTCAGCACATGAGGTGCAAATGAAAGGCAAACAATATGAGTCAGGTGTGATAGTCCTGGATAATTAACAGCTGGAAATAATAACCTGCTACCAGGAAGAAGGATGATGGATGGAGGCAGGGAGCAGCTGTGTGGCATCTTCAGCTGGCTGTTATACAGGTAAGTATGAGAAATGCCCAGAGAAATTGCCTGAAGGGGCTGTGGGAAAGTGTGCAGCAGCCAGAGCTAATAGCAGGTTCTACAGTGTTCTGTGGGGGAAACTCTTCCAGGGACCTTGTTTTAAGATCCCTGTGCTTCCTTCTGGAAAAATCTAATATTAGCCTTGGATTCCCACAAGACAGATATTTCTCCTGTGGGAAACTGCCACCCCACTGTTTTCATCCCAGGAGCATGAGCAGAGGTGCTGTACTGCCTTGTGACATGACACAACACAGGAGCAAAGCCTTGTGAAGAGAAATGTGTGCTCCCAGCAGAAGGATGTGGCCAACCCCAGTCCTCACCTGGGATCAGAGTGAGCAGTTGTGTGATTCTGTGTCTGGAGGACAGAATGCCATGGAGAGCCCATGATGTCACTGTGCTCCAGCAGCATCTCTCATGGGCTGGTATACATCTGGGATGCACCCATAGGGCCAACTTGTTCCCATCTTGTATCCTACATCTGGGTTTGGGGGTAATTGTCATCATCAAGATGCATAGGAGCCTCCTCCATAGCCAGGAGACCAAAGAGGAGCCCAGGAAACCATTCCCCTTAAATAGTTAAACGGCTGCCTCTCAACTAGCACAATGTCACATTGAATTTGAAACAGGGAACTTTTTATATTTTCCTCCTGATTGTGCTGGCACCTGGCAGATGCCTATTTACCACAGGCATCAATACACATAGTAATCAAAGGAAATCAGAGGCACAGATTAGCAACAGCTGCAAGTCATTAGTGGCAGCCATGGGAAAGCACAGCTCTGCACCCAACTTCGAAATAACCAATATGAGTATTTCAGAGCACGAGGGTTACCGCAGGGCACAAGAGAGAAAGCAAACAATTGCCTCACTTGTCTCTCGAGATGGCTTCTTCCCTTCCCAAAGGCAGTCCTGTGTACTCTGTTATCAATGAATCCATCACACTTTTCTGGTCAATTGAACGTAACTCTTTGGAAGGCTGATTCTGTCAATTGGAAATGGCCAGAGCTGGAAAACAGAGTCTATACCTGTACAGATTTCTAGTGATTCTTCATTTTCCATGGACTGCTTGCTGCCCTGATTGCTGGTATCTCTGATGTGATCTTGAAAAAAATGGGTTGGAATCTCTGAGAATTATTGCTCATCTTAAAATAATGGTAAGTTCTACTTGGGGGTGCTCTAGAGCAGTTGACCAAATGACTCATTTATGTTTCTGATTTCTATAATCGATTCATTTTGAGCCAGAATAGAGTCCAAATTTTATTTTAAAACTTGATGTTGATTGAGATTTCCATTGCAGATTTAGGCTGCTTGGATTTCTATTTTGATCAGCCTCCGGAAAAGCCGATTTTACTTCAAAGCATCTCTGAGTCTTACAGGCACAGGAAGCTGATGCCCTATTAATAGCAAAAGCAGAATCCAGCATCAGTGTTGTATGGCCACTCCCCAGCAGCACTTCTGCACCAATTGCTACCTGTCCTCCTCCCTTGCCCAGCAAAACCATTGCTGCTGCATGCAGCAATGATCCCTGGATCTTAGCCCAGCCCCCAAACCTTCAGCTACACTCAGCTCTCCTCCTGAATCTCAGAATAACAAAAGGGATGGCAGGTCCATTTGCTCAAGTAGGAACACCCAGAGCAGGGTGCCCAGAACCTTGTCTCCAACCACAGATACTAATGTAGTTTCCTATCTGGAAACCCAAACCTCACTTATTAGTCCCAGCTTTCTCAAGACTCCTTCCCCTCATGTTCTTTCTGTTGTTATTGGAAAAGTTGAATTTGCTTTCCCCGGGGATAAAAGAAAATGTTTATGGAAAGACAAAAGTGAAATTTAGCCTTCTTTCCCAAGGCTTCTAGAGCTGGATCTGTAAACAATATGGAATGTGCAAACAGAGTATTGAAGGTAACAAAGAAAAATACGGTTTTAAAGTAAAATAAAAGCAAACAGCATCAAAAGTTAAATAAAGCACATTAAGTGCTCACATCTCTTAATGCTAAGATGAGAACAAAGAGAAAGGAGCAGTGGATGGATGTTAATTCCACCGCACCCTTGCTGCTGCTCTTATTTCCACTTGCAAACAAATGATTTTAGGATCACAGATATCTGTAGTGAACAAGGCAGGTGTTTGTGATGGGACTCTCAGTCTTGTCAGCTGCATGTAGTAGGATGGCTTTGGGCTCAATGGCTAGGGAAAGCAGAAAGTCTTTTGGGAAAATTCCTGGTTAAGTGCTTGATGTCAAAGTATTTTTCGATTTGCTGTAGGGCTAATGAGAGGGAATAGTACCTTGCTTTCTTTGCTCTTCTGCAGAAAATTATGTGTAAGGGAAACAACAGTGTCAGGAAGAACTTTTTTTGTGCGTAGCGTCAAGTGGCGAAGAGCCACTTTGTAGAGTTGGGTGCTGTCTCAAAACAAGGAGCTACAAGTACCCACTCAGGGTGGTTAGCCTGTACTTAGGGAAGAATGGGCAGCTCCTGTAGGGCTTGTAAATACCACACACGAGGAGCCCACAGAGGGTTTTTTTAGCTTTTAATTTCGAAGCACTTTCCCTCTAACTGCATCTATGAGTGGATGCAAAGGAATGGTAGGTACAGCTTGCATAAGCCTTATAAGGAAACTGAGGACCGGGTTAGTGCCAAGCGATTTTGATCAGCTCTGCCTTAAAAATTAAAAGCTAACGTTTATCACTGCAATTCTTTCTTCACAGATGTATGCAGGAAAAGAGCTACGTGATGCTTTGGCCATTTTATCCTGTATTGTGCTTTCAAAGTGATCTAAAGCACTTGCTTGTAATCCTGTTAGCTGGGAACGAAACCCACCTTGAAACCTTTGAATGCTTTACTGGTGTGTGGTCGGTTGCGTGGAGGTCACTCATTTATTCCTCCAGAAAAGCTTGATGAGGAGCACTGGTCTCACCCAGCCCCACTGGCAGAGGCAGGGAAAGCAGTGCTTGGTCACTCTTTTGAGCTCCAGGGACTATGGAGGAAACTTGGGTTTCTGAGCTCAGCAGCTGTGAAAAATGTCCAAGTTGGATGGCTGAAATTGCTCTGAGAGGATTCTATGAATACCCGTCTTTATGTAGCTCTGTTCGGGGGGGCATTGAATGCAGCATCTATACTGACTTAACTGCTGTTCCCGTTTGCCAGAGGGTGTATGTGTATACCCTTTCAGGTCAAGAAAAATGATTTTGTAGAAACCTCACTTTTAAAACGACTACCTGTTCAGGATTAAAAAACAGAGCGATTCCATTTTCCACTCCTGACAAGGGTCTCTAAGTCTCCACGAGCAGAAATACTCAGAAAAGACTATCTTGTTCCTTCCAGGGGATCTGTAGTGTCTTTGACAAATCACAGTTTTCCCTTTAAATAAAACCCTGGGGTGCTTTGCAAGATGCTCACGGTTCTGATTCACTGTGTGAGTGTGTTTGTACGTGCAGGGGGAATGCGGCTGTGTTGCACGTCGCCCTAGAGGCCTCATTAAATTGTGATGTGTGGTGTCACATTTCAAACCCGCAGTGCTTGCTGTTCCTAGTTTAAAACTTGATGCAAATGATGAGTAACTGTGGTCCAGACGCTGTCTTGACAAATAACTCGTGCAGACAATGGCTGAAGTGATCTGAAATGCCCACCTGCTTTACATCCTTGGGTTTGCCTGTTGCGCAGCTCCGACACCATCGTACTTGAATGTTCAGAGGTGTGACGCAGCTCTTATCCCTTCCAAAATGTGGAGTGTCAGAACCCAGCGTGCACTTTGGAAAATGCTCTCGATGACTAACGTGTGACTGGCTGTGATGCGTTTGGTCATGCCTTTGCATTTGTGTTTCCTCAGGAAATATATCGATGCTGTTCGGATGAAGGTCAGCATCTGTCTGTACTCATTTAACTAAAAGAAATGTATCGAGAAGGTCAGCAGCATTCTTAGACCTGAGAGAATAATTAGCAATGAATTATTCTACTATGCAATTGTATTTTTCCCTATTTGTTAATTATCTGCAGGCAACTTATCAAATGTGTCAGCACTAAAAGAATTATTTGCAAATAAATACTCAGCAAATAGTTTGCAAGTGTGCTGACAGGTGGTATGGAGGTGGTGCCTGGAGGGAGGCCAGCAGGGCCAGGCCGTGGCAGAGGACGAGCAGGACGTGCAATGTTGGGCTGACTGTGGTGTAAGGCTGAGGTTCCTCCAGGCTGCCCCCTGCCATGTGGGGTTGCTTTACCTTTCTGCTGTTGGTGTCACCAAAAATCTCTAGCTTGGCAGCAGCGGGCTGGTCCTGAGGTTTAGAGAAAACAAGCTGCCATTCATTTGTTCACCAGAAATAATTTCATGAGGTGTGTTAAGTTATCGAGCCAAAATGACCAGCAAAGGGATACAAACCATCCCTGTGACAGGAAGAAGCTGTCTTTATTTCACAAGTCTCGTGGTGCTATGAAATGGCTCAACCTTACTGCATATGGAAAAAGCTGTAATAGTTCATGGCCATGATAAGTTATGTTTTGAAACTCGGAGTGAAAAACCACACCTGAAGTTATTAGTCTACTGACTTGGCCAGGATGCACTTCATTTTTGGACACTAGTGGTTCTTGTGACTTTCAAGGTTCTAAGCATCCAAAAGATGACTCAACTTGAAGATTTTTATTCTTATTATTTATCAGAAGAGTTCTGTATGTTCTTTTACTTCAACCTTTTTAGTTCTGAGATGAAAACTATTCAAGAAGGAGATGAAAGAATGATATATTGCTGGTGTTTGGGCAAAGGCCTGTCTTCTGGAGCCACAGTGTAGGATGTGAACCACAAAATATTGAATTATCTCCCTCACTTTGAGCATGTAGGCAGCTCCTCTTATGAAAGCAAAATACCAAAAGTATCTGTCTAATCAGGTTCAGGTCCAAGTCAGTCCTCATACAGAACCTTATGATAAAACAAAGATGTTATACTTGCTGATCTACGTACTTGGTAATATGCTATTCCTAAATAATGACAAGCAAGCTGTTTTTACAGTGACTCAATAGATTCAACTGATGTAATTTCTCATTTAGCAATATTTCATAGGAAAAAATAAGTCTGTACCAAAACAGAAAGTTTTCTTTAGAAGGAATAAATCACTTCTTTATGCCAGAGTCATAATTGTTAACATGAAACATATTATTTTCTGCTTAACGAGACTTGCAAGCAATGTCCTTGTGAGCTGTATCTACCTCATCGTTTTTATTCTCTCAAATTTCTGTGTGATTGCTTATAGTAACTTGTTAACTTTTGCTGTTCTTGCCTCTGTCCTTCTTTTTCGAGTATGTAGAAACAATGACATGAAGGACACTTTCAGTAGAGGCAGGAGATAAGCCTGGCCCTATCTAGATTAGACTTCAGACTTTCACAGCATAATTCAAGGAGGACGAGGGTGAAACATTAATGAAATGAGCTCAAGTACTAGCAATCAAGTTAATTTCTCAGGATACGTGCGATCAAGTATTACACTGTCTAGTAAATAACCCTCCACCTGCACTGATTTATTTTAAATGTTGTTTGCATAGTCCACGCTTAAGTGGATTTAAGATATCTTCAGAATAATCTTGATGTGAAGAGGCTGCCAGAGGATAAGAACAGTCTTTCCTCATTGGTTTACTCTTTCCACAGCTCAGAGAATCACAGTTAATTGATACTGTTTCCATTTTAATTACATATAATTTTTCTGTTTTGATACCCAGGGAGCCAGGAGAAGAAAACAATACTCCAACTACATGCAAATCTTCCAATCAACAATTTAAAACCTTTATGCTCCCAAATTTGTTCTTATTTCAGAATGAAAATGTACGTGCTTGGGCAGGTCCTTACAAGTTTCCAATGTGTGAGTATACTGACAATGACGTTCAGACCTGAAGCCTTTCCCCCTCCTTTTCCCTGTGCACTGAATGTGGTTCAGGGTTGATGTCAGCGCTCCCAGCTCCTGTGATTTTTGAAATAAGCTTCTCCAATGGAAAATCTTGCGATCCCCATATTTCTTTTGTTTTAGCATAGAGCTTCCCAGCTCCACCTTCAGCCCTGTGCAGGTAGTTATGCTTCGGTGATGCAGATATGAGATGATATGTTGCTTGCACCATCTGGGCGAAAGATGCTGAAGGAAAGAGTGAAATTTAGACACAGAAGGACACAAAAAGTGGCTTCAGAGAAGGAATGTGGGAACTGATTCTCGGAGGTGGAGGGCAGTGGGAATATTCCTGTGGGCTTGGATGGAGCTCCTGAATGGACAAGACACTTTTGGGTGGTGTTGCTGGAGCTAGATGTGTGCATAGCAGAGATGTCTTCTCCCTGTAGGTAGAGACCTCTGCAAAAAGGCAGCTTTTGGGGAGAAACTGGGACGTACTGTAGAGAGAAGGAAAGTGGAGAAGGTAAAAAATATTTTTAGTAGAGAACTGCCTGTGTTTCCATGAGTGATGGCAAAACTTGCAGGCTCTGGTTTGGAAAAATAAATATTGACTGTGAGAACGGTGCTCCGGATGTGATGAGTCTCCTTTCCTAACGTTGGTGGGCTCAACCCTGTGGACATCAAGCTGACATTTGGCCAATCTGGAGGACAGGAAAGCAAAGGCGCTTCGATGCCTTGCCATGACTTTTCTGATCAGCAAGGCACCAGACATGCTCCCTGAATGAAAATGGGTAACTTGAGTCCCAAACAAGCCTTGCTAACTTGACCAGCAGCTTCATAATGAAGACCTGAAAGGTACAATCCTTCAGTGAGTAAGAAATGCTCGATTTTTAAAGAAAACTGCACATCACCTGTGCTTTTCCTTTTCATGATAGGCTTTTCCACCACGAGTTGCAGAGTCTGATTGTTTGGAAGAAGGATGAGGTCTTCTGGCACCATTAGTGCATGGAGGCAGAAAGCCACCATTCCACAAAAACCAGGATGCTGTAGGCCTGACGTGTGTGCTGGGATGCTGTGTGTGGTGGGAACCCAGCCCCACTGTCCCTTGGCAGCAGAGATGCCCTTTTGCCCTGGGGTCTGTAGCATCTCTATTCTCTCTTCTTTCCTCCTTCAGTATTTAAAATTCTTGCAAATCCATCTGTTCGTGCCAAGGCTGGTGACTAATGCAGCAACTCTTATTAGGTCAAAATAGCTGAAATCATATGGCAATTACACATGCACACAGAAGGGTTGTTTCCCCCCCGCACCCCCCTTTTCCCATCCCTGGAACAAAACATTCCCTTACTGCTCAGAGGGCCAGAGCAGCTGCCCAGCTGGCAGGAGCAGGGATGTTAGCACTGTCAGTGAAAGGATGAGTCACTTTGTAAAAGTTATTTAGGAGGATCACCCTTCTCTTCCCCTTTCCCCTCCAGCCACTGATCCTCTCGGGTTCATCTGACATTAGAGTTCTGTGGCTTCAGAAAGTACAATGAAGGCTTTTCAGGGCACGAAGGCTCCTGGGAGTCAGAGGAATGACAAGTCCTGTGGGTGACTGATCTGTTGGTCTCCTGAAAAAAGCTTCTGCCTGTCTCAAAAACATGTGATGAGACAGCCTTTTTTTCTTCTTCTTCTTCTTCTTTTTTTTAATTATTAATAATCAGAAAAGTATTATCAATGTATGAAGGTAAAGGAGAAGTGAGGTGGAGTCACCATGCTTGGAGGTGTTTAAGGAAAAGGTAGATGTAGTACGTGGCTTAGTGGGCAATATTGGTAGTAGGTTGATGGTTGGACTAGAAGATCTTAAAGATTTTTTCCAACCTTAAAAATTCTATGATTCTATGATAAGGATAACAGAAAATGACACTGTTACTTCTATTTTTTTATGTTTTGGTAAAAAGTCACAAAAGAAATGCCTTCCTCCCTAGATCTCTCCCTAGATCCTTCTCTAGCTGAACCCTCTCCTCCCAAAGCTGAGATTAAATATCTCCTGATCAAGACAGAACAGAGGTTTGTCTATGCTGACCACTTGTTACTCTTTAAATCATCTCTCAGAACCTGCAGCTGCTGAATGTTTGCTGTGTACAAGTGCATGATGACGTGCATGCTTCCTATCTGCAGATAGGAAGCCTAAAGGAGGCTTCCCTGTTTTATGATCAGAACCATCTCAGCATGTTCTCCCCAGGGCTCAGCCTGTTAAAGCTCAGCTATGTAAGGACCACAGTGAAGTTGTTCTGGTCTGTTCTGTGGGCTGCAATGTGTAAAGTGACTGTAGATACATACATACATGCATGTAGCATCTTGTAATCCTTCTCACAAGTCTTTAACAACAGTGAGAAGCTACTGAAGACCTACTATTGCTTTGTAATGCAAGACTGACCACCTCTCCCAGCGTGTGTCATCAAGCCCACTGGAAGTCTCTTTGGCTGTTACAATGGGCTGCGTTTCCAGCATTCATAGAATTCTTTTTCTTTTTTTTTTTTTTTAATTTAGTAGAGGAAAAAAAGACGGAAAATATTCTCTTACGTGAAGTTCCAGGCATCATTGATGAGAATAGCTCTGGCTGGGCAGGGAAGGAAAATTCAAAATGAATCTTTTGTTACTTTTACTGCTTAAAATGTTTTGACATTCTTCATCATTGCTTTAGAAATGTTTCTTATCGCTTTTTAAGTGACTTGCTCATGACAGACAGGAATGCAGTCCCTTCCAGAGAAGCACTGGCTCACAGCACAGTGATGGCAGAGGCTTCCACTGATACCCAGTTGCCTGTTCCTTTCTGAGCACCCTGCACTGAAGTGCTAAATGTAGCTTATCCCAAAATAAACTGTTTTATTTTCCTAAACGATTTGATGTTCACTCAAATAAAAATAAAAATCCTTATTTCTCAAAGCCAGAAAAGCATGTGAAGGTTCCTCTCTCCTCTTATCCCTTCCAATTTACCTAGAATACAAAGGTAATTGTTTAATATTGGTATATAACTTGAAATTCTGAAGTTTGAAAGGGGTAAGTGATCTAGGTAAGCATTTTTGAGTATGTAGGTGGAAAGAGGGTCTCTTGATAGTATTTCAACCATCTTGTCTTTAAGATGTCCCCTCTCTCCTTGCTCCCTAGTAAGATATACATACACTGATGGTGAAATAACAAGTGACTAAGTGCGCTGACAGAAGAATTACAAACCCCAAACGCTTTACTGATGGCAAAGCAGTCTTGTGTCATTTTGTGGGTGTCTAATTGGCCCGGTGCAAAATACCAAATTAAGCCTTGAATATTCAGATTAGAAGACTAAAATAGCCTCTCCCTGAAGTTTATTCTGTTCTCTGATATTTTTGTCCTATTTTCAACCTTTATAGAGGTGACACATCCCCGCTCAGCGTTACTGGCTGCGTATTGTCAGTCTGGAGTACTGGCGCTCCATCTGTGAGCTCCAGCTAGCAGCAGGTACTGTAAATCATAGAGATTCATGACAAGGCTGTGAAGTTTTCTGAAGGACAAATCTGCGTAGAACATTACTGAATCTAGTAACCATAAGCAACTCCTTGGTTTGTGAGATGCTGCTGTGATAACACTGGGTTGGGTGTTGTGAAGTAAATACACAGAAAGCCCAACACACAGTTTTATATACTTTGCAGCTCATCTTCCCCACGCATTTACTCTCGCAGTAATATGTATTCTTGTTGCCTCCAGAAGAACTGAAATGGAGCACATAGCTTTTCATGCACTCTTCCAATGTTTTCTCCCTCTTTCTTAAGAGAAAACGAGCAGACCCATGCTGCTGCAGGCTGCCACTGGTTCAGAGTAGAGGGATGAGACCCATTTTGGGTCTGGCACCTAACCAACCATGGCCCACAGGGTTTCCAGGCAGATTTTCTTCGTGTTGATACCCTCAGGACATCCTTTGAGATTCATTTTGCATAGTTCAGAGGTGGGTGCATATGTGCATTTGGATATGTCACCTGTCCATGGGCTATTGATTTGTCATGGCTAATTCAAATATACTGGGTGTCCTTTGGGCTCCCAGTGGCTTTTGGAGTTTGAGCTCAAGGCTGAGGTTAAGGCTGACAGTCTGGATGAAAAAAGTTTAGCTCCATCCTGCCCATCAGGATGGGTGGCCACTAGCCCAAAGCATTGTCGTAATAGGGTGTAGTGGCACAGGGCTTATGGCAGATCATTGCTTGGGAATTAAGTTTAATGAGATCCAGTTCAGTTGACAAGAGCACTACAGTGACGATGGTCAGGGCTTCCTCCAAGTACTGCCTATGAGCCTTTGGCCTCCCTGTTCAGCCAATGCTGATGCAAGCCTGAATACGTCCTTAACACACCTATACATGCTTAGCTTCATCCTCTGTGCTTGTAGTCCTTTAAATGGAGTCTTGAGGGAGAGGAGCACTGAAGTTATTCCTAGAAATCCTGCTGCAGTCACGCTCTTTTCCCCTTAGCTGGCAGACTCATCCTCACATCTTCATGCCAATGTTAACATATCTTTTGGCTGCTAAAGGGAGTTTTTAGGCTTGTTTGAAGAATCCCCACTTCACTGCATGCTGCTCTCTGTGCTCTGAACAAACCTACTGCTACTGAGGGCCTCCCTGTAGGGGATTTCCAATCGACACACCTCAGTCCCAACAGGAGCCTGGCCTTAGCCCAGGGCAGGGGAGAACAAATATACAGCAAAGGGTTTCTGGGCAGATCCTGAAGCCTGTGCAACATGGGGTACCCTGTGAAATAAAGCAACTTTTTGTTTTCAGGGCCTGCTAAAATGGTAATGGCTTGTAGCCTGGGACAAGAGACATGACAGGAGGCACATGTGTGTCCTCATGCATCAGATTTTTCTTGCTTGGGCTGCAGTGCCTTATTGTGGAAGACTTCAGTGTGAAGTATGTTTGTGTCCTTGGCATGCCTGCTGTGGCACTTCTGGAAAGAGGAGATGAGAATCCTTTGGGGATGGCCCCACTGCAGATGTCCTGGAGCATCAGATGTGCCCCACAGATCAGCCTCATCACCACAGTGTGGCTGCTCACACTTCTGGCACCAAAATGCAGGTGGTGACTATTGCTGATTCCTCCCTCCTGCCCCCATGCACTGGAGAACCTTTCTCCCACCAGCTCTGGGTGCAGCCAACCAGTTCACCCCCACACTCCATCAGAGGGGCTGTTTTCACTGGTGTCACCTTTGGTGCCATGCCTGAGGGCAGCTGCTCCCTTTGGTTTGTTGCTCTTACAAGATACTTCAGGAAAACCATGTTTCTGAGCCCGGTTCAGAAGAGTGTTTCCACTTAGGACAGCAGTTAATTGCATGGTGGAGTCAAACTGTGATTGAGTGGGACTTGAGTGATGCTTTAAGAGGGGGAACACACAGCCTGAGACCTGGATCTCGTTTACAGGCTGTATCTTCTCTGTTACACCAAGAAGGGCCAGAAGCTGAAGGCCTTATCTGTCTCTAACTTTGAGGGATGGGTGCAAGGAGTGAAAATGAGCACCTGCCCAGAGCAGCAGTTTGGATTTTGTTTGTTCTGTGCGTTGCTGCCTTTGTGAGGTAGTGAGAAGGGAGGGCTGACCATCATTGTTAGCTGCATAGGGCCAATGCCTGCCCCAGAACCTCATCCCAGCTGAGATGGGAAGGGCAATACAGAGTAACCCTTTTCCTTGTTCCTTGTTTCCACAGAGCTTTCACAGGGGATTTATGTTGTTGACTTTCTTTTCCTATTAGTGGGGACTTCACACTCCTTGGGGTTTGGTGTGTGTGACAGGGACCAAAGACATGGCATGGGAAATAGGGTCTTCCCTACAGATCCTTGCTGGGAGACAGCCAAAATCTGTCTGGCTCCCCTGTCAGCCCAGTCCATAAGTAATAAATGTGTTTTCCTCCAGTTTGAGTTGCTTCAGGTTGTTTAGGATCAACCTCTGGCAACAGGTGAGGCTCTATTTTAGTCCATGTTATCTTGAAATTGTGGTTTTCAGTTTTGGCATCCAGCATCAGAAATGTGATATGGTCTAAACTGAAATATTTTCCTCTACAGAGCAGAAAGCACAAAACAGCTTTCCAGTTAGCTTGTTCACTTCTAAGGGTTTTTGTTCTTAGTTTCAGCAGGCAAGCTGAACAAAAGTGACTAAGGATCAGAGACTCCACACGTCTTCAGTTGGAGAAAGTGTGCAGTTCCACCTCTGAAGCAACGTTTCCTAAAATAACAGCCTCTGGAACCTCTGCAATCTGTTTCCCTGTCTCCCAGAACTGAGAAGTCTTTCAGCATTGTGAAGCAAGCTGCAAAATAACAGCCAGAACAAGAGAGCCTCAGTCTCCAGCACGCTATCTGGGGACATATTGGGCTATTATTAGCAGGGGATACCAAATTCATTTTGTAAATATTTGAAAAGCCTTGCCAAGCAGCGTTGCAAAGACACATGGTTTTCTACGAGCCCTGCAGTCATTCAGCCTGGACAAAACACAAGGAAAAAGAGCAGTTTGCACCACACCATCCTGTTTTGTTCTCCTCTACCTGAGGAGATGCGCTTATGCACCCCTTGGGCCAAAGCTGAAAATCCTGCCCCAAACTTTTGACAGAGGGGATTCTTTCTCGGGTGGAAAGGGGATGGAGCGGCTCCCGAGCCCCCAGTCCGGGACGTGCTGGTCCCAGCACACGTCCTGCCCGAGCTACGGACCTGCCAGCAGGGGGATTCCCCCGCAGCCTCCTCTCGTCCCCTCCAAGCACAAGGGACCCGCAATCTCCGTTTGCACCGCTAGAGGGAGGGAAACTACACGGAATTAGAACCTCCCCCGTCCGTCTGTCCGACCCTCCGCCGTAGGCGTGACAGTAAATATTCTTCCAGTATAGTTTTTAACGAGGAATTGCTTCAAAAAATGGGTAAGGTGGGTTGTTTATCGCAGTTTGTGCGCGTCCGTGCAAGAGCTGAAAGCTGCGCTGCCCTGCGGGATGGGGCACCCAGGGTGGGCGGCGGGGATCTGCGGGCCACCAGCGGCTTCTGGCAGCTCCTCTTGGGTCACGTCTGCGGGAAGTGCAGTGCGGTAGTAACAGGCTTAGGAGCCCCGTCCCATCCCCGCGGTAACCGAATCGGTGCGCGGAGGGGGATGTCTGAGGGGCGATGCAGGCACACCCGCCTTCAACGCGCCCGTCGGCCCTTCTTTAGCTTCTCTGCCGTGGCCGGTTCAGCGTGGCTTAGTAATCAAACCACCCTAAATAAGTCTTTATGTTTGGTTTCCTTTCCCTGCCCTCCTCTCCCCTCCCCTGCCTTACCCTTTCTTAACACTTAGGAAAGAAGCAGCACGTTTAACAAAAAGGAAAAATATATTTGAATGAAAGCAGACGGTAACGGAAACTTTAACTTATGGAGAACTTCTTTTCCTTTCAGTTTCTGCACAGAAATTTTGAAATTTGATTAAGAAAAACTCAATGACATTTCCAACCTAGGAATAGGAATGCAGTTGTCAATGAAACCCGCTCCCATTGGCAGTACCAGAGAACAACCTTCACGCTTTCAGAACCTATTTCATCAAACCTGGTAGCTGTTCGTTCACCATCTACCCTGGACTTGGTATAACACACCTGGATACACTCAGCTTTCCTCCCTAGAACAGCACTGAGTAACCACAGCAGCTCGTGCTTAGTCTGCTGAGGGGATGCCTCTCCTCTACCCAGTGTGGAGGGGAGAAAGCAGGCATGATGGAATGAGCTGCTGGTTCCGTCAGAAAACCAAGGATGGGTCTCTGTTCTGTATGTTGGCCATGGTGTAGAACACTGCAGGAAGGGAGCGTTGCTGTCTCTTGGGAGTCCTTTGCTCCTGAGATGTTTTTGAGGGACAACAAGTAGACTTTTTTCTTAAACACAAAAGAGGATGAATACTGATAAAAAATGAACACGATCATGGCTTGTTTGTTGCTAAAGTCTGAACGGAATCAATACAAAGAGACAGCAGTGAATCCAAAGTGAAAAGGAATGTGCATTTTTATTTGTTTTGCTATTTTAAGTATTAGCTGTTATATATTGTTGGTAGGAGGAGAAACAAAAATCTATGTATTTTATTCTTCTTTAATGAAAGAAAGCAAGAATGGTACAGAACTCTGGACAACCTAAAAAGATTAAACCACAGTGACAGTTCCCTAACATGAGGCTTGTAGGAAACTGCCCTTGCAACTGTCTGGGTTTTCATAAGGAAGGGAAAAGGACAGAGCAGAGCAGCACTGAAGGTTCCTTTCCTCTTTTGACACTAAAAGAAGTGTGCACGTCCCCTGTGTGCAAAACCTGGCTTCTCCCGGCTGTGGAAGCCCAGAGGGAAGCTTGGCAGACTGGGACTCCTGGGATGGGACATGGAGGTGCTGGGCAATGCTTTGGGCTCAGCCTTCCTCAGGGACAGCCTGCTCCTGCTGCGGCATGTGTGAGGAGAAGGCAATCTTCTTCATGGGAAGCCGGCCCCAGCCTTATCACTGATGGCTGGGCAGAGAGGATGGGCTCAAAGGAGAGAATGAGTGCCTGTGAGGATGGTGCACCAAAAAGCTCTTGCTGGCAGCAGAGCAGCTGGCCTCTGCTGCTTGTTCAGATTGGCTGGCCCAGGAGGATCCTAATTACAGCACAACTGCTGTCTCCATAATCACTGCGGCAGGAGCCATGTGGGCCAGAAGGCACTGAAAGGGACCTGGATGCAGCAGCAGAAGATATTAGGGCTGCTGTTCTCTGTCCTAGCCACTGAGTAGCACAAAGCCTACCAGATGTCAGGGAGGAAGAAGTGGGTCATCCTCCAAGTCGGCTTGTGCAAATAATGTAATTGACTGCCTGTGTGAGCAATGGAATTGTTCAGAGAGGCTCAGTGATATTTTTTTGAGGGCGTTTGTAGGGAAAGTGCTGGAAATGTGGTGGAGGGCTGTTGCTGTGTCAGATGTTCCCTGAGTGCCAGTAAGGACAGTCACTCACCTGCCCGCACCCGCTGCTGACAGATGGAATCATCCTCAGTGAAAGAATGGAAATGAGGAGAATTTAGGCCCAGTGGTTATCAAGAAGAGCTGTGATGAGCCATGAGAAAATAATGTTTTAGGATGTGAATGTTACTTTTTTTGAATTCCTGGTACGGTCCCAAAGTCAGCTTCTGCAGATACGGTTTGAAATCCAAACAGTAAGCTCAGGCAATGAGCATGCAGGGGGGATACATCAAAACAGATGTAATCTTTGTAGCATGGGCTGTTCGTTGGCAACCAAAAGTTACTGCTGATGCCTGTTGTGTTTAGGACCTGGGGTCAGAGGTGCTCCTGCTCTTCACTTTGCCACACAAAAGCAACAGTAGTGTCACAGTGCTCTTTACAGAAATGCTCCCCCAGAGAAGGATGGAAATGTTGAGCTGTGTCTTTGTTCTGGAGCCTGAGTCTTTACCAAAAGCCTTGTGCTTGGCCACAGACATGAATAAAGGGAGCAAGGCACAGGTAGAATGCTATGTCCTCGTCCTCCTGCTCACCCCCCTCCCTCTGTCCCCCCCCCCCCATCCCTTTCTGTCACATGCGAGAATTCAGTCGCATGCAGCCTCGCTGGGAGCCGGGGCAATAATTGGGATCTGAAACATTGCTGAATGACTCACACACGCTTTATCTATGTCTGTCCACACTGTTGTGGCTTTTCTTGCTGGTGACAACGTGGCGGAGAAGGACAGGGTGAGAGAGCAAGATAGCGTGGATGCGGGGGGCCATGCCAAGGTGACGAGCTGTTTTGCATTGGCATCTGATGGTGCTAATCAGTAACGATGTATTTCAGAAGGTGTCTTTGATAACCACACTTTAATAATTTAACCCTCCTCATATTTTTGGATATATAATTTGTGTGGGGATTACAACCCGAATCTGCTTAGGTGCCTCTGGTTTCTGACACAGCAGCAGCCTTTGAATCAGCGAGTGTCTGCTCTTGCTGCTTAATCTCTGAGGCAGCCAATTTGGGGACAGAAGGAGTTTTTACTTTATCTGCTCCAAACACACTTGTACTTTATTCCTTTGTATTGGGAAAACAGGAAGAAAAAAAAAAAAAGGCCAAAAAAAAAAAAAAAAAAAAAAAGCTGTGTGTGTGAGCACGTGTGTGTGTTTATATAGCATGGGAGACAGAGACAAAACTGAACAAGTGTGGGAGGGTGAGAACCTTTATTGTGCAACAAACTGATGGCACCAAATATGCTGCATTTGTTGTGAGTTAAAAGGTTTATACAAAGATTTTCTTAGTAGTGTCTAAGATCTTAATAGGGTAATTAATCTTTCTAAGTGTTAGTGCCAGATTATGGGATCAGCTATTACCCCTGGCTACAGAGTACTCCTTTGTGTGTTGCTATGAACAGGATGAAGTGATGAGACTACTCCATTTGCCAAACAAAGATATGGTTGCTGCTAGCTTGTTTATGTTTGAAATGCATTTTCTGGTGTAGCAAGAGTAGAAGAAACCACTTCCTTGGGAATTTTGGTGCCCTTTAAAATGAGCCTTATAAAGAGAAGAAGGAAATGAAGCTTTGCAGAGCTTTATAGAACAGTGCATATATACTTTAAGAGACGTAATAGTGAGTTGCTTGGTTTGATTTTATTTTTAATTCCAAAGCAGGCAAATAAATACATAGCTAATGTAATTGCAAGAAGCAGCTGTAGGAATAGATAAAAAGAGGTCTATACTTAAAAACTTTTGTGTGGAATGCAGAAGCCAAACACTTTATTTGAGGAATTAAAATCCAGCTTGTATTGCAATAGGATAGGGTGGGACGTAGGGGATGTGGGAGAGTTTTCCTAAGAAATAGCCTTTGCTTGAGCCTGTTTATTCAAAGGGTGAGTCAAATCTATTGGTTGTTTTATTTAATAGATAAAGGATATTTTTGTTAACTCGGCGATGTTGGGTTGGAGAGTGGGAGTGAGAGAGATGAAAAAGAATGATATCACCCAGTGGCTTTCAGGATTGAAACAACTGGATCATCCTGAAGAAATGGCTGCTTGGCCGGTCTGACATTTCCCACACTACTGAATAAGTAACCTCTCCTCAAGGTCAGCATAAACTACTCCATCCACATCATTTGGTCTCTGGTATAGTGAAGGCTGTCATGTTTCATGTTCTTAAGTGATAATAAAAAGAAAACTACAAGTCTAAGCTGTAATATATATTATAGGTGACTTGAACCTTGGATTGCTCTTGAGCTGACCCAAAAGCAGTCACCTACAAGCAACAGGTTGCATATGGGTGAGTACGCCCTGCATCTAACAGCGCTAGAGAAGCTGTCTGTCATGGAGATCAAATGGCCCAGGCTGCCACGTCAAGTTAGCTTTTCCTCGAGGCACTGAGAGAGAGCACACAGCAGGGCACAGGAAAGCTTTGCTGCGTGGCTGGAGAGCTTGGGAACTTTGCAGAAAAGCAATGAAAAGAACTGTCACAGAGGCTGGGGAGAAGGGGCCTCTCACCTTGCACAGATACCTGCTGATGGTGGCTGTGGCCTAATGCAAGTCCTCCAGTAGGGCCGTTCTTTGTACAAGGGGAAGCTCCTGCCTCAAGGACAGTGGAGGGACATGGCACTTCCACCCATTTCTAGCCACCACGAGTCCTGGTCTGTCTGGGTGGTGGCTTATGGCTGAACAAAGACGGGAGTGAAAAGTTGCAGGCCCTGGTTCATCCTCTCTTTAGTCTCAGCAGGCAGCTTGCACTTATGTAAGGCCTGAGGAAACAAGGGAGAGCCCTGAAATTGTGTGAAACCATCAGAATAAACTCCTAATGCTCTGATTTGGCATAAAGTATGCGTGTATTGAATAGATGTTGGATCAAAATGGCAGTCAGCTAGGTCCAGCAGGTTTATTCTGTTTGTTTATATGGGGGAGGTCATTGATTCCTTTCACTGGACTGCATCACTGAGCCTGCCCATGATGGCAGCGTTCATCCTGCATGGCTGTGGTTGGTGGTAGTTGTTGAAAGCCCATCTGCTGCACTGCCATCGCTCTTTCTGTAAGTCACCTGGGTATTCCTCCTAGAAACTGAACATTTGCCTAAAAACCACAGCAAGCTCTTGGCCCTGTCCTGCTGTCCCAACACTTTGGCAGACTTCTCTTCCATTTCTGCTAATGGGACTTCTCACAATGTGATGCCATAGAGGTATGTTTGAGTTTTAGTATTAGACATCTTCATTGCTTGTATCACATCTAGAGCTTTCTGTGTGAGCTTAAGCTCTTGTCAGTTTTGGGGATTTGTAATTTGATTTACAAATCTGTTTGATTCTGGAAATGATATTGCAACGCAAAATGCTAAAAAATCTTTGAATATAATTGTAGATACCTTATCACAAAGAAACTTTGAATGCTAAGAGAAAAACACACCCTATTAATGCAGGGATGGGATGACCCAGTTGTAGCAGAGACCTTTCCAAGTCGAAAATTCAAATTTAGGAAATACAGAATCAAGCTACATGCCAAAACATTCACTCTTCTCCCCTGGAGCTGATAACACTCACTGGGAATTACCCACCTCCATTCCAGCTGTAGTTGCTGTATTAGCTGGAGCAATATAGAATGGTGGGAGGATTAGATTGAGTTTGGCAGAGTTTGGAGTCCAGTGTGGAATAATTTGGGGATGGGAGAGAGGAGAAGTGCGAGCAAAAAGAGAAATCCTACCTTAATCCAAGGGAGAACTTGGGAATTTCACTTTAACACTGAGATGCAGCAAGTCTCATGTCAAAGACTGGAGGACAAAAGTTTAGCAATGGGGATTTAATGGCGGGTAGGCATGAGATACAACTGACTTAACAGGGTTATCGCTGGGTTGAGGTGATGTGCTGCTGTAGGCTATGTAGCTGAGTAGGTGTGTATGGCTTCCATTTGGTACAGCACACCAACAGCACAGCTGCTGTTAGCAAAAGGAAGGCTCTGGATGCTACTGTACAATGTACCTAAGCCTCTCCCTTCCCGTGCATCTACAATGTGTGTTATAGGGTAACTGAGGTCAGAGGACAGTTATAAAGCTGAATTTTCTTATTTCCAGTAGTTTGCTTATCCAGAATGGTACATATTACTAGATAGCCCAGGCTTTCTGATAGCAAATGCATTTGTCAGTGAATTTCCTAGATTTGTTCAATAGGAATAGAAATAGTGTCAGAATTTTGTTGTTGAAAACAGTGATGACTTAAACAGTGGAAGTGTAGTTTGTTACTTGAGATATCTGTTTCACTAAATAAGGAAATAGGATGTTTTGTGAAAAAGTGGCTGTGCTCTTTCTTATTTAAAAATGATAATATTTTTCTTTTTCCTTTTTTTTTTTTTTTCTTTCCAATGGAATATAAGTTACTGACATGTTTTGAAACATTTGTAGCCCAACAGAAGAGGAAAGGAGCACATGATAAAGAGCTGGGTAGCTGGCGTCCTCTGAGTCCTGCTGGAGCTCAGTCTTCTCAAGGTGAGAAGAGTCTGGACTGTCCTGCATGCACTGGAAACTCCTGGACAGCCCCCAGCCATGTAAGGGCTGCAGAATGCTCTGGAGAGCAGGAAAGGCTTCATAGGAGCTAAGCTGGCCCTCCGCTGCAACAAATGCATCCAAATACCACTTCATAACCTCAGTTTTCGGCATCTCTATAACTTTAGGGAAATGTTGCAATGAAACGTTGCTGCTATTTCAAGAAGCAGCTAAAAAAAAAAAAAATAAAAATCACCCTGGGAGACAAGTGACTTGTTAATAAGTCATGGGACTTTGGTACGCCTCAGGCAACATTTCCAAACTATTGCTCTCCGGATCAGTCGCTATAATTATACCACTTCCCAAGCAGAGAAGAACAATGTTGGAAATTCATCTAATGTGTTATCACAGGTTTGATTCTTGGAGCAGAACAAATGGGTTATTGAAACGTAGTAGTGAAATAGGTGTGACTACAGAATAGTGGGTCAAAGCAAATTCTCATAGAGTAATTAATTCCCACTATCCTACTTGTTCTATTTCATTCTTAGGTATTTAATTACACAGTTTTCCTTTCTTCCTGTCTCAACATATACCACATGGCATTTTTTTTTTCTTTCAGCCTTGCAAAAAGTAAAACTTGAGTGCTTTATTGGAATTATTCTCCTAAAAATAAAACTTTGAAAGGTCTGAGCAGTAGTAGGGCCAGGCTTTGTAATTACAGCTCTGTCTGGAGGGCATGAGATGGACAGGATGTCCTTATGCTGGGTGCTGTGCCATATGTTTTAAGGCAAGAGTTTACAAACAGCAGAGCACTGAAGAAAATCACTGTTTTCTGAACAACTTACAGCCCTTTGTATGAAGCTAAACCCAGCATTTGAAATAGATTCAGTTCAGTTGCAGCAGTGCGTTGCCTGGATATGGTCTGTATCTTTATTTTGTCCTAAAGATATGTGCTGGTATATATATGTATATATATATATATATGAACATATATACCATTTTTGTTTTGTTTTGTTTTGCTTTGCTTTTGCAACACTACTCCTGTGTTACTAGCCTGGAAAAATAAGACTGAGTGTTTTCTTCTAAAAACATTCTCTGCATGTTTAGGTGCTTGTAATGTTCCTGTCATTTTAGTCTTCAAACGCCTACTATTCCAGCAACTCAGCTGATAGCACTACAGAAAGTAAATCTCTCTTAAGCATTTTCCTTCCTCTGGCTAATAGCTAATCTAATAATAGTTTGACTCCTACCACCACAGTAGCTCTCTGTATAAGATGGGTAGTAGGAGGAGGCTACAGATTTCATCTCGTCAGTGGTGATCCAGAGCTACACGAAAGCAGTGTGATGGTGCAGGGTCAGGGCTCTGCCTGGCTTGCTTATTACTGTACAGACACTTATGTTTTCCAGTATTTCTCAGAATTGACATTAAAAAGTCCAGGACAAATGAACAACCTTCCTCCAACAATGTGTTAACCTTACCATCCTCTGTTAGTTTTTAGTGTTTATTTTTCTTCTTTTCTTCTGTTAGTTTTCCTCATTAGTGTTTCTGCATGAGGTTTATATATTTATTTATTTCAAACTCTTACATTAGCCCTAAATGATCTTCCTATTAGTACAGGAAGCTGGCAGCAGCCAGTCTGCAGCCTTTGGATAGCCAACTAATTAAGGGAAAAGCAGGTGTGGATGGATCTACTGAGTCTACAACTAAGTGCCAAAAATTTAAGTTATTGGTCTGTGAGTGGTAGCAGGTGGAACACTGTTTTATGCCTTCAATAGAGAGAAAAAGAAGGGTTGGAGGAAATGATTTTTCCCCTTCATGATTTAAAAGCTCTTCAGAAATACAATATGTTCATTCATTAATAGAAAAAAACAAAACAAAACAACTCATTGTCTTGTATGGGGTTAGTCTTGAAGACAAATAATGGCAGTGCAGGGGCTCTTACTTTCACTGACCTGAACTGGGAGATGTGTGGTCTGCACAGAAATTATTCATATTCTTAGGCTGACGCTTGGAAACATAACTCACAAGTGACTACAGATGCTGGCGCCTATTGTTCCTTTGCGGTTCTGTTTATTTATAAACTTTCCCTGCCTTCCATCAAACGCTCAAAATGTTCTAATCTGCAAAAAGCCTCTTCGCTCAGTGCTAAACAAAAACACAGTCTATTGAACAAAGTATTATGCAAGGGAGATTGTGTCTAAGAATATATTCTCTCCTTGCACTGATTTCTCCTCCTCCCCAATTTCTGTACTTGCTTTCTTCCTTTGTACTGGATTTAGCAATTTATTCAAACACTTCTAACCAGGGGGCGTTTTTCACCAGGGTGCAGTGGCAAGAGACCACAAAGCATTTCACAACACATACAAAATACATTAAAGCACTTTCAGAATGGTATAGTATGGGATAGGATAGTGTTAGAATACAAACGTGTAGAACAGCCACCTAATTACTCAACTGGTTTCATTAATTTTGATCTAGAAGTTGTCTTCATGGATACGTATTAATCTTTTATGTGCAGCGTGTAAATTTAAATGCAAGCAATAAATGAATGCTTATACTAAAGCTTGCATATATCACCCTGGGAAAGGGATGATGAGAACGAAAACCTGGCACTCAAAAACCTCTCATTGTTACAACTCTTGGAGCATCTGACCAAACCAATGGAATAGTGAGAAAGAAGGCTTTCCAGGTTAGATTGATCGTTGTGAATCACGTCGTCTTTTACCCCTGAGTCTAATTCTTAGGGCACTCAAACACAGTGTGACAATGCACATGAAACCTCTGCCCACTGAGCTATAGGATTCTCTGTTTGATAACTTGTCTTTTGCCCCTGGCTCCCCTTTGTAAAAGTAATGAGATATTTACCAGAGCAGGGACTGGGACCGGATACCCAGCCATCCTAGCAAAGTGTACTAATTAGCCTATCTCTCTCTCTTAATGAATTTATACATATTGATTGAGAAGTAGAACAGCTCCAATAGGAGAAACATAAGATTTTTTTTTTTTCTCTCAAAGAACCCTGCAGCCTACATGATAGTTATAACTTCCTCCTGACGGTTAGAGACCATCACTTCTTGCTCTTAATCAGGTGGAAAGAAGAAAAAAACTCTGCTATTTTTTCCTGCAGGGGTGAACAGTCTGGTCATGGGACCATTGCAGCAGGGAGAACAGTCTCCTTTTGTGGGGTGTATCTGTAGATCCTTATTTATCATGTTCTTTCTTTGTAAGCGCCTTAAATAGAAACTCTTTTTTTTTTTTTTTTTTTTTTTAATTGGCATCAAAGAAAAGATTGGCTTGCATTTGCCATGCCAACTACATTCAAATTTTAAAAGCTGTTTTAAATCAAGCTGGAATATTTCCCTTCCTTACACCCTGCTGATATTTTTTTGATTTGATAGAGGAACAAGAGATCAGTTATTGACATAATTTTATTGAGGTTCTTTTTAGAGTGCTCAGACCCTACTTCTTCTTTCCCATTTCATCCTGAGGAACACTTACATCTGATCACATTAAAAAAACCCATCCTGCTGGAGACAGATGGCTGAAAAGCAGACAGTAAAGGTAATATTCAACTTTAAAACTTTGGTTCTGACAGGACTGGGTTCTGCTTCTCCATGTAGCATCATTTGGCACAATTTGTCTGTTGATGTTGCAGTAATTTAGGCTCTTGATACTTACTGTTAATGAGTCTCTGAATAACTACATCTGTATAAATTAGTCCACAAATTGCCTGCTGCAAAAATAAACAGTTTTGATTTCCTGTGTGAGCAGTATGGCAAGCACTGTACACGTGTCGTTTTACTTAGCACTGGAAGTGTTTACCTGAGAGAAAAGCGATCATGAGTAGGTACATGTGTGGTGGAACAGAGAGGTTCTGCCCTTGCACTGCATCTTGCTTCATGGAAATGGCATTGGGCAAGGCAACATGGTGGAGTTAGTCTGCAATTCTGGAGAATCAAAAGCTGTGTGTCTTTAGTGCTGTTATCTTGTTTTAGTCTGGGTGTTTCCCTCTTCAGCCTGAGAGAGAACAGAATCAAGAAAGCATGCATCCAAATTAACGTTCAAGGCTTTACTTGTGTTTTGGTAGCATGGGGCTTGGGTCCCATGGTACTTGAAGCACTGAAAGACCAAAGTAGGAAATGTTCTTCTCTCAGAATGTTTCTCAGCTCAAGACTGAGAAGATTTAATAACATTTGGAAAGAAGACAGTGGAGCCAGCAATGAGGACTTTGTTTTATATAGGCCAGATATTTTGTACAGTCATAGGATGACTCTTAGGCTTCTTGTCTGTATCTGTAATCTCCAAGTTTGGTAATTTCAGTGCTTTGTGAGTTACCCATGCATCTTCCCACCCATGTGTTAGCTCTGAGAAGGACTTGACTGTTTTTTGATGGAAACACCTACACTCCTATGCCATGACTTCAGCTGAAGACATGTGGGCATACAAAGCAGTTCAGTTCTCAGTCCTCGTGATCCGGATGGTGCATTTAGCTGGGGAACTGTGCTTTAATACAGGGCATAACCGTATCATGTCAGTCTCCCTGAAATGTCTCTGTATTATGCACTGGGTCATTTCCAAGGGTTGCAAGGAGTTGCCTGCCTGCTGGCGTTAGACATGTGACCTTATTGAAATGTCTCTCTCAGTATCTAGAGGCTGTGATGTGTCACACTGATGCACATTTTCACCGTAACACTCACTCAACAGCAAGCAGCTCTCTGATCTGACAGTGCACATAAGTCCAAGGAGATGGATGCCTGTGTAATGTTACTTCAGTTTGCCTAGCTGGTCTGATAAAATGAAAATCCTGCCACAAAGTCATTGTGCGAATGGCTTATAACAGCATGCAGGATTATGAACTTCAGCACTTATTCCACACAAGATACACAGACCCTACAGGTGCTTTGCTGCATTTATTCTGGAGATGACTGACAGCACAGAATGTATGTGTAGAGGATGAGTTGCGTGTCACGTTTGGTCACAAGCAATGGAGTCGGCAGGAGGGTGGGAATCAGGGAAGAACTCAGGGTCTGTCTGAGGCTGAAGCATGGCCAGGGCATATTGTCAAAGCAATAAATCTAAAGAACTCTTAATGATTTGCAGAATCATTTTGGTGGCTTCTTTGGGTTGGAGATGCCTTCAAAAGCACCTGGCAGATCTTTCTGTAATCGATGTTATGCCATATGGGTGGCATTTGCTGGGCAAACAGATGTGAGATGTTTATGCAGCCAACTTTTCTGTCTCCTGCTGTGAGGCATGAACCTTGCTCACTGGCACCCAATGCCATGGCTCCTCATACACTTCATGTCTCAGTACACTACATGCAGCCAATCAGCCTGATTCAGGATTTACTCGATGGCTGCCAGCCTGGGGAGCACACGAGCCCTGCTGGAGGGTGCAGTTGTCAGGATCCAAAGACAGAGGACCAACTGTCTTTCTTGTGCTGTGGGAGAAGAAAGGGAAAAGATATGGGGAAAGCATGAAACGACTTAATGAGTCAACTAATTAGAGACAAAACATAATCTGACCAGGAGAAAACAAGGAGGATTGATTTTTTTAAAAATTATTTTTTTCCCCAAAGGATATATTTCTCTGAAAGATTATTTCACAATAAAACAATTATAAAGTTTACTCTGTGCTTGTGGGTGTACATATACACACATGCAGGCATATAGCCCCACATGTTGTGTTTATGTGTCTGAACCAAGGCAGTCTGATTGCACAGAATGACATGCAAGCTTGCATGGGCTGGTAGCTTTCATACTGCACACAGAAGTGGTTGCATAAGTTAACTTTTACCAGTAAGGCTAATGCCTCTATGCTATCACTCTGGTCAGAGGCTCTGGTGAGAGACAGGAACTCATTCTAGGTGCAGACTAGAACAGCACAAGCAAATTTTTTTAATGATAATTTTCTTCATGGGAGAGCTGCTATCTCCCTTCTGAGGCCGTAAACAAGGGCAAGGCTGCTGTGAGCATCAGTGAATATCCTTAATAGAAAGAAGTGAACTAGGAGGGGCCAACATTTTTAAAAAAGAGAAGTGTTTTTAAAATTAGAATTCTGAATTTCTCTTTGTGTTGAAAGCAAACACCTGGCTGCTAGCAAGAGCAGAGGGCTCTCAGCTGAGGGCTCTCAGCTGCCCAGCCAGCAGCATGGCCTGTGGGCACAGCAGTGAGAACAGGGGTCCTGGGGATGCTCTTTGCTTGCTTCCCAGTTGATCTGCTCTAAGCTTTGGCTCTGGTTCATGCCTCTTCATGGAAATGACTACCCGTTCTGGGAGGAGCTCTGTCTCTTTCTCAAACCATAATGCAATCCAGACATGAATTGGCAGAAATACCATGAGATTTCTTTTTCTTGTGTATTTCCAGTGCGAATGAACTCAAAATATCCTGAGAAAGGCAGCCATGGCATTTTTTTTCTGATGAACTGACAGTGACCTGACAGTTTATTGTGGTTTCTTCCCCAAAAGATGGCTATATAGGAGAGAAACTGCAAGATCACTTTCCCATCCTTCGCTTGCTTTCAAGCAGTACTGATATTAAAAACTTATTTTTCACAATGTATCTTAATAATTGGTACCCCATCAAAATAGTTGCAATCAAGCACTCTCTTTGAGCATGTGCACATGTTAATTTAAAACCTATCTACCTCTGAACAACATGTAATACACATTTTTGGAGACTTGCTGCTCCAGCTAGGAGAGGACAAACAGAACTTTGACATATGTCCTGTGCAGACAAATTCAAAGTCTTATCTTCCTCCCTCAGTATGGCCAGCCTAGGATGACTTCAGAGACATCACCTGCATTTACTGCCTAGTTCTAGGCAGTGTGAAGAGATACCATGATTATGTTTGTACCTTGAGACCTCTTTCTCTCTGCCTTCCTGTTTACTTGAGCCATAATTAGGGAATCCTGGTGTGACCTGATTGAGAGAGGGAAGGAAGGTCTTTCATGGCCTTTGTCTAGTTTTGTTTCCTTATGTGAAGCAAACTACTGAAGATCTGTTGGAAAAAAGATTTTGAGGATGGGCTGGAGTTACATGCTGTGTTTTCTAAATCTGCTATTAGCTGAGCAATGTGAATGCCTGACTTAGTGAGCACTGTTATGGTACCCTTATGGTGATACAGAGAGACCTGGACAAAGATCGTGGTCTAGTCCAGTTTGGGGAAAAATGCTCATCTAATTTGCCTAGATAAACTTCAGCAATAAAGAGACCCAGCTAGGAGATTCAGGTAAAGAAAACAAGACAACATTATTTCTTCACATCTTCCCAACATAGTGATGAATGGATACAGCAAGGCAGGTGCAAGCGATTTAGATGAAGTCTCGCAGGAGAACTGCAGAGGAGCTAAGAACAAACCTTGCTCTTCAGCCCTACAGTGCAGCCTTACCAGAGAGCTCCTTGTTTTTGATTCTCAAACTGGATTGGGAACATTTCACATATATTCCAAAGGAGAAGAAGTCATGGGTGTCCAACCTTTTGGCTTGCCTGGGTTGCACTGAATGAAGAGGTCACATATAAAATAAATATGTCACTCTGAAAGTAATGCCCTCATGTTTCTTTCCATAGAAACTACAACAGATACAAACACTATTTGACAGCAAATTCTCATGTACAAAACACTATTTTTCAACATAGTCACCACCATTAGCTATGCATTTTCTCTGGTGATCAACAAGATTATGCATGCCACACTTCTAAAAATCTATTCCAGCAGATGCTGGAATAGCTATTCTACTATAGCTATCACCACTGTTGAAATGCACCATCCATTGCCTCACTGCATTCACATTTTTGGTCTTCATTCATATTCAGCAAGCATGCAGAGAAGGACCTGGGGTCCTGGTGGATGAAAAACTGAATGTGAGCCAGCAGTGTGCTCTTGCAGCTTGGAAGGCCTATGGTATCCTGGGCTTCATCAGAAAAGGGGTGACCAGCAGGGACAGGGAGGTGATTGTCCCTCACTACTCTGCTCTTGTGAGGCCCCATCTGTTGTACCTGCATCTCAGTCTGGGACCCCCATTATAGGAAAGATGTGGAGCTGTTGGAGAGGGTCCACAGGAGGGCCATGACAATGATCAGAGTTCTGGAGCACCTCCCCTACAAAGACAGGCTGAGGGAGCTGGGCTTGTTCAGCCTGGAGAAGAGAGGGCTGTGAGGAGGGGTTATAAACAGGAGGGGAATCAACTTTTTACTTGGGTAGATAGTGATAGGACAAGAGCTAATGGTTTTATGCTCAAGGAGAGAAGATTTAGAAAATCAAGCATGTTGTTTAGAATTTCTTTTTTCTTTCTACTTTCGTAGATCTGATTTAGTTTTCCTTGAGCTAAAGGAGATATAAGGAGGACAATGCTTGTGATATTGTGCCATATATCTTCTATTTGTAGCTGATGCATGGAATTTTTCTACATTATTACTAGGGCCTGAGTTTGTGTGGCATGTGAAAAATATTGGAAAGACTTTATTTAACTCTTGGGAAGGAGAAGGCACTTCATTCCTGTATTAAGAGCAGAGTGGAGCCAGAAGCAGAGTGGCCATGGCTACTTTGATGTTAAAATTCTTCAAACTGTACAATAACATGGTCACATGCAGCCTGTAGAGTTCAGGATGCATTATGTCAGGTCCTGCAGACATGCAAGAATGTAACAAAATTGGTTTTGTGCCTCTTTCATTCATCTGAATTTTCTGGAGAAGGGAGAAAATGGCCCTAATACCGGTGCTGAGTTAAGCAGGTATGGTTTTTAGCCAGCACATATCAGAAAGTGATGTTCACTATGAAGATTAACTTGAGCTTAATGAAGGCTTCATGGCATCTTCAGCTTCCATGGCAGAGCAATGAAGCTGTGACATTAAGTTGGAAAGAAAATCGGATATCCATTTCTCTAGGTGCTGCAGACAACGTGCTAGGGGATGACAACACTGTGGACCCATGCTTTGTGACATGGGGAGAGAGGTCTCTGGCAACTTCCAGCAGAGACAGTGGCAGTGCTTTCCACGGTGGCAGGATGCTTAAAGTAACTTCTCCCAGCTGAGCTTGATGCCTGTTCCATCTGACAGCCCTGCAGAGGCTTTGGGGAGGGCACTCATCATCTAGTGCTTTAATGCTGCCCAAACAATATGGTACTGGTAGCCTAATCCAAATGGTTCTTCAACAGAGCATTTTGAAGGGAGGCCTGCTATTGAAGGTGGTGAAGCCAAAGCTGTAAGATAGAGGCCCTTAGAAGAGAAGGGATGAGGTGGGCATATGTTGCACCTGATCTCTTTAGATGCTGGTTGAATAAAAGGAAGTTACAGCAGAACGCGTAGGTTTGGTAGCAGCCAAGGAGGAAGAGCCAAAAAATCTGGAGGCAGCAGAAGCTGGGCTTCTGCTAGCACCAGAGACCAGTCGACCCAGCCCAACCATATTGTTACTATTTTATTAAAAGGGTTGATTTGGAGAATGTTGTGTTAGCAATTCAGCATCATGCCTTGGAGCCTTGATTTCAAGCCTTTATTTATATGCTTAATTGTTGCTATGGAAATTCAATATTTAAAGAGGTAATTATTGCTGATCTTGTTGCATGTGTCCATTTCTGATGTCCAGCTGTTAGCTCTTTAGCTCCAGTCTAGCAGATTAATTACCACTATTGATTACTTTGAGCTTCTCTCTTCACACCTGCAGTCTGTGTAATTAGCCAGTGGCCTCTTCTGAAAATTAGGAGCAGTTTCATTTTGGCATCTTGCCATTTCTTAGCCATGTGCTTTATACTGATGAACAAAAGCAAATCTATTTTAAATAGAGATATCTGTGCAAGGAACTCTTTGCATTTTTGAACTGTGGATAACTCAAATTACCGTGTTAACAAATATTGTGCCCCACTGGAAGTCCACTGCTAGTAAAATAAATAAATAAGTAAACATTTCCAAAACACTGTTTTTCATTCTCATGCCCCACCGCTAAATGCTGTCCTGGCTTTTTAAAACTTTAAAAAAGTGTCTGTACAGGTTTTTTCACTAACAGGGAATCAACTATCTGAGGACAATCTATTCTTTCCTCCGCCTGGAGTTGCCCTTTCCCTGTGGCTTGCATGTGAAGTTCCCTGGTGATCTTACTGGATGTTGCCATGGCACCTCAGCGGAGTGTTAAGTAGAACAACATGAAGGTATGCCTGTATCCAGGAGGTCTTCATCCATCCCTTCCATTTCCAAACACTGTGCTTGTCTCTTGCTGAACACTGTTTTCTAGTGGCCATCCAAGGACATGACTCTTCTTGAAAAGACAAGTCCGTGCCAAGTTCCCTCTCTTAGCACATCATTGAGGTAAAGACCCTCATGGTTTCAAGGCTTTGTTTTAAAAAAGAAAACATGCTTTTTATGCCATACTGGGGTCATGGCTTCCTTCTCTTAAAAAGAAAAAGTATTTATGTAAGAAGAAGTGTTGCTAGGCATAGGTCATGCTACCATTGCAACTCATCATAAGCATTGTGCTGAGAGGATGAGAGAGTAAGGAGAAAACTTTGTTCTCCATCCGGTCAAGGTTTATAGCAGATCAAGGACAGTCCAAAAGCACAATATGGGTGGCCTGTGAACTGAAGTGTGCTGAAATTCAGCATTCGGGAACTAACTTTTGTATTAGTTCTGTGTGACTGGCCACTCTTCATGTATCAGCAGTTTAATGTGCTGTGGCTCAAGGTGGTGAGTCTCTGGAGTCATGGCAGCAATGAAGGCTCTTGCTGCTTCAGGGGTCAAACGCTGCTCTGAAAGTTGTTGTGAAGTTCAGGGGAAGTGAAGGGATTCATCTCCTTCCTGGTCGGCTAGATAGTTGCTTTAGACTATTTGGTACAGCACCGGCCTTGAGACCAGAAGGTCCTCAGCTGGAATCTCATCACCACCACTGTTTCTAGATTAAACTCTAAATTGTGTACTGTCATTTGGAAGCCTTCTGTGCAGGGTCTTACTGAGTCACCAGTTATTAGGAATGCCTCCTATTATCACAGCCCTAAAAGCTATTTGAACAGAAGCCTAATGTGACTGTGATTTCCAAGGACCATTTGCTGTTATTGCAGCTCTGCTTTGCTGTGAGTTAGAGAAACAAACCAAAGTTGCTTTCAGATCACATGAAGGGGAGGGACGGGGAAGCAGTGGAGCTGGAGTGACATTCAGCTGCCAGTGAATGTAAATTTACAAAAAATAAACAATCTTTGTATTAACCAGAGCACAGTTATCTCTACTGCAAGAAAACAAACAGGTTTATACTCTTCAAGCAGATACATTTCTGAGATTTTAAAATTCTTCTCACTGTTCTAAGTGGCAACAGAAAGTAGCTGCTGAAGAAGTAAGCAGAACCTATGCACTGTCATACATCATGGGCCAGAGGGACCTTCTTCTCTGTAGAAGGACGTAGAAAAAAGGCAAATGTCTATTATCTGGGACAGGAATGTAGTCACTTGTGTCCACAGAGTGAGAAACTACACATAAATATTGGTGTGAAGACACACAGATGCATGTGAGGAGAATTCAGTATAAGACAGGAGATTCTGGAATCTGGTAATGGAGTTTAGGAGCTGGATTTCAGAGAGACTCTATGTTATTGTTGACTTTTCAAGACTTCTTAATCTTAAGTTGCCCTCCATGGAGTGGAAGGACAGTTTTGACTGGAAACGGTCTGATTAAGATAACAGGAAAATAGATGTTTCCTAAAATAATTGTAAAGTTCTCTTGTATCTGCAATTAGACAAACTGTGAACAGCTTGCTCCTGTTTAGGAGGACTGATGTGAAATGGCACTGGTTCATTACAGATAGCGATGCTAGGCTCTACATTTGTTGAATATATGGCCAAATATTTATATCAGTTATAGGTAATGCAGTCGTATACACAATTCAACCCTGGCTTTCCCTTATCTAGCCTAGTGCTGGTGTGTTTGGCAGGGATAAGAGGCTACATCAGAGAGTCTATTTAGAGCATGAAGTGCCAGACATCTTTTCCATATCAGATGGTCAGTAGCCAGCCCGACTCACTGAAGGACAGATGGCTGGCAAGGGAGAAGACAACTGAAAGCTGGGACCATTAGAGGAAGGCAGTGGTGCTGCCAGCTATTTGCCTTCTTCATTCCCATCTGGGTTATATATCCCTTTTAAGATGATGATGCACTGTCTCTAGCAAACAGGTAAGTGTGTTGGGAAAGGAGTATAGCTGGCTGCAGGGTAGCGTAGATGGCCAAGCAGAAGTGAGAGAAAACATATTTGCATCCATGTGAAGGTGTCCAGGTGATCATAGTACTTCAGCATGGCACAGACTAAAGCATAGAGTGCTTTCATGCCTGGGTTACTGTATTTGGAAATCTCTGAAATTCAGGGCAGAAATCTGGGAGATTTTGAAGTGACCAAAGTCCCACCTATTGCAGGAGAAGTCACAACCTCTGGCCAGTCCACGGTGCAAAAAAAGACATCTAGCCATGCAAACAATGCAATTCAGCTGACAATCAGCAAGGTAATGTAGAAAAAGTCAGGCTGGCATGTCCAATGGAGCCACCTGGGTACCAGCTACCAGTGTTATGTGTTTTAACACACCAACAGACATTGCTTTCACCTAAGTGCAACTAAGCCTGGGACAATTTTGTCCTATCTATGCAAGGAGCTGGATCCTATCACTTGAGAGTGCAGGTGGGTTGTTTGACCCCACATTGATGATGTGGTAGACCCACCAGACTTCATTAACAGTCTTTGTCAGTGGTCAAGGCCAGAACACTGAACAACACTGATGACAAGCTAGAAGAATTCTGGTGCAACTTTACTTCTGGAAAAGGTAAAGTCAGCAGTAATGCCCCCTAGAGTGTTGCTGGTAAATGAAGAAGTACCTTATCTACAGGCTGTGACTAAAGCTTTAATGAATGATGAATGTCTCTCTCATCCTGAAGTTCCTGACATAAGTTTGCTCAGCAAACCATTCAAAGGTGCATTATCAAAAATGGCTGAATGCCCAGTTTGAGAGGATCTGAATATGGGAGCTTTTGGAAATGGCTGTTTGTATCATTCTGCTGTCTGCATCTTTGGGCATGTAAACAGTCTGACAAGTTGCTCCATTAGGGTTGTTGTAAAGACGTGACTTGAACAGTCTATCACTCTTTCTGAGAGGCTTCATCATTCCATTTCTCATCATAGCTGCAGCTTCTTTCCTCCTTTTTAGGAGGTTGAGGTACTGCCTCCTGTCAATGCATGCTGTGTGTCTCCCAGTACAACTGGTTCTGATTGAAGTCTCCCTGCAATGCAAGCAGTAAACAAGAATAAGAGCATAGGGTGCATCTGCAGCAACAAAAATGAGTTGCTCACAAGTAGTGTACCACAGGTTTGTTTGAAGATTTGAAATGCTATCTATTTCTTGTTTGTATCAATGTGCTGGCTATACATATCCCAGGTGTGTTTGCCCTTCAGTGAAACCATCACTGATTTCTTATGGTGTTGTGCTGTACTGTGTCTTCCTCCTAAGGAAGTTGTTTAAATTGCAACACATGTGGTCCTTCTTCCAGCAGATAACACATGGTGGTTGTACTTCATCTTTTATCACTGTGGAGGTTTTCTTTTGGCATCCAAACTGGCCATGAACACTTCCAGGACAGGGGCATCCACAACTTCCAGTCTCACCACCTTCGCAGTAAGTATTTTCTTCCTAATATCTACCCTCTTTCAGTTTAAAGCCATTTCCCCTTGTCCTGTCACTACATGCCCTTATAAAAAGTCCCTTCCCTGGATTGTGACCAGTTTCTCAGCTATGTATTTATCTGCTGTGGTTTCCTGGTCCTTTCAGTATCCCTCTCTGCTGCTGAAGGGATAGAGGAGAACACCACCTGTACTCCCTCTCCATCCACTCATTGTTCTAATCCCCTAAAATCCCTTTTGATAGCCCTAAGGCTACACTCAGCAATTTCATTGCTGCTAGCCTGTACTACCAGTAAAGAATAATAATCAGAGGGGTGATCCAGGCCAGGAAATTTTCTGGTAATGTCCTGATCCAGACTCCACTGAAACAGCAGACTTCCCTACAGGGAGGCTCTTGCCAACCTTGCCCTCCCCTCAGAAGGGAGTAACCTATGACACTTATCCTTCTTTCCTTTTTGGTGGAGGTGGTCTTGAGGGGTTGAGTAGACTGCTTTGCCCTAGGCAATGTCCTGGGTGCACCTTCCACTGCTTCCTCACTTACCTTTCTCTCGAGTTCCAAAGCCTCAGGTCTAGTATTTAAGGACCTGGGAAGGTGAGGTATGTAGGGAGTGGGTTTGCCTGTGATGCCTAGCAAGGACCTGCTTCCATTCCTACCCATTTCTTAGGTGTCCTCCCTTTGCCTGACAATGACAGGGTAGGGGATCCATCAGTACTTGGGGTGTATCACTCTGATGACTTTCTTGTAGATATGGCGGGGAGTCTACCAGTCTATCTCCTGCTCACTCTTCGTGATGCTCCTTACTCCTTAATCTCTCCACCTCCTTGCTGAGCTCTGCCACCAGGTTGAGCAGATCATCAATGACCTTGATGAGGGGGTAGTGGCCACCCTCAGCAAGTTTGCTGATGATACGAAGTTGGGAGGATTGGCTGACACGCCCGAAGGCTGTGCTGCCATTCAGCGAGACCTGGACAGGCTGGAGAGCTGGGCAGTAAGGAACCAGATGAAGTTTAACAAAAGCAAGTGTAGAGTCTTGCACCTAGGGAGGAATAATTCCATGCACCGGTACAGGTTGGGGGATGACCTGCTGGAGAGGAGCTCTGTGGAGAGGGACCTGGGTGTCCTGGTGGACGACAGGTTGGCCATGAGCCAGCAGTGTGCCCTTGTGGCCAAAAAGGCCAATGGCATTCTGGGGTGCATTAAAAGGAGCGTGGCCAGCAGGTCGAGGGAGGTGATCCTCCCCCTCTACTCTGCCCTGGTAAGGCCTCATCTGGAGTACTGTGTCCAGTTCTGGGCTCCCCAGTACAAAAAAGACAGGGATCTCTTGGAAAGAGTCCAGCGGAGAGCCACAAAGATGGTGAAGGGCCTGGAGCATCTCCCCTATGAGGAAAGGCTAAGTGAGCTGGGTCTGTTTAGCCTTGAGAAGAGAAGACTGAGAGGGGACCTGATCCAGGTCTATAAATATCTAAGGTGTGGGGGGCAAAGCGGCGAGGCCAGACTCTTTTCAGCAGTGTGCGGAGACAGGACAAGGGGAAATGGCCAGAAGCTGGAGCATAGGAAGTTCCGCACCAATGTGCGCAAGATCTTCTTTACGGTGAGGTGACGGAGCACTGGAACAGGCTGCCCAGGGAGGTTGTGGAGTCTCCTTCTCTGGAGATATTCAAGACCCGCCTGGACACCTACCTGTGCGACCTGGTGTAGGGATCCTGCTTTGGCAGGGGGGTTGGACTCGATGATCTCTGGAGGTCCCTTCCAACCCCTACGATTCTGTGATTCTGTGATTCTGTGATCTACCTGCTCATACCTCATGCAGGTGGTATCTCTACCACCCTTCAATGGCAGCAATAGGCTCAGGCATTCCCTTCAGCCAGAGACCTGAACTGCCACATTTCTGGGCAGGCACTTGGTCTGGGTAGCTGCATTCTTTTTGGCAAGAGCTTTCTACCTAGTGGAGACTACTATAGTGGCTGCTGGTAGTTTATTGCTGGGAGGTCTTTGAAATAATGATAGAGGTCAGTGTTTTGGGTAGGGAGGTGGCCTGGCTCTCCTTCAACTCCATACCATGGTCTGATGGCATAGATAGTGCTGAGATACTGGGTAGTGCAAAGTCATATCTGTGGCAAATGGATCTCTTCCTCATATTCCAGTGGACCCATGCCCAGGGATTCCTTGGCAGACATTGCTGGAGAGAGATGCAGTACCCCCATACCATTTTCTCTGCAATGGATGGTGCTGGGCCTGATGGGGTTTTCTAGTTGCTACACCTTCATTGACACCTCACTATTCTCTTTACAGTAGACATGCCTGAGTGCACGCTGCTGCATGGACAGTGAGGACGTCTTTGTCCCAGACCATTCTTTGGACAGCAGGCCTGTCTGAGCCCCATGACATTCTCTGGACGGTGGGCATGCCAGGGCCCTGTGCCATTCTCAGAATGTCAGGCATGTCTGGGATCCACATCCATGGGCTCCTTGCCATTTTGTACAGACTTGAATGTGATAATGTATGTATTTGCTGGGCAAGGATTTTCTTTGCCTGCCTTCATTGGCTGTGCAATGATGGAGCGCAGTGCAGAGGACAGGGATGTGGTGGTCATTGTGATGTCCAGAGGCTGCTGCAATGTCCAACCCTGACTGTGTAGGGCATGGGATGGTTGTGATCTGTGTTCTGATTCCTTCATGTGGAAGAAGGAGAAAGGTTGGGAAGACCTGGGGATAGCTCTCCTGTGCTATTTTGCTAGCTGGAGGGAAAGGCTGTCCCTTGGGCACAGTGTTTTAACCCATCAAGAGTTGTGCACCAGGCAGCCTTTCACTCTCTAGAATCAGTGAAAGAACTGGAAAAAGGAAAAACTTGGGTGTTGAAACGAATACATGTAATAAGACAGAAACTATAGGTAAAATAGCACTAATAGCATATATACGTTACATATATGGTATATAATCTTACATATACACATACAAAAAAAGTGATGCACAATGCAACTGCTCACCACCTGCCAAGCAATCCCCTGCCAGTTCCCCAAACAGCACTGCCTTCTCCTCCTGCCTTGTCAAATCCCCTATGTTTTTTGTCTGCATCTTCTCATATGGCATGAAATATCTCCTTGAACAGTTTAGGTCAGCTGTTGTGGTTCTGTTCCTTCCAGCTTCTCACCCTCAACCTCCTCACTGGCAGGTCAGCATAAAAGGGTGAAAAATACTTGTCTTAATGTTAAGACTGCTCAACAAATAAAATAGTGGTGTGCTATCAACACTGTTTTCTCCTAAATCCAAAACACGGCATCAGATCAACCACCATGAAGAAAATTAACTCTATTCCTGTTAAAACCAAGACAATACAAAATCCTAATCTTGAAAGGAGTTGTTCTGTGGCTCACCCTTTTTCTCTCTGAATATAAATATGTCTGCATCTACGCATGTGTTTGTGTTCATGCAGAACATATCAGAGAGGTTTTTGTCCCTAAATAGTGAAAACTTGAGCTGATCTGTGTCCCATCCACAGCTCTTGCCCTAATGAGCTGAAACTACATTAGCAATATCCCAGGCAGATAAATTGACTTTAAACCTTGGTTTGATGATCCTACTAAGACATTCAATTAATTCTGTTTTGCTACAAGCTAATTTATGACTTCGTGTTTGTTAAAAAAAAAATGTTGAATGTACAACAGTGGGAGACAAGGTAATGAATTATTCTACCTTCCTTCATGCTCCTGTCTTCACATTTCACTACTACAAGCATGGAAGAGGAAATATGAAAGAAATGTCTTTTGATGTATGAAATGTGGGTATTTTCTCATACTGAGCTGTATCTAACTGGTGTAAACACATAATCAAGCCCTCTAGGAGATGCTAATTAGTGCAGTAAATGTAAGTTTATTAATTCCCATTACGTTTCTCTTTGTTTCACCAGTGAATGTGTCTTTTCAGGAGAACAGATTTGATATGGTGTGTCTGTAGAATTTGTTTGCGTTCATGGCAAATGAAGACAAGTATCCTAGCAAAGCTGTGATGAATTAACAGTGGTCCGTGTGATCAACGTCTCTGTAACGGGGTCCACAAAGTGCATGGGCTCCTCTGTGATCTGAGAGAAAAACAACAACAACAACAAAAACAAAACAGAAAGCCCCAGAGGATTTGCTAACAATTTTCTGCTCCATCTTTTACTTGGTGTGTTTTTAATGAGCCCTCCAAAAGCACAGGTACTAAAACTTTCCCTTTTTGATGTAGCAGAATAGACTGTCAAGACATACTGCAGGAGAGTACTTCAAAGGCAAACAGACAGCAAATATGATTACATTAGGTGAGGCTGTTGGGTATAATTGAGCTCCTCCCATCTTTGGAAAGTACTGGAAGATAGGCCCTTAACAATTCCCTCTTCCTGCTCCTCTGACTTTTTATTAAAAATCAGCACTCTTCCTGTGATGTTCACATTTCTATACTATGCCATCAACACATGCTATGTTGCTTGGTACTATAAACCAAGGTTATACCCAATGGTAAATAATAAGGGTTCAAGTGAGCAGTCCACCTGTATGGTCCGGTATGAAGGAGCAGTATGGGCTGTGGAGAGGGTGGAAGAAGCATCTGATGGTCTTCCAGCCTGGAAGCCATCCTGTCTTCTCTGTGAAGGATGCCAGTAACAACTGGAAATGCTCATGGTGGTGCTGGTCCTTCTGGGAAGCCTCCAACTGTTGGAGGAGCTCTGCGTACCAAGTGGTCTTAGGTGGGGAATGATTTTGTTGGGATTGCATTATGGCTTGACAATGCTCTCAGGACCTACTTTCAAGCTTTGTATGTGAAGAAGGGCTCTGTATGTTTAAAATTAGTTTGCTAATGAACACAAATCATAGGAGGAGGTATTTTCCCTTTGTATGGAATGCTTCCTGAAAGTCAGGAAGTTGTGAATGACCTGGAAGTATCTGTGAATGGCCGCTGCCCACCTCACTCCCCTTCATTTGATCACTAGGATTCAAATTAAGCAGTACTTCAGTCAAGGAAGTAGAAAATACATGTGAATTGTCTTTCTCCCATGAATGTGATTAATTCCTTGCTTTATGTATGAGTTTCCAACTCCATGTCATAAACTTGACATCTCTGGATTTCTGTTCAAGAGAAAGAATTCTTGTAGCTTCTTTCCACTAAAGCATGCATGTTGCTTCATTTACTGTAGATGTCAAAGGAGGCATGGCTGACTTTCTTCTGGGACTCTGCGCAGCAACAGTGGGTGTTGCTGTTATAGGTCTTCATTAGCATTAAGTCATTGATTTATTTTCTGGTGATAAATAATCGTAATTAGTATATAAATATGTAGTTCAGCTCTGATCAGAACGCTGAATTAGAAGATTCTCTCCAAATGTTTGCCTGAGGTGTGAAAAGAGTGGAAATATATATATATATATATATATTTAATTACAAATGTATTCAATGTAATGCCTCAGCACAGCTTGAGCAAAACTTCACGTTCTTAGTAAGGTGGCTTTCTGCTGGAATCTGGTAGCAGAAGCATGGCGGAAGATGGACACTAGCTTAGAAATTCGCTAGCAATCTGGAGATAGAAACTGGCATGTCCTCTGAGACACGCTCCATATATGCAGAATCTATCTGAATAAATGAGCCCCTTACTTAACTGGGAATGTACTGTATATTCCATCTGTAGACTGAATGATTGCTCCATTTCAAGCCTCCTGACTCCCATGGAGCCATCTGGTACATGCTAGTTTGTACAAATAGGTGAGGATTCCTGCTAACACAACAGCCTTCGACTAGGCAGAATTCTGATATTTAGCACTCTGCTTCATATCTGCTTGCAAAGCCATAATAAAAACCTGAACACTTTCAGTGTTTAATATTTAAATGAACCTTACTTTTTCTCCTGGAAATCCAGTTGGGACAGGAGCGATTAATGCAATTACATCAGAAAATGGATTGAGCTATTAATACATCCGCTAAGTAGACATTCCACCTTATGTGGCTTCATGATATTTTTTCACCCGTTGCTTGCTTAGGGCTGAGCAGGGAGGAGGATGGGTGAGAGGAAGAAGGTATGTGTCATATAGATATTTTTATACCACTCTGAGATATTGTCAGAAAATTAAGCTAACAGAAATAACTTTCATAAGCAGCAGTGGGCTACTCATGGACATATCAAGAGGTATGTAACTGCTGCATTATTTTGTCTTGTCATGTGCTAAATGTTCCTGTGGATGTTTGCTTTATCAGTGAAGAGACTTTCACCTGTAGCCCACACATGACTGTGTTTTAGTTTGGTTTTATTTCTTATTTTCTATGTTAGTCATCAAGGCTAGCTCTTTCTAGAAATGCTGCTGTTTCCTTTTAATAGTGAGTACATGGTTTGCCAGTGCGGAGTTGGGTCTGTGCAGATTCTCATTATTCATTTGGGTGCAATTTTATTTAGTTTTAGTAAAAGTTGCCCCACAGGCATGGGGTGAGTTACAAAGTGGGATTTTGTCTCACACTTCTATTGCAAAATACAGCCTTCTAAAAACAGCAGTGAGGAGCTCCTTTTGTCTGGTTTGGGTTCTTCACTTAAGTGCTTGTGGTGCCTGATTAAATTAGTAATCAGAGATATAGTCATGCTTTTTTTGTGACTCTGAGAGCCTTCATTGTGGATTATATTTACACAGTGCAATTTCTTCCTAAATTGAGCTTTTTGTATTCAAGGACTTTGATACTCTTTCAGACTGAGATAAAACCCAGTTTACTACATAGACCAGCTCTTGCAGCAGTGCCAAGCTCCTGGGCAGAAACACTGGGCAAAACAGTTCATTTGCACGATAAATATGACTACATAAAGGTTTATGTGTGGTACAGTGGTTTTGCTGACCCTTTATGCTTAAATACTACAGTATGACAGACTGGCAGTGCACTGAATGCCTTCATGTGATGTTGCCTCCAAATGACAGTTTCCTTTCTTGTCAAAACACGGAATGGCTTGAACCAAAGCCACATAAATGCTAGCAGCATACTCTCTGGTATAAAAGATATTTGCACAGATCCAAACCCTGTGGCCTGTCCCTGGTCAAAACAATAGGACTAGAAAGCCATTAGGCCTTTGCAGCTTGTTTGCTATGCTTAAAACTCAATATGTGTGCTAAGCCAGTGGCTCTGTTGTGTGCATGTAGGTGGTCTTTTCAGAACAAGGACAGGAACTGAATCCCTCCCACATCAACTCAACTGCATTTACTCATTTCTGAAGAAGGCAGCAGAGACAATGAGTACCATGATGAGGTGCTCCAAGGTGGGAGAAACTTGGGGCCAGGCTGTGCTCTGAATCAGCTCAGAGAGGGCTTTAGCCCACTAAGGATTTCTGGAGGCTTAGCCAGAAGTTTCACTCAGGGCTGGAGGTAAGTACCCCAGGAAGAGTGTTCCTGTTTGGTTGGTTGCTTTTATTCCTCTAGAATAGGCCTGTCCAACTCATGGCTCACACACAGCCCAGTCTGTCCTGTGGCTGCCCCCTGCCCCATGCCATCATGGTGGCAGCTCTGCCCCACCAAGCGGCCAGGCCCGGCCCAGGCGTGCACCCATTGCTCACAACAACCAAACACTGGTGTACCATCAGCAGTCTGGGCTGAAACCAGGACACGGGGAGGGAACAGTGCAGTGCTGAACTCAAGTGATGGCAAATAATTGTATGCATTGTGATACATGGGATAGATACAGTCCCGTGAACAGCAAAAAGTACACTGCCACGCTTTCCATTCTGAGAAAAAAATTTGAGAGCAGGTTTCAAGATAACTGAAAAAATAGCCGATTTTGAGGTATACTTGTGATTCCATTTTTAGTTGACATAATTACCTGCAAATTTTCAAATGGGGTGTATAGAGTTGCAATCAGATATTCAACTCCAATATCTGATCACATCTTTTTACCTGACTTCTATAAGCCCTCTCTTACCAGAGAAATATCCTCCACTTCACACCACACCTTTTTCATGTCATCGCTCTGTGGTACTACTTATATTTGTGAGGGGCTGTTTTCAGGGATGAAGTGCAAGAAGAGTAAAATTTCATCAGGAATTTTTGACAAACACCTTGAGAGCTCACTAAGAATGACTACCACTGCCACTTAACCAGCCTGATGAGTCAGTTTCACAAAAACAAAGTCACAGATCCCACTAGTTTTATGGTTCTGTAGCCCTCTTTTTTTGTTTGTTTTAATTTCAAAAATAAGTGTTGTTACTTAAGTAAATTAACTATATTTAGTGAGGTCTGCTCTGAAAGTAATGCCCCCCGTTTTATTATGCTGGCCCACAACATCAGAGGTGGATGTTCGTGGTGTAGCAGTAGGAGTTGAACCTTTCTGACAATATCCCATTACATTTTATTTCTGTACATTGAATTCTTCCATTTGGAAAAAATGGCACCCATAGACATTCACTGACACTTGCTGAGTGTTGATGGAGACCAAAGACTGGATGTGGGCACAGTGAGGCAGTGCTGGTGTGTTTCAGCAGTGGTGACAATGACAGCAGGTCACCTCTGCTGATGGAGATCGTTATGGCATGCATACTCTTGTTCATTTCTAGAGAAAATGCATAGCTAATGGTGGTGACTATGTTGAAAAACGCTGTTGTGTAGCTGAGAATTTGCTCTATCAAGTCGTGTTATTGTGCTTGTTGTGTCTATTGTAGTTTCGATGGAAAGAAATATGAGGCATTATTTTTGGTGCAACCCACGTATATGTGGCCCAAGACAATTCCTCTTCATTCAGTGCAGCCCAGGGAAGACAAAAGGCTGTACACCCACACTCTAGAAGCTGATGTGTTCTCCTGAAAAATCTAACTTCCTTCTGCAGTGACATTAGATTGAAACCCTCTGACAAATTCCTAACCAGCTGTAGTGGGTACTGATCTATTTATTTATTTATTTTAAATCACTTTTACGGCTCTACAACTTGTTTGAATACCTCAACTTGATACTAACATGAAGTCCCTGTTTATAAAAGCATTAGTGGGACTTGAGAGATGTAATTCTATTTCTTGCTTTGCTATTTTCCTGCAGCATCACTTCAAATCTCTGTGCCCCGTTTTTGCTTCGGCCCATTGCTTCTCTACTCTGTAAAAATTCTTTGGATTTGGATTTTTATTATTTCATTTTATTAGAAAATCAAAATTTATCTCACATGGGTCTTTATTTGAGTTGCTGTAATGTGAGTAATATTCAATTAGTGAAGAAGTTCTGGTCGTTATTTTGAGGTAACCCAGCAGCAGCCATTTAGCCACTTACAATATCAAAGTCTTTGGATGAATTAACAGACCAGATGAACAGATACAGCTCCTGCACTTGTAACAAAAATCATTCATTCTTTCCAGAAAATTACTGTACCATGTTACAGATTGTTGGAAGGATGCTGTCAACTGGCATTTTCTTACTGCTACAGAAGAGTTGCACGTCACCCCTAGGTGAACTGAAGAATCCTGCAGGATAGCAAATTGATCAGGAATGCTCTCAGACTGAATGAATCTTCTTTGCGTTCAGAGGGTTTCTGTTCAAGAAGCTGGAAATACAGTTGCCTTTTTTCTCTTCTAATGTAGATGCTGCTGCAAGCTTGTTGAAGCAAATTTCTGGGAAAAAATTCTGAGCTGGTGGAAATGAAGATTTGCACAATAGCATCTATACTTGCCATGCCTCTAATGAGGCTCCTGTCTCCACTCCCAGTCAGAAGCAAGTGGCTGGAGAACAGAATAGGAAGGGTAACATGAGCATGGTAAGGCACCTTCAAATGATCTCCAATGGCTCCATGGCTTCTGACCTTGGCCACAGGATGTGTCTGGGCTGTGGGCACAGGGCATGGCTCCACTGGTGCAGGGACACATTTGCATGAAGATGGCAATTGGTGAGATGTGAGCTTCCAGTGCTGAACTTCATCTAACTGCAACATCCTATCTTTGTATAGTCTTGTCTGATTACTCAAACCAGCCTACATTCCTCCATAGCTACTTCAATTTATAATTCAATATAGCACTGGTTATCAGATCTGGTTTTGCTAGTTGTTCTTTTTTGTAAGCAGTGTTTAATGATTTCCCCCTTCATAGCAGAAGCTTGACTGTTATAGGATTTGGTCTCTATTAGATATTGATTTGGACTTTCTCCGAACTTGGTTCAGTGTCCCTTGAATTGCAGGAGATACAGACTTCCTCTAACTTGAGGCACAGAAAAGTACAGTGTGTAGGTGCAGTCCCACACAGCTCTTTCCTTGGTACGTACAGCCTAGCTGTGATGCTGAAGAAACCTGTTCCAAGGGCTCCCTGTGTTGTTCAATATTAATGTCAAAAGTCGTAACACCTCAACCCAGGCTTCCTCCTGAGCCCGAGTGCCTCTACTGACAGCCTGCTGCTCTTGCTCCAGGCCCCTTGATTTCACACATTCAGAGGCTTTTATTTTCTGTGGCTGAACATAATGGAGCTCCCTTGATTCAAATGCCAAGATAGGTTAGAAAAATAATATTGCAATGCTATGAAGATTTCTTGTATTCCACTGTGATGACGAGATTATTGCCCCCACTCCCTGAAATGTAAACTTTTTCTCCTCCATCACCAAAGAAACCCTGACATCCTCCAAACTATCAGTGCAGAAATTGAAACCGTCAAAGGCAATGCTCCTTCCCTAGGTAGCATCTTTTGTGTTGATTAATGAGCTTTTTGAGGACCTTATTGCTACAGCAGTAGAACTGCTTGGTGGCTTGTGTGGCACAAATAAAGTGGGACTAAAATTGTGACGGCAGAAGTTGAAAGAAATACAGTTACTGGGTGTTTGTTAATTCCATCTTTGCAGGAGGCTAGCAGCTGCTTTTCTTTTCTTCTTTAACAGATGGAGTGATTTCTCATGTAGTGTTACAGTAATGACCAACGTGACACAGAAGGAAAATTCTGTGACAATATGGTGAGCAAGATCTTATTGACAGCTCCACTTGGTTGTAATTTGTAAGCTCTATGTTGTACCTCTACTCTTTTTGCTCCCCCTTCCCTCCCAAATGCTGCCTGTGTTTTCTGCCATATAGAGTTAGATTTCAAGCTGTTAACTGAAACAGTTAAAAGATTTCTAGCTAAAAGTTCTTCAAAATCTTTATCAGAATTTATAGCCAGTTGTAAGTTAAAAAAAATTTAAAAGCACTGCGTTATGGAGTGATGGTGCAAAACTTATCCTCTATTCCATTTTGCTATTGAGATGGCTGCCTTGATTTCTCCTATAGGTGCTTATGTCATGGATAGGAGTCAACCTCTTTCCTGTAGGCAGTCTAACTCTCTCATGGAGGCGGTGCAGCCATGATCCAGTAGAACACCAGCCATGTGTTGTGAGCTGTGTGGGCCATGAGCAACCAGAAAAGAGTGCTTGCACCCAACATCATAACTAAGTAGTGTGCAGAGGCTGGAAAGAAGTGCAGAGAGGCAGTTATTAACCAAAATCTGCTGCTTCCCTTTCACGGAGGGAATCAGCAAATTTCATTGTCAATTCATAGAGATGAAAATCCGATGGGAGAATACCACACAGAGCTCATCTTTTGCAAGATGGTAAATTCTGCATCACTATGTGTATTTAACTGTATGTATAAGGTAAAGATCTTTCAACACCCTCATAAACTTCTCTATAATTTGTATGTAGAATATATTCCACGGTTATATATATATGGAAGAGCTGGGATGCTGTTCTGTTCTTGCTTTGAGTTAATCAAGTTTGAGAACAAAAAGAAAGAGAAAGTGAATGTTGGTCAGCTTGAATGTTGCAAATTGTATTCCAGAAATGCTTTTTAATGGAGAACGTTACAAAATAATGAGGGTGCCATCTGTCTGTGGATGATGAGGAAGGCCAACAGAATGATCCAGTGGATTCAGAACATATTGGGCTGGTGAAGAGGACAGGTGAAGCTTATGTGATGTAGTCCTGACATTTGCAGATTCAGTCTGAGTATCTTCACTGCTCCTGAGAAGTGTGGATGAACAAATTCTGCTCTTGGAATTCGTTCCCTAAGAAACAGACCCAATGGCTGGTTTCCTTGCTTGCTACCAAATGCCAGTTGCTCTTCCAGTCCTTTATACACTGCATACATTGCAAAGCACAGCCATTTCTTTATTAGAGGGAAAAACACCCCTAAGAGAGAGATTTTCATTTACAGCTCATAAATGAAACTTAGTCTTTGCTGTATCCTGTGGAATGATATTAACAGGACTGTTTTAATCTCTGCAGTGGTTTTACCTTTAATTTTTGGAATTGGTCTAAACTTGTGATATTATTTTTAAATTGTTAGAATAGGGAGGATTAGCCTGATTCTATATTTCACATTAAGTACCTTTTAAAATTTCTCCAAGTGAAGGGCTACCAGCCTGCTGCTCAGTGACTAATAAATTTGATTCATCCTCGCTCCCCACAGGGTTATCCTCCTTCTTACTAATGTTTGACATTTTACGTTTTAATTAAAATCACCCTACAAGCAGCAAACCGCTAAGAGAATGACAGATATTCTTACTGCAACAAGATATAAGTAAAAGGGCAATTCACTAACTATATCTTCAACAGTGAGTGCCTGTTACTTGTGCTCAACGTGACTACTATGTGATATGACGTATAGGAGAAAAAGCAAAAGATCTTATTGTCCAGGGGGTTTCCAATCTAAAAAGACACTATCATTTAACGTCTGCATGTCAGGAGGAGTGACTGGGACTCAGGAATGATGGTGCTTGGTTGGTGCTGTACAGACACAAGATAGGTAGTAACCTAAGAGAAGGGAAGGATGGCAGCAAGGAACAGTGAAATTCTGTGTAATTGCCATGAGAAATGCTGTAAGATTGTGTAGCAGCTGACTCCTGGCTGTGCCAGCCATCATTTAGGGGCTGGTTTTCATGTGGGCCTCCCTTTCGAGGGAAACAGATATGGGAAGGATCTGTGGACAGGTTTACAGAGGGTTTTTGTGTACGGGCCTGCACTAGTGAACATGGGAAAATAGCAGCACAAGAAGGTGAAGAATAGACAGAAAAACTGGTGTCAGCAACTGGAAAGAGATGGTTGGCAGGACTTCGGTCAGGAAGGTGTAGCAGATATGTGAAGGTGTGAGGCTTATAAAGTGGGAGGCCAGCATTACAGTGTGCTTAGAAAGAAAAGGAGATGAAGCTAGCAAAACAGATGGATACCCTTTGCAGGGGTGACTTCGTAGGCCCTGAGACAGGCAGTAAGAGAGGCCTGGGAAAAAGTCAATTGTTTGAACAGAACAAAGGAGAAATGAAAATACAGCAATGGAAATGTTTTTACTGATCTGCACTTAAGGGGGAAGAATGATAATCCACTGCACATGCCCTCTGAGAACAGAGCCTGATGACAACAAGATGGTGGTGAGAAAGGGACAAGGACAGGTGTGGGCAGAGGGGACACAGCAGTGCTGTAAATATACTGAGAAACTGGTGCCTGATCTTCTAGGTAAGAGAAGAAAAGACATTGATCTGATAGTTTGGGAATGGCATCAAACCCAGAACAAGACCCTCTGCTTTCACTTCTGATGGAGATCTCTGAAAACAGTTGTGGAACTGCCTGTGACAAGCTTGCCTCTTTCAGATGACAGTGACTGGATGTGTGTGATGTAGAAGATGTCATTTTCCTTTCCCCATGCAGTCTAAGAACACGTGGCTGTGTTCTCAGAAGGTGGTGACACAGGCCTATGTCTCAAACAACAAAGCATCATCTTCACTGGCCTGCCTCACTCCTTCTGAAAAATAGCAACATCCTCCCGTTGAGGATTTTATTTTAAATGACTTTAGAAAATAAAACGTGCAGGGAAACTTGCAAAATCCTGCAAGTTACAGGCTTGCCCAGGCTTTTCTGAATTATGATACAAATCCCAAAGGAATAGTGGAGAAATGACAATTTCCTTTCATATGTTGTTCTTACTGCCCTTAGGAGATGAACAGTGTGAAATATGTGACTTCTGAACAGAAACATACCTTACAGAGGGGATGAAGGCTTAGATATATCAATATGAATAAATGGGAAGGAGAGAAAGACAGACAGAAAGGTTTTGTATTCCCAGCTCATTCCTCCTCCTTTCTGGGACAGAAAAGTCAGGGAAGCATGGTCGTTCCTCTTAAGCAGCTTAAATGATCTGCATTTCAACAGTGCCATATATAGACAATCAAGAGGGACTAACTGGTCTCCAGATGCTCCAGGGACACAGTTGGCTTTGGTTTGCTGAAGTAGCTCGTAGATAATAACAGCGCTGTAGCATGTCTGTTGGTGGTAAGAGCTCCATGAATAAAAGGTGTTTGTTGTCAGAAATAGTCTTTGTGTCTCCCCATGGCTTGATGCTCTGGGGAGGAATTTATAGCAGAGCTGTTTTCTTCTATTCGGACGTCTAAATTTTGTGTTTGCACTTTTGTCAGTCCTGGTAGAACCAAAAGGACTTCTTAAAAAGGGCACCTGTGTGCAGTCATGACAAAAAGGATTCTGTCAATTTTCAGAAGCACGTTTCATTCAAGAGGGTTTTTGAATCAAAATTACAAGGGAACACGGATGCTTGAATGCAAATACACATGTGAAAATAGGAATCCTGCACCATTCTGCAGGAAAACAGGTACAGCACTGCAGGTTCCTCCCATCCACCAACCATCCCTCAGGCATATCTGTCAAGAGTTTGTCTATAGAGGGATTCAGAAGGAAACAAATTCAAACTCGCTAAATGGCCTGATTTTAAAGTGGATTGATTAAAGTGCATTAAATCCCTGTGTAGATCTTCTTGTTCAGAATTAAAGTGAAGTGAGATAAGACTTATAAAGGCCAACTTAATTCTGAAGCTGACTACATACCTAAGATTTAATACATTTTAGCTAATCCATTTTAGCAGCTCTTTCAGATTAACCATACTGAATGTTCTTCTTTGGGAAGAGAACAAGACACGGAAGGACACTAGGCTCAGAAGTGCAATAGTTTGTAAACATCCAGTGCTGTTGTTCATAAGGCAAACAGTTTCCACCTCACTGAAAAGACGCACACAGACCTACCTGAGTTGGTGCAGTTGGAGGGGCAGTGGTTCTGGGAAGGGCTGACCAAGGGCATCCCTACTTTCTGAAGGAAGATCCTCTGGGAGATGGCACAGCATGGCATTAAAGCCTTGGCTAACCTGAACAGGAGGAGGGATTTTGATTGTTAATGAAATGTCTGTACTAGCAAAAGGCATCCTCCTAACACAGGGATGAAGTTGGCTGATACCTGCACCCGCTCGTGTGTGTGAGCAGCAGAGGCAGGACGTACTGTGAACGTTCATGGTTCCTCATCTAGCTGGGCTGAGTCATTTTGGGGTCAAATCCTGCCTGTACTCCTACGCATAAACCAACTGAACAAACACCGTGCAGCTCCTCACAGTCTCTTCTTCAGTTAAATGGACAAAAGCTGGAGTTTAAGCTTTGTTATTGATTTTAAAAAATATATTGAAAACAATAACTTAGAAGAAAATGGGAGATCATGAATAAATAATAAGGTGCATAGGTGTACAGGGAAAATACAGCAGTTCATAAATATAGTTAAGAACACAGTCGTACAGTAAAAGGAAGGGTATAAAAATGTAGATGACTAAAGCAATATGTGTGCAAAGGAATAATAATCTACCATGCATTAAAATATGCAAGTACTGGGGACTAAATTGCTTTTACTACTCTATACATTTTTTTAAAGTACCTAGAGGCCTTCAGGTATGAGTGCTAAAATAAAAATATTATTATTATGGATTTTGGGGGCCAGATGAGTTGGAACTTAAGGATGTCCCCTGTGCCTTAGGTCTGTTTCATCTGGTTAAATGTGTTGGGCTAGATTTTTCCCTGGTCTGCCATATCTACTGTTGAAAGCACTTTTGAGAAGTACATATTAAAGCTATATCTAAAGAAGCACTGAATTCTGAACAGGCACTCAAAGCAAGGCAATAAAATCAAGGATTTTCTCTCAGGTCAGTTTAGTTTTGGGTGAGGGAAGCAATTCCTCCATCACATCGGTCCAGTGAATCTGAAACAACAGTGCGTGAAAAATATCATGGCAAAATAATGTCTCCATGTGGGAGAAGTTCTAATGCTAATCACTGACTGGGCTGCCACTCAGCATTTGCTTGTAGATTTTGTCCTAATTTTTTCATTGATTATTATTCTTCCCCACTGTCTGCTAATGTAATTTTTCTCCCTGTTTTGCAGGGAAATTTGAGGCCAGCATTTTTGCTGCATTACTAAATTCATGTAAGAAAATTCTTCATTGGGATGCCTGCACGCAGTATCCTACAACATCAGCCATAATCTCCTTGCTGATGATTATAGAGATGCATCTTGAGTCTTGGAGAATGACACTGAGACCACAGTGTATTCTGCCACTGTCACTGCTACAGCTGGCTTAGGGGACACTTTGCAATGAGAGTAGGGTTTCTTCAGAGCAAGGAGAGGAGCAGATGAGCTAACACCACTCACTGCCTTCCCATCCTAGGGGCTGCCCTGGCATGAAGACGGAGAATTGTTGCCTATCCCTGGGGGCTCCCAGCCTGTGCAAGACCTTCCCTGCCATCCTTGTGGGCAGTGGTGTGTTTTCCAAGAGCAGGGTCACCAGGAGAAACCTCAGTCCAGGTTCAGCTGCTCTGTGTGCCCTTGGTGGCTCCTAGTGTTAAAGCCTGCCTTTCTGCTCCGATTTCTGTTCTGCAAAAGGGCAAGGGTTGTTTCACCCATCAGCCAGGCAGGCTGTAAAGGCTGGAAGGTAATGCACTTTGAGTGAGAGAAATCGTATAGGCATCTTGATTTGCAGGGCCTCATGCTGGTTGTGAAGCACTGAGAGCTGCCCGCCACTTCCCCCAGGTCATACCTACAAACATCCACATGAGGAACTGCCACAGCTGGAGCACTGCTGATAGAAGAAAAATCAGTATGGCCTGATTTTTCCCACCTTCACTGTTTCAAGGGATTAGTTTTGCTACCTCCTTTTTGCAGAGGGCACGTCTCACAGCTGCCCTCTGGGCTTGCTGCAGCCACTGTGAATTGGACTGGGGAGCTGGTTTGTGGTAGAGAGCAAAAGTTTACATTTGTCAGTGCAAAGCGAGGAAGCATGGGATTGGAGAACACTGGGTGCTGCCATATAAGCACCATAGCCCCAAGTCTAATGGGTAATAGAGTCATTAATTCTGCTGATTAACTTGGCCTTAGGGTTCATGGAAATGACATCCGCTTCCTTTCTTTCTTTTTTTTTTTTCTTTATTCTTTTTTCTTTCTTTCTATTTTATTTTATTTTTTAAAGCTCAAACCAGGGAATTAAGGAGCATTAAAAAAAAAAAAAAAAAAAAGCTAATTAGAGAGAAATCAGGAGAAAAGAAGCAGGGAGAAAAGAGAGACAGTCTGAGCATTAATGAGACTGATTTGGGAAGAGGATGTGACAAGCTCTTCAAAAGCATTATTGTCAAATGTGTCACTGTTTCATAGATGGCTAGCACTACCTTTGAGCTTCACGCTGATAGTTAATGATTTGAAACTATAAAAAGACTGAAAAGGTAAAAGGGAAAATGTCAGACTCAACTGGATTTTAATGAGGGCCCCCCCTTCCCACTTTTCTCTTTTTCCATGTGAAGCAGCCTTGGAAAGTACAAAAAACTTTCCCCCTGCCCAGTTTGCACTCTCGAGGCAAAAACTGCTTGCAAAGGCAAAGGGAAAGCCCAGAGGTCCACTCGTCTTGCTCTGTCCACCATCCATCTTCTCTTCACCAAGCCATCGGCTTCCCCATCCACTGCCAAGCAGCAGTGGGGTTGCAGCGGTACAGGCACAGGGCTGACAAAAATAAGCCAAGATTGATGGAGGAGACAGCTATAGCTCTTGTTTGTTTTTTTGTGACGTGCTGAGCAGAAGCAGTCTTCACACTGTGAAATGTAACAAAGAAATCTAAAGTGATTATGCAGGTTCATTTGTCAGTATCAGTGCTCCAGCTATTGCTGTGTGCGACAATGAGATGACAAGGCATTTATTGCTGATGGTTGGTTATTAGCCGCATTATAGGAAACATTAGCACAATCTAGGATACATAGACCAGGGAGACAATAGCTTTCTGGGCTCCAAACTCAGCAGGGTAGCCTTGTCATTAAATTTGGTAGTGCCAATTTAATTTTTTTAAATAAATTGAAAGGAAACTTTGAAAACAAAATCTGTAACCCTGCATTTACCTTAAGACTGATCAGCGTGTTTTCTTCGAGTTCCACATTTTGTGTCAAAAAGTCCGTGCTGCCCAGCGGGCCAACCACTCTCCTACAAAGAGAGGTGCAGCTGAAAAGCTTAACGATGCTCTGGGGCCTGACCAACCCCATCACTGCTGTCCAGCCCTGACCTCTGCAGTGCAGAAGGAAGGAACTTTTTGCAGCCAGTCAGTACTGAGATTTGCAGTAGAAACAGAAACTCTGGTGGTGAACCCTTCCTTTCGAAGAAGGGTTTTCTTATCTAATTCATTTACATATTGACTCAGTGAGCAATATATTCCGTTTCTTTTTTTTATTATTTTTCTTTTTTTTTTTTTTTTCTGAAGTTCAGCTTATATTGTGCTACCCTCAGATTTTCGGAATGCCCAGGATTTTGGCAGTGACAGCACTTAAATAAACTGTAACAGTTGTCCTGGGAAAGTCGGAGGTTTTGACAGCTGCATAAGGGATCATGGGACTTCAGCCCATGAAATACCAGTGCAAAGGGAATTATAATATTTTTGAAAAGCACTATCATTTAATATCATTGTAAATAGCAGCAGGAGCTGGATTAGAACAAATTCAGACCAACCCAAGTATCTTTGAATCCAAAAGCGAAATGTTGTTGGTGTCATTGCCAGATCTGGGTGAATCAGAAGGGGAAAAAAAGAATTTTAGAAAAATTATTTTAGTGTTGTGAAATTTGTCATATCCTTTGCCCAATATGCTGTCTGCCTAGCAGTGAATTTCATCTAAATTGTTTGTTTTGGCTTCATTAACAATAGTGGTAACCCAAAGAGATTCGATCAGACTCAGACTTTAAGATTCGTAAGGCAGATCATAAATTTTGTAGCATTTCTGAGGTTAAAAATATAAATAAAACCCAGTCATTTTCCTTTAAACTACATTGACCAAATGTGAGCGTCTGACAAAGAACCACTGTTGTAAACTCGTTTAAATTTACTGAAGAAGATGATTTTGCTGTTCGTTAGAGACACTGTACCTCACAATCTACCTCTGTCCAGCAATTAATTTTGCCCTGAAGTACCAAACCAATTCTGTTTCCCAAAATTTCTACATCACAGTGCCCTTTCCTCATTATTTCTGCTTGTGTTAATTGTTCCTTCTCTTAACCTCCAGCTTCCACTTAAAATCCTATGCTTTCAGTGAAACCAGAAAATCCAGAGAGCTGGTAGCATTGTGTGTCTCTTAGGTTTCAATGAAAGAATGTGTGTCTGCTGAGCTAGGGTCCCTTGAAAACAGAAATATGGATGGACAGATAACAACATCTGTGGTCCAGCTTCCAAAGAGAGTCCATCTTTTGTAAGAAAAACAGCAAAGAATTACATTTGATCATATTCCACCTATCACACCTCCATGATGGAGGTATGATAGGGCAGCTGGTAGATTTGAATCTGTGGTGGAAATCCAGAATCAAATAAGGATTTATTGAGGCCACAGAGCTTGAAACTTGCCACAGAAGAGGCATCTGAACTCACAGAAAAGAAAGCAATCTCTATTTGAGAGCACACAGGCATTTCTGATGCCTGATGAACAGGGTCTGATGAATCAGCATTTCAGTTAGCGATTTAATGCAGCATTTGGCAGCTAAGCTAAAAAAATGCCCTTTGGCATGAACTTTGCTTCTGAGATACACGCAGTGTATCTATAACGTGGGAAGGTTTTTGAAGTTATAATGGAGGCTGGTTTAATTTGAGGCAACTCATTAAAGAACATGGCTTAAAAACAGAGATTTTGTTCCTTCTAGCTGTACATTGTGCTTCATGCTAAGCTTAGCAAAGCAAAAAAAAACCCAAAAAACAATTCAGAACGTATCTATACTGTAAGATAAAATGCAGCAAAGAGCCAGCACTCTGGCTGGGTCAGATCAGATCAAGGTTGCAACCAGCATTCCTACCCACAGTGTGAACTGGAGCTAAAGGTATTAATGAGTACGTTAAGATGATGAATCAGGATTTAGTTTTCATTTAAACCAAGAACTTTCAAATAGTTTGCTGTTAAATATCATTTGGTGTCAATGGAGGTTTTGTTGTGGAAACAGTGGAAAATAGCATAAGCAGGCCGTCAGCAAGGCTGCGAGTTGGTCTCACCTCTGATAACAGCCATTCTGTGCAGTCAGGCACAGTCTGTAAAAACTGAGCACTGCTTCCAGTCTCTCTTCCTATAGTCTTGATAAGGAACTTCAAGTCTGGCTTTATATGTAAATTGCAGCAAAAGTAATGCCTCCTATTTATTTCCATGGAAACTACAACAGACACAAAGAACACAGTTGCACCATTTGTTAGAGCAAAGTCTCAACTGCAAAACATTTTTTTCAACACAGCCACCTCCATTAGCTATGTACTTTCACCAGCCATGAATAAAGAGCCTGAGTGCCATGCTTGTCACAACCTGCAGCAGCAGAAGTGACCCACTGTCACTGTTGCCACTATTGAAATGCACCATCACTGGCACACTGTGCTTACATCCACTGTTTGGTCACTATCAGTGTTCAGCAAACATCAATGATTGTCAGTGTGCATGTAATGTTTTTCACGTGGAGGAATTCACTTCTACCCCTTTGCTTCACTTTCACTCCCATGGCAGACATGATTTTGCCCCTCTTCTGCCAAAATGTAATGGAATATTGGTGGGAAAGTTTAACCCCTACTTCTATATCACCAACATCTGCCTCTGGTATTATGGGCCAATATAGTAAAATAGGGGGCATTACTTTTGGAGAGCACTTATATATGCTAATTGTGCAGCAAGTGTTATTGTTTGTATTTAAACTGAGACTAAAATGTTACACCAAGACTTAGATTTCAGCGCTACCAGAATTTGGAAGTAGGAGTGGAAAATAGCTGATTGCACACCGATAGAAAGTGGAACTTCAAAAGAAATATCATCATTTTCATTGTGTGATACTAAATTTGCAAAGAGTACTGACCAGCTGTCCATTACAAAGAATACATGGGCACTTCAGACAAAAGTTTTATTACTACTAGCAATTAATAATTTACTATTCCTCACTGCTTGTGTGTGACTGAGCCTCTGAAGGTCTGCTAAATCCAGAGTGCAGCAAAAAAACCAACATCCTAAGAGTTCATAACCTAAATGCCCCATAGAGCCGGGAAAAAAGCCATCTCATATAAGCACTGCAGTGCAAACATCCAGACTGGAAGCTGTCAAAGAGGTCTTTCTGGGTGGCAGGGACTGCCCAAGTGGCTTCAGCAATCCCTGAGCTAGGACCAAGGTTAACTTCTCTTTCCAACACATTCAGTAATGTTCAAAGCTGGCCCTGGATGTTTGTGGCCGGCAGATGAAAACAAGGCTCATTGCAGCAGCGTTGCTCAGGGTGACCTGTGCAGCTTTGCTTTTAAAGGTTAGGTGGTGAAAACACTGCTCTGCTGCCTGTTGAAGTGAGGTTTTAGCTATAAGGTCACTTTGTTTTTCACGCTCTTGGAAATGTTACCTCCACCCGTCACAGGGAATGTAAATCAAGTGAAAAAACACCCAGCAGGGTTAGCGGGGTAACACTAAATCAACACCAGCTGCAACAGCTAGGGTTGAATGTAAAATTTACAGTGAGGCATATGTCTATTGCTCCTGAGCGTTTAACACTCTTTTCAATTAAAACATGCAGAGACTGAGTTGATCTTTAATGGTCTAAAGAAAAGCAAACTTGAAGGCCAAACTCATCCCAGTTTTCTGTTGAGTGTTCATGGTGTATCTAAATCAAGTGCGTCTTGCAGGCTGGATGAGGATAGGGAGGAGGGCAAACTTTCCTTTCAGCAATTTGAAAGAACTGCTGACTAAAATCTGCATCTATCATCTTGTTATTGAAAAGTATAAGTAAAAGGTGAGAGAAAATTGTGCCTGATATGGGACGTTTAGTTGACAGACAGCTCATTGTAACAGATGTGACTCCTTTTAAATAGCACTGTAAATGGGATCCCAGAAAGACAAGGACAAAGGCTAGGAGAGAGCACTTAGACTAATTAGACAGAGAAATCTATTTCCTTTTTAACTGAATGCTCCTCTAAATGTGCAGAGATTTCCAAGTCAGAAAGTGCAAGCAAAAGGATGGAGGCTACAGATATCAGTTCATAATCTGCAAGGCATGGAATAACAATGGTTCCCATTTTTCAAGTACAGATCTTCAGTAGTTTGTTAAAACTGCTTGTCAACTCCTCACTGAAGTACCTGCAGATTAATGGCATAGCTAAAAAGCTTTTCATCTGTTGGTGGGGGAGTATATAAAGAAAGGCAAGGAATGGCCTCAGAATTTGTCCTGTCTTAGAAATTAACAAGTAAAGGCTTGGTGGCCCAAAATTTTGCTTACTCCAAACCTGCATGATAAGTTAGAATAAAGGTAAAAGACAGAAATGGTGCTATGGTTTCTATAGCAATTAGCACTCCATGCTCAAAGTGCTTTTCTGTGTGTTCTTTATGTTGGCCACAAGACATTAAAGGCAGGATCCCTCTCACTTAGCTCCAGCTCTTTCAGTATCATTCATTCATTTTTACCATTATAAATACATATTAAACCAAGGTTTTCCAGGATCGTACAACAAGTTGCTTTTAGAGATGGGCATCTCCAAAATTTTTGCTTGTCACAGAATCACAGAATTGTAGGGTTTGGAAAGGATCTCCAGAGATCATCTTGTCTACCCTCTCTGCTAAAGCAGGTTCCCTACAGCAGGTCACACATGTAGGTATCCAGGCAGTTCTTCAGTACATCCAGAGATGGAGACTTCACAACCACTCTGTGCAGCCTGTTCCAGCACTGTGTCACTCTGACTGCAAAGAAGTTATTCCTTGTATCAGTATGGAATTTCCTGGGTTTCGGTTTCTGCCCATTGCTTCTTGTTCCACTGTTGCTCGCCACCAAAAAGGATCTGCCCCCATCAACTTGACTCCCACATTTCAGGTACTTAAGAGGATCCCTTCTCAGCCTTCTCTTCTCCAGACTGAAGAGCCCCAGGTCTCTCAATACAGGAGATGCTCCAGGCCCCTAATCATCTTTGTGCCCCTCTGTTGGATCCTCTTTAGAAGATCCCTGTTCTTTTTGAACTGGGGAGCCCAAAACTGAACACAGTACTCTGGATGTGGTCTCACCAGGGCAGAGAAGAGGGGGAGGATCACCAAAGAACTTGTCTGAGAAGGGCATCTCTAGAGGGCAATTCTGTCAGCAGTGACTTCCCACTGACTTCAGAGGGCATGGCAACAGGTTCAGCTTAGACATTTTTCTACACAAATAGATTTAGTGATTTTACCATAAATGGCTCTACATTATCACCAGAAATAATACATACATATATATCTTTCACCAGAGATTTGTGCATTTGCTAATTTTTGATCTTTTTCTCTGTTCTACGTAAAACTGAAGGAGGGGAATTGAGAAAAAGAAATTCAAGGAAATGGAGAACTTGAGAAATTAATTTTTGTTGTTCATTTTTGAGCTGAGCAGCCAGCCAATATTTAGTGCCCTGGACATTATGTAGGGTAAAAGCAACAGAATTGAGCATGTTTAGTGCAATTCTTTTTTTAGTGCATTTTTATAAATAAGCTGTTCTGAAATCTTGGAAACTGGGAGAGTCAAAGGAATGGCAAACATTTATTAGTTCCCACCTGCTCCAGCAGCTTTTCCCTGACCTCCTTGAGAGCCTTTATTTGCAGTCATGTTACAGTGCTTATTCAGACCATGTGTTTGCCAACATTTTTTTTTTTTTTTTTTGCATCTCAAAGTTAAGTTGCATGCGTTAGGAGGGCAGTAGTAGTGAAGACAGAGCAACATGGATTTCAGAGAGCTGTAGAAGCAGAACATGATCCCATGGTTCTGTGGGTCATCTTTAGTCTGGTTGCTGCCACCTAAAGCACAGGTTGCAGTATTTTCACTGCTCTTGCACACACCAGGAGCACTGACCAGGATAGATGTAATAACATTAGCAGAAGACTAGATAAAGCTAGATAAAAGAGAGAGAAGCAAAGAGAAATAGAAAGTAAATGCACTCTCCAAGGACAAAAAGGCTGAACTACTCCTTATCTCCTTAGCACATCCAGCTCCTCTATAAAGAAGTTGGAGTGGGAGCAGAGAACAACGAGCTCTGCTCCTTCCTACGTCTCCAAATATAGGGAAATGTGTAGGATAGGAATGTTGTTTTAGGAAGGATTTGGTTCTTCTGTGCTGCGCTCCTTTGAACAAAAGGTGCATTTCATCCACTGGAGGGAGAGAGCAAAACGCTTTGCCAGTATGGTAAGAGGCAGCTTTCTAGACAGTCTGAAGAATAACGCAGTGTCTTAGTAACAGAGCCAAACAAATGCTTGTTTGAATGTAAGTGCTCCCAGACTCTTGCCAGTGATGCTTAACAGGCAAATTGCTTAACAATTACAGGAGGGGTTCTGCAACTGGGATCTATGCAGGTGCAGGCTCCTGGTTATAGGCCAGGCTAATTTTGCAATGCCAGTGGCTAAAATTACTTTAAAGGAAAAACATGATGGAACCGTATTTTGTTTCTCTGTGCTTGTGTGCATGTATTTGTATACACATGCCTAGAAATGTGTGTGGGCATGCCTAAACGTAAATACAGGCATGTCTGAACTGTGCTTTGGCAGTATTTGGAGCAGCATGAAAGTATTGCTGGGGTGGGAAAAATTAACCTCAGTGGACCACACTGAGTTTGATGAGTCTGAAATAAAACAGAGCCATCCCCAACACTGCAGATTAACAATATGTGAAGTAATGAAATAGCGGACTTTAGAAACTCAACAAAGTTGTTTTGTGTTTTCAAATAGCAGGGGATAACATGGGCACAAAGCATATTGCAAGCATAAGCTGGGCATGGGCCAGGAGAACAATCTCAGCTGGACTTCTCCCTGCGTCTGGACAGGGTGGTGAACACAGGGTAATGTTTTCCAGATCTAGCAGCCTGTGGACTTCATTGGCTTACACAGACACAGAGTAGGAAATGTGCAGTTATTTATATCCAGATTTGATCAGAGACTGTCTTAACTGAGGTGTTATGAGAAATAACTGTAGAATAGATCATGGTTTTGCTCCTATGTAAAAAGCCACCTTGCTTTCTCTGTCAGCTGTAGTATCTGGCTAATTAGGAGAAGCAGTATCTGTCAAATAATTGGTTATGCACATTTTGATTAATTTCCTGAGATAATTCCACTCTTGTGCTGTTTCTCAGTCTCCCTGTGATTTCTTTATTTTCTCATTTGAGTAGAACTTGCAGTTAATTAGACTCCAAAACCTTGCAAACAGCTTCGCAAATATATGCAGTAAGGTTTATTTCCTTAAATTTCTGAAATAGCAGTATAAGCAACACATGGTATTTTCAAAATGTATCCCATAAGTTATATAGCATAATGATGATTTACTATAAATGAAAAAAATATGGTAGTGCATCTTTTTGGAAAGTTTAGTTATGAAGTGAAGAACTGTGCTAGCTCATTAGTGTGGTGAGCCTGCTTTGCTGGTGGATCATGCTGAAAGCAGGTTAAAGTTGTGAAAGGCATTTTTGGTGAGATGAAGCATTTTGAAACATGTGGTTTCTTCATCTCTCTGTGGCCTTGTTAACTGCATTTGGTTTTGTTTTGTTTTTTTTTTTAAGTTAACATGCAGAATTTTCAAAATTGTGAATCTGGCATTCCTGTCAGACAGTGATGAAAATATATTCAAAAATAAAAACAAACAAACAAAGCAAAACAAAAGATCTCCTAGCTTTTAAAAAGAATTTTCTCCAGTCAGGAGACCGAGTGAAAAAAAGGAAAAATATGTGGAGAAAATCAAGGAAAACCCTTCCCTGTCTGTCCTATGGCTGTGGGTTCAGTAGTACTTGCATGCCTCACATGGACAGACATAGGGCTGCAGTAGTCTCATGTGGACCTGCAGGTATAATGAGCATGAGAATTGCTCTGGGCGCACAGCACAGAATCAAAGAATCACAGACTCATAGGAGTTGGAAGGGACCTCAGCAGATCATCTAGCTCACCTCCCTGCTAAAGCAGGTTCCCTACAGCAGACCACACAGAAAAGCGACAAGGTTGGTCTTGAATATCTCCAGAGAAGGAGATTCACGACCTCTTTGGGTAGCATGTTTCAGTGCTTAGTAACCCTCAAAGGAAGCAAGTTTCTCCTCATGAGCATATGGAACTTCCCATGTTTGTACCCTTTGCCCCTTGTTCTCTCTCTGGGTACCACTGAAAAGAGCCTGGCCCCATCCACTTGATTGCACCTAATGGATATTTATAAGCATTGATGAGATCTCCTCTCAGTCTTCTCCAGACTGAACAGTCTCAGATCTCTCAGCATAAGGGAGATACTCCAGGTCCCTAATGATCTTTGAGGTCCTTCATTAGACTCTCTAATAGAACCCTATCTTTCTTGAACCCAGAATTGGACACAGTACTCCAGATGTGGCCTCACCAGAGCAGAGCAAGGGAGGGAGGATTAACTCCCTCAACCGACTGGGCAAATTTTTTTTTTATGTACCCCAGGATACCATTGATGTTGGCCACAAGGGCAAACTGTTGGCTCGTGGTCCATCAGGACACCCAGTCCTTCTCTGCAGAGCTCCTTACCATCATGTCAACCCCTGTAGTTATTCCTCCCCAGATGTAGGATTCTGCACTTCAAGAAACCTCCATAAGATTCCTCTCTGCCCAGCTCTCCAGTCTGTCCAGGTCTCACTGAATGGCTGCACAACCTTCTGGTGTGTCAGTAGCTCCTCCCAGTGTTGTCTCATCAGCAAACTTGTGACTGTGCATTCTATCCCTTCTTCCAGGTCATTGATGAAGATGTTGAACAAGACTGCACAGTATCAGTCTCTGGGGAGACCGCTAGCTACAGATCTCCAACTAGACTCCGTGCCACCAGTGGCAACCCTCAGAGCTCTGCCAATCAGCCAGTTCTCAGTCCAGCACGCTATCCACTCATCTGCCCCACACTTTATAAGCTTACTTCTAAAGGTGTTATGGGAGGCAGTGTCAGAAGCCTTGATGAAGTAAAGTATCCACTGCTCTCTGCTCTCCCTCCATCAACCCAGGCAGTCATGATATCATAGAAGGCTGCCACATTGGTCAAGCATGACTTCCCCTTGGTGAGTCCATGTTGACTACTCCTGATGACCTTTTCTTCCACTTACTTGGAGATGATATCCAGAATCAGCTGTTCCATCACCTTCCTAGGGATGGATGTGAGGCTGACTGTAGTTTCCTGGCTCCTCCTCCTTGCATTTTTTGAAGACTGCAGTGACACTGGAGTTCCTCCAGTTAACCTTCAGAGGCACCTCTGAAGGGTGATGTGGCAATCACTTCTGCCAGCTCCATCAGCATGCATGTGTGAACCCTATAGGGGCCAATGGATTTGTGAGTTTGCCTCGATGATCTCTGACCAGATTCTCTTCAATGATGGGGTAGTCTACTTTTCTCCATATTCTCTCTTTTTACCTCCAGGGTCTGGGACTCCCAAGGGGCAGTCTTACCAATAAAGACTAAAACAATGAAGGCATTCAGTAACTCCACCTTCTCAGTGTTCTCCATTACCAAGGCAGCCACCTCATTCAACAGCAGACCCACATTTTCTCTAGTCTTTGTTTTGCTACTGACATACTTTAAAAAGCCCTTCTTGTTTTTGTTGACCTCTCTCACCACATTTAATTCCAAATAGGCCTTAGCCTTCCTTGTCACATCCCTGCATGCCCTCACAATGTTCCTATATTCCTCTCAAATGTTCAGATCTCCTTTCTGTGTTCTGGAGACATTTTTCTATGAGCTCCTTGCTCATCCATGTGGGTCTCCCGCCACCTTTGCCTGATTTCTTACTTCTAGTGTTGCACTGATCTTGAACTTGGAAGAAGTGGTGCTTGAATGTCAACCAACTCTCATGGGCCCCTTTACCTTCCAATGATCTATTCCATGGGATACCTCCATGAAGGTCATTGAAGAGATTAAAGTCCAGGGTTGCAATCCTACTTATTGCCTTGTTTTTTCCATGTAAGATGCTAAACTCCACTATCTCATGTTCATTGCACCTGAGGGCACCCCCAGCCTTTATATCCCCAATGAGTTCTTCCTTGTTTGTAAGAGCAAGGTCTAGCAGCACACCTGTCCTTGTTGGCTTCTGCATCAGAAACTTATTTTCCAAGCCCTGCAGGAACTTTGTGGGCTGTGTGCACCTGGCAGTGTTTCTTTTCCAGTAAATATGAGGGTGGTTGAAGTCCCCCATGAGAACTAGTGCCTGTGATTGTGAGGCTACTTTCAGCTATCTGTAACATCCTCGTCAACTCCCTCTTCCTGATTAGGTGGACTGTAGTAAATACCCACAACCACATCACCCATATTAGTCTGACTCTTAATTCTCACTCATAAGCTCTCCATTTGTTCATCATTCATCCCTAGTCAGAGCTTGATACATTCTAGTTGCTCTCTCACAAAGAGCAACTCTACTGCCTTGCTTTGCTGGGTTGTCTTTCCCAAAAAGTACATTAGCCATCCATGCCAGCATCCCAGTCATGCGAACTGCCCCACCATCTCTCTGTCATTGTAATGAGATTATAGCCCAGCAACCACACACAGATCTCTAATTCTTCCTGTTTATTCTCCATTGGTTTTAAGTTCTCCAGATGGTTTTAAGTTGAAGGAGGGAAGATTTAGGTTCGATGACAGGGGGAAGTTCTTTACCAAGAGAGTGGTGAGGTACTGGAACAGCTGCCCAGAGAGGTTGTGGATGCCCCGTCCCTGGAGGCGTTCAAGGCCAGGTTGGATGGGGTCCTGGGCAGCCTGGTAGCATTAAATGTGGTTGGTGGCCCTGTGTGTGGCAGGGGGGTTGGAGCTTGGTGATCCTCGAGGTTCCTTCCAACCTGGGCCATTCTGTTGTTCTGTGATTCCATGCTGTATGTGTTGACATACAAGCACTTCAGATATGAAAAGGGAGCAGAGGATGCAGATCTCCCTAGAGGGATGCAAGAGAATCCTCCATAGCTATCCACACCATTGAGATGGTTGGCCTTCTGGCTCATGTCATGGGGGGCAGCTAAGGAACATTTATCACTGTTCTGGTTGGTCTGGATATTCCCTAGTTGCCTGCAGTGACATGAGCATTGTCATTTTGGACCTCACTCCCTAAGACCTTCAGTTTAAAGCTCCACTCACTGGGTTGGCCAAGTGGCCTGCTGCCAAAGACTGCACTGCCTCATCTACACAGGTGGATCTCATCCCTCCTTAACAGATTATAATCTTCATAGAAAGTCCTACTGTCATAAAAACCAAAGCCTTCATACTGACACCATAGCCAGGAATTTGTATGAATTATACTTCTATTTCTGGCTTTCCTCTTTCCTCCAAATGACAAAATTGAAGAGAAGATAACTTGGGCACCGATGATCTTGTGCTCAGGGCTTTCTAGTCATTTGATTCTGCCCATGTTCCAGATTTCAGTGTCATTCATGCCCACAGTAAAGAGCAATAGCAGATAGTCTGTGCTCTTGATAAGCTGTGTCACTCTCTTGGAGGTGTCCCTGTTTTTGACTCCTGGGAATCAGCAGATCTCTTGAGACTCCCTGTCAGGCCAGCAGATGGGAGCCTTGGTGCTTTTGAACGGGGAATCACCCACCAAGCACATGGCATTTCATTTTATGATTTCCACTGAAGGCTGCTGGTGTGATTTTTTTCTTGCAGATCTTTGCCATGGGTGTAATGGGCATCTATAGCTGTAACAGCTTCATATCTGTTCCTGGTAGTGAAGCTAGAAAGTGGGGACTGAAGTCTAACCCTGTTCTTGTGGGCCACCAGGAAACAAGGTGCCTCCTTCTTAATGTTGCCCACTGCTGCAGTATGATTATTAAATAAACTATCTGTCTGTCTCTGAGCACCTTCAAAAGCTCAAAGCGTTTTAACTGCTTCTTGTAATTTGGCCACTTGTAAAAGATCATCCACTTTTGCTCATCTTGTGCATGTACTTACCTTCTCACTAGGAGAAGGTTCAAGGCACTCAGTACAACCAAGAGCCCTTGTGCCCTGCCTGGCCATGTCACAGACATTGTGATGGGTGGTGGTGGCTCTCAGTCACTCTTGCTTATTGCATGCAGTGATGGTTTCAGGCTGAGGAGAGCCCAGGCCCAGGGAAGGGTTTAGGCTGAATAGTTGATTTTCTGCAGCTTTGCATTAAATATGTATGTATATATATATACACATATATATTTAATACCTTGTAATTCTCTGGAATAAGGATAACTGGAGATAGAGTGGATTATTTTCTTTCAGCATTCCTTTTTGGGCACAAAGCAGTAACCGCAGCCTATATTATATGTACTCCTGTATTTGAGCATTAATGCAGAAGTGGAGGCTGAGGGGGGCCTTATGGTGCCCTACAACTTTCTCACAAGGGGATTGAAGAGACAGCGCTGATCTCTGCTCTCTGGTGACAGCAACAGGATCCAAGGGAACAGGATGGGGCTGCGTCAGGTTGGATATTAGGAAAAGGTTCTCCACCAGAGGGTGGTGGGCATGAAACAGGCTCCTCAGGGCAGTGGTCATGGCCCCAAGCTGCTGGAGTTCCAGAAGCATTTGGACAATGCTCTCAGACACAGGGTTTGAGCTTTGGGTGGTCCTTTGTGGAGCCAGGAGTTGGACCTGATGATCCTTGTGGGTCCACTCCAACTTGGTTCTATTGTTTTTTTGGTTCATATGTGCTGCCGATTATTAAAACCTTGAAGAGGATCCACCAGCATTTTAGGAAATATATAGATTATGCTGCGTATCAATTTTTTTTAACATTAGATCAAAATGAGGGATGAATTCTCAGGCTTTTTGGAACCATTTGGAGGATTTTTTACTGATTCGAAAGGGGCCAATACTTATCCATTATATGTTATAAAAAATATAAAAAATGAGCCAGGCTTGACTTTTCTCATCTTCTGGTGTGGAGCCCAGTCTTATCTCAGTCCAGTCCTCACTGTTAGTTTTTCCCCTTTTATGGAGAAGTCACAAAATCACAGTATGTCATGGATTGAAAGGGACCTTGAAAGATCATCTAGTCCAATCCCCCAGCTGGGGCAGGAACACGTAGACCAAGTCACCCAGGAATGCATCCAGGAGAGTTCTGAATGTCTCCAGACATCAAATCTGTCTCCATGTTCAGCTCCTCACCATTCTGCCTATCACACGCTCTGGATTTGCTGTCCCAAGCATTTGGTGGGCTCAACAGAAGGATGGTATTGCTTGCTGCAGGACAACGCCACTGCCTTCACAGTGGCATGAAGCGACACTGGGAGCTCTGGGCAAGGCCAGTCCATCCATATATGCAGAAAGTGGAATTGCCACAACCTCCTGCTGTTGCTGTGATAGATAGTACCATAAAGTGGATGTGATGTGGTTATTAGGCTGTTATTCGGCTCATACTGAGTGGTATTGATTGGTGTTGGTTCAGTGCTTGCTTCATATTTTATCAATTGACCTTCCAGATTGTATTCCTGCTCTGCTTCTTTTACTTCCAATTCTGCTTTATCTCCAGTTTTGTAGCTCCTAATTTTCCTGCGGTTGATTTCTCACAGTATTTCTTTAGTATTTTATTACACAGAAAGACTCTCTGTAGCGAAACTACACTTTCCTTCTTTTGCTTTCCTTCCATATGTTTACTTTTTTGTTGTTTTTTTAAGAAATCCTCCTGCACTTCCCTGATACATCAATTCCATTAAGATTCAGCTTCTAAAATATTTGTAAGAAGAAAGGAGGCTAAATGCAGGTATTCTGCAGTAAAGCTCAAGGTTGCAGAAACTGGTTTTATAACAGCTCTTGTCAAATTGGATTTACAGAACCAGATAGTTTAATAACATAATGCCTTCATGAACTGTTCTCCTGGCCATCTGTGGAGCCTCACGGTTACACCAACTGAAGATCTGGTAGCCTATTTCCAAGAGGCTGTTTGCAAATATGCTTGAAAATGTGAAAGAGGAATTGTAGTTAAGAGGTTTTAGATGGGTGCAAGACACTGAGGATATTAATTTTCCACTTAGACTGAAAACATGGTAAACATCATTGTTCTGTTGCTTTAGTGCTGGCTGGTAGGAAGGCAAGCGAGGAAGCTAAAACACCTCTCCAGATTTATGCAATTGTCTGCATGGTGAAGTTGGGTTTGGAATTAGGGAGTTTCTGGCTCCCAGCTCATCAGAGTATGCTACCTGTGCATTGAAGACTGCTGACATACAGCTCTGCTGCATTGAAGGAAGGGATTCAAATTTTAAGGAGTTCAGCAGAGAAAAAGTAAGCCTGTACCAGTCACATAAGTGAAAAATAAATTATATACCATAAATGCACACCGTGTTTGCAATAGTTACCTTCAGCAAGGAGATGAAGAGCACCAGAAAGAAAGGCTCTGGCTTTTCAAACATTATTGTTATCTGGAAGGGATGCAAATTCTGTAGCATTAACATGAGGTGTGAATCCACATGGATATGAATTAAGATAATTTTAGACCTCAGATTCATATGCCTGCTGAAGCTCAGAGGTATCAATTAGGAAATGCTTTCTAGGATCTTAATACAACCTTTGTGTAGGTGAATTTGAAGCTCACAGCTCAGAAAAGTAATTGTTGATGTCAAAAGGGGGACAGGAATTTCAAAATATATATTATTAAGTTATGATAAGAAAATCTCCACCTGTGAGTAGTGCACGAGTGTCTGTTCTCCATGCAACTTCATCTAAAACTCTCTTTAATGAGCTGGTTCATGGGAGGTTTGGTAAATCTGAAGATAAAAGAAGTCTGAGAAAGGCTGCAAGCACAATAAGGGAAAGAGCTGGAATTAAAAATGATTTTTATAAATTGGAGAAATTTCCTAAAAATAGTATGGAATTCCATAGAGCATCCTGCAAAGTAGTTGGAAAAATTTGTTAATTAAACATAGGATGAGAAATTTTGATTTCTTTCAGAAAAGATCTAGGGGCTATGTTGAATCATGAGCTAAACATGTGTGAGCAACGTCAGCCTGTTGTGAAAAGGGGAAAATCCATTCTCAGATGAATCTGTAAACAGCAAAGACATTCAATAATCCTTCTGCTGGTAAACCTATTTCATGTCCAGTTTCAGGCATTGCACTTCTAGAAAGCCATGGATCACTTGGAGAGGATGGAGTATCCCTGGATGAGTTCCTGGGCAGCCTGATCTAGTGGTTGGCAACCCTGCCACATGCATGTTTGGAACTAGATTATCTTTAAGGTCCCCTCCAACCTAAGCCATTCTATGATTCTGAGTATAGCAAGGTGGTGACATCTAGTAAATGTGAACTAAGGAAATGGTCTAAGACGATAAAAGGAGAGCAGACTTGTGGGACAGGATAGCAGTTTTCAAGTGGAAAGAGGAGGGAATGATCTCTGTATCTGTGGTGTACAAAACATGAATTATTGGTCATAAACTGCAGAGAAAATAAGAAATCAAGAAATCGCATTGGGATTGCAAGGAACATGACAATAATGTTTGTGAATCTGGGGAGCCCTCCTTATAGAACTGCCTTCTAGAGCAGGGAAAACAAGAATTCAGTGGGAGTGGTATTGAGATACAGCTTCTCCTGCCATGGAAGATCTCAAGGCGCTTTCCTTCTCCGCCTCCAGTCTCTGTGTTGAAGCCTACAGAAGGCAGAGCACCCCAGCTTTTATCTTAGAAGTGCAGGCAGTTATCATTCAGGCATTTCTGTGATGTATGAATGCATAAAGCCCTTCTGCTCTTAAATAATCTGTTGTCACTTCACAGAATAATAGCAAGGCTCAGTGGTGGAAACCTTTAGCAGAGAAAAACAAGTTCTTAGACCAACCAGGATGAGACATGTTGGTGTCCTTTGTAGAAGAAACTAAATCAGAAACTTTCTTAAGCTGTGGCCACAACCATGTTGTGAAGTGCTGGCTTCACTGTCCTACCCATTCATAAATTGGAAGGCCTGTCCGTTGGTTGGTGTTATTTTGTGGTGTCTTAAGTAATAAAATCCTGCAGTCAAAGGGTTGCTCTCCAGTCTGCTGGGATTTTCCAGAGCTTCTTACATCTGTGATGCTCCTACACTGTCCCGATTCTTCTTCCTATAGCTGGCCCTGCCACTGTGCTCCAGAGTGGTCCTGGCCAACTTTAATTAAATATATATATATATATGTGTGTATATAACAATAGATATTTAAATAAGCTTACCTGTCTGATTTAATGTACTTGCCTGATGCTGAGGTGGTAAGACTGACACAACAGTCATCAGTTTATCTGACCTGGAAAACTGTTGAAAACTTCATTCACTTGGTTCAAACAAAAATTACATGTTTCTAACTTGTAAGGCCATTTCCAGACTATCTGACTGAGGCCAAAACCAACCGAACAAGAAAGAAGTTAAACCTGTTTGGTATTAGCTCTGAATATAATGTGAAACTGTGAGCTCAGCTCTCTGTCTCAGCGTGGCAGAGGAAGGATGTGAAGTGCCTTTGCAAACCCATCTTGTTCCAACACTGGAAGGAAGGAAAATGTACATTTTAGAAATTTGTCTTTCATTCAGTATGATAATATTCAAGTGTGTTTGTGAAACCACTTCAAAACTACGTTTAAACAAGAAGAAAAAAAATCTTACTTGAATTCTCTCTGAGCAGATCAGCCTTCCTGGTACTGTTATAATATAAGGGAAGCAACAGAAGTATTTTCACAGCCAAATCTCTTGCCAAAAATCCATTATGGTCCATTTTCTTAAAACCACTCTAATGTGATAAGCCCTACACGTACATATTTATTTCCCAATGCATTTTTTTTTCAATCTACCTCAGTCATTGAAATGATTTTCACACTTGTGTCATTTCATAGTGCTCTACCACTGCAAATACCTATCAATTATGGGGTCAAACCTGAATACTTTCTCAGTTTGGATCTTCGTGTGTCTCAATTATATGAAAACTTAGGTCAGAAAGATGGCAAAGAGTTGGTGAGGCTTCCAGCAAAGGCAGTTTTATTACACGTGAAGAATAATATTAAATATATCTATTTTGGTGTCCGTCCAGCTTGCTCTCACTCTCAGATTCTGCAGCTTGCTTATTACCTCTCTCTGAAGTTGCGTGGCTTCCCTGGGAGTCAGAAAGATGCAATGCTTTTCAGTGCAACCTCTAGGTGCCACAAATTCTGGAGAGCTCTGGAGGGGCAAGATAGCTGAAGATGATTCAGCAAGGAAATTGAAGGATTTTCTTTTAAGACTGTTGTAAGGCAGAGAGAAAAGAAAAAATTTAAGCTGATGTCAGGAAAAATTTTTATACATCAGGGAGATAAAACAGCTGATAAGTGGAAAGGAAAAGTGAAATACATGGGAAAAAGCATTTTCCAGAGCAGGAGGAAAAACAGGTGATATGGTAAAAGAAGAGAAAAATAGCCTCTGTGGTTTTATTTTTGGGCAACAGTTTTGGAGCTGGAGCCTCAAGGTATTTTAAGTGTGTTGTTTTGAATTGCTTATTGTCACAACGTTCTTCCTCTGAGCAAAGTGCCAGTTTGAAAGTGATGGATAGTAGCCAAAGACAGTTTCTATCAACTGCTTGCTTGCTTACCAACCACCACGGTAGGTGAAAAGAAAGTGAGAGAAACTGCACTTTTTTTTCCTCCCTCTTACAGGAGCCAGAAACAGCAGAAAACCATCTGTCCTCAGTCTTAAAAACTGAGAGAAGGCTTGCAAGGAAGTGCCATGAGTGACTGCAGGACTGACCACACCACGCATGGGTAGTAAAGATGAATCAGCCTGCCAAGCTTGGTATGGCCCCAGCAGGTTTGTCTTCCATCGTTTGAACACATCACAGTACCTCCATACAAGAAGATACTGTGTGTGTCTACAGGGTGAGGATTGGGTTTTGCTCTTTTTTTAATGATCCCTTCAAGCGCTGATAAATTTCATTCAATCTTCTGCAATGTGAACAGAGAGTGAAATCCTACATCGCTACACAGTGGAAAGGGAACAGCACTATCTTGTAATGTACTTATTTGTCTCCGTGAGGGATGGCTGCCAAGCTTCTGTGAATAGACGTTTTTTGGCCGCCCTCCCTTAAATGAGCAAAAACGCCGAAAATTTATTCCCACAAACCCCAAAACTTCTCTCTGGTATTTTATGACATTAAAACGAACATACAAAGCATGCATATACATATGCAAAAAATTTGCCAGAATCAGAACTGCCTTTTTGCAACCACATCTTTCCCAAAAACTCAGAAAATGCTTGTAGGATAAGTTATGACTTAACTAATAACTAAAGTATGAGCTTTCTCAAATATTTGAGATTTTTTGTACTTCTGTAACTGTAAAATCATTACCATTTTGAAAGACAAAATTAAACATAACTTTAAAAATACTGTGTGTATCCCATGCAGTGATATTAAAGCTATTTCTGAGAGAGAGGAAAAGCAAGAGGAGAGAAGAGTTAAGTACAACATTTAAGAAGTAGGTAATAGTTCATATTCCGTATTTGGAGTAGGTTTTTTTATTAAAAGAAAAGCAAATAAAAATGACTGATTAAATGTTCCTTGCATCTTTATAAATCTGCTACACTCCAAAGAAGGCCAGGCACTTGGTTGGAGTGTGTGCCTATGAGTAAGTGTGTGTCTGTGTGTCTGTGTGTGTGATATCTATTTCAACGTACAGGGCATATTTCCAGCAGCAGCAGGTAATAGAACTGATGAGTACAAGATGAGAAAAAGCTTTGGTGATGAATGATCAAATTTTCAGAAACATCTCACCTCATTTGATTTCTTCATAAAATCCATTACAAGAATAAATAGTATTTTCTTACCTCAGGCATTCTGCAGTTCTTGGTCACAGGATGATGGTTTTCTGCAGTATCTGAAGTTGGAGGTTTGTTGTTTGTTGTCTTTTGTTAAATAGCGTGTCATCTGAAAAAAAAACACCCACATTTTTTCTGAAAGAACATTGTGGCATTGGGAAGCTGACAGCATAATCAACCAGTCAGCACTGGTGTATAGGTAAGGAATTTATAAGAAGAACTTCCTAGCTAGAGCGATCTATTTAATAACAGAGGTTAGGAGAAAAAGGGCGAATGACACACAAAAAAATAATTGTACTGATAGAAATGTTTCTCTTGTTGTTTTTCTTCTTTCTCTGAAAACAAGAGCTTCAATGGTTTGTGTTGTCCATTTCAATTAGCTTTGGTGGAGCTGAGGGGAAAACTGTGAATCCTGCAGATGGAAGGGCTCTGCAATTCGCAGATGCTGAACCACTGTTTTCTTCAGATATTGCTATCCCAGAAAGTACTGTCTATTGCTACTGCTCTTATAGGCTTATTTTAAAATAGTCTTCATCCCTTGTGGAGAGTGGGGAATACAAATGATCTCCTTTTCATTCTTGTATCTGGCCTCCAAGAGTAAGTGCTTGGAGAATCCACCTTTCTGCAGTGGCTTGTGAGGCAGTCAGTGTGGTTTTCTGTCTTTACAATACGATGCTTTACTGAATGCAGCAACACTTCTCAGTTCCTGAGCCTGAGTGCAGGCTTTCTTTGGGTTATGCCCAAGTGCGTGACAACTTCTACAAGGGACCACCAGGCCCAGTCAGAGCTGTGGTCCGCACTGCCATCTCCATTTGCCCCAGATTTGTGATATATATCTCAGCAGGTAACGTAGATGCAGCCATAGTGACCAGCGTTTGCATTAATTACAGCATGTTAACAGTTAGGCCTCAGAGAGCCTCACAAATCTCTGCTGTGCTGCAATTCCTGCAGGGGAAACAGTACCATGGATGACTGCTGGGACTTTGTGCCCTTCCTTGTTTTGGCAAGCTCTCATGCACCCCTGCTCCATTCCTCAGCAGGCTCTGACCTGCTGGTACCCATCACCTTCTGCTCCCTCACCAAGGGTTGGTGATTTTCAAACTCTGCCTTACATAAATGGCAAATTCTTCTAAAATTTCAGTCTCTTCAGATTCTCAGTTGCTTTAAAGCAAAAGTGTTTCCTGTTTCTTTTTCTGCTTGTTGTGAAATTTTCTGCCGGCAGGTTTCCAAAGAGATTAAACTTTAGACTAGGTTTTACTGCTTCATTATCTTCTCAGATATTTGTTTAATACTTTTGACTGCTGAACCATGTGTTGTGCAGAGATCGCTGAGGAGTCAGAAAGGGGTTGTAAGTACATATTAAAACTACAGTTTTCACAGGTCTCAATAGGGAAAACACTATTGAACTTTTGTAGGCCGTTTGGGCTTTTAATGTGTAGTTCTGCTTAAAAATCTTCAAGGAAGTGCTGAGAGAATGAAATTTTAGGTCATGAAAGACAGAATGGCTGAGAACTCAGAAAGACAAAATCCTCTGTGTTTAAGAGAGCAGCATGGCTCTAGTAATGGGCCGGTGACCATACGATCCTCCCGTGGCTTCAACAAGATGCTGTGTGCTGTTTGGAGTTTGGGCCAGACCTCAGGCCTCTGTAGGAGAAAGGACACCGGGGACAGCCTGTAGGGCCAAGGTGGGCTCCTAGAGCAAGTTGGGTGCACCAAGGTAGGTTTCTTGGAGGAGGCAGTGGAAAAGTCCCTGAGCCAATCCTGCCCTTGCAGTTTAACAGGCTGTTCCCTAGGGCAAGTATTCTGGCAAGTCCCATGTATCTCTTGTAGGTGATGGGCAAATATCTGTGTGAGGAAGGCTGAACCCTGAGCCTCATGTACAGTTGTCAGTGAGATTAAAAATAGCCAGCTGCAGCTTCTGCCATTTGGGTTAAATGTTTTAAATTTTATTGCAAGTAGGTTGACTTAGCATATTCAGACACCAAAATTTCTGTGCTGAAGGAGTTGAACTTATCTCTCCTCCTCTCTACCCCCTTTTAACTTGCTTTTTGGCAGTATGTTCCAGAAAAAACATCTGCTACCCTTGGCAACTAAAGCCACCTTCGTTTACAGATCGATTCTATATAAATACCAAACAAAATGTATATTATAGATGCTTGGCTTGGATTTACTATAAGATTTGCCTCAAGCTAGTTTTTTTCTCCTTTGGTTTTACAGCATAAGTGAAAGATACATACTGCCGATACATACTTTCCACCTATGTAATATTCTCCTATCTTATTGAGGTCTGGTGGCCACCACCCACTGCCTCTGCTTCTAAAGGTATAGCCTGCAAACTGCAATCCAAAGTGAATATCCCTTTTCAGTTGCCAAATAATCAAGTAGAAATGGGCTGCATTTTACCTGGACCTCTCTTGATCTAAGTCAGGCCCAGACTATGCCCCCTAGCCTAGAAAATGTCATGGGTGCTCTGAGCAAATTCTGTGATGAGTTGCTTGCTCCATAAACTTTGTCCTTTTTCCCCTTTGGGTCTTGATCTGCCCGTAAATGCATTGGCATTTTATCAAGCGCACCCAGCATCTCTCTAAAGGATTCTTTGTCCACAGATCTGCTGGAATCCTGTCCAACTGACTGGAGACAGAGGTTACATGGTATGTTTCTGTTCTTTGACTGGACTTTTAGCATCCTTCTTCTGGGATAAATATTTGGGTTTGCAGTTTTGAAAATTACTTACCACAAATATTTGCCTGAAATTTGCCTGTGTGGGGAATGTTTCTTCAGTAAACACATTTGCCAGCATGTTTTCAGTCAGTAAATACCACAGAAGTGTGAACACAGTTGAACTGAAATAATATCAAATATAAAATAATTTGGAGAAGGCCGAAATCATCTTTCTGTCTTGTATTTCAGGGAATGCACTTCAGTTCAAACCTGGGCACACTCTGTGCAAGCCTGCACCTTTGGGGCTGTGAAAAGTGAAGCGTGGTTTTTATAGTACAAGATGCAGTGATGTGAGCACATGCTTAGAGCAACCTGGCAGCACCCCTGTGCATGGCATCAACCAACCCATTTAACGTGGCCAGGCATAAGCAATGAATTATTGTGTTGTGAGAGCCTGTACGACAGACTTTGTGATAAGGCTGTTTTTAGGGGGGCAAGAGGCAGAAAATGTGAGATCTTGCAGCAGTCCCTGGCAGAGGTAGTGCAGTGTTGAACAACAAAGAGCTGGTGAGACTAGGCCTGTTTCTGAGGTAACATGGCCCAAAGGAGGCAGGCAGATTGAAGAAGAAGAGGACAGATCTCCTTCCTGGTGGGGGGCAGCTCCCAGCCAAGCTAGGGAGAGCAACCACACATGCTTGGGGATGCCTCCTGGGGTCCTTCACTCACTACTACCTTGAAGTATTCTCCCACGTGGTGCTGAGGCACTTGTTTCTACAAATGGTATTTAATGGAGTGTTCTCCTTTCCTGTGTGGTTGGAGAAGTGCTGCACTGCTAGCTTTTAGAAATGGTTTAACTTGGGGAGAAGATGACAGGCTGTTGTGAGGCCTGTTCCCTGATGCCATCTGCTGAGCAGGGATCAGCCTGCAGTGGGCCAGGAAGGAACTGGGATTGTCAAGAGGAGAGTGTGCCCCAAGAGCTGACATATGCAATGTCAGCAGGCTGTGCTAAGGATGGATTCACAACCCAGTATTGAAGCTAATTTGTAAGCTTTAAAGGAGCAATGGCTTGCTAGAGGAGAAATGTCATTATTTTTATTAGCACTGGTAGTTTTAGACCAAATCCTCTGTCCTCACTCCCCCTGAGAGTTTGCTGATTTTCAATTAAGAAATGTGACCCAAGTTGGGAGAAATGTTTATTTTTGGACAAAGGAACATCTTCCCTGAATGGCATGGCTAGAAACAGGAGCAATAAATCTTATTTTCATTCTAGGGCTCTCTGAAGCTTGTCAGGGATGCTGAAGATAATCAAAATCTCATCTTATTAAAGATCCTTCTCTTCGTCAGTATGTTGTCTACTGGAAAAGTGGGAGGCTCAGTCAGTGATGCCAGAGCAGACTGAAGGCTCATAGAGAAGCTAATTATATTTTGCTTTTTTTTTTTTCCTTTCATTGCAGAAAGACAGAATAGTTGTGAATAAATTAGGAAAGGGGAGGGTGAGGAGAGCTGAGAGTTCATTAATATTCATATTTAGCCACAAGTACACAGAAAAGGTGACAAGGAGCTGGCTCCCTGGAAACCTATGCACCTTGGCAGTAGATGGAAAATTGCATTTAATTATAGCTACCTTTAGCTCCACACCTAATGAGCATGTTTGAAACCATGCAGGGTTGCCGTATACTAAAGGAAGATCCAAGACTGAAACAGAAAATGAAAACCTTTCCTCCTTCTTCCCTGCTCTGCTGAATTTAAAATAATTCTGCCAAGACCCAGGAGACCAAGTGGACTTTTATTCTTGATTTTTCAGAGGTTATAATAGAAACCCATCCAACAAAAATAGAAATCAAATAAGATGGTCAGTAGGAGGAAACAAACACGTTTTAATGGGAAGTAAAAGGATGGAGACTTATTCCATTCTCACTTTTCCTAGTAAGTGCTACTGGGGTCTTGAGGTCTCTTTTTTTTTCTCGTGTTCCCTGCTGTGACATATACTTTTGCTTTTTATATAGCTTTCAGCAATTTCTTCATTATTTTATTTCTGGGGAAACTGCAATCTGCAAAGGTTACCACCTTGTAGCTGGGAAAGAGGGGAGCCGTGGAGATTTCTTTCACATACGCTGCTTAGGGTTGCTTTAGCAATGTTGGTTCCCACAGCAGCTTTAAAGCTGTGGAGCCAAGTCCTTCTCTAGTGCACCAGCATGGGCAGAGATTGAAGCTAAGGGACAGTCTCCCTGTCAATTCATGTGAATTTAGAAAAAAACAGAATCTGGTTTATTTGGCCTTTCTTCTAGCAAAATTTGTATTCACAGAATCACAGAATTATTTAGGTTGGAAAAGACCTTCAAGATCATTACATCCAACCATCAACTTGACCAATGTTTTCAACTATCTTATATTACATTCCTTGTAGTACAAATAAATCTTTTCCTTCACCAATATATACTGAAGAAAACATTTGAAGCTGCTTTTAATCTTACAGCAAGGAACTGATGTTTGCAGGGCATGCCCAGCAGAAATTACTTTCATTTCAGTGGCTGAGGCAGGGAAGCAAGTATTCTGAAATACTTCTTGTATTTTTAACACATCTTTTTAACACATTTATATTTTTGGGACCACTTCTCACCTTCACCTGTGCCGAGGGCAGATGGAAGAAATCTGACTGTTGGCAATGCTGCTGGTTTGCTTGCAGCCTGACCTGTGAAAGCCTGCTCAGGCAAAACTCATCCTCCAAGCTGTGCCTGCTTTGGGGTGCAGGGGGAGGGAGCTGCCAAGAGCCACATGCAGAGCCAGGAGCCCAGGGTGAACCCGAGCAGTGCAGCACCAAGCTGCAAGTTGATGGTCACAATCTGCCCCTGAATCTCTCGAGTTTTATATTTCTATCAGCTTCTGCTTTTTTTATTTTATTTTATTTTTTCCCCCAAAAGTGCTGCCGTGTTTTCTTCTTTCCTGGCTCTGTCTCCAGGGAAATTTGGTCAATTTTGGGAAAACAGAAAAATCATGCACATTTCTCTTATCTTCAGGTCTTTATATGGAGAGACCTTACCAACAGTTCCTGTTTCCATGCTCCTGGCAGACAGATAACGTGGATGCTTCAGGAATTCCTGATATAAATCTCTTATGGACACAAAGCAGTTCCCACATTGCATCTTTTCTCCCTCCTGCTCCTTTGGTTTGCATTTTGTGATTTGATGTTTTGCAGGAACTACTCTCAGCTGCACAAGCCATACACGTCTTTTAATTTTTTTCCTTGCCAGGGGTGTTTTCTTCTGCTCCTACTCTTTTGGATTCACATGGCTTTACTGGCAGCATTACAGTCTGTTTGGGGTGATTTAGAACAGGACAGATAAAAAGGCGCAAATATTATTCCCTGACAAATAAGCAAGCCTAGATATGCCTCAAAAACTTTTAAAACATTTAAAACCCTTATTCACAGGCAATTTATGTAGCTGACTACTGGGCAAGCATAAATCCCTAAATCCTTCTTTTTCTTTATTTTCATCAGCATTGTTTGGTTTTTCTTATGCTTTTCTTGTCAGCTTCTTTCTAAAGAGCAGTAGGTACCAGCGTGCTTTCAAAAATGCATTATTTTTCTTTTATCATCTGCATAACACAGCAAAGTTTTATCTCATTTGCAACGTATTTTGTGATCAAAAATAGACTTTAATAACGATGAAGAAGGAAACCCTTTATGCATGTCTGTCTGTTGAGGCACGGTAGGTACCCATGGTTGGATGCTGCTGTCTGTATGTTATCTCCTATTTATCAGAGCCCAGCCCTTCACCAAGCTGTCAGCTGAACAGAGGGGACGCAGAGTGACAGGCATTTCTGAGCAGACTTCGGGATGTGCCAGAGCCCCAGAGTGAGTCATGATGTGTGACAGACATCCAGCGTGATAACCTACATTGGCTCTTCACGTGCTGTGGGATGCCTTACTTTGGGAAAAATAGCTGGAGAGGGGTGGCCAGCACGCTGGGGTCCTGCTGGCTGGTGCTGCAGGGAAGGAGACACCGCTGAAGACAATACAGCCCAGTCTGGAGATAGTCGTGGGGGAATTTCCTTTGAATTCTTCTCAGTCTTTCAGATGTAAGGTCATCGTGAGACTTTGCATCACGTGCATCACTGCAATTTGCTTCAGAGGCCTCTTCTGGCAGCTACCTGGCTTGCCAGCAACTGGTCTGAGGAAGAGGGGGAAAAGTGAAAAATACAGAGTCTATGTAAATGTGAGTGTTTTTTTCCACAATCTTTTTGTTTTAAACTGTGGGGAAAATTAGAATTTTGAAGAATGCCCAAAATCAGATGAAGCAATTGAGCCTTAAGAGAAAACAATTAGGCTCTGAGAGATTGCTGCTGCACTTCTGTAATCTGTGTGCCCAAGTCGTCTTGTCCCAGCAGATCCTCCCCTAGGACACAGCCTCCTTCCAGGGGCTGAGCTGCTGCACAACAGAGGTCCTCTGCCTCCCCACACCATGGGGAAAAGGGCCTCAGTGCATTAGAACCTTTCTTGAGACACTCCTGCGATATTTGCAGCCAAAGCATTTTGATTTTCAGTGAAATACATCAGAAGTATTTTCTTCCAGGGTTTCAATAAAGTGTGTGACAAAAATATTTTGCTTTTGAATGTTTTCTCCTCTTTGAAGATACATCAATTCTGTGGGGGAAGGAATATGTTTAGTGTTCTTGGTGACACAGTTTTCTGTCAAGAAATCAGTTCATCTCCGTGAAAAAAATGTAAATGAGCATGGAAAAACAGCACTTTTCTCTGTTGAGAGGAGAGGGTGAAGGAAAGTCTGAATTCCAGACCTGCTGCTCCATTTTCAAGTGCGAGAGACCTTCTGCTAGAATGGTCATTAAAAAATAATGGATTGTGCTCTACCCTAGACAACAGGATGCACTCCCCTAAACCGTGAATCTATAAGAATCGCTTTTTTAAGGAGCAGGGGCACTTTCTTTCTGGTTTTGAGCCTTGAAGCTTATGTTTTCAGACTTCTCAAGACACACACAGTGGGAACGTTATGAAAAATAAATAGAAAGGGATTCCTAGTAGAACACCCTGAGTTGGTAGAAGTGCCTTCACCTGCTCTGCACAGAGATTTGTGAAGCTGCAACGCAGCCGTTCTCGCTGTCTTTTGGACGGTGTTTGTGCATTTCAAAAGAATTGCATATCCTTTGTATTAACTGTGTTTTTATCATAAAGGCAGCACAATTATGCTCCAGCACTGAAACGATGAGGTGAATTTAATTGTGGTTACAAGATGATACCCACTGCCTGATCCCAAAGCACTGTGTACACGCCTGTAGGAGTACATAGGGAGGTGCCCCCACAGAGTATCAGGCTGCATCAGGCACAGGAATAGCTGTACATACTGAATGTATTCAGCCCGCAGGCACATATCCATATGTTTGGATGCTGGTGGGTGTTTTTTAAAGTTACTGTTTTAAAAATAACCACACAGGTGGCCAGCAAGCGTTTGTTAGGAGGCACAGCATGAGCACCGAAGCAATCTGACTGCTTGTGGGTGAGGAATAGCAGGGAAGGAGTGCTGGATATCCCATCTTTTCTAGATAAGGCCTACTGGCCTTATGAAAGGGCTAGCTTTTTCTAGTTAGCTTTGGGGCAGTGCACACGTCTGTCTGACTGCTGACATCAGGCTCTTGTTTCAGGGAAAGCAAAAACCTCTCTGGGTAGAGCCACTTTAGAAGAACAACCTCAATTTTGATTGTGTGTTTTTGTACAAACCACATTTTATGCCTGGGTGCAGAGATTATTTTCTTAGTAATTGAAAGCAAGTATAAGGAGGGCATAAGGCATGGGGGCATGGGACCGTTTGTTGTGTTTTTTCTGGGTAATGGAAATATGTTGGAGCTAGAGCATGCTGTTGTAGTACAGCTCTGTGACGAGCAGCAGGATGGAGCTGCATAGCCCTGGAGGTCAGTTTGCAAAGGCCACAGGCTCCCCAGGGAGGTGCAGTCCCAAATCACTTCCTTGCAGGATGACAGATGATCCGAGCTTTCCACCGCAGCCAGCCAGCTTCTCTGGGCTTGATTTCCTCCTTCTCCTTCACAGCCATGGGAGCATCCCCTCCTGGAGCACTGATTTGTTGTGATTTCTTCAGAGCAGCCCGTGACTTCTGCATCTCATCTCCAGCAAGTACACTGGCATCACAACTTTTTGTTGCCTCTGCAAGATGCATAACAGTGTTAACTGAGGAAAACAATCCTAACGTAGCTTTACTGGCTCATTAGCTGCATGTCTGTAAGGGCATAAGTGACATACGAGAGAAGTTAATTAAAACAGCCATTGCTGAGAGGAGTGAATGAATGCTGGTGGTCATATAGGGTGGGAGTGGGACTCAGGCAGTGTTAATATTGAGCTATAACAGGGATATTTAGATGCCCAAGCCAAGCATTAGCAACAGGCCCTCCCATATGTTGAGGGAGTTGTCAGCTGGTGAAGCCGGAAGAACAGAATGAGACCAAGAATTTGCCTCAAAACAGTGTAAATCCCTCACTGGTACTCTCTGCCGAGCTGACCTGCCCAAGCACATCTGTGCATTGTGAGAAGAGAGCTGCACAGGCTGCAGTTTTAACCTGAAGCTATTTGGGGCTGGTCTGGTCAGAGCTCTGCAGTAATGACAGCAATTATCTATCACAATTTGCTTCAAATATAATTGAAACTCAAGGCAAATGAGTGTGACTATGCTGATACTATCAACATGGCTGCAGAAAGGTTAAAAAGACAGTAACAAACAAAGTGGCTTTCTGTTGGGAAGCTGTGGTGCTCCACCTGGAGACTGAGTGATGCTTGGGGTCCTTTGTCTGCAACCTTGCATGGCTGCCAAAGTGGGACATCCACGGGGGGGTTCTGCATGGGCTGTATGGTGCAGAGCAGTGTATGCTGAGGATACCTCATGCTATCAAGCTGTAATGTGTGTAGGCAGTCTGTAATCACCATTATTGAAACAGCACCTTGTGCAGGCATGCACATTCACCTGTGCCCATCATGGCCCTTGCGTCATTTTTCCATTCTGCATTGTGGGCTGCTTTGGGAATACTTTCCCTCACTAGTCTGATGCATTCTAATTTTTGCCATCTCTGGGCGATGTTTACACCGTGTTGCAGTGAGAAGCCCCTTAAATCTTCATAGGCTTTCAGGCACGCATACAGACAGTCCAGCATTATCAAACTCCATTGTGCGGATGTTCACATTTCTTCTCATTAGCGATGTGCAATGTAAAAGGCTCGCCTTGAGTTTCTTGAAGACGGCAGTAATGAAGCTCTGAAGAAATAGTCAGGGGACTGGAGCTAATTAAAATGCAGCAGGGTGTAGAAGTAAAGGTAGCAGCAGCTCGCTATGCCATGTCTCTGGCAATCAGCAGTCCCTGGTTTACCCACACTAATTGACAGGAGACGCAGCGCTACTGAGTGTGCACACAGCCAGCGTTAATGGAGTCAGCACACGCTGCTCTTCCTGCCTGACTTGTCTCATTATCGACCTTGAACTGGCAAAGGTCACTTGATGGTGCTGCTTTCATCAGGATGACAGGTGTCTGAAGATCTTCTCTTTGTAGTATAATAATTTGGCAGTTGTCTTATCCTGTACATGAATTAGTGGTCTGATCCTGAAGATATGATGGATAAAAAAGATGGGCTCACTGTGGTGAGGCGCTGGGCTGCTGTGTGTTGGAAAAAAATAACAGGTACTGAAAGTCCCAGAGGAAGGAAACAGAACTATATTCCGCATTTCCCCTCGGAGATGATAGTGCCTGAAGAAGCAAATAGGCAAATTTTCACAAGTGAAAATGCAGTTGGCCCACTGTTAAAAATCGGCAGCTTGTTTGAGCTGATGATGAGCACCAGGTGCACCGCTGGCACTCGGCAAACATCGAATAACAATAATAGCAACGGTCGGAGCACCTGACACCTGCAGCAAGCCACGAGTGACAGCATTCTTGGGGAATCATCTCATCTGAAGGCAGCGCTGTCTCCGGGAGATGCATCATTATCGCACACTGCACCGGACTGCAGCTTGCATGTCCTCCTTTTGTCACTTCTCTGGTACAGATGGTCTCAGCAAAGACAGAGGAAGCTGACAGAAACACTTCTGCCATCCCCCTCTTCAAATCAGCAAACTCAGCATTTTAGAGTGTTGTTAGCAGATCCCGTGGCTTTTCCAAGTGACAGGCAGCAGCCTCCTTGTCCTGGGAGCCCTCTGCTCAGAAGAAGAATCTGCTGGAGCCTGGGCTTGCAGCTCCTTTCCCCTCTCATCTTCACCTATAAAAGATGTGTATACAAATGCTGTCAGCTTGTTTGTGGGCACAAAATGGGGTGAATCCAGACCCAGGACTAGAAGAGACTTCATAGCTTTGTGGCGCAGATATGAAAGACCTCGTTGTCAAAGAGCTGAGAGCTTTTCAGAAGATGTCAAGGCTTGTGAGATAGACAGCATTTGTCTTAGCTAAATTTGGGAGGGAAAGGTTCAAGCTTCCAGACATGCAAAGCAGCACCTGCAGAGGGGCTCCCTTGAGGAGCACACTGCTCCTTGCTGTGGTGTGGGACACCCAAAACTTGCTCTGGCTCTGCCAAGGGCAAGGGAAGGTGCTGATCCCTACAGTGCCCTTCCTGGGGAAGATAGGGTGGCTGCAATCCTCTCCAGAGCTGGGACTGAAGAGATGAATTGAGCCCAGCTTCTCCTTCCTCCACCTGCTGTTTCTCTGGAAGCTTTTTATAATATCCACCTCTGAAAGCCATTGCTCTTTGCTGCGTAATTACCAGAATATTTCTTCATTTATCTGTGATTATAGGGAAACTAAAGGATTGTCCGGGGAGCAAAATAACTTTAAAATGATTTGTAGCAGCATTCTTGTTAAGGATGTTTGGAAAAACTACTGAAACAAAGTGCATCTGTGATGGCTGCAGTCCTGCTACAGAGGTAGAAAAGCAAAAGCCTGAGGTGACAGATAGGATCATTCTTTAAATGGATAAAAATGTTTCTAATTGACCCTTCCCAGTCTGACAAGCTTTCTAAGCTGCCTCTTGGGTGACCAACAGGTGCACGGAACACTTCTGATCTCTCATCCTCCCAGCACTTGCACTGGTACTGTGAAAACCCCTGGGCTTCCCACCACCCCTAGCACACAAAGGAGCTGTTTGCCCCCTGCCCTCAGTGCTGTGTCCTCTCCATCATGTCTGGATGCGTCTCCTTCAGGGACATGAGAGCAAGCCTCCACCTTTGTGCTGGGTTGTGAAAGCAATTGTAAAATACATGTTTGGGGAAAGAAAAAAAAAAAAAAAGGTTGCCTAAGTGCATCTTGAGATCGATAAAGCCTGCAAGCATGGGCTCCTGCTGTGCAGGGCCACAGCAGCCTCTGACCTGGAGCTCAGAGGAGCACATCAGGGCTACTCTAAGTGGCAGCTGGTAGGAATCCTACATTAATGCAAAATATAGAGCTTGTGCATTTGTACCCAATAGTCGAGGGTTCAGGTTCCAGCTGTGAGGGAACCCATCTGAAGGAACATTACGTGAGAAAAGTTGTGATAAAGGAAGCTCTAGGAATTAAGGTTTTATGGTTGTGCCAGCTTTTTTCAGTGCTGGGACATTCCTTGTTTTGCAGAAGAGGTTCTTGGTTGTTTTTTTTTTTTTTTTCCTTTTTTTTTTTTTTTTTTCCCCAGGAAGAAGGTAATCAATAATGGAGGTGGTGGAAAATGAGAACAGTGACCATTTCTCTCTTGCTGGAGAAAGAGAGATTCTTCCATCCAACCTGAAGGCAAGTGAGTTGGATTCATGGATTGTTTGTTCTTGAAATGAAAAGCACAGTGGGACAAGAGTTTCTTCTTCCTACCAGTGGTGTAAGGAGTGATCATATGAAAGCAGAAAGTGTATCATGACTGTTCCATGACTGTTCTCTTTGGTGAGAGGGATTATTTCCCAAACTCTTCACACTGTGGGAATTTACAGTATTCCAGAATTAAGGGTCTAGAAGTTTCTAAGGAAAAAAGTATTTCATCTAAAATGAAAGCACTTGGGAATAATTGTGTGTCACGGGAGTGTTTGTGTTAGGAACATTTTTATCAGTCTTTTGAGATAGTGTTTTGTTCCTGTCCTTTGTGTGTGTGTATGTGGAGGTAGGGAAGTCCGGATCAACACACAGAGTGACATCTGATAGGACAGCTTTCCTGGAGTGTTGGGTGAGATGTCCTCTGAAGTGTCCTCACAGGACATCTCATGAGCTGTGAAGCAACTTGTGCAAAAGGAACAAAAGCTTCTGGAAAACACAACTGCACTGGCTCTCACACCGAATCAGGTATAGCCCTCAAGCAGAAGCTGATTTTAAGACTTAGATGAAACTGCTTTTAAAGCTGTTCTGCTTTGGGATCCAGAACTTTGTAAGAGGGAGAGAGTAGTATAAGGCAGCAGAGGAAAGGATGATTTGCTGAAGGCAAAGAACTTGGAGTTTGGAAAGGACAGTCTGAAGGTTTTTTTCTCGACATTCAGCTAGTGTCCTGCATTAATACCATGGAGACCTGAGCTGAGAGAAGCCCTTTGGCTCCTCCATAAGCTCCCAAGAAACACAGACAAGTAGACAAAGAGGAGATGCCTAGAGAAGGTGAAACAAATATTTTCTCCTTTCTGGTTTGCAGCTCTTGGGAAAATGACTCTTCTGTGTCAGGACAGAGAGAATTGGACACTCCTCTTCTAGAAGTTTCTCCAGAACAGGTTCCTGGGGCATATACAGGAAACAGCAAATGCATCTCTTTGGCCTGTATTGTATAGAAAGTCAGACCACCTGACATTCCAGGTTCCTTCTGGCTCAACTGTGTTAACTGTTGCCCCTTCAGCTGTTCAAACAAGGAAATAGGTTGCTGTAACCTTTGTCCCTGTGTTCCATCTCCCTTACTGATCCTGGTGGCTCATGGCTATCCTTCTGGGTGTTACCTTTGGCTGACTGCTCTGGGCAAGAAATTTGTTGCCCTATTTTGGAGAACAATTGCGGGTTCAGTGAAATGAAAATGAGGAGAGATCAAAACAATGTGAAGAGAAGTAAACTGGCATTAAAACTCAAGATGCCTGGAGGAGGCCAGGTGTTTGGAGGTAATAGTTCATACAGTATTCCCGTTTTCATCAGCTTGTCTTTCAGCAGGTAAGGCCTTTTGCTTTACTGAATCTCTTACTTCCAGATAGTACAATATCACTCAAAGGCTTTACTCAGAAAGCTTGTCACTTCTATCTCACAAGTGCTTAGGTATGGTCAGATGTGGTCTGCTGCTACCATGCTAGTCATGAAATTATTACCTGTGAACATCCAGAAAACAACGTTTTTTCAGGCACGCTGCCTTGGGAGCTGGATCAATCTCTGTCCTTTTGACCACACAGAAAGTCAATCAGCATTACTCTAGAATGATGATTCTTTTTTTCAGAAATACTTGAAAATCTTGAGTATGTAGTCCATTTTTTTTTCACAATGACTTGGAGCAGCATGGGAATTTGTCTGAATTTTCACACTCTCCCTCAAGAGAACTGATTGTTAGGCAAGCAACCATCTCTTCCATTCTAGTCATAGCTTGAAAATTCCCTTATGCTCAGAGATTGTTGTCAGTGTTTCTCACTAATTCTGTTCATATCATCTTTGATTCCATAACTGGAAACACCTAAGTCCTGGAAAACAATTTCTTTTCTAATCTGGAAAGAGCTTAGAGGAAAATATACTGAGAGAAGGACGATGAATACCATTCCCACAGCTTGTTTGTTTTGGTTTCAGGTCCTGTGTTAATCGTCATCAACACACCATAACAGAAATATTTACTACTGCAGAAGGCTATATGAATTTTGTGAAAATGTTTTGTTATTATATCTTATGCCTTGCTTTACTCTGAGATTTTTGTCTGATATGCACAGAAATAGCTATGCCATAGGAAAGACAAGAAATGTGTAAGGAAAAAATAAGTAAAAGGAGGGAGAAAAAGCAATCTGCAGTGTGCTCCAGTGGCGTTTGTGCTGGTTTCAGCTGTGCTCAGCACCAGAAGCATTACTGCTGGTGATCTGCAGCAGTGTGGCAGTAAAGGGAGAAGGCAAAGCCAAAGCCATGATGAAGACCAGACTGCAGTAGGAGAAGTGGTAAGGAAATACCTTTCCGAGAATTCCACATGCAGAAACACCACTGATTTTTTCTCAATGTGTGGTGCTTTTTTTTTTTTCTCATCACCCCTTAGACTTAAAAAAAAGGGAAAATATAATATAAATGACAGAAGTTCAGAGAATGTACTTGCCTGACTCTGCAAACCTGAATTCACAGTATGCCAACATAGCTTTGCAAATCTGAAGTATTTATGTATTCTTATCTGAAGATAAGAATTAAAATGAGATTTCGTTTCCTATTTGTCAATTTTTGCTTAGAAGGTAAAACCAAGAAAGTCATTTTAGTAATGAAATTTTTTATCATTCATTTTACAAGACATGTAAGAAGTCTCTCCAGCATAGAGATAGATCCAATGTCTGAGATTTGAAGATCTTTCAGTTTCAAACTAAGAGGGTTTCTGGTTTTGCCCAGTTCTTGCAGTGCTTCTTGCCTGCTGCTGAATCTAGATGCAGGAGGATGGAAATAGTGGGAGGAAAAAAGACATCTCTAGGAAGCACTTCTTGGCTAAGTATGAAGTGCCAGGAAAATATACTTGTGAGATTATGTCCTGAGGGCTTTGTATCCTTAATCTATTTAAATTACAGAAGAATGCCGAGACTTTGAGGGAGCTCACTGTGTCTCAGCCTATGAATTTCTCATATTCCCACTGCTACCGATAATCACATATGGAAGGAGTAGTTCTATTACAAGTACAGTCTGATCTGAAGTTCATATCTGGGCTTCATCATTCATTTGCAAAACAGCAGCCTGAGGCATCTTCCCTGCTTTCCTGAAAGATGTCTGTCTTTCTCTTTTGAGAGGGAAAAAGGCATAGAGGGGGAAAAGATAAGGGTAGAGATGTTTGGTTTCTTTCCATTACCCAGTGGAAAACATTTGTATTTAGAAGTTTGGCTCTTTTCCCTTTTTTCTCATAAGTGGATCTACCAGGAAGGGAAAGGAGAGGCACTTGTTCTTGTTCAGTCTGGTCCGTGTCCTATGGAAATATGTGACTGGATTAACTCTTCCCCTCTATAAGCAAAGTAGAAAGCCAGCTGCTTTCATTTCCAGCCAGTCAGCCTGGCCACAGTTCAGTTCCAACAGAAATACATCTTGTTATAAGGGAAATTAACCACAAAATACTGACTGTTAAAAATATTGCAGATAGAGTACAGAACAGCCCTTATTAAAATGACTGTCTGTTCTAAAATGGTGTAGCGATTTCTTCATCCTTGTCGCAGATTACATGTGGCAGCTTCCTTTGACTAAACCAGAGAGCTCCTGGCTTGACCCATGGTACTCAAGTTAAGAGCAATCACAGCTACCACTTGTTCTTGTCTCTGTGGGTTTTACTGTGCTCTTGGTGAGGTTTTTGTTCCTGTCAACCAGGAGTTCTCTCATAGCAATCTGGAGGAAGAAAGTAGTGGCACAAGCGTTCCTTTCCTGAAGCGACTCTGCAGTTAGTGGAATTGAAGGTAGATTTGTGTCTCCAAGACCCAGACATAGAGAAGATACTATGAAGCATCCAATTTTGCTGCCATGACTGCTGTATTATCTTCCTCTGCCTTTGCTAGGCCCTCTTGTTAATTCCTGAGAGTCTATTGGCTACTGAACATTCAGTGCAAATAAGGATGGTATCACTAGCCTTAAGGTAAAGAAGAGGACTGCACATGAGGGAGTATGAGAGACATGGAAAGAAAGAGAGGGAAGGAATGTCTTTGTTGTGGCCATTGGTGCATTTGTGGTGTAGTCATTCTATCACTGTCATGAAAATTCAATGGTCTCTCTTACTATGTCTTGACAAGTCCCCAGAGACCAACAGTGGGGCTAACTCAAAGCAAAGCACCCTTTCCAATTTATTCTCTATATGGTATGGTTTAGGTAGAAAAGCCACACAGGACAGGTTTAGGAATAACTGTTTCGATGCCCAGGTTGGGTTAACATAGCCCCTGCCTTCAGACGGGTTGGATTTGTGTAGGGCTGGATACCCAGTGCCTTCACTACTCGTGGACCTGTCTCCTTAGGCTGCTGGAGTCCTTGTCTCTGTCCTGCTGGTGTCCTCACTGAAAGCTGTTCCTCATTTTCCTGCATAGAGGAGTCGTCAGAACATGTACTGAGTAGCATGAGATATCACTGGAATGAGCCTCAAATTTCAGCTTTACTCCTGTGCTGTGAATGCAATTTGTTTTCTGCAGAAGGCTGTGGAAAGTAGATCAGACCATCCCTTAAAAAGAGCTATTATAAGGCTAAAGGAGTTCTAGCGAGGAAGATAGCAACATCACTCATCAAAGATGGTTCTTTACCAGACTCTCAATTACAACAGTGCATCTTCACTGAAAGCAACAGAGCAGTGCAGGCATAAGAAATGGACGGTGCTGTCCATTTAACTTTCAAGGCTGGCAGAAACTGAGGCAAAGATTTGCAGTTGTGGATATAGTGTGTCAGACATTTGGATTAGACCCCTTCTTCCTTTCCATTGGGATGCTAAGGCAGCTGGTCATGACTTTCTTATGCTCAGTGATAATTCACCTGAAAAAAAAAACAACCAAAGATCCAGATGATATCAGAGCTACTATGTGAGCTGGATGGAGCCAGGCAGAAATTCTGCTCCTTTATCTTAACCTTTATCCATTTGGGGACTTTATTCTTTGAAGAGGAATCTCTTGCTTTTCCACGTGCTGTATGCTGATAAAGCTTTGAATTGATTTCTTTGCTCTGCATTTTCAACAGTCTGTTCTTTTAAAGATCATCTTTCTTCTTTCCCTTCAGCTCCCACTTTCCCCAAGTCCCCTGGCCGTGATGAAATGACATGGGCATGACCCAGGAAGAAAGGAGAAGTGTTGAAATGCACGTGTGCTTTGTGGCCTTCCTGAAAACTCATTTAGCATTGAACTCTCCATGCAAGAAGAGAATTTAAATTAATTTTTTTTTTTCTCCTCCAAGTTTCCCTCCCCAAACTCCACAAAACAACTTCATTTTTTTTGTCAGAGTTTTGTCTCTCTCAGGACCAAACTTATGGGCCGTACAGGACTGAATGTTGCAGAACTGCAGCATGCATTGAAAATCATCCTAGCACACACTTGGGGGCAGTTGTGTTTTTCTGTGATTCAGTCAAGCAGCTCCTCTAAACTAGGAATCATTATCTTTGATTCTGATGGCTAACACGATGGCTAACGTGACAATTTGGGTGACAGTTACCTCTTGCTGCCTCGCGTGAATGCTAGATAGTAACCATACATGCTTGCTTGCAAGAGCAATTACCTATTTTTTCCCTCTGGTGTTTGGATACAGCTGTCAGAGGCAGGGAAAAAACTTCATTGTAAAAAAATGTGCAAACAGTTTGCATGTGGTGAAAGTGCTTATGGTTTTGTGTGAGCTGAAAACAATACCAACTCATGACTCAGAACAAAAGACCCAATCCTGATTCAAAGCATGCATATTCGCTAATAGCAAAAACTGAAAGCCATCAAAGGAAAAAAAATAAATAAATAAACAGAGGCCCAAAACTCAGAAGAGGCAAAGGGAGCAGAAAATCAGCCAGAGGAGACTTACTTGTAACAGGCTTGTTTTGCTGCCCATCTTTGCTGGCAGTGGCAGGCCTGGGAAGTCACGCCTGGGCGCAGCTGGGGTTAGCTCCTGCTGGCTGTCCCAAGGCTGTCCCTTCTGTCATAGTAGTAGCAATGGCAGGGAACTTTAGGGGCAAGCACTATTGTTGGCAAGAGCTTTTCCAGGCTATCTGCCTGCTGCTGTTGCTTCACAAGGTGAGGAACTACTCTGGGTGCCGCAGGAAAGGTTCCTGCGTTCAATCACACCTCCTTCTACTTTCCCAAATTCAGTTGAGGCACAGGGGGTAAGAAACTAGCAAAAAGCATCATCCCCTTGTGCCTGTGCCCGGTCTGCTCAAGCTAATTCATTTTTTGGCTCATTGCATTTTCAGCCCATTACTAATTGCCTCTTGGGCTCTGCTCATTGCCAGAGTTTTCTGTGACCGTCAGAACAACACTAAACAAATGAACAAAGTAAAAAGTAAGCCTTCTTCAAGGGCCTTCCTCCAGCCCTTCACCTGTGTTAGTATTCCAACTGCACCCAACAGGTAGGCGTCTGCACTCATGTTATCTGTATTAATTAGACTGTAATACCCTTGGCACAAGACAAGGACAGGGATGCAAGAGTCTCTCCTGCAGCTCTCTGATAATTTATACCAACTGAAAGCCTGCTGCAATGTCTTGCTGGAGTGTCACGTGTACCGATAGCGATGCATAAATAAGATTAATTTTTATTAGGAGTTTTGCCTTCCTTCTCACTAATTAGCCCCTTCTCCACAATATCTGAGCCCTACGCAATATTTAATGAATGTCTCACAGCAAACTTCAGAGGCAGAATTACTATTACCTGCAGACAGACCGGTGTGTTGCCCATAGTGATGGGAGAAGTCTCTGATGGAGAGAAACATGAACTCAAGTTTCTCAAGGTCTACTTTAGTGCTCTAGCCACTAACCCTCCTGCCTAGCAACTACTTCAGTGTGATTATTGCTCCCTCACTATTCATGCCTGTATCTTATGTTGAACTTGCCTAAATCCTTCAGGTACAAAATCTAATGGTTGAAACATTTTTCCCTCTGTAATAGGTTTCTAACTGTTGTGACATCCATATTTCTTACAATCGGAGGGAAAAAAAAAGGGAAACATAACTGATAAACTTGCTGTCTTTTTCATTATGGATGCTTATTAATGTATTCAGCTTAGTATCAGAAATAATACAGTTTTTTAATCCTGAGGTAGAATCATAGAATCTTTAAGGTTGGAAAAGATCACAAAGATCATCTTGTCCAACCAGCAAGCCACTAACACATGCCCACTAAACCATATCCCTCAGTGCCACATCTATCCTTTTCTTGAAATCTTCCACCACTTCCCTGGGCAACCTGTTCCAATACCTCTTTGCTCTTTGGAGAAGAAATTGTTCCTAACATCCAACTTGAACCTCCCCTGGTGCTACTTCAGGCCATTCCCTCTCATTCTATCACTAGTTAACTGGGAAAAGAGGCCAATCCCCATCATACTACAACCTTCTTTCTGGTAGTTGTAGAGAGAGATGAGGTCCCTGCTGAGCATTCTTTTCTCCAATACCAACAATACCAGTTCTCTCAGCCACTTCTTGTAAGATTTGTATTACAGGCACTTCACAAGCTTAGTTGCCTTTCTCTGGACATGCTCCAGTAGAGAGGAGTAGAGAGAAACAATCGTTTCCCTGCTCCTGCTGACTATGCAATTTCTGATACAAGCCAGGATGCTGTTGGCCTTCTTGGCCACCTGGGCACATTGCTGGCTCGTGTTCAGCTGTCTGTCAACTGATACCCCCACATCCTTTTCCTCCTTGCAGTCTTCCAGCCATTCTGCCCCAAGCCTTTAGCAGTGCATGGGGTTTGTTAGGGCCCAAGTGCAGAACCTGGCACTTAGTCTTGTTGAAGCTCATAAAATTGGCCTCAGCCCACCAATCCACCCTATTCTGATCCATCTATAAGACCTTCCTACCCACAGGTAGATTAAATTCAGCACTTAACTTTGGCCCTTGTTTGACCAAACTCTCCTCATCCCATGTTCACGCTACTGTAACATCTGGGCAGGTTTTATTTATTAATTATTAATTTGGCAATCAAAACTTCTGCTATCCTGCATCTTGAGTCGGGTGAGGGAGGGTGCTGGATCCATGCAATCCCATGAGCAGCAGATGGGCAAGCATCCATCTGAGGATGGCACATAGCAGATGCTTTGAGTGGGAGACCCCATATTTGGCCCTCGAGTTTGGGTCAGAGCAGGGTTTTTTTTTCCTTGCTGGTCTTGCTGTGCTGTTAACGCTGTGCCTGAAGCCACTCTGAGAACTCACATCATTGCCAAGGTCTTCACTTTGCTGCATTCTTCTGGTCAATCGAAATATTTATCTGGAGCATGAAGGCATTGTATCTCCAAAAGGAAAACACACAGAAAAAGGTCCGATCTTTTTTTTTCTTTGGGCCTGATTGTCTCTGCTTGTTTATGGCTGCCACTAATTTGCTCGTTTGCTTGCTGGAAAATAGCTAATTAAAACCCACTTCAGCTAACAAGCTGACTGGGACCATGCAAATGTCACTCTCTGCTGTCTGCTATTTTCGTTTATACTTTACATTATTAGTGTTGTTTTTCCTCCCTCCATAGTAATAAACGCAAGGATAGATTTAGTACCCTCTTCACAGGTGTGTGCTTGTACATCAGCACATCATCCCGAGAAAAGTGCTGCTGTTTTACTGCACTTCAATACTTTGAGTGTTATTACCCCTGACAGTTAATGGTTTCAGACTACACTGCTTGTTAGCACTAGATTCTGAACAGCTTCATCTATCTTTTTGTTTTTACACTGACTGGTCACATTAAGTATATGTGTCTGAGCTATTAGTCCCGTCTGTTCATTGCATGCATTTCATTTGGTGCGTTTTTTCACCAAAATTAGTATGTATTGTCATCCATATACTTCAACACATCGACTTTTGTTATAATTATGCTGTCATCATTTTGCTTCCACACACTTGCTAATTTATTGTAGCTAAATTAGACCTAATATTAGCAATTTTGCAGCTGTTCCCATAGACCACGCTCAGCCATATATTTGTACATTGTTTGGTAATTGGATTTGAGGGCTCAGGAACGGACTATGGCACTCTTTAGAAACAAGGGAAAGATTTGAGAAAATAGGAGAAAAATAAAAAAAAATACAAGCCCCAGAAGAGGCTTCAGGGGTGAATTTCTCAAGCCAGCTTAAAAGATTTTCACGTGGCCAAACAAATCAGAGAGTTAGTGTACCAGATCACAAACTTTGACAAAGCCATGTTGCACTCAGGCAGGGGATTACTCATTTCCCCATGAATATGCTTTTTAATTTAACTCAGACTAGGCCATGAAAAATCCCTGGGTATTTTTGGAGAGTTTTGGGAAATGGCTTTTAGTGTCGTGCATCAGAAACCTCTAGGAAAAGATCCTGTCGTGGGGGGTTACTGATTTCTTTAGGTTGAGCTGTGGGGAGACATGGAGGAAGGAAAACGGTTTCATTTAGAAGTGTAAGCTCCTCCTTGCTGGATACTGGCATCCACCTCTTGTTCCTCATCCAGTCCATCTTCAGCTGATCTCAAGGCAAGAAGCGAATGTGTGTGTTTGTTTGTTTGTTTGTTTGTTTGTTTTAAATAGGCAGAAAAAAGGAGGAAGGCGGAAGCTCTCACGTGTCCTTCCTGGGGACAAGTTGTTTTTTATCAACAGAGGCATAACTCCAATAAAAGAAATTGTGAAAGTCCACCAATGAATCTTCTCCATCCCTTTTGTAAATCACTTGGCCTTTTTGTAAATGGTTTTCAGATGTGATATAAGACAAAATTGTGAGGGAGACTGTTCAGAGTGACACTGCAGAATCAGCTGAATTCCCAAACCAACAGACGCAACTTAATCACTGAAGAGCATGCCTCTAAACGAAATAGAGCTAAATTCTTCCCTGCTCACGATGTATATCCACCTGCCTAATAGGAATATTACAATAAGGCACAGTGCTGCTGGCCGATGCACATGCAAGTTTAAAAATAAGACAGTAAAATTAAGCAAAAAAAAAAAAAAGGGTATTTGCTCAGCTCTCATCTGTAACACAGAGTTCTTTCCAATTCACTGCAAGCTGTTGCAGCAGGCTGCATTCTGCTCCGCTTCTCCCTCGGCCAAAGCTTAATTTCTGTTTGGAAAAGAATAGAGCAAAGTGACCTGCCAAAAAGTAAGGTGGCATAGGCCAAGTCGTGTAAGAATTCAGGCCCTACAAATGCCTTGTGCAGGAAAGGAAAGTGAAGGCCATTTAACACATCTTTAAATGATTGCAATGCATACAAAATATTTTAAATGAATTTAATTTAAAACTGTTCACATAAAGCCATTAATAACCAAATGCTCTTGTCCCGACAAAACCTTAATTATTTTTGCATTCTTCCCAAATGCCAGGAAAATGCCTGGAGTGGGTAGTCTAAACCTCAACTGGATACGTCGATAACAAAGTTGGTCTCCTTGCAGATGTTTCTAGAAATTATTGTGACTGCAATCAGCATATCCTACAGGGAAGAGGGAAGTATGTCCTTTGCTTATTTACACTGTGGGCTTATTGGTTTTGTTTGTGTTGTTGGTTTTTTTTTTCACGACAGAATTTCCTCAGGGCAAACTTCTCATGGACTTCTTGATGTGGGGACTGAACTGGATCGTCCTGTTCCTTGTGGTTCTCATTGGCTTTTTTTTGCCCCATCGTAACCCCTAATTTTGGTATGATTTCTCACTCTCTTTTACTCTCTTTTTTCCTCCAGGTGTGATGGTCTCCCAAGTGAGGGCAGATGATGGTATTTCAGCTCCTTTTTTTTTTTTTTTAATCCAGTAATTCACAGTTAACATTTACATTGCTGAGCAGTGTAGAAATGCATGCAGAAATACACCTGCAGAAGGGATCTGATATGTTATAGTAAATGTTTTAAGGTAAGCATGAAAAGAATAGGTTTGACAGCGTTAATTTTAGCTTGTATATATTCCTTAAATTCTTGCTTTTAGCACTTTCCTGTAACATCTTTTGTATCGAACTGCTAAAGACTTACTAAAAGGGTGCAAAATGAAGTCATTAGCAGAAGCTTGTTTAAGATCTCCACACACATATGTGCTCTTCAGGTAGCTGGCTGGACAGTGCTGTGAGGCTCTTTCTTGGAGCCGGAACAATAAATGTCATGTTAGGGGCCAACTGTCTGTAATCACAGTTAGCAGGTTGAACAGACTTGTGAAAATATTTTCTTTATGTGAAGGGAGACACTGCACACTTTGCCACAGCAGAAGTTGCTAAACCTAATGTAATATGACAAGTCCTTTGGCAGCAAAAGCCATGTTTAATAGACACACTGCCTGTGAAATGGGAAAGAAACAAAAGCAGTTTTCTACACAAATGTCATCTCTCTTTTGCAGTATTTTGCCTTGCCCAGCTCCCACACCCTTTGTTTTCCAGGTTACAGTGTCCATGCAGCACTTGGTCTCTTTCTTCATCATCCTCAGCCACCTGTTCCTTCAGGCACACAAGAACTTGGCCTTTTGGGCATGGAGAGGATCTGATGGTTCCCATACCAGCTGGCCAGTCGGGAAACATAGAATCATAGACTCATAGAATCATTACAATTGAAAAGACCATCAATCCATCACCCACACCCACTAACCATGTCCTTCAGTGCCACATCGACCTTTTCCTTGAAAACCTATCGGAATGGTGAGTCCACCACCTCCCTGAGCAGCCTGTGAGACTCACCACTCTTCTGAGAAGAAATTTTTCCTAACATCCACCCTGAATATCCTCTGGCATGGCTTGAGACCATTCCATCTCATCCAATCACTAGTTAACTGGCAAAAGAGACCAACCTCCATGCCACACCACAACCTCCTTTCAGGTAGTTGTAGTAAGCGACGAGGTCTTTCCTGAGCTCACTCTTCTCCAGGCTGAGCAATCACAGAGTTCTTGAGTCAAAGGTTAAAAAGTGAGTCAACATTACCCCCATGCAAACAAGAGCAGAGTGCATACATGCTGTCAGCCCCTCTCAGAAGGGGCTTTTCAGTCTAATTCTTCACTGCTCAGTCTGGTGCAAGAAGGTGGTGAAATAAGACCTCCTCTTTGGTTACAGTGGTATCACAGTGTTTTACACTCACTTTGCACAGATGTTAATGATTGAATGAGGTGTGAGGCAGTGGAGAATCAGGCTCCTGAAGGCTTTTTGCGAGATACAAATAATTATCATCTGCAATGTGAGCTCAATAGCAGTAAGAATGAAATCAAGACTTCTCCTTATCGAACAGCTGTTCAGTCACTGAACTAACAAACTATTCATTTAAAAAACAGATTTTCATAGCAAAGCTCCTGCCAGCACACAGGTTCTTTTCTGGAGTGGCTTTGTTCAGAACCAGAAAGTCACTCTTCCGTGCCAGAACATCTTCAGCACCAAGACATATTCAGGGCAGGAATAAAAGTAACCCCATGTAACAGCCATGGCTCTCAGATTTCCCCCGAGAATCATTGTTGTGCTTTATGAGGACTGACAACAATACTTGAGGGATCACAGGGTGTGCAGCTCTGATTTACCTGCCATTTCCCTTTGTCTCTGCAGGACTTGGCAAGCTCCTTGTTCCTCAGGGGCTGGCTAGAGTTGAAGGCCATCTTCATGGAGCAGTATGAGTAGCACAATAGGGACAGGCACAGGAGCTCACAGTAATTTTCTGATCTTTTTTCCACTGAATGTTCAAGGATTCGATCTTGCAGAAAAGCAACAAAGAAATAAGAGTAAGCAAAGGATTTTAAAGCTACTGCTTTCTTTCACAGAATTTTCGGTATTTTGGATTCTTAATGAGGCAACGCCATTAGGTTGGTAGGAACAAAGCCGTGTGTGAGGGTGTATGAAGGAAAGGGAGGTCAAGGAAGACTGCAGCAGGATGCTGGGCTGGCATTTCTTACTCTTGACTCATTCTCCTACATGTTACTCTACATGAAAAAATGCAGTGGTGCTGAAAAGTGAATGTAGCATTGCTTGAACTGCAGATTGTTTCTGTGTTGTATTGACTATAAGAAATAGATGAGTTGAATTAATATGGGGAGTATACATGCTCTGTTTCTATAAAGCTGTAGCAGGGAAAAGCAAGGAAGAAGTTAGAAAAGACTCCAGGCACAAGTAGCATTGATGAGAAAAGTAACAGATTGGTCCTTGAAATAATATAATTTGTTTGACTTAAAAGATTGATTTAAGGATGCTAACGACTAAAATCATATGTAAGATACATTTTTCACCAGTTTTTATCTAATATTATCCTTTACTGTCCTTCCTATAAAATTGGGTGCATATCTTTCCAGCTTCTTCTTTTCTCCCTTGGTGTTCACCAGACTTCCTGAGGTACATGAAAGTACCTTTGCTCAGGGACATGATTTAGAAGAGGGTTGTTAGAGTTAGGGTAGTATGGTTAGGATGTGGTTGGACTCAATGATCTTTAAGGTCTTTTCCAACCTATGATTCTATGATTCTACACTGTGTGCTGTGTGACAGCACATCAGTCCTCCACTACCTTGCACCTCTGCCAACACCTATAGCTCATTTGAAGGCTAATGTTCTACAGAGTGTGACACTGAAGCAAGGCAAGGTTTGTATGAAGGTCTCTGTCAGCAGTCCCTTGGATTCTCCGTACATCAGCCCAAGCTAAAGCTAAAGAGTGTGGAAAGAAATAAACCTGATTCGTATTTAAATCACATCACCCACTTCACAGCATTATTTTCATCATGATGGCTTCTTAAGCAGTGTTAAACCTGTTCTCTTAGCTCACAGCTGCACATCAGAAATGACATTTTCAGAACGGCTCCTAGCTGCTCTCATTGTACACATAGATTTATAGCTGTGCTGCAGAGGAAGTATTTTTTGCTGACCTCGCTTTGCTTCTTATAGCGCAAGTGGACCCTGAAAACATTTCGTGTGCTGCACTGGATAAAGCAATAGCATTAAATGTTGCTATCCTAATATTTTAGAGAGCTGCAAGTGTGTTGCTTTTACCATAGGAATGACATTAATTTCGCTTATACATTCTGTATATAAATGTATAATAAATTGTTTAGTGACAGTAGGATAGTAACTTTTTTTTTTCTCCCTCTGAACAAACCACCCAAATGACTGAACCAGTGTAGTTAATTAGAATCGATCTCACTTTTTAGCACCAGGAAGTGCATAATGGAAGATAAGATTGATTGTAACGTTGGATCACTTCATTTAAAGACTGCTAATAGGCTAAAATGACAGAACCAATCTAAAATTATAATTTCAGAATCAATATAATTTTTATAACGTTGTCAAATCTGAAAAATTAATCTAAATTTATGCTGTGAAACCAGCAAATCCTTCTTAGCCATTATAATGAAATGAAGCAACACTTTATTATATTACTTATTTAAACAGAAAAAAGGCATCTTTATTGGCATGGTATTGCAGCAGAGTAGATAACCAGGCTTTCAATTTGGGAGGTATCTGTTCTTTTCCTGCTTCAGGCGAGAGTAGGAATAGAATTTAGCCTTCCCTCTTTCCATCATGGATGCCATTTTTCTACTGTTATCAAAGCATGACTGCAGTGTGAGAGCAGGTGTCATTATAGAAGAGGAGACCAGGATGAGAAGAACACCGACGTTTCGGAATGAAATTCAGGTTTGTTCATAAAGCTGTAGTAGAAGCACATGCCCCCTTGATCTGCACTGCCATCTCTTTGCCCTCAAAAGAAATGTGTGCTCACCTTCTCCAGAGGAAAGGAAGGGAGATGTGGTGATAGCTTAGAGACAGATATTTTTCTCTGCTTACTTGTTCACTCCAGAAGCAGGACTTGACTAACAGTCACACTGCCAGTATTGGTAGTACCAAGGGTTTTGCTGTGTTCTGCTCCTCCTGGAGACCCTCATGTCCCTCCTGAAGAGACCTGGGAGTGCTACTGCTGGAAAACATTGCTGCTCTCCTATAACCTGTGAGGAAGGAGTCAAACCATACAGGGGGAAGTGCCTTTCTGTGAATTACTACTGCAAGCTTTCTAGCTGATGTTTATGTTAGCAGTAGTAGCCTTATCTTTTTTTTTTCTTGTGCTGCCTTAGGATGAAGGTGTTCTTTCTAGCATGAATTGCCCTATACAGCCATCTTCCTGCTCATGCTAAGGGCCGGGCTGAGGGCAGAGTTTCCTTCTGAAAGCACAAGTATATGTGAACTGTTCCCAGCATGGATGTCATCACTCAGCACTGCACACAGCAAGTGTCCTGGTCTCACTGGAACTGGGGGAGCCTTGGTGCAGATTTCTATTTGGTTACAGTTGTGCTCCAACAGCCCCACATTCAGAGCAAAGTACTAAGATATCTCCAGAGAAGTTAGCTGGAAGGCCACAGTCCCTGTGTCTCCAAAGGAGCTGCTCCTCCTTGCTAGAAAAGTGGCCTGGAAAAGCAGTGCAGCGTCCTTGCTGGCAAAGCAGTTCCCCAGCCTCTGCACACAGGAGCAATGGTGACACACAGGCCAAACCCATCCTGAGCTCCTTTTGCACTGATCAGGAGGTGAGGCTGAGCATATCTGAATGGGTCCTGCACACTGGAGCTGACCCTGAGATGGCAGTAATTACTGCAGAAAGGAGCTGGAGAACACGTGTACTGAGACCCCGAAGAGCACTTTGCAGAGCTTTGTGTTTCTTGGAGGTTTAATGTATTATAATCTGATTCGGCACAAGCCAGGCTGGGAATAAAAGAGAAATGCAGAAAGACTAATGATTTTGAAGTACAGGGGGAAGTGGAAGGAAAACAGCACTTTTAAGTGCATTTTTTCCTTTTTATTTAAGATCTGACGAGGGCCAGGCAGAGAGAGCAGAGAGCTTCTGTGAGTTAACACGAAAGTGAAACAGTACTTTAACGAGGCTTTATTTGCTCCTTAGAGTCTTCTTTTGATTTTTAATATCTCAGAGACTTGTCAGGGAGAGAACAGGCAAAGACATCACATTCCAGGCCTTGAGCAGAGCTCTGGAACTTGAGTCTTCATCAAAATGAAAAAAAAAAAAAAACATTCAGAGAAAACTAATGACCTTACTGTAAGTGCTGCAGAATGACAACCAGAAGCAAGCTGGTCCCTTCACTGTGGAAGTCTCTACAAAGAGAGCCTCTGAGTCTGCAAGAACTCTGCACAAATTGGTGGTTACAATGGGACACACAGAATTTAGGTACGTCTGCTAAGTGGGTCTCTGACCATGGAGGAAGCAGGCAGATGTCTGGCAGCACAGCTGCATGTGAAAGCAACCAGTGATCACTGCAGAGCTTTTAAAAGATGGACATCTATTTTCTCAGCTATTAGATTTTTCCATTGATAGCTTTGTGGAGAACAGGCTGCACTGCTTCAGCCTAGAGGCTGCAAAAATATTGGCTGCCTAAACAGCATGGGCCTTAATTTGAGTCAAGCATGGGAAAACTTGGGTTTTTGTAATGATGGGTGGAATTCATTATGATAAAATATAAAAGCAACTAGCATTCCTAGGTTAAAAGTCACCAGAGTAAGTTGTGAATTTCTCCTTATTTATTGCCTGATATAGGATGAGGATGTGACTGCCCCAAAAAGAATGCACAGAGAATACATTGAGAGGATTAGCTATTTTTAAGCCATTGGTTTCTGCTGAGCGTGAATCGTACGTCCATTACTTAATTTGCAAGACTGCCACCATTCTTCCCAGTGAGGACTCCCACACATATCCTGTTTTTCACATTTCTGCGAGAACATCTGTTTGTGGTTCCTCCAGTGGATTTTGAAAATACAAAAGTCACTCACGACGGGATTTTCCATCGTGGCCCAAAGCCTAAGACTACCCATTCCAGGAGAAGATCGGGTGGCTTTGGCCATCCGGAGAACCTGGAGATATCATCAGAACTTAAGATTCTGAGGGTGGAAACTGAGGCAGGATGAGGTAGAAATGGCACTTTGCTAACATGAGGACTTTTGAGGCATCGGGAAAAGTTGGCTGTCTTTTCCAACAGATCCATAAGACAGAGAAAACAGGAAATATGGTGGTCTGCTCCAGCCCATCCAGCCTGTTACTGCAATAGAAGGCCTGTTCAGATGCTGACTTCTGCTCGTACCCCTGCTGCTTGCTCACAGATACATGCATTAAGAACCTCAGGAAAAGAAGGCAATATTTATTACTCTTTTTTTTTTTTACTCTCATGTTTTTCTTTAAAATGTGGCTGTATAGGCATAGGAAAGAGAAAGCAGGTTTATCAGCAGTTCACAGAAGACAGCAGAAATCTTCCTCCTCCTTCACTCCAGTCTGTCGACACTTACTAGAGACAGCACAGGGTTGAAAAGCATCGCAGTCCCAAAGTTGTTATTGACTATGACTGACATGATCATCACTTCCCTATTGCATCTGCAGAAGAAAAGAATTCACTCTTTAGACCAAGCACTTCAAATTAAAAAAAAAAAAACAAAAACAAAATGCTGCATGCTCTTGCACTCAGCAAAGTGTCTGAGAGCATCTGTATCACCAGTCTGACTGCTGTAATGATCAGTGCTGGCAAAGTAAGGGCTGGTCCCAGACCACATGTCTGGGTTCTTAGCATCTACTTTAAAGCTATGCTCTCCTGCAAGAAAGTCACTTCAGGGCACTTAGGTGCAGGAAGCCCCTAAGAAAGCAAGAATGTTATTACCAAGAGTTTTCTGTTACAAATTATTTAATTGGGGGAGAGGAGGAAAGACATTTTCAGACCCCTCTTACAGATGTTTACATTTTGTTTTCAATGTGAATAAAATTCTCATCCAGACAATGAGAAGAGTTTATTTTCCCCTGAATGAGAGCTTGAGCTGTTTGTTGCTCCATGCAATGACTTGATTCTCAGTCATCTATATTACAGACGTATCTGAAGCTCCAAGTGAGTGATTATTTTCAAGTTCATATTTCCCACCTTCTCCTCTTGCATCCTACAGTACATTTGTAAATAATTTTGAAGTGACAGGAGAGTCTTCAGTCAACAAAAAATGAGTATTTACAAGGCATGGGGTGATTCTTCTGTGGAAGAAGGACCCCCCTTTTTTTTTTTTAATGTATATATTATTAACATTTCAAAATGTTTGTTGAGATGGATAAACTGCTCTCCCACAGCTCTTGCCTTGATACTAGGAAATCTATTTGTAATCCTCAAAGGGGTGACTGGTATTCTTAGGGCTTTCATTAACCACAGGAATGTCAGAAGGACTGGTAACTAGTGTGAAAGCCAGGTGTACTCCATTTAGAAGTGAGATAATAATGCCAGTGACTGGCAGAAACCTTCACAGCTAGATTTTGTAAATCCAGTGATTTCCTGAATCTGGTTATCAAGCATCCCATAATCTGATTATCTGGCATTAGAATGAATGAACCTGATATGAGCATTATAATGCAAACTTACGCTTTGTAATAGCCAAAAGATAGGATCAGAGATGTCTTCATCCCTCAGCCTTAGCTATGAGGACTTCTTCATTAACAGTAGGGGAAGGGCAGGGGCTGGACACTGATGCCCTGCATCTTTTAATGTAGGGTGTACTTGAGGCTGTGGGGAGATGTCTGTGCTGCTTCACATGCATCACATGGACTGTGTGCTTCCACACACACTGAGTAACAGCAGAGCAGCTGTGTACCACGGGACTAAATGATTGAACGTTCACTTTAAAATCTATGCAATGATACAGGTACATGGTTTGTGCTGCCTGGATGGATGTTCAACTAGTTTTTTTCCTCTCCGTGCCTTCTCCTTGACTACAGAGAGCCTCTTATCTGAATGGTAAGGAATTGCAAATAGGGCATAAAGTCAAGAGGAATTCCTGGGTTATTAGGACAATAACTTTGTCCTATCATCCCACTCATGAATGTGCCAAGGAAAGAGTTAACCTATCCCAACATTATTTCAAGGGATAGACACTCACTGAAGCAAGGCCACATTTCAGAAGGGCAGGGGTTAATTAGGGAAGTTGTTTTTTAATTATCATTGAAGTCAATCCTTTCAAGGACCACCACTCATCTCTAGGTCAGTGGTCACCAGAGTGTGCTGAGCCAGCAAACAATCCACGCTCGCCTTTGCCAGTGGCTCCTGATGGGCTGAGGCTGGCTCTTTTTGCTGGATATGCTGATCTTCTCTCTGAAGCCAGGATGATTAAAAGAGAAAAGCAATCTACAGCCCTAATCAAGCTTGCAGGAACACACCTTCCAGATTTTTTGAGTTGAGGTATTTGTTACCTCTTATCTTCTGGCATGGTAGCACTGTAATGAAAGGCTGCATATTTTTTTGTTAGCAGCTCAACCACTTAATTCTTAAGTTCCTTCAGAGCTCTCAGATGTATGCCATCTGGTCATGGTGACTTGTTGCTCTTTAATTTGTGAATTTGTTCCAGCACTTCCAGTTTTGACACCTCAATTTCTGACAGAGTCTCATCTTTATTACTTGAAAAGAATAGCTCAGAGGGCTACTCTCTCTCTTGCACGCATTTTCTTGTAACTTCATTTTCATTAATAGAATTTTAACTTAAAACAGAATTAAAGCTTTCCCAAATATGCAGTTTCTCCACCTCCTACCCTTCCTGCCGCATTTTATTTTGCTATATTTTTATTAAATGGAAACACACCTGAAAACATCGTGGAAACTGTTCTGAAGGTAAATGATACCTTTCCTATCTTATATAAAAGTCTGAAAGTCAGTTTGAAGAAACAATTGGTCTGTCACATTCACCAAAGGGATATTATTAGTTCTTAAAATCTAGGGGATTGGACAGCCTGTTTAAACATATCTAGAATGCCTTTTCATGGCCCAACGTTACTTATTTATGTATCATAAATAATATCTATTATTTACACTCTATTTGCATTTTGGGTTTTTGATGGAGTCTCCACAGTAACATTTATTCTACAAGCACTTGGCTAGAGGCAATTCCTCTTCTGAGGAATTTACAAATAGAGAAGACAAATGGCCAAGAACAGGCAGCATACAAAAAAGTTGTCAAAGATGAATGCCTTTACAGTTAAAGTTTTAATGGATTTTCCTTATACTTACAACATCCTTTTCCCCCCTCACTGACTATATCTCAGCCCTACGTTCATCAGGATTTCATAGAATCATTAAGGTTGAAAAAGACCCCAAAGCTCAACTGTCCATCTATCGCCAATATTGCCCACTAAACTATGGTCCTTACTACCACATCCAGGGATGGTGACTCCACCACCTCCCTGGGCAGCCCCAGTACCTCACCAGTCATTTTTCCTAACATCCAACCTGAACCTTCACTGGCACAGCTTGAGGCCATTCTCTCTCACCAAATTACTAGTTATCTGGGAAAAGAGGCCGACCCACATCTCACTACAACCTCCTTTCAGGTTGTAGAGAACTGTGAGGTTTCTCCTGAACCTTCTCCAGAGTAAACAGTCCCAAATTCTAATACATGCAGTAGCAATAGACTTGGCAGTGCAGTCCATCAGTCCATGCCAGCCTTTTTGTCTCTTCCTAGGAGACTTAAGAGTTTTTCGACCTCTCTCTGCTTGTGGAACTTGGGGCAAGAGGTTTGTCTCTTGCTTCCTTCTTTCTCCCCCAGAGCACAGTGGCACGGTGACTGCACTATCCTTGCAGCAGTGGCCACTGCTGGAATTGGTCCTTTGTCTTCCAGCCATGGCTCTGCCACCCCTCTCCCTACTTTCAAGGAGCAGGAAACTTTCCTGGCGTGCCCTTCACCTGCCTATGAAACGGGCTGGCCAGAAGGAGCAATTGTGGCCAGACATGGAAAGACCAGAAACGTGAATCTGTTCTTTGCTTTTTTACTAAATCTAGGAAGTGACAGAATCACACACCCCTCCTGACAAAGTCTGAGGGTCTCTAGTGACATTTATGTCACTGGAAAGGCATATAATATGTACACTGTGGTTTAATTTTATCTTAATGAAACAATATACATATAAAACTATCCATTAAATATAAAACAGTAAAGTAATTTGCAAATTTTCCTACGGCATAATAAATTAAGCATGGAGAGCACTAAGGAATGCAATTTGCAGTCATTTATAATGCAGTGTTTTATGTTAATAATTCAAAATCACATGCTATTTGGAGACACTTCTAATTAATGTATTTATGAAATTGTGAACTGTGACTGTTTTGGTTCCATTTAGCTAAACATTTCAACAGAATGAGCTTGCTGTTGTTTTGTGTTTGTTTAATGGCACCGGCAAGCATCAAATGTACAACTGGGGAAAGCTGGGGGTGGTTTCTGTTGTGGCTTTTTTCACGGGTATGTGTTTTTGTGCTGCGTACATGCATGGGATTGCACTCCCGAGCTCACAAAGGGAAGGAAAGTTCTGAAATAATTTGAGGAGAAAACAAGGAAAGGAAAGTTTTGTGGATGAATAATTAATGGCGAGAAAAGTTCAATACCTTCCTAAAGAATTACTAAGATATTCAGTACAATATTCCGTACTCTTCACGTGGCAGATCTGTATACAGTGACATTTCTCCTGACTGGTTAATTATGACTGATACAGCTCATAAATTTGTATTCATACTTTATTTTGATATCATTCAGCTTTCTCATCAGGCTAAGTATTTGTCATGCTGCTTCTTTATCAGAGCGCTATGAAGAATGTCATGCTTCTCCAGAAAGTTACTCTCCTGGGAGGAGGCTTGTGGAGATATGGGGGTATTTTGAAATTTAAAGTACTGTAAAAAAAACATAGATATCCGAATTTTTAGTGCATTATTACAAGTCAAGATCCAGATTCTGAAAACGGCTCGAAATGAATGGGTTCCAGGCATGCAGAGCCAGATGCTAACTGTAAACTGTCGTAGCTCTGCATAGGAAAGTGAAGGGAAAACTCTTGAAATAATTTTCTATGAAAAACACACGGTAAGGAAGAAAAAAAAAACAGTAGAGGAAAAAAACAAAGAAAAAGAAGAATATAAAAGGAAATCTGAAACTCCTCAAACTCACAGTAAATGGGTGTGAGAAGAGGTCTAATGCGCCATATGTGTCCACCTCTTCCAACACTGTTCTGAAACTTCAGCAAGCCACTGAATCAGAATTTTCCTTTCACCTAGCAGTTTCCAAGCTCCCTTACAGATTGGAACTTCATGCTGAATGTTTTATTTCACCAGTGCGATTTCTGTATGATCATTGTTCTTCTTTCTTGGTCGCTTGTCTTTTTGCCATTTTTTTTCTGAAAGCTTGGGACAATATGTATATGGGTGGGAAAATATTTTGAAAGTTCTCATGGCCTTTAGCTGCAGCCTTGGAAATGGACCAATGTAATCATTAAGCTGAGAATTAAAGCTGGATTTTGACCATTTGGTGTAATTTATGTTTTAAAGAAAGTAGGAACTGCTATGATTTAAGAAGCAGTATGGGTCTCTAGGACCTGGCTCCCCATTACTTGCCTTCACCTACTTTGGTCTACCAAGTTTTTTTAATTTCCTTGGTATCGAATAACAAATTTTGGCAATGCAATAGATTAGCTGAAGGATAATCTTTTCAATCACACTGTAGTAACCTACTTCTTATTCAAATGAAAAGCATACCCTTATCATATCCATTTCTTCCTTTCTGTCCACTACACGTGCATTTTTATCTATTTGTCTGTTTCTGTTTCTAGTCCCAGACTCAACAGGAATTGCCTGGAATTAATGAACGTAAAGATTCAGCTTTGAGTCTTATTCTAGGTATGTTGCTTTATTTAAATGTTTTTTTCTTGCTGGATTTTAAAATAGAATTTATCTTTTGCTAAACGAGATTGATTTGGGAGATTCCACAAACGAGATTTATATATCTGGGTGAAAACTTTTATCCAAGCTCTGCTCTTTCAGAACATCTGCTGTTTTAAAAAGCTTTTGGTGCCTATCACAGGGACCTAAGACACTGGAAATGTCTGTGGTGTAACAGTACAGGATTTACAGTGATGTAGGGGACTTGGAGACATACTGTGAGACACAGGCCATACGGAATAGATGTGTTGTGGACTTTTCCAACTAATCAGCTAATACTTGTCTGCCAGCAACCACGGTGGTCTGGTACAAAGATCCAGATTTACTTCAAGCTTTATGCTCCCAGGTTTATGGCTGAATCTAAATTTTATGGTTTGTGCCCATCTCTAAAATTAATCTCCAGTAACACGGAAGGAAAGTGCCTTTGCTTTTCCTTCCAGTTTGGTGCAGTATTTTTGCTTTATTGTGAGGCATGGTGACTACTTACAGCTTCTGTTTCAGCCCTGTGGTATTTTGGCATTCACAAAATTATGGAAAACTTGTTTTAAAAATCCCATTTCCAGTGGTGGGAAAATGGCAACAGTTGGGAACATGTGCACTTTTCTTTTTTCTTGTAATTCGTCTAGTGTGATTTACAGGACTGAATCTACAGCTGCCTGTGGTTAAATGCTATTTATTAAAGGTACTCTAAAACGGCAACAACAACAACAACAAAACCCAAACCACAGAAAAACCAAACCCACTGCTCTGCCCAAAGTAAAATTGACATTTTAATAATCATATCCAGCAGTTGTTACTGAACTGATTAGTTAAAAAAAAAACAAACCACCCTTAAACTTTAGATTAGTTTGTGTGAAAGTTATGTCCAAAACATACATGTGAAAATCAAGAGTATATATATCAAAATCAGTTCAGTAACAACTGCTGGGTATGATTAGAAACCTATACCTTTTAAAATTTGTGTTAACATCATGATGATTTTTTCATGTCTTACTATCATATGATAGGAATTGTTTGTGTGCCTGAGTATAAATACCTCAGCATTTATCAAGCACGAGTTAAATTCATCAACATGTTCTGAAAAGGGTAACAAGCAAATTTAATGAGGATGTTAAAGCCCCATTGCTTTACCTCCTTCTCAACTGGATGCAGTTCTTCAGAACTTCTAAGATACCAGACTCAGGGATTTAAAAGGTACCAAAGAAAGATGGGAAACTGAAGTAAGAGGACTTGGGTTGTAAGAGGATGTACCTCTCCTCATTTCTGCTCCAGCCCAGAACTGTAATTCTAATCAGTAAGGTACTCTGGAGGAAGTATAGCAGTATAAGCTCAGTCCAGAGATAAAGTGTGTGGAAAAAGAGTAAGAAATATTGCAAATGATTTTGACTGGCATAGAGCAATTCTAGCATAGAACAGATCTTGGGAAAGGGGAAGTTTTAGGGCTAGAGACTGAAAAAGAAGCAGAAGCTCTGGGTCTCCTCTGCCATGTGAATCTAGAAAAGCTCTACATTTAATGCAAGAAGTTCAAGGGATTTTGGTACATTGCTACCACAGAAAGGTAAAATAATCACATGGTAAAAGAAAATTCAGCACCTGCTGCGAAGGCAGCATTGTAAAAGGAAGAGGATTTTGCCACAGAGCCTAACCCAGCTCGCAGTGTGCACCCTGGGAATTGAACACAGCCTTTTCAAGTCACAGCAAAAGAAAGTTTCCAAGCTGTTCTCGATATTTTTGTAGTGACAAACAAAGCTACCAGGTAAGGCATAAGCAAAAATATGAAACCAACAGCAACAAAAACAGATACAGTAATTACTGTTGTGTACAAAGTTGTTGAGCAGCAGGCAACAACAAAAACACACGTCCTCTGCCGAATTGCTGAGCATTCATTTCAGCAATGTTTGTGACCCTGCTACATCTGCTTGCCACATACATTGTGCAAAGGAGCTGCAGCAGGCTGAGTGTTTCAGGAAAGTGGACTTCAAGTGCCAGGCTTCTGATATTCTCTGTAAGAGAAGTCAGAACACACAGGGAGGAGTTTTAAGAACCGTTAAGCAAACTTGAAAAACTGGGGAAAACCACGGAATTGATACTCTGTTCTGGGTTACGTCCTCAGCTCTTTCCCCATCACTTTGCTAAAGAGAACATGGAATCTCCTAAAGCATTTTTCTCCCTCTCTCCTGCTTGCGGTCTCCTTCTGTTTGACTTTAACCACATGGGATATGCCAGGTATTAAGAATGAATGGAAGGGACAGAGGGAGGCTTCCCACGGCTGCACTGTGTTGGCTGCTCAGGGGGTTAACAGCCGCCAGAGACACAGTGAGGTCATGGAAAAATCTTGGGCAATCCTAAAGGACTGGGAGAAACCAGGCTGGACAGAAAACCCACCAACTTTCCTCTCTCCTGGGCATTCACACTGCCAAGTAACTTATTTTACGTCCATCTATGATGCGAAAGCGTTGTGAAATGTAGCTCACTTGCTAAACATTGTTTTGATGCGTTGTTTGGGACACAGGGAAAGAGAAACAGCCTGCATTCAATCTCTATTAAAGCAGAGAAACGTCTTCCACAGAATTTATTTTCAGAAGCTTTGCGCTAACTTCATTTTCTTATTAGCTGAAATTGCTAGTGAGCCAGTTTTGGTAATGATGCTAAATGAGTTCATGGAAAATGTGTGTCCGTCTGTGTGTGCTCAGTGAATCGCCTGTTGTGTCAGCTCGGAGAGAACAGATCTTTACTGTGGGATCTGAGGAGCTGGGATTATGTCCTCGTGGTAATTTACGTGGGAAAAAATGTTATATATAATTACTGAAAGTAAAATAGAGAGGAAGATAGCATGAAAGCGTTACAGGTAATTACAGTGGCAAGAAAAAAAAAAAAGGAATTCATAAACTGATGTTAATATTTGTGACGGTGAAAATCGAGGCCAAAAAGAGAAGGGAAATGGGGTGTTGATTTTTTTGAGAATCAAAAGTCTAAAAGAATTGTCTGGGAAATGTACTTTTAGGGGCATTTTGGTATCATTGTGAAACACTGATAAAGAAACTGATCCAAAACACACTGCCTCACTAGAATAGCCTCTTTACCCATCCTGGTACACTGATGTTGAAGACTGGGAGCATCAGGCTCCTGTTTTTTTCCACAAGGTCCTGATTCCCTGTTTAGAGTACATCTCTCATAATGGATTTGTAGGGACACAGTGCCCATGGCAAATCCTCACCCTGAAGGAGGGGGCTGAGAGACATCATGAGAGGCACGGGCCCTGGGGAGGTAATGTGACACTAAAAGGCAATTCATTTTAAGCTGGAACTGCCTCAGCATGAATGTTTTAGGTCAGTCCAGCAATCCAAGGAATTCTCATTTGGCACAAGAATGAGTGGTCTTTAATGCTGGTATCTGTGACAGAAAAAAAAAAAAAAAAAAAAATTTGTCAAAATAAAGGGGAAAATCTGCAATAAAATCAGCATTGTGGAAACTGCGTCTTTAATGTGAAAGTCACTCCAAAGAAGGGTCACCAAGCTGCTGTATGGAATGTCTTCAGGATGGTAGCTCGTACTTACCTGGAAGTTTTAATGCTCACGAGCATAATCATTTTTTCCCATATATTCTCCTGTGCAGGCATTGCACAACCTATAGAAAGCTGTATCTTTAGAGGACCACTTGCTTGAAAGACTTTGAGGGTCTGTGTAAAGAGCTCAGGCATTGCATGGATTGTGAAACTGAGTGTACAGTTTTAGAACTGAAAAATGTTCTGTGCTAAATCCCATCACAGGTCATACATCATGGTCATACAGGTACATGCTGCAGACTTCAGGTCAGCCTGCTTCTGCTGGTTGCTCCCATCTCACAAAAGCTTGAAGAAACTGGGACAAGGTTAATCTGGAGGGCAGGGAAGGTTGCCTCGGCTGTAATCTATTGAAGGAAAAGCTGCAGTGTCTCCTGCTTGCTTTAGTGAGCTGGGAAGAGGAGAGCTGAGTGGGATATTGGACTGCCTCTATGGGAAATGTTGGCATGGATCAGGCTGTAGCACTGATGCTTCTATAAAGCTGGAGCTAGGGCCACCTGGCTGGATTTCTTTCACTAGACCAAGGCATCTCAGCAGATCTCTATTTATTCTGGTTTTACTCATATTTCTGTAAGTGAACAGGGCCATGTTGCACAACACTCTGTTGTTCCCATGCACCTGTCTGTACATCCCTGTCTCTGATAACTCTGCTGATTTCAATCAAGTTTGACGTGGGATTTGAAGTTTCAAGGTATTTTCCAGCTCATTAGCTGTGAAAACTCAAACACAGAGCTACACAAAATGTGATAACTGAGGACACGTGATGGTTCATTTTGCCAGACCATGCCACTGATGTTTACTTTACTTCCCCATTCCTCACTGAACACTGCCTTGAAAGGTGGGTTGAAGAGCAGAAGCAGTTTGTGCAAGGAGACACTGTGGGATCTGGAGGGAGATACAAGAGGGAGTGCAGAGACACAGGATTTCACAGCTCATGGCTAGCTTACAGCATCCCACCATCAGTGTTACTGCTTTGAGAGCCAGAAAGCACAGTGTCTGAACCATCCCGGAGAAAGGAAAGCATCTCTTCTGCTCAACAAATTTGGTGAAGAAGTGGTGATTCTCTGTTTATAGTTACTGCCACCTTAAGTGGGAAAAATAATTCCAGAAATGTTTTTATTCCTTAAAAAAGACTTAGTGCTCCATTGTTACTAGAGGGGCACAGGCCAGCATTTGTTTTGTCTCCCCTACTGCTCTCCACTGCCTCACACACATTCTTGAAAATGTTTTGCTCTGTATTATTACTGATGGAGCATGCTCTTGTTTTTCTTGTTCTGTAGGTACAGCAGTGTTTCTCACGAGCTACATGACAGAATGCTTTGCCTTTGTCCAACAAGTTCTTAGTCAAAAATAAGAGTTGTTTAGGAGACAGTACTCATCCTGTTAGCTGTGTAGTTGCAGCTGTGTGTTACACTCTCTGTCTTTGGAAAAATTATCTAAGGGATGGAAGACACTGGGCAAAGATGGAGAGATGAAGAAAATAAAATTATAATTCTTTAAAAGCCCTAGATGCCTTTCTGCAGTGATGACCTTTGCACAGTCTCAGGGAAACTTCACACTCAATTTTGTCTTTTGGCACTGTGTTCAAGATAAGTTGGAAAAATGCTAAACAGAAATAACAGGTATCAACACCTCCACTGCCTGCATTTGCAGGAACAGCAGCGGTAGAGGGCCATGAAGAATCACAACTTGGGAATGTCCTCAGGGGCTGGTAATGTCTTCGACCTGTAAAGAGAATTCGACCAGTCATGTAATAGGAGATTCTGTGGACTTCATTTCTTTTCATTCTCTCCATTTGTCTGTTTTGAACCTGTTCACACCACCTTTCAGTTTTTTATAATACCTTATTATTTCTTATTTTTTGTAAGTCCATTTTCACAACTAGAATGATAATTCATTAACTTCCCATTTGAACCTTTGCTCTGTGACAGCTGGACAAACTAAAACATAGATATGTCAATTGCTTGAAGCTTTTTCTTTGGGATCTTTCTGTACATCCTCAATGACGGCGAACACCACGCAGAGTATGACCAAACTTATATATGTAGGTTGGTTAAGAGACTATTAAAAATTATCTATAAATTTGGTTTCCCATTGGAAATATGTCTAGAGAAAGGTTTTTGGGGAATCATGCTTCTTAGTCTGATAGACGTGGAACATTCACAAAGTTAAGTTCCCACTGATTGGAAAGTTATTGGAAAATGGGGGAATAACCCCCATTTTCAAGAATGGAAAAAAAGAAGATGCAGGTAACTACAGGCCAGTCAGTTTTGCCTTTGTGACTGGCAAGATCATGCAGTAGATCCTCCTGAAGGCCCTACTAAAGCACATGAAAAATAAAGACAAGGTGATTGGTGCTAACCAACATGGCTTTACCAAGGGCAAGTCATGCCTTACTTGGTGGCCTCTTATGATGGAGTTACAGCATCAGTGTATAAAGAAACTGTCGTCATCTACCTGAACTTGTGCAAAGCATTTGACACTGTCCCACATGGCATCCTGGTTGACAAATTGGAGAAAAATGGATTTGAATGATGGGTCACTCACTGGATAAGGAATTGGTTGGATGGCCGCACTCGGAGAGTTGCGGTCAATGTCTCAAAGTCCAAGTGGAGGCCGGTGATGAGTGGCATTCCTCTGGGATCAGTGTTGGGAACCTATGCTATTTAGCATCTTTGTAGGCAACATGGACAGTGGGAATGAGTGCACTCTCAGCAAGTTTGCAGATGATGCCAAGCTGAGTGGTGCAGTTGACATGCTAGAGGGAAGAGATGCCATCCAAGGCCAAGTGCAAGGTCTCGCATCTGGGTTAGGGCATTCTCAAGCACAGATACAGGATGGGTGGAGAATGGCTTGAAAGCAGCCCTGAGGATAAGGATTTGGGAGTGTCCATTGATTAAAGATTCAACATGAGCCAGCAATGTGCACTTGCAGTCCAGAAGGCCAACTGTATCCTGGGTTGCTTCAAGAGAAGTGTGACCAGCAGGTTGAGAGAGGTAATTCTGCCCCTCTACTCTGCTCTTGTGAGACCCCACCTGGAGTACTGCATCCAGTTCTGGAGCCACAAGAAGGACATGGAATTGTTGGAGTGGATCCAGAGGAGAGCCACGAATATGATCAGAGGGCTGGAGCACTTCCCCATGAGGACAGGTTGAGAGAGCTGGGGCTCTTCAGGCTGGAGAAGAGAGGGCTCCAAGGAGACCATATAATGGCCTTCCAGTACCTGAAGGGGGCCTGCAAGGAAGACTGAGGAGGGACTATGTAGCAACAGAATAAGGGAAATGGTTTTAAACTGAAAGAGGGTAGATTTAGACTAGATATTAGGAAGAAATTCTTTACTGTGAGGGTGGTGAGACACTGAACAGGTAGCCCAGTGAGGCTGTGGATGCCTCCTCCCTGGAAATGTTCAAGACCAGGCTGGATGGGGCTTTGAGCAATCTAACCCCCCTATAGCAGGGGATTAGAACTAAATGATCTTAAAGATCCCTTTTCACCCAAACCATTCTATGATTCTATGATTCCACAAATATATTTGGCCACTGGATTTCAGTAAAGGACAATTCTTGTACACCATTCTACCATGTGAATTATCCATGAATACTGAGTGGATTGTAGAGAGGAAATATGCAAAAACATGAGAGAAATCACCATCTGACCTCTGCTCTAAACTGAACTGTGCATTAAGAATGCAATGGGAAAAGGAAAGTTTTTTCCAACTAGAATTAGAGTGTGAAAAAATAAAAGGCTACTTCCATGCAAGTTCATGCACTAAAAGGAAGAGGAAAAATTGGGTATACATTAGGGAACAGTTATTTTTAATGGTTTTAATAACCTTCTGGCCAAAATTAATACTCTGCTTCCATTTCCATGGCCTGTATAGATTAATAATGATTGAAATTGACTAAACTGATTGGGCTTTTTGGTCTGAATGAAAATATTAAAGTAGGAATATGTATTTTTTTAAAATCATCTGGGATTTGTTGTTGTTCTAGGCATTCCCAACTGACTCAGTATTATGAACTTTTATGTATAGTTTTGGTAGGATTTAGCTAGCTAGAAAAAATTATGTAGTGTTTGGTAAACAGCAATTGCATTTTTCCTTGGGAGCAGGTGCTCTGCAGTGCTTACAGGTGTGCTGTGGGGACACTGCCCCTTTGTTTGGGAGGAAATCTGGGGTATTAGCAGGGAACAACTGCAGTGTCCTCCAGGAGGTCAGAAGCCAGGTCTTTGGATACGATGGTGGGTCACACCTGTCCCACAGCATAGATAGCAGTCCTTAGGGAAAGGGAGTGCAGAGTCAGTGTGTTGAGGCCAGCTGATCCCAGCAAGGGATGCTGAAGTAGCTGCATCTTTGTGCCAGCTAAGGAGCTGGACAAGCAGGAGCCCAGGGCAAGGCCTCTTCCTAGGTAGAGCCATAAGTACCCTTACAGCCACAGGTACAAGTGACAAAGTGAAGAAAGAACTAGGAGAATAAAAATATCAGTTGTTGCCCAAGGATGCTTACCTAGCTAACCTGCACAATGAGAAAGGTAAGTGAATGAGAGACTGAACTATCTACCTTATCCACAGAGTGAAACAAGCCCAGTGTCTTTTGGTACTGGTTCTGGTGAAGAAAGGTTGGAGCTCATTCACTTTGCCCTGTACTCTGCACTACTGGCTAGAAATGTAAGTAATATGAATAGAGGTGTTAATCCTGTGAGCAATTTTATGTGGGTTTAAAGTAGCAGTAAAGCACCACAGTAAAGACTGTGGTGGCCTTATGAATTTTTTTTTCTCAGTATTCTATAGTCCAACACTTATTTTATAATAGAAATATTCTATATGTGCAGGAGGTGTAGCCTCATTTTTCTACATACAAATATATTTTCAAGAATTCTTCTGAAATAAAATTACATAAGTTTGTATCAGAATAAAATCTCTGTGTGCTAGGTGATTATATATATTTTATGAGGGATACTTAGTTTTTTTTTTTTTTTTCCCTGGCACTGTTCTTTTCTTTCAGCTTTAATTTCATTTGCTTTAGATCAAACAATGTTTATATTTAATACGTCTATTCTAGTGGAGGTTCTATGCACATTTTGAACCTGGGGATTTAGGTGGTTGTCTCTGTTTGCTGTGTGGAGATGTACGCCTGCAAAATCTTGGCCTGAACCACTCAGACCTGCAGGCCTGACACTTATGATTGTACACTTCTGCTCATTTGTGTGTATGCCCATTGTTCCTTCTGATTTCAGCAGCAGAGGGAGGGAATCTGATATCTGAATATGCTGTTTGGGAGCAAACTGGAGGAACTCAGGCTTTGTGAATGCTACCTTTGGCTCACACAATGTTATCTAATGGTGAAATGCAAGTGCCCCATTCTTTCATCCTCAGTCACAGATGTCACTGTAACATAGCTACATCCCTCCCTTTTCTTGTAAGAGACCTCTAGCCAAGTCTTTGAAAGAACTGAAGTCTTTTATACCAGCAAGTAGCATCTTTATAATGCCCCAGGAACAGAAGCTTGCTGGTCCTCAAGTAAAAACAAAGTAAATTCCCCCTTGTAATTAAACAGACAATCATTATTTCCAACCCTTCTGCGTTACAATATTGTAAGGCAACATGGCAACATGTGCTTAATAGTGTTCCCCAGCACCAGTGCTTTGATGGCCTGTTTTGTCTCCTCTCACTGCAGACAGGAAGGACCATAAGAACCCCCTGCAGCAAGTGTGCCGTGCCACATGATGCAAAATGGCTCCTGCCAGCAATGCTGTAAATCTGCTTTGTTTAGCAGAGAAGCACTTCTGTGAGAGCCTTGATAAATGGTCCTGTCACGCTCGGATTAAACTATTGATTTACCAACACTCTTTGTATGTTGACCCAAGAAAACACAGTGGATGCTATTTAGAATATTACAAACCTGCCATATGCATGTTGTCTAGCCTACACTTCAACCCTATCACCTTTCAGCAGATTGCTTTAGACAAGAGATCTCATGGGCAGGGAATCTGCAATGCATATAAGCTCACTTGCTCATTTAATACAACAGAGTCCTAGACACTGACCTTGTCTATAGCTTCCAGCTTGGCAGGGCTGTAACACCACAAAGACCTGCAAATCCCTTTTTAACAAGGCTACCTGAACCCAATGGCTCACGTCCAAGCAGATGAGAACTTGAAGATGTCCAACAGACCAGTTGCTTACACTATTAAGAAGAAAATTTCCTGACGCTGCACATGCTGTTGCCTACTTCTGTGATCCAGTACCAAAGCACAGCATAACTGTGTGTTTTGTCAGTTCCCAAAACACTGTATATGTTGTTGGTTCGTTGGTGAACTGTGGGAAGGTGTTTTGCATGGCAGATATGGAAATACAAACGTCTACCCAAGATGCCTCGTGATTTGAAGCAAAAAATATAATCCATCAAAGTGGACTTAAATTTTATTCGCCTGAAATTGCAGTTGTATCATCTGAAGGGTCCAAAAGGTCTCCATATGAGTGAAAATGGATTTCTTTGTCCATGTGATTGTTTCATACTGTTAGTGACGGGAGAATTTTGCTAGCTACAAAGGTATTTGGGGAGAATCTGGGATGTTCCCCATGTTCCCACCAACTCATTCCCACAGTTCTTTCCTACTGGGGCTTTGCTGCAGCCTAGCACTGGACAGAGGGGGTAACCACCTGCAGTGGGGCTGCTAACTGCCCATGGGAGTTTGCTGCATTATGGTGGCAGCCTTCTCAGCATTTCCAGTAACTTCAGCATTAGCAGGACTCATCTCGGTGTGTTTGCCATTTCTGGGCTTTTACATCATTTTCACAAGCGCTGCATGAGCTGTTTCATAGAGGTGCTATTGTGTATACAATATCAACCTTGGAAAAATATTTATTAGTAACATGTATTTGGGTACAGGGAGAAAGTCAGTAGCAACTATGACTAAACCACAGTTCAGCAAATTAATATCAATTGGAGGTTATATTCTGATGGAAAGAAAACCAAGGATCATTCCCACCTCTGGTGTAAGCAGAACAAGAAGGTTCAAACTGATGTCAATTTTTGGTGCATGAGATTTCCACAAAGCAGACAGCTTGTGTCCTGCCTAGAAATAGCTTGTGCATTACAAACTATACTATGTTTTACTTTGTCAATAATAAAGGAGGAGGAATTGCACAGCAATCTATAGTAGTTACATTCAAAAGCAATAGCTTGGTAACCCGGCAAATTTGCTTATCTATTGCCTATAGATTAGCCTAAATAGTTATATGTATATTTAAATATTTACAGGACCAAGGCCTTCTGCACTGGTGAGAATTTTCCATATTATTTTTTGTGCTGCCTCATGAATGATGTAACTCAGCTTCTATCGTGTTAGGTCAAATGATGTCCCACTGTAGGATTTGATATTCCCCAGTACACCGTGCAATGTAACAACCTCTTCAGCTTCTAAATAGAAAGAGACGAGTGCTCTTGAAACCTGGATATTTTGCTGCATCGTTGTTTAAAGATTTGGAGTGCCTGTTGACATGGCAGTTAGTCACACATTATGACTTCATATAAAAATAAATAAGCACAAAAACTTTGCACCCATAACGAATTCAGTTAAAATCGCCATCCTTTCATTAGCTTTACCTTCAGACCAATTGGAAACCAAACAACTAAATTCCCTGCAGAATGACCAAAAGCTAAGCCAAAAAGACTCCTCTCCAGTCACCCTCTGGAGACATGTGCCAATAGACAGATCAAAGGGAGGGTTTCCAGGCAAAAGTCCTTGTGCAGGAATGATAGATGCAGAGACTGAGAGCCAGAGCTGCTCAGCTGCATGTACTGAGTGAGGCTGGAGAGGGAACGTCGCAAATCCATAGACAAAGGTGTGTTTTCTGTGCAGCAGATGTGAAATGCTCAGGGACATCACCAGCACCTTCATCAAGTGCATGGAGGAGGAGGGAAAGCAAGCCTGGGAGAGAATGACAGGATACCTGGGTTTGCAGGAAGCCCTTGGAAGTGGCCTGTAGTTGCTGTATCACTGCGGATGCAGAAGTTTTGCATGTATCCCAGCCACACATAACAAAAGAACCTTGATTAAATGTATAGCAGGTGTGGTTTATTTTGTGAGTCCTCTATTGTAATATGAAATACGCCCAGCACTGGGGACTCTGCGTACGAGAAATGAAACTCAGGGATGCAAACCACCAACCTGTTACTGTATGAGATTAGAAACGCTGCCCAGAAATCACACCAAACATTACAACAGTAAAATGAAAGCAGTCAATCAAAGTGCTGCTGGGCGAGCAGCAGATAACCCATTGTAGAGAGGGGAATTATCTGCAGTCACCAATATAGCAATCTCTGAGCAGGCTACATCCTGGCTTCAGCCTTGCAGGTTCTTCTGCTGAACAGATATCCTGAGACAGTCAATACATGAAGACAGATGGGCAAAGAACAGCAATGAAAAACACTGTCTGCTAAGGTTTATGGAAAATAATGCGAAAGGATATTCAGAAGCGAAGTCTAATTAGAAGAGTGTGTAGCTATCTGAGTTCTTGCTATTCCTTATTTAGGCAGAAAATAAAACATTTCCCAAATTAAGGAGGGAAAATATTTCTCATGGAGAAGGCTGCTTGTCTGGATTTCATTCTCTGCTTTTGAGAATAGGGCAGGATAAATGATTTGATCTTTGTAGGCTGACTGCCAATTAAAAAAACTGCTCCAAATTCCAAATACCCAAACTGTACTTCCCAGAACCACTGTTGAAATTTTTGGTAGTGATAATCTCTGTCTCTGATTCAATGGATTACATAAATACCCCTTACAATGGAGAATGCCATCAGAAAAAAAACAGGATTTCTTGCCTCAGAAGATTCTTTAATTGTCTGTTGAAGATATTTCCTAAAAGATGATAAACCTTTTCTTCAAGCATGTCCCAAGAGTGCATTTCCACCGTCTGTTCTTTTCTGGCTGAGTCCTCATAGATAATGTTGGATATTGCCCTCCCTAAGGAACATAAGGTTTCTAATTAGTATATTTTCTCTTCCCTTTTCCTTTTCCTTTTCCTTTTCCTTTTCCTTTTCCTTTTCCTTTTCCTTTTCCTTTTCCTTTTCCTTTTCCTTTTCCTTTTCCTTTTCCTTTCTTTCCTCTCCTTTCTTTTCTTTCTTTATATAATTTTTAGTGACATTCAACATAATTGCTCCTTATCATCAATACCACTACTTTTCATATTATCTTTCTAAATTTCACAGACAGTCCCTTTGTGTCCTCATCTTAACTTTCTGCACTGGTCACAATTGAGTCTGGCTTATAAATCTTTTATATTAGTGGGATTTTAACATAGGCTTTTTTGCAGCTGTTCCCTCTTCCATTTTTCCTCTAGAACTTCACATGAGAACAGAGGCATGGCAGGGCAGTTCTGTTGGTTTTAACCTCCTCTTTTATGTGAGTGACTGAGGTAATATCTACCATGAATATGGCATCTAGGAAAGATGTACACCCACCCTTTCTCACACAAGAAGGAATGAAGCCCAGATGTGTGGTTGAAGAGAGGAAGCTAGACACACTGTTTATCTGGCCCTTACACAAGACCAGTTCAAATGTGCCTGGTACAAACAGCGACAGGTTTTATAGCTCCTCTGTTCCCTGTTCCTCTAAGAGTCTTTCCAGTTGCACTGATGAACGAACCTTGCCACACCATGCTCACGCAATTTGTGACCGGTTTTTGAACCCAGGCATTTGGTACTTGAGTACTTCAACACTAATCAAATTATAACTTAGGAAAGAGATAGAAAATGCTACTCGTTCATGGTCATCATAAAAATGTAAATTTTGCTGTGTCTCTTCAGGGAGGGCTTGGCTCATGCAGATATATAAACACCAGAGAACGTTAGCACAGACCCCAGGCTCCAGGCTTACTGCTGCTGCCCTTTACTCAGGCACCCACAGCTGCAGTAATTGGATCTTTAGGTACAGGTTAATGGGATAATTAGCCAAACGAGATCAAACCCATGCGCTATGTAGAAATGGATGGTTGCTGTCTCACAGCTGCCTGTTGCATGCCGCTAGGGCAACCTGCACGTCTTTTCAATGGGTAATAAAACAGGAGATGAATTAGATGTGAGTGATTCTGCCTGCTCACGGTGAGGACTACTTCGTTTTTCACTGTGTTTAAAAAAGCAAATAATACAGTTAGCAATTCTGTCTGGAAGCATATTGGCAGGAAGAGCTTCCGCTCACTGCTTTCCTGGGGCAGGCCAAGCACTCAACCTCCACAGCCTCCATTTGAGGCCATTCCTCAATGGGGAGCAGTGCAGGAGTAGGGCTATCTGCTAAACTGTCCTCGTACAGAAGATCCTGAAGGCTCCTCAATTTTGGAGATTTTGTAATAGAACTGAAGCACACAGTTTGGGTTGTCTGTGGATCTTGCACTTAGATCTGGAGTATTGTATCTAGGCCTGGGGCCCCCAGCACGAGAAAGACATGGAGCTCTTGGAATGGGTCCAGATGAATGCCACTAAGATGATCAGAGGGCTGGAAGCACCTCTCCTGTGAGGAAAGGCTGAGGGAACTGGGTTTGTTTAGCTTGGAGAAGAGAAGGCTCTGGGGAGACCTCATTGTGGCCTTCCAGTACTTGAAGGGAGTGTATAAACAGGAGGGGAAATGGCTGTTCGTGAGGGCGGATAGTGATAGGACAAGGGGGAAAATTTAAACTAAGTTTAAACTTAAACTAAGACAGGGGAGGAAGTTTTTCACTCAGAGGGTGGTGAGGCACTGGAACAGGTTGCCCAAGGAGGCTGTGGATGCCCCATCCCTGCAGGCATTCAAGGCCAGGCTGGATGTGGCTCTGGGCAGCCTGGTCTGCTGGTTGGCGACCCTGCACATAGCAGGGGGTTGGAAACAGATGATCATTGTGGTTCTTTTCAACCCAGGCCATTCTATGATTCTATGATCTGTATTTCCTCCTTGTGAATGGCTGATGTGGCTCTGACCCACGAGTTGTCTCCCCTGGTTGAGGGAGGACAAGTGTACATTAGGACCTATACAATTTCAGGAATCTTCTCAAAGGAAAAGGCTTAAAGTTTTAAAGTGTGTTTCAAAGATTACCACAAATGCTTTGCATTCGGAGTTTGCTTTTTGCATCATATTTTTAAGGATCTTAGAGATATGAATGGACCTACATTCTTAAAAGAGTCTTAGCAGACACTTTGTTCTCCTTGCTCTGATGGACAAAAGAGCACCCGGAGCAATTTGTAATAAATGCTAGAGAGAGATTTTGTGATAGAGTAAGGAATGTCATCCTGGTCTTCAGACTTTTATTACTGACTCAAGAGGCCATCTTCTGCAAACCAAGTGATTCATACAGAGTGATTTGAAAGGAATGTGTTTGAATGAGCTTCTTGTCTATTTGTCATAGTTTACAGCTTTTTAATGACAAATCACAATTACTTTAAATTATTAAGCCAGAATTCCCCATAAATCTTTTCAAGCTATCTCTATTTATATCCCAGGGAGGAACCTGTTTGCTGTTTTTGTTCATTCCATTGTTGTTAATTCACAGATTATTATTAGATAACTTTCAAATTTTCTAAATGATGTCAGAGAGAGGATTTAGTTCACAACCTCGTGGCTTTTTATTTTTATTTTGCAGCCAGCCTGCCACCAGCACTAACTCCATCCTACACTGTAGGGTAGAATACAGTAGAAATAATTTGATATCTATCTGTGCAGATCCATATCCTGAAGTTTATCATGTCATTCTGAGCACATAAAATACAGTTGGATTTTTCTTCCTTGCAAAATTCTGGTGCGTCATCCCATAACAAGTTCAGCAATAACACGGATTTGTGAAGGTATATAGAAAAAAGGGATGAAGTGAACGCTCTGAAAACTTTAAAAATTAAATTAAAAATAACAAAACAGGTTGTGTTTACTCCCAGTAATAGAGTGTGTTTGTCAATCAGCTGGTGGATGGGAGACTTGCGGCTGAAAGCTCTGTTTTTCTTAACTGGTTCAGCCTTTCCCATACGTGACCAGCATGGATCTCAAACCTGCAAGATGCTGATAAATCTATAGGAGGCAAAGACATTCATCATCTCATAGAATGAGCTCATTGTCTAGTAGCACGAGGCCATGATGTTTGTACAGTCTTCTAAATTGATGAAAGCATTAATTACTCTGAATAATGGTAACCCTGGTATCTTGGCAGACATCTGAAACCTTGGATAATTATAGCTTCTGCTAAACAAATTTTAGTTCTTCTCTGAATTTTGAGTTTAGGGGACAGTAATAATTTTCAGATAACCCAGTGACTGAGAAACCAGGAGGTGAGCAACTAGAAGTTTGCCCAAGATGAAGTGACTGATGGATCGGAGAAAAGACTTTTTGTAACCACTTCTGATGAGATCATGTATTTTTCCTAACTCTGAGGGGATGGAAAGCGTTGAAATTCAGTGCAAAAGCAAACAAACTCACAAAACACACTTCTAGCAAACAAACACAACATAATGGAACGTGAAATAAAAAGAAAAAAAAGGAATCAGTCTTGATTAGGATTGGAAAATCTACATGTCAGCAAAAATAAACTTGTTACTTAGTAAGGCTAATAATAGATAAAGTCTCCTAAAGATAAATGGTTATCACACTTGACGAACATTTTATTAAAATGTTAATGGCCTGAGGCAAAAGCGAACTGTTCTCTTAATCTGCCAGAAGAACTGCTTTCTCAGGAATTATGTACGCCAGAGCACTTGGGAACTGAGTTGACTGCAATAAGCATGTTTGAAAATGGGAGCATCTACTGTGAATAAAAGACAGCGGGTCTCACATGTCTCAAAATGGCTGTGTCCTTCTTGGCCAAACAAAACTTTGACTTACATTTTCAAAAGAAAATCTGTTGGATTCAATGGATGAAGTCAAAACAGCTGAAATGTCAGCAGCTGAAGAAAGGATTTTCTCTTTGCCTTCTCCATACGAACTGTGAAAAAGGTGTAGCTTAACAAATGCAATTGCAGTGACAGCAAACAGAATGAAAACAAGTTTTCATCAACATCTCTAAGAATGGCAAAACCATGAAGTGACATGGCAAGTATACTAAGTATTCGGTGAATTCTAATGCACTGCAGGATCATAGAACAGAATCATAGAATCCTTAGAGTTGGAAGGGACGTCTGAAGGCCATCTGGTCTAAGTCCCCTGCAATGAACAGGGACACCACAGCTAGACCAGTTGCCCAGGGCCTTATCCAGCCTTGCCTTGAAAGCCTCCGGGAACGAAACATCAACCACAGCCTCACCACCCTCACTACAAATGATTTTTTCCTTATATCTAGTGTAAGCCTACCCTCCCTGAGCTCGTAGCCATTTCCCCTTGTTCTGTCGCCATAGACTCTGCTCAAGAGTCTGTCCCCTTCTTCCTTGGAGCTCCCCTTCAGACAGTGAAAGGCCGCTATCACATCACCTCAGAACTTTCTCTTCTCCCGGCTGAAGAGCCCCAGCTCTCAGCCTGTCCTCCTAGGAGGAGAGGTGTTCCATCCCGTGGATCACCTTTGTGGCCCTTCTCTGCACACGCTCCAACAGGTCCGTGTCCCTCCGGTGCTGAGGACTCCACACGTGGATGCAGTCCAGGTGAGGCCTCAGCAGCGCACAGCAGAGGGGCAGGATCACCTCCTGTGATCCTGTGCAGGATCTGGCAAAAGCTCAGCTGTACAGAGAGGCTTTTTCAATGACACAAAGGACCTGGTGAAGTCGAGTTCACATCCTATCTTTCCTTGTGACACATAGAATGCATATCCTTAAAGCCCTCAGACACCTGAGCAACAAGAATGAAAAGGCAAAGCAGAAAAGTACATAAAAGCTGCCCTATCAATACCTGCCTAAAACCCAAATCTCCTCTGCCAAAGGTTGCCTGAATTAAATGTGAATGAGTCAGATTACCCCAGTTTAACAGAGCTGAGATTGTTTCTGGCCTTAAAAAGGGAGGAATACCCTGATTTCCAAGTAACTTTAGTGTGGGGAATCAGAAGCTTAGGACACTGGTTAAATCAGTGGTTCCACTGGTTAAGCCAGTTGTTCCACCACTGAAGCCCACTCACACATGCAGCAGGAATTCAGACTCCATGAAGTCTAGTTTGAGGAGGAGTATAGCCAAACTTTATCTCCTTACATCCCTGTTATTACTCAGGACTGTGACAACAATGGGGGAAGTTTTGCTGTAGGCTTTTTGGGGCAGAGGGCCCACGCTAGGCTTCTGGGAAGAGGCAAAAACCCCTGAGCCAGAAGATGTTGCCTATGCATGGAGGTATAAACTCTTAAGATTCCCAGTGAGGAAACACAGGGAATCATATGATCTTTTTTTGTGGCATTTATTCTTATTGTAACCACTCTTCATGTGTATAATATAAATGCAGTCTTTAACATCAGTTTCCCACTTTTACCCAAAGATTGCAAATATTTGAAGTGAAGATTCATCCTGTCCCTTGTCATTATGAACCAAAAGGCAGAAGTTTCATGGATATACAGCTGATTATCAGTCTTTTGGGAAAACATGGAGCTTTTTGTAGATCTTTCTGTGCAGGTTGAATCACAGATGACACAGATATTTTGGTGCAAGGACATAAAAGAAGATCTGTAAGGTTGCCTTGTTCTCTTTGTCACATGTGTGCATGGACTTGTTATTCTTTAGCAGGCGGTTTCCAGGCCAGCTATTAACCTTCCTTTAGAGAAGCTGCAATTTGCTGGGCCCAATTGATTTAACTACCTTGCTACACCTGCAGTTTGTTCAGTCATTTCCTTCCACAGCAGATATCAGTCTTCCTGAACAAATGGGAGATAACTGTCTCATGTACTTCCCTTCAGCTTTAGTATAAAAAAGCAGTTCCTTTGTGTTTTCTATGTGATCAGCATTCTCAGCTCTGAAGTAACTTTTCTTTGATGTAAAAATTACTGCGTAATGATTGTATTAAGAAATATAATGGGACAAAAAAGCTGCTATCTGTGGGTATTTCTGCAGTGAAATGAGCCACGTGCTCAAACATCTTTCTGTCTGCAATGATGGCACTTATTCCACCTGAGGTTCATGCTGTGCTTGGGGCAGGTTCAGGACACCTGCTTGGAGGAAAGCCTGTGGTGTTCTGCACTGTGGCTGACTTGTCCATGCTGTGCTGGGATAGTAGGTCCATGCTGAAGCCCTACAACAAATGCTCTCCTTTAGCAGGAGAGGCTTCAGAGCTGAGCACATCTTTCTGCTTGAGAAAGCCCCATGTGTCTGCAACAGACCTGCCCTGTGCTCAGATGACAGTGTAAGTATCTTATGTGCATCTGCCTTCTTTCATTGTTGTTTCTTCCTTTTTTTTTTTTCCCCATAAAGCCCTGAATGTGTGCTGCCATTTGAGCATGGCTCCACAGCCACAGATGCAAGGCTGCCCTGTTCATGGGAGATTGGAAGGCAGCAGGTAAGTAAGAGAGTCTTCCATGCCACCTACAGTGCTGCTCTTTCAGCCTAAGGTAGATCGAGCTGTTGCTTCAAAGCAAGGAGCAAAGATAAGATGCTGAAGTAAGTGACCACTGCACAAATTTTAACACATAAGATTACATTTCTTGAAAGGACAAAATGCCTTTTATCACCTTTCCTTTCTAACCTGGTGACTGATGTGTGGTGGTGCAAGAAATTAAGTAGTGGTACTCTTTGGTGCTAAGTGGAGATGAGGAAACTAAAATGCTTTATTAGACTGGAGTACTTTCACACTGTAGTGTCAGGAAACAGTGCAAGCTCACAGCCCCTAATTTGATGCTTCATTTTTTTCTTTTTTTTTTGTAGTTGACATCACCCATATAAAAAGTATGCACTGGGCTGGCGCCTTTTGTTTTTGCAATAGCAGCAGTGATTTTGCAATAGCTGTAATCATTCAAAAGCAGCATCTGGAAGGGGTGCAGGATGGCAGGATTTCAGAGGACCTCCCCAGAGTGCTGTGCAGTGAGGCTGGTCTGTGTTGGGCTCCCCTGCCTGAGAGCCCAGATGTACTGGGGACCGTATGTTTTTGGGTGTGTTTTCCACTCTGGAGCCAGCAGCCACCAAGTCGCCTGGTGGGCACTGCATCCCATGTGGCAGGGCTGGCCCATCAGATCTCCCTGAAGATGATGGACACTTGTGTGGGTGTGCCAAGCTAGGATGACAAGGCCAGATTTTTAGCAGAGCATGGAAGAGTGCTGTGTTCTTGCAGCTCTACAGCTGTCAGACCTATGCTCCCTCCTGCCTGGCCAGCTCAAGCTCTAGCGTGTGAACATGTGCTCGTCTGTGCCTGGCCAAGGGTGTCCTGAAAGTACTAGAAATTAACAGCTTCTATTATGGCACTCTAACTTCCCCATGTAGGCAAACCCTCAGAAGCCTCATTAACCTGAGTTTAGACCATAATCTGAACTTTCTGGCAAAGGTACTCCCAGACTGAACGTGGAAAATCTCTGTGATGAGCAGTAACAGTGCATATAAAATAAAATAACAGCAGGACTGGGGAATAGCAATGGCACATCTTTCCTTCCAAATTGAATTGTTCACTTCACTATGAGAAGGAATAATTATCACATTTATCGTGTTTGGCTCAATTAGGCTGGAATCTTAGGCCAGGAACCTTTCTTTTTACATTTCTGTAAATGTTGTCCATGTATGGCTGTGTCAGCACTGATTGTGCTATCACGTCGGTACCACAGCTGTCTGCCTGAATTGGAAATGCAAACCAGAATAAGCCTCTTATATTATTCCTACAGAATATTGCTTTTGAATGCAGTAGGGACAGAAGCATGGAGTAAAACTGTTTCCTTTTGTACATGGTGCACATTTACTCTTGGAATCCCGAGTAAGTTGTGTTGAGACCATGTACACAAGGAGGTTCCAAGATACGTATGACTTTTACCAAGTGACATATGTGAGGCTGGCATGTGGCATAATGGGACCAGAGTAGGAATGGTAAGGCTTGTGGAAGAGTCTGGTATTTTATACCAGGGTGGGGTGAGCAGAAGATAAATACCTGGTGTGGAGAGGACAGGTACATTCAGTGTATTTATCTGAATCTGTGTAAGACTGCACGTAACAAACGCCTACCGGCTTCCTTGGCAGGGCTGCATGTTTTTAAGAGCTATGCATTTAAGCACTGAAATAGAAGTTCTATCAAAGATAGCAGTATTCATGCTCCACTTGTAGAAATTTGGTTTTGCGATGGGAGAGGATCAAATATGCTAGAGGTGGAGGAACTCAGCCACTTCTACAGGTTTTGGAAACTAAAAGTCAACATTTCTATGAACTGAGTCAAGTCCTTTTCATATAATTCTTTGAATTTTTCTTTTCTGTAAGGAGAGAGAGAAAATACCCATTAACCAATGTGTAAAAAATGGCAGAGTGTTAAATGAGGGATAATACATACTTCAAGTGCTAAGAAAAATTCTGGGAGAAGGCAGACTCTACCTTGATTAGAGCGAGATCAGATCTTTTATACAGAAGCCTTTTAAAGGGTAGAGGCTGGTGCTACCTCTCATGATTTTCACTTGGAATTCTTGTTATTAGACCTATCTATATCCAGACAGAGACTGGACCTTAATGAATACTGGATTGTATGTGTGGCATTTTTTGGATAGAAAAAACAGAGAATGGTCTATCTGACTAGAGAAAGCAGTATTAAAAGCCAGTTAAATGAAACTTCAATATATCATAATAGGAAGTTGAGGTGAACCAGAACAAAGGAGAGAGGAAGAGAATGTAATGAAAAATGACGTTTGTAAATTTACTGGATATGCAGAATATGGTGACCATAATGTCTGACTGTCCTATTGTCCTAATCTATGGAAAGTAGACTGGGATATTACAGAAAAGAGTTATATTAAAAAGACACTGAGAGTATTCGGGGTTTTGTTCTTTCTTATGACTAATTGGCACTGTTACTCATCATGCATAAGTCCATATTACCCTTGTTTCTGCACAAGGAATGAACAAAGCTCACCACTTCAACATAAGAAAAATGAGAGTGGGTGATGCATGCAAGCCTGATGGTATTGAGGCAAAGATCTCTTAGGAGCATGGGACAGGGTGAAACCACTCTGGCAGAAATGCTGGGCTCCCTGCTATTGCGGCCAGCCACATGAGAGATGGCTACTCAGGAATGTCAACAGGAAAACCCCACTCCCCACAGCACTTCAAACTAAAAGCCACAAAATGCTTTATCATACCCACTCAGATGACTAACTTAGATGACACTTACACTTAGATAACGCTTGATGTCTACACTGAACCATAGGTCAAGGCCAGTCCAGACTTGGTGTGGTGCCCTAGGTACCATAGAGGATAAATACATACACTGTATGCAGGTCAATATTTAAGTTCTTCCATTTGAGATGGTTTGCTTAAATAGCATTTTAAAGAAACATAGTTTCTTGAATCAACCGTTGAAAAACAAACAAAACAAAAATAAGCCATCAAAGCCAAATCGTATTTTTTCTCTGCTAATTTACTAGGTTCTTTGTTGAACTTCACCAGGATCTGGTTATTCTCCCTGTGCCATCTTGTGGAATCACACATTAAATATAACTTGTTCCACATTTTGAGTGTTGCTGCTTTAACAAAAATGCGTTTGTGCAGGTATGGAGGTAGATGCTGAGCACAGACTAATCTCCTTGAGAAGGCAGAAGCAGGCTTTCTGCTGCCAGGAGCAGTGCTGTGTCACTTTGGGAGTGCAGAGTTGGGTGAAATTTAAAGGCAGAACAATTCCCATGCCATCCTCAGCACCAATGTAGAGGAAATTCTTGGCAGCTCAGATGGCAGGTCATAAATTTTCCTTCACCAGTTTGGGGGCTTGATCATTCTTTTGTGTTCTACTGGAAACATTACTTATGAGAATTGGGGCATTTTAATTTGGCTGTGCTACCACTTTATTAATATTTGAACATCTCACTGCTTTCTGTCTTGGCACAATGGGATCCACAAAAATGGGCTAAAAGAAAAATGCTCCCCTCCCTGGCATCAGATTCCTGCCATTTTATTTTTAATTACTTTGAATTATTTCTGGAACTTTTTATGCCTTTTTGACAACACACACATACACAAAAAAAGGTTTGACTATAAGAAATAATAATATAGAATGCAAGAAAATGCGGCTCTACAGTTTTGTCCAGAGACAGCATCAAACATGCAAGGGACAGACCCTTGCCAATTTATCCATTATATCCTGGCATAACAATGATCCATTAGCCTGAGCAAGGCCTGTGTGAACTATGTGCACATTTGGCTAAACCCACTCAGTTTATTTAGCCTCTGGTGTGCTCTGGATTAAAGCAGACACTCATTAGAGAAGAGTGTTTCTTTCACAAATGCTGTTTTTCATCATCTGAAAGAAGTGGCAGAGCTTTTCAAAAGCCTTTGGTACTTAAGGACAAATGCTCCCTGCTCCTTGCCAGTGTTCATCAAAGATTCGGTAGGTTTTAACTGTTCCTGTTTCTAAAAGCAGAAGTTGATCCTGAGTCTGAAAGAATAAGTCCAGAACTGAGGATCATTGCACACCTTGATCTGGGATTTGCCACAGCACTGCTCTTTCCCAGCAGCTCGCTGTAACCCTACAGCTCAGCCCCCTGGTGTTTCTGAAGCATGCTTCAAGATCCCCAAGGAACAGCTAGCTTGAACAACAGGGCAGACCAGCTCAGTGGCTTTCCAGGAGGGCTCAGTCAGCAAATCAAGCATTAGAAGGAAACAATATCCTAGAATACTTAGTAATTGCCTGATGGTAAAATGTAGAGGACCTGATCCTCAGGGATGCTGCAGCATCTTCACAGTGACAATATTAAAAGTCCTACAGCAGCCATTTCATCTCCATCATGACCCTTTCAAGCACTCAAACTTCAGACCCCTTTACAGAAGAAGAGGGAACACACTACATGTGACAGAGCAACATAGCATTTATTTCCTTAAAAAAAATAATCATAGAATCACAGAATTGCTCAGGTTGGAAAAGACCTTAAAGATCATCAAGTCCAACCACAACCTGACCATACTACCCTAACTAACAACCCTCTGCTAAATCATGTCCCTGAGCACCACATCCAAATGGTTTTTAAACACAAAACTTACTTTCTTTTGAAATCATATACTTTGCAGATCCAGACACAAATAGTAATGTCTAATGAAAGCAAGAACACACGGATTTAAAACTACTGTTCCCCAGCACATAACTGATCTTATACTTTCCTACAACGCTATGAGCACTAAGTCTGTGAATGGTGTGCCATGTATTTTACTGTGGGAGGATGAGGGTTATAGCAAGAGGTCCTGAAGAACATGGATTGCCTATACACAGTCTCATCACAACGTGGTGCAATTCCCCTTCCCACAGGACCATGATGTGAGGAAGTTTTCTGATGGCAAGGTGTGACCAGCCTCTGTCTCCATCCGTGAGGAATTACCAGATGGTAACAGGGTCAAAGCCAGGGCTAAGTGAAAGAGCTGCCTGGCAGTTAGCAAACAAGCTGTTTAAAACTCATTACTTCTAGTATTAGAGCTTAAACTCTTTTAAAAAATGCCACCACGGAGGACAAAATGCACACGTATCATCTCAGGCATGCCCTACGTAACTTCAGTCCGTTTGTGGAGAAGAAGGCACTGCCAGAGAACATGTCTTCCAGGCTGATATTGGCACAGCTTTCTAGTGATGTCTGTCTGTCTTCCTTCATTCCTCCTAACACAGAGAAAGAGTTCAGTACCTACAGGCAGCTGGTATGAGTTCAGGCCACCACCCTCTCCCTGCCAGCAGGGCTAGAAGGCATTTCAAAATGGCATATCTGGTGTGGTGGGCCTAAGCCAGCAGAATGGTAAGCACAGCTGGCTGCTCGTGCTGCCTCTCATCCCTCAGCATTCAGAAATGGGTGGGAGTCTGGCTGGAGCAGGCTCTGCTGATCTGTGCAGACGGATGGGAGGTTTCTGTACACATTTGCTCAGCTGAGAGACTTTTCCTCTTTATTCTCCTGGTTACTTCCACCTCTGCCCCTAACTTCACTTCTGTATGCTCCAGCACTGATGGTATCAGAAACAGCTGATGGATAGGGGAGAGCAACAGTGATTTTATTAACCACTTCATTTGCTTGAACAGCTTTGGTAGAAATCTGAATAATGGCCTTGTACCCTGGGCCTATTGGACATGGTCTGTTTTGCAAGTTGGGGAAACAACCACGAACTTCATGCCTTGATGAGGTAATACACAACACTGCTGACAGCAGAAAGAGGATACAACATATTAAACCTGGCTTGGACTGCAGGCAAATAACTGTTGAGCTGAAAGGCAGTGCAGGGCTCCCTATGCCAGAGAGAGAGCTGTTGGGTACGCACGAGGCAGAGGGACCAGGAGCAGCAATTCAACTGGATGCTCTCCTCATCACCTCCTTCACTGCTTGGAGAATTTCAAGTCCAGGCTGGACAGGGCTCTGAGCAACCTGACCTAGCTGTGGATGTCCCTGTTTATTGCAGGGGAATTGGACTTGGTGACCTTTAAGTCTCTTCCAACTCAAACGATTTTATGATCATCATCATTAATAACTGGTCCCATCACTTAATTTGCTTCAAGGAAAGCTTGAAATCTCCTCTTCGCCCTTAGCATCTGCCATGTGAAGCCAATGGGAAACTTTTCACTGCCTTTGTAGCAAGATTCATTTCTTATTTCAGCTTTTGAAGAGGCAGATTTGTGCAGCCTAATTTCAGTATCGGGATGTCTGCACAGCAAGGAGGGAGGGAGCTTCGCTCTTTTCCAACACACAATAGCACACAGAAAGATGGGCATTTCAGATGATTGGCTTAAAAGAGCTATCCTATAACGGCATCACAATTACAAGCCTGCAGGGAAAATTTCTGGGCTTTTGTGTAAAATGGAGCAAGGAACACAAAAAGGTTTTACTGAGTTACAGTGCCAGGTTTCACTTACCCGTTCTGCAGGAAAGCCAATAATAGGGCTTAAGTAAAAGTATTTCCAGCACTGAGCCTGTATACAGAATGGGTGGACATAGAGGAGTGGGGCAGGAGACAGAAGGGGAAAGGGAAGGAGGTGCAGTACGGGGACACCCCATCACCTATAAGAGTCCCAACAGAGAGCAGCCAGGCTGGCCAGGAGGAGCAGAGAGACCTTCTGGGCAAATAAGGGTGGTGTGATGCTCTCTAAGTAAAAGAATATTTTTAAAAAGAAAAAGAAAGAGAGAGTGAAATCAGCTGCCAAGGAATGCTGGGGCCAGAAAAAGCAACAAAGGCCTATTTTTAATTTAACTTTTTTTTTCTGCCAGTAAAAAATCAAATGATAAAATAGGCTAGAGAAAGGAAGCAATTGGGAATGGCTGAAGAGGATTCCCAGCTGTGCTTGCAATCAGTGCAATTCATGACTCACAACATGCTGGCCACATCACTTCCCAGGAGCAACATATTCTCATGAACAAGCAAAACAAGTCGGAGAGAATCTTTAAAGGCTTTTTGGATCATTCATAGCTCAGTTGTGAAATCGCCTGTGGAGCAGCAGGATGGCTTCAAGGGTCAGGGTGATGTGAGGACTGGTCAGCTTTCCTTTTCTTCCTGCTTTTGCAGTTGCCCTGAGTTTTTTTTTGCAGTTGGCTGAGGAATTGCATTCTCTCAAGGAAGAGCTGGAGATCAATTTGGTTGATTGTCTTTCAAGCAGTTCTTGTACTTCCAGTTTTCTACAGGGAGCTTCAGCTGCCCTGCTGACATCAAGAAGTGGGAAAAAAAAAATCTGGAAATACTGTTTATGTCTTTACACAGAAACAAATATCTCAGAATTGACTGTCTGTATATGGGTTCTGCTAATTCTCACCTGACTGGTAGGTAAATTGGATGACTCAAGTCATAGCGCTGCAGAGCTCCTCCATGCCTCAGCTTCTATCAGAGTGCTTCAGACTGATGCTTTACTGAGCAATATTTTTTAAAATAGTTTTGCTTATGTTCTTTACCACACAGTGAAATGTTTAGCGATCTACATGTAGCTATGCTGCTAAAATAAAGAGGAAACATTTAGCAGTAACCTTGAGTTTTTATCATGCTTAATGTTTATTTACTTATTTTCATGGCTGAGTTCTTTTTTTTTTCCTCAATTCTTAAGTCTCCTTGTAGACAAAATGTGACACGTCCCATTTGTAATAGTGGTGTGAATCCAACACTATTATGGTTAGGATCCAGCTAAAAGTCCCAGCTCCTATGAAGCATTTTTTCTTCCACCAGGCCTTTCTTATCTATCTGTGACTTACACCATGCCTACACATTTTCTGTGCAGAGGTTATGGCTACATGCACATGCCATAGATAACCTCTTTTCCTGAGGGAACTGCAGCCTTTTCAGATTGGCAATGCTCTGAATCTGACTCCCATGTCAAAATTTTAAAGTGACCATTTTAAAGTGAATACTGTGAAAACAGCAAACAGGAAAAATCAAAGACACTGAATCTTGTCTTTTCTAAGGTTAAAATATGTAAGTTTTACAATGTCAAGAGGTTAGAACAGAATGCATGCTTGATATTCATATTTTTCCAGGAACAAGAAAAGTAAAATATACTATACAGGAACACGTAGCAAAATGAAATACTTTCCAAATCATCTAATCAACATCTTTATTTTGTAAAAGTAGTTGGATTTTGGTTTTGTTTTCTAACAAAATTCACTCTCTGATGAAAGAACATATCTCTGATGTCTTTCTAATCACATCTGTTGTTAGTTTATCTTGAAAAGAAATTTATGAGCATTAATGGAAAGGGAGAGGACTTCTTTAAAAAAAAATATTTCAGCTGTTTGGAAATATAATATCCAGGCAAGTTACTGCGTTTCAGTAACATTATGGTAAAGCAGATGGCAAAAAAAAAAAAAAAAAAAAAAGCGTTGATTATATTTTGCAGTGCAACTGAATCACATCCTTTAAACACATACTGCAAAAATATCAAGCCAAGGGGCCATCTAAGTCCAGCAATCTCTGCTCCAGAATGAACTCAGTGAGATATGTATAAAAGAGGTGGCAAACTCATGTATTGCTCTTATATTGCAGTAATTAATAAAACCTCTAGTAAGAATGAGGTAAAGCCACTTGAGTTTGCATAGAATCACTGATGTTAATGTTTTCTAACAGCCTGGTCTATGGTAGTCCTGCCCTCTTTGGGGACACTTTTTCAGGTTATCTGGGATGTGGTCTCAGATTTCTAACTAGTAAAATCCAAGCTCTGAATGTTATAGTGAAAGTGTTTGAAACTTGAATGTGCGTCTTCTCTTTTCCTTTAGTGTCTAATATTTAAGGAGGCAGAGTATTCCAAATTACTGTGAGATTCAGAGCTTAGCATATCAGTAAACAGACAGGTATAGTTTCTAGTCTGAAATGGAGCCTTAAAAAGAGGAATCAAGGGAACACAATAGCACTGCTTTGCCCTTGCAAAGGCCAGTTTCACCACAAATAAGTCACATCTTTCAAATGTTGATCTTCTCTTGACAGACCCCCTCCATCCCTCCCAGCAAGTAAAAGGCCAGAGCCTGACCACAGTAACAAAAAGAATATATTTTTTTTATGTTGCTGAGGGATGTCATTAAAAAATCCATGTAGTATTGATATATCTATTGCTTCTTCTCTTTGAAATTCGTGCTAGACAAAGTTTGTCTGATTTTGTTCAGCCCAGCCAGTAGAGACTCCAAGACTGAGTACCTGAAATAACTCTCACAACAGCATTTATCTCTGCAGTTTGGAAATCTAGGAAATGGCGAATTACAGTATTAAATGCTGAGCCACAGCAGAAAGAAGGAATAATGTTTCAGTTTCCAGCGTGAGGAAGGAGATGTTTCAGTCGAGCAGTATTTATGAGCTGGTAAAAAGCTGTTTATGTCACAATGGTCATATGTTCCTTAAATGTCAAGTCACAATCAATAACCTCGCTGAAATTTGACCCTGTTGGGCACGGTGTAGGAGAATTGGATGCTCTCCAGGCTATCGGCTGAAAGGCAAGGAACAGCAAGCCACTGATGAGAAGCTATCAATAAAACCTCGGTATTGTTTTGAGCTCAATTTCGAGTAATTGCTAGACTTCTGAGATTGAGTCTGACAGACATCAAGAAGGCTAATGTGGGTTGCTGGTAATGAAAAGTTGGCTTCTTGTTCAAAATAACACAATGGGGCCTAATAGAGCAATGGCTTCCTCTTCAAAAAACAAGTTGCTCTACGACCACAGGAATCAGTGAAGCCTATTTTTCATATGTATTTGTGCCCTGCATCCTTACAGTCTTCTCATGGTCAAAGCAACTCCTTTCTGCTTCCCTCTTTTCCCTCTGCTTCCTCAGCATCCCCATTTTCCCTCTTGTATCCTCCCTTCAATGCATAAAGTGACATGTGCCCCAATTTTTTACTGCAGTGTTCACCAAAATTATAGGTTGGGGGTGTTTTTCTCTTCTTTTATTTTTTTTTTCTTCTTTTTTTTTCCCCACTGCTCTTACCTAATGACAGAAATTATGCCAGCACAAAATACAGTATCTCAATTCTTTGTCAAATGAATTTTCCATAAAAGTGCCAGCTCTCTTCAGAAAATTGAGTCTTACTGGATGCCCTAAGTTAAAGCAAAGGTTTGAATGGATACATTTTGTCTCCCTGTTGTGGGTAGGTTAGGAGCATACAAATGGGGAATTACATTAGAAAGACCAATAGAGGGTTACTAGTTAAGCTGCTCTTACCATAATGGCTAGAGATAATGTCTCAGAATCCACTTTTTCATGTTATTTATCATGTTCTACAAAATAATTTGTCATAAGGTTCTTCAGTGGTGCATTATTCATGAAATGAATGCTTAGAAAAAGTGCTTTCTTTCATTCTCATACTGTTAGCTAGGAACTTGCCATAACACAAACTTCTGGCAGAAATAATGTTGAAAGTATAATAACACCAAAATCACTGAAGTAAATTACAGTTTTCAGGAGGCTTTTGCTTCCCACACAGAGCTCTGCATCAGATTTTTAGATGGGTTCTTCTGTACTTTGACCCTACAGAATTTCAGCAGGAGTGCTCAGACTCACTGATGTAGGCAGGCACATGAAGTGCAGTATAAAGCTCTATTTGGTAGCTCAATCAGGATTTAGTGTTCAGATTGGCTAAAAGAGACAGTCATGAATTGACCATTAAGTAGAAATATGGTTACATTTTTTGATTTCCTTAAAATAAGGAATTTAAAATTCCACAAAAAGCCTGATGGAAACAGGCATACATGTAAAACTGAAGATGTATTTGGAATCTTTTTTTTTTTTTTTTCATTTTGCCATCACCAGGGCTCTGAAAAAAATGATAAGGAAAATAAAATTCAAGTTGCTCTTACCCTTGTTTCTCCACTGAGAAGGTTTGTAATAGGAATCATACCATCTCTGCAATATTCCTTATCCAGACCACTCTCCATGGACTTGAAGGCACAGTCAGAGCATGCAGGCAGAGAAGGATTTTCTGCTGGGGGAGGCGAGCTGGGAGCAGAGGCTGGCTTCAAGGTGATGGCAGAGACTGGTCCAGCATTAAAAATGAGGGTTAGCCAGAGCTGGAAAAGCCCCCAGTGATAAGGCAGATCTGAGGTCAATCCAGGAAGCCAAGTCAATGAGTCGGGATCAGGGAGGAATGCGGCCAGAGACTGGCATGGCTGTGGTGTGCCTCAGGAGCAATATCACAAGCATAAATGCAGCTCCCATGCAAAGGGTGGAAGGCTTGATTTGGCTTCTCACGGCTCTTCTCCAACTAGATGTGTCACTGGATAGCTAGCAAAGATAGCTTCTGGCACAGCCAGTGCAGGCCCAGTGGAGGTGGAGTGGAGGAAGAATTTGCACAATCTGTTGGTATATTCAGGCCCTGGCAGGCTCAGCCTCAGAATGCATGTGCTTTGATTCAACACCTGGAGTGTTAGAACTTGGTCATTTCTTTCTGAATAGAGAATGGGGCTGGATTCCACTTAATGTTGGACCACAGCTTGCCCTCTGCCCTGACTAGACTCCCAGAGAGAGCTGAGATTCTGTATATACTACAGCCTAGGCTTAAGTGTGAATTGTTGCAAAATTCACTGTAAGTATTGCAGAAAATTTTCTTTTTTACTTCAACCTAGATGTGAATTCTTAATGTGGCTTTGTAAGATTTGTATGCAGGAATATCCTTGTACTATTGCAACTGAAGCCACATAACTGCTTCATTGGTTCTGTCATTGTAATTCCCTCACTATCTGCTTTGCCAGTTGGAGTTCACCTCTTTTGATGAAGAGAGAGGAGAAGTGGGAGATTCTGCTATTGCTCTTGAGGGGCTTATTTGAATATTTTCATGGTCTTGACATTTGGAGAATCTAGTTCCCATCTTTCTCTTGACATGAACACGGATAGATGTACATAATTGCCTGTGGTTATCACTGTGCTAAAATTCACGGTTACTTTTAAGGTCAACTGGCATATTCTGAAATCACACCTGCTTCAAGTCACTTCCTTCATGATCACGCTGTACTAAAACATATGAAATGGCACAGCCTGAAGCCTTTTAAACTCTTTTCAATAGCAAGAGTAGCTTGGTCAGTAGAAGATTTATGCTGTGAATGTAACCCCAAGTGTCACAGAAAAACAGATTTCCTTTGTGAAAGACTCTTAGTGCCTGTGATTTAGGAAGGAGAACTGGGCTGGAAATGGAGCTCTCAGTGCCTCTGTCACAAAAATCCAATCAGCAGCACTCTCGCCTCTGGGTTCAAGTCCCTCTCTGCACCTTGCATACACACTGTACTGTAGCACTATATAAAATGGGGAGAGAATTACTTTAATAGGGGAACTGGAGAGCCTGACACATTGAGGAACTGTTAGTTTGAGGCTGGGATATAACACTTTCCAGAGATGGTCAGGATCATCCTATCTTCTTGGTAAAGGCATGTGACACTACTGTGATTGTCTGTCTCTGTTCTGTATCAACACAACCAACCACAATTTGGAACTGAGGAACTAGTTATATGAATTTTACTCCAAGTTGAATCCCTTTAAATGAGGCAAGCAGAGAGCAACTTTTTTTTTTTTTTTTTTTTTTTTTAATGCTTATTCAGAAGAAATCCAAATTATCTGAATGACTTGGATCTGATAAATTAGATAGATGCCACCTGTTGTCTGTAATAGTAGCATTCCCAATGTAGGTCACTTTGGGAAGTATTCTGATTTATTTATTTATTTGTTTTCATGTCCTGCTGAAAACCAAGAGGACAAAAATGAGAAATTAATGGTAAGAAAAAACAGTTGCCACTTTTGAGCTCTGGGAATGAATCATAGAATCAGAATGGTTTGGTTTGGAAAAGGCTTTAAAGATCATCTAGTTTCAATGCTCATTAAAACTTAATCTGAGATTTGAAGATAGAAGTTTTACTCCATCTCCACATCTCCCTGTCTCCTCCCATAAATCCCAGGAGCATCCATTCCACCTCAATCTTCCGATTTTTTTAACACTGCCACGAAATGTTGGTCCCTGGGTTAGTTAGATGGCTTCCATGTCTCCTTTCTTATAGAGATAGCCAACGTGATGTCAGGGTACACCATGAACTACCCTTTCCTGAGGATGCTCTGACACGCTGCTGCATGTTTGACAGAAATTTGGGGAAAGATCACAGCAAAGATCAAAAAGACCATTTTGTTTAATTCCCTTATTACTGTGCAACTTCCTGCTAAGCCCAGAGATCTTGCCGAGCTGCTGGAATAATAAAGGACACAGAGATGAGCTCATTTTAATAGAACAACATCTGCTTGTTTTGGGAAGTTTCTTTCCTGTCTTTACTATGTTTTCCAGTATCTCTGAAAGACAGGGAAAAAAGGATGAAAAAGGTACCTGAAAAAACAGTTGAACTTTCATTGACTGTTTTCTCCTTTTTGGGGGCCTCTGTTGCTTCAAGAGCAACATGTGCAGCTGCCTGTGGTGACCAGACTGAACTACCAACAGTTCCACCAGCAGTCACTCCCTAACAATATATTTCATCAACAAATGCAGAGCTCTGCATCTATGATGATTTTCTTTGATCAACAGTTGTTAATCTCATTACTTTAAAGACTTGCCTTCTTGGGATTGGTGAGTCAGTAATTTGAGTCCACTTTATAATCCAATCTAATAGAAGTCAATTATGAAAAATAAGAAATGAGAAAGGAAACAAACTCACCAGGTTCATTACTCCTTGGATTTGTCTTTAGCTGATCTTCTAAAGAATGCAGAGAACTATTTCCTTCCAGCTTTGCAACTACAACTCAGGTTTCAGCCTCTGTCAGCTTCCTACTTTTGTATGTGAATCCTGATGAGATAATTTTTTGTCTGTTTGCTCCTCAAACGTGCTACTTAGCTTCAGAGATTTAAAAGTTTAGGTTATACTGAGAGCTTCATTGGTCAGATGTACCAAGAAAGTAAGTTTAAATAATCTTTTTGAATCCACAAGATCCAAAGTAAAGCTGTCACATTTTTGACAGCATCTAAATACATAAATGCATAAGACAAGCAAAACAGTCGCTGAAATAGATGGTATTGAGTGGCACCCGATTTTACATAGGTAGCTCTGAAAGTAATGTCTCCTATTTATTTTCATGGAAACTACAACAGATACGTAGAGCAAAATAACATGATCTGATAGTGCACATCACTTTACCCATTGAGGGCCACATCTTAAACTTTTTCTTCCTTAGGGAATTCACATATCACCAGGAACAGCCATTATAACTCCGGTTAATAGTGGTGACACCATGTATCATCAGCAGTAATAATGTGATCCAGGAAACTCTCACCTTCAGCCTTGTATTGCTTCATCAGCTCCAGACAAACTTGCATGTGGTGTTTTTTCTGTTCCTGTGTGAGCATTTTTGGGAACCACCTGGTGCAAACTTTGCCAAATCCCAATGTTGTCACTATCATTTCCAGTGCATTGGAGACAATAATTAGCTCACAACAGTTCCCTGGTTGTAATCTGCTGATTCGCACAGAGGAGCTGATCAAAACATTCTTCATTTCATGGGGTGAGAGTTGGGCATTGTCAGTTGGAATGTTGCTTGTCTTTAGCATTGCTGTCGCCACTGTGGAAACACACCACCCACCGCCTCCCTGTGCTCACATCCACTGTTTGGTCCCCACAGACGTTCAGCAAATGTCAGTGAATGTCTATGGGTGGAATTTTTGCAGCATGGGGGAAATCAATGACACACCTTTGCTTCATCTGTACTCTCATATCAGGTGCCATTTTGTCAGACTGCCCCTCTGCCGCCATCCGTTGCACAGCAACAAAACACAATGGAACACTGGAGGGAAGGTTCAACCTCTACTGCCATACACAAACATCCACCTCTGACATTGTGGGCCAACATGATAAAGCAGGAGGTGTTACTTTCAGATCTACTCTCATATTTACAAGTCTCCGTGTGGGCACTTGGGTTTAGAAATGGGAAGCAGAATGTGCACTATCCCTTCCTATTGCTTGTATCATGGAATAAAGAGAATCTCACAAACAGATATTGTTTCCAGGTCAGATCCTGGATATTATTTTGCTTGCCTGTGTAAGGTTTTTTGGGCTTTTTCTTCCAATGAGGAATTGCTGATCAAAGTGCTCTAATATAAAAGTTTATGATTAACACTGCACCTATTTGCAAGGTTTTTCTGTTTGTTTTTGTAGAGAGATGTGTGGTGTGGAATTGGTGATCAGACATCATTCCATTGGAGTGCAGTTAAACCTTTTTTGTAGTGCACTGTCATAAACATTTATGACCAGGTTATAACAAGAGAAGGGAGATAATGTTAATGAAGCCAACATCATTTAACATTGTATCATCACCTACTTAAGCATCATACAGAAGAGAAAGTACTTCCAAAAGGTGGAACAGCGCAGTGTTCCTCACAGATTCAGTACTTGACCTTCAACTGATATGCAGGTTTGAGACAGAGAGGGATTGGTAAAAGAAAAAGCAAGCTGTGGAAGCAGCAACCTGGGCTCAGAACAACATCCCTTCAGCTCTAAATCTAATATCATAAGCTCTTAAGGATCTAACTTCATTATCAGACAGTATGCAGATTTTCGTCTTCTTAACTCTCAGACACGTGACTGGGAACATTAATGTAGTATTGTGAATACAGTTTGTTGTTTAGCTTCTGCTACCTTTCACATCAAGAAATATCTGCTCTTCAGTTGCAAGGGAAATGACAGTAGCATGCACTGCCTTGGGAGAAAACTCCTGTTCTTGGTGCCTGAATAGTATGAATATACTGCTGTTTGGATGGATGTCCTATTGGATGAAGTAGTCAAGTTCCAATCCAAAGCAATGCCCAGACCACAGGCAGTTTGAGAGACCTTTTATTAAATTACAAGATTTTTTCCCTTCAGTATTAATGATAGTTGTAGTTAGTTAGTGGTTGGTTGGGTTTGGGGTTGGTTTTTTTTTGTTGTTTTTTGAAATAGCAAGGACTGGTTGCATGTGAGCTCCACCACCTTTAGCTCCAGCTGGATTTTAGGTTGATGTGATATTATGAACTTGTGAAACGATGAGACATTTGGAAGTATAGCTGTAAAGGAAAATTTAAATTACATCCAGACAAAGCTTTGAATTATTACTACCACAGGAAACGATTTTATTTATGTTTATTTATGTGAAAATTTTAGTAAAACTGATGGATTTGGTCCAATAGGATGTTGGTCACATTTGATCATTCCTAGGAAATGTTTAATATTACAAACTGGGAGAAACTAGAGTCAAAAGGAATTATGCTTTCCTTACAAGCATATCTGCTTTTCTCATGACTTCTAGTCTAGCACTTATTTTGCTTTGTTGTTTGGTGATGGTTTGCTAGGAACAGGTTGGGACAGAAAGATTGTGCATATAAATAGTGCTAGTGCTGGGTCTAATGTTTGATGTCAGTAACTTACCTGTCCTGAAACTGACAAAAGTACTCAAAGATTTAATAGTGTCTGCTGAGTTCAGAATCACAGAATCACAGAATTGTAGGGGTTGGAAGGGACCTCCAGAGATCGAGTCCAACCCCCCTGCCAAAGCAGGTTCCCTACACCAGGTCACACAAGTAGGCATCAGTTTTGCTAATGAGCATTGCTAGTGTGAGCATTGCCACAGAATCCCAGTCTGAATTCTGTCCAGCTTATACACAGCAGCCTCTAAGGTGAATCCCAACTCTGGTTCTCTTTCATCCCACCTTCATAAATCCTGAAAGCAGACACACTCTGTAATATACAGATGCAGTAGCTTGCATGATAGCAACACTGTTTTGAGTGCAAAGGTATACAAGCTTTCTGTTCCTAGGGCCCTACTGATCTATCCACAAATGTTGATGAGAATTACATGTTGTATTCAAGACTCCATTACATAACCTGACATGCTGCATGTCCTTTGGTGGGTGTGCCCCCTGCCACACAAGGCGTCTTGATATTTACGAAGCTTTATTTAAAAAGACAAAAACAGTTCAAGCCCTTGCTTAAAAGCTAGGAAAATAAATGATGCTGTCTATCAGCTTAATGAGCCATATTTCTTGACTTACAAGCAGTGAATTAACTTCTAAATAAATGGGTTGACACAATCACAATGTAAACTGTAGTGAAGGAGGAAAAGAGAAACAAAATGGAAAACTTTAATTGTTCACAGTAGGTTAAATTCCTAGCCTATGGCACATTGACAATAGCCTCTTACAAAGACTCCTTGTAGCAGTCAGTGGGTGTACCACATTAGCATTTCAGTTTGGGTCAGGCATACATTTCTGCAATAAATCTCTGACTACTCCCACCCTCTTACTATGCTTTGGTTCACATTGTGGAGTGGTCTTGGAACACACAAACTTTGTATGAAATTCAATTACAATATGCACTCCAACCATGCACTTAGTTTGATGCAGCTGCTAGCAGTATTCCTCACTAGAACCAAACTAAAGCTAGAATTAACCACCAGCCAAAGATGCAGAGTGCAGATATGGGATCCCCAGCACCATTTATCCTGTTCTACAGAGGCTTCTTCTGTCACAGTACTTGCTACTGAATTGCCACAGTTTCCTAAGGTGCTTGCTACTACTTCCCCCAGGTGAAGACCAGGTTAGTCCCTATGAATATGCATGCTGGCAATACAGTGATAATTTGAGAGAGTTTAAAATCAGAAAGCATCAAAAAATGAGAGCTCAGTAGCTGTTAAAAGCAAGTCTAACACAATGGTTATTTTGTGCCTGAGCTTCACAGACTGGCTTTTCCAGGCTCATAGTGAATTCTGGGTTATGGTTCCCTGTAAAAAATGTAAGACAAGCTCTTTTGGGTCAGAACAAAGACCTAAGTGCAACATCATCTCTCTGACTATGGCTGGTAGTGGGTACTCAGAGAAAGAATAAGGAATCTACACAGTGGTTCTGGCTCCAGAAAAACTGAGACTCTTCCTGACCTGTAAATTGCATCTACATCATCAGGTTTAACCCATCAAGGGCCCTTCTTCCATTAATTTGTATAATTTCTTTTTGAACTCATTTATGGTTTCAGCCTTGCAAGCATCCTGTGTAACGTGTTCCACAATTTCATTATGTAGTGTGTGAAAAAGTACTTCCTTTTGCTTTCAGCCTGTTGCCTGATAATTTCATTTGATGTCTTTACTTCTTATATTGGAAGAAAGAGGGAGTAGTTGTTCTCAATTTACCTTTCCCAACTAATATTTAATTTGATAGGTCTCTATTATAGCCTTTGACAACTGCCTTTGTCCTGCCTTGAACTATGAAGAAAACCAAAACCAAACCAACCAACCAAACAAACAAACAAATGGAAAAACCCCAAACACCACAAACCCTTTGTCTACATTATCATTTTCGTTCACAGTGAGGTGTTAAGCAGATCTTTCACTTCATTTATTATTCATTGCTTGGTGGCTTCTTACTGTAACAAGCATGTTCCTTTCAGATCTAAACCAGAAACCCTACTTCTCTATATGGCATTATACAATGACATAATTATGTGTTTTCTTTTGCACTTAGTTTCCTTCCTAATAATTCCTAACAGTTTACAAGCCAAGTTAGCAGGTGATAGGTACCAAAGTGATGCTTTCAAAACCTTGTCCACACAACACAAAATCTCTTTCCTGAGTGGCAAGAGCTCAACTACAACACACTGCTGTTATGCACACATATATAGATGTCATTTTCTTAATGTGTGTTATTTCATGACTGCCAGAATCAAATTTACTTTGCCCTGCTATTTTTCAGTCACTCAATATCATGAGGTATTTCTGAATCCTTCACAGACAAATTGCATTTTTGCTGCCTTGAATTATTTAGCATCATCATTATACTTCTTTATTTACCAATTTTTCATCTTATTTTATGAATATAGTCCCAGTACACATCACTGTGTGATTCCACTAGACATCCCTTCACAGTGAAAATTGGCTGTATATTCCTTTGCTTCCTATCTTTTACTGGTTTACCACTCCACATGAGAATCTTATATTTTTTATAAGACTTCATTTAGACTTCATTTATAAGACAACATTTTAGATATGTAAGTAAACCCTATTAGTGAGATCACCCTTTTCCATCTGTTCATCCTCTGACAGTCTTTATAAATAAATCTGGGTAGTGTGACTTCCCTCCTCAGAAGTGATTTACCTGGTGTTAAAATTAGGTAACTTGTCTCTAGATCTATGGACCACCAGCCCCAAGAGATTTATTATTATTATTAATTATTATTATTATTATTAAATAGTGGCATCACTTTTTCTACTTTCTGTTCCTCTGAAATGGAGATTAGTTTTCAATGTTTGAGTATCTTCAGAACTTTTGGGTAACACCACATGAATGTAAAGACTTACTGTTAATTTTGATTATGCATTTTGAAATCTTTTCTGCTGACATTTTGACATTAAACAGTTGTTCGGACTCATTCTTTCAGGTTCTACCGTGTGAAATTCCCTAAACTCTGCTGTAGTGAAATCTGATTCAGAATATTAAATTAGGTTCCTGAGATTCTGGCTAAGCTCCTCCAGGTTTCAACTCACAAAAAAATCCTGGTCATTCCCATTTTAGTGTTATGGATCATCAGGAGTTAAAGAAGTTGCAGAGAGAAGAGTTCTTGTTCAACTGTCTCTATTATCTCTGTCTGCTCTGAGATCACTGCTGGTGACTATGCCAGCTAAAGTTATCTGTGGAAAGTGGGCATTCTCTTATCTCTGCTATGCCCCTCAGTGAAATAGCAAGATATCTAGGAGAATTTAAAAGTAGAAATAAGTTAATAAGCTTTTCTGCTTTCTCACACCTTTTGCTATTTCTTCTATAGAAATATTGCTGGAATTCATTTTATTAACAACAAACTGTTGTTTAAAAAAACAAGAGAATTATCTATACTCCTAATCATAAAGGATTAATTGACTTTTATGGCTCCTTTGCATTGAGAGCATGACTAGCTACTCTTAGGACTTAAAAACCTTTCATTTTCAACTTCCTGTCATTGACTCTGGGCTCTAACTTCTCACACTGTGGATCTTTTGTCATAAATTACCAGCCAGCTGGAACAGCAGGGAAGGATGGTTCATACATGCACTGTGCTCCAGTTAGTCTCCATAAGAAGTGCTAAGAAGCTCAGCTTTTTTTGCTATCTAATGTCAGTAGAGAAATTACCAATGGCTTCTCACCCCAGCAAGTTTTTAAGGTAAGCTTAACAGCTAAGTGTTGATACTGGAATATTTGTCATCAGCACTCAGGGGAACCATTCACACCTCAGATTTGTATAAACTTTACATCTTAATGTGGAAAACCATACACATGTAAAGCTGCAATTGAATTCAAATAAGATTAAGAAGTGATCCCTGACAGTCTTACTTTTGGAAGTCTGCACTAATGCCCTGCTACTGAGATGCCTTACTTTTTTTTCCTGTCCCAAGTGATGCAGAATGCCACTACTGTGAACTGCTGAATATGTAACACAAGCAACAGCAAACCTTGCTTCCAAAGGTAGGGACCCCTTCTGGCCATCATGAATTGCCATACATTTTTACCACCACTTTTTCTTAAGATTAAGTCCAACAAATGTCCCTTTGCGATACTGATATGAATCAATGGAGACACTTACAAGAGGGAGATGACAATAATTGAAGAGCCTTGATGACTAAGGAGTTGTTAGCTCAGGGACTCCCAAACAACAATCCTGCCATCTGGACAGCCATTCAGCTGCCTGCTGTGAAGGCTTTACATGTAAAAATTGTGTTATCAACTTTACAATAAAGAAGCAGGCACTTGAGCATCAGCTTGCAAAGCACACAGGACTACAAGATCCATTATTTAAATATAACCCTTTCAGCCTGTTAGGAGTAGGAGGAGAAAAAAAAAGAATTCTCCTTTATCATTCAACCACCCAAGCAGCAAGAAATGAACAGAGAGACAGAGCTGGAGTATTTACTTCTACTGCTTCATATTACTGGAGGAAAACCAAATTGATGCCCCATCCCTTCCATCTGTTCCACAATACCTTTGCATCCTTCCAGAGAAACTACAGAAAGTCATAGAACCATAGAAACATAGAACGGTCTGGATTGGAAGGGATCTTAAAGACTGTCCAATTCCATTCCCTCCGTGATAACCAGGGACACCTTCCACTAGATCAAGTTGCTCAGGGCCCCACATGAGTTAGAATAGTTTCCAGGAGGACCTTCTTTGTGATCTTGCTGGGCACAGAGACTAGCCTGACTGACAAGACTGACTAGCCTGCAGTTTCCTGAGTCTTCCTTTTTTTCTTTATAAAACTGCTTCACTTTTTTCCCCTCCCAGTCAGTGGGAACTTTACTGGACTGCCATGACTTCTCAGACACAGTGGATTGTAGTTTAGCAACTTCATCCACCAGCTCCCTCAGGCCCCTCAGATGCACCTCATCAGAGCCCACGGACTTTCAAAGTATTGATGAAACAAAGTACTTCATGCACAAACTTGGCAAGACGAAAGGCAATGCGAAACAAACAAGCAATAACAACAAAAAACCCTCGTCTTTAAAAAAATGAAATAGTACCTTGCTGAGTACATGTCAAGTGTTGAAACAGATGTAAATTGGGACTGAAAAACTCTAAGAAGGGTAAGAGTCTAGCTGTAGATAACTTTATACCAAAAAATGGTGCTGAAATGGATATTTTCATGTTAGGTAGGCTAGTACAGCAATTAAGTCAGATTGTTATCTTGGTAAGTTGGAACTGGTGACATGAAATTTCCAGTACCATCTTGACAAGTGGAACTGTATTTACCATGTAGAACATTCACTGGACATTTGGTAATCTGCCATAAACAGGCAGCATCCTTCTGCTGTTGTGAAATACATGATATGCTCAATGCAGATAATCCAAGCTCCATTCTTTTAAGTGGTTAGCCCTACTACTAATTCAGATCTTGCTTAGGCAGAGACCATCACTATAATCAGATTGAAGCAACCCAAAGTCATTTTTTTCTTACTGTTCTGGGAGCTAGGTACTGGTTATGCTCTTCACTCATTACGGAAACTAATTAACTGTAAGCAGCATATTTGTAATGAAAGAATAACTAGTATACAAGAACTTGGCACGCTTCACAAAAATGTGAGATAACATGCTGTGGGAAAAAGCTGGGATGTAGGAGAGTTACCCATGTGATACCAGTGATTCAGAATGTATCACTACACACATAAACATACATGTGTTCACGCACACGCCTACTATCAAATGCTGTTTGAAACAGATAAGCAAAACATTAGCCGTGAATGTGTCCTCCTTCTCATTCTTGAGGAAGAAGAGGATTTTTCTTTCAGAACTTGTTTGCATGTTTTATGATTAAAGCCTATACACATTTACTGTGCACACTTTATGATTAAATGCTGTCCTACAGCTGGTTTTGTGCACAGTTTTACTCATATTGAAATTAACAGCAAAATCTCAATGTCTTGCGTTGTAGGAACGAGCTAACAGCTTTTTAGTGGGCTCTGAAGGTAGCACACAACTCATTGTGTAATGCATACTGAAAGCTAAGAAGTGTCTAAACTTAATGTCAAGGTTTAGACCCTCACATATGCCCAACTGTGAAGTGAATAGGAAAGACACTTTTCTTGAAGAGTACTCATTTACTTATTGAAACTCACTGTCTCTGTGATTTCATCAAGAAAAACAGTAGTATGGAATCTCTGAAAGCACACAGGACCTTATTCAGCGCACTGAATTCCCTGAGGGATGGACACTGAAGCACCTTGAGTGCTGTACTGGAGCCATCATTTCATAGAGCATTGAATTCAACCCAATGGACAAGGAGTCCCACGTTCCTTGCCACTGGAACCCAACTATGGAGGGGAGCACCCTCCAAAGAAGATTAAGTGAATCATGAGTCTGTTTGAAGCCCTGAAAAACATTCTTCTTTAAGGAGCAGCTTTCTTTTATTCTTCCAGATGAAAGAGCCCTTTTGTTCTCAGGACTTCCTCAATTCCAAACACAATCTTGATTTTATACACGCCAAAGCACTAGATAGCACAAAGACTGCTGCTATTATGATTTTACGCTGATGTGGCTCTGCTGGTGATGGGTAGCAAATATAGGGCTCATCTTTAACACTGATACTGAATCATCTTATACAATCTTCCGCTGTACTTTTGGTCTCTTGTGGAAACACACATTGCAGAGACTCAGAAAGAGGACAGGGAATTGATTTGCTTAAGGAAGGGAAACCCTTTTACTCATAGCTTCAAAGCCTAAAAGAAAAACACAGAGAATAAAAGAGAGTCTTCAGAGCCTATCTTCTGGCCTAAGGCGATGAGCAACCCTATAATAGGCTTCTTTTTTTTTTTTTCCTCAGATACTCTGCTAACATAAATTACTTCTGTTCTGTCGCAAGATCACATTAGGGATGTGTCATGTCGGATCCCACGATCTCAAGGCATGACTCTGAATGGCAGCAGAATATCATGTGAAGCCTCACAAAGTTATTAATTTAAATTGTATCACAACCTAACAGCCACATACAGAATGTACCATGCTAAATTACAGCCACAAGGAGCTTTGACAAAAATGCTACTTGACAAGCGAGCTCTTTGTCTTGACAATCCCCTCCAAACTACCCATCAAAGAGGAACAGGTAGAACTTTTCAATGCTACCAGCAGGACTTCTCAGTCTCTTAGATGTGACTGCCTTTAGGTCTTGTTAGTCAGTGGTGGCTAATATCAGCTAGGATATCCATCAGACACAGGTAAATGGACTGTGGCTTAGCAGGTATTTTACAAGGTATAACAGAAAGATATGTGACCACTTAAACACCAGCAGCAGCATGGTGCTGATTGAAGAAGTACACACTGGGACTGACTTAATGCTGATTGTATCCTTAGAGGGCCTGCACTGCCAGAGTAAAAATTTGGGGTGCCTGCTCCCCTTCCTTCCACATCGTGCCTAACATTTGGGAAGTCTGCTTCACTTCCTGTGCTCACTATTTCTTCAGAGTTGCCTACGCCCTTGAAAAAAAGCAGTATGGGGAAGTTTGTGTGCAGAATGAGGTGGGGGGGTATGGGGGATGAAATGGGACACCTTCATGGAGTACTGTATGTTAAATAACAGACTGAGAGAGGGAGTGATGAGTCTCTCAAGGAAGCATAAACACTATGTACTCATTAGAAGACTCATTATAAATAAAGTACAGGGTAGGTGCTCTGAGAGCAAGCTTTTTCATTGGTATTTATTAGGACAAAGAGCTCCTTTAATAGGGCAACTGAAAAGCACTCTGCTGCAATCATTAATAGGCATTACCACTTTTACTGACTTCTTGGGAACAGTTTTGCCCTTCTCATTGTCTCTTGCATTAAAAGGACAGACTATGTTCCGTATTTATTCCAAAAGCACAAACAAGGCCAAGAGTGGGGGGAAGAAGTGCAAAACCCCAATAACTTTTACAACTCAGCCCAAAGGCAACACCTCACTAATGGAGTGAGGCTCACAGCAGGTGACTGATAGAACTGGGTAGGCCTGGATTTCATCTATTCTGGGAGCTCCAACTCAACCCACCAGAGGAAAAATATAACAAAAAAAGGAGAGAAAGTGAGGAGCTCACTTACTGAAGCTCTCTTGTGTTCTAATGTCTCCACCAGAGTGGAGCAGAGTTGTCTGCTTTATCTGAGCACTGCACTTCAGACTTTCAAACCACAAGGATGGCTGTAACTTGGCCCCAGAAGACGGCAGCCATTTTTTCTGTCAGCTTAATATATTGGTCTTGAAGCTATGGGAACTACTGGCTGGCACACAGCTGTGGTGAATGGACAAGTTTGTTGTTTGCACATTTTAAGTTTGTTTTTTCCCCTCTTCCCAGTGTAATTTTAAGTCATGAAAATGTTTCTTCTGTCATTTGTTCCCTGCTTGTGCTTGATTTTACCAGGCTGCGCATGAAAATTATGCGTGGAAGTTCGAGCACTGCAAATGAACTGCAGTTTTTGAATTGTGTGATGTTAAGCCAATGTGATGAGCACTTGGAAAGAAAAGCATTCAAAAGAACTGTAAAGAAAAGTGAACTCTGTTATTTTCCTTTTGAAAACAACAACAACAACAACAACAACAACATACATGTGACTGAATTGGCTGGCTTTCCCATCTGCATGGAATGTGCATGTAGCAGGCCCTCAGCTTTTCAGAATGAAAAGAAGCAGATGAAATGTTCTGCTGAGTCAATTGCAAACGTTGCATTCCTAGGCGATATTGCCCATGTAGGACTGTGTAGTTGCCACAGCAAGGTGCAGTGGAGAACTAGGCTCTGTCCCCTCCCCCAGCTGGACAAATAGCATGGTGCTAAACAGAAGCTGAAGGCTTGCTCCTGGGCCAGAGGCTCTGGGCTGTTCCAATAAATGCAATGAGTGGTCGCACAACTGCCTATGCCTAGAAGGATCTCTGACAAGTACTGCCTGAATGCATACAGACAACCAATGCCCAGAATGTGAACTTCTGTGCACCACAGCATTTGGTCCCTTTTATTTCCCAGCATATTTTTTCCCCAAACAAACATAGAAATGATAACCCAGAAGACCTTCTCTGCAGTCTCACTCTCTGGGTATTTTGTTTTCCTATTTCCTTTTTCTTACTTTCTCCTCTCCTTCGCTTCTGTTTGTATGGTTCAACACTGCATGGTGGTCATTCCCTCGGCCCCAGATTTGTGAGATCAATGGTCTGTTCTGCTCAGCACATTGTTTCTGAAAGGTGCCAAGAAAGCGCCCTTTGAAGAGTTTAATGGCAGTACAAAAGTGGGGATAGAAATAAAGTCCTTGTCTTTTCATATAACATTAGGATTCATTTTGGAGTTTATTTTGTCTGCAGAGAAGCTTCCTTAGAATGAAGAAAACCAATTATTTCTCAGTCTTGTTGATGTCAGACAAAATAAGTATCTCTTGCTAGGTTGTCTGTGTTATATATTTACTTAGGCAAAATATTGACCATTCTGCTCCCCATATAACTTTCCTCAGCTGTCTGCAGTGAAATTTAATGGGAAATCTGTCAAAATCAGTATTGAGCTGCAAGTTTTGTCTCATTGAGAAAACTACTGCCATTTGTTCAAAGGTTTTCCTCTAGATTTATGGACTTAAACAAGTGTGTAACACTCTTCAGACAGCTTAGTTAATTTGAAATCCCGCTTACATCAGAATCAATATGACCTGTCATCCATGCTTGTCAATGTTAAATTGAACTAAGAGTGACCACACAGTGTTTTACACTAGTTTAATTCACTTTTTAAAACTAACATGCATTAAAATACTGTGACCATCCTGTAAAGCAAGGGCCTTGCTCTGCCCTCTGCCATGCCTCCTGCGGGCTGTATCTGAAACAACAGGACCACCAATGAGCATTTCATTGCTTTCTCCATCTGTATGCATCTCTGTTAAGACTTTCCTGTTTTATAGTGTAGAGACCTAAGGAGGTTTCCACGGAAAAACACACCTAGATGGTACAACACAGCACTGTGTTGTAGCTTCTGCTAGTTCCAAGTGAGGTAACTTGGGGACCATGTGAAATGCGATGCTTTCTGCAGGGGTTGTTTTTAACCTAAACAGTACAGCTAGGTAGAACTGTAGGCTACGTGGCATGACATGAGGAAACATGGCTGAGGACTTAACCTCATCCTTGATGACTGCCCATCTTCTGTAGCTGACCACTGGGCTTTGTGTACATGGCACAGGACACCTATCACCATTCCCCATAGCACTGGCTGAACTCAGAGCCTCCTGGAACAAGTGAAAAATCCCCACATTGTTTCCTTCCTAATTGCTAACAGGTTTCTGGAAGAGGCATCCTTTTCTTCTGAAAAGGGTTGAGGGGAGAGAAGGGGGGAAGGTTAGTGTTGAGTGCTTGGCTAATTTACAAAATCTCTTTGAATTACAATTTGAGAGCAGGCCTAAACAAACAAAATGAGGATTGGTTTGCATGTGAATAAATTATATTCAGGTCTCCAAAATTAACAGTCTTGTAGGAACTGTGAAAGCTTGACCTGTGTGCAATGTCCCTGCTGCCTATGTTAATGTTAGAAAGAACCAACCCTCCCCCGCCCTCCAAACATACCAAGGGGTGAAAAAAAAACCAAACAATTTTACTTAAAGCAGGCTTGTGCTGGGTATCTAACTTCCTTGTAAATGAATCTGGACAACTTCCCAGATAACATATCTGTCCCTCTAATTCCTATCTCAAGGATGAAGTTGTTCAGAGAAGAACTGAAGAGGACTGGTGAGTTATTCTCAGTGTTTATCAGGGTAGCACCTGGAGGTGATCTGATCTTCCCGCCTCCTCAAAAAAAATAAATCTGTCTTCCCTTGGCTAGCTCACAAATCTGCACTCAAACCCTTCTGTGCCAAACATGTGCAGGTGTACAGTATCTGTGTTACTACTGAGCCATCTGCAGCCTCCCCTGCATGGCAGTTGTTTTACTTTAGAGTTCCTTTCCTGAGCAAATGGAAGTCCACAGAGCAGTTTCAATAGCACAAATTAAGAAACTAATGCTTTCTCACAGTGAGATTAGCTTTGCCTTAGCTCATGTTGCAGGAACAGGAGATTTTCTCTCATCCTGAAATACATGACAGTCAGAGGAAGTGAAATTGCAGGATCCACGTGCACCTCTCGCACAGGGCATTCGTTGCACACAGTACCACTGAAGGAAGCAAATGCTAGCATTAATTTTCACCATAAGAGTTTTACTCAACCGGACAAAACATTGTAGTCTGACAGCGCAATGGAGGAGCTCAGCCCCAGATCAGACCTCCTCAGCAGAAAAAAAACCTGGCCTCATGGTCACATTGTGCATCTGCTGAGCATCATTCAGATAGATGGAGGCAATCCACCTTCCCACCCCTCTCCCCTAAAGCACCAGCTTCTCCCCAAACAAAACCATTCGGTATCTCTAGCCCCAGTAGATCACAGCATGCCCAGCACCAGTGTGAACAAACAGCGCAGACTCTCTGTAAGGGAAGGAAGGCAACAGTTTCTCCATGAAACCAGGAACATCACCATTTCCACTTCTTGCTTCAGCTGGTGCAACAGAAAAGAGCAACGTGCCCTACTGTTTTTCGTAAACCTCAAGGAGCTGCCAGCCAACATGCTGAGCTGGTGAAATTGATGGCTGACTAGATGAGCAAAAGTGCACTTTAGGGACCTCCCCATAGTCTGTCATTCACTAATGTTGCCCTCCCCTTGACTTCTGTGGGCTTCCTGGGAAGGCAGCTGTTCCCACACGTAGGTCTGCGGCTGTGTTGTGTTTGAGAGCGTGGGCACAGCTGTGAGTGCTGAACCAGAAACAGGTAGAGAACTTGTCCTAGTGCCAGCGGGAGACAGTATGGATGACATGTAATCTGGAAGCTTCCCAGATCATCTAGGCACTTCTACCTAGTGTGGCTTTGGACCCCCAAAGCTGTGTCTGGTTGACAGCAGGGATTCTACAAGCAAGGCATTCCTTAAAACAAGCAAACAAAAACATCAAGTTTCAGTGGACCAAGAAGATACATTGCGTAACATTTTCAGATAAATTCATTTTCTCAGAAGAAGGCAAGTGGAAACGTGCATCTCTTTGTTTCCTCATATTTCTTCAGCCCCACTGACTTAGCCAGCCCGTTAGATCATATCATTTGATGAAAACAGAGAAGTTTGAGACATAGAAATCTGTGTATCAGCAGGATAAATACGTCAGCTCAGACTTTTCTAGACCGAAGGCAGAAAGTTGAACATTTAAAAGTGAGTCACATAGCAAAGTGTGCTTTCACAAGGAGTCTGAAACTGCAAATAATCTGCAGAGCATAATATTTAAGATAAGGAGCAAAGTTATCAATGTGAGCTTAAATAGCATTGAGCAGTATACTGCACTAGTAGAAAATACTGCCTGTGTTTGCTTGGCCAGTGCCACTGATAAGCAGAGGAATTGGGCTTTTGCTCCCCCAAATGCCTACGAAGCACTGATTGCCTGCATCTCTTATAAAGCCACCAGTGTCTCCAGTTCCAAGGAGGCACTTAAGGTTTTTTTTTCAGTTCTAGCTTGTGTTCTTATTCCTTTTCACCTTTTTTTTTTCTTTTCTACTTTTATTTTAAGTGAGCTTCCTCTTGCACGGTTAGTGCCAAAATAGAACAAGAAAAGAAGAAGGAGGTTTCTGTAAGTGCATTTTTAAAGTTTTGGTGTGTGTTCCTTTTACTGAAAAGATTTACTAATCCCTCTGGAATGACAATGATTCAGAAACTAGCAGTTCAAAGTTATTCAAAGAAATAATTAGCAATCTTAGCCAGCTCTTTGAAAAAAAATCTGTTTAGGCCAAATCCTCTTGCTTAAAACTTTCTAGTGACTTATTGTATCTGCAGCTCAGACACAGCCTGACCTTGGATAGATATTCCATTCGCTGTTCCTCTCTACAGGCAAGTAATCATTAATCTAGCGTAAACATCAATATTTTTGTAAAATATAACCTCTCCCCAGCATTGCTTTATAACCCTGTGATTTACAAAGCCTTAAACTTAGTTAAAATGACCACATACGTAGTTTATGGCTTAATTTCATAGTTCTTTGCCCACAGCAGTCAGGTGTTATTCACACAGAACTTCTTAACTGTCCTTGGCTCTGACTCGACATGGCACACACCCTTTGCGAGGCAGGGATGCAAGAGTAAACATTTGGCAGGGGCAGATACCTTTCTGACCCTCTCCCTTTCTACATGGTCAAGGATTTCATTTTAGCCAAGGTGTTATATTCCTTCCAGTGAACCTGAACGTTTTGCTGTCTCACTGGCATCAATCTGGCAGTGTCTATGTGAATGATATCAGTGTCACTCTCACCTAGAGGAACTGTCTGTAAAAGTGAGCAGTGGCATCAGTTTCCAAACAGACTGAACGCTATGACTTGTCTTACATATAAAGCACTTTCCAACCTGACAGTTGTCAAAGTACCTGCATCCTGGTGTCTTATGTGGGTTTTGTTTTCATTTTCAAATGAACTTCAAAGCACTGATCTGCATGCATATTGTATGTAAAATCCTCACTGGAAAGGAGTCTTCCCTTCCAGCCTTGCTGTATTTCATGGGAGCTGGTCTGTCGCATGTACAGAAGAAACCAGCTTAGGTTCAACTATTTGATCCTTACTTGAGAAGTTTTCACTTTTTGAGTTCTATGGGTGGAAGACAGCCGTTCCTTTCTCCAGGGACTACAATTCTGTATCATAGAAAAGGCAGGAACTGAGAGTTTAGGAACATCTGGGAATCCAAAACATTATTTTAATATAAGAAGTGGTCAAATTAGCCAAAGAAACCCAGCTATGACAGATGTCAACCCCACTGATAAGTTTACAATTTTCTACCATACAGCACAGAGGAAGGCAAAGACTGACAAAAGAGCATTACTTTCCAAGCTAACGGCTTTTGAGATGAATGTCAGCTTCTTACCTTGTAATGAGACATATCTATAAATTCTTTATGCAAGAGGTTAATAGGAACTGGCAGTCTCTGAACTGTGCAGCTCATTCAGTGCTACAAAGAAGGAACCACAGGCAGCACATGGGCAGAAACGAGCCTAAGTGCCAGGAGTCAAAACTAGTATCCTCCACTACATGATTAGATGGCACATTTGATATATTCTGGAGCAGGAAGAATGACTGGTAGCTGTGTGGAGGTGGCCAGGTCTCACGTATAGTGAGATCAAGCTCTCTGGAACTGAGCTATCCTAATAGCTGCATATGTTTTTTAAGGAGTCACAGAAACCTGCAGCCAACAACAGTAATGAATTCAGGGGAGAGTTTAATGGAAATCTCAAGAAGGAATGTAATTAGATGAAGTCAATTAGGCTGCTTGGGGATTTCTAGCTGCTGTTGTTGCTATCTGGGAACCCTAATAGGACGATTAGGATTAACTGAAATCAGCCTGATTGATTAGGGCATATAAACCCTACATATGCCAAATTCCAGGGGGACAGTGTGCTGGAGCTTGAATCCATCTGGAGCTATGAGTCAGGAGGATGAGTTTACTCTGCTGGCCTTGGAGAAAGTGACAGATCAAGGCTAGATACATGCAGTATAAGCAAAGCCAAGTGGTGACACAAAAAGGCTGCTAGGGAGAGCAGTGATTTTATCTGTTGTGGCACTGTGTGTGAAGGCCATCCACTCTGTCCTCAGGAACTGAGACTAATACTAAGCAGATACTTTCTTTAAATAATAGTAATTGAAAGTAATGTGTATGCAACAAAAGGCATCTCCATCTTCTTTGTGCTGCTTTTTTGGCTCAAATCCTTACTCAGTATGACTGTGAAATTTCCCAGGATGTTGGGATCTTGTTATTTTTGCAGTTCTGTTACTTTCAGAGCCAAATTTGCAAGTGTGAATTTAAAAGTGCATGAAAAAAACTGTCAGTGAGTAAATCCTGATGTTTCTGTGTCATGGTGTCAGGCACACAAACGCTTATTTGCATACATTTAAAATCCAGTCCACACTGTGCATGGGAAATCCACCTGCAAACTGCTTAGAGGACAAGTGAGTTTTCTTGGCTGTATTTGCTGCAGAGAAAGAGCCTTATGGCCACTAAGGAGTTTCAGAAATAAAGGCTGAGGTAGGGATTTGCATAGGGGCAGACCAACCCTTCTACAGAGAAGCTGCTCCGAAGTAAGGTAAAGCAGTCCAGGCAGGAGCCCGAGGGATCTGATCCCAGTCATTACCACTCATGCGAGGGAGAGGATATGTCAAGGGTAGGGAACGTCTTGGGGGACATGCAATATGGTAACTCACTTTCAGCTAAGTGGAGAACAACAGCTTTAGCTGTACAGTTTAATAACAGGCTAGGCCACTTTGTGCACCGGCAGGGCTGTTAATGCACAGTAGTCAGCCTTTCATTGTTAGGAGAGGAACCCTGCGGTTCCCATTTGACAGCCAGCAGTAAAATTATTTTGCCAGTAACATTTCTCTTCAGCATGAGACAGTGGGGTTGCGCATTGCACTCATCCTGCCTGCAGCCCCTTGCACCTGCAGCTCCCTCCCTGCAAGACAGGAAGGTTCCCATGGGCTTGGCCGCCAGGGATTTTGCTTTTCTCCTGCAGCTCCCGAGCTATTCAGCTCTATTTGGGTGGCATACCCGCCTGTGTACCACGGCTGCCAGCTGTGGAGTGCTGTGCAGCATCCTGGAGTGCCTCCAATGGTATTTTGAACAATTAGTAACCAGCCCGGCATGATCATATCCTAATGAATTACTGAACTGTTTTCTTCTGGTTGAATACTGGACTAAATCCTGAAAGAAAGTGGACACCTGCAGATTGTATTGGCCAAGACTTGTCAGTGAGAATTTGCCTGTATTAGGACCACAGGACTTGCCTCAACCCTTTGCAAGCATGTACTATATTGAATTTAATATTGTTAACTTCTCTTGCCATTTCAGACTGCATGCTTCACACAAGCATCACACAGCAATTCAAAGAAACAGAGGTACTATCGTAATACTAAATGCCACAATCACTAAATAGCATATTTCAAAGTTAATTGTTGACCCATGAAGGCATTTTGCTTCCATTAACTGGGCTTTATTAGGAAATGATGGGGAGCAGGCGATTCTTCCAAGTACTGCTACCTTGCCCGTGTTACTAATAATCCAGTTCATGTATTCACAAAGCCAGTGTAAATCTTCCAAGAAAGAAACGCATCAGCAGAAGTAGATTTTTTTCAGTGAAGAAGTCCAAATTTATCCAATCTTTTTTGCTAGGTTTTCAACATCTGTATCAACATATTAATTTTTTGGGGTTGTAAAAATGCCACTGCAATCACTCTTGAAATCATTTTAATGAGAGCATTTGCTTAATTGAAAAATATTGTATATAATGTTTGCTGCAACAATCATAACATAAAATTTGGGAAAAAAATATGAAAATAAATCTCCTTTGAATTCAGTTCAGGAGGAATTATTTTGCTACTCCTCCCCACCCCCCAACATTTGAAGATCTTCCCATCCGTAACTGTTTCAGATCTGCAGGTCTGACTTTATGTTAGATATAACTGTACAGGTAATTCTTTCAACTAAACAGATCCCCCGTGACAGCAGATACTGATGTTTTTTCTCTTTCATAATAAACCAGTTATAATTGATTGGGGCATCTGCTAACAGAGACATTCCTCTTTGTGCTGATATTTTTTTGTGTGTGTGTGTCTATAATCCTTCTCATAATCTACTTTTCATGAAATTGTTTTATTGCACTTGGCTTACACAAAGAATTCATCTGTGTCTGGAATGGTTTATCGTTCACTTTTTTGTTCTAGTTTAAAAAACTAAAATCATCATATTTTATGTAGGCTTTTTTTTCCACAATGAATCCAAATATCCAGACAATTCTGGATAAGCATGAGATACAGCAGCCAGCACTTGCTTCTGTCGCTTGCTAGACCATTTCACAGCTTACTTCATTTGCTTTAAGATATCTATTCAATAGAAAGTCTGAGAGATTTGGGTGAAAAAAATAAGAATTGTTTATAATGGTGGCATTTGACCAAACAGGAGGGAGGAGGAGAGGGAATGTGAAAGTCAATAGTGAAATGGAAGCTGAAAATTCTTGAACAGATGTAGCAGGTGTAAACATGTTTCCTTATTTTGTTTCCTGGTTTTAACATCCTCCTACAAGACTTCCATGTGCTCAGAAAAAAAAAAAAAAAAAGGTTATATGTGCAGATGGTAAACTGCTAAAATGCCCAGAAGGTTCAAACTCATCTGTGCTTGTGAAGACAGGGAGAATTTGCCATCATCTGACTCACAGGTGTTTGGAGCGCTCTGCGTTAGAGGCAGGTTCTGCAGTGCTGCTCTGCTGAAGCAGATGCCTTGGGTCACATATTGGATGCGTGCAGGCTCTTTTTGTCCTGATGTCCAAGCAGCTAAGAACATTAGGAGAGCTCTCTGGAGCAAGGAGGTGGGGAGAGACTTTTTGGCATGTGGTCCACACAGTCATTACAAATTGAGGCTCTGGGCTGTTGCTGTCCCTGGGCTGCTGCTCTCTCTTCCTGACACATTGCGCTGCCTCGGGTCACTGCCTCGCTGCTTGCCTGCCCATTGTAGTTTTGATCATACATTCCCTTTTGGCATAGAACAATTATTTGCTGCGTTCTGTTAAGTCCTCTTCCTGTTTGTCCCTATTAGTCTATGGCCAGCACAGGAGCAAAAAGAAGCAGGTGTCTTAAACGCTTGGCTGGCGCGCTGGAATGGGGACACACCGGGGACAGCTCCGGCTGTGCAAGCACTGCTTACAGCGCTCTCTGCTCTGCCTCGCTCGGCAGAGGCAAGTGGTGAGAAAGCCTGGGGTCCGCCTCAGAAAGCTTGTTATTAATAATGAGCATACCTGTCAGGAATTGGATTTGGGGAGGTATGGTGGTATCACCTTCAGGTGAGTGAAGGATGGATGCTGCCTCGATGAGTTCACCCCCACTCTGCCCTACGGACTCCACTTAGGCCACCCGCCTGCCTCCACTGTGGGCATCCCCATCCCCATGATGTGAGGGGCTGAACACACTCGTGGGTCCCATCTGAGTCCATATCCTGACTCGGTGTGAATCAGTTATATTAGCCAAACACCTGGCCTTACACACACTGGCCAGCCTTCATCAGCATCCCTACAAATCTGTGGCAAAATCAAGGTGGGTCTGCCTGCACCATGTGAGGAGCAGGCGGCTCAATCCAAATCTAAGTGAGATATAAGCTGTGCTGAGGAAAAGAGAAGTAGTTGAGGTCCTCATTTTTTCCTTCCCACTGTGTCCCTCCAGTATTGCCAAGATCTACCAAATCCATCTGCTGAACTCATACACTAGGAAAGGGGATGACCAGCAAGGTGGCAAACTTTGTGAGTGATGCTACGTTATTTATGGTAGTAAAAACATGACACATGACAAAAACAAGGTCTCATGATACTGAGTAATTGGGTGACAAAATGAAGGAGGAAATGCAGAGTAGATACTTGCAGTGCCAACAGACAAAGCAGGCAACGTTGCATTCACAACTGGAGGTGCTGGACAGACTGTTACTGTACCAAAAGGATATCATGGAAGCTCTATGAAATCTAAATATATTTACGAAAATGTCTCAGAGGTGTTCAAAAAAGCAAATCAAATTTTATCAATTAGTATGGAAGGAGAAAAACCAAAAGCACTGCTGTGCACTAGTATAAATCTCTCTGATATGCCTGCATTCCATGTTGTTCAAATCTGATGCCCTCAACACAGCATATGAGAACTAGAGACAGGTTCTAAAATCTAAGAATTCTAAATTCTATAGTATCTGCCTGCAGTATGGAAAAGTGAGAGGGATATGGGAGAAGCCTATAAAATCATGAATGGCTCAGAGAAGGCAAATGGGGAATGATTGTAATTGACTCTCAGAACATAAGAAGTAGGAGCACTGGATGAAATTACTAGGTGATCTGTTCAAAACAAACAAAACAAGGGCTCTTCTTTACACCCTGCTTTGCTGGAGCCTGCCACTAATTGTCACAGGACGCTGCAATGTCAAGAACTGATACAGGTTCAAAAAGCAATTACACAAATTCATGGAAACAAAAATCTACCAAGGGCTATTAAAGATACCACATCTGGCTTGGGGAGCCACAGCTTGCTGGAGCTTGGGACAGTGTGCCAGGGAGCCATCACTGTGTGCTCAGCCTTCTCTTCTGCCATTCCCTAAGCATCAGCTGGTTTTTATGCAAAAGACAGGCTGTTGGGCTGGATGGACTTGTCTCAACCAGTATGGCTGTTCTTACGTTTGGATGCCAGGAAATCAATCTTTCTACATCCAGCCTGTCGGAAATGATGCCCTTTCTTTCATACAAGGACTTGGGTAAGATGATTTGTGAATTTGTTCTCTTGATTATTGTAATCACCTGTAATGGGATTTGAAGTCTGAGGCAATGCAGACGGTGCCCTGTGCAGAATGTGTTCATGCATCTGCAAGGCATGAGGAAAGACAGCAGATGCGTGTTTCAGTGGCTCCTAGCCCCCCCTTCCACACACCTCAGTCTTCAACGCCTAAGCAGACCAGAGTTCACCACATACCAGAAATCCAGCTCTCAGAAAGCTCAGAGATACACTCTGACATCCCACTTTTGTGGGACCACAGCTGACAGCTGAGGTTTGTGAGAGCCTAAGCAAAATCGCCAGTGAGCAAGGAAGCAGTTTTCTAAATGTAAGGGGGCTGTATGCCTGCTCTACCAACAGATATAGGCTAAGATCAGCATGCCTGGGTCTAACTGACCGCTTCTTGTGCTCAGCAGCTTTCTGAGGCTCTAAAACCAACACAAAACCAGTCTCAGACATCCTTCCCAACCAAGCCACGTGTCCCCTTTGCACTACGAGGTCCAACTTGAGCACAGGATAGCATTTTTTCACACTTTAATAGCAGCACAGCCACAGAGCCCTGGTACTGCATCTCACAGAACACTGAACTGCGTTCGGGACAGCCACATTAATCAGCGTTCCAGGGGAAATTATGTATGAACTAATGGGTCTCAGGTGCTGCTAGCTATAGTATGTGGCAGCTAAGGTTAACTCCAGCGTCTTCTGCCTTTTAAAGAGTGATATTCATGCCAGGACTGCTGTTGAATGTCATTATCATTGCCTGCGACTGTCCACCCTGGTTTGCAGGAGCGCCTGTGAGGATCACGCACCCATAAGGGCTTTGCCACTGGGTCTCAGCTGGGCTCTAAGCCCCCCCCGGGAGGGACGGAGCCCCCCTCGAGGACTGACACCTGCAGTTACTTTTATTCATTTACTTATTTATTAACGGACACGGCCACCGAGCCGCCCCACAGAAGGGCTCGCGGAGAGGTGGCGAGCGCTGAGGCGACCCCCGGGCGCCGCCCACCCCGCCGCTCCCGCCGGTCTCCCGGCAACGTCACTGCCCGCTCCCCGCCGCCCCTAGGGGGAGCCCGGCGGCCGTTGGCCGTGCGGCCGCCGCCAGCGGGAGAGCGGGGACGGCGGGCGCCATGAGGGCGGGCGGGGGGGCGGCCGGGTTTCACAGGCGGGACGCTGAGGAGGGCGGGCTGCGGGAAAGGGAGTTTTCCCATGGCTGATAAACAAGCATCCCAAAAAGCCTCGGAGGGGCAAAGCACATATATAGAGCAGCTCTGGTCTGGCATTATGAAAACACAGCTGTCACTGGCAAAAAGAGGCAAAGAAATCCCTTCTGCAGCTATTGAACTTTACAGCAAGAATCTTCAGTGTGTGTATATAACAAATTCATGTAGTGTTTCTGCAGGTGTTTTGATTTGGCTGCCCTGGTTCAGTCCATTCCTGCATCTCACCTCAGCAGCCTTGATCCAGCAGTGCTGCCTCCTTTTGCTGGTCTGAAGGCTGCTGCAGGGAAGTGCTCAGACGGTCTTGAGAAAGCTCCTTTCCACTGAACACAAAGCTTGTGAAGTACGTGTGACTACTGATGAAACACCAACATAACACGAGCTGGATTAGGCCAGCACTGGTGGTTTCTTGATCCTGCAGTTTAGAGAGCAATATTCAGCATTGTATTTTACCTGAGAAGTGCGAATTTGATTAAGTATACTCTTGCTTTAGCCCTGAGGAAAAGTGATCCCTTCTGCAATATTGCACTCTCTGCCATGCCTCTCTTACTCACCTGTCACACAGCTACCCCTATGGTGACTATAGAAGGGTACGAAAATTCCCTACCTTTGTGTCACAGATGATTGCGTCAGAATGCTTTCATTACAAACTCCAATTACAAACTCTGCTGATGAGCAGAGAAGTTATAAACAAGGTTTTCTTTCCATCCTCAGCCCCACTGCTGTTTTGAGAGTGCATCGTTACAATGATTGGGTAACATATTCATCCACAATGCTGAAATTAAACTTGACCTGTGTAATCATATCATAAATAGCAATTGGAGGGTGTATTTTTCTTCATCTGTCAACCACAGATCTCACTGAAAATGTGTTGGCGTCGGGAAAATAGTTGTTATTGGTGAGAAAGAGGGACTACTGGTAGAAAAGGTGTGCAGAACATCAAGGTGCACAGTTATCTTGTGCCTGAATAGACTGGTGTGAGGGTTATAAGAAGTTACCACGAAAGGCATTTATCATTAGGTAAAATTTCAAGCAACGGATCTGACTGATGCTAATCTCCAGTCTCTGTTTTTAACGTTTCTGCTTCCTACTTTGCTACACAGTTAACAAAATATTTGAAAAACAGAGCTTTGCAAAAATATCTTAGAACTATTTCATTTGGGTTAGGGAGAAGGAACATGAACTTTGGTGTATCCTCCTGCATGGTGAGTGTACCTCTTTTATTGTGGGAAGACTTCTACAGCAACCTACAGCAACTGTCAGCACTGGATAACTGCCCAGCTGCCCTCGCTCCTCAGTAAACAAGAGGAAGGGTAAAGCACCTTATTCCCTCTTGCACTCTTCCTAATGGCTACTGGCCTGTGAACTTGAAGTTATAGTACAGTATGTGATCTTTGCTTACTCCTTTTTATGTTGTTTATCCACACACACCCTGGAATGTCAAACTGCTTTTCTGACACCGTGTTTGCTTAGCAAAATACCCAGGGAAATACATTCGCATGTATTTGTCATTTGGGAGGCTGAAGACAAGTGCTTCAAATGAGGCTTTTGCAGCCAGTTTGGCATAACTTTGAAGAAGGTTAACTGGGTGGGCCTGCCCTTGTCAGAGTTTGAGAACCCCCTGTTTGTACACAGAATACGATATAGCTGTCCCATCTTACATGCTGCTCGAGTGGAGAGTATCATACAAGGTCAAACAATCCTCTGCAGAACTTAAGGGTAGAAAAGACATGAAAGTACAACAATTTAATAAAGTGTCGGAAGGAATAGCATTAAAAAAAAAAGTATACACCATGTAATAGCGCAATAGAAACCAAAACAAGAAACTTCTTGGCTTCTTTTATAATGTTTGCCTTCTCTGGCATAGAGTGAGACAGAACTGATCCATCCAGGTGGATTGGAAAGGTGCTTGCTAGAGGTTCATCACAAAATTGTGCCACATATCTATTGCTGAGGTATTTGTCCAGTAGTGTTAGTTTGAGAAAGAGTGAAAAACATACCGTGTGGTTTTTCACAGAATGGCCCAGGTTGGAAGGGACCTCAAGGATCATGTAGCTCCAATCCGTGTTCCACAGGCAGGGCCACCAACCTCCACATTTAATACTAGACCAGGCTGCCCAGGGCCCCATCCAACCTGGCCTTGAACACCTCCAGAGACGGGGCATCCACAGCCTCTTTGGGCAGCCTGTTCCACCACCTCACCACTCTCATAGTAAAGAACTTCCCCCTGACACCCAACCTAAATCTTCCCTCCTTCAACTTAAAACCATTTCCCCTTGTCCTGCCATTATCTACCCTTGAGAAGAGTTCTTTTCAGGGGATTCTTTTAATGTAACTCATGAGAAAGGCTAAAAGGCTATGCAAGATGAAACAGTGTTAGGAGACCGTGTCCCAACTTTTTGTGAGCTAACATCAACGAATAACAGATATTAAACACATTATTTGACCTGATATGTTATTGCAACAGAAAATGTAAAGCATATAAGGTATTATTCTAGGTAGCACCAAAAATTTAAAAAACAACACAAAAAAACCCCACTAAAAAATATTGTGGGTCATGCTAGATCAGCAACATGCTGACCATGCTGATTTCAAGTCTTTGTTACCTTTATAGCTGGAAAAAGTTCAGAATTTATGTTTCACTGGAAGTAGTTAAATATAAGGAAAAAGCATTTTTGAAATTTTCTGAAAAAGAAAGAAAATTTTAAAAACTGAATGTATGACTCAGAGATGAAAAGGGGTTTTTTTGAATTCCAGTGTTCTTTTAAAAAATATTGAGGCTAATTTCTATTTAGGGATTACTAGTAGTGACAGATAAAGATAATAATATCCACTTAGGATAACTGTCTTCTAGTTCAGAGTGTCTTCCATTTATGTTGTAATGCTCAAACTGTCAATATTATTTCATTACAACGTAAATAGGAGACATGAGTATTACAGTTATTTTGCTACTAGATAGCAAGAGTCTTTAGTGATATGACAGTAAAATTAAACCATTTTACAACTGTCACATTACCACATAGATAGTAATAATGCATACGCATGTCCTATAGCTATGAACACACACAGACATCGTGTAAAAAGGTTTCTCCAAACCTTAGCCATTACAGTAATGTTTAAATTAGCCTTTAAAATAGCATTCATATTTTTTTTAAGTGTCTAATAGTTGCATTTAGAAATAGCTTAAGCATAGGAAGTTTTATGGAAAACTTATTTTTTTCCCCCCAGAAATTTATCACCGGAATTTTTTGATAAAATACAGTCCCACTGCTTCTGTCTGTGTGTGTATTCTAAAACGAATCAATGGCTTTCCAAATTTTCCAGGCTGCCTCCTCAAGCAGCCCCAGCAGAAGTGTGGTTGAAAGGCTGCTGTCTCTGGTTATTTGTTTGCAGACCGTGAGAGATGGCCTGGTTGGCACAGCAGAGAGGCTTCCACTTCAGTTTGCAGGTTTGTCTGTGGAAGAAGGACGAGGAAAAAGTATGTGCCTGGCACAGATTTTCATCTTTTCCTAGGCATCAGCCAAGCCTCATTGAGCCCTAGGAAAGAATCAGTGGACTACCATTCCTGTATGTCCAGCTTTTCAAAACCAAAAATCAAATCCTACCTGTGCCCACAGTTTGTGTTTGACTTGTAAGACCACAGCATGATGGAAACTGTCTTCAAATCTCTCTAAGCTCTGGACTACTGCTGTTACCTTCTCTCAGTCACTTTGGTAATTTCACACTGAAAATAAAAAAAAACATTTTAATGTTTAAAATTTTCTAGAGAATTGATGTGTCTGGTCTTTAAAGTGGTGATTTTACATCTTTTTTAGAAAAATAATAAAAAAAAATTAAACATTTTCTAAAGCAAATGCTAATTCTTGTGTGGCCAGATTGCACCCACTAAGTAACAATGAACTTATTCATCATGGTTACCTTCCACAGATCTCCTTTAGAAGTAAGCTGTAAAGCAGAAATCTGCAAAATAAAGGTAAAAAATACCACCTCTCCATAATGAGATTTTACTGGAGACAGAGGATGCTCAGGAGTTCCCATCTTAGGTCAAGCAAAACTACATTACTGGCAAGCTGCATTCAGCACAGAATTATTTCTTCTTCCATGAATTATTTAGTGTACATACTGTCTTTTCAGAATAGATATGCACAGATCCAAACTAAACAGAGCTTCAGTCACTAGGGTCTCCAAGTAACACCACAATGCAAATGCTAAACAGTAATCATAAGGCTCTAACTACAGTCGGCTTCCCATTTGCTAGATGCAGATATTCAAACCTTCTGTTCCAGTGAACATGCTGGGCACAATACAACAGTACATCACAACACAAAGCAAATGATGAGCTGAGATTTGTTAGGTATGTAATGAAAGAGGGAAGGACACCGAAGGGGATGAATTTCAAGTGCAACCAATAAAAATAAGCTCCTTATGTAAGTATTTTGAATATATCCTGTGCTAGCAAGAGAAGAGATGATTTAAATGAAAAGTTAAGCCACTGCAGAACAAAACAAGCTGCAGACAGAGAAATTGTAACTTTATAGGCAAAATTGAATTCAGTTCCAGGAAAAAATGTGCACCAAACATAGCTGTCTTGACAACCCCATTCAAAGAGCTACTCAAGATGGGAGCTTTATGGAGCTGTGAATAAAAAGCCTGCTGAAATCATAAAAGCATCACTCTGAATCTAAGGTGAAAAAGCTCTAAATTACAATGACATGTCACAACCTGTCAATTTATTAGCAATGCTTCTAAATCAGGATTAGGAACAAAATATTAAAACCTTAAAAAAATGGCATAATTGAACTGTTCGGAAAAGGGAGAGAAAATATACACCATAGGGCTGGGGTTTCTAGGACTTTTGCTAATGAACTTCAGAAGGATGTAGACAATGAAGCAGATCACAAGCAGCTGATGGCAATTTTTAAAAACAGCACTTGATTTTGGGCATATGGGACTAGAAAAAAATTTTGCAGTGACTTTCCAAGGAAACATTTTAGCCAGGAGCAGCTAAGGAAAAGAACCAGAAAGTGCAAAATGCTATCATTAAATCAGAATTTTCCTTTCCCACGGGAGTGTGTTAATATTTTACTTCCGAGGCTGTGCCTGACTATAGCTGCTGGCAATAGGCAGCCGATGTAGTCTGATCTAATGCAGGGGGTCACTGCAGGCAGGAGGGTGTCCAAGCTGGATGCACACAGAGCCTGAGTAAGCAAAGACGTGGTGAGACTGTACCAGTCTCCTCATGGGCAGTAGTCACAGCTAGAGGGAGGGGATGATGGTAGTGACTGCTCTAAATTACACGTCTGTCCTCCTCTGGTGAGGTTGTGAATGTATCTCAACAGGCAAACAGGTAGTACAGGGCTAGTGGCTGCTTGTCTCTCCTATTGGCACGGTTCTGCTTTGCTGAAATGCTTCCGTCCATGCTGGCACCCATGTGTTTCCCCTCTCCAGCAAATGCCCTAAGTCCTTCACTAAAGAGTTATTCTCATGCTCTCTGACTCAGTGAATATTAACATTGCAAGCAAAGTGGAACAGATCCAAAAGGAGAGATTGAGGCAAAATGGCCTCATAAGGCAATCTCCTTGCATTTAGGATACACTTCTGTGGCTGTGGTTCAATGATACAGCAAGTCCGGTTCTGGTGCTCCTCCTGTGTGATCATACACAGCTCGTCTGGATTTGTACTCCAAGTGCTGACACTGGATTTGCACTAGCTCCAAAAATGTTGATGGGTTGTCTTCAACAACAGTTTTATGCTGACTGAGACTGGCTGTTGTCTTGCAGCCTGCAAAGGGTCACAGTGCAAGGATGAAGGCAGCGTAAAGATAAGCACAAGGCAGGTTCAGGAGAAATAAACTTGTCTGCTCCCTTCTGACTTGGATCACATTGGTACTTCTGGCACATGTACAGATTTGTACAAATCTATGGTTGATCCATGATTCAGATGTGGGAGTCACATTCTCAAATCTTCGCTATGAGAGTAATTGGAATAGAGAACAGTTATTGTAGAGTAGATTATTGAAGATACTTGCTCAAGCGGGAAGATCTTTTTTTCTGACCCTGATCAAGAGACTGTCAGATTATTGAAAAATGGAAGAAATTAACAACACACAATCCTGAGAACATTTACTCTGTGGGGAATCTTACTAGAACTTGTTGAACCATTTCCTTCAAAAACAGTTTTAAAAGAAAATGGATTTTTCTCTTGTTCAGAATACTTGTGTTTTCCTACAGAAACAAAAGAAAATTGGAAATCTCAAACTCCATTTTCTGCTGTGGACTGAGCTGAAGCTTGTGCTTCAGTTTGAATAGCACGTGCCTTTAACTGGATGTTCTATGCAGAGAGCTGGTTACTCTGTGTAGTGCTTGAAGAAAGCTTACCCCTCTCTCAAAGATTAAACCAATTATATACTTTTCACTGTACATTAACTAAGAAATAGTGGTCACAGCAAAAGGGCATTTCTTGAGGATTACTGGCTCACCAGGTGAGTGGATGCTCTGAGATTTCAGATTAAAAGTTGCAAGCCCATCTTCTTTCACAGGGAATTCCATTTAAATTACTTTATACTGAATTCAAAGGTTTTTCATGGCATTGAGTTCACTGATTATAGGTCCATGCCCCCAATTCACCATACTAGAAAAACAGCATTCAGTGGTCTCATCACTGTGGAAGTGTTACTGCTGTGAGTGTGACCAAAGATGCCCATTTATTCTGTTGGGCCATTTCAAAATTTTCAACTGGTTCACCTGCAGTAGTGAAGAATTTTCAGAGTTGTAGTTGTATGAAGTCATGTCAGACCATCTTTCCTGCTCAGAATCACAATCTATCACCTACATAAAGATGGGAAGAATGTGATAGGAAATGGACTTTTGGAAGGAATAAGAAAGTATATGGAAACCAGGGATGTGCCTGGCCTAAGAGATAGAAGAAACTTTGTGCTGAGTGAGTTGTGATGATAGGCCAAGGTAAAATAAAACTCTTTGAGTTTGTTTGCTTAAAAACAAAAAAGAAAATGCAACTGTTGGAAGTTTTTGCTGTTGAAAGTCCGAGATCTTTGCCTTGACTGAGCAGAGGTTACACTGTATGCTACCTGTGTTCCAGACAGTATAAAGCCGTGAGTGCCAGCCCCAGAGTTGCTGACAAAAGTAGTGCCTGTGCAGCTCAGTCAGGCCTGGCCAGGGGACCTGTTGGGCACAGCAAAAATGGGTTGGATCCAAAGCAGGAATACTGGAGTTACCTCTGTTGGGCAGGGAAGTGGCCCGACAGCTCCATCACACGCCTGCCTGTCATTGCTTAGCTGGGATGTTATTTTGCTCTTCAGTTCCTGCTTTATCTCCCTCTAGTACTTGTTAGCAAAACAAAAGCAGGATCAGGCCCTAAATTTATGGAAATTAAATGCTGTCAAATCTGTTTAATTCCTCTAGGACTTATTCACAACTTTATTATAGTTGCTTTGGAGGCTGATTTGTTCGGAAATAGTAGCATATTTTCTGCTCTCCCCATAGCACTTCTATACAAAAACTGATCTGACAGGGAAGAAGACTCTCTGATTGAACTAAGAAAACAAGCATTTAGACTGCTAAAATACACTACTGGAAATAAATTCAGTGCTATGCTTGAAGTCAGGAGTGAAACTTCATTGAAGATGGTGGGTGAGAAAGCTTCCCTTCCCTAGGAAAAGCTTAGAAATTACCTTCTTTATGGAATATGCTCACTGAAATCCCCAGGAGCCACACACGTATTCCTCACACTGCACATGTCTGGCAGCTCTGAGAGATGGGGGACCAAAGTTTTCCTACAGGATCAGGCTCTGTGGACAAGGTGGGTTATGATAAAACCGAGTGATTCAGAAAGTGACAGCAGAAACATCAGAGTAGCAGACAGAGGAAGTAGTGAGGACACACCAGAGCCAACAAGGAAAACCTTTGTAGCCTGACCCTGAGAAAAAGCAAAGAGGGAGCTAGCTTGAGTTATGGCTCAAAAGAAGCTTGGAAGTGTGAAAAGAGAAAGCACCGCCCATTGTTTTGACTCTTGCTGAGCCCAGAGTAACAGGACATTGTCTACATTCTTTTTAAATAAACAGAAGCACAGTGAAAAACCTAATTCACTCTCTCATCTGTTTGTTCTCCAAACAGAAACAACCTGAAGGGACCATGAATGTTGGCTAACCACCCCAGGTCAAAGAACTACATTAATAAAGGGAGCTTTTTCCTCGGAACTGATTTTGTCTATTCTTGCTTCTAGTAAAAGATTTTAATGCTGGTCTGTGATGCTATTGTCATTAGCATTGTCATAGCAACTGATAAACAAGGAGAAAGAGATGTGCAACAACTTTTTTTTTTTCTTTTTAACAGGCAGTCCAAATGTCTTACTAACAAGTAATTTGGTGACAGAATTCAGTAAAGCAGTTGCACAGTAAATGGGTTTATCTTTAAACATAATGCTCTTTTCCATTTTAACTGAGCATAAAATTGTATCTTTAAAGGATCGGTAAACAGGCAGGGCTTCATGCCTCTTGAGCAGATCCATGTGACATATGGTCTTTCCAAGCAAGTTTTATCGGCTGTGCACAGTAGCAGCAGCTCTGAGCTAACGTTCCTGTGAAAATAAGTAAGGCTTTATCCAAAACGGAAGAGGGGAGGAGAAATGCACCTTTGCCCCACTGCATAGATAAAACAACAACAACAAAACAAATGTATCTTAGGTCAAATTTACGCTGTTCCTCTATAAATGTAGCCGTGCTACCAGTAGCGAGTAACTTCAGCGCACACATACAGCAGGGCTTATGGGGTCTCTTGCTGGGTGGCTGTTGGAGCCATGGGGTGTCACTGGCAACTGTGGCTTAGCCTAAACCTTGCCAGTGTCACCAAGCCCCCAGTTCCCAATGTAGTTGTTATAGTGGGTTGCAAGGGGTACTGTGGAGCACACAGCCTCTGTGCTCCCAAACATCCTGCTTCATGCAGGTAAAGCGGCTGGGGACTGTTTACTTAGAAGCAGTGAAGGGCAGGATGAGCCTCATACACAAATACACAAGCCGTGTGTTTATTTTGGCACACAGATCTCAACAAATACTGGCTGAGAATTATTTTTGAGCTCTCTGTAACCTCCTTTGGGGACTGTTGCCACTGACTAGTGCTAGAAATAAGCCCTGTAAATTAACTGGTGCTGGCATTACAAATGGAGAAATAAGGCAAAAAATAATGGATTGTAAAACACTTCTGCTTTGAGAGGATTTTACTACAGTAGTTGTACACACACACAACGGGAATAAACAAACATGTTTATTTTCTGCATACGCATGCACATATTTATATTGGTATTGTTTATATTTACAATTATTTTTACATTTATGTATGCATATATATAATCACATTAAATAACAGGTAACATCACAGGAGAAATAGAATTACAAAGGAAAAAGTTGGAAAAAACATTACCTCTGGCTCCATTCCTCCACAGAAGGTATATTCTCAGAAAAGCTTTCAGTGTGCTTGAATAGCACTATAAGGCTTTTTTAGTAATGAGTGATTTCTCTCTTATTCTTGCAACAATGAGATAATTTGTAGGTTGAGTTCCTCAAGGCCTTCTCACCAACAAGAATGAATTCTCTCCATTTTGAAGTCTTTCACACTCCTGTCTCCCCTCCTGGCTGTGCCTTCCTTCTATCCCCGGTCATGTGTCAGTTTTACTCCAAATACTTTATGAAGTTCAGTGAGATTTTTGTTCTCGATTCCAGCTGAGATCTCTGAACAGCAGTTGAGCAAGATTTTTGGAACTGACACGAGGCTGAACATGAAGGACAAAGCCATAACCCACCTGTTTACTGTAGGCAGCAGATTGAAATGAACTTGCAGGCAAATTTTACAGTTGCAGCAATGTTTTGGTTATGGACAACTGCGATCCCAATGGGGCAGTTGGGGAAAAAGACTGGTTTAGGGAACATGTGGGTCTGAACTGAGACACTAACAGTGCAACCTGTGCATGGTCCCAAGTCCTGAAATTGTAGGGGAAGTGGCAGGTGAGATATACATTTGACTTGTGGACTGACACTGCATTTATGAAGAGCATCTGTCTGTATTAACAATAGGTGAAGAGTAGAAAATTACTCTTTTGCAATTCATACAGAAAGAGCAGGCAGATGCCCTACAGAAAAAAAAAAAAAAAAAAAAAAAAAAAAAAAAAAAAAAAACCAATACCAAAACATTAGGGTTTTGAAGATCTCCAAGGATGAAGACTGCATACCCTTTCTGGGCAACTTTTTTCAATATTCAACAATCCCTGCAGGAAATATATATATATATATAAATTTACAGGGAATTTCATGTATTTCAATTTGTTCCTATTGTATCTTGTCTTTTCAGTGGGTGCCTCTGAGAAGAGACTGGCTTCAGCTTCCATATCATCCCCCAGCAGGTGTTTATGCACATTGATGAAGTTGTCCAGAGCTTTTGCTCCTCCAGATTGAATAGTCCCAGCTCTCTCAGACTCTCCTTGTACCTTAGGTGCTGCAAGCCCTTAGTCATCCTTCCGGACCTTCACTGGACTTGCTGCAGTTTACCCAGGTCTCTTGTACTTGAGACACCAGAGCTGGACTCAGTGCTCCACGTTTGTCTCACCAGGGCTGAACAGAGAGAAATTACCTTATATGACCTGCTGGTAATGCTCTGCCTAGTGCAGCCCAGGAGGCTCTTGACCTTCTTTGCTTCAAGGGTGCATTGCTGGCCCATGGTTAGCTTGCTGCTCCCCAGGAATCTCAGAGCACTTTCTACAGTGTTGCTTTCCATCCAGCTGGCCTCAACCTTTCTTGGTACAAGAGGTTGTTCCTCCTCATGAGGAGGACATGGCATTTCCCTTTATTTAACTTCATGAGATTCCTGTTAGCTACTTCTCCAGTGTGTCAAGGTTCTTTTGAATGGATGCACAAGCATCTGGTCTAACAAACACTTTTCTCTGTTTTACAGCATCTGCAAATTTGCAGAGGATTTGCTCTGTTGAGTTGCCCAGGTCATTAATAAAGGTGTTAAACTCTGCTGGCCTCAGTATCTTCCCATGAGGTACACAGCTATGACTGGCCTCCAGCTGGACTTCATGATGACAGTCTGTTAAGCCCAGCAGTTCAGACAGTTTACAGTCCATCTCGCTGTCCATTCATTTAGTCTGCAACTCATTAATTTCTGGAATGTTATGTAGGTGACAATATGGGAGAGTGTGGTGAAAGTCTTGCCAAAGCTGAGATAAATCACATCCACTGTACTCCCCTCATACACCAACCCTGTCATCTCATCATTGAAATCAAACAGATTGGCCAAGCATGAGAAAACTTCAGTTAAAATCTTGCTGACTTGATTGGAGAGAGCTGAATAACATCTATGAAATAATTCATTTAATCAAAAAATCATAGAATCACCAAGGCTGGAAAAGACCTCCAAGATTTTCTAGTCCAACTGTCCACCTGTCACCAATATTTCTTACTAAACCATGTCTCTCATTACAATATCTAAACATTTTTTGAACACCTCCAGGGGCGGTGACTCCACCACCTCCCTGGGCAGCCTGTTCCAGTGCCTGACCATTTTTGCAGAGAAGTTTTTCGTAATGTCCAACCTGCATCTCCCCTGGTAAACTTGAGGCCATTCCTTCTATATTGTATTTGACTTCCCGATAAAAAAATATCCCTGAGCAAACTAAGTGTGGTTCTTCCAACCAGTGCATCTCATATCCTGTGGTTGGATCATGTCATTTGTGTGATTTCTTATAATGTTAATGTTATGTTCTAAACCTTAGCCATTCTTAGCGACTACTTACTTATATAATATGGTTTAGTTCCCTGATTCGTTTTAAGTGAATCTCATCAAAATTGGCTTTCATAGAATCACAGAATGCTTTGGGTTGGAAGGGAGCATAAAGATCATCCAGTTCCAATCCCCCTTGCATGGCACTAGATCAGGTTGTCCAGGGCCCCAGCCAACATGCTCTTGAGCACCTTCAGGGATGGAGCATCCACAGCTTCTTAAGGCAGCCTGTGCCATTGTCTCACCGTTCTCTGAGTAAAGAATTTTTTCTTAATACCTAATCCAAATCTACTCACTCTCAGTTCAAAGTCCTGTCATTACGCTCTCAAACACTGGTAAGCAGTGAATAAGCACAGTACTTCATGTATGTCAACATTTATTTATTTATTATTTTCTCAACTAGGAATTCAGGGTAACTAAGACATGGACTGAAAGCATTCACTCACAGTGAAAGCTAACACCACCAAGAAGTCTTGATATTTTAATGGAGATCAAATATTTAATAAAAAGGTCATAGCTTGAGGTTTTGTTTTGCTGTTCCTACAATCAAATTTGTCAAGGCACTGAAAATCATGGGGAGACTTTAGAACTTCTATGTTAATTCTTTCAGTGGATTACCTTTGTATCTGGTAGAATTAGCGCCCTGAAAGAAGAGAACAACTGATGGACTCCAGTTCCATTAGCTGCCCTGCTTCATGCCACTCTAGTGGCCCTGCTTGGTGGAGGCAGAACATCCAGGATCTAAGCTACAGCACTTTTTAGTTTTTCAACGTTTTCTGGAACTGAATATCAACTACCTTAGGCTGGATTAGGCAGGGAGGGGTAGAAACATATTTTGTATCTCCTAATTCTTGTTATCCTTGCAGTAGCTGTCAGTTTTAGTTTGTTCATCGATCATTCAGTAGAACAAGAGCAAGAAGATGAAGGACCAGTCACCCCTTGATGTTGTTAACAAGCTTGCTAGGCTTTGACAATTTGAATGAGAGATCTCCTGAAATTATGAGTGAAATTTTAAATGCCTCACAGAGCCATACCACAGAATTCTTTGCTGTCAAAGAACAGCAAAGGTAACATTTTTTAAATTTTATTTTTGCTTGATTCAGCACTCTCCTGTCAACAGATCAATCAGGTTTTTGGAAACATCTCTTTTATTGTGGACATGCTCAGTAACATTAACACAAGCATTAACAGTCAATTTACCTGCTGATGTTACTCTGGCACAGCATAGTAGTTCTGTCATTTGTGTGCACATTGTCAAATAGCAGGATAGTTTCAGAGTGGACTGAGCTGCTGTTTCCATATTGCTATCACCACCGGATTCAAGCTAATCATATTTTACAAACAATTCGATATGTGTTCTCTTTCCTGCCACTGACTGAGTGGTCCATGTAGATTTTAAGTGCTTTATTCCCACAAGAACAAATACCCCAGGGGCATGCCTTTATAATGGTTTTTACTACGATCACATCCTGACCTCAAGCAAACATTTTGCAAAGAGCATCTGTTAAGCCTTGACCCAGAAAAGAGACCTGTGCAGTGGGCAGTGCCACCCGGGCTCTTAAGAAAGAGCTGCAGCTCAGATCTACTGCCTGCCAGTGTGGCTCAGTACCTGCAGCAGCCCTCATGCCTGCCATGCTTGGCAAAGTCCATCACCCAAAGCACAGTGCCCAGGGTTTGTCTGCCTTTTGCTGTGACAGATGTGTTCCAGCAGCCTATGTGAGGGCTTCCCAAATTCTTTTTCAAGATACATCAAGGCATGTTTAATTTCTTCCCATACAGGTTTCTGCAGAGCAGAATGTAAACCACCTTTGCTCAGTTGACCGCAAATCCATTTTTAACGTAAAAATTTTGGTTTCACAACATAGATGTGTGTGGTGCCAAAAGCATTTTTATGTGAGTAACAGCCACGATAAATTTGATTCAAACAGAACAGGTATCTGTTTCTGAGCCAGAAGTCAAAAACAGATGTAACCGTGCAGCTTATGGCTAACTAGGCAATCCATCAGCACGTAGGCTTCAGCTCAGCAAAACATTTTGAGTACCAGCTTAACTTTAAGTGTATGTTTATATACGTAGATTTCAGTGGGGCAAGCACTTGTGCCTAGAGCTATGCGTGATTAAGTGCATCACTGAAAGAGTGTCATTAGGAAAAAAAAATGTAACTGTAGGAATTTGTCTAGGGATAAATGTAACAACAGCTCTGCCTTGGTTGGCTCTGTTCTTTTTGGCGGAGGACAATGTAAGCAAGATCTTTTTACTCTGCAATATTGATGGCATACCTTCACGCATATATGATAGCACATTCTTAGCATATTACATAGCTTAAAGCTGATCTTTTCAACAACTGTGATGGTGTTTTTCCAGTTTTACTCCTCAGAGTCTCCTAATAACAATAATACCAATCCTGTGTGTTCAAGCTATTTAAGGAAGAGGAACGTACACGGTGTCCTCATTTCTTATTCTGTTCTTCTCTGCTGCCCTTCATTGTCTGTACTCTTTTCCACGCTCAGGAGTGAGCCTGCTTTCTGACAGAGTTTCAGCATATTCCTCTGTCACACAATCTTCTGCTTTGAGCTCTTTTGTTCTAATACTCCTGACATTTAAGCTTGGGCACTTTAAAGGTTCTTTCTCTTTACTTTCTTCTATGATTTATTGATTACTTCCAGCTTCTGTTTCCCTAAGCGCATTTCTTTTCATGTTTTCTCACCCTTCCCACTTCTTGCTATTTCATCTCTCGATACAAATAATGCTTCACAATTCCGATTTTAAAGCCACCACCACACAAGCTTTTCTCCCATTGGTTTGGCGTAGCGGTGCTTTTTTTACACACGGAGGCCCAAAGGCATTGTAAATGATTACAGGAGTCATTGTTGCTGATGAATGTATGGCAGCCACACATTTACAAAGAGCCTGCTGAGCCGCATTGTCCTTGCGAGTGGTCCCAGCAGAAGTCATAGGCACTACTCACATATCAAGGGGCTGCTCCGTGTGGGAAAGTGACACTGGGACTCAAGTCAGCATTGTACGCAGTGGAGCCTCCTTCCTAAAAGCTGAGCTCAGCCGGCCCCTCAAGCCTTACTTACTACCAGTGTAATTTTGAAAATGCCGGATGGACGAGCTGAGAATGGCAGCACATTACCACTGTGTAACCAAACCCTGTGCATGGTGTTGAGTAGTCTTCCTCCTCTGTCTCCTCCTTTTTTATGGGAAAGGATGCATGTCTGTCTCATAAATACCCATGTTCCCGTCCTGGACTGAGGGGTATAGCGTGCCTTTTCACCTCTTCTCCATGCCCAAGGTAGTACAAGAATTTGCTGCTGTACGTGTAGTACAGCGAGATGCAGAAATCCAGCTGCAGTCAATTGGAAGTTTGCATATGGGGCATTAAGGGGCAAATTACCCCAAGGTAACATCTTGAGTCTGTGAAGAGCAGTGCTGTGTGTGGCTGGGCACTTCTGCTGCAGGTTGCCCGCCTTCAGCCCAAGCACAGGGAGTCTAAAGAGTAGATTGTAACCAATACTTGCATATAAAGCTTGCATATAAAGCATGCCGTAGTCAATTAGCTAGTGATTTTTCTGTCAGTCAGGATTGTCTGCATATGAAGATATCAAGGAAACAGAAAATGATTGAACTCAGCTGAAAATGTGCCTTCTGCACGTGTCCCAAAGTAAATAAGGATGTTTTACTAGCAAAAAAGAACATTGCTCTTTACATTTTACCATTTCAATACAGATGAAGAATTAAATTGCCAATAAAATTTTATGAGAAAGGAAACTCTTGTTAGAAGTTTTATCTCAGAGTATTGATTTTGCTACTGTGAAGAAAATTGCTCTCTAAAAGTTAATAAATAAGAGTGAGCAAGGATAGACTTTGAATTGTTTGATTTAATTTAAAATCATCTAACACAAAGTGTTGGTAAGGTTATGTTTTAAAGGAAATAGGTATCTTGCTGGTCTTCCTACATTCGACTCAACTATTTAAATGCTGAAAAGATGGTCTTAGGCATATCTTAGTCAATTAACACAGCTTCTTATTAGTCTGTGAATAAATATGACTAAACTATTGGCCCCGGTTTCTCTCTCAGAATATATGATGCACATACCAGAATGACATTAGTGTGGTTCGTTTTACATACAGCACACCACAGGGGTCTGTTGTCCTTGAGGCTCGTGCTAGGTTTTACTTTACATTAAAAACTCAGCCAAAAAATGATTCAGCCTGAAACAGAGATTTCTAAATAGTAATAGCTGGGCTTTCACTAATGCCAGAAATTTGGCAGTTATGCTTCTGGTAAGAAAATGGGTTTTCCCAATAATAAATATGAATATGAAATGCTGTCACTGTTTTTGTACACATATATTTACGCACATGTATGTTATGCACAGGAATACTGTACACATGTACTTGCCTTTATTTTAGAAAATCACACAGTGAAGTCTTTTAATGAATCTGAAACTGAATCGTGTTGGCTTCTTTTTCTTTTTAGAAGTGGGAATAATATTAGTGGCTAAAAAATATTTCGGAGAGAGCATGCATTTCTCCCCTCTGAGTCTCCAAATAAGACGAAACACATAAAAAAAAAAAGTCAAAATATGTCAAGGTGATGTGTTTGCCTGCTATAAGATGAATTTTAACTTCTTCACAGAAGCTGTGAGTTTGATTCTTCCAGGTTGCCTGGAGAATTACCCCTAGGCAGCCGGAGACATGCTTCCTTTTTCCAGGACTCCCACATGATCCATGGGACACAGTGCTCTGCCAGCTCCTGGGGCACAGCACAAGTGAGGGATTCTGCTCTGGACCCCCGCGTGGCAGAGTGATGCTCTGACATGGGTTTTAACGGTGTTATCCTCAGATGAATTCAGTTGAGGCAAGCTCAGGAGCTAACAAGCATTAGTAAATCTCCCAGTGAATGACCTGGTAGTTTGTGTGTGTGTGTGTACGTGTGTCCTTCTTTACTATTTAATTTTATTTCAGGAGTGGCCACTGTCTTGTGCTGTTGTGGCTTTGTTTCATAATCTCCTCACGGATGCATGCCAGCTGCTGGATACTCAGGAGAAGACAGTCACTTGGGCACTTTCCCGTAAGCCATGTCCCCAAGTAAGTTCTCACAGACAGAAAAGAAATTCAGGACAACAAAAGATATCATTGAAAAGGTTCTTTTAGACTAAAAATTTGGTGGAGATTAAAATAGGGCAAAAGTTCAAAGGAGAACGAGCCACTGCCAAACGACCAAGAATCTTGGCAAAAAGGAAGGAAAAGAAACATTGGTTTAAAAGGCAAGTAACCATGGCAAGGCAACAGCTCAATGCTAGAATCTGGTTAAGAAGTAATATCACACAGAGCTGTGATTGTTTATTCAAGGCTAGCCCATGAGAGAACAGTTGTCTCCAATGAGTGTTCTCACAGCTTGGATCCAAAATTATAACTGCATTTTTTAAGGCATCCAGCACTTCTTCACAACCCATTTGCTGTTAGACAAAAGGAAAAGAAAATACGTTTATTCTTAGTGTCCCTTGTGTGTTTAAGGCACAGCTTTACATATGGAAAGGCATTTCGTGTCAGCTGTTGGACTGGTATCATGCTATTCTGCAGCAGTTGCCAATGGAAACTGTTGATACATTTTCAGTACCTTTTCCAAGCTTCAGAAACTGGGAGCAGTGTATGGTTTAGGGGCATCTTGTTTGCGAAGGGTTTTGGAGGGTGAGAGGTTTTGCATATCTGAGTTGCATTACTGCAGTTGCAATACAAAGCACATAATAGACTGTAGGAGCTAACAGTTGTGGAATTAAGTTTAGGCATGAATTAAAAATAATGGCAGCTTTGGTACAAGTAATCATTTACTAAAGATGTATTTTGGCTATTGGCAAACTCACAGCGTATGCGCACATCCATACACCTGCTTAAGTTGTGCACCTGTTGTCCTACAAATAAATCAAAAGGGAAAAATTGAAGCTTCCAATATTCCACTATAAATAAAAGATGATTAATGTCATTACAGGGACAGACAGGTATTGGCAGCACATAGAAAGAATGGAAGATTGTCATCTCATTTGTGCTTTTGTTTCCACGTCTAGATGAGCTTGGAATACATATACAGTGCTAGAGGGCACAGCTGCAGCCTAGCAGATGATAGAGAGCAGGTCAAAATCATCTCTCATCGTAAGTCAAAAGGACCTCAACCATTGCACGGTTTTTCATGGAAATGAGCAGAACTTTTTCCAAAAATGGAATGAATTCATCCCTTATGCCATTTTATTGCTTAGATAGTCTTTTGCTAAATTAAGACACCATGGTCTGTATGGAGTTTGTGTGGAGAGCAGATAGGCAAGTCTTAGCACTTTGAGGAACTGCACTGACTTCTCAGCTATTCTTTGAAGACCTACAGTTCTCTTTTTTGGAATAGCCATGCATGTCCTTAAAAAAAAATCTTCCAGGCTAAGATGTAATTCAGCACATTTCACAGAGTCACAGAACCATTAAGGTTGGAAAGATCGCTAAGATCATCTAGTCCAACCATCAACCCATGGCTGTGACCCTTCTAGATCATGTCACTCAGTGTGACATTTACCCTTTTCTTGAAAACTTCCAGGGATGGTAACTCTGCCACCTTCCTGGAAAGTCTGTTCTAATACCTCACCATGCTTCTGAGAAGAAATCTTTCCAGATATCCAGCTTGAAACTCCCGTGGCACAACTTGAGGCCATTACCTCTTGTCCTATCACTAGTTACCTGGGAAAAGAGGCCAGTCTCCACCTCACTACAACCTCCTTTCAGGTAGTTGTAGAGTGATGAATTCTCCCCTGAGCCTCCTCTTCTGCACTTTGCAGAATCGTGTACATGTGCAAAGGGCAGCTTTGAAAGCTGCTGGAGTCTTTGGTCTCTTCAAGTCAATAGGGTCCATGACAATCCCTGTGTAAATAACTTCAGTGTTTCCTGTTAACTCACAACCTAATTAGAATCTAGGTAATAGAAGGATGATATCTTTGACCTTTCCTACATCAGAACTGGCTATACTGGCTGCCAAATTGATAAAGATATCTTTGTTCTTAAAGTAGAGGCTTGGATTTTAGAAGGTAAAGCTACATTTCCTTTTCACCTCTCCTTCCAACAAATGCATGTCTTCGCCCTCATCACAGCAGCTACAGCAGCTAGCTATCTGCCAAATTGCCTTATCCAGGATCAGGCTCTCCAGAATGCTGAGAATGGCAGTCAAGAAAATCAGCTCTATATCAGTGTCACTCCTTGTTTTATGGGGAAAGTCTGCTGTTCTGAGGTACAATTTATTTCAATGTGTTCCATAAATACTATGGAATCTGATGAGTGTTTTCTCCCACTCTTGAGTAAATGTGACATACATTAGGGAGAGATAGCTCCGGTGCTGAGAGATAGATGGTTCTGTGCCTAATATGACTTCATTTTGTCTATACCTTTGCATTTCCAGAGAGTCCCCAGCTGCCACTCTATCATGGCAAACTGCTACAGCACTTTACAGAGATGTACACAGTCTTCTCTTCCATTTGTTTCCCAATCAAAATGAAATCCCTCTGAACAGGAATCCTCCTTCAGACTTTTCATGTTGAGAAATCGTAACCTTACCTTTTAATGTTCTGGATCCCACTCACACTGTGGCAATTTCTTATTGTCAGACCCTGTCTTTGCACCCCTGGCACATCAGTGGAGTTGCATGGAAGAAGAGTATTTGGAACAGAGTTTGGTCTTCAGGAGCACAGAGGAATGACACTGATTTTTATTATTAGATATTCAGTCAGGAGCGCAGAACACAAATGGCCACATCTTACAGAATCCTAGAATGGTTTGAGTTGGAAAGGAGCTTAAAGACAACTTCCTTGACAACTTTCCCCATCACCACCAGCATCAGAAAATCACTGTACTTGATGCTATATGAGCAAATATTGCTTTCATTTGAATTATTATTATTTTTTTAATTCTAACTCATTTCATTCACTCTTTCTTTTGGGCAAAACCAGATGAAGAACTGGGAATTAAAAGGAGAATTTCCTGTCATTATGTTCCAGTGATGGTAACACTTCAGCAAGGAAGGACTGTGTTGTACTTCTGGCTAAAACATGTCAAGTCACTTGATAGCAAGATGATATAATTTGGTCCTCAAGCATGAGAAGATGAAGTGTCCACACTGGAAGGGTCTGAAAATTGGACTCCTCAGATAATTCAGTTCCTCAACTTCAACAGGTTCTTCTCCAGACATAAACAAATATATAGAGATTTTTATTTTAAATATATGCAATTTGTCATATATAGGAAAATGTCCATAAAAATGACAAACAAGCCACATGGTAGCATTCTGAAAGCAGATGTCTATTTCCAGGTAGCAGAATATGAAAGTACCTTAATGAAGGTTGTAGGATGTCTTTCTTTTCCCTAAACAAATAATTTTCCTTGATTTTGGTCTCAATTTCTAGAAAAAGAGTGAAATACTATAGTTGAACTTTGCCCATATGCTTAGGTTTGGATGGTAAGAGGAAAAGTTTTTTGTTCAGTAATTCAGTTCAAACTGTTAAATTTTGGTAAAGTTATGAACAAAAGGAAGTAAGGTGTTGCAGTAGAAACTGCAGCTGGTATGGCCCTCTAAAGCAGAGTTATCCTCATGCAGGATGGATATCTATGTCTGCAGTATGGACTGCAGAATAGCCTGTCTAATAGAGATGTCAGAGCCTGCAGGGGAAGGTGCTGGCTGCTGCCTTATGAGAAAAAGAACAGCCAAGAGTCAGAGTTTGGGTGTGGGCAATACGATATCGCAGAAAGTGAATTAGACACTTCCTCTGAGCCTTGGATGAACTAAAGAATCTGAGGTGACATAAGAAGTAGAGCCTTGGCAGCGAGTCCATAGGCATCTTGATGTTCAGCCCTGCCCTAGACAATGAGTAAACCTTTCTTTGCAGAGTAGGATTTTCATGTGAGCATTAGAATTTCTCCATCGAATCAATTCCTGAGTAAATTCAAAAAGGTTGAAAGTGTGAACCAACTGGAGAAGCTACAGAATCGCCTGTGTTAAGTGAGATTACCATGGCAGAATCCCACATGAGAGTGTCAATTTTCTCCTGCTATAAAGTATGCTGCCCAGCTAGTACGTGCTTCCTTATGAAGTCTCTGAAAAGGGTGCTGTTAGATAACACAGATCTGCCAATTTCTTTATGCTTAGATCAGTGGTAGACTGAAGACAGGGATTACTACATGATCTTTGAGGTTCCTTCCAACCCAGGCCATTCTATGATTACGACATAGACAAATGTCTTGTCAGGGTCATGAACTAACCCACACAGATTAATTTCTTTTTTTTCAGAGTTCTTGTGTTTGCTTTTTTATCAGTCAGTCAGTGTGAGCAGCTAGCAGGCTCTCATTTTGTCTTTGAAGAATGCAACCTTTTAGGTGATGCAAACAGTGTTAGGAACTTGGCATAGTTATAGGATAAAATCTTTAAAACAGAATGTCTATGCTTTGTGCAAATGCAAACAAATGCCCATAGTTGGGTAGGGACAAAGGATGAAGGAAGTGCTAGTATGGAAACACTGCTCCAGGACAATTGCCAGGGAAGCTTACAAGTACTGGCTGGAGTCTATGTAGAGCTGAGGGAGGATAAAACATGATGGTACATGACGGCATATTGCACAAAATGTCCAAGAAAAAAACAAATGAGCAAAGACAAAAGTGAACAGAGAAGCTAGAATAAAAGAGAACTGTCGGAGAAAGGAGCAGCAAGCAGCAGCAAGGTGGCAGAGGCACAGCACTTAATCAAAAATAAAGAGATGAAAGTGTCCAGGAGGGAAATATTTTAGCACTGTAGCAGGATAAGCTTGCAGACAAACACTATTTACTTCCTTGGACAGAAGTAAGTCCTCATGCTTTACACAACAAACAAAGCTCTGGTAGCGCCTCTTATGTCAGCTCACCCAGCTTTCTCCATGTAACCACCCAGGAGGAGGGTGCTTGGGAGCATTTCCATGGGACAAAATTCCAGGCCAGGGATGTAACTTGAGGCATTTCTTGGTACTCTTCAAAAGTTTAACCTCCACTTCTTTCTTTTTTTTTTTTTTCTTTTTTTTTTTTCTTTTCCCCCTGTAGTGGCACAGGGATTGCTCATGTCACCAGTCAGAGCTCAGGCTCGCAGTCCTGGGTTGAAACTGTAGGGTAAATCCACACCAAATGTTCATACTGTCATAACAGCACTGGTGGGCATGGAAAGTTTTTTACCTCTTTCTTTCTTGGAAAGTTTTGGTGAGTAAGGTCTAGAAACAAGAATGACATGCAGGGATGAGGAAGGAGATGTAGCAGGGGATGGTCAGAAGAAACAACTTATTTCAAACAGCTGTGTTGTGCACGTGTCATGACTCATCAGGAAGTGAATCTGCATTGGAAACTGAAGAGCAAAGGAAAAGTCATGACAGGTTTTTATTTGGATTCACAGTGACTTTTCTCAGTCTTTTTGGACTTGGCTTCCTGCAGTGATGGGACTGGTCAAGGCATTTTTAATTAAGTAACCATTCCAGCTAAAGCTGTTAGTAATAAGCAAGCTGTCTGGCTTACGTGAGTGGGGATCAGTCAGCCTGTTCACCAGTTCAGATGTGCTCAGCTCCGGATGGTAGCAGTTGTTCTGATCAGATGTTGCAGTGGTGGTGTCTGCAAGCTTGGAAATCTTGGCATAGTTTTCCTTGGCCATGGGTCCACGTTGTAAGGAAGAAGGACGAGTCCTCATTAAGGAGTTTCCTTGGAAATCTCTGCAGAGACCAGAAAAGCATAGATATAAATCCTACAAATTGGTCAACTTGCTGCTCACAAAGCAAGTCATCACAACCCTGTCACAGAAACAAGGGATCATCCCATGCAGGATCTCCAAGCACCTTCTGGTGAAGGGAAAGAAAGTGCCTGACAGTCACTTGCCGTTACCATCTGGTTTCTGTGGGAGTCCCTTTGTGCTCTAAGAAGCCATTATAACAAATGACAAAGATCATGCCACTTTAATTTACGCAACAAGAAAAGATGTAGAATTTTGAGGAAAATATATAGGAAATATATAGGAAAAAAAATCCATCTCCCTCAGTGAAAGCTGAGTATGGAAACCTATAATCAATCAGTGATATCCAGAATGGTAAAAACCCATCTTTGAAAGAGAAGGAAGAGGTTTGAGTTGAATTTTCATTCAGTCACTAAGGACTGCTTTATACCTAGTATGGAATTCCTTTAAATAGGGTCTGGTCTTGCTCCCCCAACATACCAGAGCAATATTCCATTCAGTTGATAAGTGCAAGATCAAGCTCTTAACTCCTCTAGATCCAGATATTTTAAGGATTTTTAATTTAGTAGTTTCATCTGAATAAAGAATAAATATTATTTTTTCCACTGCAGTAAACAGAAAGTAATTGTGCCAAAATTCCTGCTACTGTGTGAATGTGGAAAACCTGATAGTTTCTTCAGCTATATTATTCGGACAGCTTCTGGCTTGCTGTGGTTTCTTCCCACTGAAGATATACAGCCCTTTGAAATGTGAGTTGCAGGAGAACTGCTAATTAATACATATGCCAAATGTAGTGCTGTAACTAAGGAAGATGCTATGACATGGCTAAGATACTTGTTCTCTTGAACTTAGGTACTTCAGTTAAGTATGAAATACAGCATTCACTATTGGGACAGTGGTGGGGAAGAGAAGAAACTTTCAGGTGATTTAGATGCTGGGAACTATACTGTGAGCTAAATTGGCTCTGTCAATACAAATCTATGTAACCATTTTTGTCAAATAGGGAATAATCCCAGGTTTGAGGTTCTTTGTTCCTGGAATGCAGATAAATGCATGCCATTCTCTCCCCCTCCCGCCTCCACCCAGACCCAAAAGTGGATTCAAAACTGGCAACTCTCATGATACTTTTTTTGTTCTTCATTCATAAATAATATGGCTAATATTGAGTCAGAGAGAGAAAAGATGATAGTAAATACCGTGTTTTGTCAAATGAACCCCTCCTCTTCCCCTCTAGCTTTCTATTTTAAATTACTTGGGCCCAGTTTCACTGAAAAGGGTAAAACCCTGAGCCTAAAGAAAAACCAAAAAGTAACTTTAGTCCCTTCACCCTTGGACTGCAGATGTTAAGAGTGGAGGGCCCATGCCCTGGTGCCCATCTCACAACAGCTTACTGTTGTGAGAAGTACAGCCGCCTTGCTGGGGGAGCTTAGTAAGGTGGGGGGACACATCACCTCGCAGTGGCATCTTGCTCTGACAGGTGGTCTTAGCCTCTGAGTCCTACAGCTGTGCAGGTGGGACCATCCTGTCTCTGTGTCCCCATGCTGACAGCAGGGTTTGGTTCAGCTGTTGTGTGGAGGTGTGGAGCTAGCAGTCATCTCTGCTGAATCATAGAATCGTAGAATCACCAAGGTTGAAAAAGATCTTAAAGATCATCTAGTCCAATCGTTCATCTACCACCAATATTCCCCAATAATACCTCCAGGGACAGTCATTCTATCACTAGCTGGGCAGCTCATTCCAGCACCTTACCACTCTTCCAGAGAAGAAGTTTTTCCTGGCAAACAACCTGAACTTCCCCTGGTGCAAATTGATGCCATTCCCTCTCATCCTATCACCAGAAACCTGGAAGAAGAGGACAGCTTCCAGCTTGCCACAACCTCCTTTCAAGCAGTTGCAAAGAGCTGTAATATCTCCCCTGAGCCTCCTCTTCTCCAGATTAAACAATCCCATTTCCCTCTGCCACTCCTCATAAGACTTGTGCTCCAGACCCCTCACCAGCCTTGTTGCCTTTCTCTGGACACTAGAGAAGGCTCTAGAGCCTCAACATCCTTCTTGTAGTCAGGGGCCCAAAAGTGAACGCAACCCTTCAAAGTGCAGCCTTACCAGAGCTGAGTACAAGGGGTGAAACACATCCCTAGTTCTGCTGGTAACAATCTTTCTGATACAAGTCAAAATGTCATTATTTCTGATACAAGCTATTGGCTTTCTTGGCCACCTTGGCACACTGCTTGCTCACTTTCAGACAAATGTTGACCAACACCCCCAAGTCCATTTCCTCCACACAGACTTCCAGACACTCTGTCCCAAACCTGTAGCACAGCCTAGGGTTGTTGTGACCAAAGTGACTCAGCACTTGGTCTTGTTGAACTTCATCCCATTGGCCTCAGACGAGTGATCCAGCCTGTCCAGATCCCTCTGAAGGGCTTTCTTACCCTCAGGCAGATTAATACTTCCTCTCAACTTCATGTCATCTGTAAACTTCCTGAAGGTCCCCTTGTCCAGGTGATCAATGAAGATAGTAAATAGGACAGGCCCCAGTACCAACCCCTGAGCAACACCACTCATGGGCAGTTGCCAGCTAGATTTAACCTCATTCACCACCACTCCCTCCGGCCAGTTTTTTGCCCAGCAAAGAATGTACCTGTCCAAGCCATGGGCTGCCAGCTTCTCCAGGAGAATACTGTGACAGACAGTGTCAAAGGCTTTGCTGAGGTCTAGTTAAACTATGCCAACAGTACCCACATCCTAAATCATGCTGGTCTAGTTCTCTCTCCCTCACACAATAAATGGATTGATAGATTGAGATTTAATTAAAAATGATCAGCTACTGTAAGGACAAGCTTTTTTTTTCCCACTTTTTTTTTTCCCCTAGGCACTCAGTTTACATGTTTACTGTGCTAAAAACAGTTACGAGCAATCTGGATAGCCCTCTGTTAGCTGTGATGAAAACATTCTTCAGCATCTCTGATGGTGCCTGCCACTGACAAGCCTGAGAAACACTGTAGTTAAATGGAGAATGAGCCTGGCTTTCTAAAAATCATATGGTGAAGACCTGATGCTGTCTTTCTCCTGGGGTCAGTGTAGTGCATCACCCCTGGCAGGACCTGGCTGGCACTGGTGTCCCTTTGGGGATTCCCATGGACACCATCACCATGTGCCTCTCAGAGATCTGGTAAGAGATACAGATGTGGCTGGCCCAAAGCTCCCCACTGGGGCTTGATGCTCCTGACTGCCACATCAGCCAGGAGGAGGAATGGCACACATAATGCTTTACCATGCCTGGCCTTCAGTGAACCTGGGCATACAAAAACAAGCCTGCATCCAGCACAGTGCTACAGCCACAGCTAGTTCCCCTTAAGATAATGCCACCCTTCAGGGCACACCAATGCCCCCTATTCCAGCAGCAGCAGCAGCTATGAAAGCCCTTTCCAGGCTCTCCACTGCCCATTCCCTGGTGCCACTCCTATTCAGCCATTCACTGCCCTCCGTCTCTTGCCAGCCAGGAGCCACAGGTCAGCCTACAAAAATCCTCAGGGGCCAAAGGAAACCGCTCCAGTGGGGCTGACAGCAGAGAGGATGCTTATTTCTCCTACCCTGTAAGAAAGCAGCCATGCATCCCCTGCTGCTCTGCAAGTCCTGGTTTGTTCTTTTGATGGTGTAAAAACTGTCCTTCCTTTCCATCTCACACACAACATGAACATAGACATGAACAGAAACCTCTACTTAATCTCATTGTTAGGACTTTTTTTTCTTCCTTTCAGGTGCTAGTGAGCTGTAGTGAATCAGAAGATCCCCAAAGCAAAGCTGCCTCATTACCAATTTTGAAAATGCCCCTGTCCATCATTATCAAATATCCTAAATACCCGTGTTCAGCAACATTCGGCCAGTACTTAGATTATGAGTCACTGGGTAATTTAGCCCTGCGAGGGAGATTGTAAGCCTTTCCCCTCCGCTCTTTTCCAGAGAGGAGATGCCAGTGGGGGACCTTCATTAATATTCACTGTAACGTACATCTGTTTGCCCCCTCAGCCACTGCATGAAAACAAGGGAGAGGGGGAGAGCAGAGGGAGTGCTTCAGAACGTTTTGCAGCTCAGGCAATGATGCTCCCTCAGCTGCTCTGCCAGCCTGGCAGGGATGGCAAACATTTGCCCTCGATATGAGCCGCTCTTCCTGGCCTTACGAGCACTGAAGCATCTGAAATTAGAGAGGCACTGGCTCTTGCTGAAGCATTGTAACAGAGCTGAGGGTGATAACGCCCATAAACACTCAGTGTTAGGGCTGGATCATGGGTGTGGGTGCGGGTGACCCACTTAGGATTGCATTGCTGTTGTTCAGAAAGCCTCCCAGTCTCCCTTCTGTCCCACTGAGACTCAGCTACGACAGAGTCATACTTCATATTCATCTATAGGAACATCTGGCCCATGTCTAACATTTAATTTCCACACCATTAGAGTCAAACAATACGTGTACATCAGTAGATAATGTAATGCATTATCACGCAAGGCAGAGAGCAGCAATTTATTAGCCTAATTTAAAATAGCCTTCAGCAAAAAATAGTGCATCTTAATTCATGGATCTGAAAGGAATGACATATTTTCCTGTAAAATGCAAAGGTATGAACAGAGACATGCTTTTCCACAGTGGTGCATATATTATTTCTTTTTCTTGTAAATCTTTTAAAAGATGAAATATCAGTTCTCTCCACACACACACACACACACACAAAGGAAAGATAAAGGAGAAAGTTCAAAACCAAGGTAGATCCATAATAATACAAAAGGAGAGATCTTACCAAGGGGACGAAAGAGGAAAAGCTGACCCAGAACACAAGCAAAAGTGACCTTCCTTTGCAGCAAAGTTGTGATCTGAATGTGAAGATCACTCAGGCTCTCCATGCTTGTACTTGAACAAACCCAGGCTCTTCAAGTGCATATTTTCTCTTTTTTATCTGTTTTATAAATCTGTCCTTTCTATTAAAGGACATCTCCCAGGTAAGACTAGAAAAAATAAAATAATAAAAAAATATATATATCAAAGCAAATTAGAAGCCTTTGCCACCCTAGCAAAACAAGATACTTTTCAGAAGAAAATGATCTGCCTTTGATTAAAGTCCACAACTTGTTTCAGAAAGAGGGGAAACTGCCTTCCCAAATGGCAGAGCAACCCCAGGCTTCTGTACCACCCTGAGTTTACTTCAGCTCTTTGAACCAGAGTGACTGTGCTCACTTTTTGTTAATTAATACACCATAGGCTCTGACCATACTGCTCAGCTCCTCTCTACCATACTCAAAGTTAACAGATGTCTGAAGCTGAGATTTCTGCTTGGCATCATTTCTCTCTCTCTCCTCTTTTTATTTGACATCAAAATGTTACTGAACACAATACCCAGGCGGGAGGCTCAGAGCAGCATCTCCCCTGTACATCTGACTTGTTTTTCCGCAGTGGAACAACCATGCTGGGAGAATGGAGAGCACCTGAAAAAAATGTGCAGTGTTCAAAGCAGAACTTTTAGGTGACCAGGAAACCTTGAGCATACCGTACTTATCTCCAAAATCTGTATCAACACCACCCTTGTATTGCAGCACCTGAATGGGGATTCCCAGGATCTCAGTTGGGGACTTTGTCCCTGAGAACATATAAATAAAAATTCCAAACAAAAGAAGCCTTGCAGTTAATTATTCATCCAGTGTCGTAGCCATCACGGTGTGGTGCTCCATTCAGTGACCTGAATACACCTAAAGCACATCATCTGTGTGGGGCTGAGGGGCTGGGCAGGGAGGAAGGGTCACCTGCTCCCTTTGGCTGCTAACAGCTTGCTGACAGTTCAGCCAGGTCAAGTATAGCCTGGCGGTGACCCAGCAGTGACAAAAAAGACCCCCATGTGCAAGGACATTGAAACTGGGGAGACAGCCAGCACAAAGCATCCCACAGCAAAATGGTGACAAGGCATGCCTGACAGCAGCAGCAAGGGAAGTTCTGGAGCTGAAGCTCAAAACTTCCTGCCTTTGACCAGATTAAGCTAATTTTATTTCAACCAGGGAGATAGCCTCCTGCTTGGAAGAAGATAGGTACTCCTGTGTTCATAAAAATGCTCTGCTAATGATTTAAAGCACGAACAGCAGCAAAAATGGGCAGGATCCAAGATCCAGGTGGGTGATCCAACTCTGCAGTCAAATAGAGCACTGCTCTTCTGGAAAGATGAAGACTATATAAGCAGAAAATTTGGGAGATTTGGAGAGTATCTCACCTGGCACATGTTAAAAGAAAAACAATAAATCTTACACCAAACAAAATTGGTATCATAAAATCATAAATGGCTTGGGTTGGAAAGAACCTTAAAGATAATCTATAGTACAATATAATTAACTCATATAATCCAACCTGTCTTTTGTACTAGAAGGATTCATTTCAATGGTTCATTGATTGGCTGCAATACAGCACTATTGCTTGGGGCAGGCAGCATGGGGTAAAAGTCCTAATGTATGTATGAAGGAAGTGAAAGAACAGTAGCAGAAGATTTTGGATACCCCTCTCAGCTGCAAAATACAGGGAGTCTTCTATCTACCTAACCCCATGGTACACAAAGTGCCTTGGAATAAATCTGGTATATCTTACCTGGCCTTCTCTTTATCATCCTGTTATTAAGAGGCAGTTGGACATGTTCTCCTGGCACAGTAACTAGCCTTGCACGGATGTAGCTTGTGCTCAGATACCTGCATCTCTGTAGGAAGGAAATAAGACAAAGAAAAGGTGCTTGCATTAATGCTGCCTCAGGGCACCAGCAAGTTACGGGTTCGTGGGTTTTACAAGACTACTTACTATGCTATTCAATTAAAAAAAAGAGCAGTTACCATAGCAACACCCACATCTAATGGCTCTTATGCTACCTCAGAGATACAAAGCACCTTCTTACAGAGATACATTGACCAATACAGCATGTAGTGGGAAGTTTTATGCTTCTAGCAATGGTTTAAGGGGGAGTATGTGCGTTCCAATAAGCAGACATATTTATATCCCCAGGTTGTAATATTAATTTGTAACAAATTATTTTGTTTCCTTAATATCTCTTTTCTTCTCATTACCATTTCCTTTCTAATAGCACCGTCATTTTTCTTCCCCCCACAACCCCGGATGGATGATATTTGATTAAGTACAGGATGAGATTTGCATATGGGAGCTCAGGGATAGGTCCAGCAGTGAGATGGGTCATATCTGCCTGTAGATCTTGTATCTAGGAAATGCTCCTACTTTATCTCAGCTGAGCAGTCACAGCCAAGTGGAAGCCAGGGGCTAGTAGGTGTTTGTGGAAAGCACTGCGTTGTTATCACTGGTAAAGGATGGGTTTCCATTCCAGAAAAGAGATGGAAAGCAACCTTTTTTATTTCCGTTGCCCTGGAGATAAAAGAGGGAAGGGTGGGGGATCATCTCCTTCAGGAGTGGACAAGAGGTGGAAGTTGGGCTCTTGGCCCTCCTCAGCTGAGGGGAAGAGAAGTCATGGGTCCTTCAAACACAGTGAGAGTCAAGCTGCCATCCCCACAGGCACATCAGAGCTCGGGGTCACTGTCAGGATGGTGAGGAAGAGGACTTGAAGGAAGAGTAAAGTGACAGCAAGGCCTCAGGACATCCTCTCACCCTGCGGCCCTTTATACAGACATTTCACTACTCAGCAACATGTCACTGAGGATGCATGCACTACTGATGGAAGAGCAAGATTCTGCAAGGTGCTGCATCCTTTGTCCCCACCTGGTCCTTTAAATGCTTCCCCACACTCCTGGGCCATCACCATTTGTGCAGGGAGGACAGCGGGATGACTCCTGCCCTACAACTGACTGGGGATCCCAGGGAGCTGCCAGGCAATGCAGGATGCACAGAGCTCCTTATCCTCCCTTGCCAAAGCCCACAGTGGGCCCTCTGGGTCCAGCCCATTTGTCAGCCACTTGTGCTCCCAGCAGGTTTCTGAGAAGCAGGGTTGGAGCTGACCATCGGTTTCCAGAAGGGAAAAAAGAAAGCGAATCCTCAGTAACCTCTGATTTGCAGTCTTCTAATTGTCTAGCCAGCTCAGCAGGAGAGGAACTGCACATTTGTCCTTCCTATACCAAATACTATTTGTAACATTACAAAAAATTCCAGAAGAAAAAAAAAAAATTAAAAAGAGATAAAGAAAGGGATATAAACAGATTAATCACAGTAATTACTATTTAGATATAGATTATCTGCATAAACACAGCACACCGGCATTTTATTTCTGCAGCACGACTGAGAAATCTTTCCCATTCAATGTGCAAGGCTGAATATCAGTTCCATGTTATTTTTCCATGAACACAGGGCTCTATGTATTATTTGCAATGCTCCTAATTTTTAATTACCCCATATTAAAACAATGGGATGATATATGATGAGTGAAACCAAGCATATGTTAAAAATGTCTAAACAGTTTTACCTGGGAAAATGAACAGAAACATAAATTGCTTGTATTGCATATTTAAAAATTCAATAGCAAGCTAAAATTATCATTTGCATTAATGTATTCTGAAATATGAATTATTAAGCGATTCACATTTGGCACAACAAAAGCCAGTTTGGAGAACCTAACTTTAGCCTGAAGCATTCCTCTGCAGCCTTATCTTCCCATTTCCTTCTAAATAGTGCTAAATATATAGCGGAGGTTCTTCTAATTGGAAAAAATGTATACACAACAAAAAGAAAAAAAACATCCCCACATTTCCCAGAGGCTTAAAAAAATATCTCAAACAAAAGAAATTCAAATATTCAGTGCTGTTCCAGTCTTTCTCCCTTTCCTTTTTTAACTCCCTTTGTACTTAGCACTCCTGAATTTTTTTTCTCTTCTTTAATCCCACCATTTGGGTTCTTTTCTTTCCTTGTTACATCCCTTCCTTCTTTAAATACAGTTTCATTGTGTGGAGGCCAAGGCACTGACCTGCAGCAGAAATGAGTGCTGTGCTGGGGAGCAGCTGGGGGACAGAGGCTGGACCTGGAGGATCCACCAAGGTCTGGCCAAGGGATTTCTCCACCTACAGGACAGAAGAGCTGCCTTACCTCAATACACAGGAGCACAGTGCCAGGACACAGCCTGTAGGATGGGGTGGGGGGTGCTGGAAGCAGAAACATTATTTGGGGCTTCATCCAGCAAAATCTCAGTTCAGAGGCCACACTTCCTCCTCTGTACTGCATTAGAGAGAAGAAGCCTACCAGCAAGGTTTCTGGGACTGCAACTTGGAATTTGGAATTCAGGATCCCTTTTTTCCCTTTGTTTCAGGCTGTGCAAATGAGATCCTGATGAGTAATAGGACAAACGCATGCTAGTTAAAGAAGGATAACCCAATGATGGAAAAGCAGCCCCAAATCACTCTTGGACTCCTGTCTGCCTTCTGATGTGCTCAAGGTCAAGCAGTGAGTTAGTGGGAGAGCTGAAGTTCGCAGCCTGCATTCCCAGCACACTGCTTTAGGCTTGATTTCCCAGGGCATGTCCTTAGCTCCAGTTAACTTCATGGGAAGGGCAGCTGCAAAACAGCTTTGACAAACCAGGGCTGGGATGCTGCTGCTTCTCAAAACACGTTATCAGTCACAAATGCTGGATCTCTGATGTGTGCTGTACTAGTTTGCAGGCTTCCTCCTGCACGCAGACAAAAAGCACAGCGTTTTTTTCTGAAATTGAATTTCTTTTCATGCCATATGATTACAGATATATTCTGACTTGCTATTTCCACTGCTCTTATATACTAGTAAAAAGGAAAAAAAATGGTTGGGAAAAGGAAAAAAAAAACCTCTGTAGCTTTATTTCTATACAAATTCATTTCATATGCCAAGTGTTACACTGCTCTGGGAAAAGTGACACCAAAGGACTTATGTGTAATTATGTCTATGTGTTATGCATACACAAACACACGCACAGAGCCTGGTGAACCAGTGGTAATAAAGAGACAAAAAACGGACGTGACATTTACCCAACAAAATAAACATAGGTCAAAAAGAAGTCGCCATGGGATCATTAGGAGCACATTTATGCAGAAATGGCTTTAGACAGCCAGCAGTCTTGTTAGTCCAATATCTTGTCACCACATAAGGATTCTCAGGAACCGTTTCCCATGGATATTTTAATCCCAGAATCCTTTCATTAGAATAGGTATAAAGCCTATTCTTCTGAAACTGAAGAATTTCTCTTGCTTTTGTCAAATTTATTAACCTGGCTTGAAAACAGCATTATCTGGCTGAGGTCCTTAAAGTATCTGCTATGTTCTGAGTCCCTGAGATCTCCTGGAGCACTGAATATTTTAGTTACATGAATGCAAGCATACAAAATAATGTCTTCCAGCTTAGAACTTTTCCATGTTCTGGTACCAAGGTTCCATCATGTTCACTAGGAGAATACTAGTGCAGGCAGGAGCTGCAGAACAGGTACCCACACCTACAGAGCTCCCAAATTTCTGCCCAGAAAACCTCCATCTAGAGTGCAGCTCTCAAACTTATCCCCACTTTGTGCATGTTCTGCATTGGCTGACCCAGGTGGGCTGAGCACCACTTGAAGTATGCAGAGATCCAAGTATGTGGAGGCAGCAGTCAGCTTGAATTCCCATGTGAGCAGGGAAATGCCAAATGTAAGAGGAGTGTGCCTACTCTGGCTCCACTTGCCCTCAAATATGTATCTTGCACTTTGCTGCTTTGCACAACATGTGGTCCCTTAGTCTGAAGTAAACATGGACAGAGTGAGCTGGCTCCACCAACCCCAAAAATGTATTTCCAGGTAAATACACTGACCCTTGCAGGGATGCCTGCTGTCACAGAATCACAGAATTACAGAATTGCCAGGGTTGGAAGGGACCTCAAGGATCATGAATCTCCAACCCCCCTGCCACATGCAGGGCCACCAACCATTCCACCTAATGCTAGACCAGGCTGCCCAGGGCTCCATGCAATCTGGCCTTGAACACCTCCAGGGATGGGGCATCCACAGCCTCCCTGGGCAGCTGCTCCAGTACCTGGTCACTGGTGGTCTACTTCCCCTCATGTCTCCTCACAGGACAGAACTGAAACCAGAGGTTCCCCCAAGCCATCCCACACTTCATCTTTGCCCACAGCAAACCACGGCTGGGTAAAAGGGTACCTCACAGGCAACCCCATGTGCTGTACACCCTGCTTCACATCCCTTTTTGGCCAGATCTCCACGTTTCTGTTGGACCAGAAGCCCAGGGTGGAAAGAGCCCCTTTGGGGAACCTCATAGCCGAGCCCCAGGGCTTCTTCCCTTGCATCCATCTGCAGAGCCTCATGCCAGAAGAACTGGGGCAGCGAGTGCTGCTTGGGCCCCTTCTTGGAGAGAGTTTGCTCCCACCTGCCGAGCTCAGCCAGGCGGTGGTGAGTCAGGGGCCATGCTTGCCCATTTCTCCACATTGTTTCACGTTCAGTTCAAAACAAAGCTGTCAGTAATTAGCAAAACACAAGATATTTGAGAAACCAGATTTGCTGAGCTGCTATTTTAGTAAATCACAATGATGTCGCTGCCAAAATCATTACTTCTCCCCTCTGCCCCCTCCCTCCACTATCAGTGATGCGCTGTGAAACTGAAAAACTCCATGTGCAGGGAGAAAGTGAGGTTCAAAGGGAGTGGTGGTTTTTTGTTTGTTATACTACCAGTGCGAAACTTGCCATCAACAAATTGACAGCACTGTCTAAAAAATTCTCATTTCTTTGAATTTCTTTTGCTTTCTGGGCAATAATAAGCAAACTGGTTCTAATCAAACAAAACAAGCACCTACCAGAAGTTTTTTGAAGAAGTTATCATCCTCTTCCCTTAAACAGAGAGAAATTCAGGCTGGCAAAGTTGTAGCAATTCATGCAGTGCAGCTTGTAGGCCTGGACTGAAATCAAGTATGTGGGTTGCTCTGAAAGTAATGCCTCTTATTTTTTTCCATGGAAACTACAGTAGCTACAAAGAGCACAATAGCACTATTTGATAGACCAAATTCTCTGTTACAAAAAGATTATTTTTCAACATGGTCACCACCATTAGCCAATTCACACAGATGAGTCAACTGAGACTCTCTTCCTTTCATGGTGTGACAGCTATGGAGCACAGCTTATCTTTCACATCATTTTCACCACTGCAGAAATGTACCACCCACTGCCTCACTATCCACTGTTTGGTCACCATCAATGTTCAGCAGTTGAACACTGACAAATGTCAACGGGAGATGTTTCTTCTGCATGGAGGAATTCAGGGACACACCTCTGCTTCGTCCACATTTCCATGTCAGATATCAATCTGTCAGAATGTCCCTCTGCTGCCATCTGTCACATGGTGGGAACGTTCACCCTCTGCTGCCATACCACCAAAATTTGCCTTTGACATTGTAGCCCAACATAATAAAATAGGAGTCATTATTTTCAGAGCAGCCCTCATACACAACTGCAAGAGCTCAGGCCAGCATATTAACTGCTGGGCTTCGGTGTTGTTCTTTCCAGTGGATGAGCTTGATTGCAGAACATGCTCCCAACATGAGAGATTATCACGGGCCTTATTCTCCACCACTTAGTATTCCTTAGTATTTTAACATTTGCATAACTCTTTCAAAAAAAGATGTGCATATCTCACAAACTGGAACTGAGAATACTCACCGCAGTTCTTCAGCATTAGCCAAAAATAACCCACTAAACTCTATAGAACCTTATTGTCTAGACATGTATACATCTGCAGAAGATGCATATTCACAAGTCTTTAGGCTTTGAGTTCAAAAGTGCTACCAAATGACCTTGCTGTTTCTAAGAAATTAGGCAGAAGTCAGATACTGTCCAGAATGAGATTCCCTGGGAGTTTTCTTACAGGAACAGAGCTGGATGAGGCCAGATATTAAATAGGGTGGAAAAAGCAATATTAAAAGCTTGAGTCAAGACCTGTTGGAGTCATCAGAAATGTTTCTGTCTGACTTCTGTGGTCACTGGATCAAGCTGTGAAAGAACAATTCAGTATTCAAACTTCAGGACATCAAAGTCAGGCTATTTACACTGCTCCAAGGCATTTGGATTTGATAGCACTAGGGTTACCTACTATTTTTCATATAGGAGACAACTTCTTTAGGAAGCCATGTACAAAGTCTCAATTTAATGCAAGATTGCTAAAGTTAAACTCTCTGATTCAGTTGATTAGCACTTTTTTTTTTTTTTTTTTTTTTTTGCCTCATTATGACATTTTCTGAAGTGCTTAAACAGCTGAAGAATACAAACCAATTAGAATGAATTTAAGTCTCCTTAAAAAAGGAGGTATTTTCAGAGGTGTTCAGTTTGGATACCCTTTCTCCATTAGAATTGAGTGAGAACAGCACCAACTTTCCAAAAACTAGCTTTGAAAATCATCTCACCTTGAATTCTTTTTATGGACTACACAATATTTTTCCATATATTTCCCAATACATTTACACCATCTTTCTCTTTTAGCAGGTGCTTCTACCAAACAGAAGAAAGCTGCAGTACATACACAACCAAGACAACTCCTCCATTGAAACATTTGCTGCAGCATCACACTTCTCAACATGCAAGGCAACCTGCATCCAGGGATATGAGGAATTTCTCATTCTCCTCTCATTGGTGGTTTCCTACCACAGAGAGGCCCTTAAAATTAAAACAGTTTGCAACCAGCTCTGAGTAAGTTTCAGGATACAAAGCTGTCCTGTTATTCTCCATAATGAGCCATCTAGGCTGAGAACTGCTGTGGATTTTTATTCAGTTGTGCTCCTTCTTGGGAGCAGTAGGCACTCAATGTATCTGATGCACTGTTAATATGGGAATTAGCTTTCATGATTACACTGACCTCATCTTGAAGCATTTGCATAATTATTTCATGCTAAGTAGAACTGCTTCTTCATGTGTTGAGGCAACTTATTTGTACCATTTCCAACAGTACACATGGGAGCACTAGATTTCCTTGTAGTGTTCCTTCAAAATTGGGTCTACCATGTCTCAAGTTACTGGATGCACAAACACTTCTCCCCTTTCCTCCTCCCAGCAAAAGTTAGGTATGCTCTGGGAGTACCTGTTTGGTCGTGCATAGCAAATACTGAGGACCAAGAACTCTAGAGCTTGAGAAACTCCCCAGACCTTTGATAGATGAGATAGATGTCTGAGCAGCAGAAGAGTTGCTACACAGCTTAAATGGTTTTGCAGGTAAGGACAGGCAGAAAGGTGGAGGGAGAAGGGTTTGGGGCACCACGAGGTAGCAGATGATTGGGATTATAAGAAAAAGGTTTGTACTGTTCCAATACTAATGTTAGACTGTGTTAAGAGATGCTGTTCTGGCTCCTGATGATCCGCACCAAGATACTGTCCCTTCCAGCCCAGCCACAGGTGCTTGGCACAACTGGTAGCCACCACCTCTGCCACATCTCCAGGCTTAAACTCCAACACAGTAAAAGCAAAATAAATTTAGTTAGGTACATCTTTTATAGTTTTTTGTTTTGTTTTGTTTTTACGTATACACTTGGAACATTTTGCCCAGTTGAAGAGTGACAATGATACTGAGACAACTGCAAGGGCATAAAGAGGCAAATGCCAGTGAGTAAGGTAACTCATGAACGGATAAAAACAGGCTACATTTGGTAATCTATTAGCCCATATCAGCTGCAGCCAAAACTGCTATTTTACATCTGATTACAGCCTTTGTCTTTTAAAGAGCTCCGAGTCCCTTGCTGGATCTTAGCAGTTTCAAGAAATTATCTGCTATCTGCATGTTCTACTTTGCTTAGGTTTACAAGTAAGATTCTGCTCCTCCCTCAGACACTCTGGAGACACGAGACAGACGATTCCAGTCTGGATCCATTCCACTCCAATTACACACAGTTTTCTTGTAGCGTATTTTTAATTTAAATAAATCAGGAGGTTCCATTTAGCATGTTGCATTTGTCTTGGCATACACTTCACACATGCAGAAACTCTGTATTAAAGTTTTTTTTCATACAGCCGCTAGCAAAAGAATCAGCCAAATGTATCCCTGGTGTAACTCTACTGTCTTAAGCGTAGCTTCACCAGGGGCGTCCCATTTCTGTTCATCTGCCCATTCATTCTCATTCCAAAGGACAAAGCCCAAGAAAATATGTTTGTATTTAGTTAATACAGTGTATTCCCTGTACGATACACATTTATTTCTTCTGCACTTTCCTGCATTGTCTGCTGTGTTGTTCGTTTAAATGAGTTATTTTCACATTTATGTATCTTTCTGGTTTTACAGCAAATGCTGTGGCAATATTGATGTTGCGAGAAGAGGCACAGGGAAGTCAGGAAACATTACACTTTTTAAGTCGCTCTTTGCCCCATGTACATAAACGGGCAACTTTCAATCTGTTGGCACCAGCAAACACAATGTCCCTGGGGTGATGAAAGTGCCAATCTTCAAGGATCAGCTTTCAGCCCTATTTCAATAAGAGAGCTGAAGCAGCAGCATCAGAGAGGTGAGAGGTAGCAGGTTCAATAATAACATGTTGGTGGGACTTCACCTGGCTTCTAACTGGGTACACTGCTTCGCTTCAGCTGTCTATCTGGGCACTGCCATGTCTCCAAGTTTGCTGGAGCAGGCTTCAAGAGATGTTCCTCTATGCTTTATGAACCCCAGATAAGCAGAGAACAGCATGCTATGAGAGTCGGTTCAGGAAGAATGAAAGCAGAGTGACATCAGTCAACGAGGTAAGACTTGAGCGAGCTCCACTGCAATTAATTCTTGCCTCTCTCCTACTGAGCACTTTTATCAATGACATGGATGGATACATAACTGCATTCCAGACTAAGCCCATCCTGACAAAAAGAGTCAGTGGGAGTGATAAAGATCGCAAATCAGCCTGGGGTACTTGCTCAATTAGACACAAGCAAACAACATGTCTGTGGATGGATTCTCCACACTCATAGGGTGCACAGGCTGCTCCAACAGCCAGTGCCCAAAGTTGTGGTAGGTGACACAGCAGGTGGCTTGCTGGATAGAAATCCTCAGGCTGATGATTCAGCCATTGATGTGCTCAGTTAAATTAAGAGGATATCTCCTGCTGCTGCTGTGTCTCCTGTGCATTCCCCAGTGATCTGATCTCTCAGCACTGTGAATATTTCTGTGTGTTGAAGAACTGGAGAGCATTCAGAAAAGATCTAGTTAGGGGAATGACAGGCAGAGGACACATGAAGATGAGAGGATCAAGCAGCTCATTGCTCATCACGGAGAAGGCAAATGACATATTCACCATCAAAACAGGCAGCGGAAATCTGATCGGCAAATAGAAAATCAGAAATCAGTTCAGCAAATACATCATAATATTCTGTGGCTGGAAGTTGAAAACAGTCAAATTCAGAGTAAAGTTTACATGCAAATTTTTAACATTCAGGATAATTAACCAGCAGAATTATTTCCCAAGGGCTAATAGAGTATACATCACCATAAAACTTTTCAATCAAGAGAGAATTTTCTTTTTTCTTCAAACAGATATCCTCCATTACAAGGAGGAATTAATTGAGGCCAATGCTGCAGTCTGCACGATAAAGGAGATCACATTAAATATAACCCTCATGTTCTGGCCATTTTTATTGGGCGTAGAGGCCCAAAAGCAGGGTTGCAGAAACCACAAATTGTTCATATTTATTGCTACCACAAGCAGCGGCGGGCCAGAGCTAACATTATTAGGCTAAGCATTCATATGCTCAGTATCCACAGGGCAGTCACCTTGCGAGTCTCTGCTGGCCAAGGTGCTGTCAATCATGCAGAGACACATCAACCTCTGTTTCTCCTCAGAACAGGCTGATCCCCAGCCCTGCCTTCCTCCTCTCTGCCTCTTCTCTGAGGGTTTTTCAATCTTGTCAAGTCAATGATGTTTTTCTGCTTTCTTTCCCTGCTGAATCTCTGATGCCTTTGCTTCTCAGCTTCAAACTGTTACTAACCAGTACTGACTCAACAAGCTCACCTCTGTGGTCCCTCTTAGCTTCTGCCTTCTTGCCTTGCATGCCTTAGTAGCTTACCTAAAAAATCTCTCACTTCCAGATTAAAGTGGGAGTGACAGACTGAGCTCATCTCCATGAAAACTGAACTCTGATCACAGAAACAGTTTCAGCAGTACCTTTTTATTTCACAATCAATAAACAGACAAGGTAGCTGCTCCGAGACTTCACAACCTGCATCACAGACATCTTAACGAAAAGTGGCCACTCAGCCTGCTTCTGCATAAAGATTTCAAGCATACCCAAAGAGATGTAGACAGTGAGAACTGTTTCCACATTACCTCCGTGGAACGTGAGCCATTACTAGGAAAAAAATGGGAAATCAGCCATTAAAAACGAATTCTGCTGCTGTACATAAATAGTAAGGGGTGTGTATGAGACACGAATTTTAGACTATCTGATGTTAGACAAACAGACAATGCCAGGTACTGCTCTGCTCTTATGCTTCACTTTTTGCATATCTTTCGTTATGACTACTTAAAACCCTAAGGCATAGGTGTGTTTGTGGATGCTGTTTGTCAAAGTTCAAACATCTACACCAATTCTCAAAGTTGTCAGAATTGCTTAAAAAAAAAAAAAACAGAATAAAAAGAGTGCATTCCTCCCCCCATTCTCTGTAATTCAAAACTTCAAAAAAATCCAGAAGTATGAGATAGAATCCAGCAATTGGACTTTCTAGCACTGACAAGAGGCACTCTACTCAGTCCTTAATGTACTGCTTTGTAAGTCTCTGTAGCATGTGAATGTCCTGCTACCTACACAGAACCTGTGCCTGCACCCCCCCTCAACGCTACAAGCAGAGGAAAAAACCTCCTTCAAGCTTATTGGGTTTAAAATCAGCCATGAGCCCTTATTTGTGGATAGGCAAGTAACGTTTGTTTTGGCTGCAGTATCTTTTAAAAATGTTATATATTGCAGTGTCTGGAAACTACACTAATGGCTGTGTGTGACACTGTGATAGATGGATTACAGAGATAGATAACACTGGATATTTTTACGTACTTGTAACCTGATCAAAACATTTTCATTTTTATGTCTACTTCCAAGAGCAAAACAACAGGGAAAAAAAAAAAGAAAGAAAGAAAAAAAAAAACACAAAAAACCCCACAACACTACCAAAGATGCAAAAGAATCTGAGAGGACAGTGAAATTAATTATACATGTGTCGACCTTGAAATAAGATCCAAGTGAAACTTCAGCAAGGATGATACCGGGGCCTTGAGTGCCAATCATTTCACCATGTATGTGAAATGATAGTATGGAGAACTGACGAGTGCTTTTTTTTCCAAGCAAATTCATCCCTTTTGCACTGCCTTGATTTTGACAGCTCCAGTGGAGCCACTGCACCTTCTCACCTTGCTATCCACCCTCATGTTACCATGTGTCTCCCTGCAGGCCTGCCCATACTCCTGAGGAAAGTTAGGATACATCACTAAGGTCTCTCCAGATGCCAAAAACTCCCAATGGGAACATTCTTCAGTGCTATGTCAATGGCTCTCAAGGGAGAGCCCATCTGATGAAATTTGGCTTAAAGCTGAAAGCCAATAATCTAAATGCCACTTTGTGCTTATGAGACAAACATCTCCCCTTCCTTCGGTGAGTGAAATGAAACTTGTCTCTTCTTCACTTCCTAATCCAAGGAAGTGTTCTTGCATCAGCATCAGCATCTCTCAGAAATGTGTAAACATGACTTCGGTTCCTTTTTCAGAGAGCCTGAAAGATTACAGGATAACTGTTTTCTGAGCAGTTTGCTGTGCTTCCTTCTAACAGAAATGAGACAGGGCAAAGCTGTGCAAATAATTTGTTGGTTTTGCTTTAAATTGAAGTGCTTCCATTCTTAAAGAGACTGTTTCAATTTGGACTTGGCAATGTTTGGGTAGCTTCTTATTTAAAAGTACTCATTCATTTGCAGCCACAGCAGACTCTGAGCAGAGCATTACTTAGGTGCACGTCTGGGTTGTAAGTAAATGTGCATGTGTGCATCCTATTTTTGAGCTATTTTAACTTACGCTTCATATTCTAGTGCTCCCTGATAAGTAGAGTTTATGTCAGAATAATTGGCCTGAGGATTTTTCTTTCCAGTCCACTACATTTCTGAGGTACAGCTCCATGGAAGATAATGGAAATGCCTCTAGAGTATCTGTCTGACAAGGGAAATGGCAAGGAAATAGCAAGGAGTGAACACAAAACAAGGACCTTGTCAAAGAGTGTGCAAGTGAATCAGTCCAATCAGTCACTGTGGGTGACATATCTGAACAAATTGAAGCTGACACAATGGTCAATTTGACTGGGGAAAGTATAATTTGGATTAGGGTGAACACCTTTAATCTGTCAATTGTGGCAGTCTTAAACCTGTAATTGAAAGAGCACGGGACTGCTTTACTCCAGATCTCAGTCAAACTCGTTCACCCTCTTCTGAGCACTGTCAGTTTGCAGTCTCTTTTGCATTTACTTATTAGATTCCTATTTGTCTTCTAGACAAAATTCTTTGCTCCACTTTATAAAAATCTCAATTTAACAAGAAGAGCCCTTCAGAGTAACACTTGGATTCACCTGATTTTCAAGAAGGTGGTATAGGAAAAAAAAAAAACAACAACACAACAGAGTATCACCATGTGTTTAATTTTAGCTCTCCCTCCCTCCATTTCTGTTTCAACCAATGAACATTATCTTATTTGCAGTCTGCTTGTGTGCTTGAACACTGCCAGCCCAGCCACTCCAGCACTACAGTTGCGTCTCAGGAGTAATTCAGAATGGGGTAATTTCTGCCCAGAGAAAACCACTCCCAAAGGAGAGCTGAATTTCCAGCCCAGCTTACTTGTACCACCTGGCCCAATCAGAGACAAGTAAGTGAATTAATTTCTGTAGACTGATTTCCATACCCACTGACCTATCTTTGAAATTACAGACAAGGAATACTGACTCATGGGATGCAAGGATCCCTTGACAGTTTCAGTAGGAGAAATACCCCATTTGCAAGGGGATAGTTCCACGATTTATCAAGAGATATGGTCCATATGCTGCTCCAGATCTCCTGAGACTTTTACCCCAACATCGCCTCTTTCAATGTTTAGATTAAAGCAACAAGAAATGCAGAATAAAATTAGCCTGACCTTGCAGTAAACAAACAGATAACAGAATGACTTGCTGCGTGAGGGGCCCTCTAGTTCTATTCAGCATCTCAGCTAAATTCGAATTTCCTTATCTCTGCTCACGCTGCAGGTAAGCCATGCCCCACACTAAGCTCCTTCTCTGAATTCTGAACTTGACATTCTCCATTCTTTTATATTTTAGCATCTTTAACTCTTTGGTCATCACAGGTACAGCTGTTTTAAATGTATGCTGGCCCTTTGTGTTGCAACTCTATAGGCAAAAGGAGAGAGGTCTCTTGTTACTCTGCGGAGCAGTCTTTTTTGGAGACAGGCCACAAAGAAGCACTGAGGAAAGAAACACATTCCCATCCCCTGGTAGGAGAAAATACAGTAAAGGATTAAAGTAGTTAAGCAAACCCTGTTCTTCTCCATCATGTGAGGTTGAAATAAAAAGGCAAAGAAGCATCCCACTCTCCAGAGCTTCTCAAGAGTAAATCATCCTATTAGCTATCCATCCCCTGTTCTGTCATTATTCTCTGCCTGTCAGCTTCTTGTAGAGGCTGTCTGTTCCATCCTTCTTGTGTTATTATGGTTGCCATGCCCTCCGCTCAGCAGCTCCTATCACTTATAATGAAAAAGTGAGAAGGAAAATAAAAAACCGTGAGCTTCCAAATTACTCGGAATTAAAGGAATTAAAGGAACGAAAGCAACATTGATAAAAAATAATTAAAAAAAAGAAAAAGAAACCAAAAAGGGAGAGTGTGACTATTTTGCAATCTGTAGATGATTTCTGCTTCTGGTATTGCATTCGTCATTAAGATTTATAGGTCAGTCCAGAGCTTAAATAGCAGATGTTTTCTCATTATTTATCTTCCTGGCTAAGACATAAGATTCCTTTTTAAGGAAATCTGCGTAACACATGCAGTGAAAATAAACCAGGTCCTCGGATCAGCCCTTCTAATCAACTTATGAAGGCTAAACTGCAACAGCCATCAAAAGAAGTTTCATGTCACCCAACTTCAACAAGAAGAATGTTTTTACTGAGGTCTGATCTTGAACATTTCAAATAACAGAGCAGAATTTTACCTCTTAATAGGCTATCCTTTGACTGTAAGCATGAATATGTGAATAGTTTCTTGTATGAAGAGTCAAACACTTGGTAGGCTTCACCTTCTGCCCCCACCCTAAGGCCCCAAGTGCTTTTAAACTTTAATCAGAAGATGGCATAGCAAGTACTATAGCAAGTACTGCTCTGAATAACATCACTGTTGTACATGTTCTTTATAAAGCACAATCTTTTAGTACTACTGTGCAGCCATGCAGAAACCCTTCTCCACTGCATCCCTTTGCGCGCAAATCAGTGGCCACCATCCCTCAACCTGCTTTTAAGCTATTTGCATGTGTTGTCTTCTGTCACAGAAGGGTGAAGGAGAGTTCAAAACAAACCAAATCAGAAATCCCAACAATTTGACTTTCTTCTTGTCTTTCTGTATACCAGAAACTCATTCTGATTCAGAAATATGGGGAAAATCCTTCGCTTCATGGAAGATCCTTCCAAAATACAGGCCTCTGCAGTATACACTTGTAACTTCTACAACTTTTACTCATATTCTTGAGTTTTTCTTGTATGCCCTAATTGATCCAAATGAGGATCTCACATACTTCCTAGACAGATGGGTTTACGTCCAGCCTTGGAAGTGTTTCAAGCTGTGGGACTGCAGGATGCACTGCACGTGAAGATCCCTTCTGGCTGCTCTTCCTTGCATGCAGCCTCTGTACTGCCACTGCTCCAGGCTTTGTTAAGACCACATCTCCAAGTTGATGGATTCACTTTCAAATGAAAAGTAATTAAGAGAAAAAGGAATACAGATTTACACATTGACCATACAGAAGTTGCTTCTCTTCAAGTAAAGCATCAGAAGCATTCAGAATCCCTTGCAGTGCCAGCAGCCTCTTCTTTGGGGTCCATGGGACCTTTGCAGATGTTGAGGCATGGAATGACAGAACTATTGTCTCTTTCCTGAGATCTCAGCTTCTTTCATCAGCTGTCCTCATCTTCGGTTACTTAAAGCCCAAACTTCACTGGAGATGAATAAGAACAAGGAGTTCCTTTGAGTTTGGCTATCCTCTTCAACAAAACTTTTGCTCAAAAAAAAGGATATTTCTGACCCTTACAGCAGCTTTGATGGTGAGGTGCCACGTGAGATTTTAACTATCCATATCAGAATATTCTATGATTCAAATATATAAGCAGCGCTCCAGCTGATACTCTGTGCTCCAGGACACTTTTGGTAATTTTCTACAGGCCCAGAGTTTCAGAGCACTGAAGTATTTCCCAGTCCCTCAGTTAGATCACAGACAACAGTAACTGCACAGGCAAACAGTTGACCCTGACCTGCCTTGTCCTGACAATCAGCCTTTCCCAGCCAAGAAGCAGCTGTTACACATTATGGCTGCTACAGCAGATAATGGAAAAGACACTCCTGCTGCCCTCAGGTTCTTCCGTCCCCGCTGCCAACAAACAATAGGATAACACCTTTTTACATTGTGTGACTGCTTGCTAAAGTTCACATGATATTATCCTATGACTACTATAGAGGCTATGGCACTGTTGAGGAAGATGCAAGAGCAGGTTTCTCCCTTAGGGAAGGTGAGATGGGTGGCCCAGAGCAGGCAGCACCCTCATCAACAAGGTGCCATCCCATAGGGCCTGCCCACAGTAGGCAGAGCTGATAGTATGGGCCTTCAACAGCCCTGGATGTTGCATGAGCTTAATCAAGTGAAAAGAGACAGGACCTAGGGCAGGACTGAAGAAGAACTACAACACAGGTTTGAGGAAGACAGCCAGAAAGCAAGTCATCTACAACATAGGTCCAAGGTCCATCCAAGAGGCAGCACCAAAGACAATGCTAGAGATAGAGATAATGACAACATATAGCTCAATCAGACCCGGGAGGCCCAGGCCTTCAGATGCTCAGCTTTGCTTTGACTAAATAGCATGATTCTGCTTACGTTCACTAAAGAATGTCCCTGTCCCACTGTAGATGTTCCTTCCTGATCTTCCCTGGGGAAGTGTGACAGCACTTCTGTTCTTGGGGCTATGCAGGACTCTAGGCAAATTGTACTCTCACATAAATACAGAGAGTCCCAGATTTTGTTCAGCTGTGCTCAGAGAAAGTTGGTTCCTCTGATCCTTTGACCTCTTCCCTATGTGTCTGTATCAACGGTTGGTAGTATCAGCCTCCTCTAAGATCTGTTCCATTATCTGTGCCTGTGAGGAGGTAAAGAAAATGCATATACAAATTTTAAAGTCAGTGCTCTGTGCTAGCTGCCCATGGCCCTTGGGAAATATTTTCACTCTTCATTATTGACATGAAAAGTCTCGTGGTGATTTGTATGCTGCTTTTAGTTCTTCAAGATTCCTTCCCTCTTTGGCTTCCCTAAAGAAACGTGCTGTGCAGGCTAGCATGACTGTTCAGCTGAGCTCCAGTCCATCACTTTTCTGTATTAGGCAAAAATGTTGTTTTCATTACCAATCTTTAATCCTTTTTTTTTTCTTCTTCTTTTTTAAACAAAACAAAATAAAACAAAAAACCCACAACTGAAACTGTTTCTCATAAAGACTCCATTGCATAAACAATCACCCCAGGTCCTGGGAACAATGGTCAGTCCACACATGGACTGCACCACAAAAGCAACAGCTCATAGTGGTCAGGCCAGGGCAGAACGAGGACGTGCTTACTTTGAGGGACAGATGGTATCTATTTAGCTGAACATTCTTCCACTGAGGCTGTCTTAATGCCCAGATCATTTTTATCAGCTTTTTATCACATTTGGGAGCCCAGCATGCTTCTGATGGAGGCTGTGCAAGTGCTTGCCAGAGAGCACTGTAGTTTCAGGGTTCGAGGCAATATACCAGCATGAAGAGGAGGTGTGTGGATGTGGAGGGGAGGGGAATAAAAACAACCCCATTCCATGTTTGCTGATTTTGAAATGTTCTTGGATGAGTTTCCAGGTAGAATATAGATGCAAGAACGTGGGAGGCCTCCTTCATCCATACTTGATTTTGCTATACGTTCATGGACAGACTGTGAGCAGTTAACTCCTCTGTGTCTGTGTGCTGCTTTGCGGGTTTGCATGAAGGAGCTCAGCCAGTGCTCTGAGCAACTGGAAGCCTCCTTGGCATCTGTAGCATGGTTCTAAGCCCTGGCTCGTGTCTGACTGCAAAATTCAGAGTAGACATGCACCTTAGCCTTGCACCCCTCCTAAGAATGCTTCCCTTCCCTTCCAGATACTCCTGTTGTGAGGACAACCCTTCCTCACTATGCATATCACAGGGTGCCTTACCCTTAGACTGTCAGAGCTGTTAGCTGAAATTCCAGTGCAGTGAGGAGCACCACATGCAAAACCATGAGTGTGACATCTGCACAGGTCTGCACGCACCAAAGCACCCTGATGTGGAGAACAGGAGGGTGTTCTGACACAGCAGAGAGGAGCGTGCGGGACAGTTATGGAAGGCAAAGAAAAGTCTGCCTCTCTGTTTCTTTCTTCACCAGGGAACTGGCTCACACAGCACTACAATAACAAGCACTGGCAGGCTGCCCAGCATCACTGTACTCTGGTTGTAAGTGAACTATGAGGCTCAAGCAATCTTCTGGGAAAAGTTCACACCAAGTGTATTGTACGTTATGCTTTCCTCTCCTTGTATTTTTTTCCCCAAACCGTTCTATTATATTCCTTCCCTGCTGCATTATGGATTTCTTTAAGATTCCCAGGAGCTGTCCTTTTGAAAAACAAACTGGGTAATCAAATAGATCTGTTTTTTAAATAACAGAGATAAACTGTAATCCTCCTCTCAAAGACTGCCCTCTGAACAAAATCAGGGCACAGCTCACTCCATGATGGGGTTGTTGTTTTGGGAACTTACATAAAATCAAGAAGTTGAGAGAGACACAGATATAAATGTTACAAAAATGTTGTCATTATCTATACGATACGCATCTTCCATGAAGTGAAAGCAAAAAAAGAACAGACTTAACAGTAACAGCGCAATAAAAGGGATAACATTCCAAAGAGCATGTCCCATGTTTGATCTGGACCTTTCAAAACAATATGATATGATTTTACACGATAGTCCTGGTCACCTCACAAATGCTAACTGTAACATCCAGTGTAAACTTATTGGGCACGCAGAGATTTTAGTAGAAGCACATGAATCTGTAGCACTTGCAGAGTGAAGGGAAGAGTCACTCATTCTGTGCTGCAGGCATAATAAGATGCAGTCATTTTCACCTGTGGCTATCTCCAAAGATTGCTTTTGCAGACTCTTAAAAAGATACATTTTCTAAGTTTGTGTTCCAGTTCCAGCTGAGACAAAGGTTTTTCTCCATTCATAATATCTGGTGTGAGGCCATGTTTTGATATTGGGAGAAAAACAATGTTAATAACACACTGATGCTTCAGTTAGTGCTAAGCAGTGCTGCACAGAGCCATGGACATTTTAATTTCTCCTACTGCCCTGCCAGCAAGGAGGCTGATGGGGCACATGGGGCTGGAAGGGGACAGAACCAGGGCAGCTGACCCAAAGTGGTCAAAGGGATATTCCATATCATATGATATGACACAAAAACTTTAAAAAAGGTATGGAGTTGAGTGGGAAGCCAACTGCTGCTCAGATCTGTCATCAGGTGGTGAGCAATTGCACGGTGCATCACCTGTTTTGTATACATATATTATATTATCATCATTATTATAATTACTCTAATTTTCTCTTCCTTTTCTGTCTTAGTAGATAGTTTTCATCTCAACCCACAAGTTCTACTTCATTTTTTCATTCCAATTCTCTCCCGTATCCCACCTGATAGGGAGACTGAGTAAATGGCTGTGTGGTGCTGAGCTGCTGCCCAGTTAAGCCACAACAGTTCACAAAAAAATACTGTGAACAATCTGGAAATGATTTACCTGAAAAATCAGATAATTCATCTGAAAAGCCAGTCAGTTGAAAGCTGAGTAACAAAAGTAGGCATGTCTGTACATAGCCAGCCTAAACATACATTCCCCATTGCCTTGTAAATACAAATACTGTGAACTTATAATTTACTGTTGTTGATACTAATTAATTTTATTGCACTAATGGCTGGAGGCCTTTCCTGAGCTCTGTGTTGCACTGCATGAGGTACCTACACATAGGAAGTTTCTGCCTCAAAAGACTTAGGGGTTAACTTAGGGTCTTTGTGCAGATGTGATGGCACTGTACAGAAAGCAAACTCACAGCAAACATGAAACGGTTCATTCAGCTTTGATTTGCAGTGGTATTAAGTACCTGTGATTCACAGAGACCTCAGTAGGAGTTTTGGGTGTTCAGCACTTTTGAAAGCCAGACTGAAGTTCCTTGTTATGCTTCTGACAAAAGGACCTTAGAAATTAGAGACAGGAAAGACTTATTAGGTTATCAGGCCAAATTCATCCCAGAAGAAAACCCATTGAAGTCAATGGAATTTCATCAGGGATTGATTTACCATAGAAAGATTGTTCCCCATAGTATATTTGATAATGCTTTGTCCTATACAGGCTTAATTAGCTCTACATTAGTCAAGGTACTGTACTGTTGTTTCAATCAGCTACCCTTGCAGAAAACTGTCTCTAGCTATCCTTGTCCATGCTTCCGCTCCCACCCCCATTCCTAGCTGCCTTTTACACACCCCCTCATTATTATATGTCTAATTTGGCTAACGAATTTCTCAAACAGAGCCTTCTTTCATGTTTGAGAAAGTCCTAGCCTGCTATGTTAAAAAAAAAAAAAAAAAAAAAAAAAAAAAAGACAAGCAAGAGAGAACAAATTCTTATAGAGTGAAAAGCAAAGGTGTTTATGAAGCCTTAAGATTTTATCTGTCGCTCCGTCAATCCACATACAGCTACACAGCCAGGCTACAGTTTTTCATATTCTGAATTAAGGTGGGCATGAGTATTTTAGTCTTGCCTTTTCTCTTTCATCACTGATTCCTCGTGCTGTCAGAACACCTCACTTGTCAAACCTCTACTTCACCACTACTACAATAGCCGCAGTCACTCACACGTAAAGAACTTCTCATGCTGCTTCACAGAAATTGGGAAAGCATTTTAAGTTCTGTAGTGGCAAAGCACAGCAATAAAAAGCAAAGGACTGCTGCCTTCAGTACTACTGTCGTATTGTTTGACCATCCCAGCACAAACACTCACCTGTTCTTTTGAATCTTGTCTAGTTTATTTTTTTCTACCTTCTTTAATGAAAGCTCTAGCAAAATTATAGGGAGTCTGTAGTTCATGCTTTCAGCAATTTAGTTACAACTACAGCAACTGTCTCTAGAATAACAGCAGAAACTGCGAGTTCAGTGCTGCCTTCTGCCAAAGAAAAATACGGCCATAACTAACAAACTCTAAAACCACATTGGATCAGTTACCAAATCCCATCTACGTAAAGACGTGCGCGTTCACATCTGAGTCACTGTATCATTTGACCATGCAAGAGGCAGCTCAGTTTGCTTGAGGAACGTCAGGAGGACCTGGATATAATTAAAATATGATCATGCTTTCAATTTTCTTAATGCTCATCTGAAACAGGCACACACTCACTTTAACATTAACCACAGAGCTTAATTAAGCTTCTTCTGATCCTGCCAGGAGGGTTCCGTGTTGTCTTCCTGTGGTCACTTCATCAGCCAAGGCTTTTCATGTAAGAATGTGCTGCATGCATGTCACAGCATGGGATCTCATCGCAGACACCTGCTCTCAGCCTGTGAACACAGATTTTAATCCCTCTCCCTGCAAAAGATGGTGACAGAAGGGCATATGATTTAATTACTCATGCATGTTCTCCAAGCCAGGGGCCACAGCTCTACTTGTTTCATATGGTTTGTGCCATTTTGGGTGGTGATCAAATCAGATGGTTAGTAAAAAAGGAAAAAGCTTCAATATAGACTTTGCTTTGCCATTTGATGAGAATGCTTGCAGAAGGAACTGAAGAAAATATAGGTATGATAAATAGAGTAATAAAATTATTGGCGATTCCTTAAGCTTTCACTGTGAAGATACATAAGCTAAACTACACTGCAGAACCTGGCTCTCCTCCACTGCAAGAACCCCAGATGCAGGTAAAATTAACTGGCAGGCACCTGTAGCATACTGAGGAAGCTAACAGCAACTTAAACTCACTACAGACTTCAACAAAGTTAAATCTGCAGTGGTGGTTACGTTCCTCTTGGGTGCTGGTAGGGGAAAAACACAGGAAGATGAAAGAAGAGGTACAAACTTCCAGCTCTGCTCAAACAATGCGTTTATTAAATCACTTCAGTCAAAATCATTCACCAACCCCTGCAAAATCCAATCACGGACCAAAGCAAAGCACAGCTAAATGAAACGTTATATATTGTATCCGGCAAGCAATCACCATACTTGCATTCTGATTGCCCTCAGCAGCACCTGCATTCTTTGATCACAGTCCTTTTATGTGATGCTCTGTATACAAAAGACCAAGCCAGCAATTAGCCATTCTAGCACTGGGTCCTGAAATCCCTGCAAACGCTCCAGTCCTTTAATGAATTCCTAAATAGAAGGAAGTTGCAAACAAAGTTCAGCTTGCGTATTTTATGCCAGGTTCCCACAGCACTGTAGAGGTTCTTAAACTTAATTAATGACACTTGCCTCCTGTAAGCCTTCCAGAGTTTTAGTGGAAATTTTACCGGTCACTTCAGACTCTGACATCTTTTGGACAATTGTCCTCAGAACATTGGGCAATCTCCCCAGCCTTTGGAAGGGAAAGACAAAAGTGCTGCTAATCATGACTCATCCGTATCAATGGGGAGGGACAAAAACCAGGGGGACGAGATGTGCATCATTTAAAGTAAACCAATCATCAGTCTCACAGTTCCACTGAAATCCGATGCATTGTATAGGAACCAAAATGTGGGAATGAAAATGAAAACTGCTGCCTAATATACCAGCATTTGGGAACTCTGCCAATGCCCCTAATTAAAATTTTGTACTAATCTCTTCAGGGAATCCAAGAAATTCTTTCGGAAAATGGAACATTCTTCTATGCACATCCAACTACTTATCCTGTAAAAGCAAATATAAAGGAGATTGTATACGATCAGACAGAGGTCAGTGGAGTGGAAAGGACAGTGTGAAAGCTACAGGAAACAAGCCATCTATGAACAAAAATACTGGGATTCCTTTTGAACCCTGGCTCACACAATTTATGATTTTCCTAGTCCTGGTCTAAAGATCATTACATCAATGGAAAGACTTAATTAGATTTAGTGGGTTTTTAATCAGTCCCCAAAAGAGGAGAACATAAAATAGGTATTTAAAACTACAAGGTATGTCAACATGTCCTTTCCCTTCTTTTCCTTTTGTCCTACCATCATTAGAGAATGAGAATGGCCGGACTGGAGAGGATCTGGGACAGCACCTCTGGCATTGGCTTATGGGCAATAAACAACACATTCATTGCTGTCAGAGATGCAATTAGAGATGAAAGGAAGGGAAGAGTTGGTAATTGGTTGCTAACTACAGAGGGATGGGATTCTAATTAAATATTTTTAAGAACGGACTTTTATTGTTTGAAAAAAAAAAAAAAAAGCCAAAGTGAGATTTTAGGAGGAAAAACACACAGGTGAGAAGGAAAAGGGAATAAGGTAACTAGAGCAAGCACTCACGAATAGGTTAGAATCTCATTCACCTCACTGAAAAAAGAGGAAAGATAGGAAGCATAAGAAAAGTCACAGAAAACAGGGAAATTGCATCATAGCGTATCAGTTTTTCACTTTCTCTTCAAAGAAACCAGCAGGGTTCTATAAAGAAAAATAAGTGAAGACAGTAGGAGAGATCTATGAAAGATAAACCCAGGCTGGCTCTGCAATGAGTAAATCATCAGCTTAGCCATGCAACTGAACCTCATAAGTCAAGCAATTTTACCCTGAGCTCAGGTTATTCAAATCTAGGGCTTTTGTTTGGCCAGTGTGAACTACAGCATTAAATCACTGATTGTCTACCACTTTCCATCAGGCCCCAGTACTTACACGCAGATTTCCTGATCTTAACCAAAGGGTAATGGAGGCACAAGCATGTGTGACACCCACTCTTTGCATGGCTCCAAATGACTACATGCAAATCAAGACAGTGAGGGCTCAGTTCCCCCAGCTAATTCTCTCTAGTGAGCAAGATGTGCCGTGAACCCAAAGAGGACCTTAACTCAGATCCATTTGTCATTGGAAGAGCTTTCCCTCTTCTTCTTGGCTTAGAAACAAACAAAACTTCCTCTCTACTACCCTTTTCTAAAGGATCTCTCTGTGACTAAGCCATTTATGTGCCTATATTACATGTAATTCTCTGATGTCAGATGAGATAACAGAGATAATCCTCCTAAAGGATTTGCAGCATTATAGATTACAGCTTCTATTTGTATGTTGTGTGCATTGCCTTCAAGAGGTCTTGAGTGATGGCATAAGATCTCTGCATTCAGATTATAAGATATTTGCATTCAGCACTGCCTTATTAAAGGGTTAGAAACACCAACAACCCAACTAAGTGCCTGACTGTTCAGACCCTGCTGTTCTCTTAATCTTGCAAAGGTAAAATACTATTGTGGTCAGTGGGATCCTCACCAGGTTAATAAGACTTAAGCCATTTTCCTTGTAGGTTTGTTGTTGTTGTTTGTTTGGTTTGGTTGGCTTGATTTTAGTTGGATTTTTTTTTTCCACTTGCCATTTCACTACAAAATAAAATGATCACGTAGGAGACAGAAGAATTTAGTCCAGACAGAAGTAACCTTTGTTTCACTGTAGCCTGTCCAAGCCAAGCCAGAGTAGTCACTCAGCACTTACTGTAATTTTTTGTTTTGCTTAATATCTCTAAACTCTTGCTGATACAACCAGAATTTCATCATTGGTGTTATTGGGGTTAACTTACAAGCTTAGAGCCTACGTAGAGCTTAAACATGCAGATCATTTTCTGGATCTTGAAAAGTGCTCTCACTATGATCTCTCAGGAAAAAGAATGCTTAACAGCTGAGCTGCTGCTCCAGAACTCCACGAGAATATGGCATTAATACTTCAAGGAGGCAATAATTACTAGGAAGACCTGTAGTTGCATTTCCTGCTGTGTAAAGCATGATCTTCTGAAGAAGGAACTGAACAATTTTGGGAAACACAGAGGAGCTCTGCTGAGCTACTTCACAATATGACTGTTCTGATACAAGGCCAACTTTGGCTCTTAAGCCTGGAAGACAGGGCAGCTGACCTCACTGATGCCCGATGGTGTGAAACACTATTTGCACAAAAGTATATCCTGCTTACCACATGTGGGAAATTCCTAGAAGGAATGCGGCTGATAAAGAATTCAGGTGACATTAACACAGATGCCACGTACCATGTTCTTTTGTCTAATTGTTAGTGTGTTTACATTTCTTGAATCTTGCAACAATCATTTTTTTAGGGGAAATTTACACGCTCTTCAGCCATGGTATGTCAATCTCTGAGCAAAAACCCATGTTCTTGAGCCTCAACCACACTGACGCTCTTCCTGCTGCAGTTGAGCTGCTGAATGGATCAGCAGTATCAGTCAACAGCAGCTTTTCCCAATCTTGGACAATGACCTGCATCTTCAAAGTCTAGACACTTCTTGATTCCATTTACCTGCAAGAAGCAAAGTAGGCAGCATAATTCTGCTACATACAAGCAGGCAAACATCTCATAGAAATACACCTTCAGCAGCTTGTGCCTGTTTGATTTAGGAAGTTACAGATCTCAGCTGTTTGCTGCCTTTCTGACTCCCCTGGCTGTGTTGAAATCACCATTGTGACAGCCAAGATGAAGTAGCTGACTGTGTGAGCGTTTCTCGTCCTTCCTAATCCACAGAAAAACCACTTAGCTTAAATCACCGCTGACAGGAACTAACTTCTTAGACAGGTTTGAACTCGATCCTTGTTGAGCACATCTAACTGTGCCCCAGATTGCCTAGTTCAGCTCAAAGCCAGCACATGTACCCTATTATCAGCAGTGGTGGCTCTACATCAGTCAGCAGCTGGCAGACGGGCCCTTGGGGACTTTTTTAGCCAAGGCTAGTGCAGCCCTATGACTGCTTCGATACATTCTCTGTACACAAAACAAGACATATCTCTGTGCAAATGTTGTTATTGCACAATGGGTGTCATTGATAGTGGGAAAGAGACAATGCTTGGGAGCTGGACCTGTTTTTCAAACATCATCAGGCTTTTCATATACTCTGATTAAGGCCCTTTACTTAGAACTGCCATCGCGCTGTTGCTGGATACTTCAAGTGCACAGAGAATAGCTGGAATTCCTTTTTACCCTTCTTTAAAGCGTGAATTGAACTGTATTTCAGTGCTTGAATTTCTCTTAACGTAGATTCTGGCTTAGCTATATCCAAATCTATCTGATTTCAGATATCCAGATCTACCTGCACAAACAGGTACATCCACAGTACCATCTTTTCAAGCACTACATTCATTTTCCCTATTAGATCATTCAGTTTCTCCACTGCATTTGTCCAAACTTCACAGTTGTCAAAAATATTTGGCCCTTGACTCTCCAGCAGTATTTCTCCAGCAGCAGCAAACAGGCCTGTTAGGCAACTAAAACAAAGGAGAATATGGGACAGACAGAGGAGCAAATGGAACTAATAGACTGAAGGCTCAGAGAAAGAAACGAAGAGGCTGAGAATGAGAGCAGCACTATCTGGGAAGATTTGCTCCCAGTGTGGAATAGCAGGAGCTGCTAATATTGCTGGGGCCAGTGCTCAGATCAAGGAGGAGGCCACTTGTTGCAGTACGGCACCAGTACAGGGCTACAGCTCGTAGCATCCCAAATTTAAAACATGATTCCCAACTAAATGCAAAATCAGAATATTTTAAATAGAAAATAGTGGAAGAGATTAATTTCCTAAACCTGGATGTCTCTTTTAGATGCTCTAGGTCTTTCCTATTCTACCAGCCCTGTGCCATCACCTCAGGTATCTCAGATCTCTACATTTTGGCACTCAATTCTACCTGTCATGTCCTGGTTTAGGTGTTGGCCCCCTGCCTTACCCCTGAGGACACTGTATGGAGGTTATCTCTAGCCAGAGTACTGCTTCAGCCAGCTTTAGGCAGGAAGCTCTGCCATGACCCAGGTTGTAACTGCATCCCTCTGATGGATCTGACTCGGGATACTGGGCAACACATCCCTCTGACTGGCTCAGCCACGTGGCCAGCTAACAGCTTACCGAAACCGCTGCTCACTGCCGCATGTGTTGAATGCAAACCCTGTTCAGATGAGCATTGTCATTTCCCACAAACACAGCTGTATGCCTCAGAAGAAACAGCGTAATCAAGCACCAGCCATCCCCCGTCACCATAACCACGCAATCAAAGCCTTGCCTCAATACAGCCTTTTTTTCCCTACCCATCCCATCTGGTTCTGCCTGGTTTCTTTCAGTTGCTGCCATTCCTCACTGAAGCTCTCAAGTGGCCATGACAGGAATGTCTGAAGAGTCGTGATAGGAGCACCTACGGCAAATAAATAAACCAATAAAGCAATAAAAGGACAAAATGAGAGAACAAGAGGGACATGAGCTGTTCGGAGGCTTGAAGGCCAGCCCATAGAGTCACTCAGTCTAGACTCCAGATGTGAACGCAGAGCCTCAGCGAGTGCAATACAGGACCGCGTAAATATCTCAGCCAGATGTCTCAGGGCCCAAGCTACAAATCCTCACAAATGGTGACAGAGTTGGCTGTTGCTCTTAGCAGAGCTCTGCTTCCAAGAGAATCAGTGGTCATTCAGTCAGCAGCAGTTCATTTTCACTGCCAGATGGGAGGGAAAACCGGGCTCAGAGTTGCAGTTAGTCTCATAGCAAGCTCAGCAGTCGGCGGATGGGTCATGGAGCCCTCTGTGGGTACTGAGGTTAGCTCAAAATAGCAGCCTGGAGAAAAAAATTGAAAAATTATAGTAAACAGAAAAACACATGATCCCCAAGTCATAAATAGACTACAGAAATGGGCTGCCATGTTAGGCACCAGAATTCAGATTCAGATCTTCAAGACACCTTCAACTGATCAGCTGAGTTTACAGATGTTTACTGTTACATGACAGAAGCACTTCACATTTCAGTTGCTGGAGACATACATGCATTATGCTGGCTGTAAGGAACTTGATGCTCATATCTGCACTTTCACATAATAAACACTCCTCTGCCTGGCTTTCGAGCTATCAAAACATGCCTCCTACATAGGTGCCTTACAAAAACCATGCAGAGGCGAAATCAATCACCCTTCCCATCTATTGTCTCCCTCGTCAGGCTGGAACTGGTCTCACCTTCCTCTTCTGCCTGATTTAGACCAGGGAGAAGAGCCTGTCTTTTCCAGGAGCATCTCTAACCACTAGACTGTAGTGTATTTTAAACCAAAGCTTTCCCAGTCTCTTGGATTTATCCTATACTCCATAAAATACTTAATTATTTATTGCAGCAAGGTCTGGGACCTGGGGATCTGCAGTGAAAGTCCTTACGTAATCCACCCTGTCACTGGCTCGATTTAGGAAATATCAATTTATGACCCAGATTCTGTTCAGCAAGTCAGTCAAAAATTGGAACCGGATGAATAATTTATGAGATGATTTTTAAGCAAAAGCACTGAGTTGGGTTATTCACAGGGATAACATTATTTATGATTTTTTGTTCAGACATGAAGCATGAACATGTTTTAGGATGGCCAACAATTGTCCCAGGTTTTGCAGTAGGACAGTTTCATTTGCCTCTTTTAGACTGCCAATAGAAAAGTTGACTCAAACAGAAAAGAAAGACTCATACAGTAAAAGAAAAGCTTTTGAACCAAAGAGCCTAGATCAATTTGACAAAGAGATACGTGCTACTATATCAATCTCCTATTCCCGTAGATGCAGTTATACTCTGATATTGGGCCCACTGGAGAAATATCGAAAAAGGTCATTGGTTCTCTTTATTCATTAGACACACAGAGATAACCTGGAGTGAAAAAAGATGAGGATAAATTGTATTACTGCATTACGTCATAAACTCGTTACAGGCTAAGAACTCGCATATGAGCAGTAGCTGCTGCAGGGTGATGGGTTAGGCTGACATGGCAAACTGTTTGGGACTCTGAGACCCAATTCATAACTGCTATTCTCTCATTCCCAAGGTCCCTCCTTAAGGGAGGTTAGATGTCTGTCAAAAAAACATTCTGAACAACACCCAGTTCCCATTGTGGCTTATTTCCTGCAAAAGATGCAGGGGCTCACTCTGATTTACACCTGCACCATGTATGACACTCACTCCTTTGCTGGGATCTACTTAGCTCTAAACAAGAAGTTTCCCAAGCCGCCACATTCAAGATCTAAGAAGTCAGACCTATCTGAACTGACAGATGTATGGTTTTACAGTTTCATTAATTTCCCTCTCTACCTTGAACACGATCCCCAGAAACACAGTACAGAAAGGGCTGTGCTGGACACATACCTCCTTTTCCCAATTATTCTGCAGTTTCTTAAGAGAAAAGCCATCAGATACAACGGTCAAAATAAGAGTTAATCCCAAGATCTAAACAAGCTCATTAAACAACGTATTCAGAGCACATCGTGGTGTTCTTCCACCTCTTTGGTAATGAATACACAGCTTCACCATGGCTGAAAGTTAAAGGGGATATTTCTCCTGGCAGTGCCCTCCGGGTCCCTTAGGCAGGCTTATCCAGCAATTGTGTTGGCAGTTTGGAGAGTTTCCCAGGATGTTCTATGGCCAGGAGGGCTACGGGCCATTTTATTAAATGTCAGTGCCTACTGCTGATTAATTTTTGGGGAAAAAAAAAAAAAACTATCTTAGAATATTTTTTTTCTTCCGCTCCACTTCAAAAGCACATCTATTTGAAGATCTTTTCAGAGGAGTTCCTTCCTTTAGGAGTGAAATTGCATGGAAATTCTGTACTTGTAATCCTACTGTGCATCGCTGACTTTCCCATACCAAGAGCCTGCAGATTTTCCAAGTCTTGCCCTCAAATACACAGCATTGTTGCAACCCTTCTTTCAGCACAAACTCAGAAATGCCTGCTTCAGTGCACAGAAAACAGAAATGTTAGGCAAGGGAAACTTTTCCTCTTGCTATATGGATCCCAGAGAGGTAGAACTTGGTAAAAAAAAAAGTAGGAGCTGAAATACAAATTTGGACAAGGGTGCACAGATTTCAGACTTCTTACCTCCGTCCCTGAAAAAAATCAAGATCCCTCCAAACCACAGAACACAGCGTGTTCCTCTCTGTGGAAGATCAGATTTAATCTGCTATTCACACAAAAGCAGTAGCCATCTGACAGCCTCAAAGATGCATTCCTCAATGTCTGTGGCCATATCAAATTTTTGGGAAGACATGAAGAACCACTTTCAGGAAAATGGTGCTTCACTTAACTCTTTGACTCTCAAAGAATGTTTTGTCTTCCTCTCTGTTTTGTGAAGCGCTGTCAACACTTACAGTGCAGTTTATTGTAAATACACAATAATAACAACTGTGCGCATTCATCTCTGATTCAATTCCTATGTAAATTTATGTTAATATGTATGCAGATTAAGTCTGCCGCCCTTGGTCCTGGAAAGTTGTCAGAATGACACATGGGTTCTGAAAAGGTTGTGTACTACTGATTTGCTGTATTTCTATAGTATTCCTGCAAACCAACAACACAGAGACTGTGGATATTTCCCTTCTTTTTTTTCCTGCACAAATCAGTGGAGTCTTCTAGACAAAGTTGAAACGTACCAGCCTCTAAAACCATGACAGGACCATATTTATTTCTATTTCACAATAGAAGAAATAGTCACAGGTGAGTTCTCTGGAGGAATGGGGTGACAAAATGGATTCTTGGTAGTGAGCCTTTAAAAACCAATATGCCATCTTCTAAACAGGAAAGCATTTTTGCTCTCTAATATTCAGTAACTCCTAAAGCAATGCTTAGAGGTTATGGGTAGGCCTTATTTTATCCTGTCGAAACTACTGCATATTTAAGAGAGCTCATATTTTATTCTCTCCTTCTCAGCTTCCTTTTAAACACAGAAATACACTAACCTTCTACTGTTTGCCCATCCAGAGCCAGTCTGCACCCTCAAGCCACACCACTGGCGAGGTACTGGAGTGCTGCAGTTTGCTGCTCTCTGCTTTCCTGCCAGGGATGTTTGGCTAGCATGCTTGCTGGTGCTTTGCAGTAAATAGAAACTAATCTTTAGTTCATTCCAAGGCCTGAGTCCCTACAAGGCTCCCAGACACTTCTTAAATAATCACAACGGGACACAAATTGGTACTTCAAGAGATACATGTGCTCTTTGCACAGGGATGTATTTCCAGTAATCCAAAAGGAGATGGGGAAATCACTATCAGAAACAGCAGGCGCTACAATTGTTGGCTTGGAAGATACACCAGACAACAAAAGTCCAATTGCCAGAAAGTATTTATACTCCTGCAGTTCACAGTTGAGGACTCGATCCTGACCTTTGATACACAAAACAGATTTGCTCTGCAGCTGGAAACCCAGTTGTAGCGTTTGTGCTCGGAAGGTAAGATTGTGCCCAGAGCTGATAAAGGTGGGAGCTGAGTCATCTCTTTTGGACTCAAGCAGCAGTCTCCTGACCAAAATCAGATACTGCTCTGCTTCTGCTCTAATAAAGCTTCGTGGAATTTGAAGGCAAGTGGCTTTTGGGAAAAACATGTAAGAATAGAACCGTACCCCAAACAGCGATAAGGAACTTCAGTCGCCCATTCTGTTCAGGCCTTTCAGCTTGTTTAAAGACTGATACTGGGACAAACCCTTTCTTCTCTGAGCACTTTCATTTGTCTCTGTTTGAGTGTTATTTCACTCTACTTTTTTAATCTCGTTTTATTTAAGGCAATCTTAGCCCCGAGAGCAAAAGAAGTAAAATAAAAGTAATTAAAATATGGATGGAATCTGTATTTTTTCTTTGAAATAGAGCCCATGTCAGACAGCTTTCCATATACCTTTTTCAGTGTAGGTTCCATAATAATATCCCATCAGGCTCATTCACACCTGGTTGCAGAAGTATCGTGGCTGGGATCCAACGCTGCTTTGCTGCCTGCAATAGTTGTTGGTGGTGATTTCATCTCAATCATTTTCTCTCTTTCCACCTCTCATGCAGCTGCCTGCCTGTCTTGATAGGACCAAAGTGTAGCTCATGGAATCTATATGATAATCACAAAAATAGTTATTTCTGCTGAAAAGTGGATTTAATTCCCCCTCTAAACCTTTGTGGATTGCCAACTGGGGGTGTGAAACCAGCTGGCAAAAGATGCGTTCATTTCAATTTCATGACTTTCACATACTGCAGCTTCCTGACTTTAAATGGTTCCTCCCCTCTCTAATGAGAGCACCACGGCCTTGATTAACAGCCCTCACTTTAAAGAAAGTTTTGAAGAAGCTTCTTTCCATGGTAACTTCTCTAGGGAAGTCTGACAGCCTGTTCAATTCAGACCAGCTGAATGCCTCTTCTTTCACAGCATGAGCATTTGTCAGAGAAAAGTAAGAGTCAGGCTTGCTGAGGATTCGTATGGGTACTCTGCAAGTAACTTGCACAGCAGCGTGGGAAGGAAGCTTGGAAGTACTGCTGGTAAAACTGAAAAACTAATTTCATCAATGTTTTCAAAATGTTAAGGCTTGAAATGGACTCTGTTTCACTTTTTAACGCTTTCGAGTCTTTTCTTATAAAATGCATTTTTATTTAATGTTCTTTCAGAGGAGCCTGGCAGAGCCATCTGGGTCACAGACTGTAAATATTGTGTTCAGTATTGACCTAGGAGTGAATAATATTGAAATCAAAGGTATCATCAGCAGAAAGGTACTGTTTGCTTGCAGACTGGCCCTCCAGACTCTTCAATCTGCCTGCTTAATCAACAGAAGTCATTACAGTTGGTAGCAGAGGGCCTTAAGCATAACTGAGTCGTTGAATCGGTGCTTACAGAGGTTTGAAATGGTCTCTATGAGGAGGCCTGCTGAAAAACACTGCAGTATACATCATCCCTGGTCACTGCCCAGGATGCTCCCACTTTGAGGCCCTTCCCCCTTTTCACAAATCTCTTCTGGGAGATGGGAGAACAGCAGGGCCTGCTCGGTGTAAGCCTGCTAACACAAAGTGTGCACCTAAATGGCGGTCCCACAATGGCTGCTGTGCTGCGCAGGCCGCTGCACAAACCTAGCAAAACTTAAACGCCTGTGAAACAGCAGCGGTTGTGTCAACACAGAGTTCAGAAAACCTGCATGGTTCATTAGCTGGTGCCTTGCCATAACTTGACTTCAACCAGTGTTCTGACTAGTTTAAAACTTCCTAGCTGATTTTGTACTGAAAGCTGTCACAATGGCTGCCACTTACAGGAAAACGGCAACATGCTGCTACTGACCAGACAGCCCCAGAGGGCATGACCTGAGCTGCGATTAGACCTGCTTTTGTTTCACATTTAAATGAAATTTTTGCCGTGCTTCTGTTTATTTATATGTTCGCTCCCACCGGCAGTCAGAATGTTTCATTTACATTCAGTGAAAGCAAGAAAAGAAAGAAAAAAAAAAATCAGCTCTAAACAAAAGCTCTTCTGAAGTTGATAGTATCACCTGAGCAGAAAAGCAAGTGAAAAAGAGTCAAAAATTCCAAGCACAGAATTCAGATGCAGCAGCTCTCTTCCAGGGAAGGAATACACTGCATCTCAATTCTGCTGTGCCTACTGATACTATCTGTAGAAAATCTATCATCAATTGAAAGAGGGTTGAATTCATTGTCAATGCATTCCACCACTTCAGTGTCCCAATTTACATGAGTTTATTGTATGCACAGTCATGGACTTCTCTGTGAAACAGAGAGACAATACAAATTCCTTCACTGATGCTTTACAGAACCACTAGGAACTCTGTTCCTTTACATATCCATTTCCTTCCTTTTGTTGTTTCAGCTAATAATAATGATTATACCTTTACTTTGAAAAAAACTGGCATATCTCTCTACACTCTCACACAAGTATATGAACACACACACAGATGCGTGTATATTATACGCATGCACACATATATATGTGTAAACACACACACAAAGCCCAACAGTGAACAGCAGAATTTACCAAAAGAAAACAAGGAAAAATTAGCAAATTCAGAAGCAGGAAAAACACTAATACTTGATTTTGAGCTTAAACATCTAGCATTTTCCACATTTTTTCCTTCTGTAGTAATTCTGTTTCTAGCATCGTGAAGTTTTCTTCCTGCACTTACATACCTTGAGGGAGATTGGCTTTTGGAAGACTTTGAGTCAGGATACTCACAGAAAGTGATCTGACTAGTTTGTATAGATAGAAAGAATAACTTGGAAGGCAAGTGACTGAAAAGAACAAGGCTAAAGTAAAGGTTAAATCTGCTTCATGATCCTTAAACTACATGGAGAATATCCTCCTGGAAGCTGTGCTTAAGCACAGAAGACAGAGAGGTGATAAGAGATGGCGAGCATGGGCCATCTTGACCTAGGGGCCTTTTATGATGGCCTAACAGCATCAGTTGACAAGGGAAGAGCCACTGATGTCATCTACCTGCTCTTCAGTAAGGCCTCTGACATGGTCTGCCATAACATCCTTCCCTCTAAATTGGAAAAACGGGGATTTCACGGGTAGACTGTTCAATGGACAAGAAACAGTTTGTGAGACTGTACCCAGAGAGTAGTGGTAAATGGCTCAATGTCCAGATGAAGATCAGTGAAAAGTGGTGTCCCTTGAGATCAGTACTGGGACCAGTGCTCTTTAATATTTTCATCAGAGATGCTGACAGTGAGATCAAGTGCACCCTCAGCAAGTTTGCAGACAACACCAAGCTCTGTGGAGCACTCAACATGCCCAGGGGATGGGATGCTATTCAGAGGGATCTAGATGAGCTTGAGCAGTGGGCCAAAGAGCCTCATGACATTTAACAAAGCCAGGTGCAAGACCTTGCACCTGGGTTGCAACAACCCCCACTACCAATACAAACTGGGGGACAAAAGAATTGAGTACAGCCCTATCAAGAGGGACTATGGGGTGGATGGCAAGCTGGACGTGAGCCAGCAATTTCTCCTGAAAGCCCAAAAAGCCAACTGTATCCTAAGCTGCATCAAAAGAAGTGTGGCCAGCAGATCAAGGAAAATGATCCTGATCCTCTATTCTGCACTGGTGAGACCTCATCTGGAGTACTGTGTCCAGATGCAGAGTCCTAAGTACAGGAAATACATGGATCTATTAAAGCACATCTGGAGGAGGGCTACAGAAATGATCCAAGGGATGGAACACCTCTTCTACAAAAACAGGCTGAGAAAGCGGAAGCCATTCAGTCAGGAAAAGAGAAGGGTCTGGGGACATCTGATAGTGTCCTCTGAGAATTTAAAGGAGAGCTCCAGAAAAGACAGGGACAGACTTTTTAGCAGGGTCTGCTGTGATAGGACAAAGGGAAATCATTTCGAACTACAGTAGGTGAGATTTAGATTGGATATAAGAAAAAAGTTTTTTACAATAAGGGTAGCCAAGAATTGGAACGAATTGCCCAGAGATATGATGATCCCTGTCCTTGGATACATTCAAGGTCAGTCTGGACTCTGAGCAACAACAACCTGATCTAGCTGTAGATATCCCTATTCACTGCAGAGGAGTTGAACTAGATGACCTTTAAAGAGTCCCTTCCAATGTAAACGATTCTATGATTAAAGCAAAGTCAGCAAAGAGTGGAAACAGCTATGGAGTCTTCAGTACTGAGCAAGAACTGAAGGGGACAAACAGGTTCAAGCTAACAGTGTCTGACCACTGGCAGCATACACATTCCCACCAACTCCAAGGAGCATTAATCCAAGGTCAGAAGTTGTTGCTGTGTAGTATTTTCTTACCATGAAATAACTCTCTCCACACATACTTGCTTCTAATAGCAATACGGATGCAAATTTTGCTCGAGTGAGGAGTAGAATTGAGAAAGCAGAACATGCTTGACACCTGTTCTAACAAACCTCCAGCAGATCATGGGTTGGTGCCAGCCTTTCCATCCCTAAGACTTGATCAGAGATGTACTATTATCTCAAAGGGCTCTTCTTTCTTAATTAAAGTTTAGAAATTTCTACAACAGTAATAACAATTTCATACAGTTCAACAGTAATTTCCAATTTCATATAGTCTGTGCCAAACACAGTGAAAAGAAAACAAGAAAAATCACCTGCAAGTAAATGCTGTACCTCATAAATAGAGCCTAGAATCATTAGCCACATTAAACATAATAAAAACAAGACTCTTCACCTGGAGAACTTATGAAGCTGCTACTTGTGAGGCCTCATTCAAGTCTTTCTCCTCAACAGCCAAAAATGACAAGAAGTGAAGCAGCTCTGTCTCTTCAGTGCATTAGGAGCTTTTAGTCATTAATATAACATACAACCAGAGCCAAAGCTCTACTAATGGACTATGCTACTGGCATGGAAGGTGTGAAGTCCATTTCCAGATTATTACTAGAGGTTTCATGCTGTAGTATACCCTCAATGTACTGTTAGCAATAGTATTATAACCTCACGTTCCAAAACCCAACACTGAATTAGCACTTCATTACGAACAAAAAACAACTGTTATACAACCAATAAGGATGCACATATACCAACCTGGAAGACAAGAAAGACATGTGTCCCACATGTAATTCAGTTGAAACAGCAGCCAGCATGGCAGGCATCCCAGTATCTAACTTATAAGAGAGCTTTTCAGAGCTTTCACAAAAAGTAAAATGTAAAGTAAAACATATGCTAAAACAAAAAAAAATTAAACATTACAGCAACATGTTGAAAGGAGGACTTCAGGTCTCTAGGACATCTTACTGAATTCCTTACCTGGCTCGGATAGCAAATGCAGTTACAGAAGTCCATATGTGCTTATTCCATTGTCAAAAGATACTTGGATTTCCCTGATCAGCAAGGGGACAGCTCAAGCTGATATCCCTCAATCTTTTGTCTCATGAGATAATTCAATTGCTACAGCAGAGGGAAAGTAAAATTGATAAGAGAGAAAGAACAAGGGGTAAGGAGAGAAGTTTGACCTTGTGTATGTGTCTTCCATAGCCTTTTGGAAGATCTCTCTGAATGGCATTTTCCCCTCACCTGCTGGTGAAACTAGACCAAAAGTCTTCTTGGTCTCCTCTCAGAATCAGAAGCCTTTGTGCTGTGTTGATTTGGTCATCTCAGTCTTAAACAGAATGCCATCAAAATGATACAACATGGTACCCTCCTCAAAAACTCCACAGCAAAGGACCTCCAAATCCAAACATTTCCTCTCAAGCATTTTATTTTCAGTGGATCCTGGCTTTATGTGAGAGGCCTTCGTAGTCCAGCTGGATGCCATTACATAATTAAGCATAGGAGCTAGGAAGTACTCTTTGAGTATGGCAATTTTACCATGTAAGATCAAAATGTTATTCTTCCTTTCAAAAGGCATAGTGCCTTCATTGTTGTAATACCTTCATGCAAGGGATCAAATACAATATCGATTATTCGTTACCACCTTTAAAGAGGTCAGTTAGCTTCTGGAATTCAGAGGCTTCTTGGAATCTGATAAAGCCTTAGGGCTTGATGACTCATCTTGACCTGATGCTTTGAAATATCACCTGCTGTCTAGATTGCTCCTGCTTGCTGCCTGGCATTTCAAAGTCTTTCTCTCTCCCTTTTTTCCCCACAAGGTATTAGTCTCAGAGACATTGCCAGATCAAGAGAAGCAAAGAATGCAAAGGAAAGTGAAAGTGAGAAGATGATGAGCTGGGAGCCCAGCTGGTATACATCTGCTTTGCTAAGCTTGAATTGAAAATGAGTATCATTTTTCTTGTTCTGCATGCATCCTACTGTGTTCAGTTAATGCATCACATAGAAGAGGCAATGGGCATATTCTATGTCTAGCTCCCATGTGTTCATCATGGGTTAACTAACTGTTCAATATCTTAACACAGGGAGTTTTTCAACCTTTCTGTGTTGATTTGAACTTCCAACACATTGTACTGGAGGATGCTTGGGGTGTCATTATGTGAAGATCCTGACAAAATTTAACAGGCTATCTTTACTGACTTGAGGGAAAAAAAATCAATGTCATATTAATTTAGAGAATACGATAGCTTCCAACATTGCCTATATGCTGTAGAATAAACCTCTAAGAGTGTTTTTTGGCAGATGGTTAAATATTTAAGTAGTTGGCCACAGATTTTTTTTTTTTTTAAATGAGGTAATTAGAAACTTGAAGCAGTTAATATTTATTAGTCATGAAGAGTTTGACAGATTGGATGTTCTCTTACCCACACAATCTCTAACAGAGAAAATAAACCTCTTATCTTTCACTGTATATAAAGCAAGCTCTTACACGAGGCAGAAGTGGAAGGCATGTACTTCCAAGATCTCTTAATATGAGATACTAAGATTAGTGGCTACCACATAATCCTGGAACAGGGGAAAAAAAAAAAAAAAAAAGAGTAAACAATGAAGTTCTTCAGATCCCTCCCATGGAAATGCATGGAGTTCACCATGGGAAGTGTCCAGGTCCAAAACCCATGGACTGATTCTTCTGCATCACTTCAGCTTTCGTTATAAATTATGTTGTCTCTAGCAAATTGCTGGGCTATTCCAGTCATTGGGAACTATCCAAAAGTGTCATTTCCTTTTAGCTTTGCTCTTTCTGTTGGCCTTATTTTTAGGAGAGGAGATATGTGGAGCAAAGACAGAGTGGTTTTGTGGGACTCCAGAACTGCACAGGAGAAGATTTCCTAAACCTGCTTTTCTCCATCTGAGAATCCAATGAAAAATAAGTGTTGAAGCATTTGCCTGGGCACGCTGGCTGCCCTACAGACAGGTCCAAGCAGGAGCAGTAACATGGTTCTCAGCAGGGCTGCAGGTGTCCAACTGCCCTGAGCACACCACAGAGCCCCACTCAGCACTTCTCATGCCAAGGCTGGCCAATACAGCTGCACTGAGACATCAGCCAACCCACACAGACAGCAGGTTGGATGAACTCAGGATGGACTTAGGAGCATTTGCACAGCACATACATGGTAGATCGAACATGTTCTCCATCTGTCAGACTGTCAGTATGTGCAAATGTTCAAACAGTATCTCTGTCCAGGCAAAGCCTGTGCAATGGATGCACGTGCTATCCGTGTATAATACAGCAGACACTGGAATCTGTTACCTTTTTGAATGAGATTGATACCAGCTCTGTCAATGATTCATGAAAAACATGAATCAAGCGAAGAAAAAAGTAGAATAGCATCATTGTTAAACTGTGTAGCTGACTGGCTAGCAAGAGACTATGCATCACCATATCTTGCCTCTCTTTTCTTAACAGCTTCACTAAATGGTCAGTATGTGCCACAATATGAAATCCCTGGGGCTCCTTACATTCAAAGGCAAATAGAAAGTAAGATAAACCTGAGCAAGGCATCTTAGTAATGAATTTTGCATGTATCCACATGCAGTATTAAAAAGAAGGGCTGCATAGGATTAACTGTGGCAGACAGGGGGATAAGTGGAAAGGATTTTCATCGGAGTGTACAGAGTGAGGCCAAGGGCAGACAGCAATATGTAACGTATCTGCTATAACTCTCACCTGGCACAAAACAGTAGGACAGGATCGGCTGCCTGGTAGGCTGAACACTATCTTGAGCTGGAGCCATCCCAGCAATGCCCTCAAGAGAACCCAGGAGAGGAACAACAAAGCAACCCTCAGTGCTAATCTGTGCCAGTGCCAGTTTGCTCTCTAAGGGGATGGTACCAAGAGCAGAGCATTCCATCACTGCAGCCAGAAGAGATGAACTGCTGAACTCACTAAGGAGATTTTTCTTTATCTTACAAAAATCTTTAAAGGCTATTAAAAAAGATTGGATTTTTTTTTCAGCTGTTGGTTTTTTCTTTATTAATATTATTTTTAAGGGATTTATTCTCCCAGCGTCTTTTCAGACAGTAGCAAATTCATGTCTTCATTATCTCATTCCAGACCTGTGGAGGACTGGAAAACTGATTGGGTTAAGAGTGATAATGAAAGCAAAACCCATTTTAAATGAACAAAGATTCAAAAGTTTCAAGTGTTCATAGGCTTTCTTTGATTGCTAAAAAAAATTGTTGGAGAAAGTCTGTTCATGTTTCATTATCGTTCCTCCTGAAGGAGGGATCTGCAATCCTCAGCCCTAAAAGCTGGTGCAGTGCAAACCAAGAGACAAGAGGAGAACCTTACAGGAAAAAAAAGAAGCCACAATCTTTTAAAAAACAAATGTCACAGGATTCCTTTATGCACTATAAAGAAACAGAACGGAAATGAACACACATTGTTTCCTTTTCAAGTACCCAGTAGAAAAATGTGCACCTTAAAAAGATTTGACCTCAATATAAGCCATAATGTAAAAATGTGAGGATCTTGGAAACTTGTGCTTTTCCTGGATGGAGGCCCAGATTTTGTAATATATCTTGCCTGTTACTATTTTTCTTGCTTTTTCCAAAGTAGAAAAGGCTCTTTTGAAGAAATGTGTTTTCTAGACACTTTGATACACCAGAGTTGGAGTCATTTTAAATACTTCAAGCTTGATATATACACATACAGTTGTAACAGTTCCTGGATATGAGCCAACAATGCCTGTTTGGGTCTGGTTCTTAGTATCAATATGTGTAAGACTATAGACAGAATGGTCTCTACCCTAACACGTAAAATATTCACAAGGCCAGTCAGATAATACATGCACTCACTGTGCCTTTCTCTTCTTCAGCACAGTTTTAATTAGCTGCACCTGAAAGAATTTATGTCCACATTGAAATCTGCCTAAACAGAAAGAGGGCAGCTAGCACACACTGATAGCATCACATTTGCTTACAACAGGAATTTTTTTTTCTTCTTACTTCATGCAAGAAAATCAGCTGAGGTTTTGATCCAGTGACTAACTGTCAATGGGATGGGTTGAATACTCTTTCAGAGGCTGTTTTGCTGGCCTGGACACGATGTGCTTTTGCATGCTGACCTGCTCTTCTGTCTCTGATGCTCTTCATGCTGAACTGAAACTGTAGCTACATACTGTTAAGTCTACCATAAAAAGAACATGGGCAGTCAGGTACATTATATGTACACAAATATATCAGACTTTCCTGTATATCATCTCATAGCAGCTGACAGTGTCAGAGCAACTGAGAGACAGAGGGTTTGATTCATTTTACTGTTCCAGATACATTTTAAATCCAGCTAGAAAGGGGGCAGCCATATAGTAATTAACATTTACTAGCCCCACTAAAATTAATTCCTGCCCTATCTTATCAAACAATCTGCCATGAGAGAAAGCTCTCCCCACTGCTACATGCATAACTCACTTTAACTTTTGTGGCTGCAAACTGAAAGCAATTCTTTCCCCACCTTCCAATGTTTGCTCAGGTGCAGTTTGGGTTCCACGTGAGCTGATTCCTGAGAACCTGCCTCAACCAGCAAGCTAACGAGAATCACCAACCAACTTTCACTGACTTTGCAAACAAAGCCCTCGCCCTGGAAGAGCCCGTTACGTAAAAGTACGCTCCATAAAACCATCTTTCTGTTTGTGACTTACTCAAAGTCCTTAGGTGATTTGTCTTTAAGGATGACTACATTTTTAATCAATCAGTAAGGCATGCAGTATGTAAAGTTCATGCTAGCTTGAGCGGCAGCGGGCTGTGTTTTTCCCCTGCTGAACAACCCCTTCATAGCCTGTGAGCTTTAGCTGGTGAGGTTATGCAGGCTGCCTATTAGCACTGCTCTCAGCCACATGCCTGACTGCACTTTCAAGTCTCAGGGCCAAGAGCAAACTTTAAAGGCACCCTGCCAATTAAATGCAAGCAGAAAACAAAGGCGATATTTTTAACCAAAGCAAATATGATCAGAAATGTTCTCATGATGTTGCTACCGATAATTATTATTTTGCATTCAGTAAAGATGTCTTTTATTGAATTTGAATATTAAAATCTCCATGACAATGAAGCTGTCTAAAAATGAGTGTTAATCTAAAAATCTAAATCTAGTGTTGATCTAAAAATCAGTGTTGATCAAATTGTTCACTGGCCAATGAAAGTAAATTAAATATATTTTACTAGTGGTGGAAAGTAAGGCTGATTTTGAAAGACAGTAAAGATATTCTGTGCCATGTTTTTTATAGTCTTGTTTTGTGGATCTTATGAAGAAAGAAAAAATAAAGTCTTGATGGCATGCATTATCTACAAGAGACAAAGACAAAACACTGCAGAGTGGTTAGCCCAGAAGAATTCCAGTAAACTCTTTATATCACATCATAATCCAAATACACTGCAGCAGGTTGCAGAAAGCATATTTCAGGGATGACACATAGAATTTTATAGGGTGTACTTGGATTAGTACTTGTACTCTTTCGATGTTAAATATAATTGATTCAGTCCTCAGTTCAGCAAAAGTAATGTTCTAGTGTTTTAATGTTCTGCTGGACGGGGATGCTATCTACAGTGAATCTGAAAGAGGTTTTCTGGCCTTTGAAATATCAGTATTTTCAATTCCTTTATCTTGTTTTTATTTTCAAGATTAAAAGCAAACTGTGAGCATATTAGTAGGAAGCTCCTCTCCTGTGGCCAAAGGGCCTTGGTTCTATGTTGAGCTGTGAGGCAGCTGAAGGCTGAGAGAGAGGATATGGTCATCTCTCAGAGCCTGGCCAGCTTCTAGTGCAGTCTGCACTGCAGACTACCAGAACAAGAAGCATACAAAAAAACCATCAAGGTGTCCAAAATAGGCACTGGGTTGCCTGTTGCATTGCACCTACCTGCTTTTGGGGAACACATCTTTCTGGAATGTATTGGTTTCATTTCTCCTAGGGCCTCAGGTACGTGTTGAACAAAAGGGAGAATAAAGCAAGCTGCCCTAAAATGCTCTTTGATCAGATGATCTTCTGCTTAAAAGAGAAGTGAGAATGTGACCATTCCAAGGGGATCCCAGTAATTTCTACCATGATTTCCATAATTCAATACCCTACAATTATGCATTTCAAAGTTATCTGAAAGAACCAATAAAGACAGATTGATTACTTTATTTGTATACCCCACTATGAGACATTATCACTCTAAGCTGCCAAAGCAAATTCCATGCCAGCCCTTGATCTAAAATTAGACTAAGGACAAGGAAGTGTTCTTTCCTCTACAATGAACACCTAAACCTAATGATCATTTGTTGCCTAAATGAGGCAACAGAGGCTGAAAGCGAGCACTAAGGGATGATTACTGATGAAAAGCCTCGTGACCTCAAGAACAGGCCCTCTGGACCTTCCTGAGAACTTACACAATATTCAGCAGGGTGCTCAAAATATCCACTAGGGATAAGTCTTGAAAATCAGCAAGCAGTCAGGGAAGATGGGCATCTAATGCAGTGGATTAAAGCACTGAGAGAGGTTCTTGATTCCCAGAAATTGTAACTAGCCATAGTAGAAGCAGAAAATATAGTGCACTACCCCCACATTTGCCCTACTACCAAGAGCAAAGATCGCAGTCTCAGTTTCTGAAGTCCTACCCTGCCTGAAAACTGTGGAAAATTTCAGCTGGGTGGAGGTAGAGCCAATTAACCAAGCTTCTAATTTCTTAGAAACAAGCAAGTTGTTTCACAGATACTGAGCAGAGGTCAAGGAAATGTCTTCTGGCTCTCCCTTCCACAGACATTTTAGCACTTCTTTACACCCATTTGATTGCACTTGGGTTTGAGCACTTGCCTCAAATCAAGAATATGGCTTGCTGCTCTGTAGAAGACAATGCCTCCCGCATAATCATGACCTAACATAAATACAGGTCAGCAGTAAACTTCCTCCGCAGCCACTCCTTCTGGGGCCACCTGTGAGAATTTACACTATGCAAAGGATTATTCTCACCTACCTTCACAACCCTCTGTTTGCCATCACCTTGAAGCACAAGACTGGCTTGTACTTGGGTATGTAGGGACATGCACCTCGCATTATTCTGCAGGAATACTTCATGTGCACATAGGCCTAGATCCATGAGTGTGTGTACGCATGCAGATAGATAAACAGATATTTTGGAATTATTTCAAAGCAAGTGAAACATTTTTCTTTCTGTCCAGTTGTTTTGCAATGACTTGGCCTTGGGATCTTCCACAGAGCTTTATGTATGAATGACATACTTGCCTGTTTTTACAGCTCCTGCCTTATGTCAATTTAAGCATCTTTCCTACACCTGGAGGAGTTCAACAAACATCAGCTCACAGGTGTCACCCTCCATTGGCTGAAGGCTGGCTCCGGAGAGTCTAGCCAATATCTGCTTTGGCTATTAACAGCCTTGGAGAGGCCAAACTCAGTGTGTGGGGGGAAACGGGGGGAGGAGAAGGTGGAAGGAAAAGGAAGGGGGGTACATGTATGTGCGTGTGCATTCGCTGCTGCTTTAACTTTCCATCCATTTAAGAGTTTAAATACTAGTCAAGCACTTAAAATAACATTAGGACACATTCCAGCTTTCTCTGCCAGTCAGAGGAAAAAAATGTTTGAAACCTTGCATCTCAGCACCCCAAGGGCTTTATGATTTGTTAGGTTTAGTAGTTCAGAGGATTAAAAAGACAGAAATATTAGTAGAAAAAGAGGAAAAAAGTCAATGTATTCACTGAAGCAAATCTAATGGGTTGCTGGGCCAGAGAAGAAAAGGTTCTACTACCTGACTGAATCTTATTTATATTTCTTGCTCCACAATAAAAAATAATTTTCTAGACACTTCCCCCTTCCTTTTTTTTTTTTTTTTTTTTGATTTTTTTTTGCTATGCTAGTCACATTTCCTAAATCCTTTATCAACGGCTGCTCTGCATATGAATGGGCTGTAATTGAACTGTCACATTCATGAAGGTCAGTAACCTTTCATTAGGAAGAATGTGTCTTTCTTGATAAATTGGAAAGTCCCCGAGGATTTGAAAGCATTTTTTTATTTCATTCTTTCAAATATACCTCAAAAATCTAACACAGATCTTTCTCTCCTTTTCTCTCACTTGCTTTTCATAGCACTCTGTCAAACCCCTTGTCTTTGTCTTTGTCATAGGCAGTTCCATGCAAAATACTCTATCACATGCTTTCACTGTGACCTTTTTAAAAGCAAAATGGGAAGCATAAGTCCCCCACCCTCAACCCCTCACTTCGAACTGCAGACAGCTGATACTTCTGCATAAAAAAAAAAATCTCTAAACCTTGAGATTAGAGTTGTTGCCATGCTCCTGCTTCTTCAGAGGGACTTCCGTATTTACTGTAAAGTGATCTAAGTGAAACTGTGTTGGTGCCAGTGTATTTGTCCATCTTTTTGGTGTGACCACTTATCTGCACAGAGAAAGCTGAATACCTCAAGTAGTGACAGGTTGCATGTGAAGAACAAATTGTGGGAGAGAGTCATGCTTGAAAAAAATACAAAACACTTGGCAGTGCAGACAGATTTCAATCTCTGTCACAGAACAGCTCCATGCATCTCAGCCGTCTCTATCTAAAGAAAACAAGCTCTCCAGAGGAGTGCTTTTGTACCTTGATCTGCACTCTTACACAGCAGGGTCTATAAGAGAACCTTTATGGTTGCCAAACTCATAACCACTGCTCAACTCCTCCTCCAGATTTCAATCACAAAGTGTGCAGCAGGACACAAGGAAATGTGTTGAGCTTTCCACCCTTATCAGTGCAAAAGTGCAGTTTCAAATGACTTAAAAATACTAGAGAGGCTAATGGATGCTCCCAGGACTAGGCCCTGGCCTAGGTTATCTAAGCCTAGGACTCATCTTCATTCAGCATGACAGCTTGATGTCAGCGTCAGAAATAAAGGCAGTTTGGTGACAAAGTCCATCATTATCAAGACAGAAACATTATCTTGGAAAAGGGGAAACTTGGGAAAGGGAAACAAGCATCTCATCTTTGGTGCTAGCTAGCTAAATACTTGGAGAGGTAACATGAATTAAAAGCTCCCTAGAGCTGTCAGAGGACTGTCCTTTTATTGTCAGCACCAACAAAATTGTGGCAATTGATTCACCACTCCAAGGTAGAATGTAGAGAAATGAGGAACAAGGAAGGTAGAATTCAAATGCAGCTGGAATTCTGTAATGGCGCAGGCCACACTAGTAGCTTTTCAACTGGAAAGATGAAAGAAGCAAAATATTTCTTTTGATTTTTGCAGGAATGGTTGAAGAATGAATTAGGCCTAACTTACCTTGTTTAAGCATTCTATCAGCTAGCAGGCTTCTGCTGGAGTTTATATGCCTAAGTCTAAAAGGGAACCTTTCTAGCCCCAATTGGTCTTGGGGGAGCCCTCCATAAAAAGACTTTCCTATAGCAAAAGAAGAAAGACTCTGTATGCATTAATGTCCTCCTCCAGCAACACCAATATGTTGAATCTAGACTGGCCCTTTTTACTCCAGTTCTACCACCACTTTCCAGACAAAGTTCATGGCTAGCCAGACTGTGGCCAGCAGCATAAATTGGCTGGAAGCATCATCAGGGTTCTCTGTGACACTGCTGAAATGCAGGTATCTGTGCAAACATTGTAAAAAAGGAAGACAGCTTTATGAGTGACTAGAGGTATGTTGCAAACTCTGCCTATGACTCTAAAGCAACAGGAAGTCCTTCAAAGGCTGAGACTTTCAGTGCCGTCTTCATGCTGCCCAACATAAGAGCCCAACTTAGAAATCTCTTCTACAATGGCATCTGAGGGCAATAAGCAAGGAGTAATTCAGACTCCTACGTTTCACAAGCAGCAGTCACAACATATCAAGTAGGCATGACTGGCTTCTCTACAAGCCTAACTTGGGTACCAAGATGACTTTTTTCCACTGACTACACAGGAAATCAAGATCTAGCAATGTGGCATAACAGGTGGGCAGAATTGCTCACCAGACTTTTGACTTGACATGTTGTCATTGCTCCTATGCTGCTTCATACCAGACAACTGGAACACAATTCCTAGCTCAGCCTGATCTTTGTTCTATAGAATAAATTGATACATTCTTGTGCAGTGTTTTTCAACCGTACATCAGGAGGTGATTCTGTAGTAATCTCTCTTTCAGAGGATAGATTCTGACTAGTAAGCAAAGAAGAATTGTATATTAATGTAAATCACACTGTATAGACAAGTTTTCCCAAGCATTAATTTTGAGATTTTTGCTGTTTTAGTCTTCCGCAATGTATGTGGGTGAACCAGTGATCTGGAGAATAGTTTCATGCAAGTGTCCAAACATTTTGATACTTCCTCTTGTTGAAAGAACAGATCTAACTGCCAGACAAATCAACTCAAGTGGAAGACCACAATCTTGGGAAAGAAAGCTCATCAAGGTAAGTAATGACTCCTCCTTTATTATATTGGCCCAAGATTAGAGGCCATCAGAGGTGGATGTAGTATAGCAGTAGGAGTTGAACCTTCCCACCATCATCCCATTACATTGTGTTGATATGTGACAAAGGGCAGCAGAGGAGCAGTCAGACAAAATGGCGTCCAATATGGAAGTGAGTGTGAAGCAAAGGTGTGTCAGTGAATGCCCATGTGTGGAAAAAGTAACACCCACTGACATTCATCAACACTTGCTGAATGTTTCTGGAGACCAAACGTGGTGTGAAGACCATGTGAGCACGGTGAGGTGATGGGTGGTGTGTTTCAGCAGTGGTGGCAGACACGAGAAAGACAAGCCATGTTCAGGATGGCCATGAACAGCTGTCACATCACGAAATAACATCTTGGTCAGCTTATCTCCACAATTAAGCAGATTACAACCAAGGAACTGTGAGCTGAACATCGATTTCAATGCACTGGAAAGAATGGTGGCAATGTTGAATATCACAGTTTGCGTCAGGTGAGTCCCACAGGAACTGAAAGAACTGAAAGCATGCAAGTTTATCAGTACCTACTGATCCAATGCAAAGCTGAAGCTGACAGTTTCCTGGACTGCATCATTACCAGTTATGGGGAGTAGTGTCACCACTATAAGCTAGTAGCAAAACAGCAGTTCATGGATGAATTCCCCATCAAATAAAAAGTTCAAGATGCAGCTCTCAACAAGTAAAGTGATGTGCACTGCTTTTTGGGATAGGAAAGGGGTGATCCTTCTGGTTTTCAAGAAATCCATACAAACCATCATCTCTGACCACTACATCACAATGCTGACTGCTGAAGGCTCAAACTTCCAGACTCCAGCTACAGAAAAAAGACAGCCTTTCTCTTGCAATGAGATAACACCAGGCCTCACACCAGTTTGAGGACTGTGGAGCACATCACCAGTCTTGGCTGGACTGTTCTACCACACCTACCATATGGTCTCATATTTGGCGCCTTCTGACTTCCACTGTTCAGGTCGATGAAAGATGGACTACGTGGGCAACATTTTCTTAGCAACAACACCATCATAGCAACTGTGAAACAATGGGTCACCTCAGCTGGTGCAGATTTTTACAAGTATGGCATGCAGGCTCTTGTTCATTGCTAGCAAAAATTCACAGCTAGTGGTGGTGACTATGCTGAAAAATAGTGTTTTGTAGCTGAGAATTTGCTCTATTAAACTGTTATGGTACTCTTTCTATCTGTCGCAATTTCCATATAAGTAAAGAGAAGGCATTATTTTCAGAGTCATCTATGTGATTTTAAAGGTATTTTCTAGCTTGCCTGGCCTAAAATACCCCTAGGGCAACACTCTTCAAAGCATATTGTTGTTTCTCTTTCATAGCCAAGTGGACATGATGTAACTACTTATAAATCTCTGGAGAGATTCTGTTCTGATTCATGCTCCTTTCCTCCGTCCAGCACATCCAAATCTGTTTTCTCAGTTGAACCTGGAGGTGGTTTTCCTACATCTCAGTATTTGGATTCTTATGCAGCTAAACCTTTTTTTGTATATATCAGAGCCCAAATGAAGCTCTGACAACTGCATATGTAAAAAACCCAACACAGCAGAGTGTGGTATATCACCTCATTATAAATCTCCAGACCAAAACAATGCGGCTTCTCAAGCACTCTGCACTGTGTATAAAATAAAAGTGGTTAAAGAATTTGTTTAGAAGTATGTTAAGCAGGCAGGCAGTGAATAAATCCACTTTACCACTTCATGGCTTTACAAAGAAGCCCATCCATTAACATGGGAACCCTCTTGTTTGCATTTCTTAACAGCTGACATTTGTACCTTTCTGAGGAAAGTGAAGGGCATCTCATTGCCTCATTGTTTAAATCAGTGTGGAAATAATGGGGATGATAGGGAATTGGAGCTAATTTCCTTTGTCTCCTATTCAGTAGATAATGGTGGTATGTGCGGGATGCTAAAGGCCAGGCAGAGGAGGTGACCTGAAGATGACTTCATTCTTATGAGGTTTATCAAAGGCTCCTGTCAGTCAAATGCATGCTGAGAGATTGGGGACTGGCCATCTGGTCCAAAGTTAATCAAAGAGGAAAAAGGAAAGTAAGGAGGTGAAAAATCTCCCTGTCAGCTTTGTGCAAGGTGGAGGGAGACGCAGAGGAGGGGAACTCCTGAGCTTCAGCAGCCCAGCTCCCAGGCCAAATATCCAGACTGCATGCAGGGCAGCAGCAAATGCCTTGGAATGAGATGGAGGACGTGGGGGAAAGATAATGTTGTTTTGCTTTTTCACTGGGATCACCCCAAGGCAGTTTAAAGTAGCGAGCCTGAAGGTCACCACTGCTGTTAGCCACTCAGAGCAGCAGCAGAATCGTTTTGCTTGTCCTTAAACAAAGGGGAAGTGACCAGTTCACAGTAGGGAAATAGCGTAATATACATCGCTCCAATAGTAATGCCTCTTGTTTATTCCCATGGTAACTACAAAAGATACAAAGCAATACAATATACAATATTGTATACATATATACACAATAGATACAATAGCACTATTTGATAGAGAAAGTTCTCAGCTACGGAACACTAATTTTCAACACATTCACCACCTTCAGCTATGCATTTTCACCAGCACCGAATGAGAGCCTTCATGCTATGCTTGTAAAAATCTGCACCAGCAGAGGTGACCCATTGTTGTTGTCACCACTGCTGAAACACTCCACCCATCATCTCACTGTGCTCACATCCACTGTTTGGTCTCCAGAAACATTCAGCAAGCGTTGATGACTGTCAATGAGTGCCATTTATTCCACATGGGGGAATTCAGTGACACACCTTTGCTTCATCACGCGCTTCCATGTCAGACACTATTCTGTCAGACTGCCCCTCTGCTACCATCTGTCACACGACAACAAAATGTAATGGAGTATTGTTGGGAAGGTTCAGCCCCTATTGCTATACCATCAATATCCTCTTCTGATGTCATGGGCCAACATGACATAGGATTCATTACTTTCAGAGCAGAGTAACACAAGGGTTTTACAAGGAAAGAAGCCAGGCTTCTTTCCTCAGAGTTCTGTTTCTTGGAAGCAGGAACAAGAGGTATAGCCATGCCACATTCATGGCCTGCAGACACAACCTTACACAGCTTCTCAGCCACTAAACCCTGCACCCACCTGGTTCAAGCCCAGGTGTTCTGCAAGCACCAACTGCTTCTGACAGGTTTGTGTACTTGGCACATGATGGCTTTCTTGTCAGTAGTGACCTACACACATTTTTAGACTGTGTGTAGCCTAAGAGGTGTATAGAGAAGAGATTTAAGGACACAGGGTTTGGTTTGGTTCGTAATGAAAGGGTCTCAGAGAATGCTCATCAGAATGAAGACACCGATCAGATTACCAAAAGTACTGTTTCAATGTGTGTGTGTTATGTAAAAATACATTATTTCACTATAGATGCTTTCTGAAGTAAAACAGAGTGTGACAGCCTGTTAGTTTGATTTCCATAACCAGCCCTGCTCAGCTGCCCAAATCAGCCAAATAGAGACATATTTTTAAAACTACAAACGTCCAGATTGCGAATCCCTCCCTCATGCTGGCAAGTAGTCATGCTAATGAGTAGTCTCCTTGACTCCAGGGGAAAAATTCTTGCCAGTAAAGGTTTCACAATCCCACCCCGAAACATTTATGAAATGATTAATCAATGTGAAGTGACTTAAAAAAAAAAAATAGAAATTAGGAGAAGAAGAGGAAACAGGGGAAGGCTCTTTTGAATGCTGCAAATTAAGGTTGAAGACTCGGAGATGCTGCTGTGGGCTTAGGCAGAGTAAGGGAAGATCACAGTGCCCCTTTAGTATCCCCTCACAGACAGAAGCATGCTAAAACCAGAGAGAACCAGAACAAAAGAGCTTGGCAACCTCATGTACCTGAGGGGTGGGACTCGCTTCTCCATTAAGTTTCCATTCTGCTTCCTCCTCAGGTCGAGGTCCAGGCAGGCCCCCATGGGAAGGAACATATGGAAAGCAGCCTCAGTGAGTTCTGCTCCACCTGCAGCTTTGTGGGGCTGTGTGTCCCTTGATGCCCTGTTTGGGATTGCTCTGCATGGCTGAGCACTGTAAAAGAGAGCTGAGAATAGCCAGAGTGCAAGCATGCGGGGTTTTAAAAACAAAAGCAAACCCTTACAAAGCACCTAACCCTAAAAGACCTCTGCTGAGCAGAGCAGCCAGAAACATATCGCCCTGTCTGTTGGTATTCAATAATACCATATACACAGATATGTCCTGCTTGCTGCCCTCTGATTTTTAGCAAGTATTTAAAACCGAAAGCAACTTGCTGCACACCAGGCAGCTCAAGGCAGGAGCAGTCAGAAGTGAATAAGAGTGGAGATCAGGAGGCTTTGGATTTTCTTGCTCCTAATGGCTGACGTGATGCCTAATGCACAGGAACAAAAGCCAGCAAAGAATCTGATGAGCACCAAACATGCGCTGTAGTTTTACTAACCCTGACTTGTACTTGTTATTCACTGATCATCTCTACCTGAGCTGTAATGACTTCAGAGGACAGGCAGTTTGTAACAGCAGTTTCTTTTGTTGTTGTTTTTGTTTTTTTCTATACAGCTCTAGATCTGAGAAAAATATGAGTAAGAACAGGATCTTTCCCAACCTGTAGAAATAAAATGCAGCCATGTGGATCCCAACATAAAAACAAGCGTCAACATGTCTGAAATACTGTGCCTGTCATAATTGAAGCTCACAAGCAATTTTGTTTTTGTCTTCACGGCACAAAACTTGCAGACGTTCATAAATGGGCTGACAGAAAAGTCAGCAAGGAGAGAAGCTGGCTATCCTCTAAATGAATTAGGGTTGGTTGATTTTCATTCTATTTATTTATTTGATTATTTTATCATGCCGACAACCATTATCAGATATTTTTGATTCCTCTTGCCTAGTTCTAGCTGCATCTCTTAGAAGGAAATAGTAGGATTCCTGGTGTAACATACTGGTTGGACACACAGGTATGAACATCATGGCTTTAGCATGTCCTCTTCCTTTTCACAGACTTAAAATTATTTGACATGTCAAGTTACAAAATTAAATCAATCAACAGCTCCATTTTTTTCAGTGACTGAGACTATTTCCAAAAGCAGGGAGGAGATTTAGCCACATAACCATGAATTGAAATAAGCCAAGTGATTTAATTGCCTTGAAGGCAGTGAGAACATCCAACTGGAGTCTTTTCCCCACACCCTCCACAACTTCTTTACTTCTAGTTCATCTTATGTTATTGCAAATATGGCAATATTAAGTCCTTCCCGAAGAACCTTTTCAACTTTCTTCTCTGTTATACTGCATGATCAACACCAAGCACGCTGAACATACGCTTTAGTGATTGCCACAGCAATAATTCAGAGAACCACTTTTCCTTTCAAAGAACTTCAGAATAGCAAAGGGTTGGGGGAGGGAAGCTATCAGGATGCTGGAAAGCACTAATACAATTTATTAGACAAACCCTGTGTGGATGCAATGGCAGCTCTGCTATCAAAGGCAAAAACCTTCAGGCATTTTACATCCCATAATCCCAATGAAAGCCTGTTTTTGCAGATACCCTGCAGTTTATGAATCACTGGCTGTAGTATACAAAATCCCTTATTTAAGTAATTATAGTACAATGCATAAATCTGCACGGTGGCTGACGTTATATAAAAAATTCCAAGTCAGTCTCAAAACTACAACCAAAATAAAATAAAAATCCCAACTGGAAACAAGTGCCTTGCAGTAAATGCATTTTGTGAGCTAGGGAGATGCTCTGATACAATTATATTAGATCTGACCTGGGGACTGGATGAGGTCTAGCAATATAGAGACCCAAGTGAAGCATGGGCAGAGAATGGCTCCTCTCTCCAAGAGAAATCCATTTGTTTTCACTTGGGCTTCAGTGCACAATTTTAAAGTTGAACACATGAAGATCTCAAATCTTAGCCCTGGCCTTAGCCATGCATTGCCCTAGTAATGGGATTGGCTTCTATTTCTTCAGCAGAATGAACCAAAAGCCTGGTATTTCAGAAAATTACCTCAATTCTACCAGATTATATGTAGACCCATCTCTGTACTCTGTCCTGATTTATCTCCATGCCTACGTAGTTCAGCCTCTACATTCAGCACTGGAAAAAAATAGGCTTTCTTTCACAAAAAGCCATTATTTGCCCAACTTTGGCTTCATCTACAGACTGCATATTTCACCAGAGCTTTTACCCTTCAGTTGGTCCATAGATCAGACTTAGAGTGACAGGCAGGTGGGATTTGGCCAAGTCAGTTCTAGATCAGACCAAGTCTCAGTTATACACATAATGAACAAAAAAAAAAGGATAAAGGAGGGCAGAATTGCATTATAGTGTACAGAGCATGATGAATGCGTACAATTTGGATTAATTAGAAAATATGCTCTCTTCCTCTACTTAAAATTTAAGAACTGGTGAGGGCCACATCAGAAAAAATTGTGATGTGGAAAATGAGCATTTCTTTTACTGTGTGGATTTTCTGATTTCCTATTTAATTGGAAATACAGTCTTTCAAGGGAAGTTTTAAAAAAAAAAAAAAGTTGATCTGGATCACACTTAGCATTTTCAGAAGTCCCATGCACCTCCCACAAGTCCATTCAGTACAAATGTTATCTTCTCGCTCCCCGCACAAGGAATCTGCAGAACAATTGGAACTTGCTTAGCAAGTAGAAAAATGATGGTGAGCACAACGTCAATCCATGTTTGGGAAGTGTTGTATGAACTGGAAATCTTTCTCCAAAGTACTTCACTACAGCGTAGTAAAACATTACATACTCACAGAATTTTATCCTGTTAAAGTTGGCAGAGATTTCTTCCCCAAAGAGTATCTTTGATTCAGATTTAATTTAATCTTATTTCATTCCCTTCAGAAAAAACAAACAAACAAACAAACAAAAAAACAATATAATTGTTCATGTGTAGATTCACAGGCACCTGACGTAGTCTAAATTAAATGACCCACTGCAACCAAGGCATAAACACCAAATATGTGGTGAGGATGGTGAGAAGCAACAATTGCTATCTCATACATAGGTCGTGTTGTTGAGCTCCCAGGGCAGGCTGATAAGTCATTACAAGTTTTTGTTTGAAGGAAGGGAGAGCCAGGTGGCAGATGATTTTCCTGAGTTAGTCTGCCTTTTGCTGTAAGTTTCAGTCACAAAGACTACAAGTGGTTTGAGTTAAGAACACTGAAGAGTTTGGCAGAAATTGGGACTGCTTTGCACGCGGGATGTTGTGATTCCTCCATCTACAATTCCCTGGGATACGGTTCTCCTAGCCAACATCTGACAGGAAATATTTAGGAGGATATAAGTCTTCTTTAGAAGAAAATTACAGAAGAGACAAGTCCAATACAACAACTAAAACACGAGAAAAAAGCTTTCATAGTTTGTGTTCTAGATGCCCAACTGAAATCCTGGCTCCATAAAAAGTCTTTTGCTGTTCACTTCTATGAGGGGAGTTTGCTAAAAACTAGCTGGCTTTCATATTTTTTTGACTGGCTGTGTTGCCTAGCATCTGTCAGAGAAGAGCATATTCACACTCTGAACAACAGATATAGTGTACCCTGAGAGGAAAAAAATGTTTGCTTTGCACAGACCCACGCACCTCAACAGGTAGTCATTTAATGATATACAAAAAGTGCTGCCATCCTTCTCATTAACAGGATTTATCTGTCAGACTCAGGGAAGTATAACTTTAAGTACATTTTTTTTGAAACAGTTGATGTGTTTATGTTGTTTTCACTTTTCTCTGAAGTGCTTTATTGATACAATACCAATATATTTTTAAGCAGAGATCATATTGCTACAGCATGACAACTGATGAGAGCGTTGTGCCACAATATCGAATTAACCCTTTTTTTTTTTTATATGCCCCATATAAAAGGGCTCAGGATGGGGCCCTGAGCAGCTTGATCTAGTCTGCCTACAGCAGGTAATGAAATCAGATGATCTTTATGGCCCCTTCCAAACCAAGTCATTCTGTGATTCTATGAAACAAACGTTAAAAAGCAAGCAATATTTTCATAAGCCATGTCTAATGCCTAATATCTGCTTACGTTCAGGGTCAAATGATCACTGTGAATGAACACTGAAATGAGTGCGCATCCTCTTAAGGTGGATAAGCACATGATTCATGAATGAGAAACAGACCAGAGCTTCTAGGGAAAATGGATTTTCATCTTTGTCCCTTTTCTTGTACCCTCTCTCAACAGCCACCCTTTTGAAAAACAAATGAAATGATCATCAGAAGAAAACAGCATTAAAAAGAAAGTTACTAACCCCACAGCTTTCCTAATGACTTGGAATAGTCTGAGCAGCCACCAACTGAAACAGGGATCCTTGGTCTATTGTACCATATCATGTGACTTCAAGAAAATGAGATGGGAAGGTAAATACACAAAGTAGGATTTAGCAGTGTTGTGGCTGAAGAGGGACAAAAAAACCCTCCTATGGTTGTCAGAGTGAAAAGAAGGGTGACACTCTTACAGAGTTAGAGGAGGTCAATAAATCACCAACCTTATCTTGCAAACAGAGCCTGTGACTTCAAAAATTAGCTCATTTATTCTGTACAATTAAATTTATTGAAGTGTGACAGAAAAAGTTTAGCAGTCGCTGATGCAGAAAGGCAGCAACAACGGGGGCAGGCAACTGAGTGAATGACACAATTAGTTGATTTTCATTTTATTTATCAATATAATTATTGAATTGTATTTATCCTATTTCACAGATTTTTAACATTATTAAAGCCTGGGCCTCAAGGGAAAGAATTAGTTCAAATTTTCAGTCTAACTTAATGTGATTATAGAGCAGCTAATAAAGGAAAAGTTCTATAAAGTGCCACACAATCTTGTATTCAATGTCACCCCACCATCAGGCTCTGAAATCCAGAATCCATTCTTGTATAGGCAGGAAATTGAATATGAATTGTGAATACTCTATATTTCCTAGGTGGCAAACAAAACTGTTTGCAGGATCCCATCTTGATGCAGCCTTAAAGACATCAAGATTTCTTCCTAGTTTTAAACTTAGGGATATGTTTCTTTCTTAAAATAAACAAATAATAAATAAATAAGCACTGCACACTCTGTTCCCACCTCTACTTCAAGCTTCAGTAAGCTTCAATTATTAGGTAATGTTGTGAAAAGAATGCAGAAAATTTGGGGAAAGACTGCTGTGTCAGAGGAGCAGCAGATGAATACGTTTCTTACACAAAATTGATCACTGTGGCTCAGATTATGAAAATATATAACCTCAAAATATTTGGACAATAAATTTTTAGCAAACTAAAAGCTATCAAACAATGACAAAAGCATCTGTTAACAAAAGCAACTTTTTTCCAGTCCAGTTCAGCCTAAAATCATCTAGAGTGCTCTAAGTTGCTCCGGCTCTCTTCTTAGCATGCCTTTTTGCCATTCACAATGTCTGCTTTTGGTTTTGAGTAGGTAAGAGACAGTTCGAGACATGCTGGACTTGACTCATGCACATATTTCCCCCTTGCTGCCTACATACATGAGGAAGCAAACATATGTTAAGCAGTAAGCTATATAATAACTCATGTCCTTTCTCACAGGTTCAGGAAATTAGACCACATGCTATTGCAAGTGCCTAACTTTTCCAGTGTTTTGAAAGACTCCATTTCCATTGCAACTAGCTTATTCACTTCTACCCTGCACTTCCATTCCATAAAAATTTATTTGCTCTGAGGTACAGGTCATTTTTCTAAATGTTGGTCAAAGTGCCATGGAGCACTGCCTAAAACATTAAAACACGGAGAGAGTCCAGAATAATTCCATACCCACAATTAATAAAAATAAATATTATTATTCATAATTAATAATTTACTTTGAGTGATGTGTCCAGAATTCCCACCACCAACATATTCAAGTTACCAGAACCTTGATGTCTGAATGGGCTCCCATTATATTTTGGAAACTTAGTACAGTGACTTCTGCAGCAATGGGCAAGAAGGGAGGTTTCCATCTATAAAACATAAAGATTAATAGAGCTAATAAACTGGATCTCAGTGGAACTATTTAAGTTAAAATTGGCATGTGCTATCTACAGAAAAAAAAAAAGGATCAAAAGAAAGAAAGCCATATATCACACATTTTGCTTTGTGTGTCACATGTTTTACTGTGTGTCTTTATTTTGAGTAAAACTTGGAAAGTTACCTCTCCATTTATGTTTACGGAATTATATGGATTGCTGAGACCTGGAGCTGCTGGGAATCATTCCATAGCAGCATTGAGCAGTGATCTGCCCACCTCCAGGGACACAAAAGCAGAGAGAGTCTTGTCCCCAAAAATCTTTCACTTCAGCATCAAAAAGATTGTAAGAAACAGATTGGAACAACAACAACAACAAAAAGGATCAAAGAAGAAAATTTTGAGTGTTTAACTGTCTGGAGATGTTTCAGCTTCTGCTTCTATTAGGTATCAGCAGAGAAGATACATAGGCATACCTTCAAGGACTAAAGTCTTAGAATCTTTGCAGAATTCAGCAAGGCTCTCACCAACAGGGAGAAGCTCCATATGAGTGCATGAAGTGGATTTCCAGGTGAGACTAAGGATTCAGGAATTCAGTAATTAGAAGTATATTCTTCTGTGGTACTTCGTACTCCAAGAATCCCAAATTATCTTTCAAATAAAGAGTATCCCTGTGCCATGAAATCCCAATTTGGCAGGCAAACCCCATTTATCTGGAGCCCCTCAAAGGAAATGAGAAAGGTTTTTGAACACCAAAAAACTATATTTTTCTGTTATAGAAATGAGAAACCTTCACTTGTTATAACATTGTAAACTGGATTGACTAGGTCAAAGACAATCGTCATAAAATGGATAACATAAATCAATTTTTCCCTACCCTCTTACAGGTCCTTGCTTTCATGCCTGGTTTCATTCAATTCGGTTGATATTTGGAGCACAGCAAGCCATGCATATTCCCTTCTGGTCCCTGTGAAGCTTCTTTTTGCCATCCCAAAGATGCCTGAATAGCTGTTTGCTTCTTGCTCATCTCTACTGTCTCCTGACACGTCCACTTGTCAGGAGACCCCTCCAACTGAGTGGTTGCTCCTCCCTATCTGTCATGCCCTACCTCCACTGTGAAATCACCTCCTTGACATTACTGCCTGGATCTAAATTGTCAAACTCACCATTTTTCTCCCATAAGGAGAACCAACCAGTAGTTGAACCAAGTACTTCTTTTGAAAAAGTAACGTAACCTACAAAATGAGAATGAATAAAGCAGACACTTGATGACTCTCCGTCACATCTTGGCACTATCTTGATTTCCCAGTTGGAAAACAGAAGCATAGGAATGGGATATCCAAGATATTAAAGACTATCAGGGACCTCTACCTTCTCAGATGCCTTCCTGAGACTCCAGCCCCATGTTGCTGGCTTACACAGCATGCCATAAAACCTTACACAAGTTAATTTTAAACAGTTTTACATGTGCTGGAAACTCCAGCATACTCTTCCCTTAAAATTGTTCATGTGCATACACATAACATTGACCATGATGCATCTGATGTACGTGGTCTTGTTTCTTAAAAATGTCAGATGCCTGGAGGATGCTTTTCTCCACCTACAATTAACGTGGCTTTGCTTTGCTCTCTGTTTTCCCAAATAAAACCTTTATAAGGGCTGTTTTGTTCAGTGATGAATGTGGTTTGTGACTGACTTCCCACATTAGCGCTGTGCATTGCTGTACAACTGTCAAGACTTTTCATTCCAAATCAAATATGGTTTTCTAAATTATTTATCCTTGAACAGATCACAGAGGCCCTAATGGCAATATTTCCCCCTCACCCTTCCATATGCAGAATCATTACTTGAAAGGGCAATGTGCCTCAGGTTTCCATGCTACCCACCAATTCATCTTTTCTTCAAGCCACATTATGCATAAAAATTAATGTGCATTAAAGCTGAAGAAAGCCTGTCCAGCTCTTCAGAGGACACAAATTCATTACATACAACCACTGAGAACCAAAACGCAGAGGAACCCTGAGTGTATGATGTTCCTGAGCCCCTCCAACATTTTTTGATTAAAAGGGGCCCAGCAAACGTTAATCAGCAATTCTGCAAAGCACAGAGGTGCCCTCTGTCATGTCATTTCCTCTTTCCTTATCTCAGTTTTCTTAATCTAGAAGTAAAGATTTACCCGTCTGCTTCAAACATTCAGCGCTTCAATACTTTAAGAAGGTTGCTAGCAGGGATTCTGGGTCTGAAAAGGAATGAACTGGAAGAAAGAGAGATGATGGTAGACTCTTGCATAGAAGAATGGAAGAATAAAGTCAGAAGTTGAGATGAGTTGCACAGTGTTTCTCAATGCAAAAACCCACTTCTCCATATGGTTTCTGCTGGACACTTGGACATTTTCTGAGTTTGAACACCAAGCAAAAATCCCCTACAAGAAAGCTCAAACGCTACAAAGAATAGCTCAGCTCTGTCAACCCCAGCTTCCTCATCATTGTTCTACCCAATATCAGTCAGAGTATAAACAGCTTTGCACAACAGAGCTAACCTTCTCATGAGCTGAGCTTAGGTAGAGGGACAGCTTAGTGCCACTTTAAAACTACTGACTTGGACACAAGGGCGAGCAATAAATCAGTGGCAAATCAGGGCCAGTATCCAGATTTCATGATTCTCCTCCCGTGGCTATGAGACTGTGCTGAGCAATCTGTGCTCAGGCCTTGTAAGACCTTACAGAAGGTTTGACAATAAGTAAGTCATATTAAAGAATACAGCCCAAAACAGCCAAATGGTAACTACAGATGATAATGTCTACAAGAGTTAAATACTAAAGGAAACAGGGAATAAAGAACGGGGAATAAAGGATGGATAATGGGATACTGAAAAGCCTCTTTCTTCCTGTGACTGATTGCAAATATGAAAAACTGATAAAGATATGAATAAAATGTTTGGAGAGGAGAGATGTAGATGACTAAGTAGGTCATAGTTTCAGAGAGTAGTCCAGGCAGTCTTTTTCCAATAGTCTGGAAGAAGAAATTCTGTTTTTAACACCCAATACTGGTCTTTATGTTATTTAAGATATCAGAACATCAGCTAGGCCTCATCTATGTCATCTGAGGCACCAGAAGTCAGCCATCAGAAGAGCACACCATTGCTGAACAAGGTCACCAAGAATAGTGAGCCAAGCTCTAAACCATGGGTCTCCAGTCTTCTGGCTTACCTTGGCTCCACTGAGCGAAGAGGAATTGTCTTGGGCCACAAATAAAATATGTAATATAATTAATATATGTAAGTTGCAAAACTTTTTTTTTTTTTTTTTTTTTTTTTTAATTAAAACATTAAAAAAAAAAAAGGGCAAAAAATACTAGTGGGATATTTGACCTTGCTTTTATGAAACTAACGCATCAGTGTCTGATTTGATAGAAATGGTTGCAATTCTTAGTGAGTTCTCAAGGTGCTCACCAGAGATTTTTGATCCACTTTTACTTTTCCTGTGCTTCATCCTTGAAAACAGTTGTTCACAAATACACGTACTGCCAAAAATCAATGACATGATTAAGGCAGGATTGTGAGGCGAGGAATACTTTTCTTGTGTACGATAGGACTTCACTACGTCTGGTAAAGAGACATGATCTAATTCTTTGTCAAGCTGAATGTCTGATTGCAACTCTATTTTTTCTGTGCCAAGGTGTAGACACCACAGATTTTGCAGTCATTTTTACCCTTCCAAGAGCTACGTTAAAAAATTCTTGTGATGCACATCACGTGTTTCATTTGTTATTAGTAGATTATAATCTACAAGTCTGCATTCAGAAGCCTTAGTGATTGGTTATTTTTTGGCAATTTCATATTTGCTACCCCTTTCGAAACTATAAAGTTGGGTTTACATGAGAATGTATTGAAATTGTTTCTAATTTTGAAGTATGTAATATTTGTACATTAATTCTCATATTTTGAAATATATACTGTTTTTCTTGTACTTTACTTTTATCTGTGCTTCAGATTTTATCATAAAACATTTAATTCATTATATGACTTTCATGGAAAAAAAAATACACAGTTCAGTGAATGTACAAGTGGATAAATGTAGGCATAGAATGCATTATTAGTTGATAAGTAAATAAGAAAACTTACATGTCTGCTTAATAACAGAAATTGTGCCTTCACAGGCACACACACATGTAGGTAGGCTGAAATACTATTATCAGGGGCAATTTTTGCCCCCACAATGAGGGGAGCAGAGGGGCTGCTGGTGTTCAAGGAGCATTTGGACAATGCATTCAGACATACAGTCTGATTTTTTGTGTGGTCCTGCGTCGAGACAGGAATTGGACTCAATGATCCTTGAGGGTCCCTTCCAATTCACAGTATTTTATGGTTCTTTGGTTCTGTGTTGTGCACCTTTCTTTGAGGTTTGGAGGTTTTTGTTTTCAAGGTGCATCTGAAAGTCATGATCCTGCTGAGAGCAAAATGTTGGACTAAAATCCTCTGAGGTGTCTTCCAACCTGAATTATCCTGAGATCTTGCCCCCTTTGAGTTATTTTGTTGACTGCATATTCTCTGTCCCTGAATGAGAAAAGAAAGTAACTCTATATGTAGTAGCAAAGACTCCCTTTTTTGGGTTCTGGTCCCTTTTGCAATGGCCAATTCAGTACCATTACAATTAGACTACATATGAGTTTCACATTAGATGTGTAATATCTTTGTATTAATAACCAATTTTGACTTCAGTGTAGCAAGTAGTTTCCAGCACAGAAAGGTTTGCCACTGTGTACTTCTATACATACTACATATGGTATGATGTTCTGCTGCACTGACCCATAAGAAGGAGAGTATATAAATACACATGGGAAATTAAGCTTCATCTCCTGTGGCTGGGGCTGTCCAAATATCTTAAGTTCCATCACACTCTTCCAGCTCAGCGCCATCTTCTCTTGCATTTCTGCAGGATGAGAACATAAGGAAATGCCATTCCTTTTACAGCTAAATTCGTGCTATAACTCCAACTACTTCTGAGATACTGGTACTGTTTGTTCTCCTAGCAGCAACTTTGAGGAACTTGAACAGTCACATATTGCTCAAAGAAAAAAAGAAAAAAAAGAAAAAAAAACAAGCTGAAATTTTGGTGGAGACCCTAATTATGAGCACAGAAGTTGAGGTACATATTTTCTCCTTTAAGTTCAGAACGTCCAGCCTGTATACACAGAAAGAATTTCTAACCCTTCTCAAGTAATCTTACTGGTGCCAGATATTTAGTGCAATGATTTCAGCAGTGAATGTCAAGTCTCTCTCAAATATTTTCATGCTTCCTAGCTCCTAAACTGACATGCTTTAATTTAAGTAGATATAAGTGAAATCTGCCAAAGCACATGTTGGTTAAAATATTTAAATGATACAGGCCACAATGAGAAAGACACAGAGCACAAGCAATCCTCATTAGAATCAGAGTGGCAGTGGCTCTTCTCATTACAGTTACTTAAACAATACATTAATTAAAAACTCCTCAAAAACCCAAACTCAAAACTATGCAAGATGTGTGGGAAAAATGCCACACTTTTGCAATCTGCTCTTTATAGAAAAAATAGCAATCCTCTCTTTTCATCTTGATTCTCATTGTTTTTTCTCTTTTCCCTACATAACCCTTGTGGAGTATATAGTACATAATGAAGCAAATAAAGCAATGGAAAATAGGTGAGGATATTAATTCCTGCATCATACCTCTGAGCAAGTTCATATCCTTGCACTCCAGCAATGGAGGTAGTTGCAAACTTAACTGAGGGCCTCATCAAGTTGCTCAAAGAATTTGCCAGTCATTTTGAAATGAGCTCTAAAAAAACACTGCTCCCCTTAGTTCACCTTATTGTCTTTTGCCCATCCTTTACAGGTACAGTAAGCTTCCTGGGACAGATACTGTGCTCTTTTTTATTTTACTTTTCTCATGAAAGCACTTGATGTCATTCTGTACCTAACTTCTCACCTCATAACAAAGCCTTTTTAACCTGTTAGCACATTTCAAGTCAAGTTGCTAGAGGACTAAGAAATAAAAGATGAATTTCCACAAATACTGAGAAAGTAAGGAAGGAGCACAGGAAAAAAACTGTGATGTTCTTAACAAGAGAGCCCTAAGAAGAGCTGTGTTATCATATTTATTAGTCACCAGAGAACCCCCAGAGGCAAGCACTTTGAGGAATTTTCCAGCAACAGCCAAAGCCTGGAATAGCACTCACACCTTCTTAGATACAGAACAATTCAGTCACAAAGCCCACAGCCACAGAAAACCATGCTTCACACATGCTGCTATCAGATCCTGACTCTAGACCTGCAGTTGGATACCATGAATTGGTTACATCTACCTGCCAGTTCAAGGCTACAGGGGAGAAAGGACTGGATCTAAGCCTGCACATACGTACACACAGTACCACTTACATGGACTGGAGGAGCCTGACATCAAGTCAGTGAACTTCTGTCCCTCATCTAACCACGTGTCTTCCTTCAGAATACTGAGAAGCCTTTAGGACTTTTGCTGAGCATGTCTAGAAACGTATTGACTAGTTTGAGCTAAACCTCTTGGAGCCTTTATATCATAGAAGCCATTTGGAACTGAGGAACTAGGTCCTCTAGTGCTGTTAATAACTTAGTACATGACTGGAGGAGAGGAGACAGTCCTGTTAAATCTCTCTTATTACACAAACAGCAAGACCTCAATTCCTAGGACTGCACAGGAGGCACTCACTTTTGTGGATGTGGTCACCTTCTGACCAAAGTGTCAACATTTCAGGTAACTCTCAGAAACATTCTCTTAACTGGAAGCTTACAGAATTAGAATTGGCAGATGATGACAAAGGTTAATTACAACCCTCTGTTTTGTCCCAGCTGACATGATCAACCAATAAACTCCCATCCAAAGATGAAAGTCTATGGAAATGGAACATGTCTTGAACGTGCCAATCTGTCTCCACTGACTGAGAAAGCAGCCCAGGCCATTTGCTCTCTATCTGCCACACAAGGCAACTACTTGTACAATCTGTCCTTTGGACTCCTAAAAACTTAACTTAGTCCCCAAATCACTGGGACTTGAAACAGTTTTATTCATAACAAACAATCCAGACAATCTTGTCAGATTCAGCTGGAACACCTTTTGAAATCTATAAATACTTTTCACATCTCCACACTGTAAATTTAATGCAGAATTGCAAGTCTTTCCTGATGCCAAATCATTTTAGTACAAAAGCTAATAGAATAAAGATAATAGAATTTTTCTTGTATTATGGATTCACAAATTTCCTTCAGTAGTAGGAATGTAGTTCAAAGATCATCTCAACACTGCTGATTAGTTACTTAAATTAATTATTGTGTTTAAAAAGGGATAAATAAATACTGGTCACAGTTTAAGGGACACAAAAAGAAGTCATATCACTTGAAAAGGCTGTCCGGTGGAACAAGAGCAACAAAACATTGCATTTTTGTTTCTGCAGAAGTGCATTTGCGAGCAGCTAGTGAGATCTGTCTCTCCCCCAAGAGGTGAATTGAAAACCCTGGGCTGAGTTTCCACAAAAGAAGGGGTCAATCAAGGGTGTATTCTAAGGTGGAGAACCAAGTTTACAGCAACATAACGAGTTGGCCCATTCATCATTACACACTACACATGTCCTGAATTAGGAGAGCGTAAAGTGGGTGGAAACATTACATTGTTTCCTGAAAGGCAGGTTGGGTGAGTTGTCCTCCATCCAGCCCTTTGAGACTCAACACATCTCCCAAGAATCTGTAAATGATCAGGGGGTAGTATTTGTTGGCTGTCATGCCATAGACAGTCAGACCTGCTTACAACTTTCACCAGGCTTTTGCTGTACGTGTTTTTAATATTCTCTTTTCTGGGAAGCGTCAAAATAAACCACAAACCAACAAGCAAAGTAGCACAGCACAAAACAAAATTCCAGAGATAAGAGACATGCTGATAATACAGTTTTGACTGGGAGTCAAATACCAGTCCTTTACCAGATTAATAAATGTATGTCTCCTCTATCTCTTCACCTATATAGCTTCTGTCAGTGCAGTATCTGAATACTTTTAAACATTAGCAAACTTACCCTCATAGCAACCCTTTGGTGCTGTGTCTCAAAAGAGACATTAACAGATTTGTCAGGGATCAGATGAAAAACATGGCAGAGCAAGACCTTCTGTCTAGAATTCCCCATAACCACAGCAGATGCATCTATGTTTTAGGGTCCCCCACTGTGTCTGATTTCCAGTTGAAGTGATTTTATGATTATAGCCACAAAGAAATGAGGTACCGGGAAAGAATGATGTGCGTGTCCTTCACATAGATTTTTTAAAGGGCACAGGAATGAGTATTTTGAAACATTAAACTGACCTGTTATGTTCTACATTTGCAGATGCACCAGCCTAGGATATAGCCTAATATGTTATGCTATCTTTAGTTTTGTAGCACTAAGTTTGCAGAACTTAAATCATAAGTAACAGTGACATTTATTATCACCGTAGTGAAATAGGGTTATGTCTAACTCTGTGGTGTCAGAAGAAATACACAATAATATACCTCATCAACTTATTGAAAAGAATCAAACAGCTACACAGGACCAGGTATGGGCTCTCTCAGCCACATTTAACCATAGTAAGTATGAACTACAGGTAGCACGTAGGGCGTGCTTGAAATTAAAGCAACTTTCAGAAATTATCTCAGCAGCTGATCAGTTGAACCAACAAGATGAAAAGGCAAATGAAAACAACACATCTTCATGGGAGAAGGGTTCGTACATGGGTCCAGTCCAATCCAAATTGTTTTTTAACTCAACAAAGCACTCCATATAACTTAGGAGCTTAGATGAGGCTTCCTCTTTTACAAAAATGGACCCGAACGCTGTGTTTTAGAAGGAGCTTAATTCCTAGGGAATACCAAGAAGTTTAGCACCCTCCAACAAAGTCTCTTGTTATATATAGCATGTTAGCATGGGATTTCTGAATATCTGGAAGCCTGAACATCCAAAGTCCTAGAGAAAAAGTGAGTGCATATAGGCAACCAGAGTGCAAACAATTCACCATATGTGTACTCATCAACTCATTACACAGAAGCACTAAAATACAGGTGTCATACCACTGAGCCAAGCCTTCCAGAGAAAAAAAAATAAAAAAAAAATCTGTGGATGTATTCTTGACTCATATGACCCATCCACAGTTTTGCAATACATCTTCCTCCCCTTCCATGTTTGGATGGGTTTGCCTCTGCCCTGTTTATAGAGATAAAATAGTAACAGGGGAACAGTTGATATAAAGCATGTGTTCTGAATTATTTATGTTTTTTCTCTTTATTTTTTTTTTAACTGGAGTTAAGGAAAAAAAAAAAAAAGAAGAAAAAGCAGAAAATACCAAGCATACCTGTCCAGTTATGCAGCAGAAATGGACTTACGGATCCCGTAAAAAAAAAATACAGACCAGTGTAAAAGTACTGCTTGCATTTTGTGGAGAAAATACATGTTACATCATGTATGGGTATGTGAGTTTCCCATGGATTAAACAAACATCACCATATGCTACAGGTCGAAAAGTATGTATGGGCATGTGCATAGATACAGATATCTATCTCTTTCTGCCATTTCTAACAGCATGCAGAGCTGGAGTTCATAGCAGGATCTGGCAGTGAGAGACAAACATGTGCATGTAAATGTGGCCCAGCAGAGATGAATACATTTGCTTGTATATTTCCACTGCATCAAGAGTAGAAAATGCAGTTTATTTCTTCCTTTTTGGTTAATTTGTGGAGGGCTTAAGCTGCAAAGCCCTCACAGCATATCACCCTAGAGGGCATTCATTACCCAAGCCATAAAACCCTCTGGGTAACCAAGATGCAGATATAAACCTGGGAGTTTCCAGGTCCAGCTCACCATGCTAGAGGATCCCAACTTCAGTAACATCTTCACTGTTCTCCTGGGAGGCGTCTACATTGGAAACTTTTCAGAGCTACAGAACTGAATTATCTGCTCATGAGAGAGATCAGTTATCTGCAGTCATGGTATGCTGCAGTTATCTGTAGATTATATTCAACTGTCCCCTTTCCAAAACTTTTGATAGAAGTGCTGGTCGATGTTCACTAGCCTGTCATGGATAAATTGAATACAGAGAAATCTTGGAAAGACATCAAGCAGAGGGGAATCTAAATCACAGTGATGAGATATCAAGTGTGGAGAAAGATCCAAACTTAGCCAGGGCCTTAGATCCTCTGCCTGGGATTTGGTTCACCTCTTTCTGTTCCTGGTGTCAATGCTTACAAAACTATCTAAAATTTTAGAGCAACTTCACTGATTTGGCCCTTCAGGAATTCAGGCTCATTCTGGTAAAAACAGGGAAAATTGGCCTTTTTGGCATGGAGTCTTTACTCTTGCCTCTGGGATGCAGAGAAAATAAAAATAGATCAATCAGTAACTACAGCTTGAGACAGAGGTGCTTATGCAGCCCATGCAATAGAAAATTTTGGCCAGACTTCTTTTATTTCAAACTGTTTCATCTTCATATTACCTTTCCAGCTTCCCATTAAAGGCAGTTCTTATCACAGATATCTGACTCAAATCTGAGGCTGAACCTAGAATATCCTCCATCTTGGTCAGCCCCTTTTAAAAGCCCCACACCTGCCCATTACAGTGCTTAAGCCCTGGTTCAGTGCTGTGCCAGAGATTCCAAACTGCCCTCTTTAAAAAAATTAAGATATTTTACTGTGTTCCAAAACTTGCTGCTCATAAAGCAATCCTTGGCTTCACTTTAGCCTGGTTCCCTGTAAGCCATCCCATAGTCACTTCTAAAGAACCTGTCCTATTGCCCCATACTTCTTATCCCTGCAGTTAGTATGTTCTGTTAAGCAAACGAGAGAGAACACTTGTTTACTTATGTGGCAATGTCTTATAAGTAAGTTGAGAACATTTATTGCAAGCTTCTCTCTTTCCCTTTCTCCCTGTAAGGCCAGAAGCCTCTCACTACAGATGTTTCATGCAGAAGGCTGGAGCTGATCATCAGCATGGAGAAGGGGCCATGCAGCAACACAGCTGCTCCCTGCCCACATGCAAAGTCCTTTAGGGGAAGCTACAAGCATCTCTACCCCTGCTTTGATAAACCTTGCTGTTCAGATACTGAAACCAGTTGTACATTTCCCTTTTGCTTCCATGATTCCACTGACTCAAAATTTCTGTACTGTAGGATGCCTTTCCTGTTTAAATCACGACCATTTTTATTTATGACAATTTCAAAATTTGGTATTTTAGAAACTCCCAGGGCTCAATACAAGTCACATTAAGTCCCTGTGGAAAACAGATTCTTCCGTTTCAATAATACAGTTTGTTTAGAGAGCTGGCAGCTCAGAGGAGACTGAACCATGGTTCCTGCCAAGCTGAGGCCTCACACCACAGCCACAGGGGCAGTGACTAAGGAATTATTTTTTCCCACAGTAGTAGAATTGAGGCACGTATGCATGTTTCCCTGTATTTTACATCATGGCTGTTAAAGGGTGTCCCACATACTTCAGGAAACTGCAGTACTTAGAAAAACCTCTTTGTTTAGCCACACGCTCTGGAAAACACTGATCAAGACGTGTACCTCCAGGAGCCTCTTTGTTCAGATACCCTGAGTCTTTAAAACTCACACAAAAAAGTTATCCTAAATTTATGTAAAGGAGAAATTCAATAAAGCATTAAATAGATGGAAAAATATGTCTTCTCCTTCAGTTAGTACATGGCAGCCTCCACACTAATTTCATCCATTCTCACACATACTGCCCTCTGTAAAAGCTCTTTTGCTCTCCCCTATAGCCCTCAAAGATTCATAGAATAGCTTGGGTTGGATGGGACCTCAGAGTTCAAACCCTCTGCTGTGGCTGCACCCACTAAATCAGGCACTAGGTCTGGCTGCCCAGGGCCCCAACCAGCCTGGACTTGGACACCTCCAGGGATGGGGCATTTACAGCTTCTCTGGGCAACCTGTTACAGTACCTCACCACTCTCTCAGTGAAAATTTCCCCCCTGACATCTCATTTAAATCTCCCCTTTTTTTGGTTTAAAACTGTTCTTCCTTGTCCTATTGCCCTTGTCCAAGGGCAGTTTCCCCATCTCTCCAAAACTGAAGCAGGCAGAATAAAGTGGCCTTGCTCTTGCTACTTACCCACAGCTTTTGTAACAAAACAGAACATGCACCAGCTGCAAACAAATAAAGTAGTTACCTCCCTTCAGAGAAAATTATACAGCTTTCCCTGGCATATTTTTCCACTCTAAAACCATCCTGAGAATGAAAGCAGTAAGTGGGCACCCTCAGTAGGCTGGGGACAAGCACCAGAACAAGTTCCACCATAAATCACTTGCATAGCCACAGATACAAAAATGACGAGGACATAGAGAAACCCATGAGGAAATGAACAGTTTTGTCATCAGAGCAGGGCTTGAATATTGTGCAGTAAATATGGCTAGGGGCCACACATTGAGCAGTAGGGAGAAAACTAAAACATTAAGTTGCTACTTAGTAATTGAGCACAGCTTATTCTGTGCACTGAATAAGGAAAGGATGAAAGGGGGAAAATAGTAGGAGTGTTTGCAATTAAAAGCTACAGTAGAAAAACAGATTTGCAAAGAGCCTGAAACACCATGGGTAACTGGCTTTCCCTTACCCAAAAGCACCACGCACATGAGTGTGTGCATGCATGCTGTGCACATGTGATTACCCCACTGATTACACAAAATCAGGAACCAATTCCACTGAGACGCTTCTACAGAGAAGAGAACTGAGGTTAAAGGAATGAATGATGGAGCTCTAGCAGCTGTAAGTTATGCAAAAAAGTCAGAGTAAACCTTTCCTTACATTGCTAGTGCATATATCTAATTCCCACTACAGCAGAATTTAGGCAAGTAGGAATTACAGGCAAGTTGCAGGATACCTGCTAGAAAACAGCAGCCTAGCCCTCACAAGTCTGAATACATCCTTTAACCTTTTTTTTTTTTTTTTTTTAAATTCAGTTTCAATGTGAACAATGATTGGAGGAGGAATTCAAGATGCCCTACTTCTACTGATAGTTGTCAGTGGGAAGCTAGACACCTACTTATCATTTATACCTTTAAAAAACCTCCTCCAACAGTCTGTTTGCCTGCAGATCACACTCTGTAATAAAAAAGACTTGCTCCTGTTTATGGGATGGGCTAGAAGGAGGGTGAGAGTTGCTATTCTTCCCAAGGCAAGGCTTGAGTGGAGCTGGAAGAAGCAAAGCAGGCAGTGAACGGGACAGGGAGACGGTGAGGTGCTGGAACAGGCTGCTCAGAGAGGTTGTGGTTGCCCCATCCTTGGAGGCGTTCAAGGCCAGGTTGGATGGGGCCCTGGGCAGCCTGATCTAGTATTAGATACAGAGGTTGGCAGCCCTGCCTGCGGCAGAGAGGTTGAAGTTTGATGATCCTTGTGGTCCCTTCCAACCCAAGCCATTCTATGATTCTAGGATGTGCTGGAGTGGAGGTGGTGAGCAGCGCTACAGCAGCAGCTGGGATGAAAGGGGAGTGGGTGGTCATAGGAGAAAAGAGAAACCAGCCCACGCTGTTTGTTGCAGACACTGGGATGTACACCTTGTTCCACACCAGGACAGAGCATGGACATTTCTCTGAGCCACAAGGCACCACCTTTTCAAAACCTACCAAAGCGGACAGAAATTTTTCCATGGGTTTAGGCCTAGTGAGGCCAGCTGACTGTTAATCTCTACCACATGCGTTGTCTCAGCATTTGCAGCAGGGTGAGGCACAGGGACTCTAATTTTCACTAGCAGCTTCCTAGCATGCCTCTCCCCCTCACTGCAGGGCTCTGCTACCTCTGTCCCAGCCACTTCTGCCAAAAAGCTGCAGGGCCACGAAGGTGGTGTGGTGCCATGCAGGAGTAAAGCCCAAGTGCAGCCACTTAGAGCAAATATTATTTCTCAAAGGAAAGACTTAGTTTTTTTTTTTTTTCCCCTGGTTTATTTTTAGAACAATGGTAAAACACACAAATCCTGGAGGCCTCAAACACTTGCCTGCTGTGTTGGTGACTTAATTTATTTCTTTAATTTGTTAAAACCTCACCAAAAAAAAATGTTACTCTTTGGAGACTTTGCTAGCCCGAATTCTGCATGTATTATTTGCTGCAAAAGATTAATGAGGTAACAGAGGCAATTTTTAACGGATTCCCTTCATCTTTCCCTCTCCCTCACTTTTCCTTTTTATTTTTTTTTCAACCCACGGCCGTCCAGGTTCACAAGTCTGCTAAGCGCTCTCTGCAGACAGAACACAGAGGAGCGGAAATAGGGCACAAAGTCAAAAAGCCTCTTTCAGAACTGCTCTCCTCTCTTTTCTCTGGCTGGAGAGGCAGCACCATTCTGCTGCAGAGCGAGGGCCTCCGCTGTGCCGTCCTCAGCAGAGCTTGGAGGTTACAGGAAAGCTGTGCATTGACATGGAACTAGTCCTACGCATAGCTGTGAGGTGCTGTCAGCCCGCCCAGCGATGTGCTGAGGCCCTTCTCTTGGCTCAGGTTAAAAATCTGCTGACACTCCCAGAGACTCTTGGGGAGCATTCTGGAGTGCTGCCGCAGAAAACTTCCCATCGACCTGCTCCTCTTACGGGAACTGAGCGCTGTCTGGGGTGTAGCAGCAGCGCAGGCTTCGGCAGTGATGGCTGAGAACCAGATTTGTTTTTCTTACTTCGCCCAGAGTAACCAGGCTATTTGTCAAGAAGATGCGCTGTGCTCAGCAGCGTCTAAATCCTTTTGACTCTCTCAGCCCACATACAACCTCCATTACAGCACAGCTGATTTTGCCTAATAGGAGGTTAAAATGGGAGACGGATAAGAGGAAAACAAAAAGGGAGGGACCACAGAGAGAGTGGTGAAGGTGCTGAGGTCAGGGCAGAGAGAGATGTGACAAACTCCTTGTGATATCTCTACAGGCAGGGTAAGTCTGTAACGGGGCAAAGATACGTAAAACTGAAAGAGATCACAGCCTTCTGTGGCACAAGTTAGGAAAAGTAAAGTGTAAGTCTCCCACAAGGCAGCCAGCAGAGGCCTCCCCTATTCTTTCACATGTGAGGCCAACTTTTGAGCCCAAATGAATCAAGGAGAAACTGTGAACAGTCACACTTCCTGTTTGCCTCCTTGCCTTTAGGGAAGTCTTCGTGTCACTTTAGGGCCAGAGACTCTGTCCTGTCCAGAAGAACTGAACAACAAAAGATTTGCAGCATGACTGAGACCAGGCCATTCACCACATCATGACATTCAAACCACCTAGAACAGTTTGGAAATCTATCCAAATCAAACCACCAGAGAAAATACACAAGAGAAACAGAGATCAGATCACTGGTGATCCAAAGGCCACATAAGGTCTGCGAGACAAACTCATGCAGCTTGATGCACATGCACATGCCACAGCCCTAACCCCAACACCGTCAAGACTATTACGAAGCACTTCTGAGTGTGTTGTTGGTCAGTCAGAACTCTGCAGATATTTGCATGGTCTGTTCTGCAGACACAACTGTCCCACTTCAAGTGTTGATGCCACAGAGGCACAAAAGTTCCCTGGAAAAATCAGGCCCCTGCAGTGCACTATTCAAGCAAATATACCAGCACATTTTCTCGCCCCTTTTTTTTCCCCCATAGTGATAGATTTCACCACACGGAAATAGCTGAACTACAGTGTAGGAATGGAGAGAGGGTGTGAGAGTACCTGTCTCTGAGCTGCCTGCTCCAGACAGTGGCACAGTAAATAACCCTGAAAACTGGATGACAGGGCTGGCACTCTCCCCATATGTACCAATAATGTCATAAACCACAACAGAGATGTGCCAATGGTTCGAAGACCCCGCAGAAGAATTTTTATAGCAGCATAACTCATAGCTTCTTTTGTTATGTTGTAAGCCCAAATTCCTCCTCTCTCCCGTGTCTCTGCCTCCCCATTCATTGTCATTTACACAGAAACTCATGATCTCTGCTCCTGGTGCGTTCAGGCCACTGGCTGCTCATTGCCAGCGGCAGCTACATCACCCTGACAAAGAAAACAGAGGACTTCATGTACTGTGCCTAATACTGGGATCCAAAGGAAGGGCTGCTGAGGGAGGAAAAAAAAAAGATAGCTCTGTTTTGGTTCAGACTGAGAAGCGAGCTCACTTGAAAGGAAATGTCCCCTGTGTGTTTATCTTGTCAGAGGCAGGACTTCTGCCTGCACTGAATGCTGTACTATCAGACACGGTAGCTTAGAGTTCCTTCAGGTGTTCCTAGATGAGTTGCAAGCACAGCCTTATCCCCTCTATACTATGCTGAAAAAGTATAAATGTTACTGCTGCCAACATAAATTTGAAACATCCAGAGGTAGCCCTAACATCATAGAACATCACTAACTAGATGCTCCAGTATATCATTTTGATCAAAAACTCACCGAGATTCTCCTGCATTTCCCTTGGGTTTTGTTTTTGAGTGGGATGACACAATCAACAATGCTGCACAGGTATAGAAATAGTAATGGTACTTCAATAATCCCATACGCAGCAAAGATTCCCACACATGTTCATTTAGAGTTGGCCAGAGGAAAGCCAAATATACAAACAATTATAGATCTGTGACCATGCCAAGAACCATTCATGCACTATATGGGCCCAAGAGAAAATGTAATAAAGATTAAGAGTATTATTACCATGTATATGGAAGTAATAGTATTTGATGGATTTCTGTACAAGTGCCTCTGTGATCCTGGCAAATCCCAGAAAAAGGACTGGTTTAACATTTCCTACAGCTGTCAAATCTGTGGCACCGCTGTAGCACTAAGGTTCTGAAATCAAAAGGCCATTAAGCCATGTTCCTTTGTTTTGTTACATATTCCACGACAACTTCTATTGCCCATTTCCTTATTTTTTTTATTTTTTCCAAAAAAAGGCATCTTCTTCCTGTAAGATTTGCTCCCCACTATCTTTAACACACAAAATAGGTGATATCAGAAACTCGAATATTTTCATATTTTTTGAATTGCTATAAAGCTCTATGTAGTCTTGTTCATTTAAAGTATATGATCTTCTGATTTCCTGACCACTTGCTCACAAATTAACAAGACTATAGGCAGGGAGAGATATAAGAAAGGCCATCAAATTAACAGGAGAAAATGAAGATCAAAACAGGCTATTGTGCTGTCACATGGTCAAGTACAGAAGTGTACCTAGCACATTTACTGATTACAGGCTAGTTATCACAACACCTGTCATTTTGCCATCACACTCAGTCACCTGGCTCTAGCTATATGAGAGCTGACTATCTTTTCTGTTAAAAAGACTTAGATTAAGAATATTAGTAACACTGGAAATCCTCAGCTTCACTGAAAGCAACAACAAAAGGAACAATTTTGAAAGTACAAGTCCTGTGAAAAAGGCTATGCATAATTTGGTACATGGACACCTACTATTTTCATCCCCATTAAGCCAGAAGTTACTGAGCACTGAAAGTCCATGCTTCCTTGAGGAATGGGGCTACACCATGTTGCATGTGAGCACGTGGTTACTAAAAACCCGGATCAACCTCTGGAGCTGCTCAGATGCATGCGGCTGCACATGCTGTGTGTTGTTTTCCTAATTGTGCCTCCAACAAACACAGCATAAGCAGAAAGAAACAAGCAGGACTCTGAAATAATTGCTCACATATTATCAGCATCCAAAACTGGGCAAGGGTCACATTGCTCTAGGAATTAATGTTGTGTATTCAGCATTCCCAAACTCAATGCTCCTACTTTTTCATACTCTTGAGTATGAGGTGAGGACAAGCAGCTCCATGCTATGCATGGACTACAGGCCTTTGTTCAAGCACCGTGGTGAAGATCATTCACATTTCAGAGAGAGCTCACACCTAAAAATTGCTAGGAAAAAATAGAACACAAATCTTCTTTTTGAAAAGAAAAAAAAGTCTTCCATCAATCTTCCCTCGGGAGATTAAAAGGACTGTCTCATTCTGCAAATGGAGAAAGCTGAGAAAAGTTCACTATACACCACAGTCAATAATGCTCTTGTTGAATACAGAAAACAAACTGTAGCTATGCTTTGTTGATTTGTTCTACTGCTTTCAACCAAAATTCTTGTGTGTTCAACAGTCTCCAGAACACTCACTGAAAGAGAACAGGGACTCTAAAGGGCTAATAGTCCACCAGTGCCACCAGACATCCCAATTCCCAAAGAAGACTGATCGGTTTGTCTGCTGGTGGACTTCGTGTTTAACACAATGAGTTGGAATTAGTCCACCTTAAATAAGATAGCTATGAAAATCTAAACAACTGGAAGCAGAACACAAGGTAAGATTCTGCTACCTAACAGTCGTTTCACAATTGGTCTCTCAAAAACAGAGAAAGAAAAAACATCAAAATGCCAAATTTGGCTTCCATAGTGCAAAGAACAGCTGGAGCATTTCTGCATGACTTAGCTTAATGCAGCGAGATTGGAATTCTTAAGTTCCCAAGTTAAATAAATAAATAAAGGAAAATGAAGAAGTAAAGTTGCTGCTCAACTTCTGATGTCTGTACTAGTTACCATTTGCCACCTAAGACCACGCTATTCAAAAATCAGATAATTAAACAGCATCAAACCAAAGTGAAGGATCAGCATCACAGCTCCACATATTAATGTTTGCCTGTGAAACATCTGTACTGCAGGAGTGACCTTTTGATGAGAAAAGACTATTTCTTGACTATCTGAGTTATTGCTCAGACTCACTATTGGAAAAACATATTTCCCATGAGAAGCTTCTCATCAGCTCCAGGCTTCACCACTCTGGCAGCAAAATGCAGGTAAGATGAAAACAAACCCAAGGAAAAGGGAGAGATTTCTTAGGCAAGTTTTTCCAATTTGCTTATTCTGAGGATATGCAGACCTCTTCTCAATTTCTCCTTCTCTAATACTTCCCTGAAACCTGCAACACTGCAAACTGTATGAGGAAGGACAGCTTTTTAGGAAGGACAGAGTTAGTGAGGGTGGGCATAGATCTCATCCCAGCAAAGAACCTGCAAGTTCACTAGTCAGCAGCTGGGAAATAACGCAGTAGCTATATCACATCTGCTGTGCTCCTCAAGGGTCAGTACAGAAAGGGAACTTTGACACCATGAATTTTACATTTCTTCCTATGGAGCCCTCTGGCACACCTACACATGGATATGGGCAGTATTCTTCTGGGCACAAGTCATAACCCCACTCACAGCCCTGCACTGGTGTCACCTTCCTGATCTTACAAGGCTGTTTCACCTAATAGCTCCCAACCTGACTTCCTGAAAGCAGCAAGGGACAGCTGCTGAAACCCCATCAATTCAGACAAAGTCAACATGACCTGCTGATGCAGTCCAGCTCTGCCAGGAAGGATCTAACAGTGAGTGCGGCTGAGGAAATATTATTGCAGCCTAAAAGGCTTTCTCATGCAGGCTTCTATTTCGGTGTACTGGTTCTTGTTGGGTGAAAATATCCGGGCATTTGGGGAACTCCAGTCACAGATAACATTTAGTTCTAACTTATGGTGTTGTTACTGAGTCAGATTTTATCATCCTTCTGATTTGGGTGCAAATGTTTGTGTAAGGGAACACTGATTATACACTGCATAATCACTTGCCGTGGCCCAGAACTTACAATGCACCCAGCGAGAGGTGCAATAAATAAGAGTGTTTCCTGCCAGTCCAAACAAACATTTTTCTACTGCTAGCACAGCAAGACAGTATTAACCCACAGAACTCCAGTGTTTTGGAGTTGATTTAACAGTAGCAAGAAAAAAAACACAACGCATTAACTCAATCTCATCAACACAGAAGCGGTGGCTGTATATACAAGATGTTTATTTGATTCCTTTGCTAACACACAAATCAACATAGTCTTAAACTATTTCAAAATACATTTTCCCAAACAGTGAACCATTTTGATGTGAGTTATTTGAGGTGTATTTTTTTCATGCAAGAGAGTAATGTGAAGGATACACGATGACACCTCAGTCCACAGGCTGCACTGTTTGCATGAGGAGAAGGGCTGCAACCAAAACAAATTAACTTGTTTTACTTGATCCATGTTAATCTCTGACTTAGCTAATGGGAAGTCCTCAAGGACTTGGATAAAGAAGTCGTGTGTATCCACTTGTCCTAACCTCTGTTTAGCCTTTTGGCTAAGTACAAAGGGCATATCAGTAAAGTATCTGATATGTCTTCTCTCTGGGAAACTCAGTGAGCTAATAACTTATTTTGAACTATTATGATTTTGATTCATGGAAAAAAAAAAAAAAAACTTGGCTTTCTTCAGACAGTACAGCTGGGTAAGTACAGAATTTCCCGGCACTGTCAGAGCATGGGTGGGGTGGGAAAAAAAAAAAAAAAAGAAAGCTAAAAAAAAAAAAAGAAAAAAAGAAAAAAAAAAAAAAGAAAGTGAAGTTTATAAAGAGGAAAAAATAAGAACAGAAATCCTGCCAGGAATTCAGGAAATCACTCCTTCCTTGTTTCACTTATGAAGATCAAATAGTTCAGATTAAACATGAATCCCCTTGTGGAATACTGAAGACTCTACTAAAACTCAGGACAGCTAAGATGCTAAGAAGTCACAGAACTCTGCTCTAGTCTCTCAGATACTCATATAAGCAAGCAGCTTAGGTGAGAGGTTTTGAATCTGCAGGATCCACACTCCCTACAGACGGTCTATTAAGGAGAAACTGATTTGTGTGTACGCCTGCATTGCCACATCCAGGGCCCCTCTGTAAGCCTTTGGTACAGTGGGCTCCTCTGTAGGCCTCTCCACAGTAAAAGTAGAAAAAGCAACTGTGGATATAATTGCATCAAAGGTACTGCCACGTTTCAGGAAGATCTCACTCTCCCACAAAGGACATAAAAGACTGCTAACATCTTTTCCAACCTGCTGCACTGCAAAGGAAAATGATACAAACCATTCTGCACACAAGATAAGCTATTTCACTTAGTTCTGCAATGGATAAGACTGTGTTAACAGCTATGTCTGGCCTCAAGTTGGGAGGAATGACTTCTAGTCTTCGGAAAGGACCTTTTTATTGCCTGGTAACTTGGCCTTGCCCTCAGATCTAGTTTACAATTTCACTGCTTTAAATAACTTACTTTTCACTTTAACCTCAAAAACTTCATGTTTACCAAGTCCTGTAAGATCTACAAATCATGCTGACTCCTCTTTTAAAAAAACAAGTATTGCTCAAACAAATTAAGTTAACACAGTGTAAGCTGCCACAATGTGTGGCACAAGCCAAACCTGCTTTTTGAGTCCCATTCATGAAATGATCGCTCTGATTTTCTGTTGGGTCTCCCTAAGCTACATCATTTTTCTACCCTGGGTTTTCAAAAGACACAATTATCACTGAATAAGCACAGGAAAAAATTCAGGACCACACTTACACACAGCATATGTTTGCAAATATTAGTTCAACATTCTGATTTTATCAATATTAGTGACATCTCTGACTTGCTCCCAGTGGCCAAGCAAAGGAAAATTATTTTTTAAGAGAAGTCTGAAGTTAGGGAACACATTGTGCAGATGCATACAAGCCAGTACCTCCTCCACATATCCAAGTTTAGCAGGCAGAAATTTCAGTACCAGCTTGCAGAAGGTGGCTGCATTTAGGCTTTTTAAAGTGAAGCACAGGTAGACAAACGATTTTCATGTTAAGAAATTAAGGCTGACTCCATAAAATAAACCACTTACTGCTGCAGTTTACAGACATGTGAAGTCTCAAGAGGCCATTCAGATTCAACCCTGGGACTCTGCAAAACAGCCCAGCAGATTACTTCCAGCAGTCCCTTCATTAAGACACTAACTTTGGCTAATCTCAAGCTTGTCTTTCAGAATAAAAACCAACTTAAATTCAGAGATATCAAGGCTATGTCAACATGCCTTGCATAATACAGACCTGGGGCAGGCCACCAGAGCATGGCTCTACATCCACGGTATTAACAACGTGCTGCTCAGCTGCCACCCAATCCCTCATGTCATGCAGTATTTCCAGGAAAAATCATAGCCAACCCATTTGTCAGGGCACACTGCTTCAAGCTGACAGGACAGTCATGAATGAATTCAAGTCAACATGGGTATATCTGAAGAAATGCCCTATCCTGAAACCAGCTTATCCACACTGCATAGCTTCTGTGACTCCTTTCCTCATTCCCATCAAAAGGTACATCGATGAGGTCCCTCCTCACTGAGGGCACAGTCCCACAGATTAAGGAAATGCTAAGTGTAACACTGACTCAGGAGTGCATATTAGCCACTGCTGCCCTATTACAGCCAGTCATATGAACAGACGTGAGTTATGATAGCGTTTGGCCCACTTGTGAGTTTCATAGCTACAGATCGCTTTGTATTTGACTCTGCAGCTGCCTTCCACCTCCCACTCCCCCTTCTTTCCTGTCTTCACGTAAATCAAAAATCAATCAAACCTCGCTTAATCAGCAATAAATCAATCCCCTGGATCACTTGACTATAAAACAATGACCTTGTAGCTGCAAAGACAACGTATGTGAGTATGTGGATGACCAAAAGTAGAAGAGACAAAGAAGTATTTTTACGCGTCTATTTGCTGTAGCTCGCAAGTCTTTTAGTCCTGGCCACATCTGCACTCTGCAGAAGGGCTGCACCAATAGAAATTCTCATTTCCAAGAGTCACCCTCAAAGCATTACAGCCCTCTTCCCATGTTATTTTCATAGATTGCATTTATCACACTTTTTTTTTTTTTTTCCTGAGTACAAACGAGTACAATGTCAGAGGTAGACTGGAACTCTCAGGGCACACACACATACTACAGTCTGGTTTCAGACCATAACATCAGTAAAAAAAAAGAACAAAAAATTGCTCAACTTCTATCTACCTGCTTCCAAAACAAGAAAAATATCTCAAATTTTCTGCAAAGCCCAATATTACCTCTCCTGGAAGCCAGAAGGCATCCAAACTGTCTTCTTGCTTCCGTTGTTAGCCTTGTATTCCTTCAGAGCTTCTGCATTTGTTCAGGGGTTTTGTTGTTGTTGTTATCGTAAAACAGAAGCGTTACACAAGACAGAGAGCTTGACAGCTTTCCCACAATCCCCAGCATGTGGGAATAGCAAGTAACAAAGTGTTAACACCTGCCAACTGGTGGTTAGGTGTAAATGTCTCTGTTAACAACAAACACTGCTGCTAGCAGTCAGCAGAGCAAAGCAGCAAATCTGTTCCCTTCTCTAACGTGGAAAACACCAAACAATAACAACAACAACAACAAAAAAAGCACCTAATTGCTTGATTAAGATGTATCAGTGTTGTAAACTGCTGATCTAGAACATTGAATCTCTGACATTTGCTTCACTCTTGATTAAACAGAAATGTTGAAACCTAGCTGTTGTGCAGGCAGAGGCTCAGAGCACTGTGTACCACTCAGGGAATTGTGACAGTGAAACTTTCCACAGAGAAATTAAATGAAGGCCACCTCCTCTCAGCTGTTTCATAGAAGCATCAGTTGCTGAGACCCTCTGGCTAAGAAGGAAAAGGGATGGAAGATGAATGAGGAAGGGTTAGGAGCCAGGTAGCACCTTGCTTCCCTTCTCCCCGTGGCTAGCCTATTTATCACAAAATCTTGTGAAAAAGTCCAGCTTCTGCTCAGAAAAGTGATGCTAACAGCCCTGTCAGATCTGTCTCTTTATAAAGAGGATGTGTTGTATACTTTAAAAAATATTTTCAGTAGGTGATTTCCTAGACATTGATCTCTCACTGATTTGCATATGACTAATGTCTGAAGCCTAGGGCTGATAGCCTATTTGAGATTTGCCCTCAGTAGCCAACGTGCCTGTTTTATTGCCCTTTTCCCATGATATAATGTAAGGGAGAAGTGGGTCAACTTGCCAGTCTCACAGAAGCTACAGATTGCCAAATCAGAAACTCCATTAATCCACACTACCCACAGAAGCCCAGTGCTGCCCAGATGTTCCCCCTGCACACACGGGAAACCCCAGCTCAGCTGGGGAGGAACATTAATCCCAGTTGCCATCAGCCAGCATTTATTCAGTAATTGCTATCAGGAAAACAAATTATTCCATTGTGAAGATGGAGGTAACTTCACCTTTATATCTTTTCCATAAAGATATTATCTGAAATACCTCAGATAACAGCAGTACTCAGTTGGTCAGCTGATGTCAAGGAAAGGAGATAATTTTAACCTACTTTAGTTCCTCAATCTAGATCATGGGAGAGGAGGAGAGAAAGGCTTCTTTTGGTGGCAGTACCACTATATGTCAAAGAAATATGATACCAAGGCTTTCAATAATCAGCAGCGTGAAATGGAGGACACACGTTCTCCTTATTTCCTGAAGTATCTACTACAGGCAGAAAGTAGACAATGAGTCTACTGGCAAACCATTGTTTCTGTTCCAAGCAAACTGATTTCCAGAATTGCCACAGCAAAGGCTCTAACAACGTTAGATTAAGTTTCCCTGTAAATGCACCTATGGACAGAAAATGGACAAATAGTTTAGTTGGCCAAAAGTATCCTCCTCCACTAGGAATGGGTGAATGGGGTAATATACTGACCTGTCAGCATGAATATTGAGTTATTTACTGAACTGCATGTTTCCAAATGGCAGTGGGAAAATGCTTGGCTATCAGAGGCTTAGGATTACCTGCACCAAAACAGCATTAGAGGAAAAATTCCAAGTTTCATGTGATTATTCAGGCTCATCAGCTGCTGAATTTAGACTCTCAGTCACACGGTTTCCATGACTCAGCCGTTTGTTAGTCATCTTTTGCCCATTATATCTCAAGAAAGTTACAGATAGATAGCCATAATTAGAGAGGCAATCCCCTTCTTTCCGTCTCCTTGCTACCTTCTCTCTAGGTACCATGTTCTCTCCCTTCCTTATTTACCAGGGGTCATGTGCTAGTTCATTTTCCTTCCCTTCCAGACTAGATTTATTTCCTTGGAATCTCTCTCATTTTATGCTTTTGCAACAGTTTCTGTATCTTATCCCATGTGCCAAACACTCCAGATGAACTGATTTGCTTCAACTCTCCTTTTTCCAAAAATCTTGCCTCTGTCCTTGTCTCTTTTTTGGGCAGGTTTTATAAATGACAGCCCTTTGGGCTCCCACAGGATGTAACTGTGTGTTGTTCTTGCAGTCTACAAGCATAAGCCAAGAGAGCTTGGAAGTTTCTGTCTAAACTGTGGACCAGTTTTTCTAGTTTGTCCAGCACTCCATCTGTAAAGTTGACACTTCTGTGCTTCCCTCAGATCTACTGAGTGTTGCTGCTCAGCTACTTCTTTTCATTCTTATAAGTTGGTCCCTCCATGCATCACTCTGACAGCTCTCTCTCCTTCATCACATCAAATGGGTTTCTTGTTTTTGCCTTCCAGCCCACTATCTGCTCTCCTTGCTGTTCAGACAGTCAACTCCCACCATCCCTCTGCCAGTGATAACTGCATTGATTGCAAACAAGTCTTCTCTATACTCCATAGCAGATTTAGCAGCTTTGCAATTTTTTCTCACTCTTCATTTGATAAAGAACAGAGATCTCTGGACTAGCAATGGCAGAGGAATGATTGTCGTTGTTCAGCCTGAGCCAGTGAAGCTCTCATTCACTAGGTCACTCAACCAGGAAATGCTGGACTGAATTAACAGTGTCTGGCCTGGAGAAGGCAAAGGGGACCACTGTAACACAAATCTCACACTTATGCTCTGGGTACTGGGAAGCTGGAAGAGACTGGGATGGACAGGTACACATATGCCCTTCTCACACTCAGTACACTCTGCGTCTGTGGACGAGAGTCTCTTTTGCACAAAACTACTAATATTTACCTCCTTCAATGCTATAAACATCCCCCACACTAGCAGGTATAATGCCCTTCTAAACTCTTCCTGACTTACTTATTTGGTGGTGCAAGACATTGGCTTTGTTATTGGTTCATTCTTCCAAACACACACACATGTACAGTTTGTCTGACGATAACATCCTAATTTCTTGGGGCAGGACATCAGATGACAGCCCGTTGTACTTGGCACCCCTAGATCTTATAGCTCTGAACTTTATCCATTGTGCTTCTCTTTCAGTCAGCTTCAGACACACAAAGGTCTGTTAAAGAGTTGCAACTAATCAACACCTTTGAAAGTTTCCTTTCTGTACTGCAGCACTATTTCTGCAGCACAGGGGTAAAACTCCATGTGTCCTGTACCAGGTGCTGAGGATTCTGGAAATCTCTGATTTGGTTTGGTTGGTTTTATATGCTTTCCATACTGACATTTGCACGTTCTCGTGCTTAGTTTTGACACAAACAGGTTAATTATGCTTTCATCTTTCAGTTATATCCAAATTCATGAGCAAAAGTGACATCAGCATAGAGTTTTATCATTAGGTTAATGGCAGCCAACACAGAAGTATTTGCTACTGGGTATTTAGATGAACAGGAAGCAATTACAACTGGTATAATGTCAGTGTAAAGATGGAGAAAACTAGAGCACTCAAAACATACAGCCAACAAACAAAGCATCAGTAGGGATGGGTCAGGCACTTCATAGCCTGCTGTGTTCATCAGCTTCCCATGTATTCAATAGACTGAGTAGTACCAGTGTACAAAGTTGTGCTGTACAGCTATCTTGGAAGTAAACTACTCTCCCAGCAGCCTGCACTTTAGGAAACAGATCCCTTTCTTGTCAGCCTTCTAATAAAAGAGATGAGTGGTCCATTCTGTTCCACACCAATCTTAATAGCTTCCACTACAAGTTCTACTACTTTACTTAAAACAGGTACTGATTATTCATCTAATTGAATGGTAGCTGTGAAAAAAATAGTAATGCTGATGATGGCATGGATTGTTCAGATTAACTAAATAGATCAACATAAAGACAACATAAGGCACAAACATGTGAAAAGTGCTTTAGCACAGAAATCAGTGGTTTTGTCCATCTAGGATAGTTCTTTGCAGGGTTTAATGTTTTGGTGCTAGGCAAGACTTGTTTCTCTTCCTGTATACGTGCTCCAGTATTGCATTTTGATTTCCAGTGATGGGCATCACTCCCTTTTTACCCTTCACCAGTGATGTGCTTCGCTGTTGAAAATTAGATAATTGAATGATTAATAAAAAGGAACATTTTTGCTTGGTTCTAAAAATCACTCAAGTAAAAGGTATATAGCTTTACTCCCTGGAGTAAACCCAGGATTTCTCCAGTCTCTGCAATCAAAGCAGTCATTCAGAATGTTGAAGAGATATCTTGTTAGAGTTTGTCAGGACAGAGTTTGTCCTCAGGACCAAAGTTGTCCTGATCATAAGCACTAAGACCTAAAGAACAGACCTAAAATGTGCAACCACTTATCACCAATTTTTTGGGTTGCATGGTTTGCCAAAGGCATCTATGGCAAAGCTAAGTTTGACATCTGTGTGATCAGATTCATTGTAAACAAAAGACAAGATGAAGACAGACACTTCTTGTTTGTAGCTCCTTTATTGGCTTCTACTCTTCAGAACCTAAGATAATGTCTTACCTGAGACTGCCTCAACCATCAGTATGGACAGGCTACCTCTCCAGATCCCTCTCCGAACTGCTGTGCCATACTGTGTATTTCTGCATGCAAGAACACAGCCATTCACAGCAGCAGAGCTATGGGAATTCCAGCAGTGAACAAAGGGCCCTGTTAAAGAAGGGTCTTGGGGCTATTTGCATCTTTGGGGACTTGGATGCACTGCAGGGTGAGGCTGGGCCTCATTTTAAGAGAAGGCTCCAACCCACACCAGTGCCAAGAGGCTGACTAATGCAATTATTTCCTTGCAAAGCAGCATTTTTCATAGTGCTGATTCTTATTAAGAAAAAGGAACGGATTTGGAGCTCATATTTTGATCCAATGCCCAGGATTATTTGGAAATTCTTTTTCCTGGAATGAGACTTTTTATTCCAAATTTCTCCATGGTGGGGAGAGAGGGTTTCCTGGGCAGAATTAGAATAATGATTGCAGCCTGTATACAATCAGTTTTAACCACTGTGGAACTCCAAAAATGAATGTTATTGCTCAGTGGCTTCATTGAAAACAGAAGTATTATTTAACCAGAAGGATGGCAACGCATGGATATAGCTCATTATCATATTTTCTCCCTATTTGAAATGTCACATCGAGCATGTATCTTTCACGTCCACTACACTTTAATTAATTTGGACTGTGTTTAAATATATTACACAGCACGCTTTATTACAAAATTCTGACACATTCCCATTGATGAAAAGGAGCTTTCATTCAAACATGTAAATGGCAGAAGGAGTTACCCTCTCTAAACATTGTTTTAAATACAATAAGAATACCACATAATCTCTGTGTCAGCCTATTTTTTTTTTTTTTTTTTTGTAGCACAGAACATAGATAGCAAAACTAACATTACATACAAAGCTTGCTGTTTATTGAAGGGACAATGATGTTAGCATTATCATTCCAGGTCTAAATCTTAAACACTTACCTTATTTACATAATTGCAAGACAAACATATATTTTTCTCAATGGATGATTAAGATTCCAACAGTGTGATTGCCTAGGAATTAAAAAGTAGAATTGCAGGGTGTATGCCTGAGAACAAAACGGCTTGTTTTAACACAGCTGGTGCATCTTATCTTCTGTGCACTGTCAAACACAGTTCTTACAATGGATGGCTGTCCTCCTCCACCCAGGTGTCCGACAACGTAAAGGATTTATTTCATTTGCTGACCTTCCTCTGGACTAACTCCAAAATTTACTCCTGATTTGGGCTTGTTTAAGCAACTGAGAGAATGAAAGTAGTTTTTAAAATAACGTAACTTCAGTATTGCTTGAGTGGTAATCCTATGGTATAAGGCACTCTCTAAGGAATGAACAGGGATTTTTTAGAAGGTGTGACTGAGCAGGGCTTCAGCCAATACAACAGCATTAGAACAACTTTGCTGTCCTCTCTGTTGAGGTTCTTAACTGTCTTGGATTCACTTGATGATACATCTCATCCCTGCCTCCTTAGTGCAAATCGATCTCACTCTGTTACAGCAGTTCCTCTAGATCTCACCAAGCACTGATAATGGTTGTGTGAGAAAAGAATCTCCTTCCTCACTACTTGCACGCCTTTCAAAGGCTGCTCAAAGACAAGGCTGAGGAAGGAGATCTGCTCAGTTCAGAGCCAGCTGAGCTGCGTATCTCACACAGCAAGACTCTGCACCACATTACAATCAGTAGCAACAGCTTTCTCTAAAACATGTTCCAGGGACAGTTCCCTAAACCTTTGCTTCTTCATTCATACTCCAAAGAGGGCAGTAATCAAAGCTTTATTATCTGAATCATGCAATTTTTTTCTTCCTTCCCTCATCGCTTACCCTTCCCCAGCAGATTGCGTTTTTCCAGAATAATACCTCACATAATGCTTTTTGTCATGGAGAAGGTAATGCTGTGCAGCCCATTCACATCTGATCTCAAACTTCCCTATGTGTCCATGTGCAACAGTACTTGTGGAATATACCTGTCATCCCTTTGATAAAGGGAAACTGTTGGTCTGCTGATCTCTGTGCGAATGATGCCGTGAAAGTACAGCATGGATCTGTTCTGTGCCATTGGAGATTGTTTATCATCTTCTTTCATCCTGAGTATTCTCACCCCACATAACCCTTTCCTCAAGGAAACATTTCCACTAAGAAGAAAAATTTTCCCAGCAATTGAACAACAAGAAGAAAGTTGCATTTAAATACAACACATAATGTCTGTCTTTAAAAATCTGGATTGGTTTTATACTTAACTCATTCAGTGAATTGTAATAAGTGAATAAACATCATTTGGAGAAGAATAAAAAAAAGATAAGCATTGCTGGATCCAAAAGCACTTACTGCAACTCACTTTTTCCCACTTCTTCACTCCTTCAGAGCCAGGCATTATTATCCCCTTTTTTTGTGCTTTATATGTTTTCTTTTATTTGATGTCTGCATTAAAGGAACACTCCAGTGTAATATAAAAAGATACTATAATTGCTATGTCTAATTACAAAGAAGAGCTAACTGTCTAATATAAAAATATACAATAAAAAAGAATAATTAACAATCAGATCAAAAGCCACCAACTCAGCAACCTGATGAGGCAGGCTAGGAAGCACTACTCAGCTCTGCCATTAGAATATGGGGAAATGTATGAAGAGATGGGAAGTTCTGTTCCAATAAATTGGTTTAAACACCGCTTTTCTTTTTTGATTTCTTTCTAACTTCAAGAGCTTGCTTTTACTGGTTAATTGTTGGGCATTGTTGTTGTTATTATCTTTTTTTTTTTTCTTTTTTTTTTCCTGATTCCCTGGAGTAACAAATGTGAAATGGTATCATTTTGTTTGCTGGTGGGTAGGATCTTATGTTCTTTACACATGTAGATTTTCCATCAAAATCATCAGGAATTATAACAAGGCCAGTTTCCTTCTCTTGGCTCAAGTCAGTGAAGTATTCAGATGTGTACAGAGTGCAAGACTAAGTATGCAATTGACAGCTTCCATAGAGTTGCTGATCATTTAGAAGTGTTCCTGAAGAAATTTTTCTTCCCTTGGCCACATCAATCCCTTGCTAAGAGCAACAGTAAGACTATCCAGAGCTTTACCATCCAAAATTTCAATGGATTTGCTTTGCAGAGCTTTGAAAATTCAATGACAATTAATACAAGATGGTATTAAAGGCAGTTCATTGCTCTAGTACATATGCAAATGGATGGGAGTCTAATGTTCCATATTCCATTCTGAGACCCTGTTTAATCCTCCCTTCAACTTAGTTGGATTTGAAGGTAGAATGAACAATAGGAAAAGATGGAGCCATGGTAATTATTTTTTCAGATGACTTAAGCACTATCAACCCAGAGCCACCACCACAGTGACATAGCAGAATATACCTTGCAGCAAAAAAATAAATCAGAAACTTCTCTTTGGATCTCACGTGCAGGACCTCATGTACCCTTATTTTTGTGTGACACAGAAGAGCAGCAACAGCTTTTAGGGAAGACATCAACAGAAGTTTCACCAGCAAACACAGATATCTGAAGAGGCATATATGCTCATAGGCAGTATATCACCTATTCCCTTTAACCCCATATTTAAACCCACAAGCTATAGATAGATCTTGAGTAATGCAATTTTTTTCCCATATACTCATTAGATTTGCATGTTGTCTGTGTATTTAAGATACTTTCAGCACTGGGCATATGTTTACTAAAATCCAGATAATGATGCTATAATTATGAGACAGATAAACAGAACCATGCCAGAAAACATTGGTTGTTTTGGTTAACTTATTTTTATTCAGCTTTTGAATTTTAAATAAGTATCTTTTCTTAGCAGAGGAAAAAATGCAGGAGACAAATAATATATAATAATAATAATAATAATATAATGTAGAGGAGAACTAAAATCAAAGAGGGATTTCAGAAAGATGCTTGGGGAAAGAACAAGTTTACCTAATCACATATACCACGCCATAATTGCTCTTATTTCTCTGGGTTCAACAGTAGTGTTGAGAGCTGTAGTATTTGATTTCAGTTCTACTCTACAGTACCTCCTATTCAAAATAAAGAAGTGGATTAAGCTACTTTAGGTGTCCAAAATCTGATTGATATCAGCAGCCTAATGCAAAACCTTTTGCAAGTCTAAAAAAATTTGGTCCTTAATTTCAGTGAGTTTTAGAGCTAAGATTTCTTTCCTTCTAGTAGCTACCAGAAGTACCCTCATACCTGCTCACTACAGCTGAGTGTGTGAGATGACATGACTCTCTGTGACTTCCAGCTGCGTAGCCTACTGTATCAAAACCAAATCCAAGGTAGAGGAGATATAGATGTAACTTGAATTCAGTGTGCCCTCCCCATAACATAACTTTTAGAAGCAGAAGTCCTAGCTGCTCCCATATGAAATGAAACATCTTGCTGTTTACAAAAATATCAGGAAAAAAAAAAAATTGTAAATCCTCTTTGCCAAAATGCACAAGAAGTGAAAAGTATGTCAGTAAGAACAATAAAATAGAAATGGAAATAAACTGTGAATGGAAATATATTCTGGGGTTAAAGAAATAGAAAAGGAGAGGAGGGATAGACTCAGAGAACAGAATGTGTACAAGGTGGGTAGATAAAATCTAGGTTACTCTTCACCTTATAGATGAACATTTCTGAGCAGCAAAGGAAGACAAAGAACAGCCTTAATAACAGGGAGCACATGAAGGTCAAAAAACACATGGGTCTTAGAGACTCATTTACTGATTTAATCCAGCATTTTGAATTTACTGAAGCTTGAAAACAGACGTGCTGGAAACCATTAGAAAAGAATGCTGTGAAAGGCAAAGTATGAAGCAACTTGATATGTTCACTGATGACAGCATACAAGCAAGGAGACCTCCACCCAAGTCATTTTTACATCATTAGCCTGGATGGAATGAGGACATGTTTGAGATCTGAACACCAATGATCGCCACAGCCTGTGAGCAGAGAGATCTATAATTCTGATGAACCTTGGGAAGTCATAAAGAAAGTGGTATTTAGATAGCAATATCCTAAAAATCACAGAAATCTGGGACTAAACAGTAAGGAAAATTGGAAGGAGCAAATAAAGAAGTGGAAATCTAATGAAATCAGATGCCAGAATTTGGTGCCTAAAGACATTTGGTTTCTCAGTAACTTAGGAAAGCAATAAGGTTCAGTGTAAATCCTATTGAAACTTAGATTATTGCTTTTGCCACTGAGCTCATGTCTCGGTAGGGCTTTCTGCCTGAATCAGACTCTAATGTGAGACATTTTAATTGTGATTGCTGGGCCAGCAGTAAATGGTGAGCCTAAAGGGCTGGTAATACTTAAATCAAGGCAGTGAACTGGGAGGACAGGCAGAGCAGTGGGAAACACCAAAGAAGACAAGAAGTGACAAAGTAATGAGTTACCTGCAGTCAAGAAGGATGGTAATTGCTGGTAGAAACAAGTATAGCATGCCTCAAAGGAAAAGTTGATGACTTTCTGCTTTGAGATGGTTATTTTTTTTAAATGTATTTCCATAGACTGTTGGCCTTGTGATGGCCTGGCCTGATCTATCTCAGGACTGGCTTCAGTTTAGTTTCAGTAAATGAACACTGATGTAGCAAAGAACACAAGCTGGTGCTCAAGAAAAACCCGAACTTCTCCAAAAAAATCAAAATATACTTTTCTCTCTCTATTGTTTCCCCCTATATTAGAAATGCTGATTTGAGAAAGTAGAGTTTCATAACAAGGTTAAGCAAGTGAATCCAATCTTATTTTAAATGTAACTTCATGATTTTCATCTGTATCTCTTGCTTTGGATTCTTCCAGACAAATGAGTCATTGCAATACATTTCGAATCCTGCAGAGTTTAAGATACGTGCTCATTGTATCCTGTAGTAATGAAATACTTAAAAATAATCTTCCCTTCTATTTCAGACACTAAAATCTGTGCTGAACTATGAAGAAATCAGTTAAGTGAAGCAAAGAAGAAAAGGTGGCCAAACAGGTTCCTTCCTTATAAAAGGAGAATGCTTCTTTTTTCCCAATGGCCAAATACAGGCTTCTCCTTATTTCTTTCTAGAGCCAAACATACCAGGATTCACAAGCAAATTTAGCTGCAGCAGGAAACACTGCAAAAACTGTTTTCAAAATGACAGAGGTCAAAGAGACCTCTGAAAGTTGCCTAATCCAACATCCCTGCTCAAAGCAGGGGCAACTAGGGCAGGTGGCTTTAGTCAAGTTTTGAGTATCTCTGAAGATGGAGATCTATCAACTTCTCTGAGCAACTTGTTCCAGTTGAACCACCTGTACAGTATGAAAGTTCTCTCATGATCAAATGGAATTTCTTGTACCTCAACTTGGGCCCCTCGCCTCCTGTCCTTTTCTTAGGCACCACACAGAAGAGTCTTGCTCTGTCTTCTTTGTCTGCATCTCCTTCAGGCATTTAGACACATTGAAAAGACCCCCTCCAGGTCTCCTTGTGTAAATGAAGAGTCTTAGCTCCATCAGCCTCTATGTATATGTTGGATGTTCTAGTACCTCAGTCATCTTCATGCTCCTTTGACAAACTCCAGTACATCCGTATCACTCTTGCCCAGAACTGGACCCAGCACTCCAGATGACAATCACTAAGGCTGAGCAGCAGAGGGAAGGATCAGCTCTATTGACCTGCTGTTGTTGCTCTGCCTGGTAAAGCCCATAAGTACAAGTGCACATTCCTGGCTTCTGGTCAACTAGTCCTGGTCAATAAGCTCTTTCCAGTCCTGCTTTCTAATGGATTTACTATCAGACTGCCCTGGTACACAGGATTATTCCTTTCCAGGGGATGGAAGTGGTATTTTCCTTTGCTGACTTTTCCTTTGCCAAAGCAGGGAATTGCCTCAGCTAGTTGAGGGGTAGCTCTGTCACAGAGCAGCTGCTGGGCACCATTGTCATCCGCATGGCAGCAGCATTCTGACGTCACAGGGGCAGAGCTGGGAGCAGCAGGGTCACCCACTGTGTGTATAAATCCTGCTACTAGAGAGCACAGCAACACAGGAGTAGCACCAACAGGATGGGCAATCCAGGTATGGGGCATCAGAATGGCATGGTGCGGTTTGCACTGGGCAGACAAGCAGGGAGGGTGAGGAGGGATAGTATTTGTGTTCACTCAGGAGACCAGCTCATCAATCTGCTGCCTCCCAGACAACAAATCCAGACATGGTCTCATGGTGGAGTGACTGCCTAAAAATGTGGTGATTCAGGTCTGTGGCTGCAATGAGTGCCTGAGCCTGCTGCTGCCAGTGAAGGGCAGCAGAGATTCCACCTGTGTGAGGTGTGAGCAGGTGGATAATCTGCTCAGTATGGTGGCAGAGCTCAAGGAGGAGGTCGTGAGATTACAGAGTACCAGAGAGCATGAGCAGGAGATAGACCAGTGGAGTAACTCTGACAAACTTGTGAGAAAGACATTGGGGTGGTGACCCTCAAATGGTGGTAGACACCCTGCCCTGCCATCGTCGAGTAGAGCAATGCAATTTAAGGGAACAGGGAGAAAAGTAACAGGTCCCAAATCAGCATCACAGGCAACTCCCATCCTGACCTACCTTGGTTCCCCAGGTGCCCCTCCGTAATAGGTTTGAGGCTCTGGAACTTGAGGGAGAGGTGAGATGGGATGCAGTGGGAGGTCCACCCTCAAGGTTGTCTGTGGTGAGGCAGTCGACTCCACATCTCAAGACTTCCTCCAGTAAGAAGGACTGAAGGGTGATTGTTGTAGGCAGCTCTCTTCCAAGACGAAGGGAGAGCCTTGAATTTCAGTCTGACCCTACACACTTGGAAGTGCGCAGCTTCCCTTGGGTCTGGATCAGGGATATTTCTAGGAAATTTTCTAGACAGATTTGGCCCTGTGATCATTATCCTTCATTAACAGCTGAGGCCAGCAGCATGAAATTGCTGAGAGAAGCCTGAGGATTATCAGAAAGCACTTCAGGGGGCCGGGGTGGTTAGTGGATGGAATGGGCATACAGGTCATACTTCCCTCTATCCCTTCAGTGGCAGGGAAGGATCCTGAAATGAGCAGGAAAACCTATCTGATAAGTACATGGCTGAGAGGCTGGTGCAAACGCAAGAATTTTGTTTCTTTTGACCATGGGGCATTTACTTGGGCACCTGGTCTGATGGCTGTGGATGGGTCTCACCCGTCTCAAAGGGGGAAACAGATCCTAGCCCAGGAGCTGGCAGCACACACTGAGAGGGCTTTTAACTAGGTATCACGGGGGGAGGAGATAAAACCAGGCCCACTAGAGACAAGCCTGGAGGAATGATGATGGGACTGGGGATGAGGAAAAGGACTCAGCCGAAGTTCATCTACACCAGTGCATGCAGCATGGGCAACAAACAGGAGGAGCTGGAAGCCATTGTGCAGCAGGCAAACTATGACTTAATTGCCATTATGGAAATGTGGTGGGATCGCTTCCATGACTGGAGTGCTGCAATGAATGGCTATTGTTGGCTCTTCAGAAGGGACAGACAAGGAGGGAGGGCTGGTGGTGTGGTTCTCTATGTTAGAGACTGCTTGGATGTTGTTGGGCTTGGGGCTGGGAATGATAAGGTTGAGTCTTTATGGGTAAGCATCAGGGGTAGGGCCAATAAAGTGAACATCCTGGTGGAGGTCTGTTATAGATTGCCTAACGAGGATGAAGAGATAAATGAGGCGTTCTACAAACAGCTGGGAGAAGTTGCATGATCGCCAGCCCTTGTTCTCATGGGGGATTTCAACTTCCCCAGTATATGCTGGAAATACAATACAGCGCAGAATAAGCAGTCTAGTAGTTTATTAGAGTGTATGGAAGATAAATTCCTGACACAGCTGGTAAGAGAGTCTGCCAGGAAGGTGCTCTGCTAGACCTGCTGTTCACAGAGAAGGACTGGTGGGAGATGTGAAGGCTGGGAGCTGTCTTGAACAGAGTGACCACAAAATGGTAGAGTTCTTGATTCTTGATGAAGTCAGGGAGAGGGGCAGTAAACTGCGACCTTGGACTTCTGGAAGGTGGACTTTGAACTGTTCAAGACACTGGCAGGGAGAGTCCCTTGGGATCCAGTCCTGAAGGGTAAAGGTGTCAAGAAGGAAGTCTCAAAGGTGCATGAGCAGGCTATCCCTCTGTGCCACAACATGAGTCAGCTGGGAAGAAGATCAGCATGAATGAACAGAGAGCTCTTCCTGAGGCTCCAGGAGAAAATCTACCTCCTGTGGAAGAGTGGCAGGCAACTCAAGGAAAATACAAAATTGTTAGGATGTGCAGTGAGAAAATCAGAAAGGCCCAGCTTGAACTCAGTTTGGCTGTTGGGGTAAAAGAGAACAAAAAACTTGTTTACAAATATATTAACAGTAAGGGAAGGGCTAAGGAGAATCTCCATCCCTTTACTGGATGCGGCAGGGAACATAACCAATGAGAATAAGGAAAAGGCTGAGATTCTCCATGCCTTCTTTACATCTGTCTTTAAAAGTCAGCCCAGTTATCCTTGGGGTGCTCTACCCCCTGACCTGGAAGTCTTGGATGGGGAGCAGAATAAAACCCCCACGATTCAGGTGGAAACAGTTGGCGAACTATTACTCTACCTGGACTGCCACAAGTCCATGGAGCCTGATGGGATCCACCCGAGGTTGCTGAGGGAGCTGGCAGAGATTATGGCCAAATCGCTTTCCATCATCTATCGGAGTTCTATCATCTATCGGAGGTCCCAGAGGTTTGGAGGCTTGCCAGCGTGACTCCCATTTACAAGAAGGATTGTAAGGAGGATCCAGGGAACTACAGGCCTGTCAGTCTGACCTCAATGCCAGATTTAGGTTATAGAGTAGAGCATCTTGAGGGAGATCACATGGTATTTGTGGTGCAGCCAGGGGACCAGGCCTACAGCTAGCATGAATTCAGGAAACACAGGTCCAGCTTGACCAACCTGAGCTCCTTCTATGATCAAGTGATCAACCTGGTGAATGAGGGAAAGGCTGTTGACGTGGTCTATCTAGACTTCAGCAAAGACTTCAATGCTGTCTCCCACAGTATTCTCCTGAAGAAGCTGGTAGCCCGTGTCTTGGACAGATACACTCTTTGCTGAGTAAAGAACTGGCTGGATGGCTGGGCGGCCCAGAGAGTGGTGGTAAATGGAGTCTCATCCAGCTGGTGACTGGTCATGAGTGGTGTTCCCCAGGGGTTAGTATCGGGGCCTGTCTTGTTCAGTATCTTTACTGATGATCCGAATGAGGGCATTGAGTGCACCCTCAGTAAGTTTGCAGATGACACCAATTTGGCAGGAAATGTTGATCTGCCAGGGGATATGAAGGCCCTACAGAGGGATCAGGACAGGGTAGATAGCTGGGCTAAGGCAAATGGAATGAAGTTCAAGAGGACCTACTGGCAGGTCCTGCACTTTGGCCACAACAACCCCAGGCTTGGGGCAAAGTGGTTGGAAGACTGTGTAGAGGAATGGGACCCAGGGGTGTTGATTGATGCTCGGCTGAACATGAGCCAGCAGTGTGCCCAGGTGGCCAAGAAGGCCAATGGCATTCTGGCTTGTATCAGAAATAGTGCAGCCAGCAGGAACTGGGAAATGATCGTCCCTCTGTACTCAGTCCTGGTGAGGCCGCACCTCAAGTACTGTATTCAGCTTTGGGCCCCTCACTACAAGAAAGACATTGAGGTCCTGGAGTGTGTCCAGAGAAAGGCAACAAAACTGGTGAGGGGTCTGGAGCACAGGCCTTATGAGGAGCAGCTGAGGGAGCTAGGATTGTTCAGTCTGGAGAACAGGAGGCTCAGGGGAGACTTCATTGCTCTCTACAACTTCCTGAAGGGAGGTTGTGGTGAGGTGTGGATTGACCTCTTCTCCTATGTAACTAGCAATAGGACTAGAGAGAATGGCCTCAAGTTGAACTGGGGGAGATTCAGGTTGGATGTTAGGAACCTCTTTTCTGAAAGAATGGTCAGGCACTGAAATGGGCTGCCCAGGGAGCTGGTGGAATCACTGTCCCTTGAGGTTTTCAAGAAACGTTTAGATGTACTGAGGGAAGTGGGAAATAATGGTGATAGATGGATGGTTGCAAAGGATGATCTTAGAGGTCTTTTCCAAGCTCGGTGATTCTATGATTCTAAAATACAAACAACTAAATTTTAAAAAGACCTTCACAGTTTTCAGAGCTGTTTGATCAGAGCTGCTGCTCACACGCTATTAGAAAGCCTAGATTTGTACAACAGCAGTGTCAGAGGAGATAGCATATATCATGCCATCGCAGCTTAATATCATTAGCTATCCCAGCTGATGAGCAGGGAACACTGTAATTATCAGAAGTTTAGCAGAAATAATCATAATCAATACACTAAATAAATCTGTTGTAATTTGGGGGGAAAAAAAAAAAAAACAACTGGGGCAAACTTAACAGCATGCATAAACTGAGATGCACATCTGTATCGCTCCTTTTCCTCTCTCATTACACCACACACCCTCCTGCCTGCAAACAAAGATCTCTGTAAGGTAAGTCACAACAGGTGGTAAACACTCCAACATTTAAGGGCTTGTTTAGATGGTAAATGGAACCAATCCAATTAAATCTGTTGTAAATCACACCCTTAGCATTTCAGCAGTAGTTAGCATGAGACGCAGATTTCAGAGCCATTTCAGTGCAATTTAATGTGATTTCTTTTATCAGCTTAATTTACAACAAAACGAGGGTCTACAAACAGATCGCAATCAAAATATTGTGAGTTAGAATGCAGATATTTCTTTTCATTTTAGTTACCACATAGTCTAAACCTAAGACTTGATAAACACATGCATATACGTACAGAACAATCACTGGTTCACTAGGAAGACAATTACAAATTACTCAGTGCTGCCAATTAGTGAACTAGCAGGAAAAAAATCTACAAATAGAAGTAAAGAAGAATGCTTCACAAAATGCATACCATTTATTTATTTGTGAGAAAAGTCATAACTAGTGCTGTATAGCCTCTTATCAAGAGAACCAATCAACATCAGGTTCTTATATATTTTCCAATATATAGCATTACATGTAACATATAGGGAAGAAAATCTCATCACGGTATTTTGTTAGATGTTTAGCAAAGATTCTCAGAAAAGACCTGTGTCACTTTGAGATGCATTATCAGCAACTGGCAAATCTGCGAGGTTTTATGCTAATATACTGACATGATTACTCAGGAATACTGCAAACAAGTTTCTGAAGGACTCAGAAACAAATGAGTGTTACTGTATACGCAGCCCTCTTAAGGTTTCTATCAGCATTTCTGTGTTTTCTTGTTAAGTCAGTGCAAACATGCAAAAGCAAGCAAATCTTCAGCCCTGCATATTCATCAAAAAGTTTTCATATAACATCACGTCAGTACTCAACAGAAAATTTGGCCCCACTAAGCTCACTCAGTCAGGGAATGGAAACTGTGCCACACTTGATCGATAACAAACAGGCAGCATGGCTTGAAATTCCAGTATTGATCACCTCCACAAACGATGAGTAATTTACATGTCATTTAGCTGCAAAGAACTTTAAGGGAACTGCAGCCAGATGGGAGATGTTGCATAAAGACACATATAGTGAGATTCGAACAGGCAATTGATTCAGCTTTGATACATACATGCCTAATGCAACATCTGGATTTCACTTTCCTATCAGCAAGGAGGACTGTTTCCCATGGAACAAGTACAGCCTGAGCAATGGTATGGAGGAGCTTTCTTTGCCAGGGAATCCTAAGCACTGCCCTCAGTTGGGTACAACTAATGAGTAAACTTAGAAACATTAACATCACTGCCCTCCTCTTGGAAACCAGTTCTTAAGGCACAAAATACTTGGATGACTCTTGTGGATATCCTATCTTACACCTCCCAGGGCTTAAACATAAATATCTAGGTGAGATTTTGCTCCCCCATCATTAACTTGTATTGCTGGATGCTGGCTCAGCATCAAAACATATAGAAAGGGATGTTTGCTCTCTAAATATACCAAGGAAGAAGAATAAGTGGAGAGAAAAGAAGAATGTCAAGACAATGTTGGCACAGGAACAGGGAAGAGTCGGCCAGAAGCATGTTTAGTAGCCAAAAAAAAAAAAAAAAGGTCATGAGCTTCCAAAGAGATTCTGAGGCATATTTTGCATTAAAAAAGCAAGGGAAAACCCTTTCCTCATTTTTCACATGGAACTTTGTCAGATGATGCCAAGCATGATACAATGCAATTACTTGGGACAGGAGGGGACAGCCTGGGAATGTCCCTCTACTCCTGTCAGAGCTCATGTACATAGACAGATGTAGGTATAGAGTTGTTGTATATAGAAAGGTGTGATTTGGGAGAGTAAACAGTTACCTTTACAAAGGTAAATATATTTCCTTGAGGAAAAAAATCAGGAACTGAGAGTCACCAACATAAGCAACTGTCTTATAACATTGGCTGTTGCTTTTTCAAAACATTGGCATGTTGTTGTCATGCAGCTATTATGAAGAAATCACACTGTGAGGCAAGAAGCCTTCCTGCAAACCAGGATGGGAAGCATAGAATCAGCTGCAGTTTTTTCACTGCAGGGGTTTCTATAAAGAAAAAAATCTGATCATCGGTTTTGCACACACTAAGAAAAATTCAGTTTGCAAACAATGAACATCCTTTGTGTTCAGCGTTGGCAAAGCAATTGATTCTAGCTTGAGATTGGACCTGTGCCACTGCAGAAGCAGTTCATCTTTTCTGTTCTGAAAAGTATTGTAATGAAGAGCTTCAACTGAGGGGATTTTTATCATGAGATTCAGGTTATGACTTCTTTCAATTTCTCTCACTTCACAAAACAAAATGTATGGAATCCATCATTCCAGTATATTGAGAAATAAAGTAACTCCAAGACACCGCAGAAAATGTTAGGACTTATTATATAACAAACAAATAACTTCTTCTAATACGCTTCTGCCTTCCTACTTTCTCCAACAAAATTCAGGAACACATTAAGAAGGTTCGGCTTCCCGCTGCATGAATACAAATACTGAGGTGAAATTTGACTGTCTTTACAAAGGAAAACATCTTTCTGAACCAAAAGATTCAATGGTGGAACAACACAGAAAACCCCATCTCATTATTAGACAAGGAACAGGGTCACATAAATGGAAAACATACTTAGTGTGCAAGAGAGCTTTTCTTTTCAACTCTTATGTGTTCAAGTGCTCACACTCTCTCTCAGAGGAGTAACCTTTTATGTCCAAGCAAGCAGGATGAGATCACTCAGAAAATCTGGCCTTCAAATGGCATCTTTGTGATAAAGAATGAGAAATTCCCTGTAAAAACGGGGACTTTACTACTGATCTTCTGAGCATAAAGGCTTCTTTTTTCTTTTTTCCTGACTGTATCATCATGTCTTATAAAAATTTCACTTCTCCCATCGAACCTTGCATATCTCATATCCTCAGACCATCTTGACTAGAATAACCTCGCTGCAGTAAAAAAAACTGGCAGCCTTAAAACTTGACAGACGTTTCTTTTTAACACCTTCTTATACAAAAGCAATAACAGCAGGTAGTAAACCAACACTGCCACACAGCATGGTGTAGGAAGGAAGCGCTATAAACCCTATCACAATTATTTTAGTGAAAGACAAGGCCATCATTAATGCCGTATTGATCAACCTCCCCCTCCCATCTCCACTGTTTGGAAGTTCATTCACATTATTATTACTGTTCCAGACAGTATTATTATAACAGACATACATTATACAATAAGAGGCTATGGTATAATTGACATCTGAAGCACCAGGGAGCTTGAATGCTCACTACTGGTTAGAATGTGGTCTCCAGAGGGAGACTTTCCTTCTCACAAAAGGGGCTATCACACAGTCATTGCAGTGTGTAAATCAAATCCTCAGTGACTGCTGTTTTTTCATTACTTGTCTGTGACCTGGAACTAAATCTTTGCAACACTGTATTGTTGATTATCTACTTCTGGAACCCAAAACAATGCAGCACAACCATGAAGCAATACCTACACACGAGGTAAAGCAAATGACGTACCTGGGTTAAAACAACAGAAGCTTGTTTATTTTTTTAGAGGAAACCAAGAATATAATCCCACTGTTTGGGCTCTGGATGTCATGGAAAATCTCTGGCTTCCATGCACAGCCAGGCACAGGAAGCACAGGTAGATTTAAAGCATTCCACCCCTCAATCAAATTAAGCTTATGCCAGAAATGTTTGTTAAAAGATCCACATGTTGCACATTAAAGGCTACGTCAAAATAAAAGGCAGCAATTTACACAGGGTTTCTTCTACAAGCAGAGTGCAGTGAGGAAGGCCTGGCAGTGGGATTGAACACCAGCCCCCATAGGAGGTTATGCACTGAACGTGGTGTGAGCAAAATCAGGTCACAGCCCCCAGATGAAAGACCAATTCTAATGTCTGTCCAGGGCCAGCTCCCACTAGCGGCAATGATTTAGAAGAGGGAATTGAGCCCACAGCACTCTCCTCAACATTTACCATGAATTTACCATTCTGTTGAATACCTCCCAATCAACAAACATATTCCACCAAGTTCATACACTGCGTGAGCAAGCTTGAGGAAAAAATCTACCCACACACCATTTGCATGGCTTCTCAAGCTCAAAGACCCCTCGATTGCTGATTTAAACGGTGACTCCCCACTCACAACAAGCTCCCTGGGTGGCTATCAGCTTCCCACCCTGCTTGCACCAGTTAGAGAGCGATGTGTGCCTTCATTTCCTGTTGCTGTCGTGGCTTCAAGGAAATGCCACGAGCTGGCACAGATCACAGCCACTTATTTGTAAGATGGGACCTGAAACAGCTCTGCCAACACCAGAACTGAGAAGAATAATAAAAGGCAAAAGAAGTCAACAGCAGCTGTCCCTAGGGTAGCCCAGGCTGTACCTCTATGAAGGGTAGCTTTCCCTAGGATGCTCAAGGGAATGTGTGGTAATTCACCCTTGTGCAGCCCCTCTCAACAAGTCACATTCATGAGTGTGGCAGGGGGGAGACTACACTGCTGTACCTGCAGTCTGCTTCCCCCTCCAAAAAGACAACCTTCACCCTTCCTTCAACTAAGCACAAGTGAAGGAACTCTGCAGCATGAACCAGCTCTCCCCCACATGTCAAGCTGATTCAAAGCATGATAGCATACTCTGTCAACCAGAGCAAGAAACAAAGGCCACTTTATCTAGAAACTGGCAGTCACCAGCTGCAACCTGCCAAGAGGAAAACCCAGAACTGTATGCGAATAAGAAACCTCAGGATGGAGCAATGTTGGACACAGGCACAGATGGGACAAGAGTGGTGGAGAGCAGCTCAGCAGAGAGGGAGTTGGGGGTGCAGATGACAACAACTCAGAAGGAACCAGCAGTATGCTTAGCAGCCAAGAGGCAAACCACATTTTGGGGTGCATTAAACACAGCACAGACAGCTGGTCAAAAGAGGTGGTTATCCCGCTCTATTCAGTGATGGTGCAACCTTACCTTGAATATTGTGTGCAGTTCTGGGCTCCACAATATAAAAAGGATGTTAAGGTCCTTGAAAACTTCCAGAGGAGGCATGAAAGCTGATAACAGGGTTGGTAGGTGTGTCCTGTGAGAAAAGGCTGAGGATCCCTGAACTGTCCAGACTGGAGGAAACACAAAGATGACCCCATTGCTCTCTGCAGCTCTGTGAGGAGGGGGAGCAGAGAAAAGTGGCAGGCTTTGCTCCTGGTTACCGATGGCAGGGTGGGAATGGCACAGAGCTGCCAGGGGAGGGTCAAACTGGGCACTGGGAAACATTTCTGTGCCACGAGGGTGGTCAGACACTGGAGAAGGCTTCCTAGAGAAGTGGTTGATGCCCTGTGCCTGTCAGTGTTCAAGGGTCACTAGGACAATGCCCTCATTAATGTGCTTTAACTTTTGGTTAGCCCTGAAGGGGTCAGGTAGTTGGACTTGATCTTTGAAGGTCCCTTTCAACAGAAGTGTCCTATTCTGTTCTACACACAAGCAGCAGTGCCTTACCTAGTCTTGTGCTAAAGAAAAAGAAGAGAGATGACTAACAGAGTTCACTTAGGAAGAGATGAGAAATCAGAAGACCTGTCTGCCATAAGGAAAGTGCTGGGGTCAGGCTTTGCCAATCACTACCAGACCCCTTGATTTCCTGTCACAACAGTGGATGATACGGGCACCCACCCAAACGAGGAAATTATCCAGCAGCCCCCACACATCAAGCTGAGAGTGCCAACATTTGCTTTCAATCTATAGGAAATCCAAGCAAATAAGCCTTAATGCTTAGTACTAAAAACAATGGAAGTCACTGCCCTGAAACCTCAGTGGTGCTCTCTTGCAATTATTTCAAGCAAGGCCCATCCTATTTGCCTGTTTTTGTATTCGACAAGGGGAGATGAATTTATCTGCTGCCTGTGATGTCAGCTTAAGAGGTCTGTTTAGGACACTGTCATAATTCTTGTCTTTCTTTTTGCTAATGGTTGCATGCCTTTGATTAAAACCTGCATGGTGCATTAAAGGCTAAAACAGATGATGAATGCCATGTAGTACTTTGTGTTAGATCAGAGTTGATTAGAATTTTTGACGATCCAGCAGCTAGAAGAGAAAACTGCATATGTAGTGAAAATATTCAGCTGTTACTGTTGTAGGAGGCAGTGGCTTTTGTTTGACTTGAGATACAAAACAGTAACTAAATGGACAATGTACTCTCTTGGTCAATGAATGGCTTTATTATCACAAAAGAGTTCTGTAAAGAAAAGCTGGTGAATTAATTAGTCCAAATATTTGTAAGACTTCTTGCTTGTTTTCAAATGGGCAGCCCTCCCCCACCAACAGTTTCAGAGCTGGATGCCAGTTAGTTTATTTTTCATCACTGCAAATATAACAGAAGAACATTTTAAACAAACAAGCAGACAACAAAGTGTAGCAAAAAATAAAGATATCAGAGCCACGTGCATATTACAGCAGCATCCAGACAGATACCTTTAGTAATCTCTGCCAGCACACCAGTTAATCAAATCGCTATTGCTGCTCTGAGTGAAAAGATTTGGATGAACAGGACAGACAAGTTGCAGAGGAGGAAGTTGCATGATTAAGCAGTGGTGGCAGAAAGCTGGCAGTATGGGCAGACCAAACTTGCAGCAGAGAAAAGTTCACTTTCTAAGATGATCCAAAATTTGTTAGGAGAGTGCACAGAAAAAGTTGTTGAAAAGTTGAAGGGGAATGGAAGGAAAGCATTGGAGATGATGACTATAGAGAGATGGAAGAGAGGGAGGAAAAACCAAATTGTTTCTATGGTGCTGTCTCCAAACAAATAATGGGGATGTCATTTGCTTTTTGATGGTCTGATAACTTAAAGAACATCAGAACTTTTCTTATATATAGCTTTTAGAGATACCACCCTCCATTAAATAATTTTCTTAAAATGCAAATTCTCAGTAACTGTAATGGGATTCTTCATAGAAAAAACAAAAAAAAAAACAAAAAAAAAAAACAGTTGATGAAGATATTTTGCAAGACTGGGCATAAGTTACCAGCTTGCTGTTTGTAAAACAGCTGCTAAATACAATCAGTGGTCTTTTTAGTGCAACTTGCTTTACTAACCATCTCAACCTTTCCAGTTCAGCAGCACACTGATATTAGAATGGTTTCTTCTGCAGTTAATGCCCTGCATACACACTTCTAATCTAGACTGTGGCACTCAATGGATAGCTAAAGTACAGAGTTGAAGAGAATTTAAATCACTATACTTCCACTACAGCTTTAGAGCAGTGTCAGATTCAGGAACGCATCATATTGAAGGAATATCCATAGCTCCAGGCCAGGTATTCTATTGTCCAAGTGTTATATTTAGAATCATACGTACGTAAATTTGGAATAAGATACTAAAACTCCTCCTAGATTTAAGAAGGGACAGTTGGGTAGAAAGTACTCTTGGAGGAGTTCAGAAGTAGAAGAATGAAGCCTCAAAGGCTATAAAAAGACACCAACAAGCTGTAGCTTGTTCTTGATTCAGGTTTCCTCAGGATATGGGTTCCAGAGGTCTGAATCCTCCAGGACAAACATCCTGCTCATCACATGAACGGATGTAAGTCCTTTCTTGTGCAGGCTTCTGCTTCAGTCCCAGAAAGAGGATGTTGACCTGGCAGCAGTGCTTCTCTCCTATCTGTACTTCATTCTTCACTAATCTTAGATCCTTACTTAGATGATTCTTTCCAAGGCAAGGCATTTTTCCTGTGCAACCCATCAAGACTTCGGTGCCCAAGGCAGAAGGAAGTCATCACAAGGTTTACTTATCTTAAGTAATCATTCATCACTTTGCAGGACATCCAGTCATATCCAGGACAGTGTTAGCCAGGAAATATCCAGTCAAAGTGTACTATCACTGCCATCCAGCCACTCTCTTCCTGAAGTAGGCTGCTGTAATCAGAGAAAAAACACAGCTGCATCTCTAGCTTCAAAGCAGAACTAGTGTTATCTTCCAAACATATATTCTTTCCCAGTTTCTGCTACCCACAACTTTGCTGCAGCAGATTATGTGTTTAAGATGCCTAAGTGGAAGGGAAGTCCTCTTAGGAGGAAAAAAAAGTTCACAGAACTGCAAAGTACACCACAGACATCAATGACGGCTTCAAACAAAACTAGTATGACAAGCCAAAAGAGTAACAAATAATCTCATCTGTTATGGAGATAATTGGTTTTGATTCCCAAAAACTGTATCAAATTTTGTGTGTATTTGCACTATGCTGTGATTAAGCATTCTTTCCTCTTCGTGTTTGAAAGAGAACATACTCCAAAGGCACACTATCTAGATTACATGCACCCATATAAGTTTTGTAGTCTTGAGAGCATCCCACTTTGATCTCAGAAGCTGATTGTTGGAGCCCCCACAGAGCAAAAAAATAGCACAGGAGGGTCTTCTCATTGATATACACATAAGGAAAACTCATGAGATTTCTGTGAAATTGCTTTGGTTTAGAATTTTTTCTCAAGTGTTTCATTTCAACTATAAATAGAAAATAGAATCTCATGACAAAGATGTAGTTGACATAGTGTGCAATTTATCATCTGTGAGCACATTTCAGAGTACTTGTCTCAAAGCTGACATGCTGTGTGGACTGTAGAATATGACTATTTTAATATATTCCATGACAAATGCAAGCAAAAGTAGCTGGGGTGCAAACAATCCACAAAGAAAATTCTCCATTGGCTTTCCTGATCTGTGACAGCAGATAACCTTGTGAAGTCAAAACTGTTCCAGCATAAATGGAAAAAAGCAATGCTTCTCTGCCTTACTTCCTACCGCGCTTTTGTTGCAACTTGTTAAGACCCATTCCTGGTAGCAAACTGTTTAATATATTCAGCTCCTTTCCCCACCTATAAAAATACCGCAGACATGCAAATAATTATTAGCATATATGTAGACAGCTACAGAAGTAAACAAACTAACATAAATAAAAATGAAAGGACTGGATTCCAAGGCTGTCACTCCCCTTCACAGTATTTTTCTTCTGGGAACAATTTCCAGCAAGAACGAAACAGAATGCTTTACAGTGGGTTGCTTCTGCTAAAACATTCATACTCTTCCATATCTCAAACAGCAGGCCCGTGGGTATAAATCCAAGTTTTACTCTACTAGAACCAGCATAACTCAAAGAGAAATTGACCTCATCTGCTAAAACCCAATATAACATGTCAAGGACTGTCAGTAAATTAGGGTTACAGTACTTGGGAGGTGAAGTGCCCAACCTTGTGGAGCAGGTCACTTACGTCAGTGGGGGCTATTATAGGAAAAAGTTCTCACTTCAGCCTGCTGGCATTTTGGCCCTTGTGACCATGTTGTACCAAACGTAGTCAGGTTTTCACAAATAATTTCTTTTCTTGCATGCGCTCTATGAAGCTTTCCATGTGCTGCAAGGACAAATTCATTATTTTACCATAGATTAATGGTCAGGCAGTTTAAAGGCTCTCACTTTCCCTCTGAGTCACTTTCCAGCGTTCTGCGACGAGGCTGGCTCTAGCAGACATCTCTGGATTTGCACAGGGATAACTGATAGCAGACACTGGCCCACTGGTTTTGGTTTCCGACTTCCGTAACAAATGAAAGCAACAGCAGACAAAAATTCATATAAAATAAGGCCCTGTCCAATATTTGCCCATTTTAACTCTGCTTCCTCTAGTACCTTCTTCTCTTAATGCAACCCCCACACATACTCCTGCAACTGTAAACAGCTGTTGCCTTATACTCCAGTGGACCAGCCACCAGGTGGCAATGGTACACCCTCGACTGTGTTGCATCTTGTAGCTGGAGCTTCTTGGCCCCAGTGTAGGAGATGAAAAACTGCTGTCGTTAGTCTTCCAGAAACACACTTAGCACCTGCCGTGAGGTGGCCTCGATACATTTTAAGATCAGATCCAGTCTGTGCTCCCGCTCAGCCTTACAAGAAGAGGATCCAACTGCAACTTCTTTCCTTACCCTGGTCAGACCTTGCAAAGGTAACAGTTGCCACAGTTGTAATGGATAAAAAAAGATTGGTGACCTCAAAGCTTAAGCCACTGGAGAAACTTTACCCAAGGCTGCCAACAGGCAGTTGGTCCCATTCTCACTCCTACCTCTGCATCTCTGTGCAGCTTGGGTAAGGGAGAGATCCAAGTTCAGACTGTTCCAGCCAGGACATGGCTTGTTCAGATGCAGCTTATTTCACTCAGCAGGAAATGATGAAGTTCTCATGATATAATACAGTTTGGCAGTTTTCGCTCCTCTGAGGTGGTTTTCAACTCTTCTACATCAATTATGTGCAAATGGTGGTTTTGAAGTCCAGTCAGAGGCTAAGAGTTGGCTATACTTTCTTCTTGCAGGTTTTGCACAGAAATGTACATTATATACCTGTGGTTTCACATCGCCTTCCAACATTTGATAGCTTTGAAGACTGACATATGGCCATTGATTAACCACAGATAAAAACTGAATCTTGCATTTGTGGGTGATTAAGGCATGTGGAATAGGGGCCTATTTTCTAATGACACCACTTAATCATCATTTTGGGTACCAGAAACTTCTAACGGGGATTCTAAGCAGCAAGTACAAGATTTGGATGCCCTGGGTGAATTGTGCTTGGCCTAATCCAGAAGCTAGCTGCTTCCATTCGTATTATGAGAGCACTCTGAATCAGCTGCCTATGATGTCAGTCCATATGTTCAGAGGATTTGGGGGTAGAATATGCATATGCATAGCCTGATAGAAGAACATATGTTCTACACATGTATATATGACCTGTGAGTAGGTGGCTTATAGCTTTCTAACTCTGCTGATGTCAGCACTGTATTGCACTATAACAAGCTCAAAAACACTCCTGCAGCATCCAGGTATTGATAAAGTCTTCCTGTATTCCTAGCCACTAATCTGGAATCTGATCTTGTGAAGGTGTTTAAGTCCATGGAAGTCAAGGTGATTTCACAACTACCCCAAATCAGCATCTTAGTCGCATTGAAAATATTACATTAATACAAAGCCAAGGAATGAAGGCAAACATCAACCACAAGTAATGAAAGCTTTAAAAAGCCAGTATAGTGTCTACTAGACATTACCAACCAGAGTGAATTTTGTCTTCCAGGCATGAGTCAGAGGGTTATATTAACTTTCAGCACTACTACATAGGTATTAATGATTGATATCTCAAAGACTGGCACTGTGGTAGTTTGCATGCTTACCTGTGAAGAAGAAAATCTCCAAAAAACTCTGAGAGTGCTTTGGTCTTATTAGAGAGGCTAGGATAAGACTTCCGTAAAAAGCAAGGAACTAGTTGGGGTGTCTAAAAGATAAAGAGATTTAAGAAGTAGGGTGGGAGGGGAAGGAGAGAAAAACTGGGACTGGGATTTGGAACAAGTTTCTGTAAATGTTGCTTTAACTATTAATTGAGGAGTAAACATCATATTAAATTCTTATGGAATATGTGCATGAAAAGCAGTAGCACAAGTCAGATCTGCCCCATGTGGATGCTGCTTATGAAGCAGCCTCCTTGGAAATGTTCCTCAGACTTTTGACAAATGAACTTTCTGTAGGTTGTACGTTTGAACACGGAATGCCTATTGTTTCCATCTGCCTTTGGCTTGTACAGTTCCTTGGGGGCTTCGTACAGAGACAGACATTTAGTGGAAAAAAGGGTTTACTGAGTGGCAGAAGCACATTCTAAGAGAATGCACTAAGAGGAGAAAAAAATACCACAGAACACCAACCAGTGGTTTCCACAGAAATGAAACCATCGCAGAAGAAAAATGCTCTTAAAAAAACACATACATTTTTCATGGAGTGGGCCTAAAGCACTTATTTATATTTCATCTCTGTATGACATGGTTTCGCTCATCTAATTCCATTTAAAACATTACAATTTTTGTTTCAAATGTCTCTGTGCTGAAACGTATTCTCTAAAGTGCCCCGGAGCTGCTGGTATTGTGAATGTTATCTAAATGACTCATTCGAATTTTTAAGGACAACTCAGCATAGAAGTACTTAACTTCGTTTTTCAATTATTTTTATTTTAAAGTTTTTAGTTTGGGTTGCAAGGAAGAAAGATGCAGACCAACAGATAGCATTTGTATGAAATCACACAACTACCACTGTTTTCTGCTTTACGGGATGAAGCCAAACATGTGCAAGTACCACGTTTTCTCTTGATATGCACAAAGCAAATCTTGATTGCTTACAGCATTCCTGCAAAGGCCGTTCCATGACAAATACAAACCTCTCTCTCTTTGATCGGAAAAAGAAAGACAATTATCAAACGCTGCTTCTTACATGATGTCTGTTTCTATTCTGCTGCAATACGTTACTCTATAAATAGGAGAACTTCAACTTAGCATTCCATGCACACACAGTCTTTGCACACCTGCGTATACCTGCATGGTGAAATCCTAGCTCCAGTGCAACTGAAATTTTCTTAAAATGCTAAACCACAATACTGTACACACAAACATTCACAGGTATTTGTCTGCATATATAGCAGGTCAGGTTCGGGGCCCCTGAGCTACGACAGGGCTTTTTTTTTTCAGCTGAAGTAGACAGGCTTAAGGGCAAACTTGTATGCTTTCATAAAACAGGATTTAAACTCAGGAATAACTCACTGACTTCACTGACATTGAAAAGTCATTGTAGAAATGATACTCCCATAGCAATGATACACAGCAAGACATTAATTCATTTGCTACCTGGATACTTCAACTGCAAAAAGAATACTCTAAATGACTTTTTTTTTTCTCTTTTTTGTTTTTTCCTCCACACTGGTTGTTTCTGTACTGAGCCAGAAAGTGAATCAAAGGGGATGTCCTTCCTGACAGCACAGGTTTCTTTCTGAGATCAACCTATGGAACTGTATGTTTTTACATATGGAAACATACAATCTGAAGGGTATTTCTGTTTGAGCCCTACAATTACTCTAAAGAAAGCTGAGCTTCTGCTCACTAAAGACAGAGCTTCTCTCAGACTGCCAACACAAGCTCTGAAGGAGTCAGGCTGTATTTCAGATCAGATCATCCTTTTCTAAATAGTCACCTCAGCCTTAAACAATCAGACAGTGTATACATATATAATTTCTTAAAAATCACGGCCAGAAAGGATATCAGATGCACCTACTGTGTATTCACAGATCATTAAATTGAAGCAAAATATCCTAGTTGATGCCCAAAGACTTCAGTGAGGGCAAAGCACTCCCATGCTCAGGAAACTACCTGCCACAGACACAGAATTGGCAAGACTAGAGGAAGCCCTGCAATGGTAAAGAATTAATCATGTGAGATGTACACAAATGATCCTAGCAGATGAACCACACCTCACGGTATATGAGGTGAAAGATCCACAGAGCCTGCCAACTTGATCCAGGGAAAATTCCCTCCTAGCCCTACTGAGGCAATATTTAATCGCTGCCTATACCACCTACGAAGAGATCTCCTGCTGTGTCCACTCTGATGCTGCAGAGGAAAGCAGTTAATAACAACAAAAAGAAGCGCATCCAGAATTCCTTGCTGATTGGGCAAGGAAGGAGATGAAAAGAAACGTGCCCTGGTCTTCCTCAGACAACTCATTGAAAATCTGAGCCACAGCATTCGCATGTGTTATTTGTCCTCGCATGGAGTCACTGGCTGTAGTTTTCTCAGCAGTGCCTTCCCTCTCAAAGAGAGGGACGAGCAAAGCTGGCTGCATAGGGCTCATCAAGAGGTCACAACTCTCTGCCTCTATCCTAGAGATGCAATCTGATGTTCAGTAGAACTCACAGCCAGAAAACAGTTTCTTCATCCAAGACTGATTCAGATGCCTTCTGTCAGCCAGGTGGAGAAGCCTCAGCTGCCACCTATCTTCTTCAGGAGGCCTTTCAGCCTGCTCCTGAATGCTTTGAATTCCTTAAGACCCTCATCTCAGTGCTTGTTTTCCAGCCTGTAACTTATGTTATAATCCACCTTGAGCAGATCAGGACGTACTATCCTAGGGGGAAACTTTGAAATAGTGTTAAGTGTTTCTATTTTTGTGGATTATGTAAGTTTTTTTGTTGTTGTGCTTTTGTTGTTGTTGTTCTTGGTTTTTTTGCCACTGCACAGAAGCAAAAATTCAAGTTAAAGGTGGTATCACGGATAATTCCTAAATCCTTCTACAAGTTGCTACATTCCAAATGTGATCTACTCCATTCTGTATTCAAATACATACCAGGTAGAGTCTGGCTGTAGTAAAACATGCTCCTCTGTTGCAATGGAAAGATTAAACTAAGTAAGTGCTTTTTACCTGATCTGTTATTTACCTCCTCTCTAGTTTTTGCATCAGACTTGACCTGCAAATGTTACACATCACTGACAAGATCACTGATCAAAACTTGTCTTTTCCTCCCTCCCAATGTGTTCAATAAATTTACCACAAAAATACCTGAAAGATCCTGAATGAATTACAGACAGAGAATGCATGCTGATAAAAACTGTCACGATTGGATGCAGAGAAGGATTATTCTATGAGTATTCTAGGCAGTAAGTTATAAAATTGGAGAATTTTTCTTTGCTCATACAGAGGGGAAAAAAAAAAAAAAAAAACAGCAAAGGAGAGATTTTGCTCAAGGGATGTCAACTGTACTGCTGATTGAGGTGGAAAATCTGTGAAGGAGCCCCTTGTTAGAACTGTTGGCAGGGTATCATCCAGTGCTGTACACGCTCCCTCTGCACTAGGCAGAGATTTTTCATTTCATACATGATTCAGAACTTGCTGTAACCTTTCCAAAAGTCACATTACATTGTCATACACTCCTGTTACCATAAAGACCTTCACTTCATGAAGGAAGTAGCTGTTCTGGAAGATGGGGATAGGGAGCAGATGCTGCCAGTGGACTTTTTGCACTGAGGCACTCACCAACAACTCACCCTGCCCAGGGAAGCAGTGTTTCTACAGCAGTTCAGTTGCATCTGCCCAGCACTCAGCACCTGTCTTCCACATGAAGTTTTGGACCTGGGTGTTCTGCATCATTCTAATCTCTTCCTCCATTGCCAACCTATTCCATGCCTATTCTACTACTTATTAGTTCCCAGCCAAACTAAACAAAGGAGTTGCTTCCAACATGTAATAACTTTCTGAAACCTAAGAAAAGTTCAACAACGTGTCTTAAACCCTTGACTGTAACTCTGCTACATAATTGAACATTAATTATGTTTTTTAGATGCAATCTTGCTGATCCTGATCCTTCCTCTGACACTTTATATCCAGTATTACTTGAAAGCCTGTCCAACAAAGTATTAGAGCTCTACATCAGCCCATACAAAATAGTAATTGAATTAGACTTATGCCTAATGTACACAGTTAAATGTGCAAACCTTTCACTGTCTACATTCATAAAAGAGAGTAAGGCTCACTTGTTTTAACAGAATGTGAAAATGAAATTTTAAAGTGTAGCTTTTGTACCTATTGCTATATAAGCTCAGCACTACAATACTGAATCCACTGCAAGTGTAACTTAGTTATTTTGCTTCCTGAAATCCAAACGTTATGATGACAGCATCAAATTATCAGTTTCGTCTTTCTTCTTGCAAAAATGTCCTATTCACCTTTTCTTTCTCTTTCAGAACTACTTCCTTTCCAAACTTTGAAAAGCTGTGGAAAAGTCTATGGAAGCAATGCTGGAGCCCAGGATAGCCAGCAATTAGGCAATGCTCAGGAATGTTGGCTCTCCTATGTTCCTGTTCTTCATCTATGTAGTGATTAGAACAGTACTTTTAGTGGTCAGGTAGGCCAGCTCATCAGTAGTTCAAATTGCATTTCTTAAGTAGGAAAATCAAATAAATACAAGTCAGATCAAGATCTCTAATTTTCCACATCTTCTACGATTCTGCACATTGCATCCACCTGAATCTGCCCAATCATTACCTTTCAAGGTCAAAGGGAAAAATGAAACAAAAAAAAAACCGTTAATTTGATCATTGTTTTCTTTTAATGTTGTTTTTATGTTTGATCTTATCCAGGTAGAAAAGTATTGGCTGGCTCCAAACAGAGGCAAAAATGACCAAGGAGGCTGCATGAACATAATCTATACTTTTTAGAATACAAACAAGGAAAGGCTGATGGGGAAAAGGACAGTTAGCAGTGTTAGCAGTGTAAGCAGCCTATTAAAAAAAAAAAAAAAGTAGATATTTAATAAAGTAACTGTTAGCAATGAAGCAAAATAATGAGGCAATATGCATCAATATATCAAAATATAAGTTAATTATAAACATTTTGAGAAAAACTGCATGACTGTACACACTGCTGATATTCACTTACGACCTACAGGTAAATGTTAAACATTCTGGACAGTAATACCAAAAATCACTTTATAGTTGATATATTAACTTGATGCGCAGTCCTTGCAATGAGAAACCCCCCGGTTTGGCTACACAGACCATGAAACATTGCATTCAAAGTGTAGTTTTAATAGCAAATCATAAACAGGCTGACAGAGGTATGTCAATGAAACCCAAAGAGCAAAAAAGACAAATGAAAAAAAGCCTAACTACTCCAAACACTTGGGTCTTTATCTTAGCTCTGGGAAAATGTGTTGACTCACCTCAGAAAAACTTTTCCTTTTTCCAATGATCTGTCAAATTCAGGGTGACAGGTATCATCTGGGACAATAAGATCACAGGCAGAACTGATGGGCAAATGGAACCATAGAACCATCAAGATGGGAAAAGAACTACAAGATCATCCAGTTCAACTGCCTGCCTATCACCAGTCGCTCTCAAACACCAATGCCAGTGGCTTAAGGTGGTATAATACTAAGCTAGTCAGAGTTCTTTTGGAAACCCAAATCATTTGAATGGCTAAACACCTTCTGCTCTACTGCTTCGGTCAGATTTTCATGGCAACTTTGCTTGAAAAAGTATGCCAGGATTTGGATCTCTCTAAACTTGTTTATGCCCTCTTTTATACTTTCAGGATAAAAATATTTTCTTCTCTTAATGTTATCAATCACAATCAACAAAAAAAGGAAAAAAATCTTTCGGAATATTCACATATTATGTGGAACAACAATTGTTTTCATGGGCTTTTAATGAGACTCAGTTTTAGAAAGACTTGACTGTGAGACAGTAAAATTTTCGCAAGCAGCTCAGAACCAGCTGCACTCGACAAACAGCCAACTTCTGTCTGATACACTGCTCACCCTCCAATTGTTGTGGCAATTTGTTTCGGGTATTTTCTGTTGGAAATAATTTCCATTAAGAGCAGCTAAGAGGAGCAGTGGTGGTACTCGGTTCATCCGAATCTCATATAGGGGACTGTTCATACTCTGGATGTTCACAGATTAGGAACATCTTAGAATGTTAGATCTTAGGAAATAAAAGCGAAAACAAAAAAAGAAACAAGCAAACAAACAAAAGCACTGACATGCAGAAACAGAATTTCAGGAGACAAAAGCTAAATCAACGAGAAAACCTTTGTGTACCTCCTTGGAGAGATGAGTTTTAATCTCTTTTCAAACACACTTATTTTATATACTGTTTGACAACTTACTGAAAAAAACAAAGTCTTAAAGCCACAGACATAATCAGAAACTTCAAGAGCTGAGAGTTGATAGTGTGCTGCACTTACTGTTTTGATGAGTTTACACTCCATGAAGAGGAAGGAAACATCCCCTTACACAGCATATGGCATCACTACAGGAGATAGCAACAAGAAACGACCTTCAAGGGACCATCTGCCAGTTCTGCTCCAATCACACCTCCTCCTTGCCCACAACATGACCCTTATATTAAGGAGACCAGCAAAGGATGCACATGGGAAACATCCTAAACAGTTAAAACTCACGCTAAGTTTGTATCTTTCACTCCACTTTTGTTATAGTCTTTCCCATCAAATGCCAAGAGCATTTAACCTTTAACTCTGTTGTCCAGCAGAATTTGAACACACCACTGAAACCTTGGCCCAGAGGTGATTGTCCATTTCTCACTGCTTCTGTATCTTCAAATATTGTTTCAGAGAATAATAAAGGAAGGAAACTGCTAAGACAAAACATGATCTTTATGGCAGATGGTACCACAGGATAAATGGCTGTTGATCTGCTGTAAATAATTCATCATTGTCAAGTGTGGTGCCCCAGTCATCTCAACAGAAGTATATGATAGCAAGAAAAATGTAACATTTGTCACAGAAGTACCACATACATCACGGGGCTTTCTTTTTAATCCAAGTCAGGCACAGCAACATAATGTACAGTCAAGCAAGACTTTTAAGACACTTTAAAAACAGTTTCCCTTGAATACTGCATCCAACTTCTGATTTTGCAGTCATATGAAGTAAAGTAGGGAAAAAAGGAGAAGGCAAGTGGAAGACGTTTCTGAATACTGCCCTTACGATGTAGCTGCATTTCCCCTTCCCAGCTCTGAACAACTCAGTGCTCCGAGGCTATATTGCTCCTAATTCACAGGGAAAGCCAACTAAACAAGGCAAACTGTATAGAGATCACAAGCTGGCTGATGTGGAAGGATGGTTTGTACCATCTACTGGTCTGCCAGAAAAGGTTCCTACCCTGCTTTAGGTGCTATAGTTTGGCAGCACTGTATATACCCTTAAGTGGGGGGAGGGTTACCTTCCTCTGCACCCAGCCTGAAAGTTTGGCAATTCAGCTCAAGATAAAGCTGTACTTGTTTTCAACCTCCTGAGACTCTGGCTGCTATTACTTGCACACTCCTAGCTACTATGAGAAAGGCTGCCTTAATACCCATAACAGATGTGGCACAGGACCACCCCAAAGGCCCTCCAACGCTACCTGAAGCAGCCCTGAGCAGACACTTTACCCTGAACAACAGAGGCACAGATGAGCTGCCAGTGTTGTTCCTACCTGTAGAAACAGCAGGTAGACCTGAAATGTGGGGTTAATGTTGCATATGTTAAGATACAAATGCTTCTGCAATTTTGTGAGGTGAGCAAAATCTTCCCTCCTATGTTTTTTTTGTTGTTGTTGTTTTTTGCCTCTTGTCACTTCTCTCTCATTTCTGCTCATTTTACCCACATTACAGCTGTAGCTAAATAAATGACACGTTATGGCCTAGCATCACGTGACAGATCATCCTACATCAGCCCTGAAAAATGGAGAAGCTGTCAGCCGTCTGGTTCTCCTCATATTCACTGTCAGCATCAGTGCATTCAAGCTGCATGTCACAGTCATCTGAACAAGATGAATACAGCACTGTGAACATCAGCTTGGGAACCAAGTCAATCAAACATGTGACCAGAGCCACACAGAAGTATTTGTGCTGAGAAACTGCCACAGAGAAAGGGTTTCTAGTGCCCTGCTATGTACTGCCACTGGTAGTTTTTAATTAAAGTATCTGCTTGAGCCAGTTTAAAACAAAGAGGATTTTTGTGGTGAGGCTTTTTATACAGAAGCTTGTAAAGAAAATCTCAGCAGCTCTTAGGTTCACCCTTAACAACTTCAACAAGGACCAAAATTGTCAGGGCCTGGTCTTGCAGCTCCTAATCTCACTGGGGTAATCTCACTGATAGGCTCCCACAGGGAAGCAAAGAGATTGATTCTCTTGTGCTACCCACATAAGCCTCTGTCAGAGGTGAGTCAGATGAGACAAATCTCTTTTCCCCCTTTCTGTAGTAATCTAGCAAGAAGATGAAATTAGAAGGACCAAAGTGGATGCTGTTGTTGGGACAACACGGCTGTGAACTGCCTCCTGTCCTGCCCCTCCTCAAGGCTCCTTGGCTGAGCATCCCTGCCAAACCCACTGAGGGCTGTGCACTCTTTGTCAGGGCCCTCTGAAATAAAGAGGCATTTCCCATGTACTAAGAAGCTGCACAGTGAAAAAAAGTGTAGGGCATTAAAAGGGAAAATCAACTTTTATCCCATTCCCAAAGACGCTGCATTTCATCAGATGCTTCCATAGTTTTCCCTCTTTTACATCTTGGCTGTCTCAAAATTTTTCCTCTCAAACTGTGCAGATCCTTATGTGCATCTGTTGTAAAATATCTGTGTTTTGTTGCCTGCTAGAGGTTTATCTTGGAGCTGCAATCACCACACAAACAAGCAGGAACATATTAACCCACTGTGAAATTCATTTCAACATCAACAAACCAAAGCAGTGGTCTGTGAAAACAACAGAAATGCCTTTAGCAATACAGTGATAAAAGGCAGTATTCGCCCAGCTGAAGTGGCATTTATGGGCAATTTTTTGAGCACTGCCTTAAAATGAAAAAATATGCAGGACATTAAGAAGAGCATCATAAAATCATCCAAAAATGCCAAAACAACAATGACCATGTAGCAGTCAGAGAACATTCTTATTTGAAGAGAACAGAACTTCAGCTCAGACAGAAGATGACTGTTTTGGCTGCGTGGAGGTTCTCCAACCAGAAGATCCATTTGAACAGCCAGTGGAAGTCTGGATTGTCTCTGGCAGCTGTCACAAATGTTAAATCACTTTCTGGGGGGGCAGGATCTCCGTTATGTTACCACGGTACCTACAGCACAGAGGTAGGAGAAGAGGAACTTCTGTTATCGGTCAAGGAAACATTTACTGTCTTTATCCTCCCAAGGATGAAACTGTGATGGAAAAGCTGCAGAACATGCTTTCAATAACAGTAAAGTGACTTAGTGATTTCTGAGGCTACTTCTCTTCACCTTGTCCGGATCACAATGTCACACAGTATCTCAGCTAAAATAAAATGTTTACCTCAGTCATTTTCAGTTGTGTATCACATAGCATCATGTAACAGCTTGGGTTGGATTGGACCTTAAAGACCATCTAGTACCAAACCTCTTGCTGTGGGCAGGGCTGCCACCCAGCAGGACAGACTGCCCAGGGCTCCATCCAACCTGATCTTGAACATCTTCAGGGATGGAGCATCCACAACCTCTCTGGGCATCTGCTCCAGTGCTTCACCACTCTCTGACTGAAAAAATTCCTCCTAATATTTCATCTAAATCTTCTTTCTTGGTTTGAAACCATTCCTCCTTGTCCTATCACTATCAGATAATGTAAAACATTGGTCTCCCACCTGTGAAGTCTCCCTGGAGCCCTCTCCATGCTGAACAAGCCCGGGTGCCTCAGCTTTTCTTCACAGGAAAGCTGCTCCAGCCCCTGATCATCTTTGTGTCCCTCTGGACCCACTCCAACTGCTCTGCATCTTTCTTGCACTGGGGGCTCCAGGCGTGGGGGCCTCACTAGACAGAGCAGAGGGACAATCACCTCTCTTGCCCTACTGGCCACCCCTCTTTCCATGGAGCCCAAGATACTGTTGGCCTTCTGGGCTGTATGCACTCACTGCTGGCTCACATCAAGCTTTTCATAAACCAGAATCACCAAGTCCTTCTCCACAGGCCTGCTCTCAGTGAGTTCTCCCAGTTTGTACACATCTGGGATTGCCTTGATCTAAGTGCAACTTCTTACAAGTCGAACTTCATTCAGTTCCCTTGGATCCACCTTTCAAGCCTGTCCTGGTCCCTCTGGATGGCATCCCTTCCATCGTATCAACGACAACATTCTGCTTGGTGTCATCAGCAAACCTGCCAATGGTGCACTCGATCCCACTGTCTATTTTATTGATAAAGATGTAACTGAAAGCATATTCAGCTAAATCTCTCTATATAGGCATATTCAGAACTGGAGCAGAAGAATTATGGTTAAAGACCATTAGCTTTTGTGAGGACCTTCCAAGACCCTTCTTCCCCTAGCATGATTCCCAACAAAAGGAAAATCTTTTCATATCCCGCATTCTAGATGCAGGCATGCTCCTGCAGCTGAGCTAGGCAGTGCATGTGCAATATGATACCCATTACTAACAACAGCAAAAATGAGAACAGCTCACTCAAATTAGCAGTTTTTCCCCAAATTCCAAAAGACAACCGCTATAATTCCTGCAGATTTCTCTTCCATCATTCTCCCAATCACCAGGGACAGCCACACAGAAGAGTTATGTTGATGTGCAACTGTGGGTATGAATCAAGTGAAGAGCCTACTTCTGAAATATATACCAAGCTGTACAAGCTACTAGTGCTCTGTGATTTGCCTAAACAAACAATTGCAGTTATTCAAGCAGCTTGCTACACCCTTACAGAGGCCTCAGAATGGCTCAGAATGAACAGATGAGAACTAGAATGTAAAAGAATAAATTTCCAGTCAAGTTTCACCCTTCATACAAACAAACAAAAAAGAGAGGAGAAAAATCATATGAACTTTGGACTTTCCAGTTTTCTGAAACATTCCCTACCCCCCAACACACATACAATAAAACAAGTAGTGAAGTTAGGCTAAGCCCATACTGTTAAAGGCCACACCTCCAAACTTCATCATTTGCAAGAAAAAAAGAAGTATATTTTAGTTCACTAAGGTTAGAACGAAACAGAGCTTTCCTTTCTACAAATAGCATCTTTAGCAATAACACAGGGACCCTGCGAGAGATTTCAATTTGTGTCTAAGGAAAACATTATGATTGTCATAATTTCAGAACAATCTATGTTTAAAGAACTAAGCCTTCAGAACCTAGTAAAGTGAACTTTTATTTACAGTAAGGTGTGGTTACCTAGTATATTAAAAAATATCCATCAGTTTGATAAGTTAGACCTCATTCTAAAATGCAATTTATCTGCTGCCAGCATCTGAGTAATGTGCTGGCTTGTTAACAGATCTCTTTGTACAAGAAGAGGTAGATAATCCCTAAGCTCACGTCTTCTAGCCAAACAGACACATTATTCTTGCTGTGCTCAAAGTTCTGAATGGTCATTTACAGTAAAAGCAACAGCTTTCACTGGAAAACAAATAACTTGCCAAGAAATGACAATTTCTTCTTTTTTTTTTCTTAAAAAAGGCAGACCTATTGCAAATAGCCAAAAGATGATGCTTTGTCAAGAAACAAACTTGAGAAACCTTGTAACTTGATCACAAATTCCAAATTTGAGTCCTCCTATTCCTTTAGATTGTACCAGGAGGAATACAGAAATGAAACAGAAGTGCAAGCATCAGAAGACAACATGACCCTTTTTCTTTTTTTGGAGGGTAGGAGTGGGAGGGGTTTGGAGAGGAAAGGTGGAAAGAAAAAAAACAAGCTATAAAATGTTGCAAAGTTGTAGAGCCAAGTAATGTAGTATGAAAATAAAATGACATTACTAGAACAGATAATTCCTGGCCCTATTTGGTGCAGCTTATTCACTGTGTTCATCACTTGTTATCCAAGCTGTCACGAAAATTGTAGCACTTACATACACAGTCTTAACAAAAAACACACCTTTGAAAACTGTGTTAAACAAACTGAGATAATTCATGACAGAGTTGCTAAACTCACAGGAAACGGGTTTCTCTTCTGACCACCAAGCCAAAATCTCAAAGATTTTTCATGACAGGCACTTCTCATGTAACCACTGCTTACGTTTTTCTTGTCAAGAAGCTTTCTGAAATTGCAGTCTCATGGGTAGTTGCCAAGTAGAAGTCTTCAAATTCTTCCAAATCTCAAGTGTAATTAGTGGGTCAAATAGAATCTAATGGGTCGTCCTTGTGTCACATCACCTCCTTTGGCAGTACAAAGTAGTACCTAATAGAACAAAAACACTTGGAATATTTATTTATATTCTTTTACATTAATATTACACATAAACCATTCTATTTAAATGAGCTCTGGGATATCATTGTGAAATTAGGACAAGATCTGAGCCAATCTCAACTGTCATTGCTGCTCTAGAGTAGCATAAACACACTACCCAGTATGGAGGCTGTCCGTATTTGTTTCACAACTGCTCAACTCTCTCATCATCTACATCTCCTCATGGCAACGAGAATTGGTGGAGTCAGACCAACATACAGCCAAAGAGAAGAATCACAGAATCATAGAATTGCTCAGATTGGAAAAGACCGTAATGATCAAGTCCAACCACAAAAAAAAAAAAAAAAAAAAAAAAAAAAGAAGAGAAAGAAGAAAAGAAGAAGAGAAGAAGAGAACCAGCCTGCATCCTGTACTGGTTGGATAAATTAACTAGAGCTGGCCTAATAGTGAACTAAGCAATTCAGTATTAAGTCGTTTAATGAGTTAGCTCTGCTATTATTCACCAAGTTGCATTATTCATTATATGCAGACAACTGTCAGGTCATTTGTAAAATACTTTCAGCTCCCAATGATTTCACAAATTTTAACTGTTATTCTTTTCTCTTTCTTAAAAAAAAAAAATAATAATCAGAAAAAAACCTTCACGTGAACTAGAAAATCCACGTAGATCACAAACACTGTCTAGCTGAAATGAACCTGTCATGAATAATCCATAGACTAAAATAGCTACACCTAATGTTGAAAACAAACAGTAACTGTCACAGAAAACATGTTTGATCTGCAAATAGCAAAAAGTAGGTTCTTTATTGTATAATTTATACACAACAAATAATTCAGGGTGCTCAGCTCTTTCCCAGAACACATTTAAAATAATGTATATTTTGATAATAGCAAGAACATAAAAAATGAAACACAAATTAATTAGATATTAAGAAATTAGACATATTTTAAAACAACTCAGAGAATTTGAAGGTTAACTTCAAGTTAAAACAGAAAAAAAAAAAAAAGAAAAAGGATGGTTAAAAATTCTTCTTGTAAATTCTATATTCCTCATTCTGTATGACAGAGAGGTCATTTTCATCACAGCATCAATAAACTCATCAGATTGCTGAGGCCATAATTATCATTGCTGACCAAAAAAAGAAATCCCACTCCAATTAGCCTGAAGACATTATCAGAAACATGGCTACATGGACATGTCTGTCTTGAGTACTACATCAGGTAAGCACTTCAGTAGTTAACATGTTATATATAGAGATGGCACTGGAGAAAAGCATTACAAAGAGTCCAGTAATGCTTCATTACTGTGGACTTTGCTCTGGTAAGGATGTATTCGTGTCGTCTTCAGTTGCTATTTCCTCAAATTCCTAAGATTAATCAGAATTAGGCGTCATTGGTCCTTGAACGGGAGACTTCTACAAAGAGATAAGAGCTTGAAGGGCACAGGGCAGACAGTTCAGACATCGTTTCTCCACAAAATTCTGAAGAACCTTTGAAATTTTTCCATTTGAAGTTCCAAATCTAGGTCTCCTCTTAATAATCCCTTTAATGTGGCCTCAAAGTTTGCTTACCTTTTTCTGCTTTACCATTTTTACCATTAAATACATCCTTAAAATTCTTCTTAACTTTTATACTTCGAATTAACAATTGCTGGAGATTCCGTGCAGGAGATGAAAAAAATAAAATCTACTACGTGGTCTGGACTTCAGGTTGCACTAAAACATTATTCTCTATAAAAGGAGTCACATAGTAGAAGTGCTTTCCAAATCAAACCTTCTAAATCTGCATCCCTCTTTTTTTTTTTTTTTTTTTTTAATCTAAATTCCAAATTCCATTTCAACACAATTTCAATACAAAATTTAACAAATTTTGCATCTTCAATTCAGGGGCAGTTGGGAAATGGCAACTGAAGAGTCATATACTAATCTAAAAACAAGCAGGTGAATGTTAGGGTGTACTGAATAACTTAATCTTGTGACATCCTGTCAGATTAGCAGTCCTTAATATTGTGAGTATTCTTTACTTCACGTGAAATTTCATGAGGAACAGCTTGCCAGACTGTGTTCCTATTTTGCAATATACTGGAATGTTTTCAGATTAAAATCAGCATCACTCCTCACTTTTATATAGTGAAGATTCTAAAGATTTAGGGAAAAGTAATCAACAGTTTGTCTTTTGGGCTTTTTGATTACAATTAATAAAAGAGAATCATTTTCAAGGGTAGAAATGGCAAACCTTGAGACTTCTTTCAAATCTCATTACTCTGCTTTGACTCCAAATACTCACTGCCCTAAACCGTGTCATGTACATTATGTTTTATGTTACCTCCTCATACGTAGCTTTTTTTTTTTTTTAACTTTTTACCTAGCTTCTTCTGTGAGCCTATATCCTTCTCCGGTTTCAGAAAAAAATCTGGAAAACATGTTTGTGTTCTACACATTTTCAATTTTTTGAAGTTCAGTTTTTTGTATTTACACTCATGCCATATTCCCTCAAAATATCTGAGTCATAGCCATAGCAATTAACAACTGTGAATAACGCAATGTCACATAACAAATGGAAGATACAAAGGCAACAATATTCTCAAACATCCATCTAAGTCAGATTGATAGTTTTACAAGGAACGTAAGATTTTGGTTTTAATCCCCTTAAATATGACCTGGACCCAATAATAATAATCTCTTCTTAGGCATCTTTCTGTTTTCAGATCCCTGTTATATAGAGGGAGAAACAGAATGCAAGGGGGAGAGGAAGAGAACAATTAATATGATTTATTAATATGATATATGCATTAATCATTAGCAAGCCATTTTACATTCATCACTTACAGGAAGACTCATCATTCAAACCATTTTTGGTGCCAACATTAATTGCCTGATCTTGAAGCTGATCTTCCTTCCTTCCGAAGTCAACAAGACAGCAACTTCCACTAACTTTACATGAATCCCAGATACCTGCCCCTTCATGGTAGCTGAAGAACTCTTTGCCTTTCATTTTTTTTCTGAGCAAATTACTTGCTAGGCCACTTCTTTCCTATTTCTTTTTTCATCATGACATGTGTGTGCTCCTCATTTTTCATGAGATTTAGCACACAGCAATTGTTTCATCACTGAAACTGCTGAGGACGTTTTTCTGTGTAAATCACTTCACCATTTGCTTTCACACTTGGCTTTCACATGTACAGCCACTACAAACCTAAGGTCTGATTTAAACACATGCATTTTCTGCTCATCTGCCAGTAAAATCACTACTTTGCCTAGTGCAGAAGAACAAAAATAACACACACTTCCACTAAGAAGCCTATTTAGCAGAAGGATAACACATAATAGGCAATACATAAAATACATCACCTATCTGTCATCATAGCAGATGACATCTGCTGTGTCATAACTTTATGTAAGAGAACATCTTGTATTACTTTAGCTGTCAGATTGCTGATTTCAGAGGCTGAAAAGCTTTTGGTGCTCACACCTTGCTGCTGGAATAGGGGTCAATCAACCATTACCTCCACCAACAGACATCAGTTTGTACAGGAAAGTTCTGAAGGGAAAATGCAAATTCACAAATATCTTAACAGGCTTGTTTATCCCTGCAGAGAGTACAGTGCTGGAATGCACAACAAGATATGGCCTGCAAGGGTCAAAATGTGGTGATGGAGAGGAGTAGAAACTCTTCTCTATTACAGCTAGAAGCACAGTGCAGAAACCCACGGTACAGCAGAGAGCAGAGGGATCAGTCTTAGCCATGAGGCAGAACAGGACAAGCTGTCTGCCACACTACAGATCTCCTTTGGATGGAGAATCTTACTTTGATGCTATTTCTATGCACTGCAGATCCCATGCTAGGTGTCCTAGTGCAGGACAAAGTCTAGGGGAAGTCTAGAAGTTCACAACAGTCAGGCATTTGCTGCAATCCAGAGCTTGCACATGAGCTAATTCTCTGGGAAGGGGTTTAAACAGATTTGGAAAACAACTGGACAACCTGTAGCTATATCCATGCAACTCATGCACTGAAACACTGTAAGGAGAAGCTGTTGATGCCTCACCTCTCACCTCTGGAGGCGCTCAAGGCTGGGTTGGATGGGGTTCTGGCAACCTGAGTTGGTGGGTGGCAACAGCAGGGAAGTGGAACTGAATGATTTTAAGGCCTCTTCCTACCCAAGCCATTATATGATTCCATTATTTAGATACGTAAGCATATCTATTTAAAGGCATTACGCTCCATGCATCAGCAAGCAAAGCAATCACACAATTATACTCTGTGTCACAAAGTTGTTTTTCTCTCCCCACACATGCAGTACATTTACCATTAAAATAGTCCCCACAACATTTTTGTCACTGTACCAGCATCACTGGAGGATTGTCACTAATTCTTTTTTCATCTTTCAGAAAACCCTTCCCCACCATTTTATTTAAAATGTTCACATTATTTTGAAGCAATTTTCAAAATCACTGGCATTTTTCTTTCATCAGAAGCAGTCTTCTCTTAGCCTTCACTAAACAAGAATGTAACCCCCCGCTGTTCTCTGTGAATTAGGATTTTCAAGTTATTTTGAAAATTATTCAAAAAAAATTGTTTCTAATGCAGCTTTCAGTGCAACACAGCATAGAAAAGTTAGTTGAAGATAAGTCCATTTCGAATGATGTGATTTGGGTTGTTTAAAACAAAAAATATTTCCCATACTTTTGTCACATTAAACCGATGATAATTTCTATCAAGAGCTGCTGAAAGTGCTAATGGACTTCAATTCCCTTGACTTTAATGGGAGCAACACACTTCAGCATCTCACAGGAGGAAGCTGGCACCGCAGGACTGGATTTTAAAAGGACACAGTTTCTCAAACTACCTTTGTCCTGAAAGAATTCAATTTAATCAGCCCGAAGCCTGTCTCATTCGTACAATACATGTTTACAATAGAGCTATTTCTCCCATTGTCCAGTGCACAACTTTGAGAAACAGCTATTAAAGGGCTGCCTCCATAGTCCACAATCTCTTTAGTTTGCAAAACTGCTCATCTCTTTACTGAAATGTCAACAGAACACTTACTTGCCCATTGTCCGTCAGGGAGTCTCTATCGAAAGTTATAAGAGCAAACAAATAAGAAAAAGGCCAGGTTTCTGACAAAATAAAATAAAATAAAATAAAATGCTGGTTGTTGGTTGTGCAATATAAAAGAGTTCTGCAGAATCAAGCCAACTTAGAAGGTTCTGGATTTGAAACAATGACAACAATAATAAAAATCACAAAAGCTGAATCGACTAAATCAATTTTCTTGTAAAAGTGTCACAATTACAGATGGTAACAATCTGGAAATAGCTGCAAAGAGAAAATAATTACAAAGGGATGAAAACGCATTAATGCTCAATCGTACTGGCTGTGTGGGAAAGTATATTCTGATATATTCCGGCTGTCCTTAATTCATCATTTGACTGTACTAAGCGCCCACTTCTACAAACAAAAACATTGCCTCAGTTGTTGAAATCCTTTATTTAGTAATCTGTGTAGGCTGAAATGTTGAAAATGGTTTCTAAATTCCTGGCTTCTGAATCTGTCTTCAAAGTTGTCTTTGTCTGTATTATCGCACAGCTGTGAGCTTTAATCAGAGGTCGCTAGATTTACCAATTCCTGTCAAACATCCTATCGTTCCTTCCAAGAAAATATCTATTATTTTAGAACTATCAAAATCAAGGAAATGCCACTTAATCCTTAGTTTTTCCAAAATAAAATGTCATACCAGGAATGCTAAGGAGGAAGAGAAAAGCCTTGGAGTATTTTTAAGTGTGGCTTAAGAAGCTGGAAAATAGCAGGCAAGATTTGGCTGGAAATGCAAACAAGGACAGCAGACTTCAGACACTTGGGATGCTTACATCCTTTTTTAGGTACTTACCATCAAGCTATGCTCCAAGGACCACTGCTCTGCTGCTGCCTAAACTGTTGAAGGACCTTAGTGTCAAAAGTTACCTAGGCTGCCAGTATCCCCCATCTCACATACCCAAACTGCCCAGCATGGTCTAGAAGTTAAACACAAGGACATCCAAACATTCTGAGAGGTCCAATCCAGCAGGTGAGCTGAAAATTCACCTGTGTACCTGCAGGATCATGTACCTTGCAGGGTGGAGAACCACACCTTAAAAGTGAATGTCCTTGACAGGAAGCAGATAGCATTGCTTCATGCTTGTAAAAGCAATCTACATGTAATGCCATGTAATTCTCTTTGAAAAGATAATGTAGCATACTTGTGGGTTAGATCTGCAATTCCACACAGTCTTGAAATAAATGTGACAACTGAAGTATTTTGATTCATTTATAAATCACAAATGGCCATCTCTGTAAATGCAGGGAGGAATATCTCCTTTTGTAATCCTATTAAGAGACTTGGCTCAAAAAAGTCCTTGATATCTGGGACAATGAATGCTGCTAGTATCTGTAGAGTAGGAACTGAGGGGCTATGCATGTTGATGGGATGCGCTCCTCAGCAAAAGCAAATAACTGCAGCTTCCCTAAAACTTTCCCTTCCCTTGACATCGCTAAATTAATGTCATCTTTCAACCTCCACAAACAAAGGTCTCCAGAAATTCAGTCCCACCAGCAATAGTATTACTGGGTTTTTTTGGTACCTGCTTCTGCATTTCTGCAAAGTACAAACAACGAAGTATCACAGAATGACTTTAGTTGGAAGGAATCTTAAAGATCATTGAGCTCTAACCCCTCCCTGCCATGGGCAAGGTTGATACCCACTACTAGATCAGGCTGCCCAGGGCTCCATCCAACCTGGACTTAATAATTTAAAACATTGGTCCCCCACCTGTTTATAAGATCCTTTTAAGTGCTGGAAGGCTGAAGTCTCCCTGGAGCCTTTTCCACACTGAACTAGCTCAGCTCCCTCAGCCTTCCTTCATAGGAAAGGTGTGCCAGCCCTCCTCTAGACCCACTCCAACTATTTCATGTCTTTCTTGTGTTGGGGACACCAGGCCTGGATGCAATACTCCAAATGGAGCCTCACAAGGATGAAGTAAAGAAGGACAATCATCTCCCTCATCCCACTGGCCACCCCTCTTTTCATGCAGCTCAGGATACTGTTGGCTAAGCTGTAAGCACACACTGCTGGCTCGCATCAGGCTTTTTATCCATCAGAATTCTCAAGCCTTTCTCTGTAGGGATGCTCTCAATTAGTTATTCTACCAGTTTGTGCACATACCTGGGATTGCCCTGACCCAAGTGAAACACACTGCACTTGGCAATTGAATCTTTTCAGCTTCATGTGTGGGACCACTTTTCAAGCCTGTTCAGGTCCTTCTGGATGACAGCCCTTCCTTCTGTTGTATCAGCTGCCCCACTCAGCTTGGTGTTGTCTGCAAACTTGCTGAGGGTGCACTTGATCCCACTATCTATGTTGTTGATAGATGTTGAAGAGCACTGGTCTCATGATAGGCCCCTGGGGGACACCACTCACCACCAGCCTCCACCTGGACATAGACCATTGACCACAACCCTCTAGCTGTGACCATCCAACCAATTCTTTGTTCAACAAATAATCCATCCCTCAGCTCCATATCTCTCCAATTTAGAAATAAGGATGTGCTGTGGGACTTGAATGTACAGAGCAGCAGATGCACAATGCACTATTGCCTGGGCTGACAAAAACAAACAGTACCACAGTGTGGATTTGTCTTTTGACACATGAAAACAAAATACACACGTACATACATCTCATCATCATTTCTATTTTTCTGCTCAGACCATAAGTTGAGCTCTTTTAGATCATGGCCCACATAAAATGCTTTTGGGATCTTGCCAAAAAGTATTCTCCAATGACCTTGGGACTAGAGCTAGGAATCACAAGAGATGTTACTCATCATTCTCAGTGTCATTAGCAATATTTGACATGATCCTAAGTAGAAACAATAGAACAAAACTTAGTACAAGCCCAACTTGTGGAACATGCACAGTGGAACTCTTTGAGTGTCATGGCTAAAGAAAAGCAATTCCATGCCCAAGAACTGGAATGATTTGAGTTTTGCAAAGAGATAGATCAGGGGATGAAGTTTTGAGCACACTCATAATGGAGTGCATGTTTTGCAGCATTAAGGGACTAAGCCAGATGTTTACACATGAAGAAGCTCAATTTTCTTTCCAAGCAGCGTACATTCAGAGGACCTGCTTAACACTGGATGCCTTTATGTTATTGCCAAACAGCCTTAATAAGTAAAGCACTTCTTGTTCCCAGCTAAGATCAAAACATTATTGATGACGAGAAAGAAAGCTTCTTCTGTGTCAAATAAACCAAAGCTTCTGCACTGCCAAGGAGCCCTTTGCTGGTTGGAGTGGAGACTGAGAGGGAGCACAATGCTCCCTCTTCCACAGAAGCAAAGGGAGAGTGCTTTTCTTCGTTAAGGGCTTGAGAAAGCAGCACTACCCCCAGCTCCCACATTGCCTCAGCCGATGTTGTAAAAGGCTCCATCTGCTTCAGCCATGGATGCAGTTATCTTCCAGCTCTTGTCCTGTGCAGGCACTCATGCAGCTCTTGAAGATTAGCGTTCATTACTGAAGTTCTATTCAAGGCAAAAAGTAATGAATGTTTCATTTTCAAAAGAATCCCTATGGAAGCACGCCTCCAGCCTCACCATTACTTAAGCCTTTCCTCCACAGTGTTTTGAGGAGATAAGATCATCCAGATAGACTCTTATCCTGATAGTCTGACTGGATGGGATCTTACAGAATATCAGTGGAACGGGTTATAAGCAGAATAATCTGCAACTACGCAACAGCATCATTAGCAACTGGTGCTCATTAATTTTTTGTTTGGTTACATTCGGTTTATAGATGGGTTTGTTTTGCACACACTGGACAAAAGAATTGCTATTGTCAAAGGAAACTGAAGTTACTGAAGTTGCTACTTGGGCAGAACTGCGTGTGGGTTAAGAGATGTGCCCACAAAAGCAACATAGCTTTCGCCACTTCAAACAGAAACTATGAAGACTTGTCATATGTCAAATTACAGCTGCAAAAAGATCCTTAGCATCATTTGCCTAAACCATGAAACATCCTAGCTATGTAAACATTACTTCTTTGGGAGATTAACACATGGATAATAAGTTCCTGTCACGATGAGCTCACAAGTGGAATTTAAAAAAAAAAGAAAAAAAAGAAGACAACTGAGAACATTAGTTGCAGCAAAATAATTGTAGCTTAGGTTCCTTCTGCCACTGAGCTTCTCAGGATAGTAATCCATCACAACTCTTTTGATGCATGTTTTGACTTTGTTGATCAAATCAAAATAAATAGAAACATATTAAGAAGTAATCTAAAAGAATCTAAAAGAAAGAAAGAAAAAAATTAATCTTTTGTTACTAATAAAACAAACTTGAAAAAAAAAACCAAAGTAATTGAGCTCACAGCTCCTTGAGAGATTTAACTGCTAACATGAAAAGAACAATATACACACTTTATCATTAATGAAAACTTACACAGGCCACATATGTCACTTAATACTGTGAATCAGCACAGCCAGTAGAAATAATATGCCAGGGGATCCACGTGCAAAAGCCTTCAATCTGTTAAGGGGGCACATTGCAAAGGAAAGTTGCTGAAGAGGGACTTAGAAGTTCCACCTGAAGCATTACTTCCAGGTTTAAGCAAAGAAATCTGTGTAACTTTCAGGTCATTTTTCCACGTACTCCATTCACCAAGTTCCCAAGAGATATGGGAACACGAAAGGAAGGTATTTTGAGCTGAAATAAACAAAAATATTTACTGAAAACTAAGAAAATATACAAGAACAAATAAGATCCTGCCCTTTCAGTTAGGAAGCATAATGGCTGTGTAAGGTTATGGAACAAGAGCACTTCCTTTTCAAAATCCCAGTGATACCAAAGGTACAGTGAAACTCTGTCCATCAAAATAATAATAATAATAATAATCTCATATATTCAGGCTAATTCACAAAGGACAGGCTTTCCCTAGTGCCAACTCTTTGGTAAGAAGACTCCCATTCTCCAGAAGCTGCTTTTCTCCAAAAAGGCCTACAGACCTCAGAAGCATTACTTGAGATCAAGACCCCACTTGTCTTGTTTCCTTAAAGCCTATAGCTTGCATTCTGCTGAGCATATCTTTTACAGCTGAGGTGAAAAATATTAGTATGTTTTCCTAAAACCAAAACACAACGTGCAACATTCCATAGTACAGAGTTGAAATACGATGTTGCTTGCTATACATACTGTATATAAACAATAGTGTAAGTAAGTGGAAACTGCTAGCTGGAATAGTTCTTTCTTCTTCAGAGGAAGCTGAGTGCTTCTTTGCTATCTAAACTTCTTACTCAGAGCTTGTGTATGAATGGTGAGGTGCCCTATTCAGAAAGTCCTTCTTTGTATGGTAAAACATTTCCATGGGCTACCTACTGACAAAGGGATTTTAGCACAGTGAAGAGTCAAATATAAGTAAGTACAATATGGAATCCATGAATGCAACTCAAAGCAGTGGCTTATTCTATAGTACACCTCACAGTTATGACATGGAAGGTGGCATAGGATGAATGAATAAATTAACTTTTTCAAACAGACTTGTAAAAGAGCATAAGCTGCAGTTTCCCAGCAGTAACTGTCTTTAAAAAGAAATGTATTTGGAAAAAAAAAATTGAAAGTGAAGCACTCAGAATGGAGTTGGTTGTGTTTCTTTGTTGTGTTTGTGTTTTTTTTTGTTTTTGTTTTTGTTTTTAAAGAGAGAGAGAAAAGAGAGAAATACCATTATATGCTAATAAAACCCTGCTAGCTGGTTGGGTACTGTCAGCTTAACCAGACCAGATCTAGGCATGAAATCTCCATTAACAGCATAGGTAACATACTCCTAACAGCCTTTAAACTATCTGCAGGCATATAAATCTATGGATTTCAGCTACTACTAAGTTAACTTCTACTGTCACGTTGACTTTTATGTCATACTCATACTGACAAGTGCTGGTTGCAGAATTATCCTCTCTTTGAGAAAGAATTAATTCAGTTTCCGTGAACTTTCATCATCCTCGTGACCCTTTATTCTTTAAAAAGATTACTGTTGAGCAATGTTTGTGCTCAAAAACTTTCCTCTGCTCTTGGTTCCTTAATTACTTACATATTACCTTAAGATAGTCTTAAAACATTAGTAATCTTCTTTAAAGCAAAACCCTTTGGGTATAGGAGCACAGAGCGATTTAGAGCAAGTTTTTCTTCCCAATCATTTGTACCTGTCTTGCTAAGTACAGTACATCAACCAAGCCCACATCCTGGATTTAAATTTATAATGCTCAGCTCACCAGAGGGATTTACCTTTGCAGGCAGGAAAGAGGCCTGTTCAGATGCATCTTAATGTCTGAATCATTTTCAGAAAAACTGATTATGCAAATTAAGATGAATAGCATTAAGAAACATATCTTAGAGTTCTGAACTGCAGCAGGAAAAGGTTGGTGTGGTACACATGACTTTATCAGCAGATGAGCAATACCAGATATTGTGGGCTTGCCAGCATTGGCCATACAGCACAACGACAGGGCAGCCCCTGCTATTGATGTAAAACCCATTCCACAGTTTCTTCCTCTCTTTCTTTACCTCCCCTTATCCATCCCCTCTGCCCTAAAATACCCTGTGAAAGAACAGCATTTGTTGGATTAGGATTATACTCATCATTTTACACTTTAATGTTCAGGATGCTAAACACCACTCACAGGAAAATGGTTAATGTCCTCGAGAAGCTGTTTACCAAGTACAGCCTCATTGAACCAACATAATTAATGAACATTAATCCAGACAATAACTCAGTAGACAGACAGGAATGCAGTGTCAGCACCCAGTGAGATGAAAATTGGATGCCATTGTGTGTGCAGAGAAGGAAAGACTTTCATGTTAAAGGAATCTGAGGAAATGGAAATGGTTCAGCTGGAGGCAGATTTGTACACTGTCAGATTCATATTTCAGTACCAAGTCTTTATCTTTTTACTTATAAATGGGAAAGCTGTGATAGAACGTCACTGATGTTCTAGTAAGTCTTAAAATGTGTAAACATTTCCAGTATTTTTAGTCAGGCAGTGAGAAGTGGTTAAACTCCCTATTGCCCAAATGAGCAGTACGGTAATTCTCTATTATTTCACATACAGCACTGATAGAACAGAATGCTTCTTCTCATGCCTCTATGTTGGCTATGCCAAATCACAGGAGGAAACAAGAAACTGGGTTGTCTGCCATACAGACTTCTCAGTTCTCTCAATCTTATCCTTGGTCTCACAGTACAATGATGCTTCAGTAAAAGCCTACCTCTTTGGATCTACTGGTTAGATGTGATATTCAGTTTCATTTGAAATATTGCAGATGACTTCCCTTGGAAGGGAAGAAGCAAGTCACAGCAGAAACACACCAAGTCACTGAAACTTACTCTCACAGTCTGGACATATCTGCCTGTTCAATATGGAATTGTACTAAGCAAAATAAGCCTGCTCGGATTTTTATTTTTTCCCATTATACTGCTTTTCCAGAGGGGAACATTTTTGAATAATTAGTACTTTTTATTACAGTTTTCTGCTTTTTTTTTTTTTTTTTTTTCCTTTTTCAGATAAATTGACTTCATCAAAAGTGTGATTATTCTGGAAAGTCACATATGTTGTATTTTCACTCAGGGAGCTATATAGCTGTTTTCTGAGGACAAACATACAGGATTTCTACAGAAAAGATGGACTAAAATTAAAAGTTTTAAAATACAATGCTAGTTTTTCCAGAGCTATGCAGACACGAGAACATTAATTTGCTGAATGGCTATGGGATCTGTTGATGTATTTCTATTACTAACTCATGGTACAAAAGTTCAGTGAGAAGCAGAACTAATGAAAACTGGTTGGTATCAGACAGGATAACACAAGTGAACTCTCTATTTCTAACAACATTCATGCTCCAGGCAGATTTTCATCCAGATCCAGACATTCATATGAGCGTTCTTCTCTGTTGATTCTCCACTGCCCAGTAATTTATGTTGGTGCCTTTATGTCAACATGGGCATCAACAATATGTCCTCTCTACTTACTTTCATGTGCCATCCCATTTTGTAAGCTGTGTAGGAATAATGCACCCATAGAACTTCTGTCAAAGTTTGGTTAGAACTCCTCAAACCATTGAGAAGTTAGGAGTAAAGAGAAAGGCATGGTGAAAGATCATCGATATCATGATCTTGCAAGCCAAGTTTCCTCAGGAAAGCGGGCTAAAAAAAGGAGAATGGTGATAGTTTTTTCAAAGCTAGTTCAAATAAGGAGATACATCATATATCCTGTTCAGCATGCCTTTTTTAAACGACTGGAATGCAGCTGCATTCATAAACAGCTATAAATACTTCCCATAGAAAAAGCATATAGTTCTCCTCTCCTTGCTCCCAGCCAAACTTCATCTCTCCAAATGGAAGACAAGAGCCTATTTTGGAAACTCAGCTTCAGCAGTGTGCGTATTCCAGCAGTTAGGAAAAGGACAAGCTTGTGAGAAACAAAGGCAGTATAAAATGCTGTTCTATCATTATTTAGAGTTTCCCTTCACTGCTAAGAACAGGAGCAATTTTAACCTCGTAGAAACTAGGATGCAGAAGGTATCCCTCAGATAAAACCTTGGCAACCCTAACATAAAGCTAATTCAACATTTCATGCCTGTCTGAAACTGTTGTTTGTAAATTTATCTTGCTGTAAAATGAGAGCAGTTTGTTTTCAGAGTGTTTTTGTCTTGGAAAAAAAAAAAAAAATTGATCCATGCTTTTGCCACCTCAAAAAGAATACATTTTTCAATAATGGCATTCAAGGCTCCAGGAAACAGAGCCTGACGAGTACAGCACAGATTCGTAAGGTGCACAATCCAAAGTTTGAAGAGATTGTTGATTTGAGAGAGCCTTTATCCGTAAGCTAAGATGTAAGTTTGCAATTGCAAAGCAAGAGGCAGACCCAGCAGCATAGATCTGTGTTTTCTGTTTAAGCAGCCACAGTAAACCCAGGATCTGACTCAGGGTTACAGCTTGTGAGGATAAGGCCAGCAGCAACGGCTTTCAGCTTTATGTTCATGGGGAAGCCAGGGAGTGCATGACGATGTCAAGTACTTGTACAATCATTCAGCTCTTCTCCAACACTCCCCAGCCTCCTATTTCAAGTTTTCTGGGCTGACATTTAATTTATTAAATGTAGCCACATATTCTCACTGTAAAAAACATGTTTGAGGAAGGGACATGTGAACTATATGCACAGCTCCTGCAACTTAGCTATGCTGGCAGGACCAGTGGCTTGCACCAGTACTGCACAGAAAATAATCCATGAGCAATGCCTTCCCAGAATCTCAATGCAGAGAAAGGAACCAACCAGAGCTAAGTGCAAGAAATTCATTTTAAAGACACCCTGTAGTACAACTTTGCTTCCACCACTGGCAAGAGAAGTGGAAATGCCCTCTGGAAAGTGAAGGGAGTGCAGTTCTTCCCATAAACTTCAATTCCTTCAAGATTCAATTCCACAAGACTTGATCATCCCATTCTTCTGTATAACAAAATTCCATTCTAAGGCCACCTGTGCTGGATCAAACCCATCAGGAAAGTGCTGAGCTGTTGCAAACTCTGTTTGTATGCACAAACATGTTTAGAAAGAAAAAAGAAAAAAAAAAAAAAAAGGGATATCTCATTTCTAGTGTGTATTATGCTGGATTAAGTATTGAGTGTCCTCCCACAGCTGGCACAAATCCAGCATAAATTCCACACTGTGTGTTCTGCTTAATTTGACACTTGATCCAGATCATATTTGTGCTGCTTGGTGACTCAGTATTAATGAACAAGAATCAAATTTAGGAAGATTCTTCCAGCCTAAGGTCAATCAGGGTAATTACGATCACTTAGCTTTTTAATCTTCCATTAGAAGGAATTGTCTTCCACAGAGACAATTCCTGTTAAAACAACGCAGACTCACAAAATTTTAAAATGCTTAGCAGTCGTATTTCAGCATCCTCCCCGTTCCCTCCCAGTCCCCACAACTCTGCCCCAGTAATCCTCAGCGATTACTGGATTTCATTCAGTACAAAAAGCATATCATGAGAACTGTGATTTCTATAAGATGCTCCATCTCTACCCTTTAGGTCTTCTCTCCACCTACTGGAGACACCCATCCAAGTAAGAATGAGGGAAAATAGCATGTCTATAAAAATAATGACTCTAACCAAGTTCAGAAAGACTATTCATTAATATGCCATTGATAACTTAGTAAAATGCTGTACGGAAAAGGCTTGTGCTGATTTTCTTCTAACAAGGTTCTCTTCACTGCTGCCCTCTCCTCTGGGAGATGGCATGTGTGCTAAGCCTGGCAGGTTACTCTCCCCCCATCAGGGTCATCCCCAGAAATCCATGCATCTGAGATGAAAGATACCATTTCAGCCTGCTCACCAAATCTGTCTTTGACCCTGCCCAGCACTAAGCACTGCATTCCCCTGCATGAATTTCCTCTGGAAACAAATCCCAGATTTGCAGAATCACAAGATAACAGGAATTATCCTTCTGAGATCTGCATTACAAGTTTCATTTGTACATAAACACTATTTATTTCTATGTAAAAATTCAAAAAAAATGGTTTAATCAAAACAGTTCAATCAAATTAAAAAAAAAAAATAATAGAAATTAGGTGTTTATGCTTTAACTTAGCAGAGAACACCAACAGGTCCAAAGTCCTCACCTGGGCAACAACAGCACTGACTTCTAGTTTGTAAGTTCAGTCTCTCACTAAGGCATCAAATTCATACATAAAGCAATGAATATAGAACTGAACTGTATTTTTATGGACTTAGATCTCACCCAGTCAGGTGAACTTGGATCTAAGTCATTAACTCAATGATCTACAGGAGCTAGCAATCAACCATAACCTTTTCACTATAGCAACAAGATAATTTATACAATAAAGAGTAGTACATCAAGTCTGATGGTTTTATGATTGTATCTTGGGCTATTCATCAAAACAGTTTCTCAGACATCTAGACTTGGTCTATTTTTGTTTAGAGTTGATTTCAGATATGTAAAGTCAGAAATAAGTAATGTTTACAGCTTGTCTTCATGGCAAATAAATAATTGAAATACTCATTTATCTTGTGCCATCTCTACATCTGCAAAGAAGAACTTTCAGAGCAACTTATATCAAAGCTAAAAAAAGCTGACAAGAATGTAGAAGCATACACTCAGCTTACCAGAGCAATATGTCATTATGACCACAAATGAAACCAACTTACTTACACGCTTATCTCAAAAATGGAAACATAACTTATTTGCTGATGAAAAGCCCTGCTGCAGAAGATCAAGTTTTTAGGATGAGACGTTGAATTAATAATTTGATATCCAGAGAGTATTACTTGTGGTGAGTTCATTTATTTATACAAGCAGAGGTATCACTGCTATATTTCTATGTAAAAATACTCCTCCCACCTATGTATTTCTTCCAAACAGTTTCAGGCAATTTTGGCAACGTTCTCAATTACTGCATAACACTGCCACCAAACAGGAAGGTGTCCCAGCATAGGAGAAGCTGAGATTTCATGCACTGTGCTCTTGTGGAAGTGTCTGAGGACTACAGAAAGACCTTTACTGATGTCTCCTCCACTTCCACACAGCTCACAGGCAGAACTCTTTTGTGACAGGCAATGCCATCATCAAACTTGAGAATATGACAAAGTCAACTGCAAAGCTCCCAGAGTAATGCAGAAAGCTCCACTGACCCTATGTTTGCTAACAAGAATGTTAAAAATACGTCAAAGATGCATCAGAACAGTAAAACAGAATTGAACTGCTGGGCCTACAGTGAATTTCTCAGCCTTCCTGTGGATCTCAAAACGACAGTATTCACAGTCTACCCCACAACACTTGGCAGTGAGAAAAATTGGCAGGAAGCCTTGGGACTGCTCCACTCCTTGGGAATAGACTACTTGCCAAAGGGAAGAGCTACAACCACCACTAGGCTATTCAGGCACACGAAAAGCACATAAAGCTATTTGAGGAAGAATACACAGGTGCTGGTTTACTTAGCGCTTATTTCTCTAACTCCTACCTTCACTCTCACTGCCCATATCCTGGTTAAAACACCCTTATGTAAAAAGACACTGCAAACAAGATAATTGCCCTCAGGTGGCTGGTTTATTTCAGAAATAATAAACTCAAAACATATTTTGCACTGCAGTCTCATAAGCCAGCAGCAGCCAGACTTCTACTGAAGACTAATGCATTGCACACAGACTCACTAAAGCATTACACAAACCTGAAAATCTCCATCCATTACTTATCACTGAACAGAGGTAGGTAATACTTGTCATTTATCCAGTCATTTGCAATGAAAAGGCAAATGATGCCTCTCCACACTGTCTCTATTCTTTAAGCACCCAAGATGTACAAATGCACGTACAAGAACAAATAATGTAAGTATACTTCCCCATTCCTACAGCATAAATCAAGAGTGGAGAAATTTATCACTTAGAAGGGCAGAGAACCATCCAAGAGTTTCTAACCCGACAGCCTACAGAAAGCATACCACTGATGTTCAGCCACTGCACTGTGTCCCTTTCCTTTAAAGCTGCTGTGCATACATATCATCACCAACATGTTTCAGAAGTTTGCTCACCCAATACAGCATTGCCTGAACTACAGAGAGACGTGTTTATCTTACAGCACCATAATAAAAATATGTGTGACTCATGATGCTCCTTGCTGGTAACACAAGGATGATGCAACAGAGAAAAAAAATGCAGCCAAACAGGCCTACAAGCACAGCTCTGACATTTTCTGGAGGGAAAACTACAGTAATATGGTCTTGACGTTCTCCTCCAAGAACAGCCTATTCTGGGGCCCACTCTTCATTTTCATGCTATTTTCATGTGTGCATCCTGTTAGGAACCCCAGGCAAAGAGAATAACCCCCCTATTCAAAGCACTGCGCAAGCACAGAAATAAAACTGCTTCAAGCAAGATGTCTATGCCAATTTGCCCATCATTTTCAGAGCAAGTAGAAAAATTCTCCTCCACAAATCTGGCAGCCACAGCACTTTTGCCATGAACAGGCTGTGCTTCAGTCTCACCTTCTCATCCACTCTGTTCATTTTGAGTGAGCAGCCCCACACTCAGAGTTGGCATTTCTTTGGCAGTTTCTGCTGCAAGAGTCAGGCAGAAGGAAAAATACCCTTGAGAAAATTGTTTGCCTGTTCATGAATCTCGACCTCTCTTAATAATGGCAGATACTCTATGCACAAACAAAATCTCTTCTTCCCTTCGCGGAGAATTCCCCAAATAGTGAAAGAGAATATCTTCCCAGCTTTCCCAGGAAACCACATTTGCTTGAGAAAATATAAAGCTTCTTAAGGATTTCAGATCTTGGAGAAAGAAAGACTTCTCTGGATATTTAATGAGGGAGTCAAACGGAAGAGTAGCCCCAGGGATCACAGGTCTCAGCAAACAGACTAAAACCAGGCCTTTAAAACCTCAACACAGTAGAAATTCCCAGAAGGCCCTTCTGCTGGTAAAAGGATGCTGCACACTTATAATTCATGTAAAACTTAATTAGAATCTCTGGGGAGAAAAAAAAAAAATCCATTTGGAAGCCGTGATAACAATTATTTATCGTTTCTATTTCTAGAAGAGACATCAGAGCCTAATTCTTGGAAACACTCAACAAATGTACTGAAAGCAGGTTCTGTTTGCCAGAATAGAAACATTCTGCAGGGTTTTCACCCTCTCTCATCACCTGTACCCTGTCAGCATTGGAGATATACAACCGAGTCACTGCACAGCACAGCTGCTGTTTTGGGATCTCCACCTGTTGCCTCCTTCGTATGCTTTAACTCAGTTCTTTCCCACCAACACCACCATGTAGCTGGGAGATGAGATCTTCCCAGACTGCACACACCATCTGTATTGCCTGCTGGCCACAGAACAGTGCCACAAGCCTGGAACAGAAGTCCTGATGCCTTGCAAACCAGCTGGTACATCATGGAGCACTGGAGCTTGTCAGTGCACCAAAACCTCAGCCTCAGGTGAATAGAAAAATGCTCCTAGGAGCCACCTATTGGCAACGAGGTATTAAGCTTTTGCATATCTGCATCTCCAGGGCAGAGAAATCTCCTAAAAGTCACTCATTACTCTGCCACCCCAAGCAACTCCTAAACTCCTCCATTCACCACTGGAATCTTCTGAGCAAACACATGCAAACTCCTTACTTCAGCACTATAGGTATATTTTAATAACAAATTTCTAGCATTTCTCATGCTCAGTGTGCTATCCAAACGTTATCTTATTTTCTAACATTTGGACACTAAAAAATAGGAAACATTTTACAAGTCAAATATTATTTTCATATTTCATAGCAAACACATGGGAACAGTGGGAGAAAAATCCAGGCTGCACAGCAAATTGAAGTGCCACGATTCAAAGACTCAACTCCAAGACTGGAACCGTTGGGTAAAGATGTCAAACTAATTCCCAAGAGCCGGGCTGGAAGAGGATAGATCACACTGGAAGAGGATAGATCACACTGGAACACTGCCACTGGGACAAGAACACGTGAGATGTGTGTGGACAACCCCTCAAAAGAGAACTGGTCTTCCATTAGCACAGCATGGTCATGTGAGTGCAGACCCTTGGGCAAGTACAGATCCATTGCAGGTGGCAAAATGGGAGAGAGCAGATGATGATTATGCTGCATCTCATGCTTGGATGGATTAAATTGCATCCCAGCTAAGCAAAGGTCCAAAGGCAAGGAAGGGCTTCCAGCAGTGTTGCTGAAAGAGCAGAGGGATAATTAGAGAGAAAAAAAAAAACATGTTCAGCAGAAGGTGCTACCTTTCCAGGAAAGAAGAATTTTCTGGCACAGGGACACAGTCACAACATACATCAGTTCCCCATCCTGAGGGCATTACCCCATTGCATCCACGCTATATAGACAACAGCCCCTGGCATACATCACTCACATCCCAGCTCAGGGAAAAGCATGGCCAGTACATGCAGGTCCCCACCTTCAGTGCCCAGCATTTCATGTGAAGGGAACAGAAGTGCTCCAAATGGGAGCCTTGGCACCTACCAACTCATACACAATGTGAATAACCAGTGGATTAAGAAAAAAAACCATCTGTAGCAGTCTCCCAAGCTCCCAAGTATAGACAGACACACACTCATTTTGAAATAACATGGGAGATGATGTCTACCAGGAAGGTCTTAAAACCAGACTCTGTAGACTGACAGCAAAGTATTGGGAAACCACTACAGAGGAAATGAATCATGTTTATCCTACTACACTTTGCATGGCAGAAGATTTCCAGAGCATTCCAGGAGTTTACCAGACAGAGAAGAGGTGGGTACCAAAGTAGAAAAACAACTTTTATCATAGTTCTAGAGGCTGTAAATTCAAATAAAAGAATGGAAATAAGACTCACAAAGTAAAGTTATTGCACCTGACGTGCTGTACCTTATTAGCAAGGCAGACATGAAGTTTGCTGACTTGTAAACCAAGTTAAAGCTATCATTTTTCATAACATCTTCCAGCTACAAGGGAGAAGATGGTAGCTTTAATGTCTATGCCCTGTTGTGTTTCATATTTGGTTTTAAAGTTTCATTATTTTAAAATTAAAAGTAGACCCAAAGAGATCCTGCTCATATATCATCTCTACATCAATGTTCAGGCTTCAGTCAGCCATCATTAACACACCAGCACTGTATTAAGAACTAAAATGCTGCCAATTTTCTGTGTCCTTGGTCAAGGTCCAGTCAGTTACTCGGTGTGAAGTAGTACTGTTTCTCAGCCCACCAGTAGTAATGCTCCACATGTGTGTTTTTTTTCCCTCCTCTCCATCTCCTGTTCTACGCCAACATGCCTTAGTGAAGCTGTCTGGCACACTTCTCCATTCTTTTTAATGGTTTAAAGAAAACATATTTTTAATCAAATGAAAGCATTTTGAACAGAGCCTATTATGAAGGATTGCAGTCTAGTATATATTATGGTCTAGTATTAAATGTGGAGGTTGGTGACCCTGCCTGTGGCAGGGGGGTTGGAGATTCATGATCCTTGAGGTCCCTTCCAACCTGGGCCATTCTGTGTGATTCTGTGTGTGAAGAGAGAATTTTCTTCTTCTGAGTGGCAGTTTTGTTGGGCACAAAATTCATAGCCCAAGGTGTCTAAAACTGCTAAATTTAGAAAGTCAAGTAATAACAGTTCCACACGGGCCAAAGGATGATCTAAGGATGAGGGAAGCAATATATCTTCTTAACAATTGAAAGAGTTGGGAACGTTCCCACAGTGAGAACAGACTTAGCAACTTCTCTGCAAGCGGGACACTTGGATGCATGGAATATTTCAGCTACAGCAGTAATTCCACTGTGTTCTGTGCTGAAAGCAGAGGTCAGACTTAAGGGAATTATATTAGACATCCAGTCAGACATGCACCTCAGGGAATAGCTCCTCGCACAGATATAAACACATCAGCTGCATGCAATCTCTTCCTTCCAAGATGCTACAGCTGCCTCTCCTTTCTCTCTACCTGTCTTTTATAAAAGCAGAATTTGATGCTGTGCTAAAACACCAGAACTTTCCTTCCTACACAAACATGATTCTGCACTCAAGTAAGAAGGGAGAAGAGTGGATATCTGCTCCCAAAACAATCCACTCTGATTTCAGGCAGATTAGTCACAGATCTGCATCCAGGACTATGTGACACTGCCGTCTCACAACAGGAGTGCTGGTAAGAGGGAACCCCACATCAGATATTCTCCAAGGATGTGAAAATCATCCTCTAGTTATTTTTGCTGGTCCATGGGTCCTTCCCTCTTTGCCTGTATGGCTCCGGGAAGAAAAAGTAGAACCCCCACTGAATTTTCTATCTATATTTGTAGTCAAGGAAAGGAGCAAGCCAGACTCTCATCAAGAAGTTAGACACTTGCTGACCCCACTGTAAGTAGCAGAGAAATAGGAGGTAGAAGTTATTTTCTACCGTAACTTAGACAGTCTAATCAGTTCAGTATTGGATCTCAGGATCACTACATGTTAGAGATGACCCCAAGCCGCAGACATCCAGATATAAATTCCACTGAAGATCTCTATGAATCCAGGGCCAGGTCTTCAGCCAGTAACTGCGCCGTTTTCCATGTAGCAATGAAACTGTTTTGAATCCAGTAGAACAGGTTCCAAAATGTAGGGAAAAAAAGACCAAATGGAGCCAGGCTGAGCTGGTGGCATGCCACACTAGGAGCAGTTATTTACCCCTCTGCCTTTTACCAGGTGACTTACCATTAACTGGAGGAGAAATAAACACAAGCACAGTGGCAAACTGCCTCTCAGGACAGCCATGTGATATTACACACCACTTGTTCTCACTTCCCCTACAGTTAAGTTTCTCTTTCTATACCTGTTTATCATCATAGGTTGCTGGACCTTGTCTGAATTTTGACTCTGACTCTTCATCTGGCTCCACATACAAGAAAGCTGGACTTCTACTCTGAATGCAACTAACTTCCAAGCAAGCTCTGGGAGAAATAACCACATGAATTATGTTAGCTGCCTAACTTGGGTGATCAAATCAGCTTTAGGCTCACTCTAGAAAAAAAAGAGGACATTTCTTCCAGCAGGTGATTTGAAGCATGGCCTGAATCAGTTCCTCTCACCACAACCCATGCAGGGAGCTCGCCCTCCAAGTGTGATCATCCACCTTCGATGACTCAGGTACTGCGAGTTTCTCCCCTACCAGGGCAGGCAGGCAGTGATTCATCTGCACAGCTCTGAACAGATCAGCTGAGGACTTCAAAATGAAAATTTCCATGTGCGGGGCCCAGCTGATTTGCTTGCAATGACCACTGTGCTTATAAAAACCGACAAAAACAGAATCCCTTGTTGCTTTTTTGAGAGCCCAGCGAAAGCTATAAGTCTCCACCCTGAAGACACGTGAAACACCAGCTGAGTTCCCCAGAGAGAGAGAAAAATGGTGGGACCATGTCCAGGCTGAAGCACATTTTGGGTTTTTTTCCATTCTCAGCTGAGTGGCAACACATTTGAAAAAGTAGCTTGAACAAGTCGTTATTCTGGGATCCAGCGAGAACCACACACATACCTCATTTTAGTTCCACTCCCAAAGCAAGCTCTTGTATTATGAAATCTAACCACAATTACGTTTTCATAAATACTGCAGTGTCAATATCCCAGTGAGTCCCGAGTCCGAGTTAAAAGAAAAAATAAAAAGGGAATATTTACAACTAGTCTTACTCATTTTGAGTACAGCCACAAAGCAGGAGTAGGAAGAACTGATTTGTAGCAACCAAGGAGTTGATACAGCTAGAATAGTTCCAGACTGATGAAGGACTGCAGCTGCAAATTAGTACTGCTTTGTCCACTCTGTCTTAAAAACTGCTACTTTACAGAAATACAGCTCTGAGACAGATTTGGGGGGATGGGGTGCTCTGAAATTTATGCCTCCTATGTAGTTTCCATGGAAACATACAAAGACCACAGTAACACTATTTGATAGAGTGAATTCTCAGCTATGAACACTATTTTTCAACAGTCACCACCATTAGCTATGCACTTTTGCCAGTGATGAACAAGAGCCTGCATGCTGCACTTGTAAAAATCTGTACCAGTGGAGGTGACCCACTGTCACTGTTGCCACTGCTGTAATGCACCACCCATCACCTCACAATGCTTGCATCCACTGTGTGGTATCCATCAGTATTCATCAAGTATCGAGGAATGTCAATGGGTGCCATTTTTTCCATATGAAGGAATTCAATGACGCATTTTTGCTTCGTCTGCAGTTCCATGTCAGATGCCATTCTGTCGGACTGCCCCTCTGCTGCCATCTGTCACGTAGCAACACCATGTAATGGAATATTTGTGAGAAGGTTCAATTTCTACTGCCATACCACCAACATCTGACTCTGATGTCATGGGCCAACATAATAACATAGGTAGTGTTACTTTCGGAGCAGCCTTCATATATATATGTTTTAGCATGATGCAGTATACATACACAAACAGCTTGGGTTTCAAACCAAAACTTGACTCACCTATTTTTCCTGGTAGCACTGACCAGTGAACGCTAGCAATTTAATAGCAGCTCATTCTGTTTGTTTGTTTTCCTTTTATGTTATAATAAGTAATTGCAATATATTTGTAGTCTATACTACTATAACAAGGAATAATACTACAGTAACAGAAGTTGGAGCCTGGGTACCTGCTGTCTACGCTTGGCTGTGCACTGACACACTTGTCACACCTTGGCTGCAGCTTGCCTGCTGCCCATCAGCTGAGCTACCCGTAAAATAGATGCCCTACATATCCATTTCTATTGTGAATTAGGGCTTCCTAGCACTTTGAGATCCTGAAAAGAATGGCAATGTACCAGGTGCAAAGTATTTAATAACCAGGAGCCAGAAACAGAAGGGTTATCTAACTGTAAGAGATGCACAGACATTTGTATGAGAAATCAAATGGGAAAAACAAAAAGAGGGTGGGCCCAGCAAGCTAAGTATCGCTGGGTGAACTGTACCTCTGAATATTAAGCCAGCAGTTTCAGATCCAGGCAGGGCACCAGTCTGCCTGCAAACTGCAATGAGGTACAGCTGCTCGCAAAGCCAGGAGATCCAGAGGATGATTCTGGCCAGGGATCTTTTTTTTTTTTTTTTATTAGGCATTCAGTGGTGACAGCATCTCCGGACACTGAAAACATATGGAAACCTGCAGACATGTGACTGCACTGAACAAAAGAAAGATGGTTTTACTTCTGAACTCCCCAGGATTCCAAACAAAAGGCTGGGCTAATGTTCCAGCAAGATATTCTGGACCAAACGCACTCAGTTCATTGGAACAGACAGCAACGTTTTAAGTTACTTTCACAGAATGTACCTAATTATGTCATCACAAACTACAAAGGCTGTAAGAACACATGCTACAGCCAAAATCTTGACATCATGCACACATGCTTAATGTCTTACTAAATCTTACAAGTACGCGAATAACATCTTTGTTTAACAACAAAGAAGCAATGCAGAGTTTACTTGTCTTAATCACTTTATGTGTAAGATTATTTTTTCTAGAAATCCATAATCATGTGAATGATTATGTTTCTGCAACGTCCTGAAAGCAGTGCTATCTCTCACTTGCTGTTATTCTTCACCCAAAAGGAGGTTTTCAATGTACTTCATCAGGTATGGTCTCTGTTTTTCCTATTTTTTGTTGTTATTCATGTAAAAACAGGACTGTGATTAAATGAAATAGTGTAATATGTTCAAAATAACTACAGTTAGTAACAACTAACAAATATTTTCAGCTGCTTCTGTGGGAAGTCCAGCAAGCAAACCTATTGGCAGACATAATGTGAGTGTTAGGAAATATTTCTGGAAATCAGATTTGGGACATGAAATTCTATGTATTTGCACCCAAATTCTGATTCCAAGCACTAGTTTAATCCAATCACAGCAACTAACACAGCTCAAATTTGTATCCTGTGTAGTCATAACAAGCTGCTTGAGAACAATCTACAGATCAAGATGTAATTTAAAATGCTAAATAAATTCATGAAAACACTACGCTGTTCAGAAATCATTTAAGAATAGAGAAATGAAGCCAAAAGCATTAAGTACGACAGTCTTTAAAAATTCCTTCCAAGATGACAGTGACTCTAAAACACTAATAAAATCTGATAAAATACTTGAAAAATATGAGCACTGGAAACATGATAAATATAAATTTAATGTTCCAGTTAGCACATTTATCTTTTACACAAATACCTTCACATCTTACTAGACCTCCAACTCTTGAATTGGAAGCATTCAACCATTTCCACATTTTTGATATATCTGGCTGGTAGATAAGCTCCAAATATGCAGTCTTGAGTCGAATGATAATGTCTGCTGGGTACATGTTTTATATTTAATTATCAGAGCAAGTAATTTAGGGCAGACCCTTAGCATTTTAAACACACCATCCCTGCAAAACTTCTCATATTTATCAGCATTTTGATTAATGGTGAGTGGTTTTCTCTTGCCAGTGTAAAAGATAGGGTCTAAACTCAATGGACAGATGAAGAGATTACACATCACATTTTATACAGCCCCCTCCATCACATCAGATGAGCCACTGACCTTTGAGAATCTGCTACAAGCAGAGTGAGTGAAAGCTTTCTCCTTCCATAAGTAGAGAGGACCAAAAGTAAATCCCCCATTTAAATATAACCTCAAGAACTGCAAAGTCATGAATATGTCATGAGATAAATAAATTCACTGTACCTGGAGAGTAGTGTTTCAGGGCCACAGCTGGGAAATAATCAGAAGTGAAGAAGAATATCTGAAGTATTTACAGCAAATATAAGCTAGACCTAAGAATACGAAGTATAATTTGGTGCACAGGGCCTCAAAAAAGCATATTTTTGAGCAGGAAGACATATTTTTCTTAAAGCCTCAACTCCAAAATGATTTGCACTGTTAACTCAGGCCTCCCAAATATATTCCTGCAGACAACAGATATGACTAAAAAATGTCATGGATTAATATCATCATTTGATCAGTGTGGAGACGACACAGGAAAAAAAGAAGACAGATTGGAAAGTCAAGGAAAAGATCAAATTGGATACACAGTGGTTCCAGAAAACCAACACTGTTCCAAAATGGAAACAAATATTTAACTTCCGACCTCTTGACACCTACCAAATTATCACATAAGATTCACTAGAAGGGGGCATGTCTCCATTGCAGACTTCTGTAATAAAGATAAAGCAAAAAGATACTGGCAGATAAGTGAGGCACAGACATGCAGAAAGAGACATGCCCCAGGGGCACCAGCAAAAACAAGATTTTGTCTTCTTCAATCCCCAGCTGTCCAGCCTCCAGGCACTCACCTCTACAACCTTTGGGCACACCAATAAATGGAATATGACAGCTACATGCTTCCTTCTCACTCCCTTCCTTCAGTGTTGTGTGCAGAAGGCAAGAAGGTTGGGCCAGAACACCAGTCACTGGGGCTGAGGACTGGAATTCCATTGGGCTTTATGATGCCAAGGTTACTATCTCTATGGTTATATGCTTCTCAAGCTTCACCCCTGCATGCTAAATTCACCCACATTCTACAAAGCCTATTACAAATTACATCCACCTATCAGGCAGGATACTTAAAGTTACAGTACAGTACTATGCTCATCCCAGCCAATGACTATTATGGTCAAGAGGCTTGGAAAAAAGTCTGCACAGCAATTATATTGTCAAATTTCCTAACCACTTCAAGCAATCACTTATGAGGTCTTTTTGACTAAGCATATCCTTCCTTTCTACTCCTTTTTTACCCTCTAGATTAGATACCATGGTAATGGAGAGCTATTGGAAAACACACTATGCCTCCAGCAGGCTCCCAAGGAAGTCTGACAGCACTTTGTTCCTGGTTTCCCTACTCATGATTTGCATACCAATTTAAGAGGAACCAATTACAAACTGCAATTTGTCATCACAAACTTCACAAGATCATTTACAAAAAGAAGGTTGTAGGAAGGTTTGAATTTTGAATTTGAAGCCTTGAACCTTTGAAATGTTAGGTTGGGACTTGATTGGGAAGGAAAGAAAACATTTGACAAAAGCTGTAAAACTAGAGGTAGACAAGTATAAAAGAATCAGAAAAAGTACAGAATAATATATCTAAGAAAGAATTTGAATGCATGTCTTATTTTTAAAGGTGCACAATCAATCACACGTAGGGGGAGGGAATTCTGCAGAATTGTTTTCTTATATATTTTTTGTTTTCATGATTTGTATTTAAGGTGAACACAGAAAATCTGAAGATGTTCATGCTCAGAGCTTTCATCCTGGATATATCACTTGTCTGATAATCTTCAACACTGATATTCCCATATCAACTTTCATTTGGTAATTTAAATTTTAAGCAGTCTTGAAGCTTACATAACAATGGATGCAAGACAGAGGAGAACTTTTTGGGGGTCCACAAACAGCATGCTTACACAGCAAAAAGTTTTAGAAAATAGAACATTTTATGTTCAAAATGTTTTAGAAGATAGAAAATCCTAGGAGAGTGAGTACTATTAAATTTCAAGAAGCAGAAAAGGTACATTGAGCTAGCAAAACATACCAAAAGATTTGACACATTACAAGCTGAAGTACACAGGAGTTAAGTTACATAGGATTAATTTTTGTCTGATTGTAATTACTTGTTCTAATCCTCCAAAGACTTACATTCAGTTTTGATATGTCTGTCTTAAATCTTTGCCTAAATTAATCAAGACACTTTGAACTGGAATACTCCACAACAATTAAGAATCTTACACTCAAGAGTTGCAGTTCTACTGCTGGTGGCATCAAGCACAAATGTGTGACGAAACCTTATTCTGCTTCACTTAGCAATAATGGTCGAAGATCTTATAGCTACACATATATTTCCAAAAAGTACAGCAGAGAATGGGAAAGAAAAACACCTGGTGCCAGTTCATGCATCTTGAAATGCTGTACATATCATTACATCTGAACTAGGGATGTGATATCCAGAGAACTTTGATTTTTGATTATATTTCATTCTATCTGATATAGCGAATGAAAATTGGATAGCAATTTCAGCATCAAAAAAGCTACAAGAGAACATATGCTTAAGCATACATTGAGAAAGGAATTTTATTATTTATTATACAATCGAATAAATGGTTCTAAAAACTAGTCAATGGACTCATTATCCTGTTCTCTAATAAAGGAGTGGACTTTTCTAGCCCTAACCTAACTTCAATAGCATGCAATAGGGAAGACCAGAACACAGATACTTGCAGGTGGATCAACAAAGCAAAGGGCTTTATTAAGCACATGTAGGAATGTTAAACAGACACCTCACAGTCAGGTGAGCAAGTAGCTGAAATAGGCTGCCCAGGAAAGAGGTAGAGTACCCAACTGCCTTGAATGATCTAGAGGGTCTTTGTCAACCTAAATGGTTCTATGAGTTCTGAAATTGGAAGTGTATTAACAGTGAACCACATCCACACTAAATAAGTCAGGTTACACAAAGAGACAGGGCAAAGGAGCTGCCTCCCAAACTCAGCTGGCTGCACCACCTCGATGCAGTCGTTCTCTTGGATATCTCTAAACATGTGCCTTGGATCAAGCAAATCAAACCCTTGTAAGGAATTCTGATTCTTCTAAACAAAGGAAGATCAAGATTTTGAGAATGAAATCTGAAATGGACCTGAAACTGGGAATGGTTCTGGATATTAGCAACAGAGATAAAAATAACCAATGCAATGGACTCCAATTGCTTCATTAAGAAAGTATTTGTACCCTTCTAATGGCTAACATCACTACATTCTCGAAGATAGACAATTAGAAAATACACAAAATGTGCTCCATCTAGAATCCTCCTTGTCACGTCTGCATGCGAAACATGCAAGTCATCACTTGATTTCATCTTTCAGAAGTGGCTGAATTGGACAGAACTGTCTGTTCAACAGCCTACTTGGGGTTATCTTTCAGTTGATGACCCCCACATCACTCTGCAAGGGGGATATTCCCATTACTTCCAGCAATGCAATTAACTGGGAGGCTCATTAATGAACCTGCACAAAAGAAAAATGTTTCCATTATTTGACATTTTTACTAAAACGAGCATCTCCTAGAAAAAGAAAAAAGGCTGAAATGAAGGCAAAAAAAAAAAAAAAAAGAAGACGCTTTTCATGTGAGCAGCAGAACAAAGTCATTAGCTATTCCAGAGCATTTAAAATTCCCGACCTGCAAAAGGAGAGAAGTGCGCATTCCCTTCCCATGCACAGGGAACAGATAAAGATGACAGGAATAAGTAGGTATGTATACAAAGGAGCCACATTAAAGGAAATATGCTTAGACCTCAATAAACATCCCTTTTGGTGCTGAAGATATACTTCAATGTATAGTAGCATGCACTGTAGCAAAATAAAAAATAAGTCTTGCTAAAGCTTACTAAGTCTTTGTTGTGAGCAGGGATAGCTAAATGAATTACAACAAAGAAAAGACTTTGCTTTGGAGAGAGCTTCTTTTTATCTGAGTGTCGCTGAACTATGCTGCTGTCATGGACACCTAACCACAGATCTCAGCAGACAAAAGACAAAGAAAGGAGCATGACATTTGCCGTTGTGGTGTAGCAGAACAAGCGGCAGCATGAGTCATCTCCTTATTCTTGCAAGCAGGTAGAACAATTACAATATCCTTGCTTCTTCATTCAGAAGGACAGAAGAGGAATAAAATACATGCCCAAACCCATTCTTCTGTCTTAGAAAGCTTTGACTGAAATCAGATTTTTAGCAAGAATTGCAGCATTTCACTCGCTTAGCGTGTTCCAAATCCAACACATAGTCATTAAATGAAAAAATGCAGTAACTTAAAGCAAGTATGGTGAAAAGCAAAATAGAAAATAAAAGAACAGTTCTGTTGAAAGAGACCTTTAAAGATCAAGTCCAACTACCTGATCCCTTCAGGGCTGACCAAAAGTTAAAGCACAGTGAGGGCATTGCCCCAGTGACCCTTGAACACTGACAGGCACAGGGCATCAACCACCTCTCTAGGAAGCCTTCTCCAGTGTCTGACCACCCTCGTGGCACAGAAATGTTTCCCAGTGCCCAGTCTGACCCTCCCCTGGCAGCCCTGTGCCATTCCCATCGGTGACCCGGAACAGAGCCTTGCACTTCTCTGCTCCCCATCCTCACAGAGCTGCAGAGAGCAATGAGGTCACCTTTGTGCCTCCTCCAGTCTGGACAGTTCAAGCGTCCTCAGCCTTTTCTCACAGGACACACCTACCAACCCTGTTATCAGCTTTCATGCCTCCTCTGGAAGCTTTCAAGGATCTTAACATCCTTTTTATATTGTGGAGCCCAGAACCAAGCACAGTATTCAAGGTGAGGTTGCACCAATGCTAAATCCAGCAGGAGAATCACCTCTTTTGGCTAGCTATCTGTCTGTGTTTAAGGCACCCCAAAATGTGGTTTGTCCCTTGGCTGCTGGGCACTGCTGGCTTGTGCTGAGCTGCTGTCACTTGCACCTCCAGATCCCTTTCCTGCTGAGCTGCTCTCTAGCCACTGTTTTCCCAGTCTGCATCTGTACCTGGCATTGATCCATCCTAGGTGCAGCACCTGGCATTTTCCTTTGTTGAACTGCATGCCATTGCTGATGGCACAGGTCTCCAATTTTTCTGGATCCCTCTGCAACGTCTCTTATTCCTCCAGGGAGTCAGCAGTACCTTCCAGTTTAGTACTGTCAGCAAATTCATTATGATGCACATCCAGATCACCCAAATGGTGACCTGCCAGCAGCCGATGCACCCTCACCCTCTTTCATTATAATTCCAGCCATGGTTCTCCAACTCAGAGGACAGGGAAGTCAAGATTTGTCATTACAACTAAGCATCAATGTTAAAAAAAAAAAGGCAATAAACGCCTCTATTGTGTCTTTATCCTTACTTGTTAGGGGACTATCCTCTAAAATAGAAGTCCAACACTTTCCTTTTACCTCCTCCTGCTGTTGACATACTTAAAAAAGTCATTTGTTTTGTCTGAAACCATAGTGGCCAGTGTCAACTCAAGTTGAGCTTTGGCTCTTCTTTTCTTCTTGCAGACACAAACTGCAGCTCTGTACTCTCCCTGTGAAGCCAGACCTTGCTTCCAGAGGACATATGTTTTCTTTTTCTGCCCTAGTTCCAGAAGGAGCCTCCTGTTAAGCCAAGACAGTTTTCTGCCCTTCTGGGAAAAAAAAAAAAAAAAGAGAAAGAAAAAAAAAAAGTGCATTTTACACAGATAGTGCCTCTGTAATTCATGCTGTTTAAATCATCAGTGATGGAGGATCTGGCAAGTCAATGAGTGTTGCTTAGACTACAGGATCCCATTAATTCTGCCTTCTGTGACTTTTTCCACCTAGTTTGAAGACATTTGGCCATGTTTACAATTCAGGAATTAGAAGAACCACCTCTCCAAAATAATAATAATAATAACCAACAATATACCCTAATGTTTGCTTTAACAGATCAAAGCACAAAAGCTGTCCAGTAATCCTATAAAATCCATGTTTACATGACAATTTAGAATTACACAATTGACCTTAGCTCAGAAAGAGGATGATCAGAAAAACAAACAAACAAAACCCCCGTCCACCCCCTCCTCCCCCACAAAAAAAAAAACAAACAGAAAACAAAGAAATTGGACTGGGAGTCCATCTATAGGTATGAGGTCCTGAACAACACTGATGGTTTAAGGGTAGCAGAGCATAACAAAAACAACCTTACAAACAGCTCCACTTGTAGTCTGCTTGCAAATCCTCAGCAGTTTCTCTTCCTGTGTGTGCTCACATTCCCACCCATAAACTTGTAAGGAGATTAAGGAAAGTTTTCCGTAGACCAAAGAAATAAGAGCCAGGCACTATTCTGGCTACAGCCCATTTGCTTTCAAAATCTGCACATTCTCCTGTTAACCTCTTTAGGTCACGACTAACTATTTTAAGTGCTACAACACTATTGCAAGCAAAGCAATAGTTTGGTATGACACTCCTTCACTAACAGGGCTTGACAGAAAAATGCCTGAGGTAACAACAAGAACTGTTATTGAGACACAGAGAACGAGTGCCTTCCCAGTGTTTCCCTCAAGATCAAGCCTCTGGAGTGCTCATGCACCTGGCTTTGCCAGGGAGGTGTGGTACCATGGGTGTTTCTCATGCCTGAAAGGTGACTCATAACTTGAGACCACAGAAACAAATGTAATGAAAGCTGAATCTTTTTCATTTCCTTACCACCCTTTGGTATATTTCTGTGAGGGTGCCCAACTACTGGAACAAAAGTTACAGCCGCTGTTGCTGCCCAGCTATCAAGTGGGGCACATGCCAACACACATTCACACACAACACACTCCAGTCAAATGCAATAAGGTCACTCTGTAGCAAAGTTTTCTATCCTCATCCCTAAAAGTTAAAACCTGAAGTGTGAGGCTTTTGTATCTCTTTTTAAGCATTAACAATTATAATTCAGAATATTTGACTTATTTATATATAAATGTTCAATCCCTTGTTTAATCCTGCTAAATCCTCTGGCCTCAGCCAATACCTTGTGGCAAACACTTTCACAGTCAATTCACATCCACAGTCGCCCATATGAAAGAAAGTTGAAAGAAATAAAATGATCAGATATTACACAGTAACTTGAAAACTAAACGTTTTGCTCTTGCTCTGTTCTGATTTTGTTTTGAAACGCAGCTTTAGAGCCCAATGACAGAATAGAAGGGGACAATCACTTCCCTATCCCTGCTGGCTACCTGTCTTTTGATGCAGCCCAGGATATGGTTGGCCTTCTGGGCTGCAAGCACACTGCTGGATCATGTCCAGCTTTTCAACCACCAGGATCTCCAAGTCCTGGACACAGAGCTGCTCTCAGTGAGTTCTTCTCCCAGCCAGCACACATATTTGGGATTGCAACAACACAAATGCAATACTTTGCACTTGGCCTTGATGAACCTCAGTAGTGGACCCATTTTTCAAGCCTGTCCAGGTCCCTTTGGATGGCATTTCCTCCTTCTTCTGTATCAACTACACTGCTCAACTTGGTATCATTAGAAACTTGCTGAGAATGCACTCAATCCCACTGTTAATGTCATTGATAAAGATGTTGAAGAACACCAGTCCCAAGTCTGACCCCTGGGGAACTTCACTCATCACCAGCCTTCACTTGGACACAGAGCTGTCGACCACAGCCTTCTGGCTGCAACCATCCAACCAAACACCAAATATTCCAGCCTTCAAATCCTTATTTCTCCAGTTCAGAGATAAAGATGTGGTGTGGAACGATGTCAAACACTTTGCAAAAGTCCAAGTAGACGATACCAGTTGCCCTTCCATTGTCTACCAACACTGTCACCTTGTCACAGAAGGCTACCAGATTAGTCAGGCCCTTGGTTAAGACATGCTGCCTGTCTCAATCACATCCTCATATCACATGTGCCCTAATAGTTCTTCCAGGAGGATCTCCTCCATATCTTCCCAGACACAGAGATAAGGTTCACCAGCTTGTAGTTCCTCGGGTCTTTCTTTCTCCCTTTATTAAAAAATGGAAATGATGTTTCCCTTTTTCCAGTCACCAGGAGCTTTTCTAGCCACAAGTTTCCAAATATGATGGAGAGTGGCCTGGCAACCACATCAGCCAATTAATTCAGGACTCTGAGATGCATTTCGTCTGGTCCCATGGACTCCAGTCTCATGAGACAGACTCTGACTTGCTCTGGCTTTTCTGATCTCATCTCTGCATGTTCAGACAGCATTCCTGTATCCTTCCCTGGCCACTCATCCCTGCTTTCACTGCTTGTACTTTTCCTTCTTTTCCCTCAGTTTGACCAGCAGGTACTTGTTCAGCCATGCTGGTCTCCTGCCTTCTCTGCCTGATTTCTTCTGCTGGGGGAATGCACAGCTCTTGTGCTTTTTCAGAAAGTTGTCCTTAAAGAGCTGATAGCTCTCATCCACTCCTATCTCCCTAAGGACAGTTCACCAGACATCTCACCCAATGATTCCTTAAACAGCTGGAAGTTCACTGTCCCAATGTTCAGGGTCCTGACTCTGCTCTTTCTAAGGCCCATATTCCTTGAGATCACATTCTCAATCAGGGCGTTGTTGCTAAGCCCAGACTGCCTCCAGTCTTAACCTCTTTAATGATCTCCTCTGCATTGGTGAGCACCAGATGAAGTAACACTTCACCTCTGATTGGTCTGTTCAGAACTAGGAAGTTATCCTCCAGAAGCCTTCTGGATTGCCTGCAACTTCCATCTTACTTTCCCTGCAGATATCCAGGTGACTGAAGTCTCCCATCAGCTGCGAGTGGAATACCTCTTGCAGCTGAAGCAAGATCTAGTCCCTAATTTAATGATCTGGTCCCTAATTTTAACCCACAAGCTTTCAACTGGTCATGGCTGATTATCAGTGGCAGCTCTTTGCAATCAATCCACTTCTTAGCATAGAAGGCAGCTCCCCCACCCCTCATGTCCACTCTACCCTTCTAAAAAGCTTATAGCACTCAATAATAGTATTCCAGTTGTGCGATTTGCCCTAGTACATTTCTGTGATAGCAATTAAGTCATAGTTTTCTAATTACATAATGGTTTCCATCTCTTTCTGCTACAGGTCAAAATGAGAAGCTAGGGACGACAGATGCTGTGCAATGTAACTTACACAGGAATAAATTTATTCTAATTGTGATCTGTTATCACTACTGTCTTAGAGAGTTAAAAGCAAGTCTACTTTGATCTGCTAGTTAAAAGCCTGCTGCAGAGAATCTGATGCACTGCACAGAGATATCTTTGCTGAAAAATTTTCATATTGCCTTGCATTTGAACCACCCCTCTCTCCAGACGTGCTACTACAGAACCACATGCCAATCTCATTTATATTAAGATTCACTACCTGGACAGTTTGTGAAGAAGTCTCTATTCTGTTAGCATGCTGCCTGTTCTATTATAAAAAAACAAACCAGGCATAGATCAACATTACCGATGATAACTCAGGAACAGCTGGACCACCACATACTTTCATAGTCTTGCTCTGAAACTGCAGAGGCCAACTTTTAAAAATAGACCTTGAATAAATTTTTTGCTGCTGATCCTCTCAATAAATTTAATAAATGTCTTCCTTTATCAAAGAAGATAAACAAATAAATTGGGGAGGGAAAGAAAAGTAACAGTTTTGGCAAATAATTTATGACGTGACAGATTTAGAAAGTCATCAGTAATGCCTGAGCTAAATTCACTCAAATGAATTAAGACACCACAAAACCACATCCTACATAAGCATAAGAATTTCTGCTTGCTTTGTTGCTCTGCAAGATCTTGGAGGAAGTTGACATTTGACAAATCTGTATGAGAAGAAAGAAGTTTTTTTAAAAAAAGAATAAAAGTAACTCAAGATTATCTGTGATAGTTTTGTTGTATTTAGGCAAATTTTAAGATACAGTAATAGAATGGGGAGATAAAGCTCATGAGCTGTGATGACTTGGGCCTGGCAAAGCTGGATAATTCCACTGGCTTTCACTTCATCACAAGATTCAGATCAAAACTGACTTTGTTATTTTAAAAACCCTCCACAGGCTTACTCTTGCCAATGTGCGATCTGTGGCCCTGGTGTTCAACAAGTACTGACTTTCTTTCCAGCTTTTCACACATTCTCACTTCCAATAGTGCAAAAAACTCTCTATCCCTCCACTCTCTAACACTTATTTTGTGATTCACCAATACATCAATTCCACCCATGCAAACAGAATTCAACAGAAACAAAGAAAAACTACAACAGTCTCTTTTCTCCACCTTGTTTTCCTCTTGATTTCTTCCTCCTTTTACAATTGTTTATTTGCCTTGGTACCTCCACTGACGTCCTGAATGCAAGACTACTCAGACAGGGGAACATAAAGTACTCCACATCCACTCTACCTTCCATTTTCTATGGTATGTAGTTATCTCTACTCCAGAGATAACTGGAGACTACATATGCTATCCTATTTAACCCTGGAGTGATGGTAGATACTATGTGAAGAATGCTTTACAAAATAATAGGTATCATCTGGCTATAATAAGAGAGAAAAAAAGCAACACAATACTAAGATCAGAAACTACTAAAGAAGGGAAAGTGTAGTAATGAAATACTTCCAGGAGACAGCATTGTAATATATATTTTTTTCCCATTGACAAAACATTCTCTGTGGGAGTAGTAAACTCTCGGTGATTCTGCTGGACTTCATATCCTCCCTGAGCACACATAGAGTGAGGAGTTTAATAAAGCTCTAGAAGAGCATGATGAGAACTAGATCCACATCTATACGTATCTAATGTGAAAACGACTTTCACGAATTTGGAGTCAGATATCTCAAGTGTTTCTCAAATCAAAGTACTTCATTGCAAGGGCTCTTGACAGCACTACAGGGTTTAAAAAATATTTGTGCTGGCAGGTTTTAACTCAAAGGACAACCTGTGCTACCATTACCTCCTGGATAATGGAAAATAATCCATACAGGTAGTAAGTTCACAGAACGGCTTGGGTTGGAGAGGACTTTAAAAATCATTGAGCTCCAACCACCCTGTTGTGGGTAGGGTTGCCACCCACCAGATCAGGCTGCCCGGGGCCCCATCTCCAACCTGGCTTTGAACACCTCCAGGGATGGGGTATTCACAACTTCTCTGGGTGGCCTGTACCAGTGCCTCCCTAAACCTTTGAGTAAATAATTCCTTCCTAACATCTAACCTAAATTGTAACTTCTTGGTTTGCTCACAGCTGAAAACCAATAGATGGTAATTCCACACCAGGTACATGTTTGTCACATATGGGATACTTATCACAGGTAGAGAGGAAGAATATCTCTCTGCAAAAGGAGCAGGGTACAGTAGGAGAAAAGAAGTCTTTTCCATTTCATGGAATTATTCTGGTAACAAGGAGAAAGAGGAGTGCCAACACACAGGATGCAGTAAAAGACACACTCGTTTCTGTTGCTCTGTGAGGTTTCATTCTCTTGTTCTGCTGTTCATGAATCCATCAGCCAAAAATCAGTTCTTTCAACAGCCCATTCTCGCCTCTGACTTCAACTTTTGGTGGTGTGCTCCTCTGAACTTTCACTGCAAAATCTTCTCCAGTTTGTGCCATAACTCAAGGGTTTGTCCTTCAGATCATACTCTTCAGTACTCTCAGCTACAAGGAGTCTGAGACAAACTCCTTAATTCTATCACCCATGCCCTTATGTGAATTTCACATGCTGTTCAGTGCAAATGTAATAACTCAGACATATCTAGTAAATACAACTATTCATAGAATCATAGAATATCCCAAGTTGGAAGGAACCCATAAGGATCATCAAGTCCAATCCCTCTCTCCATACATGACCACCCAAAATAAAAATCCTGTGTCTGAGAGCGTTGTCCAAATACTTCTTGAACTGTCAGCTTGGGGCCATGCTCACTGCCCTGGGGAGCCTGTTCCATGGCCACCACGCTCTTGATCAGGAACCTGTCCTTAATAGCCATCCTGACCCTCCCCTGAACAGCCCCATGCTGTTCCCTCAGGTCCTGTTGCTGCCACCAAAGAGCAGAGCTCAGCGCTGACCCTCCTCTCCCCTCATGAGGAGCTGCAGGCCGCCATGAGGCCTCCCATCAGCTCCTCTGCTCTGGGCTGAACCAGCCAAGGGATTTCTCCTCATATTCAAGTTGTTTTGTTTTATGAAAACACATATTCAGCAAGTACCAATTATCTATCACAAGTCTGAATATGACTCTGCATGTCCAATTCCTCAAGCAGAAATTAAAGGCAAGTCTGCAGCTCTATCCTCAATTTGACGTACGCAAATTTTCCCTTCTCCTTCCCTAAGTTGTAGCACTTCTTTCTGCAAATAGTCACTAAAGAGAAGGAACAAACTAGACATTAAAAAGCAGGATCCTTGCCAACAAACACGGAAGGCAAGCACTCAGCAAAAGCTGTAAAGCAGCACTCAGTCCCATAGCAAAAAAAACGACAGCTGGCATTTTGTCCTGTGGGGGAAGGGGAGCTAAGAGGGAAACTTGAATATCTGGTAAAAGAGGCACTGGATACAGGAATGCATTCAAATTTGATAAAGAAATTTCATATTTGGCACTTAATATTATCCATAGTCAAACTGTAACTTTAGTAAGCCTGAAGGCAGCATCTCAGTACTGTCCCAACCATGGATACAATGATTAATTGAGGTCTCTCCAAGGACACTGGTCCCATACCACATTACTGGGCTTTCATGGTAAGGTTTTGGTAGCAGAAGTGCTGCAGGAGTGGCCTCTGTGAACACAGCCCAGAAGTTGTTTCATGTCAGAAAAAATGTTGAGAGAAGCAGCCCTGCAGCCACCAAGATCAGTGCAGAGGGAAGGCAGGAGGTGCTCCAGGCACAGAGCAGAAGTTCCCTGCAGCCCAGGAGCAGACTGTCCCCCTGCAGCCCATGGTGGGCACCCATGGAGCTGATCTCCACGTGCAGCCACAGAGGAGCCCACAGTGCAGCAGTGGATGTAGATCATTTGGGGAAGGACAGCATCCTGTGGGAAGTATGCAGTGTGGAGAAAGGGCAGAGATTGGCCATGGAGGAGTGGCAATGACAAAGCATTATTACAGAATCACAGATTTGTAGGGGTTGTTAGGATCCTCTAGACATCATCTAGTCCAACCTTCCTGCAAAGCAGGCTCCCTACAGCAGGCTGCACAGTTAGGCATCCAGGTAAATGCCTGGACTTAATCCATGAACTTTTCTCATCAAATTCTCCCCTTTCTCCTTTTGAAGAAAGTGTTAAAGAGCAGTGTGATGAAACTGAGCTACCCGTTGGTGTTAAACCACCACATATTTCAGTTGTGATGTTGTCAGATATGATGTTGCCTTTTTGGAAGTCTAGGAAGAACAGAGATTGATCCTTACAAAGTCAAGCTTCATGAACAAGCACAACATGGGGATGGTGTAGCAATCCTCTTTCCATCCCCAGTTCTTCCCTTGCAGCTTTATTTTACTGCCACATTCTCCTAAGAACAGAGATCATCCCACTGATTAAATCCAGTTGCTGCTCAGTTATCATCATCATACACCCAAGTACCAGACAGGTGATAGCATCATAGTTTCTGTCCACTCTCTATTCCTTTAAGTCAGTGCGCACATACATATACGTGTTTGGAAAAAGACAGGTGAAGAAAAGATGGAACTTCTGAACCAAACCCCTGCTATTCAAAGCAAGATAAAAAATCCAAGTGAGAGGAGGCAGGTTTCTTCCCCCTTTTTTTTAGCTCATGAACAAAAAAGCACTCTGCTTCTGCAGTGGGATACTTGGCTTGCATAGTTGTTCCTGTGCTGAGTGGCAGCCTAAGGCATTGCATTCTGTGCTCGGAAGCAGACCCTTCTTCAGCCTGCAGAGATATTCACAGTCTCTGATTTTGCACCTTTAAATTGAATTGAGTGTCAGATCAATGAAAACAGCCTGCAAGTAAGTTGCAAACCTTCTTAGATACCAGAGGGTGAAATCAGGAGAAAAAGCTTCATTTATTCATTGCTTCTGTCCAGAAAAATCACAACAAATGATCAACTGCCAAACACCTATGCAAGCATTTGGCTAAGAAAAACAACTCAAAACTTAGGAAACAAAACCAAAAATAGGCAAAGATCACTCTATTATGTGTTGGTCCATCTTGTCAAATGCCCTTGAAACAAAGTCTTACTGCTCTTTTTTTTTTTTTAACCCGCTTTTTTTTTTTTTTTAATAGCTAACACCAATACAATTCAGATACTCTCAAAAAAAAGCAGCAAATCATTAACTGAGCTCAGAGTTAATAGCTTAAGAATATAAAGTATAGTAGTAATAGAAAGAAAAGATTTAAAGAGCATGAAACTATTACAACTAGTCTTGAGAGAGCTCAATGTGAAATCAACCAGAAAACGATCACTCGGTATCTATAAATACAAAGTACTAAAACCAAAACAAAGTCTTTAGCTTTGTGAAAAAAATAATAAATAAATAAAATAAATAAAAACAACTCCCCTAAACCATTTTGGGGGAAAGCACTTAATGCAGCTATAAAGTAGAGAACTTGTTTTCTTTATATAAGTGTAGCTTTGATTGAATCTGTAGAATTAAACACTAATGTTATTGTAAGTAAAACACAAGGAATTGGAATTTGTGTTTGGCGTATAATCAAGAAATAAGTGAGTCACAAAGTTGAAGGATGTGATATGCCTTTATATGGCTTAGTAAGAGTTACTTTTAATGCACTGTAAAATAAAAGTATTCCTTACGCAAAGAAGCAAAAATCTTTTCAAATATGCCCAGAGAACTCACGCCGCAATCGTCCATATGTATAAACTCTCCTTACAAACAGATTAACACGTATAACATATCTGAGGTTTGGCTGAGCATGGTGTATAGGTATAGCTGACTGAACAGCATGTTCTCAAATACTTTGCAACTAATTGCAGGAACGTCTGATTTCATTATTTTTTACAGCATTTTAGATGACCTATTATAATCAATCGCGCCTATAAAATAAACGGACAATCAGGACAAAGCCCAGTCTTTCCAGCTCCCACAATTCCAATCATAAACATTAGAACTTTTAATACTTCGGTGAAAGTCCCAGCTCCTGAAAGTTAGTGGTTACGTGAGATCCAAAACTTTCATTTAAAACTAACAGTGATACACAAAATGCTAAAATCGTGACCCAAGAGGCATCGTGAGACTGAAAGACCAGAAGAGACTATAAAAGCGGTGCTCAGGGATGTGATTTAGCAGGGAGTTGTTAGAGTTAGGTAGTATGGTTAGGCTGAGGTTGGACTTGATGATCTTGAAGGTCTTTTCCAACCTGAGCAATTCTATGACTCTATGATAAAATGCTCCTTATTAATATTAATATCTTGGTTTGTTTTACTGTATCACGTGACTCAAAGCCATTAACATACACATTTTGGAGAATTAACATCAAATCTTTTAAATATCTGGTGCTGGTGGTACCAGCAAGCCAGGCAAGAGATTGAATACCAGCCCAGTGAGCACATGGAGACCTCATTCTGCGACACTTTCACTTCTTCTGTCTCTATCAAAGCCAACAAGAAGCCAAAGTGATAGTAAATGGAGCCTACCAAATTACACAGGTGTCATTGCAATACATTGCATAGTGGCAGCAATAAAGTTTCAGCTCCCAAAGCCTTTGGGAAAACACTACTTTAAGCCTCAAATACATAGTTGCCCTAGACAGTTCTGCCAGTTGATCCACTTCACTGGCAAATTGAGACATTACAGTTAACATGAAGTGGATAATCTCAATCTCTTCATAACCCCCTGCCTAGCCTTTCTAGCTACATTTCTCAATCAGGAATCAGCAAAGCAGACAGAACTCATGCATAAGGAATCTGACAGATTTGCACCAAATCTCACTCTAAAGAAAGTGAAGTAATACATATTTACAGCTGCTTTTTTCTTTTTTTCTGCAAAGATGATCTAGTCTGCACCTGTTGCTACTAATTATAATTTAAAATGTAAAATGCAAAAGACAAGAATATATTAATGAAAAGCCTACTGTTAAAATAGTGTTCATTCACTTGCACTGTATGTGAACCTTTACGAATCTAAGTGGACTAGGGATGAAATCAAATTGGTGCCCTGCAAGTCTATACAGAAGATTATACACAATTAAATCCTTTTTCATGTAAGGATATGCAAATGATCATATTCTCACTGCAGGTAGCAGTGTAGAATACACTGAGGCAGAATATTCCTGCATCAACATACACCTAGAACAGGGAAAGTCTGTAAAAAGAAGTGTAGTGTGTTACTACTGACCTGAAATTTATCTGTACTACATTGTTCTATCTGGCTACATGAGCTAGAAGTTTAAAGTTGAACTCTCCCAATTAGAGAGACGCAGTAGGAAAGTAAATTACAGACAAGGATAAAATATTTCTGTTAACAACACAAAAATGTCATTAATTGGAAAGATGCCAAGCCTCAATCAGAAGTTAGATGCAGGGAAGTTATCCAAGACACTGTAAGAAGATCTCCTGAAAAAAAGAGGGGCTGCGGGAAAAGGGAGGAGCAAGAATAATAGAATGGTTTGGGTTGGAAGGGACCTTAAAGATTATCCTGTGCTGAGAGCATGGTTGCCACCCAGTATATCAGGCTGCCCAGGGCCCCATGCAACCTGGCCTTGAGCACCTTCAGGGATGGGGCATCCACAGCTCCTCTGAGCATCCTGTGCCTGTGCCTTACCAAACTGAATAAAGAATTGCCTCCTACTGTCTAACCTAAACTTCCCCTCTTTCAGTTTAAAGCCATTCGAGAAGACTGTTTCCTTGCATCAGCTGAGATGACTAACACATTTCAGGCATGTCTCCTTTCTGGATAAGTTAACATTGAAACAGTACTTAAATACACAGACTTTTCTATGGTTTCAGCATTTTTCTACTGATCCTTCATAGGAACTTAGACAAAGAGATGACAGTACCATTTGGAAAGTGCTATTGAGGGTATTTCAATCCAGAAAAAAAAAAAGCCCAACAACTGTCAAAGTTGTAATAACTGACAAAGTAACATAGGCCCACAAAATCACAAGCACTACAGAAGGCACAGGAATCACTGATGTTCTTTCTCATTCACTTTCTCTTGTTCTGTCTCCCTGGAAAAATACAGGTGAAGAAAGAAAAAAAGAAGGTAATAAAATCTGTTTCAACAAGCTAAAACATGGTTCACCACACTACAAAGAGCAAACAAATGCAAATCCTTGCCAAAGGATTCTACAGATGCTAAAAGCTGGAGGGAAAACTAGATATATTTTTGGAAGATAAATCCCATGAGGGTCACTAAGACCACAGTAACCACCAACTTCCAGCTAAAGGAAAGGCCAGGAGGAAATATGGGAGTGTTACAGTGAAGTATCACGCACACTTCTCTTCTTACTCCTCGTTGAACACACCACTTGCAGCCTCAACTGGAGAAAGGCCACAGAGATAAAAGGACATTTGCTTGAAGCCTGTATGACCAGTGACATATCCTCATAAATCAGGCACAAGTTGTAGGTTCCCACAGAAAACTTCTATCAGCTTCCAAGTTCAGTTCAGCCTGTCGTTGTAACTCACTTGTAGATGGCCGTGAGACCAGAGAGGAAGGGTAGAAGACAGACTCATTAGCCTGTAGAATATTGAGAATGTGAAGCTCCACCCAAACTGTGCAAGTAGAGAAATCTGCATGCATATGTGCATACTAGGAGACTGCAGAGTAAGGAGCAAGGCACTCTTCTCTCCATAGCAAGAGACTAGAAAGGTTATTACAACCCAAAGATCCAAACCTCTCCAAACAGCCAGACAGTGGGAGCTGTGTAGCTACTTCATACAGCAGATTTTGGGTATTAGGGTTACACACATTTGAAGAGAATGCACTCAACTGTTGGATGGCTTATGTGTAAGAATGAGTATTGCCAGTTCAACACTTATCCTTCTTGCTAAAATTAGAAAAATACAGTTACATGACTTCCATGCAAAATTATCCTAATATATCTATCAGGATATGTTGAAGAAAAGATATCACATGATGACTTAGAGCTTGACTCCAAATGGCCTGAGACAAAATGCTTGTCTGGTCACCTATGGCAAGAGAGACCTTTCCTCATGACAACATTTCAGCTAAAAGCTGAATCTAAGACTTTGTTGATGGAAGAGAAAATCTAAGCAAACTGTGTTTATAATTTTCCATATATGATATACTACAGCACTGGCTTCATAAATCTATTGCAAATATCACTGTCTGCCTTCACTTATAATTGTTCAGGCCTCTGGACTGCAGATCTCAATTCCTGGCGGGCTGCCTCATAGCTTTCTATCAGTGTCTTCTGTATGGTTTTGAAAATACCATTCAACTCTTTTGAAATGGTTGCCAGTTCTCTAACTGAAGTTATATCAAGCAGGAGTCTGGAAAGAGTCTATATTTAGAGCTTGATTACAGTTTAACCCTAGTAAATTTAAAGCAATTTAGTTAGAAAGATATTTACAAACAAGTGCTCATTTCAGTTTTGAGTGGAGATTTAGTTTACCCTGGAGCAAATATGAACTAAAACAAAAGTGGCCATTCTCAGACACAAATGTAAAGCTGATTAGAGTTCAAAAAGTGGCTCTTGTAATGGAGGCATGGCTTTCCTTCAGGCCCTTAGACTACCAAATCATTCCTTATTCATTGTCTTTGATTTCATAAATGCAGTCAAGTAACTACTTCAATTTACAGAAGCACCCAGTGTCTGCAGATGTGTGTTTGTCTGTCCTTCTGGAAAAGTGCAGAAAGTGCAGTCCCTTTGGGCAAAGACAAACACAGCATGAAAGATGCCAAGAGGAGTTCAACAATGAATTTCTGTGTTGGTCAAACTCTGCCCACTTTCCAAGTTAAGCAGAAATCTTGTTGCAATTCATTGTTTAGAACTGACCTCAACCTCCTGCACATCAGGTTTTGCTGTGTCTGAGGGAGCATTGTTTGTTCTCTGAGTATGATCTACTGCACATACGGCTTTAAAATTGGCCTACCACATTTTAAATTCCATGATGTACAAAACATTCGTGTCTTTTCAGGAACACCTGGACTTTATACAGGAATACCTGCTAGAACACTAACCCAAAGTCTGTGTGGCCAGAGCAACCCCTGCCCTGGAGGGGGAATGGCTTATGCCAGCGCAGTTAATTCCACTTAGGGCTGGTACATCATCTTAGCCACGAGTGCTGAAGCACAGGACAGACAAGTGTTTCAACACTCCTGGCTAGGGATCTTGCCCTCAACACACATACTGATGCTTGAACATGGTCTCCTGGCTGTCTATACTCCTGTCCATCTGTTGGGATGGCACCAAGCCAGCTAACAAGGTAGCATGCCAGCTTCACTAGCACAAATGTGCCAAATTAAGATAGGTTGTTTTGAATGCACTGCTTTCAAAAGATTGCAAGTGCTGGGTAGAAATTGTCTCCATTGAAAGAAAAAGATCAAGAAACTTCTGCACAGTCCCAGCTCTCCTATAGTGATTTTAGGTTTAATCTCCCGTTTGTTTTCAACATTCAAGTACCTTCCCAAACATGGAAAACTGAACAAAGATAGTGAATGTCAGAGAATGCCAGGCAAAGCAGGTGGAATTTTAACACTCACTGGTAAGACCATTACATGCCTGCAGGAGGTCCTCTTACTCCCTCAATACATCCCCCTTGTATCTTTAGGAGAACACTTTCCCATTTAAATCTGCACATTTCTACACAGGGTTTTTCTTTTCACTGTCTTCCTTCTAATTGGCTCTATTCCTATATACTTCAAGAACAGTTCTTCCCATAAAACAAAACTATGGCTTTTCAAAATAGCTATTAGCCTCTTAAATAGAATCACAATTCTTGTTGATGGAGCAAGCAGACAGGAAATCCTTCAAATCCAGTAGTACCCAGTTAACTTGAATTCTACCCTGAGCTTGAAAACTACAGAACCAACTCAGGAATCTGTGACATTTTCACATTAATAAAAGCAGAAACATCCCTATAAGCACTAATCTAGAAGTCATCTACCCTGATTCAGTCTTTGAGATCTTTGAGACCAGTAAGTCTGAAGAGTTACAATACATGGGGATTCAGAAGCTGGCTAGCTGACCAGCTGCAGGTGTAGCCCTCCAGAAATACTAGAATTTCTCTCTCAAAAAAAAATTCTTAGTTTAAGCTATGAAGTTGCCACATCATAAGATAGGCCGGACAAAACTACAGTTTGGGGGAAAAAAAAACTTTACATAATAAATACTGTTGAGAGGAAACAGGAAAATGGAAAAGGCAGGAAAGGTCTAAACAAAGCAAACAGAAGTGACATGGATTGTCCCCTCAGCTTAAAATTAAAGCTCCCATAAAGTAGGTGTTGAGAAATGCAGCAGCTACAGATAAACATAGGGAAGGTGTTTTTCTTTTAAGAAGAAAGACAAGACTTCTAGCACACCTCCAAAAGCCTTTCCTTGGGCGTCGTTTCTTTGTGCAGTCTATGCTTAGTTCATTAAGGAGTGTGTCATTAGCACGGCCTGCCTTTCATATCCCAGCACATGTTCTAGCAGCTGGGCAAACAGCACAGGGACAGATAGGGACAAAGAAAAGTTTGTGACACTCAGAATAGTCAAAGGTTCTGTCTGCCTATACTTGTACCAAGTTCCCAGAGTCGCTATTTCAGCAGGATATAACCCATCAGGTCCTACTACTAAGTTGTTCTAGTAGTGGGACCTTTTCATCTCAGGTTCAGCTCAGTTGCTTGACTGCTCAGTTGTTTAGATCCTACTGTTTTTGATTTTGCCCCATTGCTGGACTTGGCTCAGGCAGAGACAACGTTACATACTTCAACACTCCAGAGTCAAAGGACAAGCAATTACTCCTTTCCTTTCTCCCACAGAAATCCTGTCTTATGAAGAGAAATAAAGGAATCAAATCACTTGATCTGGCTTTTAGTAGTTTGTAACAAGTGCCCTAAAGAGGGAGTAAGCCCAGTCATCACATGCAGAAGCACCATTTCTGACATTAGCAGAGTACGTGCTGGTGGAGGAGAATATGAGGTGTGAAGACAAGCAGAGCTGGTAAAGGTTTGTCACAGCAAACACAGCCAGCATGAAGGTAACCATCTGCTGGGTGGTGATTCTGACATGTACAATATTCAGCACATATGAATGAGGAACAGCAAACCTCACCCATACACCAGTCACAATCAATCTGACCCCCTTGAAACTTTCATTTGAATTACTGTTACCTTTTAATAACCTTTCACTGCTTTCTGAAAAGATAACAGGTGTCATTAAAACAGCTGTCACCATGCCAGTCTTCTTTGAAACACTTATTTACTTGGAATTTTCAGGAGAAAAATAAATGAAATCAGTTATTCTGCATCAGAGAGTTTCCAGGGACAGTTAGTTGATTGGCATCTCACACTAGTGGGCAAGTCACTGCAAGACACTTGTAGAAGAGAGCATTTTCCCTGAAGTCTTGATGCTTTAACATCTGACAGGAATTCGTATATACGTATAGATTGATTTTTTTTGATGAACGATACTCTGAAATATCAGAGAGAAAAATGTCAGACATACATTGCATAGCAATCGAGGGCTAATGAAGATCCAGGTATTAAATCAATTAAGAAGTATCAAAAGCTACCTAATCATCAAGGAACAAAATTGGCACCACAATATGTAGTGAGTATGGGAAAGCCTAATTTACTAAACATACCCTGCAGTCACATAATTGCATGTAATTTTACCAGCATAATTAACTAATTTAATTACCACTTCTCAAGTGCATCAATTATTGACATTACAGAGTTTTCAGACAGCAGAATTACTGTGTGGTACATTCAGAGAATGCAAAATGCTTTGTACGCCTATTTTCCAGTCATAGTCAACAACTGAGAGGAAACACAAGCAGTGAAAAGGAAAAAAAAAATACAGGCACATCACACAGAGCACAGCTTAGTGGTTAGGTTTAAAAGATGAACCAGGCAAAACTATGTTTATGTAGGACTACAAGGTCATCAGCAAGAAACCTGGAGAGGCCAAGGAGACTAAAACTAAGCATGGCATTAAAACAAATAACTGCAATTTCCAAATAACTAAGACTATTTTAAATGAAATCTATCCAGGAGGTGACAAGTTCTTTGAGATCTACCAGCCACTCTGACCTCATACCCAAGGGCTTGATAAAGAGTGTGATTCAGAGATACCTGCATCAAACTCCACTGCCCTCACTAAAAAGTCATAAAGGTGTCAGGATTGTTGGCACCAAGCAGAAGCTGAGCCCAAGGAGACTTGCATTATTGTGTGATAAGAAACAGGGATGTGTTTGAGCAAACTCTCAGGATGCACTGGATCCCTCCAAGAAAGGAAAAAAAAAAAAAAGAAAAAAAAAAGTACAAAGGTGAAGTACGAATGCATTCTTATTAATTAAAATGTAGCTCTGCCATGTGGGATCATTACTCAGACTTGAAGAACTACTGATCCCTCGCTTAATGTTTAGACGCTGTATGTAAATCTTTGCATAAAACCATTTTGTTTCAGCAATGAGCTTTTCAAAGTCAAGAGAGATGTCAGCATCTGCTCCCCATGGAGTCTTAAGAGTCAGTGTCAGTAAAAAATGGGCAGCGTCAGTAAAAATTATGCCCTGTGTCAGTAAATTTGTTAACAGGGTGGTTGGAAACCCTGGGAGCTGTGGTGTCATTTTCTTTTCCCATTGCCCTCTTGTACTTGACCTTTGCACAGCTGTTTCACAGTATCTGGAGATGGCTGAACTGCGAAATAGTGATTACAGGAAAGGGGGCATTTTTAATGAGACAATACAACCCAGAACAAGAAGAGGGCATTCTTTCATATGCCAACTGAGATCTTTAAAGTCTTTTTTTGTCTTCCAGATCAAATTAAGAACAACCAACCTCCACTCACTCCCTTTTAAATGTAATGCCTGTATTCAGTTATGCTTTTTATGGTCACAAAAGCTCACTGGATTCCTTATGGCAATTTGTTAAAATAAAACAGAAGTCCAAATAAATCATGAATACCAACATAGAACTTAAAGTCATATAGGCAAAAAAAAAAAAAAAAGTATAAAGTGTATAAAGTGCATCCAATCAGTTGCATCCCTGTCAAGTCTCTGGGTATCACTTGGTACAGGCTCCTTCCTCAGAGACAAATTATACACTACAGAAGAAATTCTAACTTTCCTGAACCTCTCCTGCAGAGCCAAGCTATCCAAGCTATTGCTACTCCACATTTTTAAGTAGTAGAGTACATCCTTCAATGAGTAGCAGTGTAGGCATGGGACTGTGAATCTGTTGGTGACTGGCTCTATGAGGGCCATTTTCTGAACTTGCTCTAGTTCAGGTAACACTAAGCATGTGCTTAGATTAAAGCAAGAGTTTAAGTTGAAAAAATGCTCTCAAGTATGCAGATAAGTGCATCTTTGACTAAAGGTTTATCAGTTGTTCAGACACCTGTCCAGCAGTGTGACTTTAATGAAACTTCCTCCAAAAGCACAAGAGGCTCCCTGACACTTCTTCAAAGGCTCTCTGCAATGGCAGGACATAACCTAGTCCCATCTGGAGTCCTATCTTGAAATCACGAATCTGAAAACCAAGGCAGTAATAAGAACACACATTGCTATTATGCGGAAAATCTCATTTGCCAGGGGCTGACATTCAAAGAAGAGATAGAGAAGTTCTGGAAAAGTACCTTTATTCAAATAAGGGGAGGACCCACGGACATAAATTCCTGCAAAATCCCTCCAAAATTCTAGAGGGCACAACCTCTTTTATTCCCTAGCTCCCAGCTGCATGAGCTGACTCTCCTCCATCCCCTGTTGGCTGAGGTACTCAGAGCTGTTACATCCTTCCCAGTCCACCTCCCAGTCATACATCCTATGCCTGACCATCTCTCTGGCAGCCTTGGTGGAACTTCTTTTTCTAAATTCTAAGTGGCTCTCTCAAACAACCTAGCAAAACTGTTTATAAGGCCGCCTCATGAGTGGCACCTCAGTTTTGTAACGACACAGTCCCCTGTCCTGCCTCTATCACGGGCAGCGGGAGGAGGAGAGGGGCCACAACATTTTCTTGCTAACGGACAAAATGGCTTTTTGTGAGCAAACCTGATGAATTATGCTCTTCATGCTGTTTGCTCTGCAGGCTGCTCTCTGTACACCTGCCACGTGGCTGCTATCAGCAAAAGCAATTCCAGTAATGACATTGATGTGTGAGGGGCCTGCACTTGTAAGACATTGAGCCTAAAACATTATTCATTGCAGTTGTAAGTGGGTGGTGGAACTTAACCAGTCAGCTGATTAAGAGCATATAAATGAACATAAATAGACAGCAAAAAGGCTGGATGAGTCAGTAACAGCAGGAAAGAAAAAACATAAAATACAAAAAGCCTCCTCAGACGCTGTTAGCACTAGCAGGGCTTGCCACACCACTCAGGCTTTCACATATTTTCTTGAGTGACCATAAAACCTTCAGAGAGTTGTGCTATTTCAGATATGAAACGGGAGCTAACAACCTGTGGCGTGTGTGTACCACTGCTGTATGCAAAGCATTTCAAGTTGCTATGTTGTGCACGACTGCATAAAGTACAAAAAGTCATCATCCCACACACAGACACAACCAGGAGTGACAGCACCTGGCACCACCAAGGGTGGTGGGGCCTGACATGCTCTATGTGCAGTCACTGATCTAAGACTCTCAGGATGGGGAAGCTTGGGGTTGATCATAAACGAGGCTGTAACACACTTCTCTCACAGCTTACAGACAGAGCTGCTTAGTCTCCGAATTCACAGCAAACTATGGAGTGAAAGTTGAATCAGACCCAGGTCATTGGATATTCACGTTCATTTGTACTGGAGCATCCTTCCACCAGGGCCTGCTGAGCTACAGACCAGCCAGATGACTTAGAAAGAATAAGATACTTCCTACATCTCTGCTGAATTTTCCTTTCCAAGACCTTCCTGCAAAACTCTTTCTCAGCCTTTCTTCTTAGACTAATTAATTGAGGTGAACCTTGACCACGGCTTTGGCAGAGCTTGGGAGTTCAGTGGCTTCTCTTTAGGGCCTTACTGCTAATGAGAAGGGAGATAATGCTTTGCACTTTGCTAACCCAGTCTTTCTGCTCTGTCATGTTCCAAGCTTTCTAGATGCTTCAGCATCTCTTCAGTGTGGAATGCAGCACTGCAGGTGTGGATGGGAGCAAAGCAAGAAAGGCAGCACAGTACTGTGAAAGGCACATAACCTTACAGCTAACCATCTGTCTCTCCTTGCTGGCATTCTGAAGTATCAGTCTTCACTCGTTGAGGGAAGAATACAGGCTGAATCTCCTCTCTTACTACACAACGGTGAATCAGACTACAAAAAACTACTACTGAAGGGTGGTACATCTGGTTAATCACTCAGTACACAGCTGATTGTTTTACACAGGAATTCTGTTCGTGGGCTCTCATGTGAGTGCTCTCCATTCACTGCACTGATGTAGTCAAGAAAGAGGCACTCCACATACCACTCGTACTGCTAAGGCACAGCGAGCAGCAAGGAAGGTCAGCACTGGGCCTGCCAGTGCCCTTCAACTAACTCAAGGCATTGCAGAGCTCCCAGTAAGATTAGCATTAAATATTAGCTAATTTTGTCAGTTCTGCATTGGGGTGGGTGAGAAGAAAAACAATCATTAATCATAATAACATAGAGGGGGGGAAGGTGTCACGATCTCCCTGAGGCCCTTAAACCTATACTACACATTTTGGCAGATGAGAATAGATAAAGAAAAACTAGCGTTGCTTAGGTGTGACTCCATTGTAAGTTACCTTCACACAGCACAAGAATCAAACCAGTTACCTTTCTACTTGGTGCTCTTCAATGGCCAATTTCAAAAAGATGAAAGCAAGTGGGAGCTAAATTCAGAACTATATGTATATATATACACACACACATATATGATGGAAAGATTACAATGATTGCCTGTTAGATACCCAAAAAGCCACAGGGTAATGATTTAGAAAAAGAATCGCACTGGCTACAAAAATGCAGTCAGGCTGAAAATTGAAGTGAAAGCAGCTGTAATTTTTCAAATGTATATAACAAATGGAAGAATGAGAAAGGTGAAAGCGATAAGTATAAAACAGAAATAAGACACTGCAGAAAATGGAGAAGAGAAGCTAAAATACATAACATACCAATAGCCAACAAGTCTAAAGAACCAGGACAAATATTTTAAAGGTCACTGGGAACAGAAGGATCTTCCACAGTGACAGTAATCTATTACTGGATGAAAGTAGTAGTCTTCTTAGCAAGAACAGCAAAAAGACAGAAACATAAGAAAATGTCGCATGATCTAATGCTACTAAACAAACTGAAAACAAAATCTCAAAATATGTTCTGCCCTCCAAAGAAAGATCACGATCCTTCTACCATCTAGTTTAAATAGAGGAATGAAGAAAGATTTGACTACAGGTTGTAGTAATGTAAATGAGGAGCTAGAATTTAGTAGCAAACTCTTCCTTTCAGAACAGGCAAAGATAGGTGCAAGCCCTTAATGCTGCAAGTAAATAAACCCAAATGAAACAGAGGTTCTAATAAAAAACAAAACAAAACAAACAAACAAACAAACAACAGGTACATATTTTGAGTTTTGCAAGGATCTAACCAGCCAGCTAGTTCACTGTCTTACAAAGATTCAACATACACATTCTGTGCTCTCAGAATGCTGATGGACTAGCATGACCTGAGAAAAGATTACGTTACATATGCACATGCTGATTTATACCAGCAGGAAATTTGGTCCTCTGGGTTTTGGGAAGCGCTGTGTTTTATTCCTATTTTTGTTCCCTTGCAAAGATGAAAGACGAGAAGAATTCAGAACTGGTTCCAAAGGTGCAGGTGCTCTGTACCGTTCTGCTGGGGAGTGGGCAATATTGGCAGGACCTCCTTACCACTGCTACATCAGTAGCACACCTTGGCTCATCAACCAGCGAGACCAGCTGCAGGAGAGACAGTTAGGAAGCTTCCTTTTACGCTAATCCAGACATTTCCTTTCCACTACCAATTAACTACCCACAACACAGAAAAGCTTATCAGCAACATCAAAGAATGCATTCCTCACTAGCACACACGGTAGGGCAGATAATGTCTCTGGCTGCATTAGATTTTCTAATTAAGCGTGTGGGAGTAGGGGAAAGAACAGGGAGAGGGGAGTGGAAATCAAGCAGAGCGCGCTGTGTGTGTTGTTGTTAGCACTCACTACTGCAAACTGAAATACAGGTGCCATTAACAATCTGCTGCCTGCTGAGCTGCTCCACTCTGGGGCCTCACTTCCCAATTGGTCTTTTTTGTCTCTGTCTCATAGAAAGCAATGTATGGAAGACTGCTTCAGTATGGCAAGGTGAAGAAATGGCACATGGATTACAGATTTGCCTTTGATACCTAGCAGTAAAAGATGATAACGAGTCCAGATAATGAAAATCATTGATTTAATAAAAAGAGCACGTTGCTTTGAAAAACAAAAGCCACGTAGAAGCAGCAAATAACTAACAGGTAACAGGTTAAATTACTATTAAAACAGATGAATAAATAATTCACTATAAGAATTTTTTTTTTCTTCCTCAGCAGATTAAAATTCACTTGAAAATATCCAACTGAAATGGGGGAAAATCTCTATCTCAACACCCTGCAAACACAAACAGTTCAACGCTTTCTTTTCAAGCTCCGTTGGTTAATTGAAAGTACTTATACATTTTTTTCTGTTTCCCAAATGAAACAACACACATGCACTTCCAGCACAAATAATTGTGCACGTAGTTTAAAAAATTGGTGCCTTTCCATATTTGTGCCAGCATACTTGACAGCGGGAACATTCGCAGGAAGCAAACACAAAGACGACGTCGCTACAGATGAAGCAAATTAATTTTCAGATTGAACATTCCCGAAAATACTGTCCAACTACAGACAGATCATTATGCTGAGGTATAAACTGTGAAAAATTGACAACAGAAAATAAGCAGCGCTTACTTCACAAGCCTCAAATTGGGTAAATCACCTTAGCTCTTACGGCTACAGTAGCTACATTAATTGCTCAAGGTTTGGATCCTAAGTAAACTTTTCTGCATGGAAGACAAATCTTTGTTTCATTATTAAACCCTAATGCAAACTGATGGGGCCTTTACAAAACAATCTTCTCTTGAAATGTCAGTATCAGCTCAATTGAGTTCAGTTTGAAACTGGCAACACGCATTGTTCTGTTTTAGATATAGGAACCTGTCACATGCTGCTTTTTGCTGTGTTTAAAAAAGAAGTTAATATTTGGCTAATATGTTTATATTTGCATAACATTACTGTCTATGCACTGGAAAAGAAGAAAGAAACAGCTGTGGCAAGTCTAAGCCTTATTCATTAATCTTTCATCATCCTGGGACTTCCAGCGTTGTATTCTCTATTACAGCATCAGCTTTTTATTCAGCAGCGGTACTGGAGAGAAAATTCCCTACAAAACTGCCATTTAGACTTGCCAGATCCACTTGCACTGAACCCTGGGCAACTGAGGCTCCACAAAAATCATCACCCAGCAGAGATGAGCACGAGGCAGGCGGCATTTCAGCCGTACTGGGGCTTGTGGAATCTGCCTACTAGTGGCTGCATGTTTTGCAGGGAACAGGAGGCACCCCAGGTGCAGTATATCCTCCTGGTAGGCAGAAGAAATTTCAGCTTCTCTACATCAATCTGAGGTCTGCTCTAACACTTGGCAAATACCCTGGCCCTTGGAATGCCCAGATCACACCCAGAAACTTACAGATTCCGCAGCTGAGGACTAAATCCTCCTCCAGTTGCAATGGTCTCACCGTTGCCTGATTTTCTTCTCAGCCTCTTTTTGGATGCATGCCCACATTCACAGATGTGCACAGGAGGTAGATGGCACTAGAGCTGCCCTTAAGCACCTCAGCTGTTATTTCGCGCTGCCTCTCAGGTGTTATTAGCAGAAAACAGGCATTGTAGAAACCACAGCAGGATTTTCTTTACACCGTTTTTGTTTTTAATCTTTTCCAATTCGCAGGAAACACAGTCAATAGGTATTTGGGAATCAGAGCTATGCGACTCTCTCCTCCTCATTAGACTCTGTCTATAGGCACATAGTAATCCATCCGCACACGGCTTCTCTGTAGCGTGTCAGTGTTCGCTCCAGAAGTAAAGCCATCACTTGGGCCAGTAATCATAGTTCTGCCCAGCTGAAAAAGTGCCGCTGCACACAGCTTGGCTCTTGCCTCAGCCATCTATTTTGGGCATCCAGGCCATGGGCACTTGACAGGGGAACCACAGCCATGTCCATGCTGCAAACAAACTTCAGCCATTGCCTCAGGGACCATCCATCTTTAAGCAGATCTGGATGGGTCTATGCCTGACCTGTCACTGCTGTAACAACTTATGTATGAGGTAAACACAAAGAAAGCATTTAAATCCTCACACCGTGCTTTAATGCCGCAGAACTGACCGAATAGTGCCAATGATGCTGTTCCTTACTGGCTATCCATCACTATGCAAGCGCATACTGGTACAAATGTAGGCTGGGTATTTTTAAGATTAACATAAACTACTCAGGGCAAGGATTATGCAGTATTTCCTTCTGGAAAATGCCAGTCGAATTTTTGATACTTTCATAACATGCATCATAAATTATTTATGCAAGTATACATGCAAACCACATACACATGTGCTGCAGAGCTCCTAGTTCACCTACGATGCATATCAGTGGAATTTAGCATAAGACTAAACTCCTCAAATGAATAAATGGTCCCCCTTGGGGTTAGCATCCATACTTCTTCATACTGCCTTTCCTTACAGAGATCAGCCTGAAGAGAAACAAAAAGGCACTCTTTACCTATGGCAGTAAATTCAGGCTAGTTTTCACACTAAGAAATGGAAAGAAAAAGGCTGCAATATCTTATCATTCTTCGTGTTAAGTGTGTTACTTATGCTTACCTCATTTGTGTTTAATAGGTTGCTTTCATGCTGCCTCCTTGGAGCTACAGATTCTTGTGTTAAACAAGGAAGCTTCCGACAGCTTTTTCTTTCCTAGGGCGAGATTGCTCAACTAACAATAACTAAGATGCCTTTTGACAAGTGCTGCTAAGAGCCAGTAAAGCGTAGTCAATCTGCATCAGTCTGTCTTGGCACCTTTCTTTCAGTTTCATATCTGAACCCTGGATGCCAAAGTCTCCTGCAATGATTATAGAAAAATATAAAAAGGGAAATGAATGCAAAAGCAGAAATCATATTAATCAGTTGAAGGAAAGTACTTTTCCAACTACAATTGTGGCTGAAATCCATAAATTAGATGACTGGAGTAATAAGACATGTGAAATGGCTTTTAAGTCCACTACCAGCTCCATGCAATAAATTTCAAATGACATCCAGGCTTTTAGTGGAGGAGATGATTTATTGCAGTCTGCAGGAAGAGAGCTTTCATGGATTATCTCTAAAGTGGCAAAACTCTATTCTGAATTTTTTAAAATTAGTGCAGCTCAGTGAATGTTACTGACAAGCAAGTCCAGGAGCACTTAGTACTTTTTGTAAGAAAAAAATATAGACCATACTTTAGAATATCCACAAATTTTGCTAAGGGAACTACATCTTGTCTTTTCATAAACTTGAAAAAAAATAATGATAAGAGAGTAAATGCTTGCTGCTTATGGGTTTTTTTTTACCTAGGCTTCTTGCAGCCAGAAGTATTTCCCTAGTGAACTTCTTTAAGGCAGCATTACTCAGCTTTTGACACTAAAATGTACAACAGTTTGGCAGATAATGCAAGTTTCTCCCCAAACCTATAAGTCTAAATGTACTTTTTCTGCTGTGTTTGTCATTAGAAAAGTGTGCGAAGCACTGACCACAGAAATGCTCTCCATAGACAGCCTGGAGCCTACAGGTATTTCTTCTGAAATAGACCGATTTCCTATTCTCTGGTAGGAGGAATCAGAGAAAATATGTCTCCACTGGTACCAGAGTGCCACAATGTCACAGTCCCTGCATTGTGCCCAACTATCGAAGCATTGCAGTGTCCAGGTTGTGAGTTTGCCCCTGACCCTGGGATGAAGATAGCAGGTAAGAAACCTGGGATGTGGCAGCCTTATGTACCCCCATGTTCAACACAGCAAAAGCAATTTTGTCCAAGGAGAAGATGTTCCACAGGACAGGAGGAAACCTCTTTAAGAAGTATAAGCGTACTTTGTCTTAAACCTGGTATAAACAACATCACATCAGGATCCTAATTCTGATCACTTTACTGTCTAGAGTCAGTATTTATCTTGATCATTCTCAGTACCTGGGACACTCTGAACTTGCATACCAACAGCAGTTAAAACTGTGGTAAGTTCATGTTAAGGAATGAAAATATTATTTATGTAAAATGCATATATCACCTTACACTTTTCTGACACCTTTCATCCAGAATATTTTTAAAGTATTTTATAGACTACATAGATATCTAATTTCACTGGCATTCTGAGCAGAAAGTAAGTGAAGATCTATGTTTTAGGCAATTAATTTATATAGGAAGTATACAGTGGTGTGATTTAGTCTCTAAGGAGGGAATGCAAGAAAATACCAACAGCTCTGCTTTTACACAACTGTTAATAACACTGCTTTTATTAGAGCCTTTCCTACTAAAGTCTAACCAGGAGCCTTTTAAAAGTATGAATTCAGCACTGATCTGGATTAGGAGCAGTATTTCACAATACTGATTCCACAGTACTCCAAGATTTCCCCTGCAAGTCACCTATCCAAAACCTGCTACTAATATTTAGTTTACAGGAAGTTCTGGAAGCAATAAGGGATAAATGCAAATACCTTCCAAAAGGAAACCCATCCTAACTTTAGACATACTCTACACATAAACAATGCTGGAAAAATAAATTATTAATATAAATTATTACCACCCGACACTTTCTGTTTATTTTTTTTTATTATTATTATTATTTTATATTTTTAAAGAGCACCTTCAAATAAGGCAGTCACCTTCGTTTTACAGATAGATAAATTGAGGCACAACCTATCCACCAAAAGGTGTTAACAGGTCAATGACAAAGCCCCAGACAGAACCCAAAGCACCTCCTGATGCGCTTTAAACACTTAGACACAATGTAGATGAGCACTGTTTAAGAAGTCGGTGACAGGGAAAGCTTCTGAATTCAACATAAAAATTTTACATCTTATCCCTTATTATGTTCAAATGAATTTTCTTCCTCATCCTTGGCTTAGGGTACTCAGATACATCCTAAATGCACATCCCACTCTGTACTCCACGTAGCACAAGCCACAGAAATACATTCAAATATTTAAGTAATAGCAACTTCTCTTGGGTCATGAAACACGGACAAAATTTGGAAGAAATCTCTTTTCCTGTCATCCCTTAATAACCACTTAATTTCCCAAATGCTTACTGCCAGAGTTATGAGACACAGTCTATTCAAGATCAGCTACTTTGTCGTAGGCGCACAATATGAGATATTTGCTCTAAGCAAATCTTGTTCCTTGGATGATGTACTCAGTTGAAAATAAAATAAAAAACATCCTTTATAGGTCTTCGTGCTTTAGACATTATGTTAAACTGAGAGAATTCCATAAGAAGACCAAATAAGCTATTATCCACGAACATATAAGCACACTGCCATCGTTCACATATAAGGTTTCCAGGTAATTACAGGCTGGGTATGTAGCATTTTTCAAATTTTGGTCATGTGTATACCTTACGTTTAGGAAATGCTGTGACTGTATTGCAGAGAGTGCATAGCACACATTAACAGAACACTTAGTGCTATTTAAGTTCAAAGAAGCTTGTGCATTTTTATGAAAGCTAAATGGTAAAAAATAACTTCCCTCTTGACATCATAAAATATAAGTAAGTTTTTATTTAAAAAATGGCATAGGAAAGAAATAGTTAAACTGATTGTTTAGAAATTCACATTGATATGAACGCATACGTCTTCCCTTCTGACTTTATGCATAGGGTTTCATTTGCACTGAATATTTCTGTAGAGCTCTACGCCAGTTTAATCTTCCAAACTAAAATCCCTTCCTGCAGCCTGACTTTTTATGTAGGACTGTGTCTGGAGAAACATTACCATAAGCAGACAATAGAAGGTTCTTTCCTGACAGGTCTAACTCCCATTCTCCTTAATGGACAATATACTTGCACCGACAGGAAAATTTACCTCAAAGTCTGTGATAAATCAGTCAGATTTGATCTGCTCTATGTGAAATGCAGTGCCGACACTGATTAAATGAGCACTACAGGGCTCTTTCAATAGTGCATCAATGCCTTTCAGCACATAAGCATGGACAGACAGCTCACAACTATAAATGAAGGAGAATCATGACTTATGTTTTCAGTCATTGGAAGAATTCATTGTAAAATACAAATAGATGATACGTCTTCATCTCATATTTCTGTTCCATATTCCTATTAGTATAGTTTTTTTGATTATTTATATCATGTATGACAATTGGGGATGCAAAGCGTTTTATGTTTGCTGGCATGTCATTTTGGAACACTTTGTAGATTAATCTGGATTGTAGTGCAGCATCACAACATGTTTTTAAAACAACAACCAAAAAAAAAAAACCAACCCTATAGTTCTAATTCTCAGTCCTGTTATCTCTCACATTCTCTCTCTTATCTTCCTCAACACTTCCTCTCTCACTACGAGAAAAAATCCTCAAAAGGCCAACCAAGTACAATTCTTAAAACACAAATCACAGAAATCAAGAAGCATCCCAGTTAAGCCTCCATTAATGATCCAGAAAAACTCTAATCCCAATTCATGTATCTGACCACCCATGTAAGTAACCCAATGGCATTCCACCTGCAAGCTCTATTGCAGGCTCAAGACAGACAAGCAATTTTTCTAGCTCTCACCAAGGCTCCCTTATGACCTGCCAGCTTCATCACTTTATTGTTATAAAGCAATATATCTAGTCTAAGAAACCTGTGAATTACCATCACAAGACTTGATTTCTAGAATGAAGAGTTTGAGGCTCTGATATTCAGGGGACTCTTCTCCCCTTTCTGATGCTGAAACTCAAGATCAGAAGAAAAAGGGAACAAAGAGTGAAAAAATCAAATAAATTTGTCAGAAAAAATGATGCTTTCAAAATGATATTTAAAGGTGCACATAACAGTTGAGTTCCCACATTTGTAAAATTACAGCTGAGACTCACAAAGATAGGACACGCACTTTGCATGTTCAGGAGGATTTATCACATCCATTCCTAATGGAGAAGTTTGATGTTTCCTGAGACAAATAAACACTTCAGTTGGAATGGTCAGAGAATATTCAGAACATAGATATTTACAACAAGAGTAAAGTCTTAAGAAGTTATAAAAGTGCAAATGAAAGGAGAAAAAAAAGGAGGACAGGGAAAATGAACCATTTTTAAAACCACAGGTAGGAGAAAAGGTGTGAAACAAAGAAGGTGTAGAGTACAATCAGGTCAAATAAACAACAAATGTCCTGACAATGAGGTCTATTCAACATGAAATAATCTTATAAGAACTGAAGCATAACCCCATTACCTGTAACACTTCTACACAGATAACATTGTTATGATCTCATTAACACTCGGACATCAAAATCTAAACCAAACCAAATCCTAGGTAGCGTAATACAAGAAGAAAACATTGCATAGACAAAATAATATTTTCATTATTCCCACTGGAACAAGGCCAGAATGACTATGTCCATGTGCTACTATAGTTCATAACATTCTATGAAGAAAGAAAAAAAGATAATGAAGGTAGGAAAAAAAAGAGGAATAAGGTTTAGGGAGAAGCCACAGAAGCAATAAGCCTATTCTCATAAATGAAAAATTGAAAAGCTTTTCAAGCTAGTGAAGTAGCCTTTAGGATGAACACCAAGTACTACACAGGAAAAGGAGATATGCTTGCAGTAGTGAAGTATCCTATTTCTTATGGATGCTATCCAATTCCCAATGAAAACAAAGGCATGTTCCCTCATTAATACCAGTGGAAAATTGGATTAGGCCCTAGAATAAAGTAGGAAGCAACTCTTCAAACTATTTCCACAGTCTTGAGAAATCAGAGAAAAGTATAAAAAACAGGTTCCTTTTTTTCATTTCCTTGCCCAATCCTTTCCAGTCCAGCAGAAAAGATACAGAGGAATGCAGGTTTGATTCCATTCTTATTCCATCAAAAGAATATATGATGTTCAGAGTCTTGAACAAAATGGTACGCATGCCAAAGAGTGAAAAACCTACAGAATCATGCATGGTGCTTTCAGTTGCATAAATGAAACCACATACATACAAGTAGCGCTAAGCCAAGGAGAGAAGTACTTTTACATCCACACACTGTGTTCACTATATGAAACATGACAGACTATTCTATGTATGGATCCACAACATGAAGAATCCAAAGGCCTTTGACCCCTCGCATCAGGCAAGCAGTGCATTTGGAGAACAGCCTACCAGACACAATCTCAATGAAATTAATGAAAACAGTCATCGGAGGATTAACAGTCACAGGGCAATGGACCTGTTTTATACTAAAGAGACACAATCTGCAAGCACCCAGCTGAACCAGAAGCAGGAGCAAAATCAAATCTGGCAACAAATAGATGCATAAATGGGAGCAATCCTACCAGAATACACCTCATTAGATGATCCTTCTCTTTAGTTCTTCCTGCAACCCAAAGTCATTCGCCATTATGTGCCTATGACAAATCCTCACGCCATACCACAAGCTCTTTAGCTATCAGGTAGCCACTCAGATGTGATCATCAATGGTCATTTCTTCAATATGGTGAAACACCAGCATGAACACCCTGGCTACAAAAGCCATGAGATTGTTTCAGATTAAAAAAAAAAAATGCAGAGGTAAAAATTATGCTGAAGCTACTACACTGATATTCCTAAGTCTTTCAGAACCTTAGTTCTAAGAAGAGTTCTGTTGAACTGGGCAATACACAAACATACTGGGGGAAAAAAAAAAAAAAAAAAGAGATGATCTGATGATCTTTGGCCCACAGAACTTCCATTCTAAATAAACAAAAGAGACCATAACCAAGAGACATAGAAACAGAAGAATCAATGAAGAACTCCAGTAAATATGAGAGAGAGACCAGGATACCAGCAGAGTTGCAGCTGACAAGTTGGTTTGTTGAAAGCATTTTATTATTATTATTTTTTCAAATGGGCATTATGGAAAAGGAATGTATGAAGACAAACAGTGGATATGTTTATGAAGAACTCTTCCCAAACTGCAGTGTATAAGGAAACACAGATACTAATTTAATCTTTAATAGAAAAGATGTGACAATAGGAAAGACTTGACATTGAAGAAAAGCAGAAGTCACATTTTGGTAGTGAATGAGAGGTAGTTAAATTGGCAGAAACCCCAAATGCCTTGGAAGTGAAGACAAACAGCTTATATATGAGTCAGTAGGAAAAGGAAAGCCAGCAGAAAGAGGCAGAAAAAGGAATGAGTTGGACAAAACTACAGAGTAGCAAAGTAATCTTTAAATGAACATTGTGGGTGAAATTAAGTAGATTATTTTTCAGATTATGTTTTCTTGCATAATACATTTTATAATACACGTGCTAAATTCATTATTACCTCTTAATTATTTAATCATAGAGTTTTAATTAAATAAATACTCTGGAAGAAGAAAGCAAATGGCTGTGTATTCATGTTCCCTCCATTATGAAAAATTCCACAATCTGATTTTCGTAAATGCATGTTTTTCTCTGCTGAATATTCTCCATTTCTAACAGGGGCGTGAGAAGGAAGACAAAAATTTTGACATTCAGCCTGCACTCCCTCCCCTCCCTTCTTCTCTTCTTCCTTCCCCATCCCCCTCCCTCAAAGTCTTTACCTATTTGTATATTATGACAAATGTGTTCCCATCTCCACAGGAGCAAATGTACTTTAAGATTTCCTCTTGGAAATCCATGGCTCAATTTTTCTTTGTTTAAGTAACACGAGGAATGAGCAGAAGTGTCTCCAATTTCTTTCATGACTAAGCTCCTCCATTCATACTCTTCAGAGGTATGGCGTATATAGAACTTCAAAAGTTTCACTCAATAGCTTGGTCAAGCAACCAAATCTGAACTCTGATATTAAAAATTCAACCTTCTGAAACTAATGAGTCACGCTATAATGAGCAGTAATTGCAGTTCACTTCCCATACCCAACCTCAGATTACATTTTGGAGTAATTTAAAAGCACAAATAAATGTATTTTACAATTGCACACAATTTTCTAAACAAGAGATGCTGGAACACATAATACGCTTTGCATAGTTTAGATAATTAGGCTACTGCACACGTAATGGTCACTATTACCCTCTCACATCACTGCTGCCTATAAACACATAGTTCTGGCATCTGAAAAATGGAAGATGTGGGACAAAAGCATATGAAAGACAGACTGACTGAGTAATGCTGTGAGCATGTTAGGGCTACTGTAACAGGGAATTTTGTTGTGCACATTTTGGTACAAGTTCTGTCTTGTTAGTGGGATTGCAAGTAAGCACACACATTTTCCCTGGAAATTGTCTATGTTGGCCAACCACATGAAATTCAACAAGCTTGCTCAAATTTTGCACGGAGCCTCTTGTTTTTATATTAAAAAATACTGTAAAAGCTATAAGCAACTAAATAAATGATTTTTAAAAACTTAGCAGGGATCCAATCTGCAATATTTTTCTTTGCTTCTGACTGACACCAGATACTTGCATCACATGGAAAATGGTACAACACTGCGGTTGAAACAGTATTACTGCTGACTTTTCCCACTGTACATGGTTACACCATTTTCTAAAATAAGTAGTCTTTACGTACTACTTACACTGGCAAAATTGCAAGAGACAAAGTTTTATATTGATGGACAAAAAGAGAATAATTGTATTTGTGTACGGCAATGCACTTCTCTGAATAAGAAACTTTTAGTGTAATTCGTATCTACTGCTACATGTTGAAAAGAGAGTAAAGACAGTAAGATATCCTTATTTTGTTCAGTTCTCTGTCTGTTTAAGCATTTTTCTTTCCACAGGCAAGTCCTGTATCTTATTGCTAAGAAATTTTAGTATTTAGACAGTCAAACGCTCCAGCTCTTAGGAAAAATTTTGAGGCCACAAGTTTTAGAAGCCAAACGTCTTTACCATGGAAAGGGACTATGTGATGGCACAGCTCCTCTCAGCATGAAAGACAGACTTCATAACTGGAAGCATGCCGTGGCCCATGACCCACAACACGTCTGTCTACACTGTTAAACGCAGCCGATGCTGAGTCAGAAATGCCTCAGATTCCACAGGGCCGTGTACTGCATTAGTTCCTCTCACCAGGGAAAAGGGAGTTACCATCCACTGAGCCTCCATTTTCTGCTGCGAGCCCCTGAAAAAGGCTGTGGGCATGTCCAACTTCCTAAAGGCTTCTGATTTCAAGTTGCATTAATGCAGCCAAATTCATGTCCGAAGTTGAGAGGACTCAGGCATTCTGTGCTCTTCCAGGGAATCTGGAAGTTCAGGCATTTGCACTCTTCCCATATCAGGACGCCACAGACACAAGAAGAATCTGTTCAGATGAAGACACTCAAACACTTGTTTATGGAAGGCCATAACCACGACTACCACATGCAGGAATGAGTGCATCAGATGTGACTCACAAAATGGATACCTGAATCAGCAAGTGTGATAATGGCTAATATTTGAAGTCGTCATCACCCAGCAGCTGTATTCATGCACGAGACTGCTAATTTATGACATCCAAACCAATATACTCACAACTCACAGCAACATGCCATTCATTTTTACTGAACTAGAGAATTAAATTCAAAAAGGCTCAGATCCTTCTCCCATACTCAGCTGGAAATCATGAATTATTTAATTTTTTTGTTCCCTTTGTCTGGGGCACCAATTTTTTTGTGGCTTAACAGTTATATCATGCTGCATTTTTCTCTCCCAAAGCCTTCTTGCAGTTCTTGATGTGAAAGCTTAAGCTTTCTGTACACAACTTTTATTTCAAATGAAAAGCTTCATGGGTTTTTGTCAATATCAGACTTTACATTTAATTTTTCCCTTCATAGTTCACAAAATGGCTATTTCTATAATTCATTCCATGTTACTTCATAGAGAAGATTATTATGGCAGCATACACCCATCAAAGTCATCTTGCTCATCAACAAAACGTTGTTTGTAGCAGCCACACATCAATGAAACTTCAAGCCTGTGACTGTTGCTTTTCATAATTATATTTTCTAATCCCCCTTTACACACGAGAGCTCAATTCACTTCCTGGTACAATACATTAGCATCCTCTTCAAATCCATTAGCAGTACCACAAGACTCACAGCATCTCTCTCTTCAAAATAGTGCGTTATTAAGTTACCGTGCAGCAGGCTGAAAACTATGAATATTTTAAGTCCACTGTGTGTTCCAAGTCAAAGAAATCAATCCTACTCTTTTACCATATTGGCCAATATTCTAAGAACCGCTTATGGGCTTTGTTAAACTTTTGTTGCAGGTGCAACAATATACAGTATATATAGTAGTGGGATTTAATATGGTAGCGACTCTGCAATCTCTCAAGTCACTTTTAGCCCGTAGCACGTTTGAGTTGGTGATCTCAGCCTACCACCAGGCTCAGCCAAGCACAGTATCACAAATGTGTTCAGTAAAACAAAACAAATTCATCTAATTAATTGCTGCTAAGAACGCAGGTGTCTAAGATATCATCTAAACAACTAGTAGAAAATTTCAAAGCACTTCATCATGTCTAGAAGTGACTTGGCTAACACTACATTCTTTAGGTTTTTCTGTGCCCCCCTCCAACAAAAATATGTATTTCTTTTCAAACATTTGAGACATTTTACTGAATCAGTTATCAACTGTTCACACTAAAATTCATTTAGCTTTTTTGAACTAGTGGTTAAATCTGAATTTACAATGAACCGTGCAAAACCATGGGATGCCCTGGTTTCCAAGCTTTGCAATTATTGGTCCGAAGCTGACAACATGAAAATTACCACAAGTGCAGATGATGGAGATGGACTCAGATAATTTCTAGCTCTTCAAAGCCTCCACCAATGGACAATGACAAACAAAGCTATTAGAAAAAAAAAAAAAAGAAGAAGAAGAAGAAAAAAAGCCCTTTTCTAGAGACTTTTCAGTATTGAAAATTGAGACAAATTTACGTTAGGAAATTTTAAAGCTACAGGTGGCCTATGGAGTTTCTAAGTTTCAATCTAAGGCCTTCATCAAATAGAACAGCAACTGAGCTTTTAAGCAGATTGCAGCACAAGGCCTGCAATGAGTTTGAGGCATTCTGCCTGGAACTAACTGATGCCCCAATGTGAAGAGTGCTGACAGAGCCACACTAGTGTCCTTAAACTTATGTGTGAATAGTGTAGGGTATGTGAGCAGAAAGTGTCACAGAAACACATGAGTTCGTATATTCCTTCATATTTTCACCATTCAAAGACAAGGCAAATTATATTTTATGAAAAGATTTCCAGCATGAGATAGCCTTTTCTTATATAAATGTTTTTTACTACTTTAAGTATTATTATTATTATTATTATTATTATTATTATTATTATTATTGCTTCCCTACTTCAAAACCCACATTTTGTTATTTTTCCTTCTGCACCTTGGAAATATTTCTAAAAAGCTTAAGAACAAGCAAACAAACAAGCAAACAAAGCACCAGCAGTTTTATATAAATTGTTTAAGCCTGATAACTCTTACTCTCATATACAGAAACTCCTACTGATCTTCCTTTCTTCCCAGTTTTACAGATGAAATGACCAAAGTAATTTAACAGTGAGTAATTTACCATTGTTAGAACTTTTTCCTCAAAACTGAATTTGAACCCTTCAGGTTTCCAGCAGTTTGCAATATCCATTTGCCTACATTTATGGGTCTGGCATGCCTCAGGTCCCTACAAAACAGCAATACTTCTACTGTACAAGATGACTGTTATCAAAACAGATGCTGACATACCAAAACCAGCAGGAATTCCTCAACTAAGAATAGCCAAATGCTCTCTCATAGGAAAGCTGGTTTTCTTAAGCTGCCTGCCTCCATCTTTTGACCACAACTGTGCAGAGTCCATAGAATTAATAGGTTTATTTATTTGTTTGTTTCATTTAGACAGGAGAGTCATCTGTATAATATTTGAAATCATATTAGTAGCTGAATCTGATATATAAATAAGTGATTTTGTGGCACAATAAGAAGGTTCTGTCCCACCATCAGCAAATCTTCAATCTGCCATTCAAAAAAATTAACCACAGGGTGAAGACTTAAAACAGAGAAACAAAAACAGGACAAATATGAGGTCAGGGTTTAGGGGAGGGGACCACTGTTCCATTAAATTTGAATTCATTTCCCCAAGTTCTGAGAGTGTGGGATGCAAGGCATTTCCATTCATCACCTCTAATTTACTATAACAAATTGCACATGATTCAGTGGTGTCTGCTGAGAGACTGCACAAGAGAGTGCAAGCAATCAGCAGTGCAATTCCCAATAATCAGCCAGATCAGCATCCATCAGAAAGTACAGAAACTAGCTCTCCTCATCAAATTCCGTGCTTTCCTCCCATTCCCCTTCTACAAGGCCTGAGAGAAACAGCAGCCCCAGCAGGAGACATTAATCTCTCTGGTTAGTAGTAATAATAAAAGCTGTGCACAAACAGCCTCTCTCCCCCACCTTCTCAGTATAAGGGACACATGCTTCACAAAGAAATTCCTGTTCCTAGAACCGACATGTTATACAAGAAGAAAACAATGTTCTGTGCTATTTCCAACTCTTGGTAGCTCAGAACAGGAGTTATCAAACCTACATAGTAGTTGGTTTAACAATTAGGTAACAGAGTTTGACCAGAAACTCATCTCATTCTATCCATGTAGAGCAAACACTGATACAGAACAAGGTAAAAACTTATGTGTTCCAATACACATACTGTCTTTTTAGCTGTTATTTATTTACTCAGCAAATGCATAGAGGCTTTCATGTGTAGGCATATTTTGATCTCAGAAGTTGCTGGTTTTAAAGATTTTGTGCCTCTTATTGACAACTGTAACTTGTGCCATAAAAAGATTATTCACTGAACAGCTGACCTTGCTGAGCACTGAACATCATCTCTGTCATACTCTATGACTTGCAGAGGTTTGGTCATCCTAGAGTTGAGCTTGGTTTGTAAAACTTCATGGCAGACATGAATACTTCTTTTCTTTGAGAATCTAAATCCTCTCTACAAGTGCTGGCTAATTAAGCCTTTCTCCATTGCAGTAAGATTGAGGAATATGTTCAAATTTTCCAAAGAGGGACAAATTTGGCCCAAAACAGTCTTCCAGCATTTCAGGAATAGAAGAGCATGTGGTTTACAAAGGTCAGAAGAATTATCCTCATTTTACTAAAGTTTCTGAACCATGCAGACAAATTTTTTCACACCTTGCTGACCAGAAGATTCCAACAGACAACACAGAACTGTGCAACAAACTTCAAGAGTGTACCAACTGTTCACATGCTGTAGAGATCAGATCAGAGTACATCATATGAGTTATATGTGCTACAGACAAAATTTCCACCACCATGCAGATGACTCAGATATCCCTGGACATCTAAAACGGCACTCACCATTTTTATGCAATGGGAACTGTTGGATATTTGCTACAGAGGTACTTCAGAAAACTATGAGTGGGACCCTAGAGACTCTGTTTGAGTACTGTGCAAATAACATCATTTCTCTTGTTTTCCCTATTTGGGATGCAAGTAGCATTTCTTTAATACTACATTGTAGGTAATTACTTAAGCCTCATTGGTAAAGTCCTTTGAAGGTGAAAAGAACCAGGTAAACGCTGCCATTATTTCCTCCAGATCTTATTTTTAGCAGACGTTGTCTGTGGTAATCAAGAACTTTTTTTTTATTTTAAAAAAACTACTTTCAGGCTTTCTGAACATAAAGCCAGACAGACATAAAGGTGTGGAACTTTTCAACACATTTGGACACCCGACTGCTCTACGTTTCAAGCTCTGGAAGTCACAGGTCTGCTGAAGTAGCAGTTACTGGCCACCCATTGTGCTGACAAATGATTTGTAGATTTGTGTTGCAAGGCAGATCAGGGTTAAAAAATAAACACTCGTTTTCAGACCACTGCTTAAACCAGCGCACTGAACAGATTAACAGTGCATGGCCTTGCAAATAGTTGTATCAGCACAACTGACAGGGCAAGAGGCTGTGGGACTGAGCAGCTGCGGCTGGAATGCCTCAAGTTTGAAGCCCCTCTTTGAGTTTTTTAAGCATCCAACATAGCTGAGAAAATCGACCCCCAGTTCTTCAAAAAAAAAAAAAAAAAAAAAAGCAGTCTTTTTTCCAATTGAAAAAGCAAATTATAAAACCAAAGAAAATTTGTCACAGTGTGATTGCAACCAATAATGTGAAAGAATTAATATGGTACTATCAGACTATCAGTGAAAAAGAACAGTTACCAGTAGCATCCTGCATGCTGAATACAAACAGTCTGTTAGTAGAAGTGTTTTGGTTATTATTTATTATAGTTATTATTTTCCCCCTTCTCCTTCTGTCCCCATATACTTGTCTCATTCGAAGTGAAAAACAAGAATGTGTTACGTATATAGTGAAGAAAGTGAATCTTAGAACACAGCTCAAAGCTTTAGGAGAGATGATCGTCCTTTTTTAACACATATTAACAACTGTAAGCATTCAAGAAAATCCAAACTGCCCTTCTTTGCTCTTTGAACTTAATTGACACCAATGAATATAACTACAAACATACAATATAGGTGGATTCGTTTTCAGCATGTTCCTTTATTAGCAACACACTGCAGTTATCAACAAGGTGAATCAATCTGCATGAAGTACATTGGCAAGCCTACGTATGACTAATACAAAACTAGTTTTGTTGCACTCAGAGCAAAGGAATGCCACGCTGCTGCACAGGTTTTCTACTCCAAGTCCTACATCAGTGCCAAAAGCATCCACTCCTTGCAAAATGGATGACTTATTGAAAAAACAGTTTGTTAATAGGCAACTGCCTACATTAGAGGGGGAGATTGCAAAGCAGAGCTGAGGATTCCACGCCTTTGCCAACAAGCACTGTAGCAAATTGGAATTTCTCTCATTAATTTCAATGGCTTTGTTTCAAGTCATTAATGATGAGAGGACTTACCGTATCTTCAATTAAGATACACGTCACTTCAGTCACTGCGATCTGGATAATGGTAAGAGCAATAATGTGTTAGCAGTGTGGTAGCTCACCCACTCATTTCACACCAGTGAGAAGAAACAATCATTTTTACTAAGCCTGAAAGCCACCACAACATGTTTCTCTGAAAACTGCAATGCACATGTGATTTGAGTATCTCCGGATTGGTCCTAAAGGAGCAACAACAACAGTCAATGATTTACTTGTACTTCTGTCATAGAGTCCTCCAATGTTTTAAGTGAGGTAAGCCTAAACCAGCTCAGTTTCAGAGTTTCATGTAACTAAATACAGTGCTCTCATAAGGCCTAGAGTGAAACACTGAGCAGAAGCTTAGCTCAGGTGTCCTGATTTAACCTGTAAGATGCTCACTGAGTACTGAAAGAAAGAAGCTTTCCTAGACTAAAGTAAATTGCTGAGAATAGCTTTAAAGCAGCTGATTTTCTCATTTGCATTTGGTACCTGTTAAAAAAAAGGAAGTAATTATTTGACAAGGTTGCCAAAAGACATGTGTCCATACATTTGTCCTTTGCCAGTGGCAGTTCCTTCATGCAACTGGAAAACTATGCTGCAGTTGCTGTTTGACACAGATTCATAAACATTCCTGCCACAAATTTGAGTACTGTTTGCTGCGGTCAAGAGCCATAAGAGATATTCCCAAGTTATAAAAGAGACTTTTCCAAAGCACGTTAGATTCCTTCTTCCACAAAAGAAGGCATTCTGTAGTCATTCTCAATATCAGGAATGAGAAAAAAAAGAAAAAATAGAGCCTTCTCTACAAGTTCACAAGCAGTGGAAGCCAAACAACACTAAGCTAACAGTTTCTTGAAGATAAGCTCTAACATTAAATTTAGAAGTCAGTCAGTCTGTCCATCTCTCTCTGTCTCTGCATTTTTATGTGTGATGTTATTACAGCTGGGGCAAAGCTCACACACAGGAAAGGACACATGCACATTCATGAGCATCACAAACCAAATCGACAGTACTCCAGGTACTAATCAGCTAACTAAGACTAAATCTCTCGGGGCTATTTTTCCTCTTCCTTGATTGATTGATTGATTGAATTTTACTGATACCATGAACTGTGCCAGGAGAAGGAGACTGATCATTTGTACCAAGTGTAAATTTACAGATTTCCACAGACATTTAACACACGTTACATTTGCAATGTTTAAGACCAGTCTGTGAACACTTAACTCTATTCCCAGCAGGAGTACTAGAGGAAGCACTGAGGCTCATTGAATATGCATTTGTTTGCAGCACTCAGTCCTTTATCTCCAAGTCCAAAAGCAATAAAAGAGTTTTTTGGTAATGTATTGGCATTGAACCATGAGGGAGAAATCCTAAGTGAACGCACACTTTTAAACTTCTGTTCCAATGTCATTCCAGTACCATGTATATTGTCTTCTAGCAATCAATAGTGTTTAATAAGCCCATATCATATTTATTATCTTACAAATGGAACATCTGGCTCTGTAGCATATTCCTTTTTTAAAAAAAGGATTTATCACTCACATCCTAATACACAGCAGTTAGTAAAATGAAAAGATAACTAGAAAAGTGAAAAGATCAACTAAACAAGAAAAAAACTTGACCAGGACATTTTCAGCAGGATTTTCAAATAAGAAGGCTTCTAATACTCATGCAAAGCCCATTCAAGATTTCTGACCTTCTTGGTGGCCTGCTCCACTCTTCTCAAGTTCCAGAATGGTATTCCTGTCTCAGTCAATTTAGTTTATCTGTTATTATTTTATGTTGTCTTGCATAACTTTACAATTTGCTTTGAAATAGTATAAACTCTGCATGCACGTTCAGCATAATCCTCACTGCTTTGACCTTTATTATGTCTCTAGTGATTGACGAAACAGAATCACTGCTAGGAAAATTTGGGAATTAATACATGATCCTGACTTCAGTAAAGATAAAAGTCAAAATAAAAAGTCAGAATCGTGAAAAAAAAAAAAAATACAGACTGACATCCAAGCAATAAATTTTCATTTCAAACATTATATATATATATTTTCCCAATGTTTTCTGAGATCCTACCTGCACTATGGCCTTCAGCTTTGGGGTCCCCAGCACAAGAAGGACATGGATCTATTTGAGTGGGTCCAGAAGAAGGCCATGAGGATGATCAGAGGGCTGGAGCCACTGTCGTATGAAGACAGGCTGAGGGAGCTGGGCTTTTACAGCCTGGAGAAGTGAAGGTTCCAGGGAGACCTCAGTGCGGCCTTCCAGTTCTTCTGGGGCCTATAGAAAAGATGGGGTGGTACTCTTTATTGGGGAATGTGGTGATAGGACAAGAGAAAAGACTTAGGTTAGATATATGAAATTCTTCTCTATGACAGTGATAAGGCAGGGCAACAGACTGCCCAAAGAAGCCGTGGATGTCCCAACTCTGGAGGTATTCAAGGCCAGGTTGGAGGGGGCCCTGGGTAGCCTGATGGGGTGGGTGGTAGTCCTGCCACAGCAGGGGGAGTTGAAACTGAATGATCTTAAGATGTCTTCCAACCCAAGCCACTCTATGATTCTGTGTCTGATTTGAAAACGTCAATACTCTGGCAGTTTAAAGCCCTTCTCCCATACACTCGAAATACTTCCCAATTTGAAAAGCTTATCCAATAATTGTGTTTCCAAAACAATTCATATTTTGTGAAAATAGCCATTTAAAAAAATGTATTTTTATCATACCTTTTGAGGCCAAAAGATCATGTGTGCCACACCATCAAACATAAGGCATGTGGACTGCCGTTCATTCGCAGAGAAAGACAACTTCAAAATGCCTTGCCAAATGTAACAGGTATCCATATTTTAAGCAAATTTAGTCTGCAATGGAGTGTCTATTACCACTTGCCTGGAAAGAAATGCTTGTCACTCAGACCCCTGCTATTTCCCATGCAATTGAGGTCTCAAATTTCTGGCAATGAAAAGCTTTTTAAATACCCGCAGCATCGTGTATTCTAGACACAAACCTATCCAGTTTCACTCCTTACATATGAGACTCTTATCGTCTCCATCACACACTTCGCTGCTTTACCTCCAGCAGCTCCTGGCCGGGCAGTACAGTGCTACGCTCCAGAAAGCAGGCAGCTGGATGCGGCTGGGCAGCTCTCAGAGCAGTTATGTCTGGCACAGCATTTCCAATAAGTTGTTGTACCAGGGAGCACAGGCCTCTAACAGTATGTGGCATATGCACAGAGCCTTGCTGGAAAGTAGGCTCTTCTTAGCTACAGCCCATTCGCATCACGTTATCCAGTAAAGGAGAACAGGGAGAAAGGGTTGGGGGACAGAAAGACCCCTTACAGTCACAGAGCTTTACATGTCAGGTAAGAAAAGTCCTGAGATGCCAATATGCAGCTCCACCAGGCACATGTCAATGTGCAGGGTAGGTGAGGAATGCTATGCCTCCCTGTCACGGATACCTAAGCAGGCAATGTGAAACACTCCCGCAGCGTTCCACACGTTCCATTTTATCCTATTCTTACTATATGCGTGCCCAGCAGTTTCTAAACGCTGCTCATTTGCCGTGCTTCCAATATCAACACACTGATTCTGAATGAAAAACATGTTAGATAAGTATTAAAAATAAAAAAAGAGCAAGCAAACTTATTCATTCTTTTCCACAGAGGAGCTAACAAATTAAATACGGCCTTGACTTCATTGTCCTGGCTTAGGATTGCACTCACTTCACAGATCTGTCAAGAAAGCAGAGTCACTTTTTAAATGAATGCATTGAAATTCTTCCATCGCTGCAAGGAGCTCATGAATTGTTTCAAAACCACGCACGTAGGAGAGGCCAGAACCTTTGACAAAACTGTGTTCTATTTCTTAGTAGATATAATAAAATAGCAACTGCAAACAGCCACAAACCCAAGTCTACCATGCTTACCTATTTGCATTTAGGTCAAGATTGGAAGAAGTTGACATGTAGATGCAAAAAATAAGCTATTTTTAGCTGTTCCTCTCAAAGAACCACCTACATAGCCATGCTTCAATCCAATTGATTAGTCTGCACCTTCCTGCATATATTAGGTTCATGCAGCATCCATACTCTGTTAGACTGTCCCAGCCTTGCAACTGGCCCCAAAATTGCAGTAAACAACATGAATTAATAGAGCACAGCACACTCAGGAAGTGCTGTGAAAGGACATATTAAGGAAAGACATTATTTCTGCTCCACCTGCTCAAATGTTAATAAAGGCTTGTAGTAGTGACACTTTCCTGTTTTCTGATCATACTGTAAAAAAAAAAAAAAAAAAAAATTAAATTAAATTAAATTAAAAATACATCCTGGTACACCAAATCCAACCAAAAGTATTGATTCTGAAAACAGAGGACAACGCGATCTGTCCTGTAACGTAATCAATGCCAAAAATTATAAGTATGTTAAAATGATTGATAAACAGTAAACAGCTCACACATGCTCCGGCAGTAGGCTGGCTAATATTTTTATTGTTTATCTGATAAAGTCAACAAAAGAATTTAAGTCAGAGCATACACTGAATATTTCATCACCTCCTTAATTGCAGAATACGGACAAGACAATTTCTTCCCTTTGGGAAAAATAAATGTTAAAAGTTATTACTGATGAGAATCAGTTTGGCAATTAGGTTATATCCAACTGAAACCAACCAGAATGGGAGTGCTGAAAACATCACAGCCGACTCTATTAATTTACATGATGAAGCAGAAATGTTGATAGCAAAGCTTGTGTAACTCAGCAAGCCGAGGTTACATTAACACAGAAGAAAACACTGCTTTGTGCTTTTTTTCTTACAGTTAATTTGCAGTCTTCAGAAGCTGCTATTCTTTTGCGCAGCAGACAATATGATATACCTAAGGCTTTTCATTCCGACTTCTGATTTAAAGGTCTTCAGCTTGTGCTACAGACCTTAGCCTTGAAGCCAAGTGCAAATTAGCTTTAAATCAATGAAGCTGATTAAAGCTTCATTGTGTCTGAGCCCTTTAATATAAGAGGAGGGGGAGGGGAAGAACTCACTTGAACATGGCAAAAGAGCTGCCTCTCAACTTGGAACATATGTAATGCTTTTCAGCTCCACTTTACCCTGACAAAACCATGAAGGGTTTAAGGCCATTTACCTGCTGACAGGATGAAACCAAAGTCCCAATTCAGTGAAAAAGGCCAAGAATCAGAGATGTTGCTATGCAAGCAGAAAATAAAACGTTGCTTTCAGAAATAGTGGGGGAAAGAGGAGAGGGCAGATGGAAGGAGATAGACATCAAAACATCTCTCCAGGAGGGAACCAGGGCACAAGCTTCCCACCCTGGCGCAGCAGAATTTTTGTTTTCTCTTTTCTTTTTCTTTCTTTCTTTTTTCTTTTCTTTTTTAAATGCGTAAGTTCCCATTTAGAGAAATAAGCTGTAGAGGAGCTGCAGCGCTGTGAAAGGAGCTAGCTCTTTCATGGAGTTCCATTCTCAAAACAAGCCACTTGTCTCCAGGGGCTCTCTTTCACTTGGAATGCAGACAACCTGCCAGATTCACCTTTAAAAAACAATAACAGTACCAAATGAGAACAGGGGAAGATCCTTACAATGCTTTGAATACCACCGTGGGAATCCATATTGCACAAATGCTGGGATTGCTTTCCTTTCTTTCTTTATCCGATAATATTTAGTACAACCTACATATGCATGGCTTCAACAAGAAGGATGATAGGCTCTTTTTCTTGTACGTACATATTTGGAATCTCAGGGAAAAAAAAAAAAAAGTTAAAATATAAACATACTCCAAGTACTCCGAGATATTGCAATTTCAAGTCTAAAAGCAGTAATTACCTTAGAACAGAGCCCAATGCAGAGACAATCTGCCAATTGCTGTGTCTAGAGCCCTGATACTGTTGCTGGTACTTTGCAGGCTAAAGGCTTAATGGGGAATTACATCATTGCCCATTTTCATGAGATATCAAAAATAATTAAAGGAGTACATAAATCTTTCATTCCACTAAGGTAATGTCAACAGATTCATGTGTTGACTACTCTGAAATATAGACACTGGACAACTCTGATGGAAGATCATTTATTACAGCCTTCATTACAGAGGATGAGTGCTGTCTCACTTTATGCAAATTCAGAAGATAGTCTCCTAGGCTCTTGCCTCTCTAGACAAGGCAGGCAGTATGCAGTGCATTATCCTGGGTCTTGACAGATATTTTGTGAAGTTGACCACGTACCAGTCAAGGAGTGCAATCTGCACATAGCTACATCATAACAGACAATGCCCTTTCAAAGCAAGCAGGTACTTGCTGCACCAGTGTTAACACTTCTTACCCCACTCTGAAACGTTATTAGTGAGTATCTCAAATTCCTGCAAGTTTCACTTCACCACAGATTTGTCCAGATTTGCAAATAAAGGCAGTGAAAGCAAAAAGGTAAGTGAAAAGAAATACTCTTCAGTGATAGGTGTTACCCCATTGACCCATTTCATGTACCGTAACTGCAATCTCTTAAAAGAGTTCGAGGCATGTCCTATCTAGAGCAGATGTCAGCTGCAGGTTAGACATCATCAAGTGACAATTTGCTGCCAGTACTTACTGTAATAGGAACCAGAGAACGAATTGATAGGAATGAGTTTTCAGATCACACACTATCTCTGCTTAGCACAGGATTCAGAGAACTCATTTTACATCATACCGCACTCCACACAAGTCACAAGAGTGAGAACCATCACTGCTCCATTTCTAATCTGTGAACAGCTTCTGGCATGGAGAAGTAGAATAGGCAGAAGAACTGGTACAACTACACTGCTCCAGACACAGGTTTTTATTGTGTCTAATCTCTACTAGGACTAACCTGTTACACCAGTCAGGCTCAGATCTAGCTGCTTTCTGATGCCTCTGTGCCAGGAGATGTGGCATACTGCAGAATGTGGTTTTTAAGTACTATGCTAGTGCTGCTACAGGAGAGAGTTGTAGGCCATGGTCCAAGGCATCTTAATACTAACTGTCCTAAATGCAAAGAAATTTCAGGTGCTTATAATTAAAGGAATCCCAAATAATTACAGGAATACATTGAAAACCAAGAAGGTTCAAACACTACTACACATAACCTAACACTTCACAATCACAGTCAGAACAAATGGAGCTTTGGAGAGCCTACAGTATAGGCAAATCCTCAGTGCTTCTGAACAGCACTTTGTCCAATTATAAAATAGGCATTGGCTGAAGTCATCACAACAGCATTTGCTGGAACAGGAGAAAAAGTGATCCAAACAACTCAGCGTTCCAAAGAGGCCCACGTGATTTTGGTCTGGCCATTAGAGAACATAGAGCTATCTCCCATTATTTTGATACAGCAAAGGATAGCAAAGAGATAGCTGATTATGTTTGCAGTTTCTACTATCAGAAAGCAAACCCAAGGTTTTAATGACTCCAGATAGCATTTGTCTCCAATAGTAGGCAGCATTTCTTGGGAAACGTTTCCCTACATTATGAACACATCTTAAGGATCATTCTGATAAAACCCATCTATCTCAAGACAAGCAGAACACTGAAAACTCCTGTCCCTTCTTCCATTTTAACCATTTATTGTCCAAACTCCTGAGCATATTAAAATCATTTTGCACTGCATAAAGTAGCTGTAAAGCTGGAATCATCACTTATTACCTTAACACACATCTACTGGTTTTCCAGCTATAATAAACTCTCCTCCTTACTGAAAAAAAATTTACAAAATTAATAACTAAAATCAAGAAAAATAAAAAGAGGAACGTGAAACAAAGGGGAGTATAATGGTTAGTGTAACCACCTGGTAGCCACAAAGCTGACAGAAAGATGTAACTGACAAGAAACGAGAGTGTTTTCTGATTTATTTGTAATCCTCGACTGGTGAAAAGTGAGCTGGGATTGCTATGTCCTGAACCACATCTGCACTTTGCCTAAAACTGGAGATGTGCAAATTCAGAGGTCTGCTGTGGAATTTCTACATGCGGCCAAAACATAGGCCTGAGCTTGTTCTCCTTGTTTGAATTTGGTTACTTAGCAGTAAGCATAAAGACAAAAGAAGCACCTGAGCAGACCAACCACACTATTTTTTCTTCTTTTAATAAACCAGGATAAGATTAACAACTGGGTTCATATTCTTTCTTCTCAGGCGAATGCTGCAGTATACAAGCTGCCTAAGTGCTCCTGGAAAATACAGCCCAGGCAATATTCTCACTTTAAAACCAATACCAGAAACTCAATGCAGCTGATATTTCAAAAACAGGTAGATGGATATAAATGGAATCTGAGCATAAATGTTTTCAGGCTGCTTTAATTTCACCTAAAATAGTACCAAAAAAATAAATAAATAAATAAAAATCCTGAAGTGTTATAAATTTATATTAGAAAATTCAGCAACAGCTTCATTTTGTTTTGAAGAGCATGAATTCTAAAATTAACCAAGTCAATCAGGGGAAGTCAGATTTGATGACAGTAAAGGGGAGCAAAAGGAAGTTGATCTTTGTGTTGATGATAAAATTCACCCCCTTTTCTACAACATACAAAAAGAAGGAAGCCCCTAAAGAGTTTACAGCAGGTATTACCACTGAGAAATCAAAGAGGCAATAATATGAATTGCAAGAAAAGTGCAACAGGCCATCTATTTGAAATTTGTTTTTCACACAGTTAGTACAAAAACAACTGCTCCTGCAGAAGAGGTCAATCTTCCCACGCATTCATCTCCAATCAACCAGCACTCTGAGAAGCAAAATGTGATTGCAAATCCCTTGCATCCCACGATGAAGGAGTTTTTCATTTCAATTTATTACTAGTAGCATTTTACATTCATTATGGTCAGGGGGTGAAGTGAGAACTAGGTACTTGCTGGTTCTGAATGCCAGCAGTTTCTTGATTACACTACTAGAGAATTAACATATAGAACCCATATTAAAGCAACCAGGCTCTCCTATAGGCACTGTCATAGTGAAAGCTTTCATACCAGTCTTAATTTCTAACCCAGAAGGTTAAAAGGCTAAAAAATAGATGTATAACTGTTACTGCTACCAAAAAAAAAAAAAAAAAAAAAGTGTTGAGGATAGAACTTTGTCCATTACAGTGGCACTAAGGCTATCTTTGTTTCTATAAGCATTTCTTAAAAATATACTTAATGGACCAGAACCCTTTGGCTTTGAGGCTTGGGGAGGATTTGTTTGTTTTTGCTGTTGTTTTAATTTTTTTTTCCCTTAAGCTATTCAGCAAAAGAAATACAAAGGTCAAAACAAAACTGATGGAATCTTTATATGGACCTCCAGGTCCATAACAGGCAAGCACACCTATTAACTCTTCACAGTAGAAATTGCCACTATGACAAGTCATAATGGCTCCCACAGGGGCACTACAACCTGCAGACCTTGGAGAAGATCCAGAAGAGACCCAATACATGCATTAAAAAAGGGTCTTACCTATGTCAACAAGCAAGAAAACCAGTCTTGGAAGAAAAAAGAAGAGTATGACATCAGTACAGTTCTCGCAGAACTTCTACCATTTACATTATAGATGTGCTCCATGCTCACTAGTCATGGACCGAAGCAGTTTACTCTGCATATCTTATCTGAACGTGGAGCTAGATGTCCAATTAAGGGAAGAACAGCAAGGGAAAGGACAGAAATGGTCCTACAAATGAGAAAGTGTAATGCATATTATTAGCTGTTTTTAGCTGCATGAGAGGTTCGTTGATCTAATCATTCCTTGAGAGTACAAGCTTTATGCAATATATTATATAACTGTGTCATAAAATAGGTTCTTTGAATCTTATACGTTATCAGGTTGCAAATCTTTCTTTTTTCTTCCTTCAAGTTTACCTACTTTTATCCATTGGACTTAAATACTTTGAAACCAAATCTTAACACACACACGGCTTTTCTCAAAAAGAAGTCAGGTTCACACTTGTTTTGAAAAAACAGATTTTGTTTTACCATCAGCAGGCCCACGAACCCTAATTTTCTGCATGCAGAACAAAACCGAATTAAATTAAAGAGTGTAATTACATTAACTACAGAGAACCAGGAGAAGGTGTTACGTTGCTTTCTGTATAAGACCTGTAGAGTACAAGGCGTACAAAATTCAAGACCATATACCAAGAACAGCAGACTAGATTACCCTTTCTACTGCTGGCTGGAAAGCATTCTTGCATTCTCCTTCCAGAGTCATGGGGTTTTTGAGCCTATGGAATTTAAAGCTTAAACATCTCAAAACTTTAAGAACCCAGACACCCTCTTACAGGGAGTCACACTTTGATTTTTCTGCTACCAAGATCCAGGCAATAGGAATGTGATTCCCTGCAAAGTTATGTAATAGAGGGGAAAAAAAGTTACAGTAAAATCTATAGTAGTGAGAAGGAGACAGCTCTGCTGAGTGTAATATTATCAGTCATCAAACATTTGTGCAAAGCAAACCACTTGAAGCATATCCTTAATGTTTAAGCCACTCAGTAGGATAACCAACATATTTGCTGAAGTTAAGGGGACATCATTTAAGCACTCTTTTCAATTCGGGGGCAAAAACCTTAAAACAGATTAAACTCATACCCATAGAACACTGACTTTGTTTCCTATCCTCTTACTGCTTCCCAATCTTTTGGTGAATCCACTACAAAAGCTCCAACATGGTACTGTATTAATGAAGATTTGTTGTTACTCAATTCTAGTTCACTCATCTACTGCCAGCCAACATGGGGTGCAGAGTTAAGGTCAGAATCTTCTCTTTGGTGCATAAAGCAAGGAATACCAGTTACCATTACATGCTTTGAGACAAGTAGGTAAGCAGCACCCTGTGCCAGCAGCTGACCTGGTCCCAATCCTTGCTCTACAAGATTTACCCAAACAATTTACTCATTAAAAAAAAGCAAAACAAAAACCACATCTAACTGCATCACACATGCTTCGTTGTGAATAATCAGATGCTAGACACGCTGAGGTATTACACACCAGTTCTGCTGCTGAAGCAACGAGGCAGAGATAGCTGGATTACACTGCTTTATCTGTGCAGCTGAATCCTCATTACTGTAGAGTCAAGGCATTCCTTGACACATACTAAGATGATCTTATGTTAATGAGAAACAGAAGAAAAACTTCCTTCACACATAAGTTAAGCAACTCTAAAAGACAAACAAGAGACTATACCAAGTTCTGCTGAGCTCCACTCAGCCCAGTTCTGTTTTGCACTTGCTTATTTCACTTTGTTTCCACCAATCAATCTTGCTGTATTTGCTGTAGTTTCAGTGTTTTCAAAGCCACTCATGGACTCAGCAAATACAAGATGCATAATTCTAGTTAAAACCAGACAACTGCTTATTTTCTGAGGTCTGTTTCCACAAGAGCAGACAAGTGGCAATCCTTTAGGAGCTAGAGTCTATAGTTATCAAATATTTTGTGGGTTCAGAGGACAGGTTAGCACAAGCATCTGTCAGGAAGGACATCATTATAGGTGATCTTGCCTGAAGGTAGGGAGATTGACAGGGTACCCTCTTGAGGGCCCCTCCAGCTATAGTTTACAAGGTTCTCTATTTTCTATTCTTCCCAAAGCTCAGGGAGAATAAACCAACAAGTACTTCTCAGTATAGATTATACAATTAAGAACAGCAGTGCAGGATTTTATGGCATTTGTATGAAGATTCTTGTGAAACAAAGCAGTCACTTTGCTTGGGACGCAGTCACATTCTGGAAACTTTCTGTGTCTTCCACAAAGAAAACTTCCCCTAACATGAAGAAGTTCACACCCCAAAATATTTGAGACTAGTGAAAGCCCATTCCCAATTTGTATGAATGAACCTGAGACGGAGTTTACAGATGGCAGTGTTTCTCAAAAAAATTGTTTCTTTTAGGCTGATATTGCCTATTAGGCAATTAGGGAAGAATACATGATTCCCTTATTATCTCTGGTCAAAATTACCTCTAGACTTACCAGTTCTAATATGTATTATTGGACTGTAATCTTTGTTTTATGTGAGAAATAAAGGAGAAATTTCACAAAAATGACTGAGTGATTTACAGGTTCTTTCATGCTACAGGAATTCATTGTGATACAAGAGGTTTTGGGGGAAAAACTCTTATCAACAATAGCAATGGAAACACCCAATGTCAAGGAACACTGTACAGTATTAGTATGATTTCAGGATTGGCGCAGCAGAAGAGCAGCACTGAGGAAATATGAATCTGCCCATGATTGACACATTTTACAGCTTCAATGGCAAGATGGTATCCCAGGAGTTGCCTCTCCAGAGCACGTTACCAAGTCACCACAAAAAGAAAAAAAAAAAAAAAAGAATTTACCACAAATCTGTGCTCAGAGTGAGAAACCAGAGAAGCAAGTTAAGCAGAGATAAAATTAGGAAAATATGTATTTGAGAGGAGTTCTGTCTGCCTGGAATTCACTCCTGAGCATCAGCAGAAGTTTATGGACACCAGCCCACCTGGGTATTGATAAAACTGGTTCCCCAGATCCTGCCTGTTCCTTCTTCTCAGGGAACCAGGGAATGGTCATTAGCATCCAAGACATCTGGGGGCTCATTAAACATCAAGATGCAAAGGAGTGGAGGAGGAGGGAAATCGGGAGTTTATTTCAGAACAGTCACTTTAAAAAAAAAAAAAAATCGTTTATAATGTAGAACTCCCTCAAAAATTAGCTTACATACTGATATAAATTGGTTTTCTTTGTGGTCTAAAATTGACTTGCAGTTCACTACTTAGCCAGAAAATAGCTACTGAAAAGCCCTGGCCTCAGAGCTTTTGGACTGTGGACTCCTTTCATCGTGTAAACAAATGCTTCAGATTTAAAGCTTTCCCATAATTGTTATGCTAACCTTGGAGTGAAACCTCTCCATTTGCATTTGAAGGAGCTAAATATTAGGCAGGAAAGAAAGTGGTCTTTTTAAAAGCATGAGAAAATGTTCCTTCTTTTTGGTCCTCAACCATCTGGGCAGGCCCTGCTCCTCTCTCTCTCTCTCTGGCAAAGGCAGAGAGAAGGAAAAGGGGCACGGATGGTGGTAATCTTACTGAAAGAGAATTAAGAAATTCCTTCAAAACATGAATGAATGAGACTTCCTATAGGGGAGGAAAGTCTGTGTCCCAAGGAGATGGAAGAGATTGTAGGCAGGGGGAGGGAATGCAGACGCAAATACATCGGTGAACAAGTAGGCAGTGAAGCACCTATGTTTTATCATGATTTGCTCTCAACCTGCTCTGGAACCCAAAGCCAGACTTCCTCACTGACCCCGTGCACGAACCCTGCAGCTAATAGGACATTAATGTTTCTTCTTTCTCTCTTCTGAAGCTTAAAAGGAGTATTTAACAGCGTGTGCATGCACACGCATACTCGTGTGTGTGTATTTGATCAGTTAATGTCATTACGTCCAGACAAGAGAGAAGAGTCATGGGTTTCTGCCCTACATTTGTGATGAGGAAATTTTATCAAGTGTTTCAGCAAGGGTAAAAAAGACAAAATGAAAACCTCATAGTGTAGAGTGCAATCTGGATAAAATTTTCACAAGATGAATCATTCTTGCTTTTAACCAGTTACATGAGGGGAGCTGCCTCAGTCTCAGCATAGGTCAGGAGATCTCTCCACTGAGTCTATTCAGAGTTAAAACTCTAACCAGAAAAATTAGTATTCGGTATTAGCAGAGTAAGCATGTGATAGAGAAAAACAAGACTGAGAACCTTCTTAAAAAATCATCTAGGCCAAATTAGCTGCTGGCACAATTCTGCTCTTGAAGTTTTGCCAGCAGAGAGTTTGGTGTTACATTTTGAGCACCAAAGGAAGTTATCACAACACGTTCTCTCATAACCAAAACAAACACAAATAATTCATTGTAATGGAGGGAAATAGAGCAAGGATTATCACCAGCCAGAACATCAGTTTGTGTTAGCTGTGCTACTGCTTTCAATCTATGTTCCATCTATTTCCTGCAGAGCAATGGATCAACATATTCACTGCATTTTCTCTTAATATCAGAAGCAAACTGATGTTTGAACCAGCAAGTCAGATTTGCCATATCTTGGTCAAACATAGCACGAGAAATAGAAATAGACTAACTTCCCTTGATACCTTCCGTTCAACAGGAACATTCAGGATTGCATCTGAGTAAAGATTTCAGTTTCTAGAGGGGGGATAATTGTAGCATATTGTTTGTTCATTTTAATCTAGGGCAAAGGAATTCTATCGTATTTCATTTCAGAGCTGCACAGTACCAAGTAAGGGATCTAATTATCAGGAGGACCGCACAGAATTTTCCTGAAACTATTCCTTGTAAATAGGAACAACCTTGTAAATAGCCCAACAGAAACTCAAGAGCCACCAAACTGGCAGCCCTGCATTCATAAGTATCATCTTTGTACTCTAGTACACAAAGTGAAAATCATCCCATAAGGGCAAAGGCATACAGTGAGCTTTAATCTCAGTTCACGTCCAATTGGAGAGCTAAAGCAGGATACAAAAAGCAGGTACTGCCAAACCTTGCTATCACCTGCAAAATTACTGCTTGCACACCTGAAGTCATCTACAAAACTTCACTCAGCAGGAGGGTGGAGAGATATGAAGAAAACTAAGAATCATATAACCTAAACAAACCAAAAAATAAAAGGTAGACATATTCACAAGGCATTGGGACAATTCTTTTTTTTTTTTTCTTGAAGGGAAGGGGGAAAGGGGAAGATGGAAAAGGGAAAGGGACGCAGAAAAAGACTTCTTTGCCTCCCTCCCAGTAAAAAGGGCAACAATAAAGAAATGAAGACATTGGATTAGATTTCATTGCCATGTATGTTTTCCCTACTGACACACTGAAGAAGGTGGATAATGAGCTCCCAGCTCCTCTTTGCTGTGAGACTGCTTAAAACAACATCTTTTATCGCATACATTATATTCTAGCAGCAATTTTTACAATTTATCACAAATTAGATTTAATCTCTGGTTTTCTATATTTATTTTACTCATTAATATCAGCATATAGAAACACCCTTTGCATTTATATAGCTAAAGTGGTGCCTGCACTAAGCAGTGTTAATGCACACAAACTGCAGCTTTTTTCAGCTGCACACTCTGTCAGCTGCAGAGCCTCTATTTTCATGGATGGAGCAGGGATGTACATTGTTAGCTCTGTCTCATCCATGCCTCACGAACAAGGGAAGTAGAGGAGGGACCATAAATGTATATCATAACAGTTGGGATCTGCTGTATACCAATATCTAAATCCGATGCAGCAGAGTTTAAAATTTATGTGGGTGACACGTGGGGTTTTTTCCTTCACCAAAGGTCCCATTCTCTCAGAGTGACACAAACTCCTGAAGTACCTCCAAAATGCAAACGTTCCAAAAAAAGCTAATAACAAAAAGCTAACTTTTGACAATAGCCTAAAAACCAGGTATAATTATTTAATCAAATTTTTATCAGTGGAATGCATAAGGTTTTAGGTTCCCAAACTGTTAAACTATCACAAGTCCAAGAGGAAGGAGGTTAATAATTCACTTCCTGTTACTTGTTCTCAATTCCCAGTTCACCTGACTTTGTTTCTGATAGCTCTTATCAGTTTCAGATTGAGGTCCTGGCAGTTCACTGCCCATTTGGTTATTAATAAAGCCTTTGTTGTGTTTGTCAGTGCCTAATTCAAGACAGAATGAAAATTCTTCAGCTCATGCACCGAATACATTAGAGGACTATTTCACTGATGTACTGTAATGCAGGTGATACATATATATAGCAACTGTGGTCACTGGCCAAAATGCAAGGCCATTGGCTCCAAAAACAGATGCCTTTGCAGCAGCTCTGCCAAAAGGCAAAATAACCTTATACTGGCCTTTTTATGCCCACCAGGCTTCTTACTAGAACCAAGCAGCACAGCTCCAGACAGAACAGCTACTCCTGCCAGCAAGTTGCTCCTTGGGCAGTTAACTATTGCATCCTCTGACACCCTGCACAGCCAAGGACAATTTTTCCCTGCTGCATTAGCCAGCTGTTTGCAGATGTAACAGATGCTCAATTTGACTAGTTTTAACCCAGAAGACGTAATTAGTGGCCATTTAACATAAACACCAAATAATGTATATTTTTGAAAGTAAGATAATTGAACACAACCACACTTCCACACTTAGATAAACACTAGTTTATCATAGCCCATGGGATTATGCGTGGTGGAAGCCTGGATTTGCAACAGGCTTGAAGTTTTCTCATTTTCCAAACTCTCTCATCCTTTCTTCCCAGTAGCAACAGAAGAGTCATTTCCCTCAGGAAAAAAGAAGTGTCCTCATCAAGAAAGAAAGACTATCTGTATAGTTGTTTCATATAGATCATTGATTTTTACTGCATGGCTATAACCTTGATGTAATATCTACTTGCTAACAAAGAGTCAAAGAACATTACTCCATTTTTGGGACTGATTTCAGAGAATCAGTTAGTGCAGCCATCACATGAAGCTATTTGGACAAATTGTAAACTCTAGCATCACTTGCTTTCCCACATAATTCTTTTTTCTTTATTTTCTCTGCACGTTGTATAGTTGCAACTTGACATCTTAAAGAATTTCATTAGTGCATAGAGTTAGGCTACTCTGTGAAATATTTGATGAAATGGCAAAAATCTAGCAAAAGCTTTCAAATATCAGTACCTCAAATTAGGCTCCAAGCTCTTTCTTTTGACATCTAAAACAGATATTCACTTCCCAGAGAAGATGAGTGACCCTATCGTATCCTTCTTTTGCAGTTTCTGTTTTAAGTATAAGTATACATATAAGTATAATAGTCAATCTCACACAGATTCTAAGAATGGAATCAGCAGTCTTCGGAAAGCATTTAGGAGCTTTCAGGTGAGACTGTTAAACACACTTCATGCTGGATGCTCAGCGTGGCATGACACACCCAACAAGACTAAGTCTCTTAATGCTCATGCATTTGCTTCTCAAAACAACATGGAAGTACTCCGAATTTATGCCTGACATAAATACATCATCTTTTACAGAGAGGCTTCCTACAGGGTTCTTAATATACAGAGTAAATGGCAGATAACAGACAAAATCCCTACTGCTATTATAGGTGACAGACTCTTGTCATCAAGCTCTTGGCAGCTAACATAGAAGGAAGGGTACGTAATTACACACACTTGAGGCTTCATTTCTTCCACAAGCACACTTCACTAGTACTCACCGGTAAATATACTTGCTCATCTTCAGGAAGACAAACACTGCTTTAGCAGAACACATCGTCAATACACTAATTAGCATTGTGGCTTAACACATAGCAGATCCATTATCAGCATTTCTGTGGTCTTTCCATACACTGGGGAAAGCCACAAGTTATCCCTACGCTACCTGTTGATAGCAAATGCCAACTAGGCACGATATCGTATCACTCAATCTGTGTTGCCTCCTGCATATCACAATTGAATACCTCTTGGAACAGAAAGATATAGCATCAGCATAAGTGATGTGGCAACAACTTTGCAATACAGGGCCAAGCGTCCATTCAAAACTGCAGGAAATGTGGAAAAAAAAAGAGATTCTTCTCCTGGCTGTGTCAAATGGGGAAACGCCACTTGGAAATGAAGATGCCTGAATCCCACAGAGCCATCTTGCTGCTGTTAGTACTGGGCAGCAGCAAAGTCAGCTATGGGCAGAGCTGAAATAAGCAAAAGGCAATGGATTGCCTTTCTAAGGAAGGCCTACACTTAGCAGCTTCCTACTGCCAGAGTACTGTCCTGCAATACGCATGCTATGTTACCACCAGAAAATTCAGCACCTATCGATGTGATGGCAAGCATCCTGGGTTTTTCTGTTTAGTTTGTTTTGTTTTCAAACAAGCTCTGCTAATGAATCTCCTTTGGCAAGACATTTCATCCGTGCTTCCCTCTTCTCCTCACATCTCGTCTGTGTGTTCCTTGGAGCAAGAATGCTTTATGTGGCACCTCCCACAAGGAATGTGGTTCTGTGTGTCTGTCAGGAAGCCAGATTTGAATTCATTGTGCTCCACTGCACTGTCTGCTGCAGACTTCTTTTATGACAGTAGACAGGTCAGGAAAGCCATCCACACCTCCTCTGTACAACTGTAAGATGGGCACTGAATGAAGTAGTGCATATTTGCCCACTGCTAGCAGAATTCACAAAGATGACTTTTTTTCCTGCTGAGGTTTGTTGGAAGCTGGAAAAAAAGGTCATAAAACTCCATTTGTATTAATGCTTTGCTCAATAGGTTCTCCCCAGCCCTTTCCAAAACGTCATACTGTATTTTTTTGGCGCTGCTAATTGATATGTTTCTACTTTACAGACTGCATTACAAAGCTGTAACAGAGTAAGATTTTAAGGAGACATCCTGTCATGCCAAGAATCCTCTGACTTTCCAGAGGGCAGAGACGTCCCAAAAATTCTGCTCATATGCAAAATGTAGTACCTTCCTCCCCCTCTCATATACCCAAATACAAGCATTGACATTTTCAGGCAATAGTTTTGTTTTTTTTTTTTCCTCTTCTTACTCTTTTCTGTATCTTTCCTTCTTTCCTTCAAAGCCTTTGTAAAGTTTTGAGACAACACAAGGCTTACAAAAGAAGTAGCTGCCTCCTCTCTCTGTCCATGTTCCCTGTTCATTCATAAATTCCAAAGTACCCTGCACAACACAAACCTTTTTGTGAGTAATATGATGTACATATCATTACATTAGCCATATTTACGAAGCTATAAGCAAATTATGTTTTGCATCACAGCCGTGAAGACAAATATAGTAATAGAATCAGGTAGCTTTCCAACCAGATGGAAATTTGCTAATGCAATAGGAAGTTGCTTATTAAATACAATGAACTTCTGGTGTCAGGAAATACAAACTGCAAGCACCATCAGGTGAAGGGAAAATGGCTACTTTAATGATCCGAAACACTCTGCTTCATGCATTTCTCCTGATTAGAAAAACAACTGTCAATACTTAGACTCACCTAAACTAAGCTGTTAGTTTTTACCAACGTATTACAATATACTGCTAAAGAAGGGGTGCTTAATTATAACATGTAGTTTTGAAGAACCTACTTTCTAGAATGCAAGTCATAATGGTTGAAATTCTTTTTAATCACCCTCAACTTCTCACTCATCCAGAAAAACTATCGAAGACAGCCCTTTTTTCTGCTCATATTAGGCCAATTGCCACTGTAGCAAAATTTGCATCAACATCACAAAAAAAAACCAGTTTCTCCTTCACTTGTAAGATGTATTATCTGCAAAACTGCTAAACACAACCAGACTGCACATATTCAAAACATACAACTACGACAAAGATCAAGAAAAGCAAATTACTTTTACGTAGGTGCTCAACACTGATTACTGGAAAGTGCCTGGATGAGAGGCTGGGTTTGAACTACCAAACAACTACTTCAGTATGGTCTGTAAAAGAGAGGAACCAGGAGGGTTAAGCAACTCCTGTTGGAATAGTCCTCCCAGACTCCTGGATCAAGGACGCTGTGAAGGACAAACTACCAGAGTGGTGCCATCAGACCTTCCATAATTGATGCTCTATCAGTGTGTTCTTTTTAGTGGGTACATTGCCATTTGCTAGTTCTTTCACCTTGAATATTTTGCTTCTAAATCGCTCTAAATGGTGAATCTTTGCAAGTGCAGGTTTTTAATGGTACTTCTGGGTTTAAAATGCTAAACCATCATCACTTTTTTTTTTTTTTTTTTTTTTTTGCTCTGGGTTGCAAACAGCAGCATACAGATCCCTCAGCACTATAACCCACCCATCTTTTTTTTTTTTTTTTTAAATACAGAAATTAATGTCACACATGTCACACTCAAAAACAGTGTGTTTTGTTTTGTTTTGTTGGAACTGCTTGCTTTTCCTGAGTGTCAGAAATCTAGGAGCACACAGTCTACCAGAAGTGAGCACTGTCAGTCCAAGAAGCAATCACGTCAATGTATTTTGATGAGATGATAGGTGTTAGTGTGAGATGATTGACGTTAAAAGACATGATTGATGTTAGATTTGCCCTCCCATCCTTCCCTCAGAACTCAACAAAACTGCCTGCTACCCACTACAGTAACCCAAGAGATAAAGCAAAGAATCATACTTACAGAATAAAGGATTGTAAGCAGTCACACAGACATATGCACTAAGGCTAGAGCAGAGTATTAAAATACGGTGCCACAGCAGATAACCGAGAAAACAACATCCAGCTAATGCAACTCAACTAATCCTCTCCTATACCCAGGCTAACATAACCTATGTAATATAATACTGCTCAAATCTACGATAAGTCTCAGAGACATATTTTATCAAAATTGTCATTAGTCAGTGTCCAGCGTTTGCCAATTTAGCTGCCTAAGAACTTTAGCTTTAAGACTGTATACACCAGAGGTTAAAAAAAAATGTCACTACCCTCACTGGGAAGTAAGAGGTGTCTATTGCACTTGCTTATGGTCTTTCAGGGACAAAAATGGATCCTCTGAGGATTAAAGGGGTCAAAAAGAAGCAAAATTCAACAGCATGAAGTGCAAAGTTACAGAGCCATAGAATCATTAAGGTTGGAAAGACCAGTAAGATCATCTAGCTGAACCATCAACTCACACCCACTAAATAATTTCCCCCAGAGCCACATCTACCCATTTTCTTGAAAACCTCCAGGAATGGTGACTCCACCACCTTTCTGAGCAGCCTGTGCCAATACAATGTTGTACACATGTTGTACATGTAAGGACTAATGCCATTCTTGAGAGCACAGCTTTATCACTAGAATAGAACAGGGAGGAGAAGCAGAAGATCACTGTATGAAAATGAGCAACGAATGTTACAGGGCAGCAATAAGGAAATGAAATCCCTGGATATACTAATGTAAAATAGGTTAAATTTCATCTCATTTTCACCTGTTCAAGAAGAAAAGAGTCAAAACTGGCATAGCAATGAGTTGTAGATATTTCACCTTGTAAATGGACTGATACCAAACAAGAACACTTTGATGAAGAGTCTATGAACTGTAAACCACTGCAACAACATCAACGTGTTGAGCCTGGATAAGGTTAAGCACCAAGACAGCCAGCACCAATGAGCTACCCTGAATGCATGGTCAAGCCTTGCCTTTTAAAGACTTCTCACTATCAAGAATTACCAATACTGATGCAGGTCCACTCAAAGAATCATTCTTCACTTGTTCATCAGTATTAGACTGACTGACCACTTTAATGGCTTTCCCTCTGGGCACCAGCATTGCAAATGGCTGCTCGCTACAGAGGCTTCAAACTTTCTACAAAACACTGCACCTTGCCTCTGTTCCCTGATAGCAAATCTTTGCTTCAGGCAGGCACAATACGTTTCTTTGTGTTGCATTATGCCCACCTTCACAGGTGGAGGGATGTTTGTGCAGGAAGACAAAAGAGTTCATGGACTTGTGTAGGACTTTTTTTTTTTTTTTTTTTTTTTTCAATTGATCAAATTCAGGCAAAAGGCATACAGTTTGTTTAACAACTGAAAGATTGTTGGGACAGGGTTCCAAATCCAGGGTTATCAGTATGTAAAGAAATTCCAGATAGCTAACAAGAATTTACTTCCCCCAAACAAGGTTCCTTTTCCTTACAACTGCGTAAGCAGTAATGGAGAAAAGAAAAATAACCCAGAGTCAGTCTTCTACATGTCACACGGTTTTCTTTCTTTCTTTAAGCTAGGGAAAGATGCACCACATTTTTAAAGAAAAGTTGCTTGTAATTACCGTGGCTTTAATGAAATATATTTCAGTTTGTGTGGCTTAAAATTTTGACATCATTCTTGGCTGCAGTATCATTCCCAATTAGAAAAACCCAAAAGAGTGAGAATTACAAGAGCCATTAAATATGTCACAACACGGGGTGAAGAGAAGAAGTGCTGGAAGTGGAGCCTTTTCAAAGAAAGCAGAGGAAATTGTGCTGCACAATGAGTGCAGAATATGTTTTTCTCCTCCCTCCCACCTCCACCTCCCACCCCCCTTCCCATAACATACAGACACACATTTTATGGCCTAAAAGCCAACCTAAAAGGGTGTGTTCTTTCAGGTTTACAGCCTTGACTAATGGAATTGCTCTAAATAACATTTTGATCTTGTAAGGTCACACAGAGTGCTATACCTTTCCTTTAACGATTCAGGTCTGGACCAAGCATTTCCCAGAATTGAGATGGTAATGAAGTCATTAGTTTCTTCCTACTTGAAGCTCGAGTTAGGAAAGAGAATTCTATGGGCAAAGTCTGAGAGGGTCTTTTTCATAAAGCTCATACCCAGCTGAGCTGTAACACCTGTTACATTTTCCCAGGAGCCCGAGCTGCAGAGCATTTCCAATCTATTTGCTCTTCTTCTCCTACAGCACATTGACAAAAGCTGGGGGAATGGGTTTTCTATGGCAGTGCTAATTGAAAAATCTGTGGCTGGTGCAAATGTTAACTCACATCCCTGCTAAGGCACTGATGATTATTTCCTTGTCTTCTTTGAAAATACATGCGATGCCAGAGTGCATTTAAATTAAAAATACACATTTGAAATGGGTTCCTTGGTAATTCCTCACCTTCTATGTATACCATAAAAGAGAAGAATGACTCCAGAAAAGCTATTGAAAAAAAGGCCTTTATCCTAAAAAAATTTTGGTACTAAAATACAGTCACTGGTCTGCAGAGAAGGACAGCAATAAGCACGTGCCAATAAATACAGAACCAAAGGTTATATATTAATTCTTACAAAAGCAAATAATATTTATTAAGTAAACATTTTTAAAATATGGTTTCTCAAGTAAAAAAAAAATAAACGTGGAAGATTAAGTTTCATCCCTGAACATTTGCGGGAAAGAGTTGCTCCTTGTTCACTGAAGGCAGCAATATTTAGGATTTATGGAAACTCCAAATGGTTGAAGTACAAGCTATCCACTAGTTAGTCTTAAAACTAAAATATATTTAGCAACCAGCAAGTATTTTGTTCTACCACTGGTACCTTCCTTCTCAGACCTCCCTCAGAAGTGAATCCATTTAAAAACATGTTTTGTAGAGGAGACTTGGGTATTCCACTGCATTTTGCTCTCACCATTACCAGCTAATTAACACATACTCGAAGATACAGAATAATAGAGATCATTAGAAAGGAAGCTTGTAACTGAACCCTTGATTTAGGAATTCATTTCTTCTACCAGGTCAAAATAATCCAGATTTACTGAGCCCCAGAATGTGCCACAACCCCTCTTCTCTGTGGTGAAGGTACTAAGTCTAGGATAAGAGGTCTAAGGCTAGGATATTGTATCCTTATTACTGCAGGCCTAGCTGGTTACTGCTAGAACGACTGTGAATTTATAATCAGAAGTGGATCGAAATCTTAAAGAGCTGTCTGACTAAATCGTATTTCCAGCATCTCAAACATAATATTGATGCCCCAATACAATTTGGTATTTGCTTGAAGTCAAAATACATTGCTGCTTTTTGTTTCAGTTGAAAACTTTTGTCTTTGAAAAGCAAACCTGAAAAGTCTCCAGAAATGAAAATAACTAGTTTTTGGGTTTTTTTTCCCCTGTTTTTTTTTTTTTTTTTTTTTTTTTTTTAATATATTGCCACACCAGATTTCATAAACATACATTACAAACAAGTGGAGTATAGTGTGGAAGTTTCTGAGTATCTCTTTAACACTTAGGAAGACCATACTGAATAAAGAAGAGGTATAACACTATATAATTTATGTTGCATTTGTAAGAAAACAGCATTCAATTGAGGGAGATATTAGAGTTCTCATTTTTATGCTTCTTATGCTAAAATATCTCACTAGAAATCAGTAAAACATTAACGGTAACAGGCTAAAGCAGGGACTTTCTCTCCTATACCTCTCCCCATGAAACATTAGTAGTTATTACTATTTGTCTTTTAGTATTACAAACCTTCATGACGTATATTGTTCACTTAATAAGGAACTGTTGCCTTCTAAATTCTGATTATTTTGCTCAGAGCGGAGTATACCTGCCTGATAAGCAGAGTCTATACAACGTTGCTGAGAATGGCAGACTTTCTGCCATGGCTTTTATAGTTTCAGAATGCTGTACTGCTATCCAAGGCATATACACCCAAAATCACTGGGTGAAATCACACCAATGTAATAGCTTTTAAAAAGTGGCCTATACAAAGAAGCATATGTTAAAGGTTGTAGTATCATAGAATCATAGAATTGCTCAGGTTGGAAAATTCCTTCAAGATGATCAAGTCCAATGACAACCTAACCATGTTACCCTAATTCCAACAACCCTCTGCTAAATCATGTCCCTGAGCAATGCTCAGCATACTTGTACTTTCTTATACCTTTACTTTCAGGCAAAGCCAGTGAGGCAATGAATCACACCATAACACCAGAATGGAGGAAGGATTTGGGAGCAATCAGATGAGAGCATTTCCCCAGCATTTAGTCTCAGTTCTGATCAGCAAAAAAAGGCAGCTCAAAATTGCCCACTGAAAGCTGTGCCTTAATTCTTCACTGTGTAATGCAGGTGTGGTACTTAATGTGACTGCAAAGTGCTAATTCCCACGTTAAGCTATCTCACCAGACATATCCTTCTTGTGCATGGCTTTCAAAACTCTTCTCTCACTTCCTTCAAAACTGCCCATTCCTTCAATATCAAGTATGCCACCAGAACAAAATATTTATTTCATATATTCATCCAAGAAAACTGCATAAAAACCAGCTCATCCCTTTCTACATAGCTGATAAGCAGCTTCATGCATTTCTGCTTTGCACTGGTTACATTCAGAGTACACACTTCTGAAAACCAACTCTGTGCCATGGAGGCCTCACCAGAGTGTATACGGTTTTGGGTGGCACAAAATAAAAAGGACATAAAACTACTAAAGAGATTCTGAATCAGGGCTACAAAGGGGAATACAAAAACGGTGGAGTGGCTATGCAAGAAAAAGCAGCAGACAATGAATCTGTACTGAATTAAGTTCCAGTGATTCTTCCATGAGCAATGGATCTGGAGTATCCATTGTCATCTCAGGCACGTGTTCATAGGATCATAGGGTAGGACAGGTTGGAAGAGAATTAAGGAGATTATCCAGTCCAAGCTCTTCCTTGTTTTAGCACAGTCAGCTATGGGGGTTTTCAAAAAACCCTCCTGAATCTTTTGGTTGATATCTTTAAAACCACTTACAACTAGAAAGCTTTTTAAAAACAGTGACATTTTCCCCCCTTTTTAAAATACAACAGTATTTATTTTAAAATGACCTAACATGATTGCCATAATGTAAGAGGATTATGAAATTATTACAGAACATCCTAAGGGGGGGCTACGAGGATGGCAAGGGATCCAGAAAAGTGAGAGGTAGGAGCAGCAGCTGAAGTCCCTCGGTTTGTTCAGGCCAGAGAAGAGGAGGCTGAGGGGAAGGCCTCACGGTGGGCTACAGCTTCCTGATGAGGGGAGCAGAGGAGCAGAACCGATCTCTTCTCTTTAGTGACAGTGATAGGACCTGAGGGAATGGCATGGAGGTGTGTCAGGGGAGGCTCAGGCTGGGTGTGAAGAAATGGTTCTTCACTGAGAGGTTGGTCAGGCATGACATCCAGCAGTGTCCATTGGGCAGGAAATGGCATGAGGCTATTGATTCGCCATCCAGCAGTGGACAGTGAAGAACCCATGAAAGTGAATTCCCAAAAGATGAAGCCTAACAGAGGAGAGTGGATCAACCTGCCACCACAGAGATGGCCCAGCACCACCCAGCATCTCTGCACTTGGACATCAAAGCACAACAATGGAGGTGCAGGACAGCCAGGCCATCTGCCTACCGAAAGCACACTTCCCTGCACCCTCTGCTACATCAGAGATCACAGACTAGAGATCTTGCATGTTCTGCCAGCAATAAGTAATCCCTCTGTTGATCAGCAAGCATGGTGTGAGCATACATTTCCTGACCCCCAGTGCTTGTGAAGAGCTCCCATTTCTTCTGCACAGAGCCCCAAAAGAGGGCGTGAGACAAGACTCGTCTTGCTTTGGGCACAGGAGGATTCCCTCAGAGAGCCCATAGGCCTGAGGTGGGGATGTCTCAGTCTCAAATGGATTCCCACTCAGAAGAAGCCAAACAGAGGAGAGTGAATCCACCTGCCGCCACAGAGATGATCCAGTCCACAAGCCAAATTTGCTGTTAATAAGTTTACACGCCTCATTCTTTTTGCTTTTAGTGTACAAAGGAAGACACTGGCAAACATCATTTGGAAATGACTGTTTCCCAGTAACTCCAAAACCTTTTTGTGTATGGTTGCATCTTTCTCCATGTTTACACAAACCATATACAGCTTGACAAAATTGCCAGACTACAAGCATGGGACTGAGATACCATATCTGTACTCTACAATTTTAACAGTAGTAGTGAATTGTTTCATTTCAGCTTCGCATGAGTTGCATTCTGTGCTGAGCTAAAATAAAAGCTTCAGCACTTGTTGCCCATCTGCAGCAAATGCTGCTGTCCCACATGCTCACTAACTTAGGCAGGAGCAGAAACTGAAAAGGATCATTCAATGGGACGGGGGCCTCCTGTGGCATTAACAGGCCATAAATTGAGCTGTGTATTTGAATAATGTCTAAACCATCACAATACAGACTGCTAATAACATAGGCTTTATATTTAAATTATAAAACTTGAATTATAATCAACCAGAATGACACCACCTATTAACTCCATACATAAATATCCAGTGAGGCCTAATAGTCTTCCATTCATATATTTGGATTATAATACATTATATTTAATGGCTCATTTCCTTGCAGTTTTCCCAGAAATATGAGGATCAACAACAGTGCCTGACTTGAGGTTGCCTGTAGAGGAGAGCTTCTACAAGGTCCATTAAACAGAAAGATATCACTTCCAGTGCAGGACTATGAAGAGCTAAAAGTATTCAGGGAAAATATCAGTGCACATCAGTCCTGTTTTTGTCCTGGTCCTGAGACATCTGCAGCTGGTCACTGCTGGAGCAGTAAGACAGACTAATGGTCATCCACCCTAATGGCAGAATTCTGCAACAAAGAAACCATCATCCTCAAATGCATACAGAGCTCCCAGCATGACAATATCTAAACTTTCTGTACTAATGTGAGTTGAGGAAATGAAATTATCTTTGATAATAAACCTTTGAACTTCATGCTGAATTTAGTTGGATTCAATACAGATAGTAGATCAGTGAGAAAGTTTCCTATCAACTGCAAGCAAATACACATAGCTGTATTTGCATGTAAAAAAAAAAAAAAAGTTTCAAAATAATAACTTATTTCCTCAATAATTGTTCTTGGAATAAATATACCTACATACAATCATGCAAATGTAGACACATTTTTGTTGTATATGTACATGATTAAGACTTCCATAACAATGTGATCTTCCACAACAGTGCAATACTCCATAAGTTTATGGAGTTATTCCTGCCACAGTTTGAGTAAAAAATCCTAAATATTATGCAATTTAGTTACACTAAAAATTCTCTGATAAAACACTTCAAGTTGCAAATTATTGTACAGACTTCTATTGTGAACAAACGTGGGACAATGCATGTGTGAAGTATTCTTACAAATGTTTTTCAGTCAAAAAAAGGATGAGTCATCTGGAAGGTATTGCATACACAGTTGCAGCTCTTAGTCAGTGATCTTCTCTCTGTTCACGTCTCATGAGAGCCTGGAGATTAGAAGATTTATTTGGTGTGGATTTCCAGATTCAAGTTCCCGCACAGCTGTTTCACAGCAATGACAAGACCCGACCATTAGGTATCATCTTATTCAAGTACTTGGAGCTGTTTCACCTTTTACTAATAGCAGGCAATGTACCACAAAAAGGAGGGAAAAAAAGTGGCACATTTGGTTACTTTCCTGTGCCTATGGAAGGCACCTAACATGACAAATCACACATCACTCCTAATAAATGGCTGTTCTACACTATTATGCTCCCTTTCCCCTGCCCTGGCTGAAGGAACTTGATACGAAAGGTCAGCTTATTCAGATTAGTGAGGTGGAGACCTAAAATTGAAGACAGCAATTATATTTGTTTTACAAGCTGAGTCTAAAGTTAAAGGGAATTAAACAGCACTTAAATCATTTCAGTATCCTTGAAATATCCCCACAAATGCCCATCCTTCCATGTCTTTCTACTCTTGAAAACCTGGTCTGAGTGTGTACCAGAGAAAGAGAGAAATACCATGCTGGCAGTGCAAAGAGGACAGCAAACAGATTCTCCAAGCCCACCTGTGCAGTGTTTATGATGCAAGAAAGCATCAATGTACTTCAAAATGGCAGCGCCTCAAATTCCTGGGACTTCTCTCCTGTTCCCCTCAAGTTTTTCCTTTAAAGAATACTAGGAAAGACCTTACATAAGATTTTACACTCAAAGCCTTTTATGATACATTCAACTCTCAGTTTTTAAGTCACAATCAAAGGATTATGCTCTGCCTCATTATATTTTTTGTTTTAAAAGGTGTTTTTGCTTTTTTCTTTTAATATCAAATTCTTACTGATCTTCCTTCAAGTATCACAGTGCAGACGTTTGAATTGGGCAACAGAGGGAAAGCAACTGCTTGAAGGAAGCAAAACTGAACAGTAGTATGTTGTGTATTCTACCATATCTGCTACTGGGAAAAGAATAGCATAGAGCCATAGTCATATTTTAAGCTCTTTAAATTGCTTTTTCCTTTCCATCTGTAATCAGCATGAACTCTTCCTGCCAAGCTCCTCCCCGTAGAAACTGCAGTCTCCTCTCCTAGCTTTGTATCTATCATGTTTGAACATGTAAATTCTCATACAGTTCTTCTACACCTCACTTTTCAAACATTATTCATATGGAGCTTTACTGTAGCTCAAAGGGACTACGCAACATTGGAGAACTAAAGAGGTAAATAACTTTATTTACTTTTTTTGTGAATTTGGCATATGTTGTCTGAGATCACTTTACACAGTCTTCCTAAATGACAGCACAACCCTTACAAATGCTGAGCATCTGCCTTGTTCATTTGGGCTTGGTAGGGCAGGCACCATTTATAACAGCGTGCATACGGTGTGTAATGCACAGGAGGCTTCCACTTATAATCAGTTCTCAAGGTAAAGAAGTAATAGTAAGACACAATAATATGTTCAGTTTTGGATTTACGCTTACTTGCAGTGAACATCTGATGGTTTGTTTAGATCACTAAAGTGTTCTGCTCAATTAACTCTGATACTAGCCATGAATTTCAGGTAAGAGAGACTAGTTGGAAACAAAATGTTCACTGAAAACAAACTGAGCAATGAACACATCTCTGAGAAAAAGTTATTTTTATAATTGAGATAGCTATAGTAATCATTGCATATTTCATTACAAAAAACTTTTTAAAATAGGAATGACGTATTATCTTAGATATATTTATCTAAAGTTTCTAGAAACAAGGCAGTTCATTCAAGAACAGAAAGCAGCCACAAAAGTAAAGAATTTACAGCACTAGGAACACAAAAGCAATCACAATTCAGATTAAGGATGCGTATTTAATGAGTAAGGTCTAAATGTGGAGTGATACTTTGCAATGTGTATTTTTCTCCTAACACTTTTAATTATTATTGCTTTATTTTTAAGTGAATGGATTGTTAAGTGTGAATTGTAACGTAATCTTCCAACATCACTAAGTAAGCCAGGGTGCAATGCTCCTCTGTTCTTTCTGAAAGTTACTATGCAAATACTGACTCTAGTTATGGTACAAGGAGCACTTGACCTGATGAATATACATGCAGTGAGACTGAAGATGTGAAGAGACATAAACAATATCATTGAAATTGACGATTTTGAAAAGAGCTGGAGTAGCAGTTAAAAGTGGAGAGTAGAGATGTAGCACATTATCATGAGATTATAAAACAAACCTCTTTGTCTGCTGGAACGTTGCCTCTCAGTCATTTGGTGATGGCTGCCTGCTTCCTCAGGAATTTCTGGAGAAGGAAGACTGAACAGTGCTTAGCTAGCCTCCCATGCACAGCCAGATGGTTTATGGTCAGCAGCTCTATGTCCAGGTGGAGGCTGATGATGAGTGGTGTTGGTCCTGGGACCAGTGCTCTTCAACATCTTTATCAATGACATAGACAGTGGGATCGAGTTCATCCTCAGCAAATTTGCAGATTACACTAAGTAGAGTGGTATTAGTCAATATGACATAGGGAAGGGATGCAATCCAAAGGGACCTGGACAGGCTTGAAAAGTGGGCCAAAGAAAATGTAATGAGGCTCAACAAGGCCAAGAAAACAGTGTTGCACTTGGATCAGGACAATCCTGTATACACATACAAACTGGAAGAAGAACACATTGAGAGCAGCCCAGCAGAAAGAGACTAGGGGTTCTGGCAGATAAAAAACTTGGCATGAGCCAACAGTGCACACTTGCAGCCCAGAAGGACAGCTGTATCCTGAGCTGCATCAAAGGGGGACTGACCAGCAGGGAGAGGGAAGTGATTGTCCCTGTGTCCTTGTGAGGGCCCAACTTGAGTACTGCGTCCAGGCCTGGGGCTCCAAGCAAAAGAAAAACATGGACCTGATGAAGTAGGTCCAGAAGAGGGCCACAATGATGATCGCAAGGCTGGAGCACTTCTCCTATGCAAAAAGGCTAAGGCAGCTGGACTTGTTCAGCCTGGAGAAGACTCTGGGGAAACCATATGGTGACCCTTCTCCTTGAAGAGAACTTGAAGAGAACTTCTAGACGGGAGGGAGACTGACTTCTTCGTGGGCAGATAGCAATAGGACATGGGTGAATGACTTTAAACTAAAAGAAGGGAGATGTAGACTAGATGTTAGGATAAATTTTTTTACTCGGTGTGGTGAGGCACTGGCACAGGCCACTAGAGAAGCTGTGGATGCCCCATCCCTGGAGGCATTCAGGGCCAGAGTGGATGGGGCTTTGATCCAGTGGATGTCAACCTTGCCCACAACAGGAGGTTTGGAACTAGATGGTCTTTAAGGTCCAACCCAACTTAAGCTATGCTATAATTCTCTGAAAAGCCCCAGAAAATGGTGGACAGAAGCAACTAGCTCCGTCTTGAATTAATCTGAAAGACAAGATGGGGTGAACAGAACACCATCCCACTGAGAAGGATCATAACTACTTCAAATAAAAATACCTCAGGAAAACAGATGCTTTACAGCACTACTCTTCTTACTGAGTGTTATAAGGCAGGAAAACATAGGAGACAGATGCATTTAGGGTAGAAGAGTCCCAGAATAAGGGAGGTGGCTGAGCACCACATCAAAAACTATGCAAATGCTTTTCACTGAAGACAATGACTACAACATGGGAGGAGGTACATGTGTAATCAGACACACTGCACAGCTTGTTTTGTGCTATCAGGTATGCCTAACCCCAGTAGTCACACAGGACAGGATAAAGCTTGAAATGGATACTCTAGATTGGAAATAGGTCAAAGATAAGTATCAGTAGAATTTACCAATGTATGAATTCCCTCAAAATCATTACGTTGTAATTGGATTTCAGAAGATACTAAGTAGTTAGCCTATAGTTATATGCTTTTAATGAGAATTATTGGATACGATTCTTCAGCCTTTGTTGCAAAAGTTGGACCAAATCATCCAAATAGTCTGTTCTTGCCTTAAAATCTACTATGCATTATTCTCTCTGGCACTCCTCACCTCCGATCACATAGATAATATCATTCCTGCTGCAGGAAGAAGCATAAATCCACTTGATGGTGTAAGGCTCTGTGGAGAAGCACAGGACTAAGGAGCACTGCAGTGCACCTAAGCATTGTGATCAGGTGAGGTAAAAGAATGAGAAAGTGGAGGAAGGGAAGAATCCCCAAATCTCTCCTTTGATATGGCAAATCCTCAGATTATTAGACATAGGGATGGGGAATACTTCAGGCACCAAGCTGACGGAGCCCCCCTCCAAAGTCTAATTCTCAATGAGGATACTTGGCTCCAGTTTACATTTGTTATCAGGTCAGATTTATATGCAGCCTGAACAATAAAATACATGCGGGGAGAGGGGGAGCAGGGTAGACTGAATGCATTCTAATTTATCACATAAAGCAAGACAGGCTCATTCATGTACTATTCCTATTCTCATTCACACAGGTAAGAAAGAGGAAAAGGGAGGGAAAAATCCTCAGAGAAAAAAAAAAAAAGCTTTTTTATTTTGCTAAAGGACCCTAGGGAAGGGCCCCTGATGCAAAGGCCCTGCTTTTACAAATGCTTCCCTTTCCTTACACAGTTCCTTTAATACGAGTAAAAATTCCAAATTCCTCATTTGTTTAGCCTGAAATCCCTTGCACATTTCCCACAAACTACTTCCTTTTCTCTCTTTTTAGCTGGACTCCCTCTCTTTTTAATGAAGAGAAGTTCAGAGAGTTTTTCCCATGAATAGATGGCGGGCACCTGGGAGTTATGAATTTTAAAGTGATCATTTTCTTTCAGCCCCGCCGGACAATGGGGATCTCCTTTTGACTCACTTTCACAGCTTTGAGAGGCTCTCAGATCAGCCACATTCCAATCAGACTGGAGTCAGATCAGAGCCGGGCTGGACTGCATCAAGGTCTCTCGCACAGAAAGACAAGGAGCAGATGGCCAACACTGAGCTCTCCTCCCCTTTTCAGAGTGCAATGGAAGGCAATGTGGGAAAGCGTTCCCCCAGCATTGCCTATTGATTTCTGAATAGGACCACCACATGCCACCAGCCTGTAGGTATGAACCTCTGTTAACAGATGGTGAGATCATTATGAGCAATTAATTCCTTTAATGTATCAGTGGGAACATGTTGGAAAGGGTGATGCAAGCACAGAGTGAATAGTGAACTTCTCATTCCTCAGGGAGAGCTGCAGCTACATCACTGAAGGATGGGAACAGTCTTTCAAGAGGGTCTGTACATACTGAGAACCAGAGCTAGCCATTTGGTCCGCAGAAACGAAGCATGGTTTTTATTAACCAATCATCCCTCCCTCGTTGATATGTGATTAACAACAGATTTCTTTCTAGGTCATTTTTGGAGAGACAGACAATTCAAAACAATGGGAAAAAAAATCCCAAACTATCAACACGATAGGAACACAGGGAATTCGGACCTAGAGATGATGGGGGAATATTGCTACATAACTCTTTGTTACATAAAATTTAATTTCGACTGACTGTAATTTAATAAGGAAACAGACTATTTTGAACACAACTATGCGCATATAAATAAATAAGAGGAATTCGTAATAGCTCTTTGCACTGAAAATAGAAGCATACAAAATAAGCCCTTTGCAGACTTGTCATAAAGTTGCTGCCACAGGATTTTACACAGAAATAATAGATGGTACAATTTTAATATAGATATCAAATCGAAATGCAGAGAATTCCACAGAAATACAGCGTACTTATTGCTGTTCATTGTGATCTGAGTAAATTAAAATTCAGGGTGCTAATAACAACTGTAAGACTGGGACATTCCCCGCATCGTCTGCTTTACATGCATTTATATGACAGCTTTCTTCCCCCCCCCCCCCCCTCTTTTAGAGGCAGAAAAACTGAGAGCACAGCATAGGTGGCTAGTTAGCTCTTGGTCTTAAAGATGACAGCAGAAAGTGAACAGGAAATTCAGGCAACTATTCACTTATTCATATTTAAATGACACTTTTTGCTTGTAATTAAGACACTCAAGTCGTGTCTCTGTTCATGAAATTTACATAACTGCACAATAGCTTGCCTAAGTGAACAGCAAATGGTAGTTAACCTTGAAACGTATTATCTTAATTGAATAAATCTGGCTATAGTTCAATAAATTTAAACAGAAAGATATCTTTAAACTACTAACATCATTTTTAAAAACACATTTGCTTTCACACGCTAAGATGGCTCACTGTTTTTCTTGGTTTATATTTCTGCTGTAACGTTGGTCCCTCAGAAAAAAAAAAAAGAAATCATTGCAGAACACCCAAGACATTGATACATGTTTGCTGTTTTCTCCTTATTGTTTGCTGTTTGAGTCAGTGTCACATTCTGGAAAGCCTTGATAAGAATATCAGAATATTGAATCAAAACGTGTAACTTGCCTGCTTGAGATAGTCCCTCACCTACTTTCTCTGTCCTTATTGGACTTCTGCTCTTCCCTTCCCCCCACGTACCAGCTGAGTATCCTGTCACACAGTGAGAAACCTAGGTGGGAGAATATAGATTTTTGCATAGGTTAAATAGGAAAGCCACATTCCACCACTCTCCCATTTAAATCAGATTTACATGGGGTGTAAATCCCCTCAGAATAGAGCCATTCACAAGGGCTCAGAATGTTCCCCTCACAACACCGATTACATTAAATCAGTAGCAATCATGTTTCTTGGATTATATAGTTACAGCAAGAGAAGCTCTGCAGTGTATTTATATTTGTGTGAAATAAGTTAATGAGAAGCCACCTGTGCCTTATAGCAGTTTACAAGACAAACAGGAACACAGGTGTTTCAGTAATATCGCCATGTATTTTTATATGAATTTACAAACACTGTAAGTGAGCATATTGTTACCGAATTCAACCATACACACACTCTTTGAAGGACAATATTTTGGATTTTGTTTAGGTTGTCTCCGTCTTTAAGAAAAAATATATAAAAGATTAGTTTCTCAGCCATCAGCAACAGCTATAATTTGAGCTTTTCTCCCTCACACAATGTTCGCCATTGTATCTTGTGCAACATAGATTGTACATGCTCAGTTCTAACCCACAGTGCTGGCAAGAAGCATTCAAACTGTGAATTACCATTTTTCCCAGCATCTAGTGCTAGTCAAAAGACAGCACAATAATACACTAGAAGTGCCTTTGTCTGTTAAAACATTGTTCTTCATTACTACATGAAAAGCAAATTGTCTTTGTATAGAGGAAGAGTGGCACACTAGCTCTGGGAGCAAGAAGGAATTTGTATCACTTGCTGACCTCCTCTTATACGCACATGCCATTTTCTTCCTCAGCAGCACATGCATTCATGTTTTGGATACAATTCTGCATACTGTTTTTAATTACTAATTGTGTTAGAATCTGAGTCCAGAAGGATTGTTTGCTTTTGTCCTCGGGAATAACATCAACACTTCTCCGTACGGGGCTGTTGTTTCTTAGGTTCTATTTTTCAGGGATAGGAAGCACAGTAATAAAAGCATACATCCAGTTTGTTCTAAATCGAACAGAACAGAGTATGCATTGGAAGGGACCCACAAGGATCATCGGTTAATCTCTTCATTTGCTACACATCTAAAACAAAAGCAGATCAGAAAACCTCATCCTGTCATAGAGATCAATTCAGAAAACACAATCAAAGTGTGAATTATGCAAATTCAAGAATGGCATTTATTTTCACAATATGGTTGAACAACTGTACTCCAAACCAATCTGTTCTACTGAGGATTTTGCAAAATGTATTGCTAGTGTCTTGAAACCTGGCAAGATACGGGACAAAGATCCTTCAAGGGCTATTTTCAATTCCCCCTTGCATTCCTTTTCTTTCAGTTGAAGAAATACTCGGCATGTATAAAGAAGTAGTAATTTCAATCAAGTCTAAAAACAAATACTTAGAGGACTAGAGGAATGCAGTCTAATACGACAGTTCCAGATGTTGATGGATTAGAAGATGAAAGGGCGTCGAAGTATTCAGCACCAAAATCCTTGGCAACAGAGCGATCTGTTCCTTGCATACCACTCACATTAAGTACTTGCAAGCACTCTAAGTTTTCATCGATTTTAACAGCATGTAAATAGGCACTAGCAACAGCCCGTTCTCAACAGTTCCATTCAGTTGAAACCAGCAGAAGATGACGAGGCAGGAAAATACTAGGTATGAGCACAAATCCAGTTCCTCAAGCTCGAAACATAATGTAGGTGTTGGCAATCCTTTCTCCAGAATCAGCTGAAACATGCAGATCATAAACTGTAGGAAAGATGAAACGAAAAGCTGGGACATCCAGTGTTGAGAAATATTTGCACAGGTACTCTAGATACATCCACCCCAGGGTTTAGAGCTGGACTGCTGACACAGAAATTTTGTTTAACCTTATATCTCAGAAATACAGGTGTGAAAGTGGAAAGAACGGTCTTTCATATCAGGTTATGCAGCTGAGATTCACTTTGGAAAACCTCCATACATTCTCCCTATTTACTTATCGACTGAAAAGCACAACCAGTGCCAAAAGGGCCTGACAGCAAGCTCTGAAAACATAAGCACTGAATTAGTGTCCAAGAAGAATAGAAGTGCAGAACAAGCCTACATGCAAGTGCAAAAACCTACGATTTATGAGGCTATCTCAGAATATACAGGCAGATGCCAAACCATGCATATCTATATGAGAACAAAGATAGGGCTCTGCAGGAGAAAGTAAAGTTCGGGGGCTTTTGGTTTCATTCAGAAAGCATGTTTGGTCAGGCCACTGGCAAACCTGACCCCTTAAAATTAGCTTCTGTTACCAGTGTGAATATCTGTAGACAAAGACCTAGTTTAGTCACCTAGCCAAAAGTGTGAGATGTTTCCATGTAAGAATGCAGGTGATCTGTAAGCTTCCTCACTTTCCAGTACATTCCAGTCTCCCAACAGGTACAATTTCTGGTTTCAGACTCTCTTTGTCCCATATCTTTCTAAGTGAAACAGGGCTACAAGGCTCTGTAACTGGATCAGTTTGACATTGGTGATAAACTTCCAACTTTTGCAACAGTAAAATGGATTCACAGTTCATTTAGCAACCCATTTTGCAAAATCAGCCTCATCACTTCATCTTGCAAGCATACTCAAAAGTCTAGGGTATTGATAGCTACCTATTCAACCCCGATAATTTTTTTTTTAACCACAGATTAATCATGTAGCTGGCTATTTACAACTCCTAGAGAGCATCCCTGCAAAACAGCTGGGTTTTTTTCACACTAAATGAGGAAGACTTTCTGCACAGAAATAACTCCACTCCCAGTTAGTCAGAAAGAAGAGGAAACCAAAAGCCAGATTTCAGCAGGCTACGACCTGCCTCGTCACTCAAAGCAAGTAGCTGTAACAACTCCAAAGTATTTTTCCCTCTCTCCAAAAGCCTGGCCTGACCAGATGGAGAACTGCAAGCAAAATTCATCTTACCTTTCTCACAGAAGCAGCACCCTGCAAGTAGCACACCTGAACATGCTGCCTTCTAAGCTACTTTTCTAAGAGCTAAGCACGTCCCTTTCATTTTTATAATATATCAGATGTGTATGTACACTGTGAGGCTCCTATGGTCTGGTCTCTTTGATATTGCCTATGGTTTGAAGTACCAATAATTTTAAAAATAAGTAAGTTTGAAAGCTACCCTGCTTACTAGAATTTAAAATATACAAACACATTTCTCGAAGCAACTCCATATAGATGCCACAGCCCTGTTAGAATCAATGACCCAGAATATTAGTGGTGAAAGTATAGCTGAAGTTTATAATGACTGAAGAAAAAACATAAACAAAACAAACAAAAAAGCAACACAGAAAGCATACATGTGCACACTCTCCTATTCTAGACTTGCCATCGCTAGCAATGAGTCATGTTCAAGACAAAGATAGTTAGAAAAAATATCTACGCTACACTGGCAAAATGCCCTGTGAGCTTGAAGTCCAATTTTCAACAAGGCATTATCTGTCATCCCATGCAAAGCAATACAAGTTTAGATTTTGGTTAATAACATCTTCCCCTGACTTGCATGAAGTGATGCCCAACAACTAGTCATGATAAAAGTGGAGTTATAGTGAAATTTTAATCCAGACTGTCATTGCCTGAGCCTGTTGCAATTTTTGCCTGTTAAGTCCTGGAGAAATCACAGCCTCATTCATATTAACAAATAGTTCAATAGCAACTTCAGAGTTCAAAATTTCATGCCAAAGTTATAGCTAGATTTCTAAAGAAAACTGTAGAATCCAGTTCCCAAAAGACTGGGAGGCATTTAGATCAATGTTTAATAAACAAGATTTTTTGTTTGACCCCTTCCAAGTGTCAGCATTCATTTCCCATTGTAACCAATAAATAAATAAATACATGCAGAGAGACATCTCTTTATGAATGCCTGTTGCACACTGCCATTCAAACCAGCCTGTAACCTCACAAGACACTTGTCACAAGAATAAGGTTCAAAGTAAAGAAGCAAGAAAGTTAGGCATAAGCCAGGTAAAACGCTTCTTGTCAGAGTTAGGAGATACATGAAACTGAACTGCTGAAGCAACAGTCTTGTCTTCTGTACAGTAAGATTTTCGCAGCACAGATGAAGGTTCAAGACCCCGCAGTCTCTTGTTTTCTTTGTGTGGTACCCTTGCATTTTTATGCGCCCACTCTGCGTGTAGGAATATTAGCGGTACTTCTGATTTCTAAATTCAGTGCAGACTGTCAGAAAAGACATGCCACGTGCTTTGTCAGAGACACAAAGTCCTCTACCTCTGAAATAAAATTTTCCAACTGAAAGTGTCAGATAGCAAAGGATTCTTTTATCTTCACTGGCCACATGAGTACCTTTTGCACATCTGAATTCATCTAGTGTCAGCAGTTAGCTACGTGCTTGTTATGTTCCTCATCATAATTCCATAATCCATTTAATCTCTCATTGCTCAGTGCTGATGATTAAAAGGCCAGTCCCATCTTCCTCCTCCATATTGTGGCCATTCATTCTCACTATCTCCACTGCATCAGTACTATCATTTGTGTGAAGAATCAAACCAAAAACCTGAGTAAGCTGAAAACCACATCATTTCTGGTTTCTGTTGGTTGAGAAATTCATCTGCCAACAAGCTACCTCAGTTTCACCCAGGAAGCACAAAGAGCAAAGCTGGCACAAGGGAGAGGCAGGAATGCACAAAACAACTGGATGACAGTGGGAGTGCTCTTTTCAGCAGACACATTAAATTACACCATATAAAACAGATCGAGGACCTATGGCACTAATCTGCTAAATTAATCAGTGCAACACTCATTTAGGGATGTAGTGGATTAATAGAAGACTGAGTGAAGACTAGGTCTCCAAAACCCTATGCCTAGCTTCTGTCAAAGATGCAGACTCACTGAAGAAATATCAGAGTGAAACCCTACAGATTCCTTTATACAAGAGCAATAGGATTCTAATGGTCTCTTCCAGTCTTAACATCTAAATAATTTATGTGAGAATAGCCTTAGCCTTCCTCCAATACACTGGCTTATTAGAAATTTACCAAACCCCTAACAAATGATTTACATTTCTTAGAAAAGAATTTGCACCTTTTATCCATTGTTCTAATCCTTGCCATGAATACCTTAAGGCCAGCCATTAGCTCTCTGCCTTTACTGACAGCCCATCTTCTTCTTTTCACAGATGGAAATAAAAAGAGAAAAAAAAAGAAAAAAAAAAAGAAAGAAACAGGAAGAGTATCTACAATCATAACATTGCTCTTACTGTTCCTTGTGCATACAAGATCCCAGCTGAAGCCAAACGTCCAAGCTTTTTCGCTTTGGAACACATTGAATGTTTCACTAAATCAAAAGACTCCCTCAGTAGATGATGTATGGGGTCTACATAAACATTGATAGATCTTGCACACTTGTGCACCCATTCTGATGGTGAAAACAAGTGTGTGGGCTGTCTTATTCTAGAATCATAGAATATTTTCTGTCAAAAAGTTGTTTAAAAGGGTCTTTAAGGGTTTTTATATTGGACTTCACAATTCTCCCTCTACTAAGTTAGCATACTATTGTGATGAGCTGATTAAAAAGGCAAGAGTTATTGACATCTTGCCCTTGAGAAGGAGGAAAAATAATCAAGAACAACAAAAAGGTCTTCTACAGGTTTTCACTGACTCCTACTGGCCTTGAAGTCAATGTTTTTGCACGCATATGATCTCGGCATCTGCCATTATTTTACTCAGTTTGCCACCAAGACAGACTCTCACAGATGAGCCTACAGAGAACAATTCACACGGTGGGCTTCCGGCTCACACGCTCAGCAGTGAGAAATATGCAACAAGTTGTGGTGCCACTGATCTCACCTCCCAGGCATACAGCTGGATGATCAAACAGGTCTTTGATCCTGCCACTTTTGGCACACCAGGTTTAGAAGCAAGATAAAGGCAGCAGAGCCACTGTACGGCTTAAGACTCAACATAACATCTGTGCCTTCTGCTGTGTTGCAGCCTCCTGGCTTGGCTTCCATTGGCAGCCATGGTCTTTCACTCAACAGGTGACTTGGACTGCCACTGAATAAGGATCTAGCAGAACAGTGACTTTAAGAACAGTCTGCTCTTGGCTGGACTAATTAACTTGAGCAAAACTCATCATTAATGCAGCTTGACTGCTTGCAATGCTCAAGCTCTCTTTTCTGAAGTTAGGTCAGACCTCTCTGTAAAACTCTGCGTTATCTTAGGGTGACATATGACAAAAATCTAGGAAAAACAGATTTTCAGCACTCTTTCATATACACACCTCCCCCATACACACAACTCATTTCAGCAGGTGACCTACAGACACTGTTGCTGCTCAAGAAGACTCAGGTTCCTACATTCCAAAGAATTCACAGCCAACTTTTAACACACATCACCATAGTGTTGGTCCTAAATATTTCATTGCATAAGTCATAAATGCTAGAAATCATCCCTTCTGGCAAACTCAAATGTTAGTTGACTCCTCAAAAGCACCAAATTAGGCTGTAGAAATAGCAGAAAGTTATGTTCAAACCACATAGGCACAGAAGGAGAAAAAGAAATAAAATATTAAAGAAATAAAATAATAAAATATTGATTGGCTTTGCCACCTGTGCCCAAATCCTAAGGAGTTCAGCAGAAACCCTTTGTAGTTCCTTACAAAGCATATTCAGAACTGCAGTACCAACTTAGAAGTTCACGATGCCAATGCACAACATTTGAAGGCTGTCTTTAAGTTCTTCAGCTCATTTAATTTTTGACTCTGCAATCACAGATTTGACGCTCAAGGCACCTCTAAAAACTCCTAAGGAATCCAACAGGGAGAAGATAACTGTTGCTCTACTAGGCATCCTAAGAAATACGTAGTGTTGTCCCTTGAAGAAATCTGCAAAAACAGCACATAGGTTCTCGCCCATCATTCAACTTCTCACTAGAAGTCAGTCCTCCAACCATTTTCTCTTTCATGCATACAAGCATCTTCCAAATGACCCAAGGAATGGAAGTCCAATCTTCCAGCTTCTGACAAAGTCTGCAAGAGCAGAACAGGGGTCCAAATTTACTCCAATTTTAAAGCATAAAACAGGCTAACTGCTCTTCCCGCACATAGTACCCCCAATACGTCACAGTCATATTGCTTCAAAACACTGAGGACAACACATTCCTTTTATTCAGGATGATTGAGTAGAGATGCATAAATAGAAAACATATAAAACATACTTCAGTCTTTGAGTATTCACACACAAATGCAAAAATTGTAGACTGGAATTCCTGTATAGAAAAAGATGCTTCGAAAGCTGTGCTTACAAAAAAACTGACTGTATTTGCAGGGCTGCTAGTATTTGTTGATATTTAATCACTTTTCACTCATCACCAGTTTATGTTTTTATCAAATTGTGACAGGGGGATTCAGGTTGGAAGTTAGGAAAAATTTCTTCTCTGAAAGAGTGGAAAATGATGCTGGAACAGGCTGCCCAGGGAGGTGGTGGAGTCACTGTCCCTGGAGGCATTCAAGAAACACTTAGATGTTGTACTGAAGGGCACGGTTTAGTGGGACATATTGGTGATAAGTGGACAGTTGGGCTGGATGATCTTGGAGGTCTTTTCCAACCTTGGTGATTCTATGACTCGGTGATTCTATGATTTAAGCTCTGATTTTATGAATGGATAATTTGTCCTCTCAAACTACTGAGCAGAGTTGCATTCTGCCCTAACTATGCTTTCTCCTCCAAGGAGTCAATACAACCCTTTAAATTTCTTCCTTTATCAAATGTGATTTACCATAAAATGAATAATTTCAAAAGGACAAGTGGAACACAAACATACCCTTGAGTTCTGTCGCAAGTGCTTTTTCTTTTCAAGAGCGTCTTGGCTAACAGGGCAGATGGAGAGAACAAAAGCTGATGTGCTTCAAGCAGAGCATATATCCCTGCAATGAAAGTTACTTAAACTTGGTAAATTCAATTTTAGGATCAGAAATTACATACCTATTTCTAGATTACTGTGTTGTTCTGCTCATGCAAGCCAGGAGTCTGGTGTTTATGTCTGCTAGTTCCGGGTGTACAGAAGCTTAATACTTTGCATGTTTTTTTAATTATTATTTTTTAAAAACATCTAGTTGTTTAGGAAAAAAACTCTCAAAAATTAGAAAAAATGCTGAGACTTTGACATAAGAGGCTAATTCAATCAGGCATGCTATGCAGAAGACACTGTACAATCTATTTGCAGCACTTATGTATCTGCCTTCAAAACACGATCTCCTCCCAAGACAAAGGCAAAGATTTAAACTAAAACTGGAAGCATGCTCTAGAAGAAAGGATTATATAGAAAATATTTTTCACCTTGATTCAGGGTTTTACCCAGAAGAAAAAGATCAGTCCCTCATTTCTTATTTATCACAATCCTGCAGGAACAAGATCCCCTATGGAATGTGGGTATACAATCTCTAAACACAAAAGGAAATAGTCCAGAGAATTTCCTTCATCTCAGTATCATTCGCTGTCTAAAAGTCAGGCATCTAATCTAAACTAGACATCTAGGCTGCCTCAACAGAGCAAGAAGTATCTCCAGACAGTGATTCATCTCACCCCAAAATTAATATTTTAGGTAGGAGGATGGGGATGTGCAGGTACCTGGAGAGCATGATGAGTGTAAGGGGGCTGTCCTGCTGAGTATTCACAAACTTTTAAGTATTTGAAAATGGAAGTACTGCTACATCCTCAGGGAGTTCTACATCATAGTTGAAGACATTTACATCTAAGCAAGCTTAAAATTAGGTAGCTGAGGGGCTGCCAACAACAGTTCTCCTGCGACAGAACACACCACACACTGGTGATGTAAGACTAGCCCGTAAGAGTTTGTATTGTCAGGTCACATTATTGAGCTCTAGCAATAGCAAGATTGCTTTTTTCTTTTTTTTTTTGTGAGATGGTTTAGGGTTGTCAACTTGGTCACCGTTGTCCCTGCTACATCTAACAAGCTTACCAAGCAATTGCAAAACTTAGTTCATAGAGCTTTGTAAAGCAGCAGAGCATTATGGTTATTCAGTTATCTAGCTTTGACTTTGCAGAAAAATATGAATACAATGGACTACTTCCATCTGATTAACAGTTTCTCATCTATGGACTGGTCTTCAGAGGCATTAAGAACAGTTCTCAGATATCTTCCAACCATTCAGTTGCAAGGGGTCCTGTTTAAAGCGTGCTCTTCTGGTAGGTTCATTTTTCCACATCACATTCACTAACCTGGATCCTGAACTGATAGTTTTCCTCTGGTCAACTTATATAAAGAAGAGGAATTTTATTTTCTATCACAGCAGTTACAGGAACTATTTTATCTCCTACAAATAAATATTTGATTGATATACTGGCCCATTCAGCAAAAGTGAGATTATTTCTATACATCACCTTCCCATCCAGAAACTCCATTACTAAAAATGCTGCTAAAATCTGTAATTAGCAAATCACTATACCTGCTGAGGGACTAGTTATAGAAATTGTCACAAAAAGAGACAAACTGAAAGAGCATTCTTAAGGAAATTTAAATAAATCCATAAGCATCAGCTAAACTTGACCATACAGAAGAAATAAAATATGAAGCTTTACACCACATCATGCTTCAAAGTTGGCAGCTCTCAATAAACATTTGAAAGGTGTAGCCAAACTGAAGCTTTTATTTTCACCAGTAGAAGAGTACTGATTATACAGTGCAGAATTTGTTTCTTACAAATAGTATAGCAGCTTGATAGCTCTCCCTCATCAAAACAATATAAACACTAAGAATCCCCATGATAAAAGAACTTGATGCAGTAAAGACTCTAATGTCCCTCAAGCAGGAAGACATTGAGTGAGACATCAGCAGCGACCAGCCTGTGCTGAAAAATTTGTCTTCCAGCACTACGAAGACAACATTTGGTGAGCACAGCATTCCTCTTCAGCAAAATATGGAAAAAGAAAAAAAAAAAAAAAATTAAACATGTTGATAACGTTTGAGACATCTTTGAAGATCAAAGGTAGAAGTCAGCTGGACCAGTCGTGCAGTACATTCAGTACAGGCTTCAAAAATCAGAAAGCCAAAAGTTGCACCACTGGAAGTTAAAGTTGATGTATTCAGCAGCATTGGGCTGGGAGGGGCACAGCAGCTTCTCAGTATTTCACAATGTGAACTCTTCTTTATTCACCCAGCCTAATTATATACTGACACTATGAAATTACATTATGAGGGCAGTAACTTCTCCAAATAATTGTCACCCGAAGACATTCTGCAACGCTTTGTGAGGTTTTCCAATACTAGCTATTTGAAGATGGGAAGCAGAGTTCCATGCCAGAACAATTGGTTCACATGCAATGGTTTATTTCATCCTCGAGTTATAAAAGCAGCTGAAACACCTGTTGGCCCAAGAAATCTCACGTGCCTTTCATTTATCTTTTGGATCAGCCACTGGAAACCTGGCCCTGACACTAAAATAGAGATTATGAAAATTGGCCGGAGTTAACAGTGTTTGTGTTTGGCTTGGTTGGAGTTAAAAGAACGTTTTCTTTGTGTAAGAAACTAGATGAAAGTTGCATTTTTGTTCTCAAACGTGTGCCTGGTCTTGCAGCTTAACCCTTGAGCAGAACTAATCCATACTCATTACATGGCTAGGAACGTTGGAAATGAACTTCAAGACCGGGTCATACGATGCTCAAATAGCAAAAGAACACAAGGTTGGATAGGTTCCAGCATCTGACAAAACACAGGATTGGAGAATAGATGTGGGTAGCCGTGGAGTTCTCAAAGACTAGAAGTAAAACAGCAATTAAATGAATTAACTAAGAAGTTTCAAGCTTGAAATTTTTTGAGAGATAATCTGAGCCAAATATCTTAAGGCTTACCCATAATCAGGCTTTCTGATGTGAATGGAGGGAACAACACTGAGTGAGGATGTTGGAACCTCAGCTGTACATCTGAAGGCTTATTTTTTGAAGATCAGCCCTTAACGTTGGCTCAAAGAGCCGTAGTGAATGGGGCTATATCTGGCTGGTGGCCACATCTGTCCCACATTTTTATTGATGAACTGGATGAAGAAGTACAGTGCAGCCCAGATGAATTTGGGATTTATAATAGTTGACAGCACAAAACTGGGAGGTACTGTTGACTCCTTGGAGGAACAAGAGGCCTTGCAGAAGGATCCAGACAGATTGGAGACCCGTGCCATCAGCAATGGCATGCAGTTCAACAGAGGAAAACGCCAGGTGCTGCAATTGGGATGGAGGAATGCCAGACCCACGTACAGACTAGGAAGAGAGTGGCTGGAGAGGAGGCACCAAAGCTGGTAACAGGGTTGGCAGTCGTCCTATGAGGAGAAGCTAAGGACACTTGGGCCATCCAGTCTGGAGAAGTGGAGGCCCAGAGATGACCTCATTGCTCTTTGCAGCTCTGTGAGGAGGGGGAGCAGAGAGGTGGTCAATGATCTGTGTCTATCACTGTTCAAGGTGCACTGGGACAATGCCCTCATGACTGTGCTGTAACTTTTGGAGGCACTTCTTCTATCATTTCTATCCCAAGGTAGATTGCTTTCAACGGACAAGAGAAATACAAGTCCAGTATTTATACTTTTCTCCTTCAGATATAATAGCATCTCAGAAGATAACATTTCAAGCAAGAGTATCTCATGTTTTGCATACAAAACAAGCTTGACCATTTAAAAACAAGCAAGCAGTTACCTTTTTTCAGCACTTGTTATCTATTCAGTTATAGAATACTCCAAAAAAACACTGCACAGATGAACACTTAACCTTGCTGACGAAGACAGCAAGTTCATTTTAATATATCTGTAAATGAACTCTGTATACAGATGTGCACACACGCACTTCTAGTAAACCTGGACAATCTTAGAGTAATACTTCTAGATCCTAATTATTACCTTAAATGATAAAGTAAGCAAGCATATTATGCTTTTACTCAAGCTGATATTCTCATTTTACCCTTACAGGAACATCCTTTAAGTAAAACCTTTTCATCACATTCTTTATAGCACATCTGTATAACCCTACTTGGTTTCCAAAACCAAGTGATGCTTCAGCAATACTCTAGGGATTATGCGAGAATATATTGGCACAGGTACTTGAAAGAAAAAGAAAAACAAATTGGGTAGGCACACTTTGTTTTCTTGATTAGAAAGATTAGCTCAGCATTAGATCTTCTGGCCATGTTGACTAATTGTGGTTTGCTCATTTGTGCAGATCAGCTGACGAAGTCCATAGTAGGCACTATGTTTTGGAACTGCTTAACACCAAATATCAGCTGAGATTATTCCAGTTTGTTGCTTGATCCCATGGGATCTCATGCAGACTAGCAACTTCAAATGAAAGTTCACCTCCACTGAACAATTCTTGCCAAAACTCGTGCTTAAACACAATTGTACAAAATGGCAAAAATGAATTGCAAAGGGAATGAGCTAAAAGGGAAGGAAATTCTACCCACCTTTATTAGCTAGCTTTTTTTTTTTTTTTTTTTTGCAAAGGTAAGAGAATTAACAAACCTACAGAATAAGATTTTCTATGCACACATCTTTTTGAAGGTAACTTACTGATAGTTATTTCAGCCATTGCCTTCTCTTTGATTTATTCCCTGGTTTAATTACTGAAAATGGAAAACTTCTGAGTATCCTGCACTTTGGGAATCACACCAAAATGCAGCTGCTTTATGGTCAGTTTTCCATTCCTATCATCTCTCTGAGCATCTGTGCACAATGTTAGTGATTATGAGTTGTACCATTCATTCCCCAGCAGGAAGAACAGTGCCAGAAATTCTGTTTTGTGTTTTGCTCAACAGAAAATAGAAGCCCTATGGAAAAACAAAGGGGAAGGAAAGTGGAAGGAAAAGAAAGTATCGGGTTCTGTGACACTGTTTGTCCTTGTCCAAAAAAATTTCCAAGATCAAGCCAGTGGGGGAAAAAAAGAAAAAAGTCCTCTACACTCCCAACCTGAGTGAACAGGAAGATTTAGCTTCGGTCAGTAAAAATTCTGTAATTTCTTGTGTTTCATCAGTGTCTACGTCTTTAAAAGATTTTGTTTAAAGAAGCATTTTACAGAATATATTGTCATCTGTGAGTTCACAAATGCCCTCCACTACCTTCCTAAATGAGGTAAGATCCCTACGGTGATAAGGTGCAGCATACTGAGGTAGAGCTGGTTTTTTCCTTTATTTCTAAGAATAAAGATTTTCTAACAGAAACTAAAGCTCTCTGTATGTAACTCTCTGATGAAATATCTCTACTGATGAACATCAACATTGTGTTGATTTCTTTATGCTTTGTTTCAAACACATGGCATCAATGGGACAAGAGATTTCAGACCTGTACACCTCAGATAAACTAGTCCATCTTCATAGGATCTTATAGGTAAAAGATCCTATTCACTGGAGTCCACCTCTTTTGCTCTAGAGAAGAGTAAAGCCACCAGAGGATGTGAGGCCAGGATAGCCAGGCAGCAAATCCTATGAGGTTCATAGAGAATTGTGGCATCCTCAGGCTGCTCTGACTCGTACTCTGATTCAAAGGAGCTTTCACATGGGTTCAAATCAGAAGAACTGAAATGACAGGATAAAGACACAATCGACTTCTGGCCTCCTTGTAGGAAAACTTTGCTCAGTCTAAAGAATCAGAGGCTTCAATATTGAGCCTTTTTAATTATCTGATATTCCTCAGTACCCTTTTAATTATTTTTACATGGCATCCACCAGGGAGGCTGCATTGGAATTTATCTTTAGGGAAGAGAGATCTTGGGGCCCTGGAAGCGTCCCTCTAGTTTGCTTTCACTGAAACTGGGCTCTTTACTGATAGAACAGAGCTGGACTATGGCAGTTAATAAGCAGTTGGCCAGATGGTGCCTGTCCAAAGGTGTTGGCTTTGTAGACAACTGGAACTTCTCTTTGGGAATAAATCAGTGATACAGAAGAGCCTTCCTGCATTTCAATCAGGCACAAGCAGACAGACTATTAATGGAGATAATTATCTTTGCTTTTTCTTTTTTCCCCTCCCTTTCTCTCCACCTAAAATTGTAGATGCAGACCCAGGGAGAGAGAAAGGAAAGATCCCCAGGGCTGAAGAGAACATTCTTCCAAACACCACAAGCAGAAAACAGAAAGCTAAATATCACTTATTCAGATGCTATCAGCACATACACCCCCACTGCTGATTTAATACCTGTGTAATTAAGAAATCACATTCAACAATAAAAGCATTTGATAGCATAACTTAAAGACAGCTTAAAGACATAGCTTACTGGTCCTGCATTCATGACACCACTCTTGTGGCATTCTGACCATTAAAATAATGCACTGCAAGAGCCAGTTACGTAGCCTTGAGCCACAGCAGCAGCTATATTACTTACTATCTCAACTAATTTCCAGTATGGAGAATATTTCAATGGAATTCATGCCTGAAGGAGGGGGCTCTGCTGAACAAATTCAAACATATAAAGCCAACTTAGCATCACAGAAATATCCACATGGCTACAAAAGAGCATTTATTTTTGCCAAGAGAATATTAAGTGAATATGATGACACTGAAGATTTCTCCTCAAGGAAAAAGAAAAAAAGAGTAGTAACCAGGCATCTGTTTTCCTCTTCCACCACAGACCTCACACTACCACAAAGTAGGCACTCCTGTAGCACCCACTCTGTTTCCCTAGAAGGCCTAGTGCAGGTGTTATCTTAGCATCACATCTTCCAGTGGCAGTCCTAAGGGATCCTCAGAAGCAACATTAATTGGAGCTTCCAAGAAACTCAGTACTGATGTGCCAATACAGAGCCAAAACAAGGACTTTTACAGATTGTCTTTAACCATTCCATAAAGGAATCCGGAACCAGTTTATTTTTCCCTCTAGAAAATTCCCTCTGCCTGCAAGCACATACCTTCCATAAAAAGCTCCCTTTTTAAGCAATGCTAGGATCTCTTCCAGCTATCCCACAGACACCACTCCACAAAAGGTGTTTGCACTCGGAGAGATGAGTGAGTTTCTTCAGAGCTGCAGCCATCAAATTCCACTAAGTCCCATCCCTCCATCCCACAGCACAACCTTGTGAGCCTCTTGTATTGTGATTCTGTAGATAGACCAGTGAAATAGTCCAAGTGTTTTTCTCCTCTCAAGTAGCAAGGTGATTAATACTGTTTATTATCTGAAGGGACAACTGGACTGACAGGCTTCAGGGGAAGAGTTTCATTTGAAAACAGCCTGCTCTAAGAACATGATGGAGGAATGCAGTGGGTCTGATGCATTCCAAATGCACATTGTTCCCCACAGTACAGTGTATTTAAGTTCCTGCATGCAAAGCCTAACTGCAGCATGCACATCTTTCCAGGAGAAGAAAAGAGTGCTCTCTACCCAAGTAACTTGGCAAACGACTTCATTCCACAGAGCCAGTGCAAGGAGTGGGCTCCAGACTATTTATAAATCCTAATATGAATAGGTTTTTCAGAATCTTCACTGAGGAGTACAAACTGAAAGCTGCTCAGTAGTCCCTACATCTATACTACTTAAAAAGCAACTGTCTCATCTAAAAAACTATTTTCAGATCAAGTTGCATTCACTTGAGTTTCTCAGGTAAGGCTCATACTAGGTAAACAAATTATCAACATTGCACTATGGACAAAATTGCTGTCACCTAGAATAGAGTTAGGGAACTTTCTTACTCTTTAAGCGAAAATATTTTCTGCAATGTCTACAATCTTCCATGCATGTGACCTATGAATAGTTCCATTCTTGAGAAGCACAAAACCAGAAAACTCACTAGCACAATTTTTTTTTTATTTCATGCCCTGACACTTCTCTCATCATATTATCCCCTTTTCCCATCTGTGTAATGCCAATCAAAGTATAAAAATTCAAATGCAAATAGATCCTTAGAGTCCACATAACAGAAGTTTTGCATGACTGCATTAATTTCTAAGTTACAGATCTGTGATTTGTCTTCCTCCTTCCCAACACTAACAAATGGACATGTCATATGTTCATTAGTGCCATTCATTCAATTTCAAAATCCCACAGATTTATCTGCTGTCTTTCTGCCTACTGTTATATTCCTACCACACCCCATGGTATGTTCTTCAAATAACAAAATTCAAGTACTAGAAAATACATATATCATAAGTATTAGATAAGAGACCCTGCAACAAGACTTGTGTTCCTCATTACATGCAGTTTACTGTTCCTAACAGAACTTGAGTAACATCCTGATTGAAAACAACAGTTTTAATGCAGACTATCAGGATTGCCTTTTCAAGCAGTTAAGGTAATGCCTTCTCTCTCTTTATTCACTGTACCAAACCATACATGCAAATAACATAGTGACAGTCTTAATCTGCCCATCTTTGAGTGATTCCATGATTTATAAAATCTCAATCACTTAATCATTCCAATGGGAAGAGACACAGGAAGCCTCCAGTACAGTCACCTGCTCACAGAAGAGTCAGCTAGAATCAGACCAGCTTACTCAAGACTTTTTCCAGTCAAGGCTTACAGACTTCCAGGGATGGAGACTGCACATCCTCTCAGGAAACCTGTCCCACTTCCTGACTGCTCTTACAGGGAAACAACATTCCTTATAGCCCTTACTGACTGTTCCCAACTCCTTTCCCAATCTGCAAGAGATGTGCTCCAAGAGGACTCCTTCCACCTTTGTATCCTGTCCCTGATTTCCCCTAGTTTTGCACTGGAGCTCCATCATATGCTTATCTCTATCAGGAGATTCTGACAGTCTCCCGATGCAGGTGCTTGCTTTCCCAACTATGGACTACTCCCACATTTGGAAGAGATTATCCTTTCAAAACCTGCCAGCCTTCATGAGCTCTTTAACCATTTAGAGCTCCGGTGCAATCCCACACACCAGTTGCCTCCTCTCTCTCTCAGGGTCATTGTAATGATCACCACAGCCAAAACTGCTGTTAATTATTGCACTACCAACTGCCTCTGCCTCCTCTTTGAACAGCAGATGAAATTATGCATCGCACTGATCTCACACCTTCAACATTTGTATCAGTAAGTCAATCCTGTATCGTTCTTCCAGCAGATTTCATATGTTCAGTTCACCCCTTAGAAGTGCAGCCTATAAGTCAGCCACTTCCTCGAGTTGCCTAAAGATTTTCTCTGCTTTCTCCTCACCACCAGATGATCCATAACAAACTCATCATGAAATCCTTCTTCACTTACTGGCCTATCCCCTTAGCATGACCCACAAGCTCTCAGCACGCCTGTCATCTGTCCCACAGAGGAGCTCCATACATTCAAATGTTTCCCTCACTTGTAGGACTACTCCCTCAATCCTCACCTTTCTTTCCTATCTGTCCTGAAGAGTCCATAGCTGTCAACTCCTGCACTCCAGTAACACATGCCCAAGTTATTTAGACAGCATTGTAGTTGCCTTTCATGTGCAGAGTTCATTCTGTCTGCATCCTCAGCTCCTGACATTTCTGACATTTCTCTTAGACCTGTAGGCGATCAGTTAAATCACAGAGGTACATTCCTTAAGACAGTGGTAAAAACAAACAAACAAAAAAAGCCCACCAAAAATAAACAATACGGTGCGTATGAGATTAATTACTCAATTTTACTCAATTAAAAGACAGAACATTTGCAGCGTCCAAGAGCACGCACAAATCTCATTTGATGAGCGACAATAAGATAAGCAATGCAAGATTCCCTGATATGAACAAGTTTAGCATTTGCTGTTCAAATCCCAAGCTTTGTACACATATTTAAGAAAAAAAATCCCCATCTTGCAGCAAGTTATAAACAACCTATACACAAAATAAGGATTGTCACATCTCAACAGCTCTATTATCTTCAAAGTATTTTCTGGATAAACACCTGTGTAATCACTTTGTCTAATGAATTTCCCTGTGCAAAACAGACTGAAACAGAGCAAACTGCTGATTGGAACAGGGAGTGAATCCCACAGCTCAATACACTGTGAGCATTTAGCACTAAAACTGCAGCCAGAACAGTAATGGATCCCTCACATTTCCACCACTAACTGTGATCAAAAGTACATAGGAGGAAATGATTTAAAATGAGTCATTTTATACCAGAATACAGATCTTGAATTTTTTTTTTTTTATAAAATCCAGTCACATTATAGACCAGAGCTAATTTCCAGAAGTATGAGAATGAAACTTCACAGTATTTTTACTGCCTTTACTTCAGACAGTATTTGCTATGCTACTTTCCAGTAACATTAGGGTGTTCCTTATGCTTTCTAATTAGTCATAGTGGTAAGGATTAGAGAAGTCATCCTGCCCCTGTACTCGGCACTGGTGAGGCCTCATCTCGAGTGCTGTGTTCAGTTTTGGGCACCTCAGTACAGAAAGGACATGGAGCTGCTGGAGCAGGTCAAAAGAAGGGCAATAAGGCTTGTGAAGGGCTTGGAGAATATGGCCTATGAGAGAGACTGAAGGAACTGGGGCTGTTCAGCCTGGGGAAGAGGAGGCTGAGGGGAGACCTTATTTCTCTCTGCCAGTATCTGAAAGGTGATTGCAGAGAGAGCGGGGTTGGTCTCTTCTCACTGGTGACAGGACGAGGGGAAATGGCCTCAAGTTGCACCAGGGGAGGATTAGGTTGGATATGAGGAAACACTTCTTTACAGAAAGGGTTGTCAAGCATTGCAATGGGCTGCCCAGGGAGGGGGTTGAGTCACCATCCCTGGATGTGTTCAACAACCATTTGGATGTAGTGCTCAGGGACGTGATTTAGCAGAGGGTTGTTAGAGGGTAGCATGGATAGGTTGTGGTTGGACTTGATGATCTTGAAGGTCTTTTCCAACCCGAGCAATTCTATGACCAGTGAAGACCAGATCTCATTACAGTTTCCTTCATCAGACCACAGAACTGTAAACAAACTCATCTGGCTAAGTAATACAGTTTTAGTGGACTTCTTTGATACGTCTTATCCAAAGTATAGATGACATATTTAGTGCAAAATGGTTGCATGCAATTGAGCCCTTATTTATACATCTATCATTTTGATTGTTTTGTAGACAATATTAACTGAGATAGCATCACATCAGGAGTTTTATATTTGTGCAACCAAAGGTTACATAGGTCTAAGGTGTATAAAATTGCCTGAGTAAGCCAATACTGTGGTCCAACAGGTCAAAAACCCAGTCTGAAACTGGAGGCCATGTAAAACAATCATCAACATGGCTTTTTACAGCTAGAGTACAGACTAGAAGCATTCTGCTTATCTTCTGTTATATCAGCTTCAACCTGTACAGGAATATCAATTACTTTGCAAGGATAGCCCTCATTTTGCAGCTTCAAAATTGAGGAGTGATAGCAGCATATGTTGATTTTCTTATCTTTCTCACAAAAATAGTCCCATTTTAACATAAACACTAACCTTGCATCTCACAGAGAAAAAGGCATTTATTTACTGGAATATTTTGACGGTATGAAATTCAGTTTAATAAGAGGTATATTAAATAACAAAGATTTAGAAAAATATATGCAATTAGATGGCAACATAGTTATTTAAATAGATATTTCTATTGAATCTTTGCAAGACTACACTCATCACTAAATTAGATGTTGTCCCATGGTATGCATTATAAATTAGGTGGTTCATTTCAGGAGGTTTATAACCAGTGACTGGAATTATAATCAACAATATAAATTAGCATCTTCTAATATTTCCAGTGTTTTGGAAGCTGTTTTGATCTCATGCTAGTTTCATGCAACACTAACTTCCCATCTTCCACAGACTCCTGATCTATGCTGCCACAGGTTAGAACAGACCCTGTGGTTCTATATGAAATGCTACGGGGCTCATGTTTTTTAAAGGTACAACATCAAAATGTTTGCAAACTATAAGGTGCATTTAAGAAGTCTTTTTTTTTTTTTTTTTTTTTTTTAATACTGGCCACCATTATTATCAAATTGCTGTTCTTCCACTTTGCTACATTGCAGGTCATCTTCTCCTTTAAGCTCCCAGAAAGACTCTTATCTTCCTTTTTGACTCTACATACTGCAATACGGACCTGCAATATATACAGCTATCCTGTCTCCTATATATTATCTAGGAAAAAAAAATGTGAAAAAGTATAGCAGAATCATTTATATTCCAAGAAATATGAAATATACTCATATTACTACCAGTGGTGATATTGCCTGGGATACTGAAATTTCACATTGAAACAAAGCAAGAGAAAGGCATATTGGTTCTCTCTCTCTCTCTTGTTACAATATGCATTAACCTTAGGAGTCAGAGCTTCTACATAGCAGTATCAAGAAGGCACAAGAAAAGATTATCATCATCTTACACAAATTCAAATCTTACACAAATTCTTTGCCTTTTTCTGAGTTGAAAACTAAAGTTTAACAGACAAAAAACAAAACGCAACACAAGACTGAAATCCATAATGATGTCAACATTTTATGGTCCGAACGTGAAGAGCAAGAACGACTGAGTATGAAGATACAATGACAGAAATAACACAGTTACTATAAAGGAAGAGATCAACAAGACAGAAGAAGTAGAAGGTGGTAAGTCATAAACCAGCTCAGAAAAAGAACAAAACATTTCATGTTGAGGAGACAAGGTAAAGAATAAATTAACATTTCTGCCTTTAAAGAAGGCTGTGCTCCAAAGTCCTGGCCGTTCTGCAACAGGATATGTATATAAATGCTTAAACATAAAAGATCGCTCAGAAAAATACAGGAGCTGTTAAGCTGTAAGCCAACTCAAAGATTTAGGGAGAAGGGGAAAAGAAAGTCTGACTTGGTAGCTAGCCATTAGAAAAGTGAACAGCAATACAAAGCAATAAGATGCTCTGGCCTTAAAAGGAAGAATTTACAGCACAATCATTGACATTCAGCAGAAAAAAAAATCTTGACACTGTAGGGTTGTAAATAAATTGCTGAGACATCAGCTGAAGTGAAAGCCTTTTTGAAGAATATGAAAAAGGCTGAAGGCTATAGTCTGGACACATCAAAATAAAGATAAAAGAAAAATGAGTTTCCTAGAATATGAACCTATGAGTAAGTGAAGCAGAGGCTATGGAGGCATAAACTGGAAACTTTCACATGACTCACAGATTTGGACAGGGATGCCAAAGGATTTGTAGGAATAAAAGAAGATTTAATTCTTTGCTGACCAATATACTTTGACAACTTTGATGTCTTGTTTCCTTTCTCTTTGAAACCTCCCACCTCCAATTTGTATTACTTACCTTAACCCACGTGGATATCTGTCAGCTGGATTCTTGGAGCAATTTAAGCTAGCCTGTATAACTTCACTGGCTAGTCATGCTCAAAAGAACACTATACTTTTCCATGCTTATCAGCTGTTCCCTATGCACAAGCACAACTCTTCAAATATCAAATTCATAGTCACTTCTACTGCCCTGTGCCTCAACAGGTTTCACAGAAAGCAATGCCACAAGCGAGCAATCCAGATTCCCAGGGGAATAAAGTGCCACAATCTTCAGCAGATAACAACATCTCTACAGCATCTAGAGATGAAACTAAGACAGTCTTAATAGCAAATATGCATAAAGAAGGCTGAATCATCAATTCATGCCCTAAAACCTGTATTTTTGAAGTTTTATTAGTGGCCCCTTAAAACAGGAGTGAACAGAATAGTCTCTGTAAGCACCTGAAACATTAAAAAAAGCAGCAGATTTTATAAGCTGTGGAAATTGTAGAAATACAGACATGCACCCATCTTGGGGGCATTACACAGCACGTGGACTTGCACAAAAAGAGCTACAGGATCCAGTAAGTTTCAAAAAGTACATCTAAAGCGAGTTGCCAGTTTCAGTAATCAGCAGATCCTATAAACAGGATTCTATTTCTGCTGCTTGGAACTGGAAATACAAGGCACTGTAAGAGTTATAGGCATTAGAACAGAACATAGAAAAGATGACTGGTGTTTTGGCAGAGTAAAGGTAGCTCACACACAACCTCAAACGTTAGTAAAGGTCTCTAAGTCGACCCATAGAGTAGAACAGCATTCAGAAGCCCTCTAAGCAAAACTGTAGATAGTAAACTACTTTTGACTGGACAAGTCATTATCTTCCTTTTGTTTTCCTTAAATATGCACAAACTTTTTTCTCCTGAAATTTGGACTCTCAGACAGGTTAAAACACTTCCTCAACTCCCAGATGCAAACTTCCTTTCCAAGTATTAAAAGCAACACAGTAATGTTGCCCAGGTTATGTTTTCAAGCTTTCCATGCAACACGAATCCCTATCAGCTTCTATTTCATCTTACAGTTGGTTCGGTATCCCCAAAATGACAGGGTTTCGGATTTTAAGAGCCTGTGCTCTGGATCCACAGTGGGCATATGGCAAAATTACAGTTTTTAAAATCAAAGCCTAGACGCTAATTCTTCTCTCACTAGAATCAAGGAAAAAAAAGAAAAGAAAAGAAAAAACAAACCTCAAGTGATTTTTTTGCATTGCTGTCAGCTTACTTCTTTCATTCTGTTATCTGCCTCCCTTATCCAGAACTCTGCCAATCACACTTGATAGCATCTCTACAAAGTTGTAAGGCCGCAGAGATTTTCTTGCTGATTTTCAGAAAGACATCTGCAATGAACATAGACAATCTGCTACCCTTAGATTCAGCCAACTGAGCTCTCTGACACTACTGAGGTATTGTATTGCTACCATCAGAAGCAAGGCTAGGCCCAAAAAATAGACATTTGGATTCTATCAGACCTACCAGGTTTTTTGTTGTTGTTGTTGTTTTTTTTAAGCCTTCAGAAATATGGTTATAGCTTCATATTTTACTACCATAATCTGAATTTGGAATAAACTGATTTAACAGAATATCTATAAAATTACTCTGCACTAAATACCTCGTTGACAATTATTCTTCCCTAGTAGGTATGTTAATTTTCTAGAAGTACTTAGTATTGCACAGGATGATACACGTTTCAAATCAGTTACAAGAGACATACTGCTAAAGCTTTTCAGCTAAAATGAAACAACCATTTGCTCTACATGGCTTTTTAAGTCTGTATATGGACTGCAAAAACAAGCAGTGTTTCATGCATCAAGTACTGCCAAACTTAAAGGAATAATTTTTAGAAGCTATTAATAAAGAAAAACTCAAGAGCTTCAGTACTGGAAGAGCCAGGGATCCTCACCATAAAAAAAAACTACGTGGCAACAGATGAGGCTGTGCTACACGACTAAAAAGTAAATTCAGGTTTTGTAGACAAATATTTTATGAAGTTTATTCCTTACCTTCTCTTTTTCATTTGATTAAATGCTAGAATATCTAAAATACTGTAGCTTTGTCTTTAAAATGCCTATTATTCTGTTGCAGTACTGAGAATCTCATTTGTCCATAAAGGTGAAAACTTCAGTTTTTGCACAACCACTGTTCAGAATAAAACTTCTAGGGGTGAAAAAAGCAGAATATATCTCAGGAAGTAACATGAATTAAAATAAAATTCATTTAAAGAGACAAACAGAGAGGGGAATCACAAAGGCACTTAAAACACTGGTTTGTCCTTCACTATGTTTGGTGAACTGAGTTGCAGAGGTTTTAATGAGAATTAATGACCAGCTGGGGTTAATGGTCCTCAGCTACACCTCAGATCATTAACTCCTCCCTGCCAGTTATTAATCCCCAGGAAATACCCTGTACCTCTCTCTTTATTGCTCAATCATAAGTAGCAAGAGATGATCAGCCAGTCAAGATCCTGGCACGATGTGAGTGATCATGTTCCTACCTCATCACACAGCATGCCCTGTGCTACAGAACAAACTATTTAGACATTACAGCACTGAGGCTGCAAAAAGAGGAAGAAACATGTAAACAAGGAAAACAAACATTTTGTCTGGTGATTGCATTTCATATCTCTTTCTATAATACACATAATGCTTGTAGCCCATATACTTAAGGGAATTATAAAAATCTGCTTGCATACCCACTGCTATTAAACTCCCAGAGGCCCCTTCCTTTGCTGTTCTAGAGCACATAACACAGCTAGCATCCTTATTACTTCTGCTGAAAGTACCATGCAGATGTTACAGCAAACAGCTGTAGAAACATGAACACCATTTGTAAACCTAACATACCATACCCAAGCATCAGAGATTCATGGAATCAAAGGATGCTATGGGTGGACCAACACGGCTTCCATTGGTAAGAGCAGAGCTCAAAGGACAGTCAGTTCACCCCTAGCCTTTCATTTTCCCAGCCCAGGGAAACAGCTGGTGCAGCCCAGTTCCAAACCTGTATATTAGCAGAGAATAATGAAATAAGCTGTACACAGAGTTAATGCAACAGTAAGTACACAGTATTTATGTTTAACTTTTAACAGAGGAAGATAGCATGGGAAACTGATTTGGCTGAAGAAACAAAGCAGCATTCGTATGATACAGTGCCTCACAAACAAAAATAATTTCATCTTTATTCAGCATTTCCACTCTGAAATCAGAATTTCTAAGAACATGACCATTGATCAGGATATACCCAACTGCAAGTACCTGCTGCATTCATCCACTCTGCAAGGTGGCATTCAAATATACTAACAAGCAACCTGAAGATCATATATTCCAAACAGATCTTTAGTGTGTGTTAACCCTTGCAGTGCCATTTTGGATCAGTCCCCCAGAAGTAGCAAAAAGATTACTTTTCTGTTTCATCCTTTCTGATGTATTTGGACTGCCCTCATGAAACTTCTGGGGTACAGATATTATTTAAATGAATCAATAAATGATGTTCTCATGTCTTTGTGAATACACCTGCCAATAAGAAAAGCCCTAACTTCCAACCATAGAACAATCCCATTCATTTCAATGAGTGCAAATACATGCTTGAAAACACTGTAGTCTTTAGTGGACAGTATCTCATTCTCCAAAGGCTAAAAGAGGTTGATTACTATCATTCCCATCAAGGAGAATAAAATCACATTAAGCTTCAGATCAAAATATAGACCCTTTCAGGTCACATTCACCAGTGATCCATGGCAATATAAATAAAATCAATTATTTATTTTATTTGTATACAAATTACAAGTTAAACGGATGTTCTGCTGCCCCACTTAAATGTGTTTATCTATGAGCACACAACATTTTTTGTGCCTCTTCCCCTGACAACATCATATTTTTCTTAGTTACAGGCTGGATATATTTTGAACACACAGTAGAATATCTCCCATTTAGAAATAAATAAGCACAGGGTGCTGTCTAGCAGAAGAATCAAGAAAAGAGTTGTATGAAGAGGTACTATATTTGATTTCAGAACAGCGTGGTTAGGCCCTTCATCACTTCAGCTGTAGCATTTTCATTAACTTCAGTAAGCTTTGCATCAAAACCTGAGTTGGAATGGAAGTTGACCATAATAATAGGAGTGCACTGACTGATGCCAAGAGGCTTTGAATTGGTCCATTTTATGAAAACTGTACTTATGAATAACTAATCCACACAGTGCTATATACACTACCCCTATACTCAGAACAATTAGGTTAGTGTGGCTTATTGATTCACTGTTCTTACTGTTTGACAGCCATTAGATGTTATGGTTTTTTATATTTTTAAACTTGAAAAATCTTCAGATTTGATGGGTCTTAAAAAAAAAAAACCAAAAATGGTAGAACCTCTTTTTTTAGCATCTTTTTTGCTCAAAGACCAAGCAAATTCTGATAAAACATCTTTACTCAACCATTTACATTTTACAGGACTTTTTTTTGTTCTCATCTAATTAATCTTATATATCAGTCATATTTAGTAAATGTTGTAACTGTTAGGTACATTTCAATACACCAGATTTTAAAGATTTGTTTAATGTCATCTCTATATATAGTAGATAATTGCATAGTTATTAAAGCTACTCATTTAATTCCTTTGCTTGGCTGGAGGAGAGAGTTATGAATACATATTTCTGTTCACTTCAATACTGAAAGCATCCACTGCAAACAGCCACAAGTGTACACTTTTAAGGACCACTTGTGAAATGTTCTGGATGTGTAATGCCAGTTTCTGAATCCTTCTGTTCCTACAAAAAAGATTTGCAGAATATGAAAAGCTCCTATCCAGATACAGTTTGCCTCATAAAATGAGAACTTTTGTACCTATCCTACAGCATTTATATCTACCTTAGCTTTGGCACCATTTCCTGGAATATGCTTCTACTCAACTGATCAACTGAAGGGGCTTTTTCAGATATCAGTGGCCAAAATTTCCTGGTTTTTGTTATTTAATAGTGGCTCACTATCTTTAAAGGATATACATACACACACCACAACAGTGCTGTCCAGTAACAACTGTATGATATACAAATCTGTTTTCTTTTGTTTTTGTGTCATGATACTGATAACACACATTCATATTTTATCAGGCAGATATCTATCAAACATGTAATAAACGATGATCACAAATCCACCACATACAGTCTTTCAGGAACCTCTCAGTGGGATTTTGGTCACTAGCATTCATAATTCACAAGTCAGCCAACCTAGGATTTTGAGTTAGCATCTGAGAGAGAACTTCTAGAATACCAACAAGACTCCTAATATTTATGGAAAGAAATGGCCATAGGGACAACTCAGTCCACTGAAGATCTTTGGACAAAGCTCTGTATATCTGGGAATAGTTCCTAACTCCCAGTTTCAGATATTGTCTTATTCCACGTTCCAGATCTGTACCTGCTCTAAGTTAGGCATGCGCCATCTTTTCTTCAGTCAGTCCAGACTGCTACAAAAAAGGAAACCCACCTTCTTCAACCAGAGAAGAACTGCCATATGCTCCAATTCAATTCAGATAAATCAATGTTATGACTCAGACCACATACTTAGAGGTCAGATAGATGTAGCCTTTCTCCACAAAGGGACAACCTATAGACTACACATTTCTAAATTAGATCCCATAGGTAACTACTTACAACCAGTTGAGATGAATCTAGTCTCTAGTCTAAGCACATTACTAACATAGTTGTTTATTAATAGAAGAGACTAAGACATCTTCATCACTGAAATACCAACCCTGACTTCAATATGGTCGAGTGCTTTTCAATCATTCCACAGATGTCAGTGACAAAACAGAACAAAAAGCAACAATAATATAAAGCAGCACTACAAACAAGGTGTATTTTCAACTACTAAACTCGCATGCATTTTTAACACTACAAGTATGGATCTATATTCAATTCTCTAGAACCCAGCTTGCATTTTGAACATAAATTTGCTTTGCCTTACTCATGGGGAGAAGGAAAAAAATCTAATCAAATTCTACAGAGTGTTTTCTCTGCTATAATTTAGTGGTAAAACTGGCAGGCTGCCTAACCACGTCAAAAAGGGATACATTTGAAATGCTGTAACTATAAAATAACAAGGAAGCTTTTAGCCACATTCATGTAGTGGAGACTAGGAAAATGTTTACTTGTAATGTGGTTACCATATGAAAAGATTAATCTAACAGGAAAATACATTATAAAGTTGTGAAATTGTCTTGCTCGATGTATAAATATTTTATGTAAATAGAAGAGGATTTGGGATTCATATAACATTTATATATTTTTAAAACTAAAGGCACAGCAACTGCCGCAAAGCATTTTTCAGTAATGCTCTCAGTCTGCTATCTACACTAACACCTTATTTGTTTATATTAGCTTTTCCCCTAATGAAGATGGCGCCGGTGGTTCTGTCTGGATAAGCTGCTGACAGGACACCATCGGCTTCGATGGAAGGCATTACTGAGAGAGAACAGGCATTTTTTCAGCTCAGTGGCTCTGACTGCTGGCTATGGAGAAAGAAAAATTGATGCCAATGGTTGGAATAAAGAAAGATGACTTTCTTCAGGATTACGACGGGAGAAGTTTGAGAAAATTGGGGTGGCTTACATAGGAATGTTGTTTGAGACTCTGAGCACCTTTCTCGGTTACTTTTTTTTTTTCCTTACTTCCACTTTCTTCATGAAGTGTGTCACTGGAACACTAAGTCCTTGAAGACTGAGAGCCCAATTCTAAATTGCATGCCAGGGAAGAGGGTAAAGGAACCTAAACATAAATGAAAAGTCAGATGTCATTTTCAGTTCTGACTCAATGTAAGCAGAGCTTGATTTTTGTTATTGTTATCTGAGACACTGATCCCATTTGAGAAATGAAATAGAAAAGTCTTGTAACGACTAATTGTCAACTAAGAATACCAAGACTTTCTTAAGATGTAGACAACTGCTACCACAAATATTGCTCTGCAATTATGAGGATAAAACTACTTTCATGGAAGAACCAACGCTTTCTACCAAATCTCAAAGTACTTTCAAAAGTTGTAGCGGACAGTAAATGTCTGAGACAAGATTCAAGGCAAAGACTGATAAATTTACTGCCTTAGTTGCTCAAATTCATTAGTCTATAGGGAATAAAAATATGCTCAATACAGAAATTATAAAATAACACAGCTTCCTTGAATGACAGATAGTATTAAAACTCAACTTAAGGACAAAATAGCCTATATCTGGGTATTAGGGACTGTACTGCAAAAGAAGGCAATGACAGTGCCTTCTAATGGGATACAGACACCATGGACTCTATGGAAGGAAGGGAGGGAAGGGAAGAAAAGAAATTGGCTCACTCCTTCTGATGACTGGTGAGAGCTTAAGAGCATTGCCATCTCAATACAGAGAAACACTACTCCTGTGGCTGCTAACCCTTAAATGAGGCTGAGGAGTGGTGGATTCAGGGTCCACCCCTTCTGATATTCAGGTGCATTGCTTGTACCTTCTCACCTGGTTCTCAACCATTTGTTCAGGCCGTGACCTGGCAGTTCTGCTGCAAGTACCATGATGAGTTGCTGCATTTTTAATTATAAGAAGGCTTCCAATCAAAGGTGTGACACCAAAATCAACATATATCTCCCTGGATGGTAGCATAGCGAGGTTTACGTAGTGCAATTTTATGGATCATTCTGCTGTTGCAAACATCTGTAGATTTTTAGGGCAAGGAGAAAGTTTGGTGAAGGGTAAAGCTATCACATACAGGGAACTGGATGATGCTACATATCTCCAAACCTAAACTCAACCGAAGCTTGGACCTTCTTCCAAATGCACAATCAGAAGAATTCTGTATCAAGGTCTCAAATATATATTTTTACTATTACATTATTTTTAAGCCAATGCTGAACTTCAATGGGATACCTCTGAAAAATCAGGCAATAACCTGCCACATACAACTCTACTCATCTGCCTAATGCAATAAGAAACGCAAGGGTATCAGCTGGGATACAGAAAGGCATCCTGAGAAGAAATGTATCCAGCAAATGGCATCAAATAGAAAACTTCAAAATCCCTTTAAGATTCCTACAAAAATTTCACTAAAATACATGGTGTACACAAAATACATGCTCATGGCATGGAGCAGAGCCCTTGAAGCAGCAAGATATCAGTATCAGCACTTTCACGTGTTATACATCATCTGAAGCAAGAGGGAGGGAAACTAGCAACTAAACAAATAACCCAGTTCCCACATACAGATCAGCATCAGTCAAACCAAAGATTGCTTTGCTATTAATCATAGAGTAAAAGAGACTAAAATGAAGTAGATTTCTTTCTTTTAAATGCCAGATGCATTGAAGCAGTAGTCATTTATTTTTATGTCATTATTTCTTTTGATACTATGCAAAATACCTCCATTTCTAAATGCTGGTTTTCTAAAAACATAACCATTAGGATAGTTGTTACATATTTAATTTCATGCTCCACTCAGCATAAAGCAGTTGAGAGACTGCCAGCCAGAGCAAATTAAGTAACCGGTTAGATAATTTCCTGCTTAATTGAAAGCAGGTAGTTTTTAAAAGTAATAATTGATTTTGTTTCTAATGAGCGTGTAGCTATTTCTTCCTTTTTTTACTCCTGTTATTAAACAAGATTGCACTGAACTGTTGTACACAGTAATGACAGACACAGGAGGAGAAGAACTGGAAAAATACTCTTCATTTAATATTTTAGGTTCCAGTTGCAATATAAGAATAGGGAAATGGCATCCTAATATCAGTCCTCCATTTCAGGATCACATACAGATTAGAACTTCTTACCTTCATGCTTTTTGGAAACAAGAAAGGAGCCAGGAACTTCAGCTTAGTCCAAAGTAAAGAAACATTCATCATCGTAGCAGGCAGTTGATCTCAGCAGAAAAAGTGATCCGGAGTCACTGCTGTCTTTTTGCTTTTAGGAATGGTCACTCCAAAATGAAGTTGGAATGTCTAAGGGCAACAGATAAAAAAAAAATCTTTCGCTGACAATTTTGCATTATTGGGTAGAAGAGGACTTAATTCTCCATGACTGTCAAAACAGCACCTGTCACAAGCAGTTAATGCTTGAAAATTATATTTAAAAATAAAAGAATAATTGTTCTATTAAAATCTTAAACAACAACAAAAAAATACTGTTTCTAATCTAAAGAAAAAATTAAGATGATTGTGTCCATCTTTTTTCTTCCACTTCTTTGAAAATTAACAAAAGGCAAAGCAAATTCTACATGTGTAGAAAATATTCTTGCAAGCTTTGTATTACAATCCAATGTTTTGACAAGTTGATACAAGAAGTAGTCAAACTCCAGGCTGACTCATTTTTTACTCTATCTTCATAACTGCTGAGCACCTAGGACTACCTTCCCTTACCATGTGCATATATATAAGCAACAATTCTGAAAGGGGAGTGATGCAAGCACAATCCAGAGACTAAAATCAGTAAAACATCCGCATAAAAACCAGAAGCTATAGCACCGCACCACTCACACACACAATCAATTTATAACTACTACAACATGCCGAGATAATTCTCCCAATGAAAAATCATTGCTGAGCTCAGGCTATTAGGTATCTTCCATATCGCTGTTATTGATGAACACCCTGAGACAATTAAGATCTGCACCAGGTAGAGCAAGCAAGAGTTCTGCAGCCTGTCAGAAGCTTAATTCATGCATTACTGAAGTATTACATACAGTTTTAAGTACTTAGATCTCGTATTTAGTATACAAATCCTTCTTCCGAATTTGCAGTCTTACAAGCAAGGATTTAAAGGAAAAACTTTTATCCATGCGGAACAGAATAAAGAGGTTTGCAAGGGAATCATAAAAATTGGGGATATATCTTCTTGAGCTTGTTCTAAGGATGTACAGTCACTGACATTTACTGGTATTCTAGATGATGAGGGGCTTTTTTTTGGTTTATGCTCACTGACAAACCTCTCGACGAGTTAATAATTTTAATAGCAACACTGTGTGTTTTTGTTGTTTTTCCCCAAAATCCTTGTTGCTAACCATAACAAATCCTCCTTTTATTTTATTTAAATGTAATTAGTACAGTCCTTAGAGTTAACCCATTCATATATTATAGTACTTGACACCTGTATTCTTGATTAATAATCTTCCATTTCTCACATGAGACTATGCCTGTCCAAATACAGGTAAACACATTTGTAGGCATCTACGTATGCATCTCAGTGTATAATGATGTGGTCTGGCATGTCTGGGGAAAGCTGTTAACAAGTTCAGAGCAGATATTTTATTCAAAGAAGAAAATACATGTGAAGATGCCATTCAGTCTATTCCATGCAAACGCCACGTCAGCAGGTACTGCTTCTGTACTATAAACATTATAGAGGCAAAACAGCTCAAACTCCGAGAGCTTTTCAGATTTGGATTACGAGTGCTTCTCATATCTCACCACTTGTGAAGCTAGATGATGCTGTTACCACCAGTTAAAAGTTTTAGTCCTCAGAGTAAATGAAACGCAACTCAACGCACGCTCTGCAAATCCTGACGTTAAGTAGTATATCTCGTGCAATGAAGTCACACATTTCATGTTTACTGTTAGTGTTGCTTTCAGTTCAGCGACAGGATTAGAGCTGATTTAGAATATTCTCTTCCAGTATTTATAACGTTTCTCAGTCCTTCTTCTGTCTCCTTAGAGGTCAAAATAAAGATCGTTAATATCGCAAGTTGTCAGGCTGCTCATCACAAAGCTTAGGCTAGGGTCACGTACAAATCAAATTTGTACAAGCAGAAGTTGTGGGAAAGGAAGAGAGTGAAGAGGAAAAAGTAGAAAAATATGACGTAGATATGTTAAATCTGGAAGTGGGAGAGGGGAAATGTTTTTCTTTGTGATATTCAAATGAATATTTATGAATGGTCACTCCAGTAAATAGCTGTGTTGCTTGAGGACACTGGAGAAGCTTTTGGCAGACACTTGCATAAGATTTTTCAAAAGTTAGAAGCCATTCACTTTTTATAATTATCCAAATACCCCTTCTCAGAAATCCAAATTCTAAATGTTACTTAAGAATTTACTATATGCACACATGTACAGTGTAAGTGCACATGTCTAACTCATACAAATGCACTCTATGTTTAAATTCTGAAGTCTGAAAGAGTGCAAATAGAGGCTAATGCAGGCTTTATTTCTAATATCTTCTTCCAATTAATTCATTGGATGTACTGTTATTAGGACAGATTTGATAGCACTACACTGATCAGTGACCAGAGACTAACATAATAACTGCACAATCTATTTTTCAAACAACTCCCAAAAGACCCAGCTTCTAGATCCTTGGTGAACTCGCACCAAGAACTCACACAGCCAATTAATCTGTAAATATCATCAAATGAGTAAATCTAACTTCTGAATTATTTTCTCCAAGTACTTAAGCGAAGCTATTTCCCCATAAGCATTAGAAAGAAAATAAGTTATTAAATATCACAAATGTACAACATAGATTAAGATCTAATAAATCATACGCAGAATAGGAACTGGCATTCAAACCAGTTACAGTTATGAGAAAAGGACAGCTGATCGTGCATTATCAAGCACTGTAAGAAGTGCTCTTTGGAACAGAGAATACTGTATAACCAAACAGGTGAAAAGTTTTGTGGGGGAGGAAATTAGTGAGAAGGAGTATGAACTGGCGTCTTTCAGAAGGACATCTATGCATGTGTAGACACGCGCTAATTCTATTTTCTTTGCAGTTTCAGACTGCAGTTGTTACTAAGAAGGCTGAGCTATAATAGAGTTTCTAAACAAGAGTATAGCTGCAGGCTTGTCCTATTCAAATGACCTTAACAGAATTTTACCATCAACTGAAGCAAGAATAGGTTGACTTGTATCCGAGGTCAGGTTTAAGGATAAATCAATTTAAAAATCAAGCACTATGGGTAGACCTACTTTCTCAATGGTTATTAATCTCAAACCATCTGCCCTAACCTCCTTTATGAACGTGCTCCCCACAGCAAAGGAGAAAAAGCTGAGCAGGAAAGTGGACTTAGAAAAGACAAGTTCCAGCACAGTATTTATCATAGGTTAAGATACCCAAACTACAAAGTTTTCACTTTACTATTTTAATTGATGATTTACAGTGCAACACAGCTTAATTTAACCACAAGAAAATTCTGAATATATGCCACCAGATCTCTCAGGAACTGAAGAAAACTGTACGTCTTTTCTCCTCTAAAGGGAGAACAAAAATTTTCATAAAAACAAGTAAACCTCTACAGAATAAAATACAGTGTGATAGCTCTATTCTGAAAAATTTACCTACTTTCTTCTTTCCCTCGAACAGCAATGCCATTAATGGTCTCAGCATTGTAAGGGCTGAATGTGCTCCTTTCATTCTGTGTTCAAAACGAGTGCTCTGGTATGGGAAAACTAATCACGTCGCTGCTCATGCTGTCCATTTTCTATGGGCAATTAAAATCTTCTAGAACTTCTTTGACAAAGCACAATTTATGCCAATACAACGAGACACAAACAAGATGACATATCGTTGTTCTCCGAGTACCTGGAACAAATACAGCTCCCACCTTCCCACAGAGGACAAAGATGCATGTCAAAAAGGAGCACGCAGGGAAACACACAGGTCCTGATGGTTCAGGCAGGAGCTCCTCCCTATTAATCCATACACTGCAACTACAGCACAAGTAGGTGCACCACAGCGAAGTCCTCCTTCAACAACTTCAGCCCTTTGATCTCCACTTAGGCTTCAGAAGCACTGTATGTGATTTAAACCTGATTAGGTTTAAAATAAGACTTCAGAGTCTCTGGTAGAATCACTCTTCAGGTGATTCCTTTCACAAAGAAAAGTCATAAGGAATTATTTGCATCTAAGAAATACGGTGTAGAGCAGTAAGTCTCCTTCACTATATGGTGATCCATGTTACAAGTGAATCCTGGTGAGAATAATAAACCTAAATTACACCGGAGAGTTAAGACACACTCTTACCTCACACCTTGGAGATCCTCCAGCATTCAGAGCCACATAATTCTAGATATAACCTCTGCAGATACCAACTGTCTAGCATATCAGACTGCATTACTGAACACTGAAACACTGCATTTGAATTGACGAATTTAACTCAAAGACACGACATTTTCACTGCAGGACAAAGAGCTTCTTTAACCAGGGTTAAAAAGCCACCCTTGCTCTTCCACAAGAAAAACACAGAGCCCTGGCAGCATAAGCAAACAAACCTTCCAGCACAAGCACACAGCAGATGCCACGAGGCTGCCAGAAGTACATTTACCACAGCTAAGAGCCTGAACGATCGAAAACATGAGGCTCCCATTTGACAATATGAAATAAGACAAATAGCAGTAATTAACAAAACATGTTACAATCAATGCAAATACTTTTTTTTTTTTTTTACTTTATTAATTATGAAAATATAAAGGGCTACTGTCAGGTCAAATTTGGTCAGCCACTTTCTTCTTCTCTAGCCTTAAATCATTGAAATTTTTTTTTTTTTTTAATTCACATGGAAATAGCTTTAGATAAATAAAACACTGCCATCCACCTACTTTTAACACCGCTATGGTAGACAGGAGTTTCAAGGTTATAATGCTTAAGCTCTTTTGCTGCTCACTCCAACAAGAGGTACATTATTAAATAATGGGATTTTTCCATAAGTCGGTTTGTTGTAACTACATACTTAGAAACCATTTTTTACATTTTATGTATGTATTTAGATACACGCATACACCACACACAAAAAAAATTTCGTACAATTATCACAGTTCATGAAGCCTTTCATGATCGAGGCTGAATACTGGGCAGCTCTGGGAATGCAACGACATAATGAAAACGTGTTATTTGCAGCTTCGTATCTCAAAATAGGGCCCAGGAAATAATTCTCAGTCCTGAGCCTTCCTCGATCTCCTTACATCCAATCAACAGTAGTGAGATATCTTAAATTCTTCCTATTTCCCAGATCCTCTCCAGCAACTTTTTAATCTCTAAGATCACTTCAGAAAACAGGATTTGCTGGTTGACTCTGCAGAGCCAAATATAAGAGTTCTGTGCTCATTGCACTACACATAAAAGATCCAAATTAGATGCTCCAAAAGTAATGCCTCCTATTTTATTAAGTTGGCCCGTTACATCAGAGGCAGATGTTGCTGGTATGGCAGCAGAAGTCTCTCTCTTCCACCCATATTCCATTATATTTCGTTGCCATGCAACAGCTGGCAGCAGAGAAGCATTCTGACAAAATAGCATTTGATTTGGAAGAGGAGATGAAGTAAAGGTGTGTCATTGAATTCCTCCACGCAGAAAAAATTTCAACCACTGACATTCATCTATTCTTGCAGTGTGTTTCAGTAGAAGTAACAGCAGGTCACCTGCACTTGTGAAGTTTTCTTTTTAATGAGCATGGCACACACTCTTGTCCATCACCAGCAAAAATGCATAGCTCATGGTGGTGACTTTTGAAAAACAGCATTTCGTAGCCAAGAATTTGCTCTACAAAATCATGTTATTGTGCTCTTTGTATCTGCTGTAGTTTCCAAATAAATAAATACGAGGCATTACTTTCAGAGTGACCAGTGTACTAACTGTGTATCATAAAAGCAAATTTCTTTTGCATCCTGAAAACTCTGAAGCAAACATATTTTGAGTAAACCATGGTAAGACACTCTAAAGTGGCACTGTTGTGCTTCCCACGAGAAAGGTAGATCCTGTACTATCCTATGTGTGGCATGGCTTTCAGGATGAGACTGAAAACACTCCCAGTATATAGTCGGAAGGGGCTAATAAAGGCTACTTGGTCTCTCAGCAAAACTGCCACTTGGAAATATCCATAACAAACACATAATCCAAATCCATAACAAACACACTCCACAAAAGTACATTTTGTACTTCACAGGCACTTTCCCCCCCACACTATAGCATAGGCTACCTGAAAACACATCCTATCCCACACAAAAGGATAACAATTTTTGACTTATTGTCACCCAAGATTCATAGAATCATAGGATGGCCTGAGTTGAAAAGGACCTCAAAAATCTCAGCCCCTGCTATGTGCCAGCCACCAGATGAGGCTGCCAGAGCCACATCCAGCCTGGCCTTGAATGCCTCCAGGATGGGGCATCCACAACCTCCTTCGGCAACCTGTTCCACTGCATCACCACCCTCTGTGTGAAAATTCTTTAGAATCTCAGTAAAAAAGAAGAGAAGACAAAGTAGTTCAGAATAAGGCAGCACGTATGAAGTTATTCCATTTATCAGAAGCATGAGCCACAAAGGCCCAGTAATATAAACAAATCTGAAGATGAAAACTTAGAAGTCACTGATGTATCTGATGTATATAAGATGTATATATGTATTTTGCACTACTGATCAATAAAGCTTATCAAAAACTGTTTACAAATCAGTAAGCAGCCGCTTACAACATTTTAATGCTTTTTAAACAACTATTTAGTTAATTTTAGAATGGGAGATTTTTTCCTTCTTGGATAAAACAAATTCTGTAGGCAACTAAAGGCTATGTTTTCTATATTACTTTTATCAAGTTGCCGCCGCCATCATAATACATGGCTAAGCCTGATTTGGAAAGCAGGAATTGTTTGTGTTTCAAATGGATAAGAAAAGCATAAAAAGCTCTGAACGTGTCTAATAGGCATGTTGGCTCACACTACTTCACCATAAGAAGCCCTCCAAGTTCAAAACTGACTGCCAAGGCTGCATACATGACATTTGCTATTTCAGTTCCTACGGGAGGGTCCAGATAAGATCCTTATGGGTGAGGAATAATGCTAGACCATCTCTAGCCAAATATTTCAGAGACTGCTTTAGGCTTTACTTTTTGGAAGTACTGACAGTGGCCCTGATCCAATAAAGCTCTACAGAACATAATTTAAGTGCTTTGCTAGATCAGAATTGTTACATGCAATGAAGAAACACAAATATCTGACTGTTACAAATACTGGAAAAGGGAATACACAAGCTCAGTTAAAGTTTAGTATTACACTCAGTTTTCAACAACAGTAAATTCCACATTTCTGTGGATCTGCTCCCTTATCCGAAAGAAAGATAAATGGTGAAGTGTTGAGGCGTGGGCCTGGTCTTAAACACCATTCCCCTGCGCTACTGAATCTCTCTATAAACTTCTCTCCTAGTGATTTTTTTGCCCAATCACCACGTTTTAGATTATGCATCTGCAAGTACAGCAGTAGATAAAGTCAACACGCAGCTATACCACAGCTGATGAGCAGCAAATCAAGAATGCTGGAAGGCCAGAGGCACCAGGCAAGTTCCATGCAGAGCCAATTTGGATCTGATTGAGTTCATCAGCTCAGGCTGCATCCCAGGGCCCTGCAGATTCACATCCGTACAAGTACTTTCACGCAGCACGGAACACGCATGCATCTTGCAAAGCTTGCCCAGTTATCCCTATGCTGTGCTAAGCAGCAAAGTTTGGATTCATCCGAGTGGCTCTGAAGTCATATTGATGTTACTAACCCCAGGCTGAACTCAATCCTGGTTGGGCACAGCACAAATCCAGCCTGGATCCAAGATCACCTGAGTTTATCTCTCAGTAGAGCACAGCATGGCAGCACAATGCTGCAGAATCCAGGCTAAACCCATACCTCCAGCTGAGCATCAGCCACGCAGAGTTAGGGTTGCACTCTTGCGAGAACACCCGCTGTGTTGGGCTGCTTAGCTCTCCTGATAAGAGCAACACAGATCAGGCACACCCAGGCACACGTCTGGTTCAGCAAGGCTGAGCACTTCAGCCCTATAGGGCAAGGCAGCAGCTGGACTGCATCCAGGCTCACTCAGCGCTAGATGTACGAGGCTGACACCGGCTCCTGATGAACTAATCAGATGTAGTTGCAACACACACAAGCAGTCACAGTTTCCAGAGGGCTCCCCTCGCCAACATCATTCACTGCTCCTGCTTTACTCAGCACCCAGATCTCCTGGCCATCCCAAGTCCAGGTACAGCTCCCTAAGGAAACACAGCACGTGTAAAAGGCACAGAAGCACAACAGTACCAAGGAACATCAGTATTAGCATAACTTACTGCAAGTACATCAGAGCAGATTCTATGCGAGCGCATAATACAGACAGCACCTTTACCTCAAGACGCCAGCCAGTTTCTTTCACATCTAAAGCACTTGGTTACAGCGAGCTACAATTTGTGTTATAACAATGTTAATCAATTAAAAGCACAAAGGGGCCATTACAATCGCACTAAAACACTCCATAATTTTGGAAGATTAATGTTTCGCTACGTCTTCATTCTTACAGATCAATTGAGTCAGAAGCGTGTTGTTCCTACAGAACGCATTAAGCTTTTTGGAACCACATGAAAAGCAATTTATTTTTTTTTTCCTTAGTAGGATTCTCATCTTTTTCACATCACTACAAGTTATAGTTAATACTTACAGCAAGTTTCACACACAGACTGCGAGCTACCAAACCACGAGGCCACAGCTCAGCACTACTATGGCTTAGTGGGCATGGCTGGTGGTCAGTCTGCATGGCCTCAGTGGCCTTGTGCAAAGCACCAAGTGCTGACAGGCCCTGTATCAGCTCAGATATATTTTCCCCAACACAGGAAAAGGAGCAGCGAAGGAGAAGGTGGCAAAACCAGCGGCGGCATCCCAAAAGCGAACACAGAAATCATTCGCTCTCTCACAACCTAAGAATGAGGATGTGCCAGCTACGGCCATCAAGGCCATTCACGGGAGTTTAGCTCAGATAACCCCGCAAAGCCGTAGCATTGGCTGCCACTGGCTCCAAACGCGAGCAACGCGAGGCGCCCACACACAGAGCCCCACTGACCGCTGTTCCACATAACGCGGGGGGGGGACCTTAAGAACACCGGGGCGCGCATGCGCGCTGCGGCGGTCGGTCGGCGTGCAGCTGGAAGTCATTGCCCGCGGCTTGGCGTCCGCGTTGCCACGGCGACCGCCCCGGCGGCGCCAGCTGGGCCGCGGCGTGAATGGGTGATGTCACACGGCCGGCGCCGGCCGGTCTGGGCTGAGGGGCCGAGCCGCCGGCCGGGGGAGCCCGGGATGAGCGGGGTGTGGTGGTGGTGAGGTGGGAGCCTCCGGGAGCGGGGCACCGGCACCCGTTAAGAGCCCCGATGCCTTTAGGTTTTACCTCACTGCGTTGCCCCAGCCCCGGAGGCGCTCAGAGCCGGCTTGCACGGGGCTGTGGTGTGCGGCAGCGGGTAGGAGCGTAAGGCAGGTGTTGAGCCGAGCGGCACGCCGAGGGCTCGCCCTGCAAACGTCCATCTGATTGCGCTTACCCGCAGCCGTTCAGATCGCAGATGGGTTTTAGCACTGAGGGCTGCTGAAAAGGGAACGGATCTGGGAGCACCGGCCGCCTCCGTCAGGTAATTCCGCAGCAGCGAAACGAATTCCTTCCTGAGAAACCCGCTGCTCCGCTCCCATCCATCATCACCTGCGCCGGACTTCACACTGCAGCTTAATCCTATTCTCTCTCTCAAAGGTTTCAAGCCTCTGCAAGATGCTGACTGCTAGGGAACAAAGGCTGGTATGCGGTTCCCTCAAAGGTCAGTCATTAACCTGCCCCAACAACAGTTTGGGGAAGATCAAGGCAATGAAGGAAAAAACAAAACACAAAAACCACCAGAAAAAGCACTTTCACTTCGGAATGAATTGCTGAAAGTGCCCTTATACATTCAGTTTTATTCCCTTTCAGTTCCGCACTTTTTAGTTCCTGCACGTATTTATTTCTCATCAGGAATAATGGCAAGATTTGCTCTCCCAGAGTTTTGACCTTAAGTTTATTCTACCCACAACACTATAGACCATTTCATCAATTATGAATGTACCCATGTGTATAGAGGAACTGGTAAGCCAGCTCGGTAATACTACCTTGTTCTGAAGACTTACCCTTATAAATAAATTAGGGGCATATCTTTATGAAATACCAAAGACAGAGAGAGAGAGAGAGAGGGAGAAAGAAAGGAAGAAAGAAAGGAAGGAAGGAAGGAAAGAAGAAAGAAAGAAAGAAAGAAAGAAAGAAAGAAGGAAAGAAAGAAAGAAAGAAGAAAGCAAGCAAGAAAGGGAGAAAGAAAGCAAGCAAGAAAAATCTAGAAAGCCACTTTTTTTTTTTTTTTTAAGATAAAAGGGCAGTGGCTGCCATCAAAAGTGTTTTCTCTGTGATTTGTATTTTGAATGTCTGTGTGTCTATATAAAGAGATAAAATGCTGGATATGCAGTAGCCAGACTATCAATAAGGCAGTTATTTCCATAAGTTATTGATGACCCTTTAGCTCACAAGTGACAGGCCAAAGTAGAGCCATGAGCAACTTATGAAAGGTCATCAATAACAACTGAAAATAAATGTTGTGTCCGGTGCATGCCCATTGTGTGTCCTATTTATACAATGCCAGTTTAAGTTTCTCGTGGCGTAGTTTTTAATAAGCTGTAACAACCTTAGTCCCTGTCTGAAGCAGGCAGGTTTTCCAGCAGCAGAGGAAGGAGGAGATGCATGCATTCCCACGGGGCTGCTCACACACCTCATGAGTACTTTTTGTCAGATGCAAAAGTAAAAGCATGCATCTCTCAGCACACCGGGATGAAACAGGACCCTGGGGAGTGAAAGGAGAGACCACGCACCTCACTAAAACATTAAACACTACGGACAATCCTGGTGCTGCATTGTAAGACTGCTCAGAAGAAAGAAGATACAGAGGAGTCGGGGAGAGGAAAAAGGAGAAGCTGAGATGCAAGGTTGTAAATAAATTATACCCCGCGTTAAGATTGCAAATACATAATATTCTATTAATGTATTTCTAATAATAACCTGCATTGTACTGCAAGGAGGATTGATGCATTGTGTGTGGTAAGAACATCCTGGAGGCAAAAGAAAGATCTTTCTGTCTACTTGGAGTCTTACTCTCCATGGAAAGACTGCAATGGATGCTGGATGCGGTCCAGTGGGGAACAAACAGTTTTACCTGCATGTTGGCAGATTCTGCTTTCAGTTACCATCATCCTGAAACGCACTGATGTTTAATTAAAGTTCTATATTTAAAAATATATATTTGCATTCTCTCATGTTTGCCTTTTCACATCTTAAAAAATGATGTTCGGTGAAATTGCTTTTCCAGAGCTGGAAGAAGAGTCACTATTTCAAGAGGTTGGTCTGCAATAAGCTAATGACTTTGCATCCAGTTGTGAAACTTGTACTCACTGGAGCAGTCTCCATACCGGCATCCTTAGGCAAATAAGCTCATTAACTTCAAGACACACTTCCTATATAAGCAAGGATTTGTGCTGCTTTTCAAGTCAATTTCCTCATTGAGGTAAATTAAGAGATTTGCTTGAAAAACATACATCAGTGCATTAAAGTGTTGAAAGAGCATGTTAGTAGAGTAAAAATTACCAAAATAAATGTCATTAACACTTCAAGGTAAGTATGTGGAAACATGCTGGTATTGAAGACAACTTGAAATAGTTACTTAGCATAAGCTGTGTGATTACTGAGTACATTCTCATGTATGCACGTCATTTAACTCTAAGAAAACAAAGTCCAAACTGTAAAAATTTGCATGTTGAAGCATTTTTAACAGCAATTTTGAACGTGTCTTGACTTCCACGTAGTTCGCCCCCTGCACAAGAAGGAAAAAAAAAAAAACCATGAAGAATTGCTATACGATTACTCTAGGATGGAAAATAACATTAATTCCCATTTCTTATAAGGGAAAATTAGTAAGTCACAGAGTATACTTAACGGTGAAGAATTGCAGTTCATGGATCATTGTCCGATATTCTCCTTACATCCATCTTTCTTTTTATCTGCATCTCCAGCCATTTGCACTCTGTAATGTGTATCTTGATTTTAATTCACTGTGCTGTGCAGTGGTTTTCATTACACAGTCCCGTTGTCCTAGGTAATACATGAGGTCATTTTAGTATGAAACACTGCTGGAATTAAAACCCAGGAGTGTGACCCTGACTACCTGAAGGAGACAATGCCCCTCTCACTTTTTTTATTGCTCTCTAAACGTGGCATCCCACCGGAGCTGTATTCTGCCAACAAAAGGTGAGGGCTTTTGTTTCCTTAAGTAACTTTCTCACAAGCAACTTAGGCTATAAAGAATGATCACAGAAAACATCCTACCAGGAATTAATATAAACTTTCTTTTTTTTTTTTTCTTTCTTTTGACACAGTGCTTTTTCAAACGCACACAAATACATAAGCAAAGCGAGACGTACTGACGACCTTAGAAATAATCTCCTACTATTCTACAGTTTCTTCTGTCGGATGGAAGAGAAGAACGAGGAAGAGCTTTTTATTTCTGTTACTGAGCGCTTGGTTGATCCTCATGTGATATGGCAACAGGAACTCCACAGCAGGTAAATGAATAGATAATAAGGTTACACAGCATTCTGCTCATCTTGGAAGGGCACGAGGTGGCCCATCAACAACTGAAGTACGGGGGTTTGAAGGCACCTTGAAAAGCCTTCCCCCACCAGCACCAGACCTGCATTTCTGGTTATTTCTGCCTTCTCAATGATGACACTGGTGTGACTTGAACCTGGTTGACAAGCAGTATGTTCTATAATGCTTTAAGTATTGGTCAGGCTGTCACAACAGCGACATGCAGAATTGTAAATTAATATTTGGCAAGCAGGTGATATCTGAAAGTGACGCTGACCCACAGAAGTACTTTGACAACCAAACAACCACTCCTGACAAAAATCAGGGCATCTGCATCACAGCAGAGAAGGCAGAGGCGCTTCCACCTGCCTTGGATGTCCCTCTGCTGTGGGAAAGGCTGTCCTCATAGTTGGGGAAACAGAAAATATTTTGCCTTTTAATTCCACAACAAAACCAAACCAAAAATGAGCCCTGAAGATTTTGAAGAATCCCTTGGAACACTCCCAGAGATCAAGTAACAAATGTGTCATTAATAGCTGTCAAAATGCAAAACGTTGCATTGGGGTAAAGGACCGCTATTGTTTCTGCTGGCTTTTTTTTTTTTTTTTTTTTTTTTTGTGGCTTGAACTTGGATTGCTTTTGCTGATGAAGCTGTTCAGGTCTCCTGCAAATAAATACCGGTATCATTGGTGTAATGATAACATATGCAGATGAGCATGTACATATCCAGATACTTATTTGATTTAGGTCGATCTGCTCATTGCCCCTGTAGGCTGCATTATTTGTGTGATTATAGGGCCCTTAATGCCAACTCATAACAAACAGAAAAATAATATGAGGCCACATCATACCATCAGTTTTCAGGCAGGTTAGCTGAGGATTTCTGTCTATAAACAAAGGGCATGGCACTGCACATAAATCCGATCTAAATCTACACAAAATAAAATTAAAGTTAAGACTCCAAATTCAATCTGTTACTATGTAACTCAGTTTAATGTAGTATTCTTCAGGAAGCTGCTCCAAACACTCCTAAATTATTTTCCCCTTCCCCAGAATAAGCATCTTGATTGCTTATATTTGGACCACGTTACAGAAAGCTGTCAATGCGAGTTATCTTTCTTGCCATGAGCCTGCTTCGGTCAACACAGAAACCTGACATCACCCAACAAACCCAGTGTTTTTGGTCACCCGAACAAAGCAACCTTCCTAAATGACATTACCCTTCAGCTGACATACAACCACCAGCAAAATGCCAGGGCTTCTGTCAGTGACATGCTGGGGCTGTCTGCTCCCAAAGCCTCTTCAAGGCAGGAGATGGCTTTGCACTAATTTCTACAGTGCTAGCCATGCTGGAGGCTGCACAGCAAGAAGAGCTCTTTTCAAGCTAACCCTCTTTACACTCTTTTTCAGTTTTCTATTAATTTCTTTAAACATTTATTTCTACACTTGCATAAAAAAGAGCTTATATAAGCATAAGGTGATGGGTTTTTTTTATTTTCTTCTTTTTTGTTGTTGTTGTTTGTTAATCTGCTCTTCGATCTCTGAAATTTTTGCCACATCTTTTGTTGTTTGTTTGCTTTTTTTTTTTTTAAGTGCAGCTTTTTGTAGTGACGCTGAATGAAAGCACAAAGAGTTAGGTAGAAGTATGCTCCTGTCATGAGAAAAATGCTCTAAACTGGACAGCAGACATGAAAAAGAAAAAAAAAAAAACCATCTCTTTTGTCTGTGAAGAGCTGTTGTGGCTATCAGCAAACATTTTTCTCAGTATTTTACAATAAACTTCATGCACATCGGGCAGTTGGGAGGCAGCTGCAAAGAACAGAGGTAAGGTTATTGAGAATCTCTCAGTTTTTCTCATTAAACAGAAAATTCTCCCACGGCAACAAACAGTTGGTGAGTTTTATTTTGATTTTGGATTGGAGAAAACGGAGAGAACAGTACTGAAGATGGCTGGTGTTATGTGGAGAAAAAGGTTTGCATTAAGAAGAGTTTTACAGAGTTCTGACAGTGAATCATCCCTGGCAAGGAGCAGTAGCAAAAGACTTTGGTCGACTGGGAGACTACAGAATGCACTGCTCCATGCTCCCCCCACACCTGATGCTTTGGATCCCTGATGCCTTCTGAGGAGGCTGCAGGGAAGTCCACAGTCTCACTTCCAGCATGGTCACATCCAAGTGGATACAGACACGTAGAAAAAACATCCCAGCAAAAGATTTACATATTCTTTCCTCTCCCTCCTTCCCTCCCCCAAGCTAATTTTTCATTTCATATCACTGCCCCCTGTTGCCAAGAGGAGTTTATCTATGGCGTTTGGTAAGGGAGCACTAAACACATTATAGTGCTATTTTAAATGACATCACAACTAACTAGGTATTTTAATTGAAGGTAAATAACCAACATTATTGCCATTTGAATGATAGCAATAGCGGAGAGTAATGGCACCGCTGAGGAATCAATTGCTGTTTCCCTCATAAACCATAAACCATTCAGAGATTTATAATGCTTTTTTAATGATCAGCCCTTCTAGGTGTTGAGCAGCTCCTCTGAGATCCTGAGTCTTCTGGCTGCCTGCTGAAGTCAATGGGGACGGGGGTGTCTGAATATCATGTATTTTGGTGCCACCTGGATGAAACATGTCACACCAGTTATCAGCTGTAGTTATCAGCAAAGGAAAGATTGGGATTTTACCACGCTGCTTTGAAACGGCATGCCCCAAAGCCCAATATAGGGACATTGACTCTACCATTGTTTCATAACTTGTGTAAGAATAAAAATACATAATGCATTTGTGTGTGTTTCATGCCCTCTTAAGGTAGGTATAGCAAGTAACCTTGTAGAGGAAGCCATGTCAACTGCTTGCTTCCTTCTGCATCCCTAAATGTGTTGCCTTGGAGTTTCAACTGTCCTAAGACTGTGTTATCTGAAGTGGTGCCTCTGGTTGGTTCAGTGGCATCATATCATGAACAAACACTAGTGGGTCTAGAAGCACTGTCCACCTTGCTCTCCCTTCCCTGACTACTGGGTCCTAAAGTAACGTGATTCAGGGACAGTGTCAATGGCTTGGGTTTATTTTTGCAGTTAGAGTGAATCACATATTCATACACTCAAACCCGTACTGACAAATTCAACCTACATTACTCAAGAGAGGATTCTCATCAAGTTAAGTGGGATTATCCCCGTGATGAAGGGAATATAAGGCTGGTAATTATGTTTTCATTTTTAGCTTGGTTTACTTTAGTTCTGTATGATAAACAACCTTCTTAAGCTCCCGAGAGCCTCTATGATGTGATTGGGACCCATCAAGCCTTGGCTAAACTGGTCTGCACAAGCACAATCAAGCATCTTGTGACAATATTGCAAGAGCTGGCTACAGTGGAAATGAATCTCCATCTCTGGATGTGGGGAGAGAGCAAAGAAAAACACAGCCAAGACAGATGAGCTCCTCCAGCCAGCCAGGAAGGAACCACATGCTTAAAGATGCACAGAATTCATTTTGAAAACCCAGACTCGGTCTGGTGAAAAAAACAGGAGCGTTAATCCCTATATATTCATGTCATGAAAAATATTGCTGTTAATAGGACAAAAGCACAAACAGCAGCCACTGCCCCTCTCTTTTGTGTTTGTCTTCAGGGATGAAGAGTTTCACCGTACCTGTTTCCATTGCTAGCGTACTGGGGTTTCCAATCCATTTTTAGCTCAATTTGCTTAGCATCTGGTGCACATCCAATCTAAATGTTGAAAAAGCAGCCGACCCAACCTGCTGCCACTTAAGTCAATGACAAAACTCCCATTGACTTCAAGGAGAGCAAAAGCAGTCGGGTTGTTAACAGGGAATTGGTGCCTATTGTTCACCGGAGCATGTCGGACTAGCATGTATCAACTCCACCAGTATCAAAGGGAGTTACTAGAGGAAATCCCCTGAATATTTATGCGATAGTCAGAGGGGAGGGCTGCTTTTCCCTTTCCCACATATCTCTGCTGAAATGCTAGGTGAACAAACACAACTCCAGCAATGCATGCCCACCCTCAGATTTCCCTTCAGAGGGAAGGGAAGGACGATGATGGGAAGAGCTGGCTGGCACGCTGCGATCCTTTGCACCTTGCAAGAAATACTGAGTCATCCACAAGAGCCGGCGAGGAGTCCGTAGGTTCTCTGTAGCCACACTGCAGCATGCATTGCCTGTCCCAGGTGGCTCTGTGAGAGCTCTAGGGGAACCAGTTACATACGAGGGCTTCCCAGAGATTTCCAGCGAGATCACTGGACTTCCTAGATGGCATTTTGTGCAAACAGACAGCCTGATATACGGTATGTCTACTTACACATAGATTTTAATTAAATGGGATCAGCAAGATTTGTGTCTGCACGCTCACTGTAATTTAAAATCTGAAGGTTTTTTAAACAGCATGTTGGCTGTCCGTGTTATAAAGACTCTGGGAGACAAAGTATTACCATAACGTATGCCATTGGGCCTGTATATATTTCCACCTGCAGAGAGTCAGAGGCTGCAGAGTGGAGTTTCATAGAATAAAAGGAGTGACTGCAGCAGAACCAGAACCACCCGGCCTGTAGCAAGGATGGAGGTTATGTCTTCCCATTTTACTGTCAAAATGTAGAGCACAAATGAAGTGTCAGCCAAAGATTCACACCACACACTTCATTTTTGTACCTAGAGGCCATCAATAGCACTGGTAATGTGGGATGGAATAAACAGATAAGTGTGTGAGTATTTGTAAGCATAGCCTCAAACATTCTTAAAGGGTGAGGGAATGGCTGTGTGCTTCGTTGCGCTCTTCAGATGATCTGGTCTCTGCTCATTCACCTTCTGGGTCTGACAGCTTCCCACCGGATCCTTTCCATATCCCCCGGTGTGACTAAGCACAGAGGGTACGTGCAACCATTAATCACCATTATGCATTTCTCTCCTTCCGTGAGGTCTGACCTGTGAGCTTGGGGCAGATCCTGCAGCCTCCTCTCCTTCCTGCACCCACCAAGGTCCCAAAGCTGTGCCTGCTGAGGTCCTGGAGCAGCACAGCCGCTGCAGGGCTGGGCACTGTGCCCTTTGCAGTGCAGTCCGGCTACGGCTGTTAATCCCGGGGAAGGAATTAACAGAAAGTTTGAGCACAGCATTATTAAATTAAAAGGTTGCAAGCTGCCACCAGACGACTTGAGAGGGGCTCTGGAGTATGCATCTGTTAATTTTAATGCTCTGTCTCAAAGTACAGAACTCTGGACATTTCCAGCATCATATTTAAAACATGGTACATCCACTAATACGTGATCGCGTGCATTAATGGACCAAATTAAGTTACAGGTATGAATTTTACATAAAACGGATTAATATTATATGTCATGGAGGAATTTTAAATACCCCATCTCCATGCATTTTTAATAGTTATGCGCTCTAATTTAACGTTCCCAGGCACCGCTCCGCCCGAGCCCCCAACCCCTCCTCCCCTTCCTCGAGTTTCGCTCGGGATTTTCCCGAGTCCCCTCAAATACACGCGGAAGGTAACGCGGAGCGGGGAAAACCGCGCTTCGCCGCGGCGGGAGGTACTTCTCCCTCCCCGAGCGTCGGGTCACACCGCGGTGGGCCGTGGGGGTTTGCGCTGGGAGCCGCCGGGTGCCCGGTCCCGCCCGCATTCCCGCAGTCCTCCCTCCCGGGCCGCCTCCTCCTCCTCCTCCGCCTCCAGCCCCGGGGGGAGCGCCGCCCGCCCGCCCGCCCCCTCCAGCGGCGCCGCCGCCCCGCCGCCATTGGTCAGCGCCGCGCTCCGAGGGGGGAACGCGGCGCCCCGATTGGCCGCGCCGCCGTGCTGCGGCGCCCCCCCGCGCAGCGCCGCGCCCCGCCCGCGTCCGCCTCTATTTAGCGAGCGGCGCGGGCGGCAGCGACAGCAGAGCGGCCGCGGCGGTGGCTGAGCGGTCGGGCGGGACGGGTTTTGCGGCAGCGCCGTCTTCGCCGCATCCCGGTGGGGAGGACCCCGTCAGCGAGCAACGAGAGGCCGCGGCCGTGCCCGTGCCCCGCTCGCGTTGCGTGGCGGCGGGCGGGCGGCGCGTGCCCGAGGTCGCGGGAGGAGGTGGCGGGGGAGGTCCCGGTCTCTCTCCGTGCCCGCGGCACCATGAAAGCCGTGAGCCCCGTCCGGCACCCCGGGCGCAAGGCACAGCCCGCCGGGGCGGGCGGCGGCGGCGGGCATCCGGCGCTGCGGTGCCTGGCCGAGCACAGCGGCTGCAAAGGGGGCGAGGAGCCGGCGGCCCTGTGCCTGCAGTGCGATATGAATGACTGTTACAGCCGGCTGAGGAGGCTGGTGCCCACCATCCCGCCCAACAAGCGGGTCAGCAAAGTGGAGATCCTGCAGCACGTCATCGACTACATCCTCGACCTGCAGCTGGCTCTGGAGACGCACCCGGCGCTGCTCCGGCAGCCACCGCCCGCCCTGCACCCGGGCGGTTGTCCCGCGGGCACCCCACGCACCCCGCTGACGGCCCTCAACACCGACCCGGTAAGAGGTGCGTGCCCGTCACGGGGGCGAGAGAAGGGAGCGGGGAGGCACCGTTGCAGGGCCCTGGGGCAGCGCAGCCTGGAGGGACCGGGGCGGGCGAGCTGTTCTCCGGCGGAGCCCCGCATCCATCCCCGCGTTGTAACTGTAGCCCCTCGGGGGAGCGGTCGCTATCCGCGTGTTTGCACGTACGGGAGCGCCGCGCGGCCCCTGCGCTCCCCGAGCACTGAGCGTTTGAAGCGGGTGGCGTGGGGAGCAGCCCGGCTTCGCGGGACCGGCTTCCCCCTCGGAGCGCACCTCCGGCATCTGGGGGCTCCCGGCAGCGCCATGCTTTGAGGAGTGGGGGTGAGGGGGGGGGGGGGGAGAACGCGCGGTCCGTCGATGCCGCCGTGACGCGCCGTCTCGTTGCTGCGCAGGCTGGCTCTGTTAACAAGCCGGGGGACAGCATCCTCTGCCGCTGAGCGCCGCTACCCAGGTGAGTGCGGGCGTCGGGGGCGGTGGAGCCGGGGAGCGCGGCGCTGGGCAGGGGCTGAGCGCGGCCGGGAGCCTGGCGGCAGGCTGGGGGGGTTTGTTTCTCATTTACGGGGCGGGCTTTCATTCTTCTACCGATGAGCTTTTATCACAGCCCCAGCCCGCGGGCCGCGGCTGTGTGTGTGTGTGAATGCGTGTGTGTGTATGTGTGACCCGGGGCATCGTGGAGTGCCGCTGGCGCCAGCCCGTCTGGAGCGGGTCGGCTCACCCCCTTGTGTGCCTTCCTTCCTTCCCACAGGTGCGCGGCGGGGGGCGGGCGGGGCGATGCCCGTCCTGAGCCGCTCCCAGGCTCCGGCCGGCCCCCGTCTCCCCGTGCGCGCTTCCCCGGCCCCGCTGCTCTTCTTTCCCCGCGGTGGTGGCGGTGGGGTCGGACCGAACAGGAGGAGCGGCGGCTCTGCCCCGGGACCGAGTGCGACGGAGGGATGAGCACGGCTCCACCGCGCAGCGCTGCCGACCTCCGGAGCGCGTATAGATAGACCTCGTCTATTGTTTAAAATAGATGGCTTATGGGGCCCGGGAACTTTTCTTCTCCCTGCAGGAATGTTGCATACTGTACAGAGAAAGGAGTGACATTTCATACTGTGTACATAGAGAGATGTTCTATAAGTGTGAGAAAAGTATATGCTTTAATAGACTACTGTAATTATAAAATATTTTTAATTAAATATTTTTTTGTAAATATGATAAAAGTGTGTATGTTTTTTTTAAAATCTGTGGGAATCTCTCTTTAGAAGACGGCAGCTCGGTGTGGAGCTCCGGTATGGAAATATCCCGTATGCGTAGGGCTTCTTTGTCCCCATGTCCCTTAGCCTCGGCTGTAGCGGTGGTCCTGCATGATTGCATGCCATGTCTGATTGCAAATAAACTTGTTCCGACTCATACAGAAGTGTTTTCCTCAACCTAGACTTGAAATGTTTGTAAATGTATTATACATGGAGCCTCTGCTTGTGTCACTTAGCACAGGGGGGTTTTGGTGCGTTCTATACGCATAGGAGTAGGATGTAGTGGTTTTTTTTACTGCGAATGGACATTCTATCTACTTTTTGCATTATGGGGCGATGCTTTAGCTCTTAATCGGCTCTTTTTTAAAATCTGCTGTTGCATCAGATCAAGAAATTTGCTCTGGAACTTTAGTACCAAAAGGTTTTTTTTGGGAACCTGCATTCCTATGCTCTTACTAACTGCTTGAAAAGCGAAAACAGTTCCCTGCTTGCAACCAAAGGGTAACCCACAAACAAAACCAGTCACTGTTTTCTTCATCCAAAGAGTATTAGTGGGGGACTGTGGGAAGGTGTATGGGCAACACCGTTACCATCAGCGGTGTGAACTCATCTGCAATGAGCTTAAGTAGACCAAAAAATCAGAACTGTGTCAAGATTATTTTTCTAGCACCGAGTAACTTTCGTTTCACTGCAGCTATGTTACAGCTAAAATCCTGTTTAATCTCTGTGATGTGTAATTACTACATGTGAACATTAAACTAGATTTACCTGTCTTTACCTGTGATTCTTCAGCTTATTTCTTCAATTCTCTGAGTTTGCATGTTCTCTTTGCTTTTTGTTTCGTATATACTGTTTGATGGGCAAATGCATCCTTGTACCCCCGTGTTTGCTGAGTGCCAGGCAGTGCCTGGGCTGGGTGGAAGATGCCTGCTTGGTGTGCTCAGCAGCCCATGTGCTTCTGAGATGGGGTTTTCAGAAGGGGAGAATTAAGTAGGGTTTAATTGGGTGCTTTGTAAATAGTTAGCCAACTGTGTGTGTAACATGGGCTGTTTGACTGGAAAAAGAGGATTTGTTTCAGATTATACAAGTGTCAAAAGTACCGTAACCCAAGGGACTGCTGCTATTAAGTTAAATATTTATAAGGAAATGAACTACTGGGGTCATTAGCTGTTGACTACAGTGATAATGTCAACAAGATTAACATTTTCTTAATCAAAATAATTGCATCAAGCTCCAATCAAAGCCGAGTTCGCGTGTCAGCAGGCACAAGGCCTCCTGTCACCATGCTGCTTTGAAGGCAGAGGCATCTCACGGGGCCCAGGACAGGGATGAGGTCCTGCTTTATATTTTTTCCCCCTATTCAGATGTTGCAATAATAGTTTAACGAGCAAAATACGTGTTCTTGTAGAATTAAGCCATGAACGTCTTGTCCTGTGTCTCCCACTAATTCAATGACAGTAGGAATACTATTAATAGGCCATTTTGCAGCTGTTTGGGAATTCTTCGTTACATTTTTAAAAACAGTTTTCCACAGGACAGGTTTACGTTTCCATTCATTTTCCTTGTTTAACCTATTAATATTTGTAGTCCAATGCTTAGCTGAGCTTACACAGCTCGGCTTATTTTGTATACAGGATTTTCAGTAACATTAGTTCTCAATACCCTCGTTTGTTTCTCTCCCCTGTTGCCAAATTACAGTATTCTGTTACACAGAGGAGGAAGCAGCAAAATGTGCTGTCTTAAGACGTGAAACTGCCTTGTGGAGTTCACCCGCATCGAGTTGTGTCCTGGGAGAGCCAACAAATCACAGACTGGACCCGACCCCATATTGATTCAGATTGGGGCAGCTTCCCATCGAGTTGAGTTTGGTTTTGTGTTTTTAAAAATGTTGTGAAGCAACAAGTTAGAGCCTTCAGAAAACTGAGCTCTTGCTGAAGAGATGGGAAATTTGTTCATGTTTTATGAGATTCTTGACAAATAGGAAAGCCGATGTATAGCATCCAAAAATCCTCCATCACTGCATCAAGGCTGCTCCTGATTTAATTCCTCGCGCTACGCTTGAAGCTGTAAGCAAGGAGTATCTTGTTGCTCTCTTGATGCTGGAGTCAGTACGGCCACACTTATTTTGGTTTATCAAATGTTTTAGAGTCCTTCAAAATATTTGAATCACGTACCTTGTTTAAATCATGTTTTCCATATAGCAAAAGACATAAATGTTTGAACAAAGGCAAATTAAAAGGGCTCTTTCTTCTAATGCCTCGGATTTTCTTAGTCACAAAAGCATTCCTTAAAAGGAACTATTTGATTGCGTGATGAGGGCAGTGGTGAGGCTGCCAGATTAGGAATTAGGATACCAAATTCTGTTCCCAGCTCTGCTACTGTGTCTCCATTGTGACCTTGAGCAAGTCACCAGCTGTCAAACTGAGGTCCCACTTCCCATTTGCCATTTGCTGGTGACTGAGCGTGCTTGGCCCTGTAGGAGCAGGGAGATGGAACAGGCAGAACACAGTCATGGTTTTTATTTCATCTTTGGGGAAGTTTTGCCTTACAAGGGAAGTATAGGAAGAAGCAGGGTGGTTTCAAGGAAGCCTTTTGAAGGGAAAGCTGTGAGGACCCCTTCGCTGGGATGTTGCATGCGTTAAGGATGGGGAGGTGGCATTGGGAAGGAGTAAAGGAGGGATCGAGGTCATTCCATCCCCAGCTTGCCTGCTGTGCTGTCTGCAGTCTGTCAGCTGCAGTGCTGCAGTCCCGGTCCATGCAAATGCTTGGACTCCTCTGACATTTCCAAACCATCAGAAGCGTTAGTTCCATGGGAAAGCCAAATTCTAGCCCTTACCATGGGAGATGCGTTTTCTCAACTGTTTTGCATGGAGCTGGTATTTATTTTCACTTTTTAAACCACGCTGCACTGCTTTTAAGCAGTTGCGTTTTCAGCCTTGACCGAAGTGGTGTTGAGGAATGCCATAGCTGTCCTGCAGGTTGTTCCCAGTTAATGAATAAACAGATTTATGCCAAAGCAGGGCAGCACTCTGCTGTTACGTGTTTTCAGTGCTTTTATAGCTGTAGAAGTCAGATTTTTTTAAAACCTTTGCAGTCAGGAAGAAGAAACCACAGTACAGGCAATAAGAATAATTGTCTCAGATGCAACACAATTTACGGGCTTCTCCAATAGCGAGGCTTGCAGTGCTAAATAGCGTGCTTCCCAAACAGCAGTGAAAACATTTTACTCTGAGCACATGTGATCTGCAAACACAGGCTAAATATATTCCCCCCTGTGCAACTGCTTCCATTAGAAAATTCACCTCCTGTGCCAGAGAGAAGTCACCCTGGCAAATGCACTTCTCCATCCGAAAGGTGCTGGGTTACAAGGCAGATCTGCCCCAGCTTTCTTCTTTTGGTGGGCATGCAGCATGCTTTGGCATGGTGTGAGGCTTGGGGTTTATTTTCTTCCCTTTTTTTTTCTCTTTTTATTTTTCATTTCTTCCTATTTTAACCTTATTTTAGCCTCAGGTCCGCTCACTCCCCCTCCCCCAAGATGATGTGTTTATCAAGCAGCAGGGTACACTCGTCTTTCCAGTAGTAAGAAAAGCACTCTGACAATTTTCACAACATCTGTAATTTACTTAAGGACCCTAATGGCTTCTTCCGAGCCGTGTCATGTAAATAAATATTCCTACCATTTTTAGCATGCACATTATGTACTCCACAGAGCAATGGCTTCTTCGGAGCTGTTACAGTTCATCCTGTAAGTTCCTATTCAGACATTTTTTAGTATGTATTATTGTTTGTCATCCCTTCATTCAGAGCTGTGGTGTCTCTACTTGCGGCAGTCCAACATTAATGCATGCGGTATAAAACATTTCAGAATTAATACTGCTTATTCTCTTCAGTGGGTCAAAAAGGTCCCATGGCAACGTGGAAGCAGGAAGAGAATTGTTCACCTGAATGATGCTGTGGCTCACGCCCACTCGGGACCAGGCCTTTAGGCCTCCTTTTCCTGTTCAGCATCCCAGGAGCAGGCAGGCGTGAAGGCCCACAGGCATGGAGTCATGCATGCAGATGGCCTTATGCCTCCACAGCTCTTGGGGCAAATCCTCTCCTATTTGCAGATGGTGGGAATGGGGAAGGCAAGATTTACATTCCCATCCCAAAAGGATGCTGCAAGGGGAACCCTGGCAGAAGTATCCCATGAGATAAGAGGGCCTGTAACCTCTGAGCAGACTGTTGGAGGAAAACCTGGTTTGAGAAAGATACAGTTCCTGTTTTAATGCAGATATCTGCAACAATAGAGGTGGAAACATTAAAAAAAAAAAAAAAAAATTGCTATCAAAGTCATTTGCTTGTAATACGAAGGCTTTTGTCTCACCTTGTTTAAACAGTCCCACTCCTCTGTTTAGTTTACTTGTGTTAATATCCCCTAGAGGCTTCATCATTTGCTATTGATGAGCACACAACAACAAAAAAAGGAGAATGTTGCTGTCCGTGCAATTAATTCTCTTTCCAAGTGCTTAAAATTCAGCATATCCCTTCTGTTCCAAAGGTGCTAGATCTTCAAAACCAGCAAGCTGCTCACAGTCATCTGGGAAACCCAGGTTGTTTTGGAGCACATAAAAACATTCAGGTCTGATAAATACCCACAGTGTGTTTTGCATCTTCATAATTTGGGATTCCATTTACTTGGCATGAGCAATAAATAAAACAATAAATAAAATATGCTTCCTGCCTCAAGGACATTTCTCTACATAAGTTGCAGCCCAGTATACAAACTCTTTCCAAACCAGCTGGCACCGTGCACCTACCATGCTTCTCATTCTAAAGGCAGAAACACCTCAGAGCTGAGTGCAAACAGCACAGTTGCAACCAGAATGGAAGCAGTTTCGGATAAGGTGTTTAATAAGGATGTTAAGAAATATAAATAAAGCACCCCTTTAGATGGAAAATGGGCAAATTGTGTTAGCTTTGTGTGTGTGTGTGTGTGAAAAATGCTTATACCTAAAGCACTGGAAACTCCACTGACTCAGCTCTTGATCAAATGCCTGCTGAAGTCTTTCCATCTTCTTCAGCAGTGTTTGGATCATAATGGCAAATGGCAAATCCACATAAGTGAACATTAGGGCTCTGCAGTGTCCTGCTCTGCGTGGACAAAGCCCTATTCTATCTGTTCCATTTGGATCCAAGTTCCACCACAAGATTTACTCCATGCCTACACCCATGTCACTGCCATGACAACTGAAAATGAATGAAAATACACTCAGCCCAGGCTTGCCCCTCTCAGCTTGCCCTCTGCCCATGCCCACTGCCCCCATGCCCAGTGCTGTGAAGAGACATGACTACAGCAGCTCCACCATTCCTGCGTCCGGCCTCCAGCCCTTTGGGCATGCAGGGTTGGATGCTCACGGCTGGTGGCTGGGAGTGCTTTTGTCACATTCAGCTTGAGCACTAAACATAAACAGAGAGCTCCTCCTCTTTGCTCGGATTCACTGAAATCTTAAAACAAAACTCAGGGCAAGCTCTTCCTTCTTTAGCTAGGGCAATGGCTGTAACGAAACAAACCACATTTTGTTTTCTGTCAGACAGGTGTGATGGCACACCTGCGGGGCTCAGGCCTGAATGGCAGCAAGTAACCTCCAGTGGGTGAGGTGGGGGGCAGATCCTGCTGAACAAGGATGTCAGACCGATCTTTGTTCACTTCTCCCCACCAAGTATCTGTGGCAACAAACCGGAGACGGGTAAACAATCAGCTTCTGCTACAACAAGCTTTCCATTTACAGTTCACCAGGAGCTCTTATTATATGAAAGGAAAGGGTGGATGTGGTGTCAACACAAGGTAATAGTAATATTATTTGAACAGGTGTGTGGGGTGTTGCTAAAGGGAGAGTGCGGGTGAGCAGCAGGGAGCAGTCAGTGCAGGGCTGTGCATGCAATAACCAGAACTCACCGCGTTTATTGCCACAACAATCGTGTGCGGCGACAGCGGGCCGCTCCGATTTACCCGGTGCGCTGAAGCAGAGCTGTGCTTCCTTGCTATCTAACTCCCTCCTGAAACACAGCCTGGAAATATACGCACGCTGGGAACTCGGCGAGCAGCCCTGCCGTGCACACAGCCACAGAGGCGGCCCAGCAATTCAGGCTGTCCCCAGCCCTGGCTTCTCACAGACAGCATTGCTGCTGGCCTGCGTCAGAGGAGAGGCGGCAGGTGGGGGATCCCAGCTCTGCTCCAGAGGGACAGTGTGCTCCCAGGATGGGGGATGTTGTGATTCACTGCAAGAGCTGCAGAGGTTATAGAAGATAAACGGGGAGATATAGCATGAATTACATGAGGCTGTTCTGAACAATTAGATGACTCGTCGGCCCTTTTGCAGCACCGCTCATTGCTTTGTGTCAAATCGGCTGCAAAAGTGGCAGACTGTAAGCCAGGAAATTCTGCACTTGTTCTCTCTCTCGCCTGTCCTTAAGGCCTACTTTATTCAGTGAGATCGTAACGCACATCCTGAGTTTTTTAATAAGAAACTCTCGCATGCCACCGGTTTGTGCTAACAGTGGCTGCATTATTACAGGGACGAATTAATCTTCCAGGCGTCCGTTTTTGTTACTCCGATCAGGCAGGTCTTGTTTGTGCAGGGCTGACCCTGCTTCCTGGCGTGCTCTCCTGGAGATGCTGTGCCAGATTCCCCAGTGCTGAGGCAAAGGCGCTCAGCTGGCACGTTGTGGGAACTGTGGGGACAGAGGGACGGTGGCCATGGGACACACACAGCCCTGGGACTGGCAGGGACTCTGTAGGAGGATTTAAGGTAAGTGGGAAACTGGGCTTGGATCTCCATCCTGCTGGTAATGCAGATTTAGCCTGAGGTCACAGGAGAACCCTTCCTTTTGAGCACCTTGCTCTCTCTGCCACGTTTCCCCCGTGTACAGGTTTCATTTGGATAGATGCTTAATAGCAGTGTGGCTGCCATCTCAGGCCAAATGTCTTAGACCCCCATTGTTAGTTATATCAGATGTATGTCTTCAGTGCTGTAACAGCTGTTGTTTATTGGATGAAAAGAGGAAAGCAAAGGGGCATTTACACTGCTCCAGTCTCTCTCATGATTCAGACAACCTGGCCAAGCATGGTATGGGCATTTCTGGCATACAGCTATTTCAAGAGAGCAACATTTCACTAGAATTGGAGCAGAGGGAAAGTAAAAGGTGTAGCAGAACACCTGCGTGCTCTCTAATTTGAATATGATGCAGAGTGCACCTTAGATATATATTGTTCCTTAGAATTTCCTTGTAGAAGTCAAGAAGATGCCACTGTGTAAGCAGTGCAAACATAGGACAGCCTCTTCATAAACAGGAATGGGCTGTGGGCAGCTCAGGCAGCGTAGTAGTCAGCAGGAAGGTCCAGCCTTGGAGTTTCAAATGAGCAGTGGCATTTCAATGTTTCATTGAAATCTTGATTATTTCACCCTACAAGACACATCCTTTTAGGGTCACGGCATCAAGTTTTTACTCTCTTTTACTTTGGATGGGATTTGCCAGTTATTAAGCAGGGCCTTAAGAAATAAATAAAAAACCAGCCTGGTAACATTTTAGGCACATTTTGAAGCATTTTGTTGAGTCAGGACTTGGATGAATGAGAAGTGACTTCTCTAATTACCTAAGGCAGGGTTTCACATTTAATTCATACAAAGGTATTTATTTATCAGCCATGCATCAACCCATTATTAGTTAGCTATCAGTGCAAAAATTGGAGGGAAAATCGTTGCAGCATGCTGCAGAGATGGAGCCTTATGGTGCCATGGTAGAACGACGAAGAATTCCTTGAACATAGATGAGGTGTCTTCATTAGTAACACCGATCGATTAATTGCTTTTTTTTTTTTTTTTTCCTCTTTTTCTTCATACACATAAAGTCCTGGGAACGCTGTATCTCTTCCATCGAGTTTAACCTTGCGGAACACGATGTGTATGTTCTATAACCGCTGCCTTTCCCCTGCTGACATACTCCGACATCCTCCGGCATCCTTGGAGCCGTCCCGTCCTCTCGAGCAGCCTCAGTAGAATGCTGCCCTCTATTGAACGCAAGGACGCAGCGCACGTTGAAAGATGCTGGTGAATCCTGAGGGGCTGACGAGCGAGCGGAAAGGCAGCACCGTGTATTACGCTATTAAACAGTTAGGAGAGCTGTTTGGAAGAATGTAAATTCTCTAAAATATCAGTTCTCCTCTTTATCTTGAACAAAATGGGAAACAAACAAAAGTGCCCGACTCTTTTAAGGAAATATTGCAGCCAGAGAAATTTTGTTCTCTCCAGTGCCTGCCTACATGGAGGGGAGACCGAATCCTGGGTCTTCACTCAAGTTACAGTCATTTATTTGACTGTTTGAGTAATGAATTTGCTGAACATCTAGGCCTTGTGGCTGGAGGAAAACTTTTTCTCCGAGAGACCTCTGAAGGAAAGGGGTTCAAGCTGACTCTGCACCATAACAGAAACATGGGTTGCTGTAGTGCACAGTAATCCGAGGAGCCGCTGTTGTGGTGGCTGTAGGAAGCATCGCATCTCCGACTTGAGCAACTTACTGGGGAGATATGTCCCCATCCAGAGAGAGGAGGGTGTTTCTCCGACTATTCCTCCTTCCTGGTGGCAAGCAGCTGCAAAGATAGGACACACTTCTGTGTGTCTTCCTTCAGGGAAAGAATATAAAAGAGATCTTGTGGGAAAAGCTTTGCTGCAGGAGCTGCCGCCTCCTTTTCTTCAATAGTGGCATTGACAAAACCCTTCTTTCTTTCACTCCTACACACCCCTGCTTAATGAATCTTTCTGCTGGAGGCAAGAGGTGCAAGGGGCCATCACACCAGGTGTTGGGACAGCAATTGGACTGTACCAAAGGGACACCCCCATGGGCTAGGTTTCAGTCTGTAGCACCCCAGAAGATGCCAGCTCACACATGGGAGCAGGGTCTTACACTCTGAGAATGGATGTTGCATGAGAGGGGTGTTAAGGAGACCACACACTGTAGAGGAAAGAAAGGAAACGTGAAAGCTCACATAAACCCACAGTCATTTCCTTCCCTCTTATTTAAACATGTTTCTCCCCACCTAACCCTCTCACAGCCATCAGAAGCTAAAGTAAAAAGATAGGCAGCAAGGAGCAATATGCAGCCTGACAATAGCTGTACATCCCGTTAGTTACATGATTTTTTGCAAAAGGGCACGCTGCTTAACATTTATCTTGTTTTTCTGCTCCTACAGATTTTTATTTTATTTTATTATTTTTTTTTGACACAGTAGTGAGGGTGGTCAGTCTCGAATATCATCTGAAATAATAGGATAAACAGAAAGGAACCAGGCATGCTTACATCACTGGTAGCGTACACTGTCTCAAATATGCACAATACCAAACAATGTAATAAAAATAAACAATGCAGCATTGTGTCGGTTGCAACTCAGACAAACAAAATATTGCCACATTTTTTTCTTACAAATCTGGCTGTGCGGTGGTGGCTGGAAAGACTCCTAAAGCACATAAAGCTCTTATCTTCCTACATTTCCCCAAAGAATAATAGATCAGTCGGTGCTCTGATGCTGTTTTAATAATGTACAATTTACAATTCATTTGGTTACCAAGCACTCACAGTATAATTAATTTCACAGACCCTTTCTTGCACATTCACACAGCTTATGACAATACAGAGGGGAGGTGGGAAAACCATGTTCCCTTGTGTCCTATGGCAGAGCCTGTACAGTGCATCACCTGGCAGCTCAGGAGACAGCTGTGCCACTGGGCAAAATTAGGACTCGCTGCCTTCCTTCCTCCATCCCCTCTCCCACTGCCCTCCCCTTTCCCATGCACAGACACCCTTATGTGGGCATTGCCCTGGGGGGAGCCCTGCAGCGCCCAGTGCCATCACATTGGAGCAGCCCTATCCACCCATCAAACATCACACCATCCGGTCACTGGGCTGAGACGTGGGGATGGGAGAACACGTGTTGTTGGGGCGTTCATTTCCACGCTTCTGTTATTTTTCCCTTTGTGAGGGAATCAGCACAGTTGTCTGAGAGACTTAAATAATGGACCCTCTGCAGTGAACGTTGCCGCTGCTCTCTGATGTCTTGCACATCAAAGCAATTTCTCAAATCTACGTTTACCACTTTGATAAAGACAACACTGTGAGGAATTCGGCAGCTGCAGCGGGCCTGCCAGTCTGTGCTGCACCAGGAACTGTGAGACAGCAGTGTGTGAACAGCAAGCCACACCACCACCGTGCTTCTTGCCATTATCAAATAAACACGTTTGTCCTTTCTTTCCTGAACCTCCCAAACATTCTTTTCCTCTTTGAAGCTCACAGTACGTACACGTTCACTGTGTATATGTATACATACAGGTATTCACATACGTATTCCTGTACACGTATAGACATATACATATGACATATATGCACGTTTGAGGGCTGAGGTCCCAGCTGATGAATGTTCAGCACACAATCCTAAGTACAACCACACGAGAACTCATACTGTGCAGCTTAAAGCTACGTGGCTTGCCAACTTTCTGCAACTGGAGACGAGTTTCGTTCCTTGCCTAGACACCAAAAAGCTGCAAAAGATACTGCTTTTTTTTTTTTTTTTCAGGGACTATGGAACGTTGTAACACAGAGCAATACGTGCTTGATCAACTCCTCCTTGGGTCCTGTGTGATTTGCAGAAGGCATTAGCTGTAAGAGGTACCCCCTCCATAGCGTTGTCTCTCCAGCTGGCTGTTCCATCTTCTGGCACTCAGCCTACTGGGTGGGTCTTCCGATCTCTTAATTGAACAAAGATATGGTGATAAAGGGGCTGTGAAATACTGCACGCGCTTCTTGTTTCCATATAGGATTTGACGGTCAGTTTGCCAACACATTCAAGACCTGCTACTCGTCTTTTTTACACCCATAGAAACATCATTCTTCTGTTAATCAGGGCATATCTATACCCATAAGAGCAACCAGAAAATATTATTAAGGGCATCATGTGTGTATTTGTAAAAAACAACAGCAGCAACTGTTGTTATCAATTATTCTTATCTGTGGCATCATCAAAATTAAAAGCTTGAGTGGCTCACATACTTCCCAACAAGGCCTCGAATCCCCATCCTGCAGCTGGCAAGAGATTTAATGCAATGCACAGCAGGCTGATGGAGCCCCATCCCTCTGGGGGGGAGCACTGGACTCATTCCTGCCCAGAGAAAGAACCCAGAAAACCCAATATAAACTCTTCCTAGAATCTGGGAAGTAGCAAACTGAGGGGGGTCATTTCTAACCTATGGATATACAAGAGTTAATATTTAGCCTTCAATCCAGGTAACTTTTGAATGCAGTCAAAGAGTAAATGAATGTCTAACTCTTTGCTGTTTCACCTGTCTCATGCCTCTTCTTCACAGTGCTACTCTCAGCATCATTTCTCTTTTCACTTGAATGATATTTTGTTCTAATGTTGCTCAAGAAATTAATGCAACTGTTCTCATAGAATTCCTTCTCACAACAACCTGGTTTCAAGGCAAAACTCTACTTTCAATTTCTAGGTCTGCACCTATCAAAGAAAACAAAGCACAGCATTGCTAGGAAGCATTATTTGTTTTCTTTCAGCCTTTTTTTTTTTTTTCAGCACTAAAAAAAAATTCTCAGGTGTGAAAATTGAAAGTATTTTAAAACATAATGGTTAAACAGCACTGTAGAAGTGATAGTATTTACAAAAAAATAAATGGGCATTTTAAATTCGATCAATAATTATCTTTTTCTCAGAAAAAAAAATCTGAACAATGGCTTAACCAAATCTTTTTCTTTTATGACCACTGAGGGAAAAAATCTGTCTTCCCATGCTTTTTAGTCTGTACTGAATAGGAGGTGAAAATGAGATGGGCTCTGCAACGGAGAACAAGTCGGGGATCTGGGCTGGTACCCACGTCATCCAAAGTTAGCCAGGTTAGAAATCTTTCCTCGGTTTCATTCCTTGTGAACCCATAGGGAATATCAATACTGGAAGGTTAAATGTGCTTTGATGTGGGGGCCAGCTGGCACAAGTCGGCCCACATCTATTCTCCTAATCCTCCTTCCTTCCAAAAGCACCTGTTGGGAACGGTTGTCAGCCAGAACTAACACCTGAGCTGTGCCCAGGGGTGGCCTGGGAGAGCTGTGCCTGACCCTAACCAGAGCCATGCCAAGGACGCTCCAACGATTTCACAATCCACGTAATTGAACTCCAGCACCTGGGGACGTTCCCTGGCTCTGTTCCCTTTACATGTGGCCACACAGAGTCAAACAGATTTGATAAAATACCAACGCCGTGACACTTTCAGTGCAGGGTTGTGTATTAAAAAGCATTACGGCGTCAATGCATTGACCAAAAACAGTTTTGTAAATCAGCGACTGCGTGTGGTGATGGTATTTAAGGGAGTCTCAAAAAGGATAGCAGACCCCCAAGATAAAGGGAAGTCAAGATAACTCTTAACTGGCTTGTTCACGAGAAGCTACTGCTTGACTTCACACGATGAACTTGCCAACACAAGGCTCTGTGGAATGAATGCAAAACAACCAGTCAGTGCTCAGAGAAGAAGTCTATCTTTGGTCAAAGACAGAATTACCATCTCATCTCCATCCGTGACACGCCAACTTGAATGGTTTAGATTTTACCACCATAACTACCTGGCACCTTCTGTGATCAAGATGCCCACAGCTGTAATCTAATGTGATCTGGAGCTTATTCACTGATCACAGCTGTGTAATTTCAGGTAACATGCTTCCCTTGTTTAGTTTTGTTTAACATTGTTAAATATATAGTCAGACCATCTGCACAGTATTTTTTTAAATTGGAAATTACAACCATAACTTCCTTTTTATATATCAATAAACTAAATAGCAAAATTTCAAAGGGATCCTTCTCTACCAAACACTGAAGCAGAATGTTTGTCCCACGCCACACCATTGCCTAATTGCACACTAATTGGACAAACGTGATTAAATATTTCAAGATCTTTACTAATTGCCTCTATTTTAGCTTTAAAATTTGCTTGCCACCAACAAATTTAATGACACTGGTGTCTAGTCATCAGCAAAAAGCCCAAGAGTTGCTCTTTAAAATGTACCTAGTCAGAATATTTACTGATTGTGCATTGTTGTTTCCAATGTAGCTTAATTAGAAATCCAATCAGTTCTCTAAGTCTAATTATACTTGATTTGTAGATTCAGACTATGATACATAATGAAGCTAAGCAGCTAACAGTAAACGTGCTTGAAATGTAACAATAAGAGAAATATTTTTAATGCATGCCTTGTTATCATTTTAGAAACTCCAAGTAATATATGAGATCAAACACAAAGGGAAATACAGAGATTTATGACTCAATAGATTAAAAAAAAAAAAAAAAAAGGATGTTTTATCTCACAGCAGCATAACTGATGCATGTTTAGTGTTTAAAAATATTTCCTTTGTTTGTTTACTTATTTGCTTGGTCAAAATAGTAGCATATGTTTTGTGGATACTTTGATGTCTGTAGTTCTTTGCTTGTATCTTACAAGAGTTATTTCTGCCCTGTATTATAAATGTCATTGTGCATCAGAAGATAGAAGCCAGTATAGAGATGATTACGGAGGCAGCAGTTCCCTTTATCTGAGTCCGTACATCCTCAATGCACCTTTAATTTGGTCTTTGCTGTGAGAAATATCCTTTAGGGGCCAAGGGCCAGATGTTTCCTTTTATTCCACACTTGCGGGAAAACATCTGCTCTGCTTTTGCTTTTCATCTCAGTCCTACAGTCTGAACACTGCAGCTGCACCCTCACACCCATGTTGTAGGACCAGACTGGTGGCTTGCCACTTTCTGTAGGCAAGGCATTGTCTGCAAAACCTTTTTGCATAGGAGCAGACATTTTGATCCTGCTTAAGCAATGAGCAGCTTAAACATTTTCTAAAGAGCACAGAGCCTTGGGGCAAAGCTTCAAGCCAGCAGATGAGCAGGAAGGCAGTCCATTGGACAGACAGCCCAAGCCTAATAGTTGCTTTCTTGTGTTTCCAAGAGAGAGATCAACAGGCACGCACACTTTGCCATTGAGTAAGCAGTAGAGTTACACAGGAGTTTCCCATATACTGGTCTTTGTCACTGCCACCTTCTCAGCTTGACAATTTTTAGCACCATCTCCTGCGGAGCTCAGATTTTTCTTACCTTGCCTTTTGATTCTAAATACGTTCTGAAATCAAAGCCCAGCCTTTTGCTGCTATGAATAAGACTGGTGAGCCTTTGCGTGGGGCCCGCAGGAGGTCAGCACTGGGCGCTCACCCTGCTCAGTGCTGCAGATCTGTAAGAAGATGATTAATTGAGCAGTCCAGGAACAAAAGCTGCTCCTCAGGTTGTGGTGATGCCACTGAGATTACTAGGAATGTGGAGAGGGAGGAAGGGAATGCAGAAGGGCACATGCAAGGAAATACCCGCTGAGTGCCACCTAAAGAAACAGGAGAGTAAGGCCAACTTTACCGTGGTCGTCCTCCCCATCTCAGCAGTGCTGGGGTAAATCCTTGGTGTTCTCTGCCCACCAGAAAGTCCTTGCCAGCTTCCCTGAGCACTCAGGCTCCCTGGATGGAGAGCACTGAATAGCAGCTGGCTATTATTTTCGGGCTTCCAGCATGATATTTTGTACCGCATACAATGAGATAAATTTTAAATTATTTTTTTTTTTAAGTAACCGCTGCGACAGCGTTCTTTGAAGAACAAAAACTGTGAAGTGGACTTATTATTAAGAACTTGGCTCTGCTTTAACGGCAACGTTTCAAATGTTTTTCTGTGTTGTTCTACTTAATTTATTGAGTCCAGGGGTTGGGTTCCCCCTCCCCTCTCTTTTCTTTTCTGCACTGAAAATAGGCTGTAGCAAGGACAAGTTTTTCTAAAACACAGCGAAATAAAATATTTCAGACACATCCCCCACACTAACCAGTGTTCAATATTTTATCGTTCTTTACTTTTTTTTTTTCTTCATCTGTGTGCAATCAGCCTTGAAAATTTCCTGTGCCTTCAATTCTTATACCTTTGATGGTATTCAGATTGCAAGCTCTGCCTCGGCCCCTCATGCCACACAGTCTTCTATTTATATTATTAAAATGCAGCACTTGCTTTTTCATTTTACTCTGTTTACATGGTATTGCTTTTATTGATTAATGTCTCAGACTCAAGTAAAATGCTAATCACACAGGGAAAAAAATGGAAAAAATTCAATACGCTGATCTGCAGCGCTTGGCATGGGAAGTACCTTGCTAAATCACTAACTCACTTTTGATTTATGCTTCAAGTTGGGATCCATTCCACTCCATGGATGTGGTGCTTGAAAACTTGGACCTCTTTGGCCCAGGTACGTGACAATATGTTCTCATTTGTTCTCACATCATGGGACATGTGAATCCCCCATGAGAAAAAGTAGAAATTTTGCAAGTTTAGTTTAATTTGCCTAGGACTGTGACTTTCAAACTCATTTATAGTTATCTATTTTCTACCTAAATGGTGACAACTACATGTTCTCGCTCCAGAGTAAGCCTCCCATACGTGAGTCTGATCTAGGAGCTGTGACAGAAAATAGCAAGCTGGTGTGGAAAAGCAGGCCAAACCCAGAAATGCAATCCTACAGAAACCTCACATCCCTCTCTGCTCACGGAACACAGTGATGGGATTCAGCCATACTCTTCTGGAGTACACACAGAGAAGTCAAGACTCAAGGTTCCTCAATGCCAACAGCAAAACTCAATTTTGTTGCAATGAAGAGGAAACAAGCAAACAAGCTCTCCTTCACTTCCCAAAGTGGAGGAGAGTTTTGACTGCCATGTCTGTGGTTAACCTGCCAACAAGCAACAACGCCAGCAGCAAGATGGCCTCCAACATCCAAGTAAATCACAAAGAACGTGTAAACATGAGCTGCCCCTTGCCTACTGCTGCCTGGAATAGCAACCAGATGATCTCTTCTTCATAAAGAGATGCGTCTCTGAGCACACCTGTATATCACTTACATGCATCCCCCAAGATGCTGAAAAGACTGTGTGCAAAGTGCTGATATGCCAACCTGCAGGTTCAGGACCCATGTGATTGAGGCCCTAATTACAGTGAGCTCTCAAATGTATTTTAAGCCCACCTTTCTCCGCAGCACGTGCTCATACCGAGTGCTTAGCTGGAAATAAGTGCTCAAATATTCAGTTCTGTGGGATATAAAAAAGAACTTCAAGTTGAATGTGGGTGTTTGTCCAGGCTTAAAGAGTGATGTCTTCCTGAAACAGGATGTAAACTGTGACCCGCTCAAACAGTGTAACACATTTAATCATCAAAAATGGTTCTTGCTTGTGCCGTGTGACCGTGAACGGTATTTCTCTGCTCAAAATCTTTATAAATAATCTACAAATGCAGTGGAAACAAAGCGAAGATGAATTTAGAAAGCATTCAGAGACTGGAAAAGGTTAATTGATGCTTTTATTTTTCTCCAAACCAGAAAGCTTTCTTTTCTTAAGGGCTGTTTTATACTTTTCCCATTATATTCTCTTTTTTTTTCCCTTTTCCTCTTATTAATAAAGGTCTGGCCCTCTTTAACATGCAACAAGAGCCTAATGAGCCATGCAGGCTTCTGTAATTTCTTCACTGTTGAAAATGCCTGACACTAATCTATGCCATTTATACTAATAAGAGGTGCATCAGCTGATGCTCGGTGCAATGAAAACATCTGAGACGCACTTTGCTGAATTGCAGGTAGCAATTCCTCACAAAGTTTACTCTGCTGTGGAAATAGATGCCATTAAAGCGTCACAGAGCTGTATGTGCTGCACAGCACACGCAGTACAAAAAATCCCACCACCGGTGCCCAATGATATATTAGCTTTATATTTTATGTAAACATGTCAAAGAGATACTGCAGGAAAATCATATCCTCCAGTTTTTTTTCCGTGCACAATGTTTACAGTTTACATGAACGATGAAGTGCTAACCTAAAATATGATGGCACATTTTATACTAAGTGGACATTAATTAATGCTAAATTGCAGGAGAACTCATCAGGAGTTTATGTCTTACATATGTATGCATACCACAACAATTCAGTGTGATTAATGGTATTTCAGCGACTAGCCAGGATCTACATTTGGAAAAACAGGGGAAGGGCAAATGAATTCCTTAGAATTTTTTCTTCCCAGTCTTAATTGTAAGATTTACATCTACAATTCTCCACTATCTCATTGATAGCATGTCAGTCTGATGGAGCTCCACTAATTCTATACGTGGAAGTGCTGTCATGGCTGTGAGGGAACAAGGGCACAAGTGGAGCAAGGTCTGTAGGGAGGGGCTCATGAGAGTATCTCTTATGAGAGCAATTGAAGCAGCTGGAAAAAGCACTGTCATTCTCTCAGGTCTGAAAGCAAAGGCTGTGGAAGCCCACATCAGGCCTGAACAAAGACCCTGTGCTTGAATCTTTTTCCAGTTAAATCAGTCAATCTAATAAAAACTCCCTCCAAATCTCTTGTGTTTTAGAAGGTTGGAAAGTATTATCATCTCTGCTTTAAAGATGCTGGAAGAGAGAAGTAGGACGGACTAAGCTAAGCTCCAGATGTGCTGGCAGCCCAGGTAGGAGAAGCCCAGCTTCTTGTCCCCGCTCACTGTTGCCTGTGAGTGAAGACAAAGGGATCCAGGAGAGGGGAATGCAATGATTCACATTTCTGAAGCTGTGCCCCAGGCACACTCTATTTCCAAAATCATAGGGTAACTAATTCATACCTCCTCCAGTTTAATAGGAAAAACAAGTGCATGCTGTGGTGCTGTATTTAAGCGTCCTATCTTTCAAGCAAGGGGAACACAGTTGGCAACACCCCAACAAACTCACTCTTTGCCAGAAAGGAGGAGAATTTAGAGTCTGGGAGAAGGGACATGGCACAGAGATCCCCAGACTGCCCAGACTGGGTGCATGGAATGTGGCTTCTGGCTCTCTGCAGCATAGGGATCAGGTGGGCCAGCTGTGGGGATGCCATCACGTACTTCTCAGATAGGTTTAGAAACTAGGTGGGAGACTTTTTGGAGCAAGATGTTACCTGTTAGTGTCAAGGTCTTCTTCCAGTTAGCATGTCCTGCCAAGAGGTCACCTCTCCCAGGCACAGGACACAGCTGTAATTCAAGTTTCGTGGCATCTTGTCTATTGCAGTCAATATCCTGTTATAATTCACGCTTTGTCTCATTTTTATCTTCTCCTGGATTTTGTAGTTATGTGTTGCTAAAACCATGAACACCTCATAAAAACAAGAGTTGTTCACCACAAAGGGGCTGATGTGAACAGGCATCCTGGCACACCTACCTCAAGGACATGCTGAAAGCCACATCCCCTGTGCTGATCTGCAAGGAGCCCCCTGAAACTCACTCGCGGGGCTGTAAGGCTCCTTGTGACTGAGACAAAAGGGAAGAAAATCACCATTATGTTGAATAAGATCCTGGCATCTCCAAGCCAGCACTCCTTTCCTGCATTTTTCCTGTGAAACACTGTGAAGCACAGTCATGGAGAGCAGTACGGTCTGCTTCTTACTGACATATTGTCCTTCTAATGAAGCAGGAGCACTCAAAGAACACATGTGGATGTCTTCAGCAATGCCAGGTGAAGAGGGCAGCCTATGGTTGCTCTAGAATCCTACCCGCAGGACTAGAACTTGATTGTTCTGTGAATATAGATCCTCATCAATTTCTCCGTAAGGTAAATGCACTAACCATGGCAATCATCTTCCCATGGAAAATTCTACGTGCACTCTATTTTTTTACTTAAATATTTTAGTTGATTATTTCCAATGCTTATAAAAACAAAAATGTATTGTAAGCCACATCTTAGTTTGGATGAAAGGTGACAGTATCTGAGGAAGTCCAAAAGGACTCAGTTACATTGTAAGCTTTGTATTATTGTCCTCCTCTGTCCTTGGCACTTTACGCTATGGGAGAAGATCTGCAGTTCCTCTATTCCTCATTCTCTCCTATCACAGAAATCTGCTGTCTTTTCTAGATTACCAAGGCTAATTTACAAACTAGCAAGACCTGTGAGTAGTTCAGATGGTTCTTTTAAATGTATTTCTTTGCATTCATTAAAACAGGATTTCATGTGCCACTGATCTGACTGCTTGCTGCGTCCCCCTCAAGTTCTTCAGCATCTCCCTTAGCCTAGATGCTAGCCAGTATTTTTCTACTTTCTCCATCAACACTGATCTGGCTGTCTGCCTGTCCTAGATTGTGCTTAAGAGAACTGCCATGGTCAAGGTCCTCCTTGTCCTCTGTATTGTTGTGATCCCTCTCCTTCCACCTGTTTCTGCCTTCCATTGCTTTAGCAGTCCTGCTGCTCCTCGATTGCTGAGGAAGTGGCTCTGCAGCTCCTCTGGCAGTCTTCTTACCATCACCTGCAGCAGGATTTCTCAACTGCCAGGAAAACGTGCGTTGATTTATCCTCCTGGAGTGCATGGCGGGTTGAACTGTGGGGTGTTGGGAAATGTCACTCATCACTAGGTCAATTACTGGACAGCCACGACCCTCCGCCACTCTCCTCTTGCCCTTCACCAGCGTAAGACTGCTGACTCCCTGGAGATACCAGCCTGTCAGAGGTGTGGCTGAATGCAGCTCCTCCTGATGAGCCGCTGCCCCATCCTACTCAATCACCAGCTATAATCTCCAGCACTTGCAGAAAAACAAACAAAATAATCTTCCAGGAAACACCAATAGCACCGTGTCAATACTCACATCATGTGTGTCAACTTTCCTATTCATTATTATCATTACCTGCCTTCTGGAATTGAATGAAACTGCAGTTTCTAGCACTGTAGGAAACCAGTGTTAATTGGGAAAAAGGCTGCAGAAGCACATTTGTGTATTTGCATGTCTTCCCTTTCCTTGTGTACACGCACAACACAGAATGTACCCATGCTGCCTCACATGCACGTATGTACACACACACATTTTGTCAGTGCACAAATACATTCTGTCCAACCTACTGATTCAGTTAAATACAGCACAGAGCGGCACACACCTTCCTGAGGAGCTCATTCTGCAAATGTTGCTCTATATTCTCAGCCTGTTGTTCAAATACATGCAAGCATACACTGTGAGGATGTGCCTTACGCCCTGCATCTCGACATTTTCCAACAGATGTTAGCTAATGTGGTTGTAGAAGGTTCACTGTGGATGCAGTGAGCCCAATAAATCTTCCTCTTAAATGCAGACACTCCACCATCCCAGCATCTTATACCTATAATACATTTTAATTACTTGGCTATTCAAATTATACTAAATTAGATCTGCAAGGAGCTGCATCACGGATTTCTCAATTTACATTTAATCCACAGCAAACAAAATAATAATAATAATAAAAAAAAAAAACCCAGCAAATGCACTTTTTATTGGAACTTGCAGGAGCTACTGAAGTCTGATACCTTTAAAATTATTAAGTGTCAAAGATTACTGGCATTAAGGTTCTACTTTGCCTCCCCATTAGCCGTTTAGGTGACAGCTGCTGTATTACACATAAAGATGAACCATTCCTTGAGGGATGATAGTGGTTCCGCTGTGACACTACTGGCATAAAGCATTATCAGACCATAGCTGTGCTTAGAGCCATCACAGTCTCCTAGGCACCTATCAGTACCCTCATTATCTGCATCACAGAGTGTCTAGAAAGAACACTGCCAGGTTTCACAGCTTTGCAGCTCATTTGAGAAGCGGAAATTAAATGTCCCAGGAGAAAAAACAGGCACATTGTAACAGCACCAGTGCTGTACACCAGTAGCGTTTTGACTGTCGTCGCACTGACTTCTGTCTCATTAATTTAATAGGCTCCTGGACTTGGGATGGGGAGGTGAAGAGGCGGATTGTTGAGAGGGGCTGATTGCAAATCCAGATCAGGGTGAGAACTTACACTGAGCACTGCCGCTCTTCAGAGCCTGTCCTGACTGCTGCAGGGTGAGACAAGCCAGGGAGAGGCTCTGGGATGGGAGCAGCATTAGCTTGTCACACACGTCATCTGTACTTGGGTTGTCCTCAGCCTCTGTACAAGAACAGTAGAGGCGCCTTTGAAGATACCAAGAGAGACTGAGTGCTGAAGGGGAGTGTGAGCTTGAGTGCTGCGTTCAGGTGGGAGCACATTAGCGGGCAGTCCTGCAGCAGTACAGCACGACTCTGCTCTTTCAAAGGGGCTGCTTTGCCCTTTAAAGTAACACTGTGAGGATGTCCAGCAAAATGTACATTCCTCCCTGAAGCTTCTGAAGGACCTCAGTGGAACGTGTACATCTTCTGGTGGAGTTCCTGCTTTTCAAATCAATACCTTTTAACAGCTTTCACTTATTCTGACACCAAATGGTGCATATCAGTGAAGAAAAAGTAGACACAGCTTCTATTGTATTACCTCATCAGATGTCACACCTGAAAGGAATTTGGAGATTGTAAAATTTCCTCTTGCTTGTTTTGGATACTTACTGCAGGTGATTTCACGCTGTGAAAGGTTGCTAAGGGCAGTATAGGGGATGGCAGTGGAAGTGTGACGCATCTGCAGGTGTGTATGCTGTGAGAGATTATGTTCCTTAAAGCCACCACTCTGCCAACAGGGTACTTAGGTAGTGGTGTGTATTTAAGTCTTCTTTCTCTTTATTTGCATGGATGGATGATAAGAGAGGAGACTGAAACAGGAAGAACGTGGGTTCATTTTATAGTCTCACTCTTGTTCAGATATTAATAAAAGCCACTCTACTCTCCACATAGGAGGTGAACCTCTCTCCCCCTCCAACTCCCCCTCATTCTTTTCTCCCTCTAGGTTTTGCAGGGGTTACTTAAGTGCTCCAGAATTCATGCATAGCTATGGGACAGGATCTTTCAGAAATATTGTCCCTTTATTTCAGCATTTGGCAATGCAGAATTTTCTGGACCATATAACAAATAACACAGAAGCTGCATTGTCTAGAAACACATACAAACCAGTGACAGCATGAAGAGCAGGTGGGAACTTTGTTCTGAAGACTCTATGGGGAATACTGCCAAAAGAAATGCACTTTGAGGGGCTATTAAAAAAACACACACACACACGTACACAGATGGTCCTAGCTCTTCAGTACACCCTCATCCCTTGGAAATGTGATGGGTCCCAGGGGCTACGCACTTTTCTGGAAGTCCCACAGTCAGTAAGAAGGGAAATTTCCTTCAACGTCCCACCTAATGTCATTCAAATAAATACTGTCAAAGTTTTTCTAACTGGATATGAACAGGAATAAATACTCCAGAAAAAATCCTTCCAGAATTCTTGTCCACCAACTAATTCCTTGGAAGATCTCCTAAAAGCTTATTGTAATTATATATGTTGCTTTTTATACTTAATATTTGGTCTAGTTTAAAGAAGCATTCCTACATAGCAGTTTTTTCTTCCCAGTTTCTTGAATAAGCTTTTGCTGTAATAGACAGCAATTGGTTGCTTCTGTATTGCTCCTGTGTTTGTCCTTTGGGCTGGCTTTACCCAGACATCCTTGTATAAGGGCAAAGATCTTAAGAGTTGAAACAGTGATCAGAAATATTGGGATTACTTAAGGACTAAAACCAAACTTTCAGATACTCCTCACGTGTTCAAATATTTAAACCCATTATTTAAAGCTCAGCAGAACATAGAATCGAAAAACACTTCAAGTGTGTTGAAAGAATCTTGAAGGCACTGGGAGGGGCTTGAAGCTCATCCTTTGCCAAAGAGCAGCAATTGTCTTCTTTCTAATTATTCAACAGTGCATGGAAGAGACGGGCCAATATATAGTCTTTATTTGAACATGCAATGAGTTGCTTTTTCATATAGACACAAATGTAGGGGGCCTGCTTTGCAGAGAGGTTAGACTCGATGATCTCTAGAGGTCCCTTCCAGCCCCTACAATTCTGTGATTCCGTCATATGGTAATATCCTAAGGAGCTTGAAGTCACTGAATTCAGTTTCATCAGAAAGAGTGAAGTCAAGGGAACTATACAAGGGTGTTTGATATGTAGAATCTCATTTTATACACTTTGACTTGATGATGATGATCTTAAACTCTGAGCCCAGCTTATTTTCAAAAGTACTTCTGGATAAAGGTAAATTCTTAACACCTGAGTAGGTGCTGCAAATTCACGTGCATGGGAAGAAGAGGATAATATGTTAAAATACTTCTTCAATGCACCTTTCCCTTATCTAGATATGGACTCAAAATCACTTCTTTTTCCTTATTAGTCTTTTTTTTTGTGGGTGGTAGAGATGGTGAGGGGAACCGTTTTTTGAACTAAAGAATTGAAGTAAATGTGACAGAAAGTCATGTTAGCTGAGCATGGAGACAGGAACTGCAGAAAAGTAGTTATGCCCACATTTGTGTTGTAGTGCAGATGACTTGCAGCTCCCTATGCCTTTTACAGCAAAGGTCTTAGTAATTCCTGCTAAACCCTTCTTCAATTAGAGATACCCAACTGAAGGCAAAGTTTGATTATAAGAAACCTAAGTGACACTCAGTCCAGGTAAGATGGTAGAAATCCTCTTTGATGACAAAAATAGGTCAAATGAGCTGAAGTGCATTCGGCAGCACAGCATCAGAAAGCATCATCTGGGTCACTGAATTCAGTTCCCTACAGCCATGAGTGAGTTGAATCCCACAGTCCTCTGGGATCCAGGATTCCTGGTCTGGGAATAAGATATTCCCTGCCATTGGCAGTGCCTGCTTCCAGAGGAAGGGAAACCTGAGTGCAGGGGGAGTGCAGGCTCATTGCACCACCAAAGATGCTCAGGCTCCTCGCTAGCAGAAACCTTTGAGCAAGACGTCAGGTACTCCAGCTGGCTTCCACAGGGCTGGCACAGGCAATTTTGTAGTTGAGGAGTACCAGAGAGACAAACCTACAGCTTCAGGGATATGCTGGGATCTGCCATCTAGATAAAACTTCCAATAGATGATCTCTTTCAAGCTAAAATATTTTAACAAACATTTGTGTTAATATACGCAGCATTACCTTACATTCCTGTTTCTTCTTACACTGCTGTATCTATTCTCTCACAGGGCAATTTTGGATAATGCACGCTGAGGCAACCATGGGTATAAGACAGCTTAGGAATCTGTATTCACACAGGTGGGCTGAGGCAAGTCTATAGGTTAACAGTTTTACCACACATATCCCTGCAACCTCCACGACTCTATTTGGACATCTAGAAGATGTTACTGTGCCATACAGTGGGATTGGGACACAAGGTACTGAAAATCATTCATTCACTCATTGAATTCTTAGCTTATTGCATGTCTTGGAAGTCTTTTCAAGCAGAAGTGATGCCACTAGTTTTCTCCGCCAGTATTTCCAACTCCAGGTAAGGAGTCTTAAGGATTTTTAAAGTCTAATTTATTCCTGTTTGCCCTCAAGACATGGCAGGAACTTTCTCTGAAGCCTGGCATCTGATTCCAGATACACAAGCCTTGCCACAAAGCAGTCCCACTGATTAAAGTGATGTTATGGAAGATTTACACGAGCATAACTGAAGGATCCTATTTTATTCTGAAAATGTTCTGGGTCAAACCCTGGAAGAAAACATATAGGGATTAATATAAACTTATCACTCCTCCATTAATTTCCACCGACAGACCCATTTCTTTCTGTTCCAACTTGCTATTGTTGCCAAGGTAGTGAGTTATGAAAGCCAGCTCTGCCCATCTTGGAGGTTACTGAAGTCATGTCTTCTTCACTCCTGATGCTTTAGGCCCTCAGAGAAACAGACCATTATTCTATTTGCATTATCCAAGAAGACTATGGCAACTCTGATAGAAACAAAAATTGAAAATAATCTAGGTGACGTGTTCATATTAACTGCACTTTGCCTGCCAAATCAACTAGAATACAGCCTGCCTAACCAGCTTCTTCTGAAAGCAAGATCCCTACTGCAGGTCTTGCAGTACAAAGGGAAAATTTACTTTATCTATTTTTTGCTTTTGAGTATGTCAACTGAAGTCCCACATCATTCTTTCACTTTTTTTTCTGCCCCAATGAAATGACTGTCTTTTTGAAGGATTTCTGATACATGAATTATAATATCTGCTGGGAGAATTCATGAATTATGCCAGTTTTTAGCCAGCATCCCTGTTAATGCTATCTAAATGACTTATTCTAGAAACACTCATTAAACGTATACTTTTAAAAAAGAAAAGAAAAAAAAAAACTATGTACAAATCTTTCAGTAACTGGAAGAAAATATAAAAACAATAAACTTTGCAGTTGCCTCTCAAATACTGGATTCTTCCAGACTCACAGCTGCTCCAAAGCCTTCTGCCAGCTGAGAGAAGAGCTTGACACGATAACAAAAGAGCTTCCCTGGAAAAGCCAAAAATATGTTTGCAGCCCAGCAGCTGACTAGCTCAGCAGCATGGGTGACTGCAAGCACAAAACACCAGGTCCTTCTTCGATCCTCACTAAATGCTGAGTCAAGTGTAAGGGCACAGACCATATTCAGACCATCCATCACAAGCACTGCAGCCAATTCTGTCTGTTGATTGTGCAGGAAATCCTGGGCAACAGACACTGTGGGTCACCCATAGCTCTCCTGTAAGTGAGTACCACAGGGGCTGAAAAGCCTGAATGCAGACAGGCACATTAATGGGTCTCTGATCCTCATTTTGCTAGCAGTCTGTGGTGGCCTTGAGCTGAGGGACATCTCTCTCCAGGGACACCCTCCCCAGCTGCACTCCAACAAGAACAGCCATGGAAATGAACACTGGGTGCTGGGGCAGTGCAAGACCTGTTTTGTTGAGGTCCAAGCACTAAACACTCTCTTCCAGATCTGCTGCCCCCCTTTTATCAGCTAGGGTTTCCAGAGACTGTGGGAGTGCATCTTGACTGAAGGGCAGGAGAGGGTATATCAGTATTGGAGTGGTAGTGAGTCATCCTGCTCGGATCACCTCCTCCTCAATAGTTGAAGATACCTCAGTGACATCAGCTTGGGCTCAATGAAATTTGAGAATGATGATGAGGATGGTTTTAAGCCTCAAAAATGGCAGAGTGCATGAATTTTTAAGCAGGCAGGAGAAGTGTTGTTGAGAAGTGAGGAGTCCCCTCAGTTTCTGTCCCTGCTCCAGGTCCTGTGTGTCCCCTGTCACAGTGCTGAGCCTCTGAGCAAAGCGGGCAGTCAGTGACACAAAAGATGAGAGAGCTGGAGTATGGATTGTAAAAGAAAATTATGCTCTAATAATAGAGAAAAAAACAGGCTTCTAGTTTAGTTCACAGGCTGTGATGTTCCCGTATTATAAACCTGATTTACTTCAAGGGAAGGGTCACTTTATGAAGAGCCTGTCTCTAAATTTGATCCAGATAAAAGGCCGCTAACAAAAGGCAGGCTTTGGAAAAACAAGCAGAACTCAGGCTGTGCTCTCACTAAGCACATTTTCTCATTTTCAGTCAAGAAGTCATTGGCAGTGTCAGTGCTTGAAAACTGCATGGCTCAGACATTTCTAAACCCTTTTAAACCACCACAAAGGGCTCCCTTGATTGTTGCTTTGTTTTCCTTCTGCTGCCCTACAATATGGCTGCCAGTGCAAACTCCTGATAAGCAGTGAGCTATGCAGAAGCTGCTAGGTTTCCCTGCCTTTGGAACCACAGAACCTGTCGGTGTCCATATGAGGGACACAGGAAGGTGACACGCAGCTGGGAAAGTAACACTCTGTTCTTCTCTTGCAGTCCAGGAAACTTTTAAAAAAGCCAGATTAATTACCACGGGCCACAGTCCTGCCTCTCATAAAGTCCCTATTTTAAAAGATAGGGAGTTCTGCTTCAATATTGAGGATGTAGTGAAGCCCCCATATTATTAAAACTGTTTTAAACTAAGATTCATAATCTAGCACTACTAGTGTATCTAATTACAATAAAACAGAGAGCACCAGCACAATGCATTTGAACAAATTCTTCAGAAAGTGCAAGAATCTATCCTGAGGAGTGCACGGAAGCTGAGTATCAGTTCTTCTATGATGGGAAGACCCACATACTTATCCCTGTTTCAAAAGGTGTCTGATATACTCTTTACAATGACTCAAAAGAGCTTGTAGCAAGGAAGGGGTTGACTACTTTTTCAATCAAACTAATGAATGTTGTGATGGAGTGGCATGCTCACTGTCCTGAGAGCGGCTTGGGGCCAAGTCATGCCCAACATCTAAGGGATAGTGAGGACCACCCAAAGAATACCAAGAGGCCCAAGCACAAGAACAGCCACAACAGGATATTGTGGCCTCACAAGTTTTCTTGGTGGCTTCTCTTCCTGCCACAGTTCTAGAGGGATTCACGATAAGTCTGCAGCCCACATCAATGAAGGTCCGATAAACACATTTTATATTAAACACCACAGAGCAATAAGTTTTCCTTTAAACTGTATCATAATTGGGAAGAACATTATTTTATGACTGAAATCCCATGACTCTGAAAGCAGATATATGATACTAGCAGTTCACTGAGGTTTGCTAATTCTACACAATCACCATTATAGCAAAGGGCAAATGCGATTGTCCTCTTGAATAATAATGATAATAAAAAGAACCATACACAACCACTTGGAAAAAGGCTAAAAAATGAATTAAAAAGCTGTCTAAAAAATTCTAGCTGCCAGTTGAATCGGGATATAGAGTGGGAATGGTAGACTGTACAAGCCATTGCAAAACTTTCAGTTTTCATTGTTTATGGAATCAAGGAGAGTTGCTAACTGTTACGTTTGCAAAGATAATTACCCAAATACAAATTGTGATTTCCTGGTCAAATGAATGGTTATGACTATAGATTATTACAAAAAAAGTAGTTCTGTGTATTTTCCCTCCCCTTGTGCCAGGTTCCTTTTTCCTCTCTTTTGCAGAAACTTGCCAGTTCTGCAGTTGCACAGGCTGACTAGACTGAACATTTACTCTGTACAAACGGTTTACTGTTGGGTTAGTTCCATCTTGCCCATCCCAGGGCAAACAGGGAGCAGGTGAGCCCTTAGTAGTGGCACTGGAGGAAGATGGAAAACTCATTCTGTCTTGAGAGTCCAGAAGTGAGCAGATTCACTGCAGATTTTGCTGGCTGTTACCGATAGCTTCCCCAAACCCTTGGGTATCCACTTCTGTTGTCGAGGGAGATACGTGCTGGAAGGTAGCTGGGAATGTCTGCAGTACCTCTTTCAGGAAGCGCTGTGGTTCTGTAGGGTCAGAAAGTGTACAGTGGAACACTGAGGTACACATGTAGCAGGGCTGGAGCATAGGCAGATGAACAAAGATCTTAATTGTGGTGTGTGACTGCCTGTATGCCGAAGGGATACTTTTTCTTTAGCTCAACTTGAAATGCTTTCATAGAATCATAGAATCCTTAGAATTGAAAGGGACCCTTAAAGGTCATCTCTTCCAACTCCCCTGCAATGAACTGGGACATCCACAACTAGATCAGGTTGCTCAAAGCTTGGTCCAACCTGGCCTTGAATGTCTCCAGGGCTGGGGCATCACCACATCTCTGGGCAACCTGTTCCAGTGCCTCACCACCCTCATTGTAAAAGACTGTATCTGTAGATCTTTTTGTAGGAATATAGCTATGTGGGACAAAGAAGCAGACGGTGAATTTCCGCTAAATTAAGTTTTAGTGATATTTCCTTAAGCAATGTATCTAGAGTATCCATTGCCAGGTTCATGAGTCTAATAGTGTGAGCTTTACCAAGACCAAGCGCTGGGTCCTGCAGTTTGGTCCCAACAACCCCATGCATCGCTACAGATTTGGGGCAGAGTGGCTGGTAAGCTGTGCAGAGGAAAAGGATCTGGAGGTGCTGAACACGAGCCAGCAGTGTGACCAGGCAGCCAAGAAGACCAACAGCATCTTGGCTTGTACCTGTAATAGCACAGTCAGCAGGAGTAGGGAGGTGATTGTCTCTCTCTACTTGAAACCAGTGAGGGATGCTCAGTATGAACTTGGTTGCTTCAATGTGTTGCCCTTCATTAAGAGCCTGGCACAGGCAGACGAGCTTTGCTCACGTATTTATTCTGCTGGAATGATGACTGGGTAAGGAGCACAGCAGAAAGGCAAAAAAGGACAAACAGAAACAGGAAGATGAACAGGATTGGGGTAAAAATGAGAAAATGAAATGTGATATGCTGATCTCTGAAAGTCTTATCCAATGTGTGTTAGGAAGGGTCTGTGCAGGGCGAGAGCTGGACAATGTGAGGAATAAAAAAATGCTGTGAAAGAGATGGAATTGGGCACATGGTTTTTGTTCAAAATAGAAATGGAAAGACATTGTTACTCTTTTAATACTAGATGTTAAATGTTTAACATTAGCAAGGAGAAAGAGCCACCCTATCAATTTTTAATAAATACTAATGACCTCTTAAATTAAATTTCTAAATTAAAAACATCATCAATATAAAAAATGTATGAGAAATCTTTGCAAATATTTATTAAGGCCACTCATAGGCATAAGCACAATGACAGCTCACACACACTGTGTGCTGTTGGACTTCCTCCTCACCTTCTCAAAACACATCCTTCTCCTTGCAGCCACGATATCATCACCTAGCCCCAAGCTCCAAGGACCAAGTGCTGCAGAGATGTTTAGTGTGTGATGCTCTCCCAGACTGCATCTTATTGGAGGTGAGGAAAAGTGTGGTTAAAACCTCCTGTGGTTTTAAAAACCACATTCAACCTTCAGAATGACTGCAGTGTAACACCCAGTGCAGGAGTAACAGCTGCTCTTCACCCAGTTACTGACAGGTAACCTCAACCTTTGGTCCCTCTTTCATCTTGGAACAGAAGATGTAGCAAAGAGGATGTAAAAATGTTGCTGGCATTACTGCAAGTAGCACACACAGGAGCTGAAGAGAGCCTAGTCCTGTATCTAACTTTGCTAGCTTTTGAATGTCCCTATCTTCATTTTCTCTTCGTCTTAATGGATTTGCCCCATTAAGACTGCAAGCTCCTTGAAGCGGGGAGTGAATCTGCTGCTATTATCCCTTCCTTCTAGAGGATCAGGGTGAGGTGAAGCGCTTGGTTAATATGATGTTAAGATGGTGTGAAACATCACGTGAAAAATATTTCTATAAAGAGTAGATGAGTAAATGCAGTAAGATGTTAAAAATTCTCAACAGGGTTTGCTTTTTGTTGCTTTACAGGCAAATTTTGTACACAGTTTTTCCCCTGCCTGACCAACGAGTTTTAGCTGCTATAAAATGGTATATTAATTTCCCTTGACAATAATTGGAGCAGCCTATGATCTTAGCAGCCCTCTGGGTGTATTCCTAAGGTCAAAATGAGAGTGTCACAGCCGTGTTGCTCTTTTATGACACTCCCTTCGCATCTGAAGGCTACTAATCCACTTAAACAATTGCCTTTTAGAAGGAGAGGCTGAAGACTGTGTGTGAGGATACCTAATGAAACACTCAGCCTGTGAAATATATGAAAAGCTCACAGAGCAAAGAAGTGGAATACAACTATTATCTGACATGGAGCATGAATAAAATTGTCACCAGACTGAAACTGCTCAGTTTTTTTATTCATGTCTGCGCTGCAAAGTGGTTGAAGCCTAAAGCTAATGAAGGGAATAATATGCAATTTATCACGGTATGGAGAGAGAAAGACACACAAATGTAACTCTTGGCTCGTGTTTGCCAGTGCCTGCTCCCTGCAGCAGCTCTCAGAACAGGACTGCATTCTCTGTGCCCCTTCCCAGCTTGCTTCCATCCTGTGGAAGAGCCATGTACCCAGACCCCATTCCAGTAGCCACAGGAAACCCTTTGTGCTGATGAGGCCTCACAGTACAAATGCAAGCTGTACAAAAGCAGGGAACGCGATCAGCATTCAGGCCTGATTTTAAGTTAATGGGGCATAGTACAGGAGGCAAGTAGATAAGGCTCTCTTCCACGTACCAGGGATAGTGGTGAAGCTCATGAGCTTTGTGCTCTGCTTGGTGAGGACAGCACGGTGTTGTGGAGGGACCACACTGGGACTGTGATGTATCTTCATCACACATGGAGGTCCCAAGGGAGCGGCCTTTGCCATTCTGGCCTCAGGACACCAATTGTCTGTGCCACCAAGCAGTGGCTGTGCCAGCAGAACAGGGGGCGATGCTCACCTGCTGGCTGTGACAGCTGCCCCAGGAGTCCTGCGTGGGGACAGCAGCAAGCTGAGCACCAGGTACCTGCATGTTTCTGTGGGTGAGGATGCTGAACTCTTGCATCCTTTTACCCATAGCCTGAGCCTGGACATGTGTCAGCCCCTCCTCCTGCTAGCTTTGGTGCAGGTGGCAACTTTGCAGCATGCTTTTTTTGAGAATTTTCTGGCCCTGGGTGTTTGGGGCCCCGTAAGCATGCTTGCAGATTGGCATCTCTAGAATTGCAGGCGTGATTTTGGTCAATTTTTGCATTTCTAAAGTGGAGCGAAACCTCACAATATACAGACTTACTGCATATAACACCAGTTTGCTGAGTGTCAGTGTACACTGACCTATTCCAAACACTGGCAGATGGCCATTCATTTAGTACTCAAAAGCTGCTTGAGTAGAAAATCAAGTGATATCTTGGCCCGTGTTTTGCCTCTGCACCAGTGCCCATAGCAGCACAGTGCAGTAGCTGCATGGATGCAATCCCTCTGCCACTAGGAGCTCTTTTCTAGTACTTCTTTCCTCCAGTACCATGCTTTCTGCTCCAGAGGGAACTCAGGACGTTGGAAGGCAGGCTGACATTGCTCTTTGTGGCAAGGAGCAGAGAGCTGTTCTGCTTTCTGATGGGCTCCATGCCTACCTTCTGGTTTGCAGGCACTGGTTGCTTGCAAAACGAACAATGGGTTGAAGAGCTGCATTTCTGCATATCGGACTGAAACCATGATTGATTCTGCAAGTCTGCTGGCAGGGACACTGCTGTTTTCCAAGTGTTTTCCCTTGGTTTGTAAAGACGTTCAAGATTTCAGGGCTATTCCCTGCAAGACTCTGGCAGTTCTTTTAATAGGCTGTGAAATTTTGGAATCTAACTATTTAAATGTTCTGACAACATAGCAAATCTCCAGGTGCCTCACTCCACAATAAACACCCATTGTATGGCCTTCCCCCCATACAATGCAGATTAATTTTAACCCTCACAACAGCTTAATGGAAAGAGTGCGCTGCACTCCGAGTGCCAAACACTTGCTGAAAGCTTTCCTTTGTCAGAATCTCCCTGTTTAGTCACCACCAGCTTCTGAAAAGATTCCACAGAGTTAATGTTTCCATTCCTTTTAATTCGTTAGCAATGATGACACAGCCATAACACAGCTGTGCTCCAACTCAAAGGAGCTAAGAGCAAACGTTGCCCAGTTGCTCCTCCATCCCTCTCTGCTCCTTGGCTCGGCAGCAGGGCCTTGCAGCTCGCTGTTCTGTGCAGGATATGGTGACATTTTCCTATCTCAGTGGAAAAGTTCTTCTGGAGGAAGCCTCTTTTTTTTTCTTTCTTTCTTTTTTTTTTTTTTTTTTCACTTGGCTTTTTTCTCTGTGAAAAGCTGACCTAATTTTCTGGGGATAATGTAAATGGTTACACTCTTGAAACACTGTGCTCAAGAGTTTACAGATAAAGCAGAACTATTTTATGGTTCAATTATTCGAAAGTACAGGGGATCCCAGCTGTATTAACACATCGTGAAGATGGTACAGGGGGCTGCTTGCTCTTTTTCATGCAGTAAGTTAGGATTTGCCTGTGAAGCCTTCAGTCCTTGTCACTACTAAACCATTAACACTGCTAATTTTATATCGCATTAAAAGTATTTCCCCCAGTGTTAGTGTTTGTACCAACCTCCTGCCCATTTCTGGAGAAAGTTCTTGATTGCCTGCTCTGGCAAATGCAAAGCAATGGGAGAAGCACCCTGAAGCCATTCAAGGATGGGGAAGAGGCAGAGGACAGGCAGGAAGCAGTGCTAGGATTTCAAGCCAGGGCAGTCAGTGCCGTAGTACCATAAGCATGGGTTGCTTGTGGGATGCTCCAGGTGATCCTCGTGATCCAGGCTATCCTGACATGCACTTCCTTCCCACAGCACAGCTAGGGAAAAAGCACACTGACAAGGCCCTGCTTCCCATAGCCTGGGGTGTGAGTAGGCTGGTGGGAAGAGTCACTTTGCATCACAGAATCCTGCTGGGTTACACTGTGATCGTTAGTTTTTTAGACTAAAATATGGAGGACCAGGTTTGTTTCTTTGCTGGGTGTGCTACAGATTTAATGTAGACTGAAACTGTGGGGCAAGAGGTGGAGTTTTTCAGCCAACTTGACTTATTCAACATTTTCTCTTTGGTGAATTGGACTGTAGGAATTACCAAGACCCTGCATCGATGCACTTTTCTATTGATCCCAAAAAGCACCTATCTCAGCAATAGATTTGGGGTTTAAACATCAACTTTTCTGACTTTTCTGTCTTTTTTTTTTTTCAGGCTACCATGCCAAAAGACCATTTTTTTTACATTTCTAACTTCTCATATTCTGTAGGCCAACGTGTTCAGCAAAACGGGCACGAAAGATTAGTGCAGGAGTAGCTGCACCACCATCATCTCTTGTAGCCATCTTAAGGGTGGCAGAGGTATGGCTGTGGTTCTCTGCCATACCTGATTGCCTGAAAGCAGCTTGTGTCCTTGAAGGAATTTATTGTTCCTCCCTTGTTGGCTTCTGCTTTTGTTTCTCCAAGAATCTGCTTGGGTTCACTGATTAGGAGTGCTGGTGGGTATAACAGTCTCACAGAAATACTACCTTTCAGAGAACGAGAAGTGGCAAAAATATCCAGAAGAGGAAGACAAAAGGACAGAAGGAAAAGAAAAAGAGAACTATGTTTTTATGAGGGTAGGATAAAAAAATAAATATATAGCCACTATGCAAATGCCTCTACCTGTCTGGCAGAGATTGTTGTAAAGACAAATTAGTTAATTGCTGCAAAGTGCTTTGAAAATGAAAAGGGATATATAAGAGGTGATTATTATTATTCACAACAATCTGGTAGGTGAAGGCATCTGTCTATTTTGCTTTATATATCCCCAGAGCTTTCCCAAAGCAACATTAGAAGAAAGCAAAAGACCTAAAATAGGAGAAGAACAATCCCAAAAGGGAGAGAAAAGGCCTGTGACATTTGTGAATAATAAAAATAATAAGCTACCTATCAGATTTAAAGAATACCACCAGGAGTATAGAGTGAGAAAGCTACGCTGAGGTGCATTTGAACTGATCTTAATGGATATGGAGATCATTAGCAGTGTGCTGATATTGCTGAACTGACACTGAAAATATTAATTTAAATAGAAACATCTTGGATAAAGCCTATGGCTGCGCTACAATGCGAATAAGTCGAGCTCTTACGAGCTAAACTTGGGTCTTTTTGATAATAACCAGAATGCCTATTTTGCATCCAAACTCCCCAAAATGATACGAGTTAAAGCTTTTATCCCATTACAGGATCCGATGCACTCCAAAATGGTGAAGGATGAGACAGTGAGATTTCTAATTTAGGCTACAACTTAATCTCCCCTTTGCACCCAGGTCTTGAAGGATAGAATGCATACCTCCAAACACTCCTGTGTTAACTCCTCACCCATCAGCAGCCACCCCATAGACCAGGCAGCCTGTCCCCTGCTAATGCACGGCGCTTGCAGAAGTGTTAGCAAGATGACTACACTCATTTTCAGCATCAGAAAGTAAAATAATACCTGTACTGAGGCAGGATTCTTGGCGAGTCTGTGGACTGCATCTCAGAGCAGTGGATTTCATAGCTATGAAAGAATTAACTCATTTTTCTTTTTTTTTTCTTCCCCTTTTCTCTACGTAGCAGCTAAATTATCACTTGCCCAAGCTATGAATCAATTCAGAACTCGTTCCTTAAAGGTACCCAAAATTCCCTCAGGTGTTTTGACATAATTCTATTACATCTTATTTCTGTTTAATATTAAATTCTTTTCTGCATGTTTAAATAAACCTGGAAACCTTTTTAGGGAACACAGCTTAATAGAGAACTAAGAACATGCACACCGAATGTCACTATCTTACATACATTTTATTATTAATGGTAATTCATGCAGAACCAGACACTTCACAAGGAGAGACTAAACACTTACATAAAGCTAGGTGCTTCTCACTGACCTTAATTTGTTTCTGTACTTGAACGCTGGATTCCTTTTCAAAAAAAATAATTATTCCAATAAAGATTAAAAACCAATAACACTGTTTCTTTCTGGGCAGCAAATAAGAGCAGGTTTTTCGACATGAGTGTTAGGAACACTATTTTGGTGGTTGTTCCAATAAGTTAGAGGGCAAGAGGCTGCTAGGTCAATATAGGGGTGTCCAAAAGACAAGGGAGATGGGAAATGGAACCCATTCACTCCCATGGCATTTTCTCCCATGTCTATAAGTCATATTTGTGTCTTTCTATAGCATAAAGATTTAAAGTCCCTAATGTTGGTAAATGTGGCATTTCCTCTTGATGGCTAGTTTGTTTCTGTATATGACATAGCTGAGGACTTCAAACCTTGGGAAAACAAGCCCACTTGCAGCTAAGTGAGCCTGGTATTTAGCTTGCCAGAAACTGGATGAACCCAGAAACTGAAAAGAGACTGAAAGCTCATTAAAACCTGTGGAAAAGCTCCCTCATCAGGACAAGACATCTGGGTGGTCTTCCAGGACCAGGAGTGGGATCCTTCTGCTGCTTGGATACTTCTGCAGGGGAGGTTTCATTGGCACTTCCATTCAGGCAGGGGCACATCTCAGGGTTTTTACCTTCTCTTTGCCAAAGCTGGAGATCCACAGATGCTTCTGGTTGCTCACAGTAGAAGGAGGTTTGTGTTTTGCCCAGAGGAGCAAGGAAAAACAGAGGGAAAAGGGACAATTTAGCTGAAACACAATTTCCACCCCAACTCTTTTGAAATTGGTATTTATTTAGGAGGTTCCCTCATTCTTCTGAGTGAATAGTGAAAATGCTAATTGCAGTGGTATGTGGTGTTTCCCACTAACAGTCACGAATGGTACATAATTTAAGACATATTGGGCTACATGTGCAGAAATGGAAGGTTTGGCAGTAAATCCAGAAAATTTACCTTAGCTGAAATATTTATGTGTTTACTATTGCCAGAAAAGTTGGATATTAACAATTCTTAAATTATTTCTTCAGAAAACATAGAGGACTTGGCTGAGGCAATGGCGAAGGAGGGACACCCAAATCATAGCCCCACACAGAGGCAAATCTTAGGCAATTTTTCCTTTCCTTTTGGCAAAGATAGCTGTGTGTGTTGTGGGGAACTGCAGATAGAAGAATGTAAAGGGAAAAGAGAGACAGAAAAAAAAAAAAAAAAACACAAAACAAGGATTCTTGCATTGAAATGCCCTTTCTATTAAAAATAAAAATAAAAAAAATAATAATCCAAGCAGGGCAAGGGGCCTTTTGCAGTCCTTTGGTATTACATAGCTGTTGGCATAGAAAGGAAAGCTGCCATATAAATCTGAATCTGCTTGTCAAGACACTGGAATATTATTCTAATAAGGCATCAACCATGGTCCTTTTCAGAATCTGAAGACATCCATCAAAGCAGGAGACTGAAATGGGTGGCTTGGACTTTATACTGCTCAGTGCTGTTTTGGAGAGAACACATTTGTTTATTTTTCTCTCCCAGGGATGCACAGCTGGAAATTGAACAAGAGTCTGACACTTTCCAAGTGCTAGAAGGGTCTGTGGATGTACTCTTGTATTTTCCATCCCATCTTTGACTGTGGCATAGTGACAGATATCTGCTCGTAGGATGTAGTGGGTATTTCTTGGCTGGTTAGCAATTAGTGAGCAGTACAAACAGATAGTGTCAAACATGCATAGTGCACTGACATTTGTATCTGCACAAGTTTGCCCTCCCAATTCCAAACTGTGCACTTTGGACAAAACGTAACTTCCATGTGTGGAAAAAAAAAAAAAAAGAGAAAGAAAAACAGAAGGCTTGGCCAACCCTGATGCACTAACAACAGTGAGAGTGCTCCCTGAGGAAGCAGTGAGAACAGTGCAGTCAAAAAAATGCTTGCTTGGCAAGCTGGCCTCCTCCAAAAACCTTGACTAATTTCCCTGCCAACCACAGAAACAGCTCACAGTTGAGCTGGGTTGACAAGTCCCATAGACAAAGTCCAGGTACCATTAGTCACCCAGGTCACTCTCTGGCCATGAGGTTTAAGCATTGTACCTCTGTTTATCCACCTGTGAAACCTTCATACTCCCTGTCTGCCCTACATCCACGTTCTGAGGCTAATTTATTCACAGCTGTAAAACATTTCTGATACAGTTGGAGAAAAGGTGCTCCATCAGCCATCACGCCCTTCGTTATCGTTAGAGGTGACATCTGAGTGCCAGCTGAGTGCTGTGGGAGCTGAATCCAGGCTATCGGTGGTAATGACCCAGATGATGAGAGTGGCTGAATGGGGAACAATTCTGGTGACCTGCAAAACAGGCTCATTAAAAACACAAACTCCTGTGCAGCCAAGATTTAATTCAGTGCTTGGAAAAAAACAGAATCTTCTCTCATATTTTTAAGAAGGGGAAATTAATCAGTGCTTTTCATTCAGAAGTACTTTGGCTAAAATAAATAAAATAAAATAATAGAAGTGGATGGCTTTAGGAGGCTGGAAAGCAGCAGGGGTCACAGGGAGCCTTCCCATCACCCAGGAAGGACACTGTGACATTTCCTCGTGCTGCACTGCTCTTCGTCTTTCTCCCACTCCTTTTGCTAGTGGAACACCAGCCTGCAGCCTGCAGCCTGCAGCCAGCCCCAGGCCACTTGCACTGAGTTTTAAGGTTATCTGGTGACAGCTGGTGGCCTTGTTACCCACACACCGCAGCCCAGTGGTCAAATTATGACCTCCCACCACTTCTTTTCCGGAACATCTTGCACAACAGAGGGACTGAGAGAGGTCAAAGCTAGATCAGAGTTTGCCTCAGGGAATGAGACAGAACAGGGACTTAGGTGTGCGACAGAGCCGACACAGAAACACCTCTCATCCCCAGCTTCTACCCTGGGATCTAACAGAGAGAGCTTTGTGTATAAATATTTATACTAAACACAGTCAGGAATGAGAATTCACGATCTAAAATTACACAAATATTTGAGAGTCTAGAGACTGTAACTCAAGTGGTACTTAATCTCCAAGTGCAACCAAAAATATATAACTCCTTGGTTTACTAGCAGTGTCAGCTCCCTGAGTGTGGGGCTGAATAATTTAGAGCAGGGGAGAAGGAAAGATGGGCTGAGCGCAGAGCTCACTGGGATGCAGAAGAGCTCCCATTTGGACTCACTGGTGGCATTTCCTGGCCAGGCAAGAAAGAGAGGCTCCAGGTTACCTGGAGGACAAACGCTGCAAATACAAGAGAGAATAAAATAAGGACAAAAATCTAAGCCCTAAGCCTGCAGCCTGCACAAGCAGGGAAAGGAACAGGGCGCTGAGCAGCACAAGGTTCTGGAGCCCTCCCGGGGCAGCAGAGGCTGCCCAGCACCTGCCACCAACCAGGCTCAAATCTGAGAACTACAGCTGTAGCATAAAGGCGGATTATCACCCATCCAAACCAAATTCAATTATCATATCTATGCTGCTTCTCTATTTCTGTAACTGGAAGGCTATTATTAGGCTCTCTCCCTCCCTCCCTCTCGCTCCCTGGTTTTAATACGTCTCCAAGTAATGCTGCTGTAAAACATTCAAAAAAGTAAACATTAGCTTTAGGCCATTTGATTATCAGTTTCCCAGAACACTTTGTTCTGCCCTGCTTTACTCCATATTCCTTTAACACCAAAAAATGAAAAAGAGATGGGCTGAGATGGCTCTAATGAATCCACACTATAGTAATTCTCTCTGTGCTAGACCTGGCTCTCTCTCCCGGTGGCAAAAAATAATGATACCAGTGCATACTTGGATGGAAAAAAAGGGGAGGAAAAAGGTTATCCCTGGAAAATAGTGATATTATATTCCGTTTTGCATAAACAAAAAATATCTTAGCAGGTTTCCCAGCTACAGCCCCATTAACAATGAGCATGATTCCTATACTGCAACAGCCCCTGGAGAAGCAAGAGGCTGTGGGCTCACAGAGAGGCTGTGGAGGGGCAGTTCCTGTGACAGACAGCGTGTTGCAATGAGGAGCTGCTGTGATGTATTTAGTGGGACCATGCTGTCTTTTTGCTTGCATTAAACTTACACTCTGAAGAACTCCTGAGCAGAGATTGCCCCTCAAAGTCATGGGGAAATAAAACTCGAGTGCTTTTTCCACATAGGTGTGAGCAGTAGGAACATAGGAATGAAAGTGTGAGCAATAGTCCAGTTGGAAAATGGCTTCTAAATAAAAGAGGGGAGATTTAAATTGGATATAAGGAAAAAGATTTTTACAATAAGGCTAGTGAGGCACTGGAACAGATTGGCCGGAGAGGTGATGGATGTCCTGTCCCTGGAGACAATCAAAATCAGGCTGGACAGGGCTCTGAGCAACCTGATCTATCTGTAGGTGTCCCTGTTCACTGAAGGAGAGATGGACTGGAGAGCCTTTGAAGGTCTCTTCCTACTTAAACAATTCTGTGTTTCTATGATTCTTTGAGCCACAGCACAACTGTAAAATAGATAACTTTAAGACACGAGCCAACATAGGAAAAAGGTGTGAAAACTCTTAAAATTAATTGTTTGTCTAATGAGCATGTACAGTTCTATGATTCTATGATCCTAATTCTTTGGGACCAGCAGTATGTCTTCTGATATCTTTTAGTGTCCCCTCATGTAACTAAAACACAAGAAAACCAACTCTTTCCTCAGTTCCAAAGGAGCTACTGTAATATCAGTAGTAAATCATATTGTACCCAAGTATTTTTGGTTGCGATTGGGTAGCTTAGCATCCTAACCTCCACTTCAAAAGTTGCTGGTTGACTTGAACTCCTTTATCCCAATCTTCGGTGCAACTTAGAGAATTGCATAGGTAATAAAGTGTTTGGTACAAAATATATAGATTATAGAGGTAGGGTCTCACTTTCATAGCCTTGGGAACTAGTGAGGAGCACAGAGGAGAGCTCTGCTCTCAGTGCTGTGAATCACACCCCAGTATCTCTTATTTAAGACGTTCCCTAGGGCTGCACCAATTGCAGCCAGGCAAGCAGAGGTGAGGACTGCTAGTCCACTCCCAGAAAGATCCCTCCTCTGTTTCTTACATGTGCCTGATTGAGAGAATTTGGCTCACTGAATGCTCTCCGGTGAATCAGCCCATGGCCCTGCACATAGATCAGTGTCTCTCGCAGGGCTGGGACCAAATGCTCTGTGTAAAGGCAGATCTGAGCTTCCTGAGAGCACCCTGCCTCACAGACGTGAGAAATGTACATGGTCCTACACTGCCATGGGCAAATCTGGGAGGCTCTGTACTGACACGGTGGAGATGAAAATCTAAGTATTCCTTTCTTCATTCTACTTTGCAAATACCGTACAAATATTGTATCCAGTCTTTTTTTTTTTTTTTTTTTTAATTAATTTTAAAAGCTTTTGGATAAGGTTCTTATTTACATCATTCTAATCATGCAGAGGGACAGAAATGAGCCAAGTTATTTAATTAATGCCCGAAGTAGTGGTGGATTCAGCATTATATGAAGAGGTGGTTCCCTCTGTTTTATTTCATTCACGTGTAAGTGTAGCACATTACTGACAGTACCAGAGCAAAGACACCCAAGGTGGAAAATGCTCCTATGGTGGGTGTTTGCCTCTCTCATCATGTCAATAAGCCAGGATAAGGAAGGGGCTATAGCCACACACTATTTGGTCAATGCTGCAATAATTGCCTCATTACCCTTGTTTCACTGCCACAGATTAAAGATATAGCATCAAGGCTAGTGGTTGGTGACCGTGCCTACAGAAGGGGGGTTGAAACTAGATGATCTTTGAGGTCCTTTTCAACCCAGGCCATTCTAGTCTATGATACAATTCTATGAAGTCTATATGGAGGTGGGCACTTGATCTGAGAGCAATTTTCCAGACCAGGCTGTAATTAATGAGGGTGATCAGTGCATTCTGGGCCATGAAGAACCTGTCCCTACATGTGGCATCTTGAGTCAATTCACTCGGTTTTCTTCCAATCAGTTTTAATTTCCTACAACAGGAGAGCAACAGGAGTGGCCAAACAGCTGGTGCAGTTTTTCACTTCATCTGTTTCACCTGATGGCTGCAGCTCAGTTTGCTCCACTGAAAATTTGAGTGGGGCCATAACCAAACCATCCTTGTAAGCAAGAGCTTACTAATAGTGATAGGCGAGGGGCGAATGGCTTTGAACTCAAAGATGAGAGATTCTTTAACTCGGAGGATGGTGAGGCACTGGTACAGGCTGCCCAGAGAAGTTGTAGATGCCCCATCCCTGGAAATGTTCAAGGCCAGGGTGTATGGGATCCTAGCAACCTGTTCTAGCAGTCAGCAACCCTGCCCATGTCAGGGCTTTGGAACTCTATCATTCTAAGGTTCTATGTCACTCTGTGGGGAAGGCTTCGCTCTGCTCAAGCAGCTGCTCTGCCTGACAACCTGTACTCCCCATTGCTCTGAAGCAAGCTGGATACCTACTCGTGTAATAAAAAACATATATTTATAAAGGAAGAAAATAGAATAGTGATCTTAGCCAGCATTGTTGTGCATTGTGTTTATCACTGTCCGGTTTCCTCACTGAGGGCAACGAACGATGGCAAAATCAACAATTCTCGGCGGTGTTTTCTCAGCAGCATTTCCCACAGAACGTGAATGTCTCAATTCTTGCAGGCAGATGGACAGAGCCTGCAGGATCACATTTGCTGGAGAGAAACCAGCTTTGAAAAGTTTCGACAGCCGGCGTGGTATCTGGTCCATCTCTATCGAAATGAGTTCATTATCATTCATTTTTTGCCAACTGCCAATCAGTTCTTAAATCACTCTTCAAATTAGGATGTTAAAAAGAATCAAAAAAGTCTCTGCAGATATATTTTCAATGCTCACAGGAATATTTCAGAAGTATTGTTCCAACAGCCGATGTTATATAATTACTGTGTAAAATAAAGCAAAGAGGAAGCAGACCTTTGAAATTAGGGCTTTTTTTTTGTGCAGTGTGGGTACAGAAAGAGAACAGTGAAAGATCCCTAATTCCTTCACCAACTCATTCACTAATAAATCACATTTCAGGGAAGATGCAAATGTATTATTCTCAGAGATTGGTCCTCACTGCCCTTTTTTTTGTTGTGGGTTTTTTTTTTTTTTTTTTTTTTTCTGTTTATTTTTTCAGAGGGTTACACAGTTTTTTTCTGCAGAGATTCTGATTTGGCACTCAGAAATGTATTTTCCTAGTGCTGTTCTTCCTAAACAAGTGTTTGTCAATGTACTGCAAAGAGAGGCACACTCAGAATGTCATACTGTTTTACAAGATTAAGGTATTTGCATATTTTCCTGCAAAATAAACCATTGTCAGAGAGGATTAATAGGAAATAAAGAAGTCAGGAAAACGTCTCTTTTGGTGCAGATTTTAGCATGCAAGTCCATGTCTTTCACCTATTGTATTAATTGGTCTGCATTTGCTGATTAGTGAGTATGCTGCTGTTGAAACACAAAGTTTTGCTACTTTCTTTCCATTTGATAGCAATATCCAAAAAAAAATACTGGAATGTCACCTCTCACAGTTCTTCACATGAAAGCAGTAATGCAGCAAAATCACAGCCCATCAGCTTTCTAAAGTACCCTGAAATCTAAGAAAGATGCTATGCACACAGTGCTATTATGAAATGATTCAACTGGATCATTTGCCTGAGAGAAAGGAGGGAGGATTTTTAAAAATTAAAAATAGATGAATTAAAACATAATTTAAAAGCAACTTAAAATTTTTCTTAGCGACTTAAAGATACACTTGAAGTCTAGCAAATGCAGCAGCCCCATGGGAAGATACTCTTTGTTCTTAGTCACAGCGGATAATAAATCAGTGACCTCTTCCAACTGGGTGTTTCCAGGGCTTTTAAGGGGCTCCATGTTCCCTTCGTGCCACACACAGTGATGCTATGACCCAGCTTGTGATGGCCAGCTGCCACACACTTTGGCATGGGAGGTCTTGCCGAAACAAGGAGGGCTGAATTCCATCCCTGAATTTGTCTTTTTACCATCTTCAGATGTCACACAAAAAGAGTTGGTCACACCTCAGATTTCTGATGGATGTGCGTACGTGTATGCACAGAGGAGTCAGCATGTGCCTAATCTAAGGCCAAGGGACTCTAAGTCCTCATGTTCACCAGACTGGTTCTGCAAGATGAAGTGGAACACAAAAAAATATATATTTTTTTTACAGTAAGAGTGATGAGGCACTGGAACAGGTTGTCCAGAGAGATGATGAGTGCTCCATCTTTGGAGATACTCAAAGTCAGGCTGGAGTACCTGATGGAGATGTAGGTGTCCCTGTTCATTGCATGGGAGTTGGACTGGTTGGCCTTTAAGGGTTTCAAATGGTTCTCTGATTCTGTGATTTTATGTTTCCAAGTAGGTGAGCTGCAGTTCAACTTAAAGACAAACGAGAACCAACATAGGAAAAAGCTGTGAAAACTCTGATAATTAATTGATTGTCTAACAAACACCTATGCCTTGCTGAAGATCCCATTATACGGGGCTGAAATGACAACCTGGGCTACTTTAGATGCTAGAAGTATTTACACTAGCTGAAAACTCTCATCCAAAAATGAACAAGGTTAAAATGACCTTTTCCCCAAGAGCAAGCCGATGCATTTTGCATTTTCTCAGCTTACTTCTTCCCCCAGCTCAGGGTTGTTTCTTTCCCTGGGTGCTCCCTTCTCCCATGTTCTCTGCAGTGTCTTCTTTCTTCTTCTTCCCCACCTCACCTTTTCTTTTTCCTTCTTTTGGTCTCAAGAAAAATAAAAGGAAGTAAACGGCTAAAATGGAAGGAAGAGTATAAAAATCAGGAGGAAATAATTGCTTATTTTTTTCCAACTGGCTCAGCACAGTTCAGAACAAGAAAAAGAAAAAGAACAAGAAAAGAAAAGAAAAAAAGGAAACATATTTTCCTTTAAAGAGGGAGAAAAAAAATCCCACCACTTTTCAAGCAGCTTTAACATTTGACTGATTAACAAGAACGTATGCAAATGTGTTTAAAAGGCACAGTGCGGGTTAACGTTGCATCTCCCTGGTTTTGATGCTTCCAAAGTTTAAATCAGAGTCTCGGTCTCTCTCCCACACGCATTTAGCAGCGAGACAAAATGGTTTCCTCTGCTCTCTGTTTTCTCTCCAGGTGTCACATCAATCTCCTTTGTCTCAATCCGGCGCTACCTGTGCCTGTCTCACGACATGCAGCCCGGGTGCCATCCGTGGTGTCATCTTTATTTCCTCCTTCGTGCTAATAAGGAGCTGCTCCCGCTCAGACGCTGCGTTAATGAAGCACTAACATTTGTTAGGAGAGATTCAGCGATGTTGACGAGTGACTTAGCGGATCAGAGGAGGGCGATGGGGTTGGAGGGAACCCGTGTTCTCGAAATGCGGGAGGTGAATTATCTCCGCATTCAAAAAAAAATAAACAGAGACAAGTTTGATGAGTTTAAATTCGCAGAAGAGCTTTTTAATATTTCCTGAGGTCGTAATCAAAGAAGCATCTTAACTGGTCCCAAAGGGAAATGGAAGATGAAAGGAGCTGACACTGATGCCCACTCTACCTTGCCTGGTTACTTGTGGGTTTTTTCTTCCTTTTTTGCCTGTTACTAAAAATATCTCAACGTGTAAGAATTAGCAGCGCGGTATTCATGCAAAGCCACAAACAAAAATCAATTGCAAAAACGTAGCATACCTTTAAAATTTTAACGTCTAGTAAATTAAAATTGTGGAAATTGACATAGATCGGATGAAAGAAGATACAGCACCTCTAGCTTATGCCAACTAAAAATAAGAATTATTAATGAAGCTAGGCTTTCTTCTGCTGTGCACATTAATTATTTATGATAATAATACTCCGCACTGCCATATTAAAGAATTTTCTTCACCCAGCTTCCGAGAAAAACTCCATCTTCTGAAACCCTCAACATGTTAAAAACCACAAAAGAATGAATTCCTTTCAGTGTATTTATTATAGTGGAAGATGAATATAGTCTTGGGTTATTAAACTGGAATGAAAAACACATCTTATTAGAACTTACATGGTGATTTTTATTCTCACTAGTTTCATATAAACTTAATGATGCAGACTGCATTTTTATGCTCATCTATTTTAAAATGGTGCCTGGAGCAAAAAAAAGCTTCCATTAATGCCAGTTTGGTATTTCAAATACAATTTGATGTAATTTACTTCAAATATATGTGAACAGAGAAGGATAATGTTGAGAGCATTTTCTGGATTCAGATCTGGGTTAGCTCATGGCAGTGATTTGTTAAAACACAAGTTTTATGCCGTAGAAGAAAAATAAGAATAGGAAAGCTAAACTGTTTTCAAAGAACAGGGTAAAATTAATATTTTTTAAAATTCTTTATATGAATTTCTTTTTTTTTTTTTTTTCAGTTTGAATTGGCCGAGTTTAAGTAACTAGTCCTGAAACTAACATTATTATTGTTTATAAATTAAAATCGAATGAAACTCACTTAATATGAGCATTGGGCCACATTTATTTACATTTGCTGTGCTTGTGATTAATCTAAAACAGGCAGTGGCTGATTTTCCTTTACATACATACATTTATGCGCATACAATCTGAGTTTCACTATCTGTATGATTTGTATCACTGCACAAATCTTTCTCTCTTATTTGTCCCCGTTCTTACAACGTCTATATTTTTTTACTTAATCCTATTTGCCTCTATACTGCTACTGAGTTCTGTTTCTTTTGTTGCAGCATTCCCAGTGACACGTGCACTGGTACCTGAATTCAGGCAGCAGAGTCTGCAGGATTGGCTCCTGAGAAATGGCAGAGGCAGGATCCTTCTGCAAGGAGGAGAGTTTTACAACCAAGGAATTCATAGCCAAAAATATCCATTATCGTAAAAATGTGTGGTTAAAGATGGTGGCTGTGTGCTGTGTGTGATACTATACTATAAATTTAGACGTGTATTACTTGCATAGACAGAGTCTCACACTTGCAGTGTGTGTTAATGTCTGAAGGAAAGGCACCCTGTGAAATAGAGAGGACGCAGAGTGTGCAGCTTTCCTCCAACAGTGCTGGGGCACCCTGACAAAGTGATTTGTGCCCCTGCTACGTTGGGCCAAGCACTATCTCCAAAAGCAAGAAGAAAGCAGAGCCACAGCCTCGCTGCTCTTTTTATACTATTTCTTTTTGTGGGTTTGGATTTCCTTTTTTTTTTTTATTTTGATGTGTTGTTTTTGTTTTGGTTTGGTTTTTTTCCTTGAGGTGTTGCAGGGAAGGAAAGAGGAGGAGCCTGAGATCAAGTTAGTGGCTTAAGGATAAGATGATAAAAGCAGTGAGAGCTGTAGGCACAGAGTAGATGACAGTGCTGGGGTGGCCTGGTGGGCTCTGCAGTGCAGGACAACTGGAAGGCAGCCCAGTACCTCCCTGCACGTGGGGTTGGAAGGAGCTGCTGCAGGACTGGGGATCTCATCCCACCCAGGTGGACGCACAGCAGGAAGAAAGTAATCATTGAGGGCATTTGTAAAGGAATCTAAAGGGGGAAAATGTGAGTTATTGCTTCTCAGGAGAGGGCGAAGGAATGTTTCTGGAGAAAATGCAACACAACATCATTTCACAAAAGCAACGCTGACTTTATGAGAGGGTTTGCATACAGATTCAAGCAGTTGCAAGCAAAAGAAATGATGATGGAAATTAATGAGAGCATTCAGTGTGTAGTAATGGACCCTACAGACTCACAAGTTATCCAGCAATTACAAAGATTAAAAATCATCATTTCAAAGCCCCATGTTAGAGTACCTTTTTCTTTTGGAAATTCAGACTTAAGGTCTCTTAGAGCAGCCAGCCTAGTGACCTCAGTGCTTATCTTGTGCAGTTCTTTACAGATGCCATACGTGTTTTGGTACATATGGCAGAGGTGCAGATTGTGCTGGAGGGACCTTAGATAAGCATTGAAAAGGAGAGTAGCATTAAGGTATGTAATACTAATCCAAAAATATTACCTGGTTTTTTGGTATAAGATTTGATTTCTTGGAAATTGTGCCCATTTGGACTCAGGGTTTGAGTCTGTGATGGCACATTAGAATCATAGAATCACAGAATCCTTAGAGTTAGAAGGGACCTCTGAAGGCCATCTGGTCCAACTACCCTGCAATGAACAGGGACATCACAGCTAGATCAGGTTGCCCAGGGCCTTATCCAGCCTCACCCTGAAAGTCTCCAAGGATGGTGCAAGGAACAGGAGCTGAATCCCACCCTCTGCTTGCTTGGGCACTCAGCTGCTAGGGTAACTTCCCAGCCAACAAATACCAACTGAAGCACTGCAGACCTTCAGCACAGGACCAATGCAGTGATTGCAGCCTTCTGTAAGTCAAGAGACCATACCCTCAGTAAAGATACTGGTGGAAATCAGCTGCATTAAAGGTGATTATGTGTGAGTACATCACAGCTCCTGTTGAAAACTGAGTAACCAATTTGAGGGATATTTTAGTCTTTTCCAGTTTTCATCTCTCTGTTTCTGATATAGCAAACGGGATGACCTCTGCAGCACAGTCACCTCGAGTTGATATTAGACTGATAGCGACATGGAAAGCAGACCTCTTCTTTCATCTTGTCTGAAATGGTCAGCTTTTATGATTACACTTGGAGAAAGTCTTCTTTTGACTGAACCTGGACTCCACATCACTCCTGTCTCTGATATTTAGAGAACTCATACTCGGGCAGGGCAGACTAAGAAGCCCTTTGAGCTACTGAGCCTTTCAGTTCCCATTAGTTGCACTTCAGACAGTTGGGTACCAGGTCAGGTGCAGCACTCATGACATGTAGAAAATCTGTTTATCTATTTGGTTTTAGCAAAGAAGAAATAATAGAAAACCAGTTGAAATGCTGCAGAGAGTAATCCAGCATTCCTCCACCTTAGGTCAGCTATTGCTAAATAAGATTGTATACATAATAGGTCATTGTCTCAAAAAATAAAATAAACTTCAGTGTACTGTCCCATGGAAGGTAAATTTCTGCTGCAATATTGATGCCAACTTCACAAATACTTGCTCAGTCTTTCCAGTACCCTTAGCATCTGTCACCTGCTAGTCACAGAAGGAAAAAAAACACTGAGGTTCATCTGATTTCCGGAACAATGAAGGCAATAGTATAAGGAAACAACAAAAAAAAACCTAACAATATGTAACATGTAAATAAGTAAATAAAACTTATTTGCTAATATGAGGGAAAGTGTTTGCAATTAGAGCACGGGAATGGATATTTTCCCACCAAACAGACAAAATATTCCATCAGTACACGTGCTTTGCCAGATTGCTATGACCCTATGCGTTGCCCCATCCACCTACTGAATGCCTCCATTCCCCACTGCTCAGGTGGCAGCACACACAGGAGAATCTGTCTCAGGCTCATACTGTTTTGTCCTTTGGAAGGTGCCATGCATTCCAAGATGGTATGGTCATGAGTACCATAAGAGACACCGTGCACCAGGGCTTTGTGGGATCAAGTGGGAGAATCTTACCAGACTCATCTCCTCCACCTGTGGTGTTTTCAAATGAACTGGAGAGCAAAGGGCAGCTACCCTTGAGCTTCAGCAGCATCAAATATGAGAGTATAGATAAAGAGTTGAAAACTGTGGCACTTCCTTCTGCCTATTATGGTTAAATCCTGTACAGGGAAGGGAAAAGAGTGACTTTCAGGTGCTGGAATACAGGTAGAAGTCTCTTCCTGCTTTCTGGAAGATAAGTGAAGCAAAAAATAGCATCATATCACTGGCAATTCACAGCATTTGCACATTCTGTTGAAAAAATCTAACCTGTGATTTACTCATTTAAATGAAATTTTAGTTCACCTATAATGCCCTCACCTTCTCAATAGTAGTTAGATACAATGTGTGGCATGAATAGAATGAATTTCTCGCAGATGTAGAAATGGGTTAAAAGTGGATATGTGTCCACCCTACTATACTACTGCTGTGATTTAGTAAAAGACTAGTTGCTGTCAGATCCATTAATTTGAGACTCATCTTACAACCAAGTATATATGCTGATGAAAAGCTGCTTTAGCAGCAGAGAGACTGCTAATTGTTTGATTATACAGGTCTTCACATTAATGAAGCACTATTCCATGGATTTGGAGCATGGCGTGCAACCAAATTACCACCCCAGCACTCAAGCTGTGAAATCTGATTATTCATTAGCCAGTCAGTGAGTGGTACAAACATCTTTTCTTTTTTCAAACCGTCAAAGGAGAGTGACTGCTTTTTTTTCCCACTCTTCTCTTTAAGAATATGAGGGTTTGGACTTTCATCCACAAGAGTAGCTTACTCAAGATTTTAAAGATAAGCGTGTTATATGAAGAGGGTCCCATCTTTCTCCAAACTGTGCTCTTTTTGTATAATTTATCCTTCGTGTTTGTTTAGTCCTGGCCTCCCTAGAGCCCGTCACTAACTGACAATTGTGGTGCACTTAATGAATTGAGAGTAGACTATATCGTCCCTAATTGACAAGAGTTACTAAAAGGCAAGAAATCACAGTGAGGAAAGCTTACAGTACATCTTGCATTTACAGAGCAAACCTGACTGAAGATGAATGGCTGTGAAAGTAATTTCCTAAATTCTTATATTATTATTTTGTTTGTTTATTAAAGGGAAAATTCCCATTTCATGTAAAGAATGAGATGGAAGGAAAAATTCACTAGGCTTTTCTGGCAGAAAAGACCTTTTTTCTTTTCTTTTCTTTTCTTTTCTTTTCTTTTCTTTTCTTTTCTTTTCTTTTCTTTTCTTTTCTTTTCTTTTCTTTTCTTTTCTTTTCTTTTCTTTTCTTTTCTTTTCTTTTCTTTTCTTTTCTTTTCTTTTCTTTTCTTTTCTTTTCTTTTCTTTTCTTTTCCCTTTCCTTTCCTTTCCTTTCCTTTCCTTTCCTTTCCTTTCCTTTCCTTTCCTTTCCTTTCCTTTCCTTTCCTTTCCTTTCCTTTCCTTTCCTTTCCTTTCCTTTCCTTTCCTTTCCTTTCCTTTCCTTTCCTTTCCTTTCCTTTCCTTTCCTTTCCTTTCCTTTCCTTTCCTTTCCTTTCCTTTCCTTTCCTTTCCTTTCCTTTCCTTTCCTTTCCTTTCCTTTCCTTTCCTTTCCTTTCCTTTTTCCCTTCCCTTCCCTTCCCTTCCCTTCCCTTCCCTTCCCTTCCCTTCCCTTCCCTTCCCTTCCCTTCCCTTCCCTTCCCTTCCCTTCCCTTCCCTTCCCTTCCCTTCCCTTCCCTTCCCCTCCCCTTCCTTCTCCTTCCCCTTCCACTTTTCCTCTCCTCTCCCTTCCTCTCCTCTCCTCCCCTCTCCCTTCCTCTCCTCCCCTCTCCCTTCCTCTCCTCTCCTCTCCTCTCCTCTCCTCTCCTCTCCTCTCCTCTCCTCTCCTCTCCTCTCCTCTCCTCTCCTCTCCTCTCCTCTCCTCTCCTCTCCTCTCCTCTCCTCTCCTCTCCTCTCCTCTCCTCTCCTCTCCTCTCCTCTCCTCTCCTCTCCTCTCCTCTCCTCTCCTCTCCTCTCCTCTCCTCTCCTCTCCTCTCCTCTCCTCTCCCTCTCCTCTCCTCTCCTCTCCTCTCCTCTCCTCTCCTCTCCTCTCCTCTCCTCTCCTCTCCTCTCCTCTCCTCTCCTCTCCTCTCCTCTCCTCTCCTCTCCTCTCCTCTCCTCTCCTCTCCTCTCCTCTCCTCTCCTCTCCTCTCCTCTCCTCTCCTCTCCTCTCCTTTCCTTTCCCCTTGCCTTCCTTGCCTTTTCTTCACCTTTGCCTACACCTTCTTTTTCCTTTTCTTTCCCTTTTTCCTTTCCATTTTATTTTCCTTTTTTTTCTTTCCCCCCTCTCTCCCTTCATCTCTCCTTCTCTTTCTCTTCTTCTCTCCTCTCCTCCTTTTCTTTCTTCTTGCCTCTCTCTCTCTCCTTCCTTCCTTCCATTCATACCTCCTTCCATCCATACCTCCTTCCCTCCTTCCTCCATTCCTTTTTCTTTCTTTTTTTGTCTTTCTTTTTTGTCTTTGCCTCTTTCTTTGACCCTTTGAAATTCTCTGCTCACAGCAAACTTAACCTAAGGGAAACTCCAGCTCCAGCCAGTCTATTTTGAACAGCAAACTAGCTAGGATCAGTTACAAAATGAGTCGAGCGTAAATCCTTCCTCACATAGTGGAGAAGTACTGACATCTCCAGCAAATGGGATTATCTGTAATGAGATTACATACAAAGAGATTAAGATGTGAACTGACACTCCTAGGAGATACAAAAGAGGCTCCTGAGACAACAGAGAAATGAGGTGTCAGAAGCAGAAGGTGGAATTGCTTCCTTGAGAAGGTTTTTCATGATAATGATAATGATCTTACCCGCATAATAGTGCCTTTCATCCAGGAAGATCCCCAAAGAGCTGTACAAATGCCGTACACCAGTTCTATTCAGACCATCATGGAAATGCTTCCACCTCTGGTCGGAGTACAGCAGCTGTTTAACTACGTATAATGTGACCTCACAGCAGCACTGGGCAGGGACTATTAGGATAAAGGCTGTTCACTGTGAAAATGTAGGACATTAGAATATAACCACATAAATCTCAATTCTGGACAAAGAGTCATTCTGCAAAACTAGGCTGGTTTTTGGTTTTCATTTCTTTGGCTATTTTTTTTTTCTTACTGTTTTTCACTACTTACACTAATATGTTCAAATTAGAACTTTGAATTTGTTTTTAAAAAGTTCATTAAAATGCGCTTGTCTATTTTTCATAATATGCATGGAACAATTAAGAGACCAAAGGAAGAAGGAAAGAACAATGCTATTGAAAGTTTTGTTGCACTAATGTTTTGGTACTGTGTTCAGGTTCCTCTGAAAGGGCAGCCTACTGACAGACACATTAAACTCACATGCATGTATCTACAGACGTAATTCTAAATCCTTGCCATCTCCTATTTGATTGACAAGATTGTGATGGAAGTCACCACACCCCAGTGCAAATCATATAAGAGTAACCTGTGACTGAATCTGAAGTGGTTCATTTTATTTCACAGGACGTTGTGTTATCTGCTGAGCCTTTTAACTTCTCTCCTTAAAGTTCTGTATGGAAAACCTCAGAAAAACAGGCAGTAGATGTTGCCCAAAGAAAAAAGTTGATAGAAAAACATCCTTCAGTGCTGGCTTAAAGAAGAATTATTGGTACTCAGGAATGTCTTGAGGAAGTTACAGCAGCATATACTAAGAGCAGATACAGCTCCACTCTATCTATGGGTGCTAAATTGCCATTGTTGTTCTCAGTAGATAATGCTAGTTTTCTTGTCACTCTTGTAAACCGAGTTTAACAAGAGAACAAAATGCATTTAGGCAATATGTTCTATATAACTTTGCAGCTAAGCAAATTCCTGGCAACGAGGAAATTAAATATTTTCTCCCTCCTTCTCTCTCATGCTTGCTCTACCAGCAAACCACTAGCACCAGTGTTCTAAGGACAGCTTGCGGGCTTAGCCCTAGCCCTGAATATTCTTCTTCCATCCTTAAGCCAAATTTACCACTTCACCACTTGCAATGCACTCAAGCCACTTCTAGCTGCTCATAGCAGACCCAATATAGTCTCTTCCAATATAATATCTGCTCTCTGGCCCTGGCCCTGCCTCTCCAACACCTGCTGGCCCTGCTGAGACTCCAAGCAAAGCCCTCTGTGGCTCAGAGTCCCCGTCTGTAGAGTGGATAATAATGCTACTTATCCTAGCAGGGGTAGCTTTTATTTTTCTGGCAGTCACAGTGAACAAAAGAAAAATAGAGATCTTTGTAACATCCCTGAGGCATCACAGGCTGTTAAAACCAATACAAATCACAACTAGTTTACCTGCTGCTGCTGCCATTTGGTAACCTACCACCGACCTCCTGAGAGCATCATACATGGAAAATCTCCACTTCACTGTTTCAATTCCGAACTGTGTCACCTCATCCTGGATGAAAATCCACATGGTTACTGATGTTAATAATGCTATCTTCGTAAATTAAATCATTCTCCCTTTTTTTTTTTTTTTTTTTTTTTTAAATTGAACTTTACAGGCACTAAGTTTAGGGCTCTAAAAACACCTGCCAACTTGATCATCTAATTTAAGGCTATGACCTTTTTTTTGTTATTTTATTATATTATGCTGACAGAAGCCAAGGGTTTGACTCACTTGTCTTGGGACAAAGCTGCCTTGACTGGTATTGCTTGGTTCATGTGAGCAGCCCATGCACCTCCTGCAACACCACCACTTGCTTGCTGCCACGGGCCTCTGGAAGAAGGCTTGGCTCACCTAAGAATCCCAACAACACCTACTCCTGAGCTCAGCACGAGATGCTAGCTGCCCTGTCCTGGCTCTGAGATGCTCCATGTGCCCCAGGCTGTCCCCTCAGTGCCATTCAGCCACCACCTCTGACTTGTTGGGATCATCTGGCTCATGGGCCCCTTTTCCTCAACAAAATTTGTGCTATGGAAAGCCAACAGCAGATGCTCACCTACGTGGGGAACCCTGCTGCTATCAGAAAGCAGCTACTCCTGGCAGGTACTACCATGTCCCAGCATGGACAGGAATCCACTACCCACTGAGGAGGGCCCTGCTTATCACTCTTACTCTGCAGCATTCAATGATTTTGATCTCTATCTGGGCTACTGACAAGTGCTTCCAGTCCAAAGCAAGAAATCCAGCAGCTTTCATCACAGGCATTGAAGCTTTCATTTTAAAAATAATGCCTTTCAATGTCAGCTTGGCCAACAGCTGCTTCTAGAAGATTAGAGCTTTTCTCTGCCTTCTCTGGCAACCCAGATGGATTTGTTTGCCTAGTTTACATTGCACTGCATTGTTCAGCTATCTGTAAGCGTGATCAGTGCTGGCTTCCAATATTTCAAAGCCTGTGGCATCATCATCATCTAATACCAATTATGGGGGAAAAAAGCCTCTTCCAAGTAGCAGCTGTTGAGTTTGGGAGGGGCAGCGGGGCACCCTTTGTGCCTGCACACTTAATCAGCAAGATGAGAGGTAGCAGTGCTCACATGACACAGCACTTCCAGGACAAGATATTACGTCTGATCTGATCCCATATTTTCCTGGATACTTATTCCAGTGCTGTCTGCACTGACATTTCTACCAGGATGATCACAGCTTTCTGGGAAGATCCATAATGATGAGAGTAGCATTTCCTGACTGACTTTGTTTCTGGCACTGCTTCATTCATGTCAGCTCTACAACATCCCACACCACTTTCCTATTGAAAATTGTTGAGCTCGTGCACAAATGTCTGAGAATAAAAAAGTTACATTGGAGATATTACTAAACACTGCATGCCTCGGCTCCACCTTCTGCCTGTGCTCCAGTGCAATGAGCATATGTTCAGATGTCTCCTGTTGCACATTCAAGGAGGACAAATAAGCACAGGCCGCCAGATCCCTCTAAAACTTCTGTTTCTGTGCCTGCAGCTCACGAGCTGAGTCAGCACAGAAGTGCCACCATCACTGTTTGTTTTTTGGAGCTGCTGAGCACCCGCAAGTCCCATAGACATCACACACAGGTTCTCCTCGCTCAGTTTCCCTCTCCAATTTTTTCACAGCTCTGCTACTGTCTTTCTACTTCTCTAGCCAGCACTAACTAGTGAGTGCTGACAAGTACTTCACTGTAGACCACACAGTCCAGTCACTGCAGAAACAGTCCATGACAGATCAAAATGCCTGCAACAATGCAGATTTCCCTTGACTTTAATTTACACCACAACAAAGTCCTTCATGAGACATTTGGCAGAAACATTGCTCAGCCAAGAAATCATTCCTTGACTTGGGGACAATAAACAGCCATATTACATATGCTGCCACTTCTTTCCTTTGTTTAATTTAAAGTCCTTTAACATGAGAAGATCAGCTTCCCTGTGGTTCTTCATTTTTCACATTATTTATAGCTCTTAAAAAAGGTCGTCTCCACTTGCAGACCTAGCTGTTGCATGCATGTACATGCAAGGCACCATCATGGGCAGATGCAAGCTGTGAGGGAAACACAAAGGCATTTGGGATATAGACCCTAAATACATGCAGCCCACAAAGAGAGAAATTATCATTTTGGGTAGGAACCAGTGTTCAATGTGGGGTAATGTTTGCAATGCCAGATGTCTTAGAACTTGTTATTCTACCTTCCTTATGTTGGCAAGTGCTACATCTGTTAAGTCTATGTCTACACTTTTGCATTTTGCAGGCAGACTGGAGCTCGATCTGACCACACTCCGAGCCAGTCAGGAACTGTGTGGCCATGCTAGCATGCACCAAACCCCAGAGAATCAACCCAGATGAGAAAGAATGTGTACGAGAACAGTGATGCTTCAGAGCAAGTCTGTGCTTCCCAGCAGAAATGGCCTGTAGACATACCAGGCTTAGATTTTCAGGAAACCTCTATGGGATTTTAGGCTTAAACTTTCAGCATGTGTCAAAAATACTGAAGTTTATTTCCATACAACAATATCTTTCCCTGAAGTCCTTCACTACAATGGCAAGAAACACATTTACAAAAAGCCACGAATGCTTGACAGACAGGCACCTGCTTTATGTGAGCTCATTCATGAAGACCCACAGATCACAGCAATCTGGAACATACAACCTCAGTTCAAAGCAGTAGAAAGAATTAGGGCCTTTGAATCTCTTCTTCCAGTAGCTCTCAATTATTTGCCTGCTGAAGCCTTTCACATTTTTGAAACAGATTGTTTTTTTTGAAGTTCAGGTAGTATTCCACATTGGTTACTGAAAAATTATCAACAGCTGGCACATGAGAAGTTGGGCTGTGATGAGCCACAACAAATTTGGTGTGGATCATCTGATCTTCACCATAGATAAACTACCATTAAACTTCTTAAAAAATTGTTATCTCAAAAATCAATCCCATTAGTTTAATGAAAGATTGAAAATGTATGATTTGTTCAATCTCGAATACTATATAACATAAGGCAAACTGTTTGTAAAGCAGTTCAAGTTTTCCTTTTTCTCCCAGCATTTGGACAGAAATCAAAAGCTTATTTAAAACACGAGAGAAGTACTGAAGAAGCCCAGAAGTAAACTGGTGCCTTGTTCTTGATTTTATTACATGCTGAAGTATTTTCCAGCCCTGCAGCAGACAGCAGAGCATGGCAGGCCCCAGCTTCTGATGCGATTTCATGGGCTGTGCTCCAGTTGGTAATGGGCTCCAACAGACTGAGAACCAGCTGATCTCCAACATCCCTCCTCCAGGACTCCCTTCACGAGGGAATGAATCTCATCTTCCACTTCCATTCAGTGCATGGTAGGTGCTTTGTAAGTTGGTTGCAGAAAACCAGGGTACCCGACACAAGAACACTTTCTGTGTGAATGCAAATTCTGAAACATCAAGCTGAAGGACCGCATCCTGGCTTTCCAAAGAGATGCAGCATGGCTTTTCTAGCCCCTGTGTTGGGAAGCCAGCAACCAAATCTCCCCACCTGCATTCAGGAGTGGACTTCTGTGTAGAGGAACAAGCTTGGTGTGTGGGTTTGTTTGTGCAGATTAGAGCACAACTTGTTTCCTCGGGTGAGAACTGTTTGCCCAGACTTGGACAGTACAAATGCATGTGATTTACAATGAATTCAATGGGAAGTCAGCATCTGGATCTGCAGTATTTCAAATTCTTGCTTCATACTGAGAATGACATGCCTCAGCTTTTAAAGTGTTGGATGTAGGACATCCAAAGGAAAATTTCAGACTACTGAGTTATCAATGCTGAACTACTGCAACTTGTATCATTAGACCTGTATTAACATTTGACTCTAATGGAGTAATGTTTAAGTTACCACCAAGAAGGGTCTGGCAACACATCCTTAAGCTGAAGGGTGGGTGAACACGAAAGATGGTACCAAATTTTGTCACTCTGGGAATGAACTTTGCAAGGGGTCCATTTCTCCTCAGGCCCAGATGTCCTGAGATACTGGGTGATACAATTTGCACTTCTCTCTGACAGAATCTGCCTACCAGTTGTCATAAAACGTGGGGCAACATTTCACTGCTCAAATTCCTTGGAAATGTGGCATTCCCAAGCAAAGTCTCAGCATGACAGGGTTAACAGAGAAAATAGCTCTGCCAGAGGTAGCTCAGTTTTTGCTCACAGATTTACCAATAACATACTACTGTCACCTTTCACCTATACTGCAAATTCATTGTAACATTTCAAGATGTTATGGTAGAGAAGCAGATCTCTCTGGGTGACCATAAATAGCCCAAGCCTACAGCACCTTCCTCTAGGAAGATGTACAGGAGTTGCTACCAGTCCCAATGAAATCCTTGCCAGCACCAGAGATGAAAACAGGGAATGGAGATGAAGATCTCTGAAGAAAAAGAGGGTACTACTGGGGAATTGAGCCAAGCTTTAAAGTTGTCTTCTGGCATTTATTTCCAAGATGTGGGGGATAAGTCTTGTTATCGTTGCAAGATCTTTCTCTGTTCTTTTAGGAATGAGGATGCCTGTGGACAATGGGCATCCAGAAACCCTCCTGTTCAGCTAGAGATCTCTTGAGGTTTAGTAAGAGGAAATGGAATTTTTGATTCTGCTTGTGAGAAGGAAAGACTGTGTAAAAGGGACTTTCTGTTCATCTCTGGCAAGTAAGGAGTGAGATCCTCTCAAGAAACCTTAAGCAGAGAATCCTAGTCATACAATAACATATTATAAGTCCATCTGCTTCGTAGAATGTTATGTTCAGTAGGTATTTACAAATCTAATTTCTTGCTTTAGTTGTTTTTCATTAGGATAAATGTGATGAACTCTACAAGTATGAAGTTGGGAGAGTGTAGACAAAAGAAATGTAGATGAATTTCAAGGTAAAAAAGTACACTCCATCCTCAATTCACTTAGCTTAAGTACTCTATGAATATCTGAACAGCTGGTGATTTTGCATATTGTATCATCTGCATCACGGTATGAAGATAGAGGGATATGTATAATAACAACAGACTTTGGGGCTTAACTGAGAATTGCCCAGGATTTTGTTGATATAGATCAGCCATCTTAGCACAAGGGAGGATTTTATACTGAAATTTTGACTTTCTGCATTTGGATTTTCATTACAATGCTGATTATTATAATTCCTCTCCCAATAAACAAATAAATAAATAAAAGCAAATCAACACTCCAGTAGAAACAAGAACAATGCCTCTTTCTGGAGTTTTATGAATCCACTTCAATGTCATTTGAAAGTCTCCTGAAGAGCTGAGCTGTTTGGTTTCCATGAAACAGCCCAGGAGTCTCTCTCTGTCCAGCTCACGCAGCTAAGTTAAGCTCTTATTAAACTCAGTTGTTATTTTTCTAACAGATTCTTAATTACTGTTTTTTGAAGCAACAATCATCCCACGCTCCGCGTTCGCTTTGTTTCTCCACCTCGTCGTGCGGTGCAAGCATGTGGGCAAAGTGTGGGAGGCTCCAAGAGCCCAAGCAATTGAAAATTGATGCAGAGCTTTAAAATAAAGGAATGATCCTTATTATAAAAGGGGAAAAACAAAGTAGCACACTGAGATAAACAAAGACATGCAGACAATGCAAGGAAAATAATATTAGCAGATGTTGAGCCAGCCGTTAATGATCTGTTTTATATTTAAATCTATTGCTTGAATGCTGTAGCCAGAACACCAAGGAGCGAGAAAGAAGCCTGGCAGCAGTCATGCACTTCACTTTTATTGCTGTGGCTCCAATCCTTGATGTTGTCTTTTTAAGTTACCAATTCGCATTTTTTGTATGCAAGCTTAGAGCTGGTGGAAGGGCTCAGCCTATGTTTCAAGGAGAAGAAGAGCTCTCTGCAGACCCAGCACAGCAGCCAGAGCAAAGCTCCCCAGATGGGCACAGCTCTGCAGAGGAAGGGCTCTCTTGTTCTCCTGGGGCAGCTCAGAGCTCCTGGTTGCTGGCCCTCTCTCCATCTCCTTTCTATTTACGTCTGCATTTGCATTCCCTAATAAATATGCTGCTCCAACCTTTCAGGAAGGTATTTCCTGCTTATGCTATTTTCAGGACTTTGGTAAAACTTCATAAATCACAAGTCTTAAGGAAGGGATACTATCAAATAATGCATTAGCACTGCATCTGTCTGCTTGCTGTCAGCCTGACACAGACAGGGAATGTGATCTGTAAACACAGTAGGAAAAAAAGCAACCTGAGCACAATGTGTGAGGTTGCCCATGCCTTCCTGTGCTCCTCAGCACCCAGAACTGAGCTGCAGGTAAGGTTCTGATCCAACCCCTGACCTCCAGCACCAGAAACTCACATTGTCATTGTTTTATGTCTCTGCAAGGGGACGGATGTCCTCACTGCATCCTTTCAGGATCAATGAGATGCCAATTCCCCATGAAACTCTTGAATGTCAGTTTATTTTTTCTGTTACTATTTTTTTACTACATTTTTAATTATTCTAGTAAAAATATCAGCACGATCTATTTCTCATAATTTATACTAATTTCTATCTAATACAGTGATAATATTGTTGTATTTAGGTTATATAAAATAGTTGTGAATCCATCTTACTAGTGCCATGTCAATTTTAGGTCAGTGCATGTTTTTCAGTTGAGACAGGATGTTCTTCATCAAGTCATGCTGTGGTTGCAGCAAGAAGTTGTGTAAGGTGTATGACTCCTCCTCTGCTCTGTTGCACATTCAGCTCTACAGTGGGGTGGCAGTATTACCAGCTGATCAAAATGGACCAAGTGTGAAGTCAAGCTCCCTCTCTGTGCCTACCATATTGCTGCAGGTATTTTCGTAGAATCATAGAATGGCCTGGGTTGAAAAGGACCACACTGATCATCTAGTTCCAACCCCCTGCTATGTGCAGGGTCACCAACCAGCAGACCAGGCTGCCCAGAGCCACATCCAGCCTGGCCTTGAATGCCTCCAGGGATGGGGCATCCACAGCCTCCTTGGGCAACCTGTTCCAGCGTGAACAGTGCTTTTCCAATGCTTCTGTTCATCACTCTAAAATCTCACCACTGAAAGACAAGAAGTTTGTTTAAAAGTTAATAATCATAGAATCACAGAATCCTTTGAGTTAGAAGGGACCTTTAAAGGTCATCTAACCCAACTCCCCTGCAACAAACAGCTAGATCAGGTGCTCAGAGCCCTGTCCAGTGTGACCTTGAATGTCTGCACTGATGGAGCATCCGCTACACCTCTGGGCAACCTGTTCCAGTGCCTCACCATCCTTAAATAATCATCCATGATATATTTAATTGATAGTTGTTTTACTCGGTATTTACCTTATTAACCCAGGATCTTCTTCAATCTAATGGTAATTTCAGTTACTCAGATTAGGTGGGTATCCCCTTACTACTGTCTGCTTTCATTTTATTGGAACCTCCCCATTGTTCAGGTACATAGCCTCAGGCAATTCTGTAAAAATCCTTCAGTTTAAGTGATATAAAACCCCTAATTTTAAAATATTTTATCATTTTTTTTGTGTGTGCCTTTAACATCCATCAACACAACTTCTGAAATTACATTTATACCCTAACAGCCCAGAAAAATCAGATGCATATCTCTTTGGTGCATTTTTTTCCACTCCCTGAATGCCTGTGTTCGCAATTATCTCTGAGTGAACAGAGTCGTGTAAAGTCAAAGGCAACAGAGAGCAGATCTGTGCTTTGAATCTTGCACTCACCACACTTCAGTAAGACACTGCCTTGTAAGTTACTGTTGTGAATGATAGCATTTGGTGATGAACAATTGGGACATGACTGTATCCATTATATATTAGTAACAGATGCATGTGTATTCTATTTTTTCTCCCCTCTTTTTTCTCCCCACCCCTTTCCAGGATAATTAACAAGGCAATAAACACGTAAAACTTAAAAATCACAGAAGTGGAAAACTGATAAAGGCCTCTGAAGTGATACCAAGAAAAGAAAAAGAGTCAGTGAACCAGAAGAACATATAAAGTTATTGCTGTTGAGCTTTGCAGAGAGCACAACAATCGAAAGGATAATAAATAACAAGAGCGGGTCAGCTTTCTAGCAAGATCTAAATCAGAGGTGAGCTGAGCTAACTTAAACAATCTATGCAACGATGTAAATGAACAGAGAGGTTCCTTACACAAGAATAACCTCTGCTGCTCAGGTTTATGGAGTGGAGGCCAGAGCTGTATTTTTGCAGAAGCTCAGATAATCCAGAGCGCTGATGGGCTGACGTCCCCTGCAGCCACTCTGTAAAAGATAACTGGTGGATGAGCAGCCATGTCACCCCAAGGATGAGAGGTGGGAGTCAGACCTTCCCTGTGGTAAATGTTTCTCCTGCAAAACATTCCCAGTAGAAAGGCATTTCAAGGAATTACCCTGGGGATTTCTGCTGAGACCAGAATATAGCTCAGGTGAAGATATCTGCAATAATAGAAATGAGAAGGTGACTAGATCCTCAACGTGCAGAAGATAAGGAGTTGGTTTAAGAACCAAATCTTAAGAAACACTTCATATATGAACTTCTTGTGTTCATCCATCTCACCACATGAAAGCTCCTGGACTAAGTATCTACACCAAGGTCTTAAGATTGGTGCAGTGGACCATCTTGACTAAATTTGGCACAATTTCCTGTCTTGCTTCTTTGCTGTACTTCAGACTGTTTTGATTCATTTGTGAGAAATTGAATTTTGGCAAGTGAAAGTCCTTTATCGCTGCTAGTGGTTAATCTCCACTGCAACACATTCATTCAACCAGAGAAAATCCAATATTGACATTTGTATTTTGGGGGAAGGAGGTTAAATGCTGGATGTAAAATAAACTCCTGGGCTATGCCAAGCAGCCTTATAATATCTATATCATGGACAGGCATTTTTCCACCCCTGAGAGCTCAGATGTGGCCTTATCCCACCTGGACTCTACTATTACTCAGCAGAACATCTCAAAGGGATGCTATTGGACATCTCTGCATCCATGATAGCCCAACTCTGTTGCTCCAGCCTTTTGTAGTCCACTGAGAAATAGCTGCTCACGTGCTGTTAAATCTCTTCCTTGTTTCCACCTGCTAAATGGCATTAAAAGGCAGCTTAAAATACATGAACTATTCTCTGAACATTAAATTCCTGTCTAAGCAATTACTGGGCTGGCCACAAGGATGTTTTCAAGTTCCTGGTAAGAAGGAACTGATTTGTGTGGCCAGATCAACCCCAGGAGCCTCACTAAACTGTGTTGACTCTCTTAATCATTTTCATTACTGCTGTAACTAAGAGTCAGCCAAAAAATGAAGCCCTCTTGTACAAGGCACTGTGCTGACATTCATGTGAGGCCATTGCTCCAAAGAGTTTGAAGCCCAGGAAGTCCATGCTGCTGTCTTCCCATCTGTTTTCAAAGCATTCAACTGATTTCTAGCTTTCTAGCTTTCCATACATTGAAGAAAGATTTTTTGCTTCTCTTTCTTTTATTTTTAGTTTATAAATTTATAGATTTAGACCTGGTTTTTAGATTTATATTCTTCTTTTAGGCACGCAGTTGGGTGTGTGTGTATATTCTGTATTTAAAATTATACACAGACATAAATATATTGCTCTAGACTAGAGAATATTTCCCAGAGGAAGATCAGAGCAAACAGTATCAAAGTCTTTCTGTCCAAAATTAACCGTGCTTTATCCTGTGTGCTGTGCAGCTGAAAATAAGCAGGACTTCTCAAAGGTTGCATTTGTCAGTGTGAACCAAGATAGCTGGAAAATATTGCAAGAATGACCCAAGTGGAATGATTTCTAAGCTGAGATTAAGACTTGCAAACTATTTGATTTAACTTCAAATCTTCCAAATGAGAAAATCACTTTTTTATATTTTTCATAAAAAGAATATGGTGAAAGTGTTGGAAGTAATCTGTGGACTCAGATTTAAAGATATATACAGAAATCTGAAAACCAGATGAAGCTGAAAATATATCTCTATTGCTGATTTTTCTGAGCACCAACAAAAAGAAATTAGGGGCCCTCAATATAAAGCTAATTGTTAGGAATCTATGAATTACATATTTTTCATGTACCTAGAAATATACCCATTCATAATGAGCTAAAATTGTTATTACATTCTTGCATAGACCTTCTTGTCAACCTGAACCTGTACTGCTTGCCTAATACCTTTCAAAAATTCTTGACATTTGCTGAGGCCAATGCTGCTTGACCCTTTGATGTGACAAGGAAGAGCTTAGCCTGTGATGAAGAAAATAGAGCTGGCAATGGCATTTTGACAGCTAAGTTGTCCTAAGATAATTGTTTTGGTTACAGAGATAACAAAGGAAAGCAAAGTGAGCATCAGAAACTCAACTAATAATTAAAAAAAAAAAAAAAGTTCACAGCTCTAAGTTTAATTTCTCTAACAGAGAAGCCATCAGCTGCAGAAAGCAGAAGTAATGCAGTATTCATACAGCCATAGAATCATAGGGACATAGAACCACTAAGGTTGCAAAAGACCTATAAAATCAAATCCAGCTGTCAACCCCTCACCACCACAACCACTGTTTGCACCAGCTTTAACCCCTCTGCTCAGCTGATATTTGCTCTTCAAAAAACTTTGTATTCAAAATGAGTGTGCACATATTTTGCTTTTCTTTGGCAATGTGACAGTCCAACAAAGATATCAAAGATACCTTGCTAGTCAGTAGGACTTAGTCCAATTTAAGGTAAATGGTGTATCTTTATCAATAAACATGGTCAGAGCTGGAGGCAATCATCACAGAAGTAACACCCAGAATCAATGAGAGGAAGCTGAGCATTATTCATCTAGAACAGAAGCTTTTGAGACAGCATCCAACAGAAAGCTGGTTTATATGAGAGGATTACTACAATTTGCTCAAAAGCATAATGCTTTCACTCTCCATTGGGAAGTAATTTGCTTGGTCATAAAAAGAAATAGAAGCCTTCTACTGCTAACCATTCCTAGTAGAAAGGCATTTCAAGGGATCACCCTGGGGATTTCTGCACAGATTGGTTTAGAGTAGCTCAGGTGAAGACATCTGTAACAGCAGAAATGAGAAGCTGGATCTTCAACATGCAGAAGAAATGGAAATCTTAAGAAATCTTAAGAAACACTTCATACATTAAACCAAATAAGGAATATATAGATTTTAATGAAAAGGAGCAGTGGATGAGCATGATATTGAAATCAAAACCACATGTCCAGAACAGATCTTTCAAAGCACCATGCTTCTGAACAAAGGCAAGACAGGTAAAACACTGATTTCCCACTGCAGACATTAAAAACAGTGACAAACTGAGTTCTGCAAGACATGGGATAGAAACAGAGAAGTACCCAATGAGTTCTTTGCCTCAGCTCTCACTGACAGCCAGGCTTCTCGTGTCTCTTTCATCCCTGAACTTTACATCCCTGAACATTTAGGTGAGGTCTGAGAATCATAACCCTTCCCACTGTAAGAGAAGAGAAAATGTGAGATTGCCTCATGAGACTGAATGTGTATGTGTCTATGGGGTGCAATGACTTGGATCCCAGGATCCCAATGAAACTCGCTGATGTGGTTGCCAAGACACTCTCAGTCATATTTGAAAACTCATTACTGTCAAATGAAGCCCCTGGTAACTGAAAAAAGGGGAATTTCACTCTCATATTCAAGAGAGTGAGAAAGGAAGAGCTGGGGAACTACAAGTTGATGAACCTCCTGTCTGTACCTGGGAAGTCCATGTAACAGATGCTCCTGGAAGCTATGTTAAGGCACATACAAAATGAGGAGGTGATGTAGGACAGCCAGCACAGCTTCACCAAGAGAAGATAGTCTCTGACTGATCTGGTGGCCTTCTATGATGGAGTAACAGCATAGGTGGAGAAAGGGAGGGCAGCTGATGTTGACTACCCTGTCTTTTGCAAGATCTTTGACATGATCCCACACCACATCCTTATCTTTAAATGGGAGAGATAGAGATTCAAAGAGTGGACTATTAGATGGAAAAGGAATTGCTTGGAAGATTGCAGCCAGTGGGTTGTTGTCAGTAGATCTACATCAGGTGTAGGCAGGTTGTAAGTGGTGTCTCCCAGGGTATGTCTTGGGACCAGAACCATTTAACATCTTTATCATTAACATAGATGATGGTTTGAGTGCACCTTCGGCAAGTTTGCTGATGATACCAAGCTGAGTGTTGATAGAAGAAAGAGATGACATCCAGATAGACCTGAACACTCTTGAAAAGTGGGCCCACAAGAACCAAAAGAGGTTCAATAAGGCCAGGTGCAAGGTATTGCATTTGGGTTGGGGCAGTCTCAAATATATCTACAGACTGAGAGAAGAACACATTTAAAGCAGCCCTGCATAACAGGACTTGGGGATCCTCGTGGATGAAAAACTTAACATGTGTCAGCAGTGTACTCTAGCAGTTCATAAGGCCAAAAGTATCCTGGGCTGTACCAGAAGAGAGGTGGCCAGCAGTGAGAGGGAGGTGATTGTCCCTTTTTATTATACCCTCATGAGGCCCATTGGAGTCAATCCAGAGGAGGGCCATGAAGATGATCAGTGGGCAGAAGCACCTCTCTTATAAGGAAAGGCTAAAGGAGCTGGGCTTGTTCAATCTGGAGAAGGCTCAGAGGAGACCAGTTAATGGCCTTCTCATTTTTAAAGGGAACAAATATGCAGAAGGAAAATCAACTTTTTACATGGGTAGGTAGTGAAAGGACAAGGAGGGATAGTTCTAAACTAAAAGAGGGGAAATTTAGATTAGATGTCAGGAAAATTTTTCACTGAGAGGGTAGTGAGTTGATGGAACAGGTTGCCCAGAGAAGCTGTGGATGCCCCATAGCTGGAGGCGTCCAAGGCTAGGTTGGCTGGGCCCTGGGCACCTTGATCTGGTGCCCAATTTACTGGCTGACAATACTGCCTATGGCAAGGGGGTTGGAACTAGATGATCTTTGAGGTCACTTCCAATCCAAGCCATTTTAAGATTCTATGATTCTGTAATTCTATGAAACAGTAGAGTTTTGCTCAGCAAGGACTGCAGATCCCACTTGTTCTCTTATGGGCTTTAGGCATGTATAGACCCATTTCCAGGGGAACTACGCAAGTGTCCCTAGAGCTAACTCTTGTTGAACATCAAATTGTATCGGGCAGCAAAAGTCAGCATCACTGTAGCAGGTACTTTGTCACTGAGCCCTCATCCATTGGCCAAGCAATAGTTGAGATAGCATTCTTCTAAATCACCCTGGCACGAGCCAGCTATTGGCAGAGCAGCCACCAAGAAACTTCCTCCTCTCTGCAAGGAGGGCTACTCTTTGCATTGTGTTTGCTTTTAGCTTGTTTCTTGTCTTAAATACTTAGAAAGATGTAAAGTCCAGCTTCTGCAGTGAAAAGAGGGGTATGTAGGGGAAGAGATAACTTGTTTTCTATTAGAAATCAAGATTTTGTTTCACCAGAAAGTTGTTCCGGTGCCATACAGGGCCAGCTAGCATGGAAATGACATCTAATCCACCTGGTTTATCAGTTCCCTTTAATCTGCAGGCTGTTTCAGAGATGGAGAAGGTGCATTACCAGCAAACAGGGTGAGCCTGTGATCCTGGGTATTCAGCAGCTATTAAAATTGCAGTCTGAAGAATAAGGTCTATGATTATCCCAGAGCTTCTGTTAGATCAGATGCAGTAATGGTTTCCCTTCACCTTTAAGGCCTCTCTTCATGTGCAGGGAGCATTTATTACTGGCATCATCTTCATAATCTGGATGGAGGCTCATCTGGGGCTGGTGTCTTCCTAATCTTCATTAACTCTAATTTCATTATCACCTGTCCTAGAGTGACCGTGAGATCACTCACTACTTCTTTCTTTTTCCTCTGGGAAATGAATTTCTGTTTCTGTCCTCAGCTACTGAGCTGCTTCTGTGAGCCCTGCGGCAAGTAATTAATATTAGCAGTGTCCCCTTTGTCTCTCACCAATCTAGGTGCCCCACACTGTCTTAAAAGCTCTGCTGGTGCCTCGACTCCTCTTTCTCTTTCTCTTTCTCTTTCTCTTTCTCTTTCTCTTTCTCTTTCTCTTTCTCTTTCTCTTTCTCTTTCTCTTTCTCTTTCTCTTTCTCTTTCTCTTTCTCTTTCTCTTTCTGCTATACACATTTTCCAAAACCTCAGGAATATTCAGCATGGCTCAGTAGTTTTGTTTCATCTTTTGTGTGAGTTTTTCTCACCTTTATAAAAAAAAAAAACAAACACCTATTAACCATCCTATTCCTCACCTTTCCTTCCTGCATTTGATGTTCAGTAGTGCTCAAATGCCTTTTGCACAACGCAAGAACTAATTTTCCCAGTTAATTATTCAACCTCTTCTCACATCGCCCTCCACCCCCAAAACAAGTGTGTTATAAGGATGGGTTCAGGACGGCACAGCATCGTGGGATTAAAGAAACAGATCAAGTTAAATCTCTTCCCACAGAGGAGAGAGGTTCACCAAAAAGCTCTGAGGCCTCACCAGCTGCAGGGAAAAGTTTTCTGAAGAGCAGACAGCTGCCTTCCTCCCCTAGAAGTGGTGGAGAATGCTGTCATCTGAGAGCACTGCAGGGCAATAAGATTTTATTTCTGTCCTGTAGCCAAGTAATGGGGTTGTTTGGCACCAAGCAGAAATAAATGGGGCTGGGGGATGGAGGGAGGAGAGAAAGGGAAGGAAATGTTTTCTCCAGTTCCGTGTCTTTGACAAACATCTGAGGTAATAAACAGGGAGTTTTATGAGCTAATTGCATTTTAATCAATTTGAGCTCTTAACTGCATTGGAGAGGCTGCTAACTTATATTAGATTCATGCACAGTTTTACACCGAGTCCCCACCATTAGCAGCTTTATTAGAACAAATCTTCTGCTGCTCCCATCACCGCAGGCCGCTGCTCCCAAGGAGCTCAGAGGTACAGCAAGAGAGAGGATGGGCAGGATCTTATGCACAAAGGTGGCGAAAATGGAGCAGCTATGCTGCACGATGAGGGGTGAGTTCAGTGGCTGGCAGCAGCCCGCAGCCACCGGTCTTGGAGAAGGAAATCTTGGCACGAGGGCTGTAGAGGAGCCTGATAAAAGTGCAGGCTTTGATGCAGAAAGCTCCCTCCTCGCGGCCATGCGCATGTGTCCGCACAACCAGCATACGTTAAGCCTGTAAATGAACATTTGGCCACGAAACAGTAGCTATGGCAATACTCAGACATGAATTTATGTACTGTACGTATATATCACACAGAAAAGCTCTCCCTTTCTGAACCGGACTGGCAGCTGCTTGAAATTTTCCCCATCGCTTTCCCTAAGGTCTCAGGTGTGGGATTCATGAGCCAGTGTCTCAGCTAGAACAGGTGTCTATCGCTGTGTAAATAGCAATTAGGCCCAAATTTCAGACTTTTTTCAAATCCCTATCTGAGGAAAAGCCCAGGAATAAATAGTTGCTGTAACGGCCAGGGGTATTGTGTAGCATTATAGCCTCCAGCTGGGCTATTACATACTATAGACGGGTGAAGAATACAAGCACCTGACAGATGTGTTCTGTTAGCTTCATTAGAAAAGAAACAAAGAAACTCCTCAATTAATAGCAGTGGAGCCAAAGGGAAGGGGGGTGCGGGAGGGAGGAATCATAGCCTGTTATTTAAACAGAGTCAGGGAGCCTTTCACTGATGGCTTAATATGATTCATTAATAAAAACAGCTTTTTGAATGCCCAGTTTAAGTCAAAAGAAATTACTAGCATGGTTCGGTTTTTTTAGTGTTGGTGGTGTGTGATTTTTTTTTTTTTCCCCAGCAAAAGAAGGGCAAAATGACAAACTGGAGCTGCTGAATTCATTTTGTGCAATGCTGGTGTTCTTCAAAGCCCCCTTCTCTGTCCATCAGGCATTTGTCCCTTGGAGCGGTGGCACAGTCCTTGGAAATGGTCAGGGTCACGTTAAGACATTGGATAAGAGATGTGCAGAAACGTCCCAAGTGTTAAAATGGAGCTCTTCTTGTAATGGGACTCAGTGTGACTAGAAAGTCACCCTTTTTGTCACAACACATTGTTCCTGTTTTGAGGGTCTGAATGATCTGTAAAACCATACTGAGTGTAGCTCTGTGTGTCTCTTCTTTAAAAGCAACGGTCTTCACTTTATTTAATGCAATTTTAATCATACTAAACGTGTGTACAAACACTACTGTACTACAGGTCTTTCTTGTTCACAAGTGTAGGACAGGGCAGAGTCCTGCAGCCAGCTGCAGAAACCAAGCTTCTGCCATTGCTTAAATGAAGATGAAGCCTTCACCACCTTGTAATGACAAACAACAAATCTCAAATACAGAGATTCTTAAGCTGCAGCACTTGCTGCTGTGGCTGGTGATAGCAGCAGCTATCTTCCCAATGCACATTTGAAAGAAAGGGAGGCATTTCAGGCATTTACCAGTTCAGGAAGCACTCTGCCTTAAGCTGTGCTGGAGGATTTTAAAGATGAAGAAATCGCTATATCACCTCCGTAGGGTGGTGTAAAACAAGTGAGAGGGAAAAGATAATTCAGCACCTAAAAATAAGAAAAGAGCCCCGTGCTGGAGGCAGCCACCCAACCTGCCAAACCAAACCATGCCAAGAGAGAATGCGATGGTGCAGCACTCGCACAGCAGCCACGGGGAACCACATGGCTCAAGTTTGATAATGACAAAGGCTGAGCTGGGGGGACTGATTTGATGGGATAAGCTACAGAAAGATGGAGCAGATAGAGAATGCCTATCAGCTCCTTTTGTGTGTTTCCCTGGAAGTTGTTTCCCACAGTTCATTAACTAATGTCTCCATCTCCAAGTGATGGTCTCCATCACTTCCCAAGGGACATCCATGACCAAATAGATCCCACTGTCAGGAAGATTTCTTTTATTTATTCAGCCTAATTTGTCTTATTCTGAATTTCATCCCATTTCTCTTAGTTAAACCCACTCCCACTGTCCTAAATAATTTACCTCTGTCGGGAATTTACCCCTTCAGTGTATTTGTAGGCCATTCTTTTGTCCCACTGCAGTTCCTACTTAGCTAAGCTATCTATATTTAATTCTTTTAATCTCTCTTCATATATTAGTCCCTCCAGCTAGAGAGGGGAAGGGCATATTCAAGACATTATTCAGTGGTGATCTTGGATGTGTTGCTGCATTCTGGGGATATCTAGAGCATGGAAAATGCCTAAGGGAGACCTAAAGATTCACGTTATTACTTTTTTTCTCTTTCTTTTTTTCCCCCTAGTGTTTGAATGCCATAGACAAAGTGCTATTTCTGAAGGAGAAAAATCATAGAATGGTTTGGGTTGGAAGGGACCTTTAAGATCATCTATTTCCAACCCCCTGCTATGGGCAGGGACACCTCCCACTAGACCAGGTTACTCAAAGCCCCATCCAGCCTGGCCTTGAATGCTTCTCACAGCCTCACTGGGCAACCTGTTCAGTGTCTCACCACCCTCACAGTAAAGAATTTCTTCCTAATATTTAATATAAATCTACCCTCTTCCAGTTTAAACCATTTCCCATTGTCCTGTCACTACGCACCCTTATAAAAAGTCCCTCTCCAGATTCCCATATAACTAAAGATCTCTGTTTCATTCTCTTTTCTGCCCTGCTGTTAATGTATGCTTTGCCCTTTGTTAATAGCTTCTATCACCAGCTGGCCAGCTTTTGCTTATGAGCTTCGCCTTCCTTTACACCCTAACCTAGGAACTTTGCACATGGGAGAAAAGCAGAAAATCAGCCAGTCTGTGCAAAAATATGTTAAGCTGTTTGTAATAATACACAAATAGATGACTGTTGCTGAGCTTTGTCCACCATGGCTGTAAAGGCTTTTCATTTGCAATAGTTTGAATCCTTCTGACAAAGTTATAGCTTTTCTAGCACGTAATTTCCCTAAGAATTAGAGAGCACCACTGTCCTCTTTCTCTTTACAGACAGAGGTGGGCAATAACTATACTCCTGTTCTTCCCACTCTAAACTAACAATATGGAGGAACCAATCTTAAAATTCAGATAGCATCTAGTTACTGGTGTATTTGAATTGCTGGTTTCCTTCCTAAGGACAGTCCGACAGAGATGGGAGACCAATATATGGCTGTGTCTTACATTCAAACCTTGTAAATCACTCGCAGTTCCCCTAAATCTGAAGACAATGAAGTGATTTAGATCAGGAAGTGAGGATGGTGTAGTTTTTGAATCCAGCTTTTAAAAATAAACACAAAAATAAAACAAAAAATCAAAACAAAAAATATTTTTTTGATACTTTTAGTTCTTGGTACTTTTCCTATGTAGCTGGAATACTCCCTTATCAGCAAGTGGAATTTCATAGTAAAGCTTATATCCTATCTCAATCTTAAGGTGACTGTTAATATTTGGACTGCAACTGCATTAGATATTTGCATCGAAAGGGAATTTTCAACTGTTTCAAATACACCCAAAGACTTGGAATGGCTGGGCCTGAGCACTGGAATCATTTAAATATCTAAAGAAGAAATGCAGAATGCAGTATATGAACCAGTGCCCATAATTGGCTCTGATACTTCAACAAGTTATTTATTTTTCTCTACAGCAAACTAAAACTATAAAATGAATTCAGTACATGCCAAAATGCCTATTGCAAAAAAAAAAAAAAAAGTCAAACAATTTGTATTTGGGTCATTCAAACCTGAAAAACATTAGAGACCAATAAATGATGTCTTCTGGAGAATATGAAAATAAACAGACCAGCATTTTCATGCAAACCATCTCAGTCTTTAACTCATCTGTGATTTTTTTCTTCCCTCTTTGCATTGTGGTAACTCACTGGATTCCCCTTTATGGAGCTGGACACTGCTGGTTATAAATGCTGTACAAGCACGAAACCCTTCAAGTGTTTTTACAGTAAATAATTGGAGCTGGAGGAAGTCGAGAATGCATATGCACATGCACAGGAAAAATTAAAATCAGTGGAGTGCACAGGACATTGTAATAGTACCTTCCTTCTTTTTACTCCTTGTCCTCCACCACAATTATTCTGCTAAGTGACCAGAGTGATGGCTAACCATGCCTTGTGGTTGCTGTTTCCAGAGTCAGGAGAAGCTCGTGAAGATGACTTCATCCTCAGTTCCTTCCCTCTGAGTCCCAGGGTCAGGCTCCTAATGTGCTATTACCATGTTTGGTGGTTTTGCTCCAAAGGAAGGGAAGAACCTGAGTTTACTTCTCTTTATACGTTTGTGCCACAAATTTAGTGCCACAAAAGAGAATATATACAGCCTGGAAAGTCTGTTTTAAGTATGTTTCTCTGGGTTTGCTATATTTTCTTCTTTCATCATACTGCAGTGCAAATCTTTCTAGTCCTATTTCTCTGGTGTATTAAACTAGCACATTGCCAACTCTCAGCTCTCTGTTCAGGTTCTGGCACCAAAGCCTTAGGCCAATTTTATTTCATTTGTATTTGCTGTCAGAGCAATGTCTTTATTCTAAAATGCCCTTCTCATATCAACTTCTCAGGTGGCTTGACAGAAGTAGAAATTGCTAAGGAGAGAGCCCTCCCCCACTGCAGTCTGCAGTACTGCTTTTATGCTTTCCTCCCTCTCTGACCAAAGGACGTTGTGCACACTTCTATAAAATGGAGTGTGGGGCACCATTTAGCAATGAAGGGCATTTCCTTCCATTCTCAGCTGGGCACTTGACTTGCTCATACATTGTGACTATTTTATATATATGTATGTGTGAATATAGATACAGATAGAGATAAGTATATACGTATAAAACACTTTTTAAAATGCTCATGTTGCTGTTGCTCTGGGCTAACTTTTAACAGCATATATTTTCAACTGCTGGTGGCACATTCATTCAATCACAAACAAAATTTTAGTAGAGCAGAGTGAAAATCTATCACGTCAAATTACGATGACAGTGCAGTGCAGTGAAGCTGAGGCTCAGACTGGGAATGGCAATGTTTTGCTCGTGGCCATTGAGGACTGTGTTGGAGCCATGCTCCACATTCTTATATGTGGCAGAAAGGATTTGAACTGGATGATAGGAAAGCCAAATCATTATATCTTATTAAATACTGTCTAGGATCCACTTGAAGATGGGAGTATTTGATGTCAAATAGTCCAGAATTAAGGAAGGTGAGACATGATAAACATCACAAAACTAGAAGAGGCAAAAGAAAAAATTATCATCTGGAATCAAGTAACTGTATTTGATAATAACAACTTCCAGGCTTCATTTTAGTGTTCCCCATGGTGCCTTCCTATGAACACTTAAAACTCTGATATTTTTATTCACCAGGCAAAAATACGCAAGACTTTTCTATATGTATGCTATGCAAAAATCACATGTACTTCAACAGATACAACCCAGCACTGAAAAAAAACACTTGCACACATACATCTGTATGCTGGTGACACCATGGGCAATGAAATACCTAGGTCAAGTACTTCTGAATGATCTTTAAAAGCAGCGATGCAACTGGTGCAATGGGAACAACAGAGTATCACAGATCCTCTCACCATCTCTTTACAGATATAAAAATTCTCACCCTTTTCCTTGCAACCCAAATCATTATTTTATAAAGAAGTGATTTGGGTTGCACAAAAAACAGACACCTTCAGCAGTGAAAACGCACGTGTAAATGCTTTGAATGGTACTCTCTTTTTAGTGCTTCATTTTGGATGGTTTAATCCATGTCCCCACTGGTTTGAGGCAAAACAATGGGTTTCTGAGCTGTGGAATGTGCATACTGAAACCAGCCATGGGGTGAGACCTCTGTACCAACCCGCTGAGCCTCACCAGGGGATGTGAAATAAATCTAATCTACAGAAATCATAGCTACATTTAGCATCTCACAAAATGCGGTGCCCCAGGAAAGGAGCACTTCAGAAAGTAATTGAACTAAAGACAATATTTAAAAATTGACAGTCAGGAAAAAGAATCTTGATTCACTGTATTGATAAGTGATCACAGCTTGTTGCTCCCATACCAGCAGCGACAAATAAAATTCCTTAAAAATTGGTAAAAACTTCCAGTAATGTTTTCCTTTGACAGCTCTGCAACAAACATTTGTATTCATTCGCTGTTTTCTCTGAAGATTTATGTAAAAATTAGAGGCTTGTAAGCCTGCATTTTTCCATGCTTTCTTTAGCTCTTCTTCATTCCTTACTGGAAAAACAAGTTAAGGTGAAAAAAAGAAGCAATAATCAAAAACAGAATTATCAGAGTAGTTCTCCATGAAATAAAAATGGAAGATTTTGAAAGCAAAAGCAGTGGTGATTTTTTTTCCAATTTTGTTGAAAAGCCAGGCCAGGGAAGAGCTGGAACATCTCTGATGTCTACCCAGACATTACTGTCTTGATACATATTTGTAGTTTAGACACTAGAATGTCAGATGTGAAAGAAGAGAGGTTTTTAAAGCAATTGGTTGAGAAAACTGCAGGAGTGAATTAACTCTTCTTACTTTGAGTGTGCAGATTGGTAAATGTAGCACACATTTATATTATTATCTCTTTACGTATTATTCATAAAATAATGTGTTTTGATTTGCTGCAAATTATAGAAGACTTAAAACACTAATTTAAAAAAAATTCTCCCCGTCTGCCTGCCTCTCTCTCTCCTTGTCTCACATGCTTATTTTCTGTACTACAACTCCCCAGTGGTAATTAGAAGAATGTACCCTCACAGCTGGAAAACCTGCGACCATACTCTGAAGGCCATTCCTCTACCTCTACCAGGATCATACAGGTGTTGATAGTGACATTGTTATGTTTATTTTCTGAACATTTTGTTCTTCTGTGTGCTATATTTATGGCCACACTCAGATGAAAACACTCATTTGGTTACGTCCGTAGGAAAAAAACCCATTTCTTCACACTCCTACGATGTAGGAGCCAGAAGCCATGGCTTTAAATGAATTAAGTACAACCATAGAATCATAGAACCCTAGGAGTTGGAAGGGACATCTGAGGGCTGTCTAGCCCAGCTCCCCTGCAATGAACAGGGATACCACAGCTCAATCAGGTTGCCCAGGACCTGATCCAACCCCACCTTCAAGGTCTCCAGGGATTGGGCATCCACCATATCAGTGGGCAACTTTGTACAGCAATTTTACTCATGTCACATTGAAAGTTTGAGAAATATTATCTGGTATTTTTTTTTATAAGAATCAGCAACCATATTAACCATGACAACATCACTTTAATACAAAGCAAACTTTCTATCTCCCAAGCATCCTGTTCCATACAAGTTAAACATATCCAGATTTAAGGTTCTGCATGAAAACAGACTTTGGAAGTTGTATCAGATGAAATCTCATCTTATTAATACAATGCTGCCACAAGTCTGGTGCAGTTAACTTCTAATCAAGGCTACTTACAACATTTCTCTGAGCAGTAGCTGTGATCTCTTTGCCAATTTTGTGAATAGGATGTGCTATGGGGGTTATTCATAATTAGGGTACAGTGCTGCACAACAGAAGATTTTGAGCAGGAAGAGTAACAGTCAGAGCTATTGGTCTTACATAAAACCCCAGACAACATATACATATTCTAGAGAAGCACCTCCCCAAATATTTTCTCTGCTCTAGTTTTGCATACATGAATGCTCCTCTCACAGAACATATCAAGAATTTTTCCAGGACTCAGTGGAGAAACAATGTGCCACCAGGAGTCCCAAGTGTTTGGAAAGGACTCTTGGCAAGTCTGTGCGCTTCTGCATTGGACAAACTTGGCATCCCCAGCCACACCAGACCCTGAGGAGTCAGCAGAACATGTAAGTGACCCTTCTGCAGTATTATCACAGTGCCAGGCCCACACCATTCCAGTAACATCACCACAACACACAACAAACTCACTAGGCTTAAGGAAGGCTACAGGCTCGGATAATGCTGGTGCTGCTTAGTCAGACCCTCTTGCCAGGAAAAGAAGAGGCAGAACAAACACTGGGGAGATCATCAGAAACAAGAGATGATTTATTGAGAAAGTGTCCAACAATTACTCCTTTGAAGAATGTTGGCACTTCATCCCTATAACAGTGCCTCTTATAATCTGATCCAAAATAAGACAAGTAAATCCCTCCTGTCCTTGTCTGACCAGGAAGAGTATCAGTCTACTGAATCCACAAACCCTATATGTTTGATATAAAGTGACAATTGATAGCCAATAGTATTGGCAGACACACACGTTGAAGCTAACTGCATGACAGGAAGCATCCTGTTTCAGTTCATCATTGTGTAATTCAATGCTGTATTATTACAGATATGAGGAAAGTTTCCATAGGAAGAGAAACTGAGAAGAAGAGGGTTTATAGTTTAAAGAAATAACAAAAACCATGGCCTTACTAGCCTACACAACACACAAAAAATTACTTTTTTCCTATTTACTGTTTCTTACAATGGAAGAACAAGAAATAACTGAAAAAAAAATTGAAAGACATTCAATTGAAAATGATTAAAGGATTTATTTATTTGTACACAACATGCAAGTAACTTCTGGAACTAACTTTCAACAGATATGATTGAAGCAAAAATAAAAATAAAAATAAAAATCTGTAGGATTAGGAGTTTATCTGAATATTAAGAATATGAACCATTACAAAACTAGCTCACGGAGTTGGAGGCTTTTCTCCTCCAGTTAGTGAACAAAAACAACAACATTATTCAATACTTCTGGAGTACTTTGAGGTAGTCAAACTGAAGACTTAAAAGAATTCATTGAAAAACCATTGAAAAATCACAGTCACACCTCATCTGATGTCTCGTAATGCCATCTTCCTGACCATCTGAATCAAACAAGAAGCTGGTAAAAAAAAAAAAGAGGCCAAGAAAACCATTTGTTGACAAACACTTGACTTGTCAGGAACTCTGCACCCACAGTTCATTAACACCACAGTCCTTTGGTGCAATAAGAAATTAACCTTGTACCATACATGCTTTGCTTTTTTTCTTTCATGAAAGGTGCTTTACTCTTTTGAAGTACACCTGCCCCATGACCATACAACTCCTCAGACATCTCAAATAGCATCTTACCATAGGTTTGCTCTATTGACTGAAAGGACTACTTGGATCTTTTCAAACCCGGGCAATGCACTAATTATTCCTGATTACGTTTTATGCCTCATCTGGTTTACTTAAAAGTATGGCCAGGAGGTCTATTCCCTGTTTACCAAGACTTTAACCCAAGTTAAAGTTCACGCAATTGAATAAATACTAGGTATTCCCAACTCATAGGAAGAGGGACTAGAATGGGATTCAACTGAAAAGGGTAAAGGCCCCAGTCTGCCTTGCAGATGTCAGAAGGCAGAAGTGATTCCAAATACACTCAGTACAGGGATTAAATAAGATGGCATCACCAGTGTCACCACAGTTTAGCAGGTCCTCACAGAGTTGAACCGTTCTTTCTAAAAAGCCACTTTGTCTATGGGTCTTACAGCTTCACCGTGGTAAACAGGTGCGAAACTCATCTTCCAGCTTAGAACTGACCTCTTGCTAAACTCATAAGGTGAGCTACTGTGTGTCTAACCAATTGAAATTCAATGTCAACTGGATGTATATTCTGCAACGTGCATCCTACTTAAGTTCACGCCCCCCAAAACACAATAATTTTGAGACACGGGTTAAAAAAAGAGAAAGCTATTTCAAAATATCTACTGCAGCTCATTTTGCGTGCTTAAGCCTGTGAAATAACTTTGCTAATCTACCTCATATTTTCTGTCAAACAGTTCTAGTAGGTTTGTTAGAAAACAGATATGCAAATTTTAGGCACAAAGATTTTTTTCAGGAAATTGAGCATAAGGGGTATCAAAATAAGACTTGATTATAAAAAGGCATTAATTCAACTGCAACTGCTTCATAATTCAGGGTATTAAATTAATGCTTTGTGGGCACATTATCTACAAGTTAATGTAAATGCTGCAACAAACTGAAATTCAGAGATAGAGATTGCTCATGGGTTTGACTTGAACACTGTCCACAGAGGTTTTCTTAATCAGAAGACGAAGTTAAGTCTGACCTTTGTCAGTCAGTTCAAGGTAGAGAAGCTTCCTGAAAGACGGTGGAAATGCCTTTCACAGCTACCCTTCTTGCCATCACCACATGCTGGTGACCAGCAGCCCAAACAAGAAGCCTGCGTCTGTTACATGGAAGAATCGAGCCAAAGCTCTGGTCACTGGTAATGGACTCTGAGGCAGTATTTCTCAGTGCAACACGAAGATGTTTCAGCTCTTTGCTGGACCTTCTGGCTGAGCTGCACTAGCCAGAATACACCAAATTCCTGCCCTGCTTCCCTCTAGTTCTGCATTTTCCAACACAAGCAACAAGAACACCTGAATTAGGAACAGAGAACTGCTTCTTAGTGACGTTACAAATGTTAACCTAAGCAAACCAGCAAACAGAAACCTGGAGCAGCAGTAACAGTGATGAAGCCGCAGCATTTTATCATAATTCCATCTAGCAAGACAGGAAATTTTTGTCAATATGCTTCATGCACAGAAACTGTACTGCTCAGCACTTTGACAGTGTTCTGGACACATTTTGTTTTATGGGAAAAGTTCTTTAATTTAAAGCACTCTTTGTATTGAGATCCATGATAACACCATGGTAACACAAGGGAAGGTGATTTCTGATGGAGAACCCCATGATAATACAAATGGGGGTGATTTTTTTAATTGCATGAGCTCTCACAGTTGATATTCTTTTTTTTTTTTTTTCTTTTTTTTCTGGAGACTCCACTTGCTTCCATGATTTATTCAAATAATCTCTATGGATGTCCACCACCTTTTATTTTCAAATTTGATTTTGGCCCATCTACTGAACTGGGTTGATCAGGTAGCTCTAAATTTCGCCACGGTCTTTAGGAGGTTTGAATAACCTCAACATCATTGCATCAACTCAACTTTTTTTTAGGTGAATGATGAAAATGTTAAGTATGACTCTCAGAAAAAGAGCATTAAGCCTATGATTCCCTCCACAGAGTTTCTCATTCCCAGGGATGAAAAAACTACAAGAACTGAAAGGCAGCAAAACCGATATTCAGTATCAAGTCCAGTTTACCAGTGGCAGAGGAAGGCTTAGCTGTGCTTCCAATGGTCTTCCAGCATATACAGGTCCTGCAAACCAGTCCAGTGATATTGTTGTCCCAGCTATCTGTAATAATTTTGCCTCCAATTGGAGTTATTCTGCTGTTCCCATTTACTGAATCTGTAAAGTTCTTTTCTTTTGCAGTGGTTTAAGTGAACTGAAAGGCCTTATCCCATTGTTCCATGGGGAGTCACTAGGAATCATTAGAACCAGGACCAGCTCCCTTCACCTAATGAATTATCTACCAAAAAAATAACAGAAAAAAAGAAAGACCCTCTGACCAGGAAATGCATCTTCCTGGCACTGCAGAATTCACTCTCAAGAAATCAGCATTATCTCCCAGGGAATCAGGCAGGAGCCACTCACGATTTTCCTGAGAGCCCTGTGGGACTGCATGGGCAAAACCTTGAGGCCAGAGTGGCAGATGCCAGCCCGCACTGGCAGCTCTTGGTGCAGCAAGCAGCGTGCTGCAGAACTGCTGTGTGAGACAGCCAGAGCCTTTAACATTGATACAGAAGAATGGAAGGGAAATGTCATGTCCAGAAAAAAAGAACAAAATAAAGGGGATCTTTTTTCCCTTATTGTAGGAAGAAAGTACTCACAGGAGATTCTTATCCCTTCCTCCATCTTTTTTTCCTCCTCTTAGGTTCCTTTCAGTCAAGGAAATAATTCTCTCTCTGTTGACACCTATGCAACCACAGATGTGTCAGCATACGCTGACTGGGTGGAAAAGAAAAAAATATTTATCCCCAGCATTTCTAAAATCTGCTGCATTGCCATAGCTGCTGTGATTTATCAGGGCCTGTTACGTGTTTTATCTTAAGCTTCTCAGTCACCCAGATGATTTCCTCTCAACAAATGAGAAATTCCAGCAAGCTGTACAGGTTGGCAGGAAAGAAGGTGAAGGGGAAAGCAAGCAAGGTCTCTTTTTCCCCTGGCAGCCATCCCAAAATTTGAAGTAAAAAAAAAAAAAAAAAAAAAAAAAGCCAGAGGAGGCCAGAGGATAGAGAAACACCACCTCAGCCTCAGGATGAGGCTGTCAGCCTCCAGAGCGCTTCCCTGTGTGGGAGCAGATAAGAGGGAAAAGGTGAATGGGAACACTTGTCACAGCAGATGGCTGCTTTGATTTGCAGAAGAAAGAGGAGAAAAAAATATAAAAAATAAAAAACCAACATAGGGAAAGGGAGGCACAGGCAGCGGGGTAAGAGAGCCCACCCCTTCCCACCCAACCTCCAGGACCTCCCCTCGCCCATGTGGCCTGAGTGCCCACTGACCTCCCAGCCAGCAGCAAGAGGAGGAGCGCAGGGTGCGGTAATCCTGCCGGCACCACGCGTTTTATTAGCGGTATGTTAATTAGCTGAAAAGACAGGCATTGATTTTCTTGAAAGGATTCAAGGATCAAATGTCCATGAATAGAGCTGGCAAAATCTAATCTGCTAATGGATTTAACTTAAGAGAAATACAAAGCTCAAAGAAAAATATGATTATTTGGGGGCTATTTAAGCGGTACTTATCTTTAAAATACTTTTACAGAATTTCTGTATTCTGCTGAGGTGAAAAAAAAAAGCAATTATATTTTAAAAATAAATTTGGCCAATAGTTCCAAATAGTCTTTTTTTTCCCCTCTCCTCTCCTCTCCTCTCCTCTCCTCTCCTCTCCTCTCCTCTCCTCTCCTCTCCTCTCCTCTCCTCTCCTCTCCTCTCCTCTCCTCTCCTCTCCTCTCCTCTCCTCTCCTCTCCTCTCCTCTCCTCTCCTCTCCTCTCCTCTCCTCTCCTCTCCTTTAGTGGGAGTCAGAATACCTCAGGCAAATGTGAACAGGAAGGAAATATAATGAAAAACAGAGAAATAGCAGTCAGCTGGACAAGCAGGCAGTCTCTCCAGCATACCCACAAGCAGTTGTCCAGCTTTTAATACATAGCATTATAAAGGATGGTTTCAAGGCAGGTTGGATAGCAATAATAAGCCAAGTTTGGATATGGCTGCAGGGGATGCATCATGAGCACAAGAGGGAGCAGGAAAGAAAACAGAGAGACACTTGTTTGTAACTGTAAGAAGGCAGTGGGGAAGAAAACACAGAGGCATTTGTTTGAAGATTTAACAAATGCGCAATAGAGACCAGAAAAGGGTCTAATTGGAAGAGGAAGTAGACATTTCATGAGTATGCAAAAGACAGAGGTGATCCAGTGATATGCTTGCTGGGAGGCAGTCATAACAGGCATCAAAAATGAAGATATACAGCTGATAGAGTCCCTCAGGACAGAAAGACGTGATCAATGCAACAAGCTGTACAAAACTTGGGTCACAATAATGCAGTGATTTGGTATGTTGTGACATCTGGATAGGTAGAGGATCTGGCAGACAGCGCGGTGACAAAATTTCAGGTCACATAGCTCTAAAACAGCATTTTTTTTCATTGAGATTACCAAATTCATTGTGCAGACATTTGCACTGACAGTGTTGCATTGCTTCCATCAGGCACAAGTATGAGCTAGCAGATCTGAACCAAGGGGCAGCTTGTATCAGGAACAAAATTAAAGCTGATATCAAGTGAGCTGAAATCTGAAGTACAAGTTTCCCCCATTGTACTACAGAGGATACTATGCCATTTGCTTCTTGGATCTCTCTCCATCCTTTTTTTCTCACAGTGAGTCAGAACCCATTGCATGCAGTTCAGTAGTAAAAAGACCATTGTTTTTACTGTCATCAGCAGCCCCAGCCTCACTGTCTTCCACACCATTAACAAGCAAAGACATCCCATTTCAAATTAGCTGTCAGACCTCAGGAAGATGGGTGTGTTGAAACAAAATCAAGTGGGGTGTCCCATGCTAGGTTGGTTGTTCAGGCCTTACCAAACAGAAAGAATTACATCTTCCGTTTCTGCTAGCACAGCAAGAAGACACAATGCTAAACAGAACCTTACACACCTGGCTGTTATGATAAGGTGGATCTCTACATCACCACTCCTGACACATTCACTCTATGATTCTATGATTCTTTAAAACCTGGAATCTACTTCCCCTGTAAATTTGTCTCTGAGTTTCTCTGTGTTTATTCTTTCATTGATAAACTCCCCTTTAGCCATGAACAGCTGCCATTAGATTTTGCTTTTGTCTGAACTCTTAGGCGCAGTCGTACTACTCACACTACCAGCTCTGAAGAAACAACACATAGCTCTTGGATGATGCATTGCTCCAGGATGCTTCAGCTGAGAGAAGTAACTGCAGAAGAGTTACAGCAGCCTGAAACCAGTGCGTAACAGGGGCAAATCAGACCCACTGGGTTTGTGATGCTGTAGATATCATTTTATCAGCTTGACCCTCCCTTCCTTTCCTTACACACACACAGTACTACATTCTTGGGTTCTCTGACCTGTGCAACTCTTGCCCAATAGTATGGCCTCAACCTCAGCTTCCCACCTCACCATGCCACTTTCTCTCAAAAAAGTCTCTTCAAAAAGTCTCTGCAATCTTTTCCTTTTTCTATAAGTAGAGCTAAAATTCACCACACTTCTGAATCCTGGATGTCATTGCCCTTGCAGGCAACAAATAGATTTTGTTTGCAAGGAGATCAGTGCCTTTGAGGCAAACCTTAGAGCGAGTTTTCCTTAAAAAGTTTTGGGCATCAGAATACATATATTCTGTAACCACATAGTTTATGGTCAAGTGTTTCTGGCATATGAATTAAAAATTGCCTGTATTTTAGTTTATTAGAGAGTTATTTCATTGGCTATTTTTCACAGAGGGCTTGTGATATTCACAAAGGAACTACCATAGTGCTGGAAAACAATGCCAAAATGATCTTGAAGTTCAGCTTTGTGACTCCTATTTCATGGGATCTTGGGTTTTGCAGACATTTGGCTTTCTCAGGCGCAGTCCAAACCCAGGGCTTGGAAGAGAAGAGCTGACTGAACATGAAATCAAAATTAGAATGGTGGCAGGAAATAACTGAGGAGGTGGCAAATGTGATGCTTACCGTCTGGATGGAGGAAAGCCTTGTTCTTTGTTACCAGGCTGGAGAAGGCCTCCTGGATTTCCAGATGCTTTTGAATGTTCCAGCAGCAGCAGGGGCTATGAGTGTTTATTTCCCCTTCTCCTGTCTGCTTGGTGAGGAGATTTCAACCTCTTGTCCTGTTGGACTGTATCACCATTGTCTGTGCTTTTCTCATCTCCAGACTGGATTGCTGCCATGTGGTCTGCTCAGCACTACGTCTGAGGACCACTCAGAAACTTCAGCTAATTGCAGTATGCAGCTGCCTGCTTACATATCCACATTTCAGACACAAACCATAGAGTGCAGATGGTACACAGGCTGCGCCAATTTTCCATTCATTTCCAGGTGCAGTTCAGGCCTTGGTTTCTAAATCTCCTTGGGATTTGAACCTGCTGTCCCTGAGAGACCACCTCTGCTTGTGAATGTCAGATCCACCCTTGGGATGAGCTGAGGCATCTGAACTGACAGTTCCTGGAGCAGCACCTTTGGGAAGGGCTTTTTTCTCAAAAGAAGAGCCATAGCTCTCGAATTTGCTTCCTTGTGTGTTGAGCCTCCAGGGCACACTGCAAAGCTTGTCTCTTTTGTTAAGCTTTAGCTTAATATATTGGAGCAGGCTAAGAAGGGAGGTTTTGATGAGGATACTTTTTTACTTTCAGTGTTGTCGTGGAGGTACAGTTCAGTAGGGCACATGAGTTCTAATTTGTTTTTATTTTAACTGTAGCTAAGGCAATTGGAGATTGTGCACAGCTTAAGTGAAATAAAATGAATAATTACAATTGCTTGAGGCCAGTGTTACGTACTGGAGAGCCTGGGAAAGAAAGACAAGTAGGGAGTTGCTGCATTGGAAATAATTATGTGGGTATGGCCAAAATGAAGGCATAAGCTGGGTTACCCCTGTGTGCTCATGCTACAGGTTGCCACTGACTTGCTTCCTTGCAAGAGGATTTGGGAGCCTGACATGCCTAAAAGATCATACTGACACTTCACTGAAGTATGACTGTCGTGGTCTAGATAAAAAAAGGCAGAGATGCTGACCAATGTACATTGTCCAAGAAAAATACAAAGGCCAGCAAAGCAATAACAAATCTCAACAGCACTAGATCCCAAAGACTGCTTTGTCAAAGAATCATCTTACCTTTCTTTTTCAGTCCTCCCACTATTCCTTTGTGTTTCTGCCTCTGCTGATTTTCTCAGGTTCTTTTTCAGCTGAGTTAGTACATTACAGATTTGAACTGAGATGTCAAACTGGATAATGCTTCTGAAAAAGAAACGAAAACACCTAGAAAGAAGAAAGTCAGATTGAAAATAACCAGGGGTCCCACATGATATAACTGTTTCTCTCTAAAGTCACATACATACACAAATAAATATGCAAAATTCTTGCAAAAAGCATTTCTTTGGGTATACCTTTGGTTTGAAAACATGTCTACTCCTTTGATGGACAATTATGTTTTTTCTAGTTAGAGGTGTGCATATTTCCATTTAATAAAACAGCTGTGGTCCTTTTTTTTTTTTTTTTTTTTTTTGAGTATGGAACATCAAATTCAGACGTTTAGCTTTCATAGCTGAACTAGGCAAGACTTCTTGCCTAGAGCTCGCAGGACAAAGCCGTGGACAAAACCACAGAACTCACCCCAAGATCCAGTAAAAGAGAAAAACCTTGTTTCCCAAAATATCAAACCAGGAAAGGACAAAAATTATTTGAAATGGTGCTTTCTATTCCTGTAGAAAATCTTTGTTGAGGGATTTTTGCTCTCCACTGGTGTGAAGGGATTGAAAGCTGCCTCAAACACACAGCAAAGGGAATTTTTTTTAACCAGAATGGGCATTGGCATAGAGCTGGAAGAAACAGTTTTATACCATCTGCTTCCCTCTCTGGTTCAGAGGAGAGGCAAAGGACAAGAATGCCGTGCACCACTCTTGGCAACATGATTTACAGCAGACCAATTTAAACTCCTGCCAATAAAGGGTTTATACTGCTAGATCATCATGTTTTCTATCATCATGTACACGACTATGTACGGGATCAGAAAGTAAAAGTTCTTCTGTTTGTGTTCCAGACATTTTTAATTTTTGTGGGAGTTGAGAAACTTAATTTTACTATGATTACTTACATTGATTAGTTGTTTGGTTGTTTTCTTTTCCTGGTTTCCTTTGTTAGCTTTTCTCTGAATCCTTATCAGAGTTTTTTTAAAATATTGCACATTTTCTCAGTGGCTTCATCTCCACAGCTCTTGCAACATGTACGTGGTCTTTGGATAGCCTTCAGCCATGCAGACAAGCTTTAAATATTGTCTGTCTGGATCTGCGACTTGTTAAAAACTCTGTATCATGACACATATGTAATTGACTTCCCATTGCTTCTACCTATTGATGGTTTATTATGTTTATACAGCCTAGACTAGATCTGTTCTTTCATCTGTAAGAGACTTTCCCCACCATGAACATAGGCCTGTGGGAAATGCATATCTTGCCAGTGCTCCCTGGCTCACTAAACTGCACAAACCTGACTGATGCATGTGTGAAACAAGATGAACTGTGTACTATGAACTTACAGTTCACTTCATCTATTGCCAATGTCGTAAAAAGTCCCCAAACACCTCACTGTCATCAACAAGTTACTCCTTATAGGTGGCTTCAGTGCTGGTTTTGCTCTTTAAGATCCAGAAAGTAATGTCCATTTTTATAACTATTTTTACAGGAGACACTCTCAGATCTGAGGAACTAATCCAATGCCACTAACTCAAATTCACTCAGATCTGAGTTGACATTAAATAGCTGATGTCCTGCAAGTCTAGAACACGATGGAGTCAGTTCAGCCAAAGAAGCTAGGGGCAAATTTCTGCCTGAGAAATGTGGCTGGGGGGGGGGGGGAAGAGTAATAATATCCTGGGAACATCAGGTTGAGAGCTGAGCATGAGGAAGAAGGGAAGGAACAAACAGTTATTTTGTAAAGAGTGGGAATTCAGTTCTGTATTTTGCAACCAGAACTCATTTTGGACCTACAAGCTTCTGTGAAGGCTTCTGCAGAAAAACCCACCATCAGGACAAAGGCAGGAGGGATTTTCTGCACCAAGAGAATCAGGGTTTGCACAGCATTGAGGACTGCAATCGAGAAGTGACACGTACCTAACCTGGCAGAGTCATTTTGGATGTTAGCTGAGTCAACCTCATTAGCAAAGTTTAATTGTAGCAGCAAGTGAACAAGCCCAGCAGAAGTGAAAGGCTGTTGTTTAAGAGCAAATCTCAAAGTCACGGTGTGTGTCTCTAGCTGCCAAGACAGCATCAGGCTGGCCAGAACAGGCCTTCCTGGAGGCAGAGGATGCTGCCTACAGTGCAAGTAGCCTTGTGTCGCTGAACTCGGCAGAGCTGTGCTCCTGTGCAACAGACCCTGACTGCCACACCGGAGCGAGAGCAACAATGAACTTCCCCCAGTGAAAATATTATAGCCTTGGCAGGAGAGGGCCTTGTCTGGAGGTTGGTATGAGTCAATCACAGGGGGCTTTTGTGTTCATGCACGTATGTGTGCGCGTGTGTGCATTAACAGAGCATTCTGTCAGGGACCGATTTTCAATGATGCAAGTCTCCTCTAACTGATAACACTCTAAATAACAGGTGAGTGACTCCTGGCAAGAAGGAGATTGTCTGACCTCATTGTTTGCCTTTTTTCCCCCCTCTTTGTTCTTCACAAATAAAGGTTTTTTAATAAACTGAAAGGTCCTCCGCTCCTGCCTGATGATAAAATGAAAGGAACCAGTGAGGTATGGTACAACGTGGCAGCAAAAAAAGAGAAGCTCATCAGAAAATAACAAAGGTGCAAGTTAAAGATAAGGCAGCTGTCAGAGATTAATCCTGCTGGCCTGATTGTTTTCTTTAATACCAAGGCCTGCAATAGCAAGCGATAAGTTTGCTGAGTAATTTGGTTTTTGGTGAGGAAATAAAATTCAGGTAGGCCTCATAATTGATTTCCTTTTCTTTAGTTTTCTAAACATTAAACAAAACAAAACAAAAAAAACCCTCTGCTTTGACTACACTTTCCTTTTTTCAAATTTGCTCCAAGGCTATGAGCTTCCCCACAAGCTGGGTCTGCAGGAAGATAACTCTGAGGGCAAAAGCACCCGCTCCTTTTCCAGCGCCCTCCTGAGAATACTTTTGTTTTGTCCTCAGCAGTGGCTGCAGCTCTTGAGCAGGATTATTTCAGCCTGGCCTTGGCTTCATTTTACTGTCCATAAAATGGGTAAAACATGGTGTTGGAAAAGTTCAAAAGAAACTCTACACTACTACAGCACCAGAGCATGGTCTGAGTGTTAACATGGTACCTAGCATGGCCTTTGGAGGGAGCGGTGCAAGAGGATTGCACAGTCCTCATTGTCCTGGAGAAAATACAAGCCATGGGCCATCTAAAGATGTGGCAGCTGGGGTTCACCTTTGGCTCACTGTAGACATCTGCCTGGTCCCTGCCCTCATTTCCTTCTGATGGATATGGATGTGGGAAGAGTGGAGATCGGGGAGGCCTACTCACCATGTTGTGTCCCAGTGGGTCACACTCAGGCTGTGCCCGGGTTGAGGAGGGGAAGGTTCTGGATGCATTTGAGATATACACAGCCAGCCACCATAGCCAGGCAACCTTGGCCCACTGAGGGTGGCATGGGCCCCAGAGAGGTTTCTCATGAGCCTCTGGAGCAATTGGGGCATCATCTGTAAGAAAGCCCGTAGGATGTCCTGCTTGAGGTGCTGATGAAACCCCAGGCCCTGCCCAGACTTTCCTCATCTGGAGGTGCATGCAGCCAGCCCAGACACTTCCCAAGCAGCAACTGGGGGAGGAGGCAAGGGAGAGGAAAGTAAAAGGAGGAAAACATTTTCAAACTAGAGGACCAAAGGCAAAGAGGTGAGAAAATGGACCCTAGACAGAGTGTGTGTGCGTGTGTTCACATGTGTTTGTGGTGTGTGTGCATGCACACACAGGGCATCAGCAGAGCCTTATTTATTGTGACAAAATGAACAGCCCCCAGGATGCTCATCCAGCAGCTAATTTCTCATCTTATCTATTATGTGAATGAGATGGGAAAACAGTTTCCTGTTTTTCACAGATATCGCTAACATGAAAGATACAGAATGAATTCCCTTGAAAGCCTTGCAGTCAGTTCCAGCCACAGACTCATTTGTTTCAATGGAACGAATTAATGCAGTCAGGGCTGCCCATTGATAGGAAACAAGTCTATAAACCTCTCTATAGAAGCAAATGTTGCCACTACCTCCAAAATGGATGAAGAGCTTGATGGGCACTTTTTCCACATCTATTGGTAGCACACATGCAGATAGATGCTTTTGCACCACACAAAAAACCACACACTTTTAAACATTGCCAGTTCCCTTTTTCAAAAATATATTTACAGTGTCATGATACAGTTATAATGCAAAGCTACCTGAAAAGGATAATCTGTACTACAGGGTAGCTCCTAGGAACCCTTAGCCTCCATGGAACTTCTTTTACATCAGGTGTAAAAGCAAGAAGTGCTGGGAGTGTTGAGCCACTTGTTCCCAGAGCTCAGAGTTTAGGGGCAGGCTTTGCCCTGCATTTAGAGCAAACAGAGGGGCTGGCCAGTGCTGCAGAAGAAAGGCTTTAAATAAGGAAGGCCTTACATCTCTTTCAAAGCATTGACTCAGAGGAAAGCCTATTAACGCTGGCTGCCTCTGTCCCCAGGCAGGCTGTGGCCATGAACTTGCTGCAGCTATTGCCACACAAGTGTGTCAGAGAGTGGAAAGTGAAAGTCAAATAAGTAATTTTTCAAGCTATTTCTGACTATCGTATGCTGTTTTTCACCTGTTTTTCCCAGCACTGGGTGCGTCTGTGAGTAAAAGAAGGGGAGAAGGTACCAGTCTCATGGAAGAAATGAGTAAAAACAACAGGATCAGCTTGTTGATAATGTCCCCAGTGTGTCCCCTCCTATGAAAACAGGTTTTGCAGCTGGGGCATTCATCCCTGTTGCCAGCATTGGGCAGAGGACTTCTGCATGGTGGCAGAAGGAGCACAGCCCCACATCTACATTTATATACATAGGCTCTGGAAGCCAGGGCTTTTCAATAGGCTTCTTATGGGATTTTCCTTTCTTCCTTTTCCTGCTTGAAGGGGAAAAATGTGAGTAAGAAGACTACCACCTGAACATCAGGTGGCACTTCTTTGCTGCATAAGTGACAGAGCATAGGAACAGGTTGCCCAGAGGCTGTGGAGTCTCTTCCTTGGTGATCTCCAAAAGCCACTCAAACACGACTCTGGGCAACCTGCTCTGGGTGTCCCTATTTGAATGGAGGTTGGGTTAGATCATCCAGAGGTCCCTTCACACCTCAACCATTCTGAGATGCTTTAAGGGGAAGGAGAGGATCCAGTTTCTTCAAGGATGGGCTATCTTCTCAAATGGTAGTCTCAGCCCAGCCTCTCACCAGAGACGGAATGGGACTGGACAAAGCCTACCACTTTTGACAATACCAGGGACACACAGAGCCACAGTGAACCATGATACACTCCGTTTCTCCCAGCAACAGCCAACGGGCCATGACCTCTGCTCTGGGTCTTCCCACCTCCTTCCTTCCGTCAGCACCTCCCAGTCTGGGCAGGCTGATGTGCATCTTCTAGGTGGACAGCCTGCAAGGAGAGAGAGGGAGAGGGAAGGGGAAGAAAGGAAAACCTAAAGAAGGTTAAAAGAAACAAGATGAGACAACTCCAGTACTTCAGTACACTGAGAAGAGTTGCCTCAGTTCTGCTGCAGTGAGGCAGTACTGTAGGAGAAATGAAAATAAATTCAGCCTACAGTTCTAATGAAGTAAATTCCAGAGTGGGCTGAGATTGTAACTGATATAAATGAGGATCATTATCTTCATTCTGCTATTCTGCTCAGCACAGGGCACAAAGTGCAGAGATAGGAGGAGACAATCCAAGGTGTGACGGTGTGAAGAACTGCCCTGTCTCCCTGCTGCTTTCCTGGAACAAGGAGACTCATGCTAAAGGCTAGTGACAGTGTTCTCTGTCAACTCTGTGAGACACTCAGGCAAAGCTCAGGGTTTGTCCCAGGATTTGTCCCATCTGTCCCAGGGTCTGTCCTAGCTCTTGGTCTGGTCAGAGAAGTGTTTCTGCATGCTGGGCTTGTAGGAGGAATGGTAGGTCTCTGGAGGGTTGGGTTTCAAGAAGTTTTGGGTTCTTCTCCCAGCAGGGAAGTTTCTTTGGCCTCAACCATCTTCTTCTCACTGCAGTGCCTGTTCAAGCTCTTGGGGTCAGTTTTTGTCACCCTGGAGATTGGATCCAGGTTGTAAGAAACACCAAGAACCACACAGAGTACTTCTCACTTGCCTGAGAAGGGTTATTTATCACCCTTAGCTAAGTGAGGTGGGCACACTGTTTCCTGCTGTTATACATAAAACAAAGCCATGCAACTGGTGCAGAGAACATCTGTTTGTTGCCCCTGCACCCAGCCCAGCCTCGGGGATCATCTCTTCCCACCATTAGCCATCTCCTTCCCAAAGCAGCAACCAGCTGTGTTTCTATAGACCTGTAATCACAGATCCATGTGGCAAGGAGCTCACCACCACAAGAAATGAAAATGACTCAAGATTCACCATGTTCAAAGTTAAACACAGACTCTTGCAGTCCTACCTCCTAACTTTATCTTCTTCTGTTCCCTTCTTCAACTCTTTCCATGCACCTCTCAGAAGGAGTGATGAAAAGGATATGGTAATGTGGCAGGAGCCCTCTTTTGATTCAATCCAACACCATTATCTACATGTTAATATTTCATATCATATTTAGCATTGACAACCTGAAAGAAGGTTGTAGCGAGGTGGAGGTCAGCCACTTTTCCCAGTTGACTAGTGATAGAATGAGACATAATGGCCTCAAGTTGTGCCAGGAGAGGTTCAGATTGAATGTTGGAAAAAATTTCTTCTCACAAGAGCAATGAGATATTGGAACAAGCTTCCCAGGGAGGTGGTGGAATCGCCATCCCTGGAGGTATTCAAGAAAAAAATAGATATGACACTAAGCAATGTGGTTTAGTGGGCATGGGTATGGGTGATAGGTTGGTGGTTGGACTAGATGATCTTAGAGGTCTTTTCCAACCTTAATGATTCTATGAGTCTATGATTCCATGACCATAAGACCCTCCTGTTATGGCTCAAGTAGGTATAACATTAAAGCTAGCTTTGAGAAGCTAGTGACTTTGAGGGTTTCTAAGCATTTACCCCAGTGAGAAAAGCTGGATCCCAAATATGTCTGAAGAAATAAAGACACAATAAGATAAGTTCACTGTAACTTTATAGTAAGCAAAATCTCAATAGGATGTTTTTTAATGTATCTTCAACATCCATTGATGCAAAAACTTCCCATCCAAACTAGATGGAGACAGAACTCACATAAGTGGCTCCGCTACAGGTACAGGTTAGTGACAATAAAAATTCTGAGTGAATTTCTAGATAAAACTGAAGACTCTACCCAGTTGGATATTTCGTTTTTGTTTTTGTTTTTTTTTTTTTTTTCATTGATCTCAGTAGAAGGCCTTTTAAAAAAGACAGAAAAAAAAAGAAGAGTTAACTCTTAAAAAAGAGTTAGATATTTTAGTCTCAGAACATATTAGCATTTTTGAGGTCAGACTTTGGAGTTTTTAAATGAAATTTGAGAATTTAATGTCAAAATGTTTTTAGGTGGTTCTTTTCAGTTTTTGTAGTGTTTGTACTATTTAACAATTACGTCGGAGTAGTTCTGATAACAGACATGAAAGAATATCATAAAATTGTAATAATTAGCTCCCAAATTAAATAAATCATCAAGTGAACTAGTTCTGAAAAGCTACAAGGCAAATTTCCAAAAGACATATCTAATTCCAAAGACAATATTTAAACAAACATATTTCTGGTCCAAATAGGGGAGAAAAAACACACCCAGTGAACTGAAAATTCGAGTTTCAGCCATTTGTGGTGAAGGTTTGTACCTGAGCACCACTCCCGACCAGGCTGGCAGCATGCTCACTTCTCTCTGAGGATGTAGGCTGCATGTGAGTCTTCCATCTGACCTTTCCCACTTCGGTCTGTGTGCCTGTAGGAGAGGGGAATGGATGCAGGAAGATGGTAAAGAGTTCCAGCAATCCACTTGTTAAAAGTCAGTGCATCACTCCCCTTCAGTATGGGGGATTGCAGCATGCAGTGTGGCTTTTTGTGTGCTATCAAATCCATTCAGATGCTCATTTTCACATCGCATCACAGCAAATGACTTGTCTTCAGTCTCAACCAGACCTGGGGACGAGGGTTAGGCCAGAGATTGCATCAGGCTTTGTTGAAGTTCACTTTTCTCAGGAAGGTCAGATCAGAGAGGGCTGGATCTGTCTGGCTTCATTTTTATTTTTTTTTCTTTAATACACAACATTTGTGTAGCTATAATGCACTTTCCTAGATTGCTCCTCAGCTAGGTTAGCTGGATTTAAATAAGAAAGGTGAATTTTCATTCAAGTTATGTCATGTAGAACAATTTTTCCCCCAAAACATTCTCCTTGTTCCAGTCAGAGTAAAAACTATCCTCAGTGTCACGGTAGAGATGTAAGATCCAAAGGGGCTGTGATAAAGGTGAAAAAACCTTGGTGCTGAGCGCATCTCACCTCAGTACCACAAGTGCCCCGGGTGCAGTGGCACTACCTGCCTCCCAACAGCAGCTTGCTTTCTTTGGATCTCGGCACACACATCTCCTTTGTGCTTGAGCTAAGCATTAAGGAGCAGGTTTCTTGGGGAGTTTGCTGTAAGTGCTTGCACAAATCATGTTTACCAGCACTTCATGGAGCAGTTAACATACTTTAGGGTAAAGCCCTGCAAGTTTCAGGGAAGCTGGTGTCAGACAGCTTCCTTGCTCTCCGCAGCAAAAATGCACTCAAAATATCAACTTGGTAAGGAAGACAAATGATACTGAATTTCACTAGCAAGGAATTTTTGATGCTTCAAGTGCTCAAACCAAAGGTAAAGATATGGACAACCCAAAGAAGGTTCTTACCTCACAGGAATATGTGAAAATGACTTTTTGTTTGCTTTAAAATCTGGGACAAAGGTGTTATCAACCTAAACACCCATTCACCCATTCACACCAGAACAGGTTGCCCAAGGAGGCTGTGGATGCCCCATCCTTGCAGGAATTCAAGGCCAGGCTGGATGTGGCTCTGGGCAGCCTGGTCTGCTGGTTGGTGACCCTGCACATAGCAGGGGAGTTGAAACTAGATGATCTTTGAGGTCCTTTTCAAGCCAGGCCATTCTATGATTCTATGATTCAGAGTGCTTGGTTAGCACCAATAAGGGAAGGAAAGACTGGAAATGGTCAGTTAAATCCAGAAGCCCTGCTATTTTATTTATTATAGTCTGTACAAGTCTAGAGGGAACGTAGCAATCTACAAATGAAATAAGACCAGAGCTCTGCCCTGAGGAGTTGTTTTAGCTTAAATTAGGCAGACCAAGCACAAACAGGTCTAGATAACAAGAACATTCCTAATTTAAATAGAAAATATTAAAAAAATGTAGTTCTCAAGGCCATTTCAAGTCATGCTTAATTGACAGCAGTTCAAAAGAAAGTTTCCCAGGGGTAACCCATTCCATGACTCCCTTCTGTAGGTTCCTTCCTTATCCTCCCCACAGCACTGGACTCCAGAAACTCTTTGCAATAAGCTCGGGATGTGGCACGGTGCAGCTGGGTCACTGGGGCTGTTCATCTGGCAGCTCAGGTATGATGGCAGAGCTCTCCAAAAGGTAACGTGATGCCTAGAGGGATGGAGGAAGGGTCCACACGAAGGGCAGAACACCAAAGGACACCATGAGGGATCAGAGCAGGAAAATCTGAGCTATCCATCAGGCTGGCCCTGGACAGGGGTGCTGGAAACATGAATTTCAGCCCAGCCTTGACCTTGGACAAACTCCTCTGTCTCCGTTTACCTGCTTCCACTCCCACGTGTTGTTTGCCTTCATTATGGAGATTAGAAGCTCTTCGAAGCAGTTGCTGGCTCTTGCAGAATGCTTGTGCAACACCGCTCACAACAGGACCCTCATCCTGGCTCAAGGCTGCTGGTGTTGATGCAACACACACACACACATACACACACATACACACACATACACACACATACACACACACACAAAAAAGGTGCAAGCACTTCAAAATCTTGGAATATGTTCAAAGACAGCCAACTGCAGGATATTCAAATGAGTGTCAGCAGCAGATTTGGTTTCCAGTGTCGCTACTAATTATTACATTAAAACAAAAAAAACAAAAAACAACCCCAACCAAATAACAACAAAAAATGACCAGAGTTTAGAATCATAGAATCATAAGGTTGGAAAGGACCTACAAGATCAGCTAGTACTACCATCCTCCCACTACCATTGCTACCACAAGCTACTAAACCGTATCTCGTAGCAGAAGATCCAAACTTGGCACTGAGTCATCATACAGAATGCCTGGGATACATTTTTCACTCAGGAGAAAGAGACTAATAGAGATTTTTTGTATTACATATATTTTGGTCGAAAAAAAAATATGCTTTTCAAGATTTTCCTTCCCTCAAAAAAAAAAAAAAAAAGTCATACTTTATAATAGAATTAGCACTGAAGTTACTAATGAGTAGTTTTGTTCTCTAAAAAAAAAAAACTGTCAGTGCATTAAACATCTCAAGAATAACTTTGCTAACAAATTGCATTGAAGTGTGCTGTGGCCTATTTCACCAGAAATAAAGAAGTCCATTCTGGTCTGAGCACAATGAAAATAACTTGGAAAGTACAAAATTTGATGAAACTGTTTTCCCTATTGGAGGCCTGCTCTATTTTTCATGTTGTGCTGACAAGAGCAAGATGAGAAAGAAATTCAGTTTCCATCATCTGTTCAGTCCCTGGCCTCTCTAACGATTAACGAGTGTGCCTGTTTCACTGGTGTTTTCTTGTTATATGGAAACTCAGCCCATAGAAACAGAACTGGAAACCACCAAATCACTTCACAACCAGCAGATGGTAACGGCTGTGTAAGCAGCCCTCCGCTGGCTTTAGCCAACAACGTGGAGGTAAAAACTCCCACGTCGTGATCCATCTCTGGATGTTTCATCCATCTTTTTAAGATTTCCTCTCTGAAATTTCTGCGGCCAGATCTCAGTGGGAGATGCCAGAGCACAGCGCTTTGGAGAGTATCCTTCCCTGAGGGTGAGGACCGAGGGCGGTTCTCATTCCTCATCTTTCTACACGTGGGGATGTTAAACATTGCCCCTATAATGTTTCATCACTACAGTTGGAACTTTGGATCGGTGCACATAAACCAAGCAAATCTTGTCGCTTCTTTCCCCGTCCAGCAAAACTCTTTGCCTGGAGGAGAAGGCGTAACACAGGCAGGGCTGTGCAGCAGGTGGTGTGGGCACGTCCTTGACCTGGTGCATTGAGGACAGCTCAATGCAATGATTTCCTGCAGCATGAGGTGGGCAGCATCGCTCTGGCTTCAGCCCAGGCTCAGCAGAAAAATCCGGAGGCATGCAACAGACAAAGGAGACAGTGTCCCAGTGTGCTGTCACCCAGCAAAATCCTTCTGACTTAGCAAACTGTTGTTGTGGCTGCCGGCTCGTGCTCCCCGACAGCAATCCCCAGCTCTCTGTGCACAAAAGCTGCTGAGCAAAACGGGCACTGGAGAACCAGCTTGTATCCAATGCTTTGCTCTATCTCATAACTAACAATTAAATCTGTTTCTTTTTTTACAGAGTTCAAGGGAATCTGAGTTCTCTGCTCTAGCTCCCAGCTAACCCAGCATAAAGAAAAAGGTGAGCAGAAATAGGAGAGAGTTGAAAGACTTGGCATACAAGTTTTTTGAATTCCAAATGAAGCCTCTCCTCACCACAAAGGTTTCTCAGCATTGTCCCAGTGGCTTAAAAAGCCCTGATTTCAAAGCAGACGAGGCAGGCAGACCGAGGGGAGCAGGGAGGAGCGGGATGAGGTGGGAATGTCACTGCTGTGCCTCGCATCCCAGCCTCAGCCTGGTACACACTGCAAGGGGAGGGCAGGCTGCTCGCCCTGTGGAAATTCAGGAGAATTTCCAGAGTGGGCTCTGAGTGCTGCTCACAAAATGCAGGTTCTCACAGCCAAGCAGCGTTACGGAGCACTCACCACACCGTGTCACTACCTGTGTCATCAGTACCTCACATGCAGAACAGCCTTCATGTACACGTGTAGCTCAGAAGTCAGTTCAAATTCAAGAAATTTCTGTAGAAACAACCCCTGAAAAGCAACTTCAATTCGCTAGCATTTTCCAGCTGCAGAACAGTGACTCCCGTGTAGTGGTAGCATTCAGGCAGGGTTTGTATGCAGCACTCAGTCCTTATCTGGACAGTTCTTCCTGTGTGGCTTTTTTTTTTGTGGCTCATTCAAATGCCTCCTCTATACTCCTTCTTCTATAACCTTTGGAGCACTAATAAAGGACAGGCCACGAGAAGACCATCATCCTATGGAAACAGAAGATAAAAAACAGTGATGTAAAAGGAAGGGGGGAAAAAAAACCACAATGTGAGGTTTTACAAAAAAGCCACGTCACATGTTTTCGGGGCTGGAGGAGAAACCAATGCCTTGGCCTTGAATCAGTGAGAACTAAATCCTGTCTGCAAGCTGTAGTGTTTCAGTCATCAGCACCCCCTCCCCAACATGCAGCAATCACAGCACAGTGTCATTGTTGGTGATGCTGGAAACACATCCGTGCCCTTTTGCATCTAACCTGCCGGAGAGCCGCAGCTCTGTTCATTTAGGAACCAAAAGGAAATTTATTTTAGATGCGTGGCCAAATAAATAAATAAATAAATATTTTCCCCCTCCACTTACCTGTCAAAAAAAGGAGGAAAAAAAAAAAAGGGGAGGGTGGAGGGGGGTGGAAAGAGGGGGGAGGCGAGGGGGGGAAAGGGAAAGGGGGAAGGTTCCAGAGCTCTGCCCTCATTTTTGTTTGCTTTTCCAACAGCATCTGCAAAAACAATTGCTGTTTTCGAAGGCTTTTTTTTTTTTTTTTTTTTAAGAGAAGCAGCGCTCTCCCAAATTCTTGGGGTAGCACTGCCACCTACCGGGCCGGGCCGGGCTCCGAGCTCACCGGCATCCCCTCCCTTCCCCGCCCGTCCCCGCGGATCTGCGCGGTCCCACCCGCGGTGCCCTGCCTCTGCAGCCCTTCTTCGGAGCGACCGCAGATTCCTGGATTATTTCCTACCCCGCCGCTCAGCCCCGCAGCCAGCACTGCAGTTTGGGGTGGTTCCTACAGCGGCTGCTCCAGATGTGGGGAGGCCCCGCTCTGCCACCCCATGGAGTGCTGGAGCAGGAAAGCGTGAGCCCTGCGAAAACCTGTTCTCCTGTCTGTGTTTGTGTGTAATTTACATAATACTTGTGTCTGTCGGCGGCAGAGAGGAAATCATTACAGCAGGAGGCGGGAGAGCAGCCAGCATCGATATACATTTCACATTCCTTGCTACGTCCTTGATTTATAAGGTACAACCTGAGACACTTCCTAGCTGCATGCCTTCCAGGGAACTGAATGCAGTGCTGTAGCTGAGAGGGCTGAAAAACAAATGAACTATTTTTCTTTGTAAAGCACTCTGTGTGTTTTCAGTATTCTAAAGAGTTGCCCACCGTGTTTTGGGTATCCCCATCTGGGTTCCCCCAACTCAGAGAATCACAGAATGGTTTGGGTTGGAGGAATCTTAAAGCCCATCACATCAGGCTGCCCAGACCCACATCACCCAACCTGGCCTTCACCGTCTCCAAGGATGGGACATCCACAGCTTCTCTGGCTGGTCTGTTCAGAAGATTCAAGGAATAAATGAATGAAACCCACCAGAGCACCCATGCCAGCCCTGCTCGGGGCAGCAGCAATGCTGGGCACATCTCAGCCCCTCACTGACCTCCACCACCCGTCCTTGGGAGCTGTGGGATGCATGTGAGCCAGTGTATGTGTTCCAAAGAACCTGGCATTCAGAACGAGGTGTAATAGGAGGATGGAGCCTTGCAGGAAGAAAGAGATCTGCAGTCTTTTTAAATGGACAAAACAAGAGGAAAAAAAAAGATTTCAGGAAGATACAGAAAATAATGCTTTGCAATTACAGATCACAGCTGCCACTGTTCCAGCATGTTCTGTACACAGGTGCAGCTATTACAGCGATGAATAGCACATGCTAAAGGTGCTGTCCCTATGGGTAATAATAGCGGGGCTGGAAAGGTATTTTCAGTTGCAGCCCTGATGCTGGGAAGAGAAACAACAAAGAAAAGTCGGCTCTGTCACAGCACCCCAGTCCCACCCAAGTGGAGGCTCCAGAGCAGAAGGTGTGCAGGTGGGCAGCATCAGAGGAGTGCCTTCAGCAATGGGCTGGGGAAAGCCTCCTGGTGCAGCAGGCAGTGCCTATCCAAACCACGGGGCTTCAGCAGGAAATCTGGCCCTCTTTCATTGCTGTGGACAGAAAGTTTTTGAAAGTTTCTCCCTTTTCACTGAAAACATCTGAATGTAGGAAGGTGCCTGGGAGCAGAGGAAAGAGAGTCCTTCCTTTTGTCTCTCCTCCAGTATCAGTGCTCTGCTAATACCCTCTGACTGCCTCCAGCAGCAGGCCCTCTGCTAAGATGAACATAGGGACAGCTGTGGGGCATCTCTTAGGAAATGCGACAGCATCCCTTGGAACCACAGAACTGGCAGCCAACCTGCTGCCAGCAGTGCAAACACTTTCTAGACTGCTCCGCCGTGTGCATTTTCTTTCACCAGAAACAGAAGATTGTGGAAGATGCTTCACAGAGAGCTTATTAGTGGTGTCAATACCACAAAGTGGAAAAGGGCTTACCGTTTCCGTAGGATAAGATGTCAGGCTGCACTGGGTAATTGCAGAGCCAGCTAATTGAGAGCCAGCAGTGGGCACAGGGCTCGGGACTGCCCTGCTGGGACTTCCCAGCTCAACACAGCGAGGGCAGGGTGCACATACACTGTCCTCCATTACAGCTGCCAGGAAGGGTCCGGATGTTTCCCACTAGATGGTGCCAGGAATTGGCTGGAGGCAAGAAGAGGAAATGGATACCCCCAGCACCACCATGCCAGCATCCTCCGGATTCCTGAACAGGTCCCAGCTCACCAAGGTAGGCAGAGCTGAGATCTTTTTATAGGCCTTGAAATTGAGAGAGGCATTAAAATTAATTTGAAGCTTTGCAGGAAGCCGGCATAATGGAAACAAAAGTGGATTGATGCGCTGGCTGGCATGCCCACGCCCTGGGAAAGAGCTCCAGCAGCCACTTCCAGAAAGGCTGGAGCCTGCTGGAGGAAAGAACAGAACAAAAACCACTGCTCAAAGGAAGCTTGCAGACAGAGCAGCAATGTGGAAGAAATTACGATTAATACAGTGCCTGAAGTGTGCAGGCAACTGCAGGAGATTGAAAAAAGGCCCTGGTCTTGATTTTCCACTGCCCTTCATCAGCAGCAGTCATTTTGTAGCAGAATAAAGTGGGAGCACAATCTTCTCAGCACAGAACAAGCACACTTTACTTTGCCTTTCTCACTATTTTCCTGCTGCGGAGATACCAGGGAAAGGGGCAGTCGAGCCTGCTTGTCCTTGATCACTGGGACTTGGTCAGAGACCACAAACAACAGACAGCAGGGGAGAGGGAGAGCACCGAGAGAGGCCACCACATCTATCTTGTGCCAGGATGGGAGTGGGGTTGGAATAAAAACGTATGGAAGGCAACATCCAGTTGTGTAGAAAGCAGACTTACAGAGAACAAAACTCATGTCTTCCTTTAATTTGATTGGAGTCGAGAATTTTGCTACAATCAGTCAATCCCTTTGAATGTCAAAAGCAAACTCAATTAGAGCCCTAGATAATAAAATTTTCAGCCTGCAGTTCAGATTCAGCCACCTCCCTAAATCCTTCATGGCAAGTCAGCAGCAATAAATAAATAGAGACAGACAGACAGGAAAAAAAGCAGGCATCAAACACTACTGATCCCAAACAGCAGCAGTGTGTGGTGGCAGCAGATTTCGGCACACCACTGGGGCATTGCGGGTTTGGCTGTGAGGTGCTGCCACATTCCAGGTACTGTGGTTTTACAGAGTGAAGAGGAATATGGCTTCAAACTCTTGCTTCATGCTCCCTGAAAAGGCACAGAGTGAACTAAGAGGCTCGGACCAGGCTTCTAGCAGAAAGAAAAAAGAAAGGAGCAGCTCATAAAGGAAAAGGCTACTTCCACCTAAAGCACAGAGCAAACAAAAAGAAGCAAAACAAAGTTTTATAGGTAGATCTTTCAGTTTATTCTTTTTAAGTAAAAGAGAAACATTTTGTATGTGAATATCCAGAATATTCTTCCGGCTCAGTATTTATCTCCTGACTTACATTCTCTTGCAGCAGTGTCTCTGAATTCCTTAGAGTCATTAAAGGATTTTGGCCTCAAGTCATTCCCATTAGAAGCATATTCAATTTAGAAATTTCCCTTCTGCTCAAAGTTTTGCCTGTGAAATTCATGGTTCAGATCCCTCCTCACTGAGAATCGGGTCAGTGCCCCATCCATTGAAGAGATGGAGATATTTAACAATTAAATAGTCCTCCAGGCTATGTCTGCACCACGAGCCCAGTAGCACTCTCAGCTCCTGCACAATGAGGTCCTTGGCCACGGGACCAGCTCTGCAGCCCTGGGGCAGCTGTATGTTGCTGAATAGCTGGGAATGAGCCCCAGGGTTATCTGGTACCCAAATACCTTTTGTAAGGTCCTGGGCATGGAATCAGGGGAGCGCTGGGGAGCATTGGTTGCCAAGAATTGAGAGCAACTTGGAAGGCCAAAGGAGGTAAGCACATTTCTTTGCGTGTTGAGAGATGACAAAGCTCTGCACAGTGACAGTAGGAAGTGAGCTGTTTCTCCATTCTCAGGCTTTTGGTATTAGGAATTAGCTTCCCACTTTCCAGAAAACAGGAAATTTGTCTTTCCAGACTATGTGTTCAGCAAGGAAGAAATGAATCTTCATGAGCTCGAGACATATTCCCTCTTCTTCTCTTAGCCCCTCACCCCCTGCCTCATATCTCTTCTATGCAGTTTTTCAAATAGTTTAATAATATTCACAGGGACATCAGATTAATTGGATTTTAATTCCAAATGACTGTGAAAGCAGAGAAGTGAGTCACCAGTCCATGCTAATGAGAAGATCTATTAAGTACCCTTCTCTGATAGACACATAGAGTAAGGTTATAAATATTTCATTTTCAATTAATTGAATTTTGCCCCCTGTTATATGATGCTGCCCTGGAATGTTAATCAGCTGGGACCAAAGAGAGAGAGGAAGAAAGAGTGGAAAAAAATCTGAGAGAGGCTTAAAACAACATCAGAGCCATTCCTGTCCCCAAATCCTCCCAGTTCACACAGTGCCCACACATCAGAATGGAAGGTTTCATACTGACCACATCTGGTTCCATACAGCGGATAAATTAATGTTAATTAATCAGATAGTCATTTCACGAAGAACTGTGTGCAAAAGGTTATTTGAGCCCTGCCACAAATGGATTTATAGGTATAACTGCCACGTTGAATGACCTTCTGTACATAGGCTCATTAAGCTGACCATCAGTCAAGAGTCTAATGGAAGCAGGCCGACAGCAGGCCACTGGGACCACATGGCTGTCTGCAACCAGAACACCCCAAAAAACCCAGAAGGCAGCTGGCAAAGCCCCACATGGTTCTGCATGCTATCCCCCACGCAGATCCCCTGGGCAGGAAGGGGATGCTCCCCACCCTGTGGTCCCACCTCCGCTATTATTTCTGCTTGCTGTTTCATGTAGGATTGTCTGTCATTTCACAGCCCTGAGGGGCCTGGCACTGCATAACAAGGATGTGGGCAGCCACGAGCCACTTCCTGCATTTAAATAAACTCATAGTGATCACTTTCTCAAGTAAGGGCAGGTGGAGGGATGGTCTTCTGGACCAGGAGGGAACCAAGGGGACTTGTACATGGTTAAGAGTAGTAGTTTACTAGGAAATATCCACGTTATCTGCACCCAGAAGTGCTCTTAGACCTGCTGCCATTCCTCCCAGGCAAGAGGCACAGCTCCAGATCCTGATATGCAGGGAACCACACCGCAGCAGAAAAGCCTCTAGGCTGTCAGTCTGTGAACAGACATTAAATGAGGTTTGAGGGCAGTCTCAGAAATGTTTTATTCCCATCCTGTGCTTCCCTTCCACAGATTATATCAGTCATGTGAAAGAGGGTGTAACCCAAGCTTTTGAGGCATATAAACCTATTTGCTACCAATAAGGCAGCATTCCCTTGTGTAGTATTATTTTTTCCCATCTAATTAGGCCTTTCGTTTCCCACCAGCCCTAAGCAGAGCACATTTGTGGAGCCCGCAGCCAGTGCACCTTCTTTTTCAGCCCATTCACCCGCAGAGGGCACCAGCTGTCAGCATAACCATGCAGTGTGCATCCACTCCATCCCATAGCAGCACGCAGTCTGAAGGCTGAAGTTTCCACCTAGCAGAAAATCCAGACATTTTGTGCATATCATTGCTGTCGTGTCTAAGAAGAAAGAGAGCAGGAGAAAGTGCAAAAGATTTTATTTTTGAAGCACGCACTGTTCATTTGTTCTCATGCTGAGGCACCTGGCAAGGCTTCCCACTTTGTTTCTAGGCCGCAGGAACTGAAGTACCTCAGTTCAGTGACATGAGAATGGCCCCTCAAATAAATCACGTCTGATTTTTCAGTTTGTAACTGAGAGTGATACCTTGTCTTAGGCAAGAATGCAGGGAATCGTGCTTTTCTTCTGTTCACAAAACGAGAAACACAGGGACTCCTTGTAACACATTTTTTTTAAGAACTACGGTTTGTTTTCAGTTGGTTTCTTCACTCCTCCTTTCACATATACAATCAGAGAGGTAAGCACAGGTTCACAGAAACACCTACCAATAGAGTAAAATCTATGGCCTTCTTACCCGCCTACCTCATTTCAAGCAATGCAAAAATCCCAGCTATGTGCTACGTACTCAGAGCAGCCACAAAGGGAGAAAAACTATCTGCCTACCTCATAACCCACATTTACACTGCCTCCTTTCCTTGGCACGCTCCAAGGGGACATGCAGGAATGTAGTCAGGGAGGGGGACAGCTCACAGGATACTAAAGGAAAGCAGTCTGTGCTTCCAGCCCACCAAGGAAATTGCTGTGCTTCTCCTTCTTCAAATATGAGCCCCAGAGCTAAGCTGAAAGGAAATTTCACTCTTCATTCAAGCCTCTCTCTCAAATGGACCTCAGTTTGTGGTTCAGTTTTAATGCTGCCAAATACACTGAAAAATAGTAGCTGGAAATTTGCCTTCAGTCCAAAGAGTGTGGAGGCCGTGTCTAATTTTTATACTCTTGTATAAAATAGAAACATTGTTAAACTAAAACAATCAATGCTTTTCAATTCTATCAGATGGTCCCATACTTCCCTCTCATAAACCATCCGGACTGTTTTTGTCTCTGTAGAAGCCCAGCTCTGCAGCTTTTTGCAGCACCAGGAGCCCAGAGAGTGATTAGAAACTAGCATTGTGCTGATAACGGTCTTGTATTTCAGCTCCTGGAGCACACCCAGGCCAGGACCTCGAGTTTCTAACACTTGTAACCTGCATTTCTGCTGTGGCTCTTTGTGTTAGCTCCTGCTAGCAGAGTCCCCCAGCTAGTGGTGACTGTTTGCAGGCTTTCTATCAAGCAGGAGTTTCTCCCCCTGAGAAAATAGCAAAGACACGGAGACTCAGCCCAATAGATTTAGAAAGGCAGCTCCAAAGTGAATGCCTTTTTTCAAAGGAATATTTTACAGCCATTTAGACCCAGCACTAGTTTTGCAATGTAAGCTGCCCAGTCTACAGTAACGAAGTATAGTAAAGATTTTAGATTCTTTTTTTTTTTCCCCAGCTTTGAGATTAATTCAACTTGCTAGTTTCCTTACAATGCAATGTTTTGGGGAAAAAAATATTTCAGATTTATTTCACATAATAATATAAACTCCCATGAATGGTGTTTACTCAAGCCCAGAGCTACTGTTTTCTGGCAGAGCTACAGACTGAGAATACGAGATGAAAGGATATGAGTTTGCTCCCTAGCATTGTAGAAGCTGAAAGCTACAACAGAAGTGGATGGCATTAGAGTTAAGAAACTTCCACTCACATGAAACACTGCAGAAGGTGCCCCACTGACAAGGCCTGGCCTCTCATACCATGCCACTGAGAGAGGTACTACAAGGACAAATGAGGACCAGCCAAGTTAGGGACAGGTTCTGCTTCCACAGAAATACATGGGGGGTTTCTTGTCGCTGTTTCAACAGGAGCATGACCTAAAGCTCATCTGCCTGTTCAATCCAGCAGACATGCAGAGTTCAAAAGGTGCAGACTCATTCACACATTTTCACATTTGACTTCCATTGATGATGCCGGGCAGTGACACAAAGCAGTTTGTTTATTCAGAACAATCTTTTAATGCCATCTCGCCTTCCAAATAAATTAGCGAAAAAAATATCTAAATCATGAGGTGATCACAGGACAAAATCTTCCCACCAGAGAAAAGAAAATCAAACACTTTTTAACCTTGTTCTGGTTTCATTGATTTGTTTCCTCCCAAAACATTAGGACTCTGTAAAATTTTAATTTGCATGAATATCAGAGTGCAGTAAACAGCAGATTCTTCTCTCAATCATGTTGGTTACATGATCAAAAAGTACCAATACTTTAACAAGGGAATTGCTGCTACAAAATCCTGAGAAAAATATTCCTGGAAAAGTTTTGTTTCCTTCTTTCTTTGTTAGTTTATGCTTGTTTTGATGTGTCCTGTCAGTCTGTTTTTTCTGGGTAAGCGGATAAAAACAAACAAAAATACTAAAAAGTCTTTGCAGCAAGTTATCCCAAAGCACAACAAACCCTTACCAATGAAACCTCATGTCTCTGTAAGATAGGGACTTCACAAGCACTGAAAGGCTCAGTCACTCTCCGAGATCGCACAAGGACTTGGTTGTGACTCTTGTGATACTCACAACCCATCACAATCTTTATTTTGTACTGAATTAGTTATGATTCCTAAGATAATTACTGTTTGGATCTTGCTTTAGTGTTGTCATGCTGGAAAGTAACCCCCTCCAAAAGATAGGAGGTTTTTGAGTAGAACTGATCCATTATAAACCCTTTTCAGATTTAACTCATAACCGTGAGCTCCGGAACTCAAAACTTGCATTGCTTTTCAGTTATTTTTGTACTAAAATGGAAGTGCTGCATCACTGTAAAACTGCAAAGTAATGTTGATGTAGCAACGAGTACCATCTGCATCATTAGAGAAGCCCTACTCTACAGGGTGTGCATCCCTTCTTTTGCTAGTCTTTTCTTTTGATTTGATTTTAGATGTTGGTCTAGACAGATGACAGTGTTTCCAGACACGTATTCCCAAGGGACTTGTCATGCCCTCATGCTAGCAGGTGCCACTTGGAGGAATGTGAAATACCCTTGCCACTGAGTTCAAGCTTCATCCCTCACCCTGGGGTTTGCCCTGCCCAGAAAGCTGGCAGAACGCAGCACCAGCACACTGAGCTCCTCCTCCTTTCTGTAGTTTTTTGCTCATGCCATCTCTTTTCTCAGCCAGTATATAAGAAGCCTTCCTGTCAGCCATTTCCAGCACCAGACTATCAGGCAGCAGATTTAACTCTGTGATTGCTACTTCCTATCCCTTTAATCACCAGATTCTTGATTAATAATGTGTGTATTTCTGTAAAAGGGCAAAAATGCCCGTGTGAAAAAGTTTAAATATATAAAAACATTTCATAAAAATACTTAATAAAAAATCAAAATGCCCTATGAGCCTGTAAACATAGCCTGTAAATCTCTGTTAACTGGAGTCATTTGAAAAGCAGTCTTTCAGGCTCTCTTCTGCTCTGTCCAGTAAGACTTTAAGATAACTTATATAAATGCCACTTGTACTTCAACACCCGTCACTCCCGTCTTCTTCTTTGTTTCCATTATGACAGATCGTTTCCCAGTGCTGGCGATTTCCTTTGGAGATATCATTTGTCTTTGCTCTTAACAGAGTTCTGGTTGGTCTGATTTTGAGGCCTTCTTACAGAGTGGGTTTGAGGTCTGATTGGTAATAAAAGCAAAACCAAGATGCTCAGAATGTGCATGTGAAAGTACATAGACCTGGAAACAAAAACAGAAAGAGACTATTATGTTTGTTGGTAGTAACATGAACTGAGTGACCTCATTAAGCCCATGTAGAATTTAGTGCTACTGAATGAATGCAGAATTCATGAACATGACCTAGTAAGCACCAAAATAAAACCCCGAGTCTCACTCAGTCTATGCATCAATGAAAGTGTTGCCATAAATGTTAATGAGTCAAGGAATCAATCAGCTAACTCCAGAAGTCTGAGAGCTCAGATATGCCCACGTAATTCAACCCTAGATTCACTCTGTCTCTCTTTCAATGTTAGAGTATGCAGGGCTATGTTCTGAAAATAAATCCTTCATGAACATCAGATTGTACCAGTTAAAAAGAAAATAATCAACTGAATGGGAAAGAAAAAAAAAATATTTCAAATGCTGAGATCTGAAATAAACCAAAACACTCACTTTTTACCTGAGGAAGGTAAGACATTGGCAGCTATAGGAGGGTCTTGTTTTTGAAGGCGACTATTCAGAGATACCTTTCTTTGATATCAGTAAATATCAAATATTTTTATCTCAAATAACTTCAGATGTACAAGATTGAACAGAAACCAAAACTATTTAGTCTAACCACATGAGGCTGTGGCTGCTTGGAGAGGTACCATTTTGGGAGCAGTGTGGTCCAGCTCTTAACAACGGAGATGCATCTTTGTATGGTCTCACACTTTTTTGCTGTAGTTATTAATATCCTCACAAGGTGCCTACTACCACTGTTGGGTATGGAAAGCTCCAAGAATTCATGTCCTAGTCCAATGGCCTAAAATTTCCTTGATTCTGCATTTAAGTGTTAATTACTTTAAAATTCACTAGGGTAAAAAAATACTAAAGTGATGATCCAGCTGGGGACAAAGGTGGAAAATAATATTCTTCATTTCATTCAAAACCTTCTTTTGGGTGCTGGCATAGTAGTACTAAATTAGTTGCATATATTTGTTTCTGTTATTTTAAGGCTAGCAATGTAATTTAACATTAATATTCACTACATGGAATCAGTTTTTGTTGCAGAAAGGGAACAAACTTTATGCATATGGAAAATTTATAAACGAGTTTAGTATTTTAGTCTTTTTTCTCCATTTTTGTTCTGATTGCTTTTTACTACTTTTGTCCTGAAAGAAGAAAATGTAGACATTAATATGGTGCATGGAAAAGTGTTTTAGAAAAACTAGCAAAGATTTTGAGTCATTTTTGTATTCTAAATGTTCGTAGTCAAATTTTTATGAAAAAGGAATAGAAAAGCTCAAAATCTAAAACCTTTCAAACGGATTTACTGATGGCCACTATCCTGACTATCAGTTTTGTTTTTATGCTAGAGGAATGAATTCACTTTCTTCTTAACAGAAACTGTAATCCTGACATTTCACTGTAGAATCAAAGAAAAATAAAGCTATGCAGTCTAGTCTCATTTTTTAAAGAGGTAATGCTCTGTCAGGCACCTTCCTTATCTCCTGCTGATCAGTCTCCTCTTCTGCTCCACGCAGTTGGCAGCTGGAAACCTGTTCTCATCTCACCGAGCCCTTCCTACTGCCAGCTCACATTATTCTTAGCCTCTCCAGCTTTGGTCACTGCTAAAGGTGGTTGAGACCTGATTGTTTGGAAAAAGGAAGCTGAGTATGTGAAAAGTCAGATGAAGTGAGAACACAGAAAGACTGAGAAATAAGCAAGAAGAGCTCTGCCTTGCCCTTCATATCTTTTTAAATTAGAGGAGTGCAGAAATCACTTCTTACATTATCAGATATCCTGCCCATGCTGGTCTGGAGTGCTGTAGTCAGGAAGAGAGAACTTACTTGTAAAACTTAATTGTGGGCTCAACAGCCAGCATCACAAAGGGTGCAACAGTATAGCACACCGCGAGCTGCGTGACAACCCAGGTGGCAACGTCATAGGTCATCTTGAGAGGCACTGATGAGAGGAAGTAATGTCTGCAATTCTTTCTTATCTGAAAGTCCAGGAGAAATAGACAGAAAATAGCAAAAATTTATTTCTTAGGCAAAGTCACAAAAACATACTGTAGTGTATACATTGCACTCTCCACTGAACGTTAGCATGGAAAGCACTGAGAATTGAAAAGCAGGCAGAATTGCATTGACTGGCATGTTAAGATCCTGCAGTCAATCTGTGGTAAACAAAAAAGCGTCCCATTTTCTTCTGTTCTACTCACCAGTGAAAATTCTCATGTTATGTAACCTGGTCAATACCTCTGGGGTGGGAAGTTGTTATGATTTGATTTTCCTCTCTCCCATTTTTGTTTTAGTACTGCTTATCAACTGTGAAACTGTTACTTCAAATGAAAAAGTATGTGTTTATATTGGCAAGCATACTCAGCTCTCCACAGATTTTGGTTTAGCTTCTCATCTTTGAAATGGATCCTCATAAATGAGGGGCAAAGTGCATGTTAAGATAGCATGCTCAGCACGGTGCTCTAGCCATAGGGGCTAATACTGACTGCTAGTTTAATGCACCTTTAAACTGACCTGATTATCTATCCATAGTCAAACTCCAAGTCAATAGTGGTGCTTCCCAGTCCCGCCCAAGTGGTTCAGCCTGAAGGGTCACCAGTGATAAATACATTATCAGTGACTCACAAAATCTGTGTGTCTCTTGAGTGACTCTACTCAAGATAAGGTCCATAAACAGAGCCTAGCTTACCGCATCAGCTGCATCAACATGATAACGGTGCAACTTAGGCTAATGCTCAGCCCATCACAGTGTCTTCTGAAAGACTGTGCTTAGAGCTGATTATAAGTCAGCACACACACCAGGACATGAATTAGCAGAGGTATGGACTCGATCTTAACCTTGAATGCCAAGCTATTTTGACTGCATTCATCTAGCCAGTAGCACTACCAAAGTTCTAACCGGATACTCATGCAATGTTTTCTCTGACAGCCAGGGGCAGCATCGCAGCACACACAAAATTAGTGCTGACTACAACTGCTGGGATACTTGGTAATTAGCATTAACAAAGAACAAAGTTGCACTGAACATCAACCCCTGCAAAGGCACGACAGAGAGATCACAGCAGGGACAGGCTGCTTGAATGTGCCAGGGTGGTCCCTGCAGTTGATAGTTGGAGAGCATCTACTAAGGGCCTTGGAAGAGAACAACAAAAGGTACATACTGCTCTGGCTGCGAGTGTGATAAGGATTCCAGTGAGAAACGTAAAATAATATCCAGGATAGATACCATGCCACAGTGCCGACAGGACAAATGTTAAAGCTGTAGGATACCAAGGAGCTCTGTCATAACAAACACTGTGAAGGAGAAAACAAAACAAGTGGCTGAATCCAGCAGAAGAATGGAAACTGTACTTCAAATCCTCACTGTTTTCTTACATGTCTCATCTTGTCTCAGTTACAGACCAGGACATGAGCTGTTCTCTCTTCATTTATTTGAAAGGTTAGCTAGAAAGAGTTAGCATGCTTGTATGCAATGAGTATCCAAAAAGCACCTGTAAAGATACTTCCAGCACTCATAGCAATCGAGTAATTAAAATGGAAGAGAGCAGGCAAGATTTCTCATTCACTGTTACACCTCTATGCTGGAATTACACACTTCTCTACAAAACTCTGATGGTGAATCAAGAACAAGTAGAAGGACAAACAGACATCATTAGCCCACCCTTCCCTGGCAAACAAAAGTATTTTTAGGCACTGTCATCTGAGAGATGTTAGGAACAACAGGGAGTGCCTTTGGCTATTGTAAAGCAGGGGATTCCTGCTAACTTTAGCAGCCCAAAATCTTACTTCAAAGATGCAAGTGAATGATACCAGTTCAAGAATACACTAGCAAGTCTGTGTATCTACCCGAGTTTTAAATGAAATGTTGTGTTTCAAAGAAAATTGTCAAAATAATGCATTTCCTACCACATCATTTGAATTATGAAAAATTGTAGATAGTAAAATTAACTTAGCAGATAGTAAAACAACATTTAACAACAAAATTAGTAATGATAACCACAACATATCTGTGCCATCATTTCAGGCACTACATTAACTGACTCTACTCTGAGCTTTAATCATGCCCAAAAGTGTAATAAGCAACAGAAGATAGATCTAGATATGAAATCTAGGCTTATGCTAGCATTTACATGAGCGACAGACAGGGTTTAAAATTAGAAACTTCTTCTCCATATCCTAAACAGAGGCTCAGTAGCAAGCATCTTGTGATAACTTCAAGTTGGACTACATTCTGAAGATTTGGACTTCTCTCCAAGTTCTAATTGAACTGGATTCCAGTGGCCCAAAGAAGCTTGATTCTGATAGTAACATGCATGGGAAACATAGTTTAGTATAGCAAGAACAGTGAAGTCAAAGAGCAGCCTAAAAGATGTCAACAAAATGCTTTTACTTTTTGTTTTGGAACATCTGAACTGTTCATTTGTGGCTTTGGTGTTCATATATAAAAAGTGGACATTTTACATTTGCAGGAATAAAACTTTATAGAATCATAGAATCCTTAGAATTGGAAGGAACCTCTGAAGGCCGTCTGGTCCAAATCCCCTGCAACAAACAGGGACACCACAGCTAGACCAGGTTGCCGAGGGCCTTATCCAGCCTTGCCTTCAAAGTCTCCAGGAATGGGGTATCAATCACAACACTATGTAACTTGTTCCAGTGCCTCATCACCCTCACTGTAAAAGATTTTTTCCTTATAACCTTAATCTGATTTCCTAACTTAAATCTACCCTCCCTGAGCTCGTGAGAACTAATGAGAACAAGTCCATGTACAGTTGCTGCAGTTTGGCAGGGGCAATCCCAAGTATTTATACAAACTGGGAGAAGAACCCCTTGAGAGCAGCCCTGCAGAGAAGGACTTCAGGGTCCTGGTGGATGAGAAGCTGGCTGTGAGCCAGCAGTGTGCGCTTGCAGCCTGGAAGGCCAACTGTGTTCTGGGCTGCATTAAAAGAGGAATGGCCAGCAGGGAGAGGGAGGTGATTGTCCACCTCTATTTGGCTCTTGTGAGGCCCCATCTGCAGCACTGCGTTCAGGCCTGGGGCCCCCAGCACAGGAAGGACGTGGAGCTCTTGGAGCGGGTCCAGAGGAGGGCACTGAGATGGTCAGAGGGCTGGAGCAGCTCTCCTATGAGGAAAGGTTGAGGGAACTGGGCTTGTTCAGTTTGGAGAAGGGAAGGCTTCAGGGAAACCTCATTGTGGCCTTCCAATATTTGAAAGGAGCGTATAAACAGGAGGGGGAATGACTGTTCACATGGGTGGACAGTGATAGGACAAGGGGGAATGGTTTTAAACTGAGACAGGAGAGGTTTAGGTTAGATCTTAGGAGGAAGTTTTTCACCCCAAGGGTGGTGAGGCACTGGAACAGGTTGCCCAAGGAGGCTGTGGATGCCCCATCCCTGCAGGCATTCAAGGCCAGGCTGGATGTGGCTCTGGGCAGCCTGGTCTGCTGGTTGTGACCCTGCACATAGCAGGGAATTGGAACTGTGATCAACTGTGGTTGAAATCATTGTGGTCCTTTTCAACCCAGGCCCTTCTATGATTCCCCTTGCTCCAGACTCTGTCTCCTTCTTTCCTGTAGTTCCCGTTTAGATTCTGAAAGGCCACTATGAGATCATCTCACAGCTTTCTTTTATAGCACCAAATACCACTACATTCCACTAACTGTTACAGGCAGAGGGAACAAAGAAAGAACAAAAGACTATACATATATGGAGATTCACTGTCAGTTTTTTTCAGGACGTCTAAACCCAAGCAAATTACTCTTCCACTACACTTACCGTTTTAGCCAGGCAGCTGTCTGAATATTCCAGTTTTCAATGTACATTTTAAAACTTGTTGCAGTCTAAGAAAGAAGTTCACGTGAAATGTTAGTATTGAAACCTGTAAAATAATACTTGCATTTTAGATTAGAGAAATGATAAACATGAAAAATATTCCTTCTAGTAGCTGATTATCATGAGGATTGTGCGACAGTCCATCATTACACTAATATATTTTGAGATGGAATTAAGAAGGTTGATTGCTGCTAACACTTGTCATTTGCTTTGTTTTGTAAATTTAAATATGTTTGATTATTTTTCAAATGATGGGAAATGTGAAGAGCTTTCTCCTTTTTAAAGTTTGGCCTTCCCTACAGTTCATAAGCAGCTTCATTTCTGGAAGAGAGATTTTGCTCCCCATTACGCAGTGTGGAATTCCCTAGACTGCCATTAAAACAAAGTGTTATGAAAACTAAAATAAATGCTTTATTATTTGGAGAAGGAGGAAAATTGGAAAAACGTGGACAGAGTACTGACAAGACTAAATTTAGAACCTCGCTTTCAATCTACTATCCAAATTGAGAAACTGGAGTGGACTCCAGGGCCCTGGAGGAACTATTTGTACCTCCTCACAGCATCAGTTCCCCTAATCTGAGGGAACTGCTGGATCCTGTCCAGCATCAGCTCCTCTAATCCTAGCCAATCCCATCTGTGGTAGTTCACTGACCCCATTCTCCCTTGCTCCATGCTTTATGACAGCAGCCTCGCAGGGTCTCCTCATCAAGTAGGGATAAATAACTAGTCTCCAGTGATTCAGTAAAACTGCATCATTTTGTCCTATCAGGTGAAGTCAAAGGAACACTAAAAATAAGGAATAAAGACAAAGGTTTCTGAGGGGAAATATTCAGATATATTTGTGCTTTCACACAAGAATCCTGAAGATTGGCACTTTACGCTCTGATGATAAAGTTAAAAATGATTAGCAATTCCCAATGCAATACTGCCACATTTTACTTGCATTACTGCACCAGAAGAAGCCAAGAAAAGTGTAATTTCTCATCCAACTAATACTGACGCTGTCTTTTGTCTGCCTTTAAGTTCCCCTCACACCAGCAAGAAAGAAAAGGATCACTGGCTGCCAGAATATGTATGCTGCCAAGGTTTTCTTCAAATTCCCACATGTTCAAGCACTTGTCACATTTTAATGCCCTCACAACTCCTGTTACATGCTTGTCTTCAACTGACTACTACACATCAGTTCAGTTTGTAGTCATATTTACCACTCAAGTTCCCAATTCTCATGCAGTTCTACACAAAAAATTGGTGATTCCTGCTTAAAATGCACTTTACAGTCACACTTAAACTATAACTCCCAGAACTGCCATTGGCGTATAAAGAAATGCTTCAAGGTTTACATGAAGTGACACTGTCTGTAGCCTCTCATTACATGACCAAACCAACTGCTGACTCAGACGTTCTCTCAAATAAAACTGGGAAATTTGCAAAGACACAGTAGACCATCACACCTGGCAGGGCTTCTGAGGCTAGCGTGACTCCTCTGCTTTACAATCCTGGAGATAATTTCTCCACTCTAAGCCCTATTATTTGTGTAATGGAAAAAGCCTCCACAGGGCCCATCGTTCAGCAGGTAAAGAGAAGTTCCTGTTTATTTTGTTAACTTAACTGAAGAGCATTGCCTGCACTTCACTGTTCTCCTTTCAGCATGAATTGCCCTAGCCCATCCAGCTGGGAATTGTCTGCCCCCAAACCAAATTAGATATTGATTCAAGATCTCAGAGTGGTACTTAGGGTGTGGTCAACATTGAGGAGTATAAAGCACTTCTGGGACGTGTGTTCTGCACCACTCAATGAGAGAAGTGTACAGAGGATTACAATAAAAAAAAATAAAATTAAAAACAAATAAATGAAGAAAGAAAGAAACAGATAAATGATTCTGAGAAAGAGAGAATGTACAAAGATAGTTCCAGCTTTGGCATCTTCCAACATTTTTCAACTAAGAATTACAAGAGCTGTTTCATTTTTGAGAAGAGCTACTACAGCACATTTGCTTAGTCACACGTCACTCAGCCATAAAGCAATCAAATTGTTTTAATCTGCTTTTCCTTTTAAAAGCATAACTACAGAATTACAGAGGGAAGTTCCTCCCCTTTCTAAAGAAAAGCAGCTTTTAGAAAAAAAATGTTCAGACATGAACATTTTCACATCCCCCTGGCATTCAGAGAATATTCTTTGGAGCAAATAAATAATGATGCTGGCCATTTCCAACATCAAAGGAAAAATACAAATATTTTACAAAAGACTAACAGACATTAAGAGCATGCTGTAGTAAGAAGAACATGTTTGAGAAAGCACATGGTTTGCTGGATAGAGCTGCTATCTAAGCTCAGCATGGCATCGGTAGTTTCCATTCAGGTTTCCCTGTATCTGTTACAGCTCCCACCCCTGATTGTCCCTATTTAGAAGAGGCACTCCAGCCACGTGCAGGAACCCAGCTCTTCCATGTGTATGTGCATTTTCTGCTGTTGACAGCCTCTCTCTCACTACCACCACTCATCTCCACTGGGTTATGAAAGGGGAAGACTGCTTGAAGTAGATGGATGCAATACACCGCAGATGGTGAAGAATCATAGCTCCAAGCAATTTATTGACCCACTGAACTCAGCCACAATCTACAGTAATTGACTGCTCATTTATTAAACATCTGATTAATCATTTATTCGCCCTCTATAAACTATTTACAACTGCAACCTGGATATAGAGCATTACAAAGGCTGCGTGACAGATGCTTTTTATCTGCCCAACAGATAAAATACAAAACCTCTCCAAATTAAAGATAGGCAGCCTGGTGGCATGGATTTACTTTCATTCCAGCAAACTATCTATCTATCTAACTATCCCCACTATCATACTTATTTATCTATAGTCATGCCAATGTGGCTACTCCTTTAACTCACCTCAATGTTCCAGATATTTAAGTTGGACAACAGGTCCCAACGGAAAGCACCTCTTTCGTCAACTCCACTGAATCCATATCCAGCTGCATTGTTGACTGCATCTGCTGCAATATGAAAGCAAAACAGGTCAAATCAGACCGCTGGAGGAGAAGTTTTTTCTTGCAGCTGCATATGGCACTAAGCATTCAAGCCATCTTTGTAGGACTTAGTATCTTCTCTTTCAAAAACAAGTTTGTATTGGCAAAGGGATGATCTAGACAAGGGGATTGAGTACACCCTCAGTAAATTTGAAAATGACACTAAGTCAGGAGGAACTGTCAATTTACCTGAGGGTAGGAAGGCCCTTCTCAGGGATCTGGATAGTTGGACTGAGGCCAATGGGATGAGGTTCAGCAAGGCCAAATGTCAGATCATGTACTTCAGCCACAACAACCCCAGGCAATGCTAAGGGCTTGGGGCAGACTGGCTGGAAGACTGTGTAGAAGAAATTGTGTTGGTCAAAGCTTGGCTGAACATTAGCCAGCAGCATGCTAAGGTGGTCAAGAAGGCTGGTGGCATCCTGGTTTGTATCAGTAATATTGCTGCCAGCAGGAGCAGGGAGGTGATCATCCCTTTGTACTCAACATCAGTGAGACTGCACCTCGAGTACTGCTGTGTTTGGAGCCTCTCATTCCAAAAACAACGTTGAGGCTGTAGAGCGTCTCCAGAGAAGGGCAATGAAGCTGGTGAGGGGTCTGGAACACAAGTCTTATAAGGAGTGACTGACAGAACTGGGATTTAGTCTTGAGGAGACTCAAGGGAGACCATATTGCCCTACAGCTGCCTGAAAGGAGATTGTTGTGACGGGCTGGGAGTTGACCTCTTTTCCCATGTAACTAGTGAAAGGACTATAGGAAATGCCCTCAAGTAGCACCAGGGGAGGTTCAGGCAGGATATCAGGAAAAATTTATTCTCAGAAAGAGTGGTCAGGCACTGGAAGGGGCTGCTCAGGGAGGTGATTGAGTCACCGTCCCTGGAGGTATTCAAGATGTACAAGACATGGTTTAGTGGGAAAATACTGTTAATAGGTGGATGAATGGACTAGATGATCTTGGAGGTCTTTTCCAACCTTAGCGATTCTATGATTTCTTCTTTCTTGTCCTATCACTATTTACCCATGTAAAAAGTTGTTTTCCCTCCTGTTTATAAGCTTTCTTTAAGTATTGGAAGGCTGCTATGAGGTCTCCCCAGAGCGTTTTCTTCTCCAAGCTAAACAATTCCAAACATCGAGCCATTGACAACAGCCCTCTGGCTGCAACCATCCAAACAAATACTTTTCCCTTGAATAGCCGAGCCTTCAAATCCATATTTCTCCCATTAAGAGATAAAGATGTGGTGTGGGACCATGTCAGAGACCTTGCACAACTCCAGGCAGACAAAATCAGTTGCCATTGCTTTGTTTACCAATGCTGTTACTTTATCGCAGAAGGCCACCAGATTGGTCAGGCACTATCTACCCTTGGCGAACCTGTGCTGGCTGTCTTGTGTCACCTCTTCATCTTGCATGTGGCTTAACATAGCTTCCGGGAGGATCTGTTACATGATTTTCCCAGGCAGAGAAGAGAGGTTCATCAACCTGTAGCTTCATGGGTTTCCTTTATCACTTTCTTAAAAAGGGAGTGATGTTTCCCTTTTTCCAGTTACTAGGGACTTCACTTGACAGACAAAAATTTTCAAATATGATGGAGAACGGATGGCTACTGCATCAGCCAGTTCCTTCAGGACCCTAGGAAGAATGTCATCTGGTCCCACAAACTTGTAGACATTCAGCTTCATGAAGGGGTGACTTGCTCTTCTCTTAGAGAAGGAGGGATTTTGCTCCCCTGATCCCCACGTAGAGGTTAAGGAACATGAGAGATGTGGGAAGCTTGAATCCCAGTGAAGACTGAAGCAAAGAGCTTGTGAAGTACCTCAGTCTCTTCCATTTCTATTGAAGCCAGTTTTCCCTTCTTATATGTCAGTGGGGGTATGCTCTCCTTTGACTGTCTCTTCTGACCAAGGTAGAATCACAGAATTATAGAATTCTTAGAGTTGGAAGGTACCTCTGAAGGCCATCTGGTCCAACTCCCCTGCAACAAACAGGGACACCACAGCTAGACCAGGTTGCCCAGGGCCTTATCCAGCCTCACCTTGAAAGTCTCCAGGGACAGGGTATCAACCACAAAACTATGTAACCTCTTCCAGTGCCTCACCACCCTCACTGTAAAAGATTTTTTCCTTATATCTAACCTAAATTTATCCTCTTTAAGCTTGAGATACCTGTAGAATTCCTTTCTATTTTACAGATCCCTCACCAAGTTTAGTTCCACTTGCACCATGAGTTAATATTTTCCCTAAAAAAAATGTCTGGAAGTCCCAGCACTTCCCAAAGCTCAGAAAAACTGTACTGTCTCCAAGACGCATTCACCATTTCACTGAGAGTTACAACATGGTTGTTTTAATTAGGACTTTTATTCTCACTTAGCCAAACAAAGCCTTTTACTAAACTCATTGCTTAGTGACTCATTAAGGTACCTGACCATCTCTACAAATGAAATACTGAGTAACTTAAATCACAGAATTAACAACTAGAAGTCCAAATAAAAGCTCGGGTAACAGTAGGGCTTTCATTTATTGCATTTCTTTCTGTTGCAGTTAAGCACAGTTCAACTCCACAGGCTGAAGTTATTGTAGTTTCCCAAGGCACTGAGTAACTATTTGCCCTTGCATGGAAGCCATTTGATCACTGGAGCTCAAATCCTGCTTGTAACATACCCCTACCAGAAACCTGTTATCTATGTAACAAAAAATAGGAGGTGTTCATTATTGTGCAGATGCAGCCACCAATGAGGATATAGGAAGAAAAAGGAAAGCAAAAATACAGCTAAGGCTTTTCTTTCTAGATCAATTACAAAATATAAGCTTGCAATAAGTCAAGCTTTAAAAAGGTCAGTGTTTATTTCTGGAGAGTGAAAACTGATTTTGCTATGTAAGTGCCAGGAACACAGGAATAACTTCTTGAGAAACCCCCAAGTGAAAAAACAGGGAGAGAACTTAATTAAAAGCAACAGTGGAAATAAATAAGTAAATAGATAAATAAATAAGCAACACTGTCTAACTGGACACTTTCCATTTACTTTCCAGTTTACTAAACAAGCTAGATTTTATTGTTGGAAAGAAAGGTCTCCCAACTTTTATATCTCTTGCTGTTTAAAAAAACAAACACAAAACAAACTTGTTGGAAATTATATTTACTGTATGGCCTGTCAACACCTTGCTATGAGACAGTGAAAAGCTGCAAGACTTATAGGATTCCACTGCTAATAGACTGTCTCTGCCAGAGGAGGTTTGTTCCTCCTTGCTTGATGGGTAGCAGGAGCTACTTTAGTGCTTTTTTGTCAAATGCAAGAAAAAAGAAATCCAGGGGCACAGCCACACCAAGACTCTTGCTTCACATGCTAACATCCTATAGAAAAGCATGGTTTGAGCAAATTAGTATCTTAACTGTCCAGCCTTCCAATTACTTGTGAAAACCCAATCTCCATGAAGTTCAACAGGGGTTTCCCTGCTGATTTCAACAGTTCTAGTATATCGGTTTTGCTCCACACGAACCCTTGGAGGTAGGCACTCAATTCCAAATTGCTTTCAGCAGCGGCTCTGAGTCAAGTTTGTAGCTACATTCACATTATTATTGCTAGTGCAGGGAGAAACTGAATTTTCTATCTTGCATCTGACTTTTCATCAATCTGGAGGAATTCATCATTGCAGTTCTCACACAATAGTATAACTGTCTCCTTCTAAAAGTAGGAAGTGCTTATCCGCAGTTTCAGCAAGCACTTTTAGAATGCCTTATGCCATTCCACAGAAAGCTAAACAGTGAAAGGATAAAATGTCTGCTGTTTTGTTGCCTGAATTTGTAATGTGAATAACAGAGACCTCATCCATCAGAATGCAATGCATGCTTTTCCCAAAACCCCTCCACTGCAAGATATTTCTGCAGCCTCTAAGGCTCACCCGTGTCCTAACTCAGTTGATCTCTTTGATAATGACCTGATAATTAACTAAGATGTTGGAAAACTTTTAGGTGACAATTTAATACCGAGTACCTCTAAAAACGAATTACTCAGCAAACAATTCTTTATCTCATAGCATTTACTGCCCCAGAGATGCTAATCCTCAGTGTTTTTTTCTGGATCTGTCAATTTTATTTTCAGCATCACAGTGAATTTCCCTGGTTGTTTCCATGCTATCTCAATGATATTCTCAGATTCAACCTCGTGTGTCTCTGCAGAATCTACCTACACACAAAGTCTTGCAATATCAGCAAAAAATTCAGTCTCACAATTTTCAGCCTAGACAAGGATTCAAATTTTCGCACACAGACAGGAAAGGTGACTTCTAAAAGGAAGAAGGTAGAATAGAAAAAGATGATTTTGACCACTGAGCGAGCTGGATTCTAATACTGAAGTCAAAGCGATTTGCTTCTCTCAATATCAACTCTCTTCTTTCTCTTTTCATTTTCCTTGCAGAAGCTCTTGGATCCTTTCCATTGCCTTCATCATTCTCCACCTGCCCCATGGTTCTTTGTTCCTTTCTCAATTGCTCAAGGTTAGCACGACACAGTGCCCTGGAAGTAAAGCTCTAACTGCAGTTCCCCCCAAGAACCACAGGTTTCTAATACAGATTGTTACATTGACTTTACATGAGTAAAGTTCCTCGGTGAGAAGCCGAAAAATAGAGTAGTTTCCAGAGGCGGAGGATGTCAGACAAATTGGAAGAGATTTTATGCACATCTCCTCACTTCAGTAGGAACCATTGCCAGCAGGAGCATGTGCACATCTCCTGTGTGAACTACAGATCTACAGACTATTTTATTTCATTGCTTTCTCACTGTATCAGACCTTTTCACTCTCCTTCCCACTTATGAAATGATTTGTTACAAAAATAAGTGGTATAGCCAGACTTACCTAACGTCCATGCAAAGTAATACTTTGGTTTTGCAGACTGTGTCACAACGTATAGGTAACCAAGTCTTGTTAAGAAGGGTGTTTTATCAAGAAATTCATTATCAATAATGTATGCCATAGGAAAGTTCTTGGTAAGTGTCAAGAATAAAACAAGAGATACCAGTGTGATACACAACTTGTACATCACCGCTCCCTAAAACATAAACGACAGTGAAATGTTAAGTAGAAGCATTTGCTTGCAGAAAGAAAAAAGCAGTGCTCATGACAAATAAAAGCAGTACTCATGACGTATAAAAATAACATTATTTGAGAACCAATAAAATTAGCAGTGACAACACTGACAATAATTAATTTAGAAGATGTGACCAAAAAAAGCCACAGTCCAAGCTTATTTCTAACATGCTTTACTGAACTAACTAGAGATAGGTACAAACAAGGAATAGAAGCGAAAATTGGCTGTGAACTTCAACAGAGGCATCAGTTAGTGGAGGTCCTAAAATGAGAAAAGAAACTAACAATAAAAGAAACCAAAATAAAAAGCTTTACTATATGCACTGTCATGTTTTGGAACGAAAGACTGGATTCCTCCTAGAAGCCAAAAGCATCAGTATTCAGTACAATGGCAGGCCTTACTGTCCAGCTGCCATCCAGATGTCTTGCTAAAATCACTTGTCAAAAAAGCATACATCTCATACAGCAGCATACTTTCCCATGACATAGGATATCTGCCACACCATGCTGCTTTCTATTACTACTCTTTAGCTTTTTATATACTAAAATAATTGCATCATTTCAGTAGTTAGAAGCTCAACTTCATTTAGACATCAAGAGCAAACACTGCTTGATACAGGCACAATAAAAAAGGTAAATGAGGCACTTGCGTGCCATGTAAAAATTGATTCATGCACTATCAAAAGATTAGAAAAAGTAATGCACTTTGGAAAATACAAAAATTTCCCACTGTGCATTAATAAATTAATGCCTATTTATTTTAAAATGGTTACAATGCAAATTTTAATATTCTCTGCAAACTTGAAGGTAACACAGTGAGGGCCTTATTCTGATATCAGTAAGACTAGTGCAAATCTGAAGTAGCATTACTGAAGTAAAGCATCTGGACGTACTACAGTTTCTAATTAGCCTAAAATAATTTCTTTATGGCATAATTTCTTTCCTAACATATGCTGCACTACAAGCAGGATTTGACTTCACCTTCTGATATGTGTGCTGTTTTCCTCATCTGTCTGGAGCTGAACTGCAATTCACAGCTATTAGAACCTGTAGAGAATTCCCACTGCTGCACAAAGGGCACCCACTGACCAATGACCCGTTCTGCAAGCCAAATATATTTGGGGAATTCAGGGGAAGATACAGCCCCTTCACCTCTGACCCTACGATGAAAACATCAGCCACTTTACAGGAAAAAAAAACCACCACACTGTAACATTTACTGGAAAGTTAACTCAAAAATGTTTTTTTCCTCTTTGTTTTTAATTATGAGAATCCTCTCTTCTCCCTTACAATCAATCTTTGTCATTTTAAAACTTACAGTTGGAGAAGGATCAGGAAGTCTGTCATAACCCTTCTGCTTCCAGTTCACTTCTAATAGTTTCATGTGCACATGCCTCCCTTCAATGAAAGCTATATAATCCTTGTAATTGCTGCAAGGTCCAGCTATGATGCTCATAAAATTGAGGAGATAGCTTAAATACTCCAGAAAAGAAGGTCTTGTCCTGTAAAAGTCATCCACACACAACAATAGAAAAAAAGATAAAAAGATAGCAAATGTTTAGGTGAACATTTTGATATGTACTGTCCGCCTCTCCTACCACTCTCCCATAGCTGAAAGCTAGCTTTATCTTTAAAAAAAAAACTTTTTTTTTTTGAAAAGATGAAGCACAGCTTTTCTTATATCCCAGTGCTGTCTGGCAGATGGCAGTCAGAACAAGGGTAATGAGTAATGTGGAAGTGCACAAACTCCAGGTGAACAAATGCTACCAATCTGAAAAGCTGTAGTTTTATTATGAGAAATCTTTAGCTTAAGTATCCACTCTAACACACTGACTTGTATGCTATGAACCGGCCAGCAGCAACAACAGTGAGAAGCTGGTGCTGTTCTGGACATGTGCCCAGTAAGTCATGAGTCAGTAAGGGCTAGAAGACCACCAGCTAAGTAATGTCAGTCCCACCAAGCTGTGCAGTGCAACACTTTGTGTTGTTATGCAAACTATAGGGCAGGGAGCTTTTAAGTCGCAACAGAAAGGAGCTCTCCACCACTCTTCTGAAAGCAGCTGCCTGCACAGTTTGACCCTCCAAAAAAACGGGAAGCATGATGTGAGATATACAGGAACAGAATGAAGAGGCTCTCTGTCCTTCTGTGCAAATAAAGGAAGTAATTGCTGGTATTGCAACACGAACAGGAAAAGGAAGTAGAGTGAAAACATTTAAATCAAAAGACATCTGAAGAAAAAAGTCAGAGAAGGTTCATCGTGTTTGCTATTTCCATTTTGCAGGGCATAACTCACAAGTTCCTTTGGAGGTTTTAGCATTAGATGTAAAACGAAAAAGATTCACTGTCATTGCAACAGATCAGTGGGATTGAAAAGAAAGATATGCAGGCCACTAGTGTAGTTTCTAAAGTACTGAGCTACCTTTATTTATGTGGCAGAAAACATGAAGCCTTAAATTCTGTACTGAGATACACAGTGTTCTCCATTAATGTGCTAATAGCTCCCAGATTAAAAGAGAATCCAGAGCACAGTGTTTTAGGACTCTCCTGTCCAAGATACAGATGAGCATGCATAAGCAAAAACCTACTTAAAATTCTTTCTGATTTAAACATAAATTTCTAGCAGAAAAACTAAGCAACAGTTAAGCATTTGCTCTTGCGTACTTTTATTCTGAAGTGGAATTAGTTTGAATAAACAGTTAGCTTAGCCAGGATTTTCTGCATTCATTCTGTGGGTTATTGTAGATGCTAGTGTCCGAATGATACATTCCCTGCTGAAATAATTTCACAGAAAGATGCAGAGAACTATTTGGGGTAAGGCTCATCTTTTCTGTTCTGCAAAATAAGAACAGTGATTCGGGTTTCTGAGAGTAAAGATAAAAATAAGATTAAAAATAAAGTCATTAGTTTCAGCTTAGGTTGAGCATGGAGGTGGGTGGGGAGACATGAGCAATGTGTAAAGGAATGTACAGAGGATGAGTGAGAAACAAGAACAGACCAAAAACAGAGGGAAGACAAAAGGCTGTATTACCAAAGGGGATTTAAAACTCCTCAATTATGGTTTCTCTGCCACTGACACTTGAGTTATTGACATCCTCTTCTACATTATGAGCTCCTCTACTGTACAAGGAAAAAAAAAAAAAGCCTGTTTGGTGAGAATTTGACTGGAATTAATCATACGGTCACAAGGGCCCAGTGCAGCTGAACAATATGCTGTGAGCTTTAAAAATAGGCAAAAAGCTATGGGCCACAGCAAAAGTTATATAAACCTTCATACAAGATATTTGCTTCTCAAGAAAGTACTCTCTTAGTTTTAGAAATTCATAGGCAGATTTTTTGAGAGCTCTATTTTCTGTCATAGAAATAATTTCCTTGGCTCTCAACATATACTTCAAGGTGAAAAGTAGTAGCATATAATGATGCTAATTTTCCCAAAAAAAATAATTCACCTGTATCCTGCATCTGTGTTAAGGGACAAGAATGAAAAAAAAGCTGTTTGAACACATGATCAACATGCTGTCTCCCTGTGAAAAATGAGAAGGCAAGTCACATAACTTGAAGGACTAGGAGCATTAATGTTGTGGAGGGAGACAGGAAAAAAAAATATTTCAGTGCCTGAGAATTATGGTGAAGAACAGCAGTACTTAGAGTGTCAGAGTTAAGTCAAAATGGATTTTCAGTATGTAGTTTGCCAACAGAGGAGGAGTATTCTGTAGTTGAAAAATAGTGTATCAGAGATAAAATGAAGACAACAGGCAAAAAGTTTACACAGTACAACCTTAGCTTGAATGTTAAGGGCTTGAATCAACAAAAGCCACTTCTGTTGTACTTGGAGGATACATATAAGTCAACGAGATGATGCCAAGCACTCAAGTGCTTTAGAGACAAGCACAGGGTGATAAAGGTTCAAATTCTAGGCTGAAGAAACAAGGAATACAGCAGAGAAGCTATGTTCATATTAGGAGGGTAGCAACAGTACTATTACGAAAACAAAATTCCTCAAGCAAATAGAAAAAGCAGGAAGCTCTTTGATCCCTTTATGGACTAGGAAGAAGCAGGTGACATTTTCATAGCTGGACCACCAATTACTATTGACACTGAAAAGGAAAAAGAAAAAACCCAAATCCTAAATTTCTTCAGATGAAATTAAACAAACATCAAAGCAGGAGTTGAATTCTTACTTCACAGCAAGTCGATTTTGCTCAGCAGTAAGTTCCTCAGCTTGTCGCCCTATTCCTAGAAAGGAAAGAAAAGTCACATTAGATCTTTTTGAAAGCCATCTCCAAAGCCTTATGTTTGTATCTCATAGACAGGAAGTTCCTAAAGCCCGAGGCTTCAAGATTTCTTTGTCATAAGCAGTTGTAATATAGCTCAATTCCCAACTTTTAGGTCAAGTATATTCATATTCCCTTTATCCTGTTCCTCATGCCCCCTTTTTCACCCTAGATATGCTTCCAGAATTGCAGTCATAGTATTTCCACACAGACAATGCAACTCGCAATGCCACCAACTGGCAACAACCCCCAGCAGCCTCTGCTAACAGTCCTGTGCAGGAAAAACCTCTGTTCCCAGAAGCTGCCTGCTCATTTAGGCTCCAGCCTCCTGCTGTCTCCTTGGTGAGAAATGGAGCATTTCACAGCAGGAGGATCAGGCAGTGGAAGAGAAAAGGGCTCTCAAGAAACAGAAGCTTCATGAGTGTGAACTAGCAGCCTGGCTGCCTGCTGCTCTAGCAAACTGAAACTCACAGATTGGTAATAACCTGGAATTGTATAAGGTCTGGACTGGAAGAGTGAACTACTATTGAGTTCATTAGACCTTTGGGGCCAGAGGCAGAGAACAGACTCACTGTCCCAAGAAACCCATAGGAAAATCTTGTATAATAGCCAGCATGGAAGCAGATGTTGCTTACAGCAGCAAATATCTTAATAACCTTCTCTCAGAAGCCTTAGCTGTGCTTACTGTGAGAAATCCTGCCAGCTTCAGCAGAACTCACCATGGGATGACTCACAGCACTTGATGCTGAGCATACACACATACATGTTCACAAGATCAGGGGCTTTGTATCACTTATCATTACAGTCCTCAGTGTACTGCCCATAATTACTGATGTGCACATATAAGACTGATTACCTAAAAAGACTGCTGATAAGATGCTCAGATCCCTTCTCTCTTCGCTACTTCATTTCCTCAAAACTGAAAGGGTGCAAACTCCAGGGAAACAATGAAGTGCTTAGTTACTTCAGGAGCTGGTTATTTTGTCCATTTCCATTTAGGGACAGCTGCATCAAATTTTTACAAATTTAGATTTGTCTGAACTGCAAGCTGTCTCCATCTGAGCAACCATTCCATGTGTGGTCATTCACAATCTAATAAGCCTTTTCCATTATCATTAATCTGTAGGAATTTTGCTTTAAGATGCTCTCGTCCCCTTCTGCTATCTCTACCCTTCTCCATTTTAATTTTCCTTCAGTATTCTAGTAGATATAGGCTGCACATCACTGTGGTATGCAGCGATACCTGAGCTGACTGGCTTAAATAACAGGGGAAGAGAAGCCCCGGCAACATGAAAGTTAACAACAAAGTCAATTAGCCCATGCAGACCTTCAAGCTGTGCTTGCTATAACCAGCTAGAAGTAATAGATTGTATTAGCTTTACATAGCAAAGTTTTGGGGGCTGTGAGGTTGGCTTCTTGAGCAGAGCCCAGCGCTACCCCATCAAAGCCAGCTTCAGCTGCTCCATAGTCAGCTGCAAGATCAGACTTTGGACCAGAGCTGCAGCCCACAGAGAGGAGCCTGTGGTAGAACAGGAGGACTGGGAGAGCTGCCACCTGTGGGGACCTATGCTGGAGAAATGCACTCCTGAAAGGTTGGCTCTGTGGTACAGAGCCATGTTGGAGCAGCACTTGGAGAGCTGCAGCCTGTGAGAAGCCTGTGAAAGAGCAGTTTGAGAAGGATGGCATCCTGTGGGAGGGACCTCACATGGAGCAGGGACAGAGAGCAGCCATGATGGAGTAGCAGATACAAAGCATTATGAACTGACAGCAGCCCCCATTCCCTGTTCCCTTGCACTGCTTGGAGAAAGGAAATATAAGAAAGTGAATGGAAGGAAAATGTTTTTAGTTTGCTTTTAGTTTTACTGCCCTAATCTGTTAGTAATAAGCAAAAAATTAGTCTCCTATTCTGTCCTGCTTGCGATGGTACACAATGAGTGATCTCATCTTTATTTCAACCTGAAGCCCTTCTTCGTTGGATTTTCTCCCTCTCTTCCTCTTAGAACGGGGAGTGAGGGAGCAGTGTGGTGGATTTCAGCTGCCTATCAGGGTGAAATCATAGTACAGACAGACCCATTCAACAGAAATTTGGCTTGCAAATGCCAGATCCTGCAGTCTGTAGTGGCAACCACCTAAATCTAGATCACAGCATTTCTAGAGCTTAGGCAACCATAGCTTATAATACAGTGGGCCTCAGGCCATTGGAAGTTCACAGTGCAACATCAACAGATGTAAGCAATAATAGTATTGATGACAATTAGCATTCCTAGTCTTCGCTATCACAGCACAGAGTAAGAATGAAAACAACATTATTTTACCTGCAACACTGCTTTTCCCACAGAAAAAGCAATTGAATTCCACCTCCCACAACTCATTGAATATGTCATAGAATGGCTTAGATTGGGGATCTTAAAGATCATCTAATTCAAATCCTCCTGCCATAAGCAGGGTTGCCAAACACTAAATCAGGCTGCCCGGGGCTCCATTCAATCTAGCCTTGAATGCCTCCAGAGATGGGGCATCCATAACCTCTCTGGGCAACCTGTTGCAGCACCTCGCCATTCTCTGAGTAAAAAATGTCTTCCTAGCATCTAACCTAAATCTCTTGAAAGCCATTTTCCCTATTAATATCATATATGCTGTCAGTACTACTGACAGCATAAACTTTCTACGTTGATTTTAATGGACGAAGCTGAAGATCAAATACAGCTTTTGATTTGTGAGAATCAAGGATTGCTTCAGAAAGCTTAACAGAGATGCACTATAGCATTTAAACAGTAAATGCAGATACAAAGTAAAATCCAAATTTCATGCCAAAGAAGCAGAGATTACACAAGGAAAAATAGTTGTCCTCATTACTGATAGGACAGTATGATTCTAGAGAACTGATTAAAACTTAACATCTCTTGTTTTTCTCTACAAAGCATTTTTCGTCTTCATTTGGGGCATCTCACTGAACTACATTCATCTTCTCCATTATTCAGCCACAGAATGTACTGGGAATAAAAATGCTGTCTTCATGGGAAGAAATTCCCTTACCATCATGTAGTTGGCATGCAAGTGTTGTGATCTTCTGTGTAATTATCATCAGTGGACTGTAACAAAGACAGACACAGCAGTTACACATCTTGTAATACAAATTATTCTCAACTTTCTTACTGAATGTCTTTATCCCTTTAAAAGGCATAACTGTATTAGCAACAAGTGGAAAACATCCAATTAAAATTGAAGGAGCAACTCAGGCATAAGACAATTGCCTGAGTTCAAAACAATCCCACAGTAACTTGCACTGGAATTTTTAATTGCTAAGCACACACAAAGCCTTATTTTGTGCCTCCCCACCACACAGCAGTGCAAATTGTAATTCAGAAGTCATGCCATTAAGGACTACCAGATTCTGCAGCCCAGCGCGCTTCGTTCCACGCAAAGACCAAACTCAAGCCCCATAGGATGCAATAGCAGAATACAGCAGTATTACTGTAATGTAACGCTGCCTTTTCCTTGCTGTTAACTCTCCAATCATCTGTTTCCTCACTGCCTTAAACAAATGCCCACTCTGCGGATACACATACTTATTTTCATATGTGAATAGTCCAATTGATAAAGTGCAAATACCAGAACAGCTCAGAATAGTCAGCATGACACAACATCACCCTGCTTCTTGGCTTTGTGACTGCTGTGTGGACAGCCTGCTCATCCAACTGGGAGTGTTTGGCACGTGGGATCTGGAGACTCCCAAACACATAAACTAGGTGAGCCTAAGCCAGGTTTATAGGCTGCAGTGACAACAGCTTTAGGGCCAACCAAACAAGCAATACACAAACAGACATTACATTCAATAGCACTGCTTGTATTTCCAATATCTGGCTTTACAGAGATTCTTAGTACTGTAGGCTGCCACTGCTGATGAACAGGAGAAAAAAAAAAGGCAAAATACAGCTTTGTGATAGAAAGAAGAGGAACAAACGGTGAGAAAAATCAATCGGACCCTCACAAGGAGAGGCTCCATAACTGCTACCCATGTACTGCTTTTAAATGCAGTAGAGCCCTAAACACCAAACCCACCATTGAACACCCGTAATCTGGAAGAGTCCATGCCAGGAAAAGGGAGTGAAGAGCATGTGCTGTACTTGCCTCCCTATATTATTCTGCCACTGCAGATCCCAGCACAGGGTGCCCGAGTTCCAGACCCACATAATTCTAACAGCCACTGGGCGATGAGGACACAATTACTTTTAAAGTGCTATTTACAATGATTACATGTAACAACAGTTCCACTCAAGAAATTTGATTTCTCTGAGGATTAATACAATGAATTATTTCTTAACTTGGTCATAAATTAACAGCAGAAGCCATATGAAGGTTTTACCTTGAACATCAATGATGTCTTCAAAACAAGTTAGAAGAGGAAAGAGGAAACCTTCTTTTTACAGAGTTTGACTGGTATGAAGAACTTTTTAAAGACAAATAGATGAAATAGAAAAATTGTATGGCTATTTATTTTAAACACTGTGACAAATTTTCTGGGATCCAATGAAAGAAAAAAATATTGAAGGCTTTTTTTTTTTTTTGCTCAAGCACTGTATTTACCCCATCCACTTCCCAAGATAAGGAAAAAAGAGTTACATTCCATGATGCCTTTGTCTAAAATAACAGTCAAATATTAATATCCTGCATGGTTTTGTAAGAGATTCTGAACCATCCTTACCCTAAACCAACTCACTGGTTACAATCAAATGTAAATCCAAAGGCTAGATAAACTGTGTACAATCTCATCATCCTCATCATCCCACTGTGATAAATCAAACTGATTTTCAAGATAATTAATATGCCAAGCACAGTAAAAAAGACTACTGGAAAAAGATATTTTTCTCATTCAATGTGGTCTCTTTTTTTAATATACTAAATATATCTGATCTGTTTCAAGAGTCTACACATAATTCTGTGTAGGTAGAGTAATTTGCATTTTCTAACCAAAGCCAGGAGAACATGTCTTATCAGCCAATTTTTTAATCAGAAACTATTTTTATGGTTTCAGCAGTATCCTCTTGAAATATCAGTTAAAATACTTGCACACGAAATCCAGAAAAAGCTTATATGTATATAAATAGAGTAATATAGAAATAGAAATCTGGAATACAACTGTAACACAAGTGTCTCTGCAGCATTAATTCCTGGGTCATCTAGATCACAGATTACAGCTAAAGAATAGACAAATCTAATAATGACTTTTCTTCATTGTCCAGGCAGCTCCAATAATGTGAAAAAGTCATTCTAAGTTTTATTCCAATTAATCTTCCCATTTTATGAAAAGTTCATTACAAGCTGTTTTCGCCAGTACTTTATACAATGTATTTCTCAGGTTTTCCCACTCAAATTCTAGTTTTGCTTTCAAAGATACATAAATTCCAACCCTTTCAGGATACAAAAAGAAGCAGGCTTTTTAATCTTTAGGAGAGAAAGAGATTTTCGGTGAAGCAGCAGTTCTAGTGATATAAACACAGACTTTTATTTTGTCAGTACTTGACCTTTTAGCTCTATGGGTGAACACTAACACTTGTTTAAAATTGCTTCAATTTGTAGTGTGTCTGTCTTACAGCAAGCACTTTATGCTGATGTTGAAGTGTGCAAATTTTAACCTCGGGCTCAGAGCCAAAATTCTACGCCTTTAAGTGACTAAATTTAGATTCTTGTCTTTGAAGATCAGGCCCCTCACTGTAAACCTGAGAGATCCAAAATGCAAACAATTCTGATGAGCTGATTAACCAATGGAAGCAAGAGCACAGCCTGCATTAAAACTGTACACCATGTAAACACAGAGAAGACAGAGGTCATTTTTATCTATATTAGGAATTCACTGTCTCATTCACAGCGCATTGTATCCCAGTAGAACAAATGAGTCTCACGTGCATTTTCATCAGAGAAGACACATCGTCTCCCTCCCTCAAGCCTGAACTCCAGAGAAGATACCAAACACGACTATCCTGGCCCACGGTTGGGAGGGAGACCCTCAGAATGGATGTGAAGCGCATTTAGTTCTGCCTCCTGCCACTCTCATGTTACAGATCCACCCATCTATTCCACATCCTGCTAGGGAAGGTGGAAACCTGCTGTAAAGGAGCAATGGGTGACACTGTCAAAATCTTTCACAAGATCAGCATCAGGTATCATCAGACGTTTCACACAATGAGCGAGCAAGGTTTCAGGTGAGCAGGGAGTATCTTCTTCCTCCTTCATCCGCCAATCATTCTCCCTGTGGGGGCCTGAGTCTTCACTGCAAGAGAGGGCATGGCACAAGGCAATAGCAGTGCTGGGACTCTCCATCCTCCTAGCACCCTACTGAGGTGTGGGGCCACCCCTTCTGTACAACCATAGCTTGTCCCACTCCTCCCTGCAGCTCACACATCGCTCACACACACACTGAGCAAGTCTAAAACTGCCTTTGTTTCTTCAGAATAAAAAATATACCCTTTTATACATCTTCACAGAGCGACGCATGAGAACACAAATCTTAAATCAATACTGAAGTCAGACACAGAAAATAAATTTAAGGAAAAAAACTGGGCAAACAAAATAACACCATTTCTTAAATATGTGCATGAGTTCTGATTATTAAAACTTGGCAATATGAGAGCATTGAAGAAAGGAAGTTAACAAAACTACACAACTTCCAATGACCTTTTCTTTCTCCCAGATTTTGAGAGAAATGCATGAGTTATTGAGAGTGGGACAAATTGTTAGGTCAAAATTTTAATACTTACTTAATAATTTAAACAAATTTTAAAAGACAGTCTACCTGCTTGTATTTATAAACAGACCTACATGCATTTACAGATAAAGCATGAAGATCTACCCTCAGAAGCAGAGCATTTGAAATAAAATATGTGTTTAAGAAGCCCAAAACAGTTGAACCCCATCATATGTGAACACCTTCCAACTGCTTTGCAGCTACTTCCTGTGTTGTATAAATGCACATCTTCTTCTTTCCACCTGTACTACTAAACACTACAATCACAAACTAGCACAGATATATAGAATTAGATTTTTTGTGATTTCTTCCTCTTTGTTTCATACATTGACTAAGAGTTTAATAACAAATGGTAGCTTGTATTGCACCTCCCATACACATCATATTGGCCAACTTTTAATTAAGAATTCCAAGGAATTCAATATGAAATAGTAATATAAATTTTAGGGAATTTTATGAAATACATTATTAGTATGGAATAATTTCAACAAATAAAAAATCTCTTCTACCTAAATTTAGATGTCTTGAAAAACAAGACAAAGATGCAACAGTTTACAGAATGCTGAATAAGGATGAAGGATTTTACTCCCTTAAGGATGAAGGATTTTACTCCCTTAATTAAACCTTCAAAATGAAAACATGCCAGATCATGTCATTTTCAAACATGACTTGTCCCAGCAGAATAAATTTGTTCAGCAACACAGGCCAACAGAACTAAGGATGCCAGCATCAGTTTGTTGCCTGCTATGGGGATCTTTCCCATATCAGAAACTGGATTCTGCACTAGGCAAACCTCAGTGCTTATGAACCAAGCAGAGTCTGCCTGACCTTAGGTAATCCCATGGAGAAGTCTGGCACACCAGAGCTACAAATAGTTTCCACTGACCTGATTTCACTACGCGAGTAGGTGGAGAATAAGGGCTCATTGCAACAAAAAAGTCAGCAAACATTTCTTTCAGGTTTATCTCTTTAGCCTGGAAAGCAGTACAAGGAGCTCACATAGTCACACTCCACTGTGATATTAACTGAGCTGGCAAAGGGATCACTGAGACAGGGACACAACAGCCTCCCTGGCAACAAGGTTGTATTTCCCCTTTCAACAGAAAAACAACTGAAACACACACAGAAGGCAAACGTTTGACTATATATGTTCATGCCTACTCCTCCATTCCCAGTTTGCTTCATGTAGGTGGTTTTTTGGTGAAATCTCCCAAATAGTGTTTTTTACATTTTCGTGACAGAAATGTTTCACTTCAAAGATTATCTGATTCTGGAGACATATCCCAGGGCACACCTGATATATGGAGTTCTATGGTATTGACTGACTCCTTGAATCTTGGCTAACTGGTACTTCCCATGTGTGGCTCTTTCAGGACTTCTGTGTAATCAATGGTAAGACATTTCAGAGCAGTTTCAAGCTCTGACACAAAAAGCCTGGCAGAGCAGCCAGGCAGTGAGCAAGCACAGAAACCAGAATAGCCCTTTAAAAAAATAATAATAATCCTGCCTTTACCAGTAGTTATAATAGCAGAAACCAGCCCCAAACTTCAGTGCTCCCTCTGCTTTTGCTCTGTTATATTGTCATTGGATACCTGACCTCACCAAGGTTATCCAGAGCTTCTGGAACATATACTACAATGTACTGCACTGCACACATTTTAAGGAGAAAAAACAAACAAACAAACCCACAACAAAAAAATTAAATTCAGAGGATTGAGTAGCATTTCTGCACTGTGGTTCAACATGGCATTGGGAAAGAGAGTAGATCTATGCCTGTTTTCTGCAATATTATGAAATTTTGCTCAGATAATGCATGAATGCAAAGAGGAAACCAAAAGGCTTTATGTTCTTAATCAAGCAAAGGATTAAAGCAGACATAGAACTTCATATGGATGAGGAGCTACCCTGAATTCTGTCCAGATGATCATATGCATGTGGTATTTGTTCAAAAAGCTTGCTAGATTGAAAACGTATCCATTTGTAATTTTCAAAAATCCTGACCAAAATCCGTTGATTTTAACCTATTTTTTCCCTAACACCATAATATTACTATACTCGGTCTGAAGCCTTGACACAAAGAACAAAGATGTATGTTGGTATTACAGCTTTTATAACATTGTATAGAAACCAGGCAACTTACCAGCATAATCCTCTTAGCATAAAGAAAAAATAAGAGAAAAAAAGAGTTAGGATTTAGTTTTCCTAGGTACAATGTATTAATGCTAAGCAAACAAAGCAAAATGAAACGTGCATGTTCCTCCCAAAGACCGATTTGAATGATGGGGGAAGCAGAGAGTTCAGTTATTTTACAATTAGTGTCAAAAAAAAAAAAAAAAAGGAATTGAACTTTCACTGAGGAAGCTGATAGAAGAAAAAATTATGTCACCACATTTTTTGAGATAATATAAATGAAAGAAATATTATTAAATTTAAATGTAAAAAATATATTTTTATATAATCAAAAGCTAAGCATAGCAAACTGGAATTTGTTATCATTATAACCTGTCACACAGTTTAAAGCAAGTGAACTTTTCAACTAAGTGCAATGAAACACGTGAAAACTCAAACCAAGAAGCTGCTACAATTGGCTTAAGCATAGTTTTGATAGTTAGTCAGTGAACAAACATACTGCTGGCAGGACTTAGAAGAATTAACTATTCACCAGTACAGAACAAGTTTCCTTACTTCTTAAACTTGAAGTGATGAGTCACAGCCTTGATCTTTCATTTTCGTTTACTTATGACATGACTCAAAAGTTACCTTGCTCTCTGTCCACCTCTACGTGCATTTTAAAAGCTGTGTTCTCAAAAAGGAATACGGAATCCCAAAGAAATAGTACAATCATTAGTAAGGAACAAAAAATACATTTACTAACACACATAGAAAGGGTTAAGCATGCACTTTTGTGCACTGTTTAAGCACACAAAGTAGGTCACAAGAGCAAATAAGTTATGCCACAAAGAAAATTTAGGGTCTAAAGCATCTCCCTTATGAGGAAAGGCTTAGTGACCTGGGACTCTTCAGTCTGGAGAAGACTGGGGGGGGATCTTATCAGTGCTTATAAATACCTAAAGGACAGGAGTGAAGTGGATGTGACCAGGCTCTTTTCAATAGCGCCCAGTATGAGAACAAGGGCCAATAGGCACAAACAGAAACACAGAAGTTCCATAAAAACACGAGGAAAAACTTCTTTACTTTGAGGGTTACAGAGCAATGGAGCAAGCTGCCCAGAGAGACTGCAGAGACTCCTTCTTTGGAGATATTCAAAACCTGTGTGGACACTTTCCTTTGTAATCTACTCTAGAGAATTTGCTTTAGCAGGTGGGTTGGACTAGATGATCTCCAGAGGTCCCTTCCAACACCCATGAAAAATTTAATGTCTGATCTGTCTCTGCTTCAGGAAATCAACACTGGAAAGAGCTGATGACACCAGAACAGGTTACATGCCTATGTGACATGTATTAAAACTGCCTTCTTGTAATGCTGTAGCATCACAGCCTTATGGAATACTGAGATCTCAGATACAAATCAGCAGATGACAGGCTTTTTGTTCAATTTAAAGATTCCCCTAAATCCACTGGTTTGCTTCTGCAGTGTCTCCCCAACACTTGTGTTCAGTGAAAAGGCTGGGAGGTTGAAGGGAGATGGACATCACTACATGGACTCTGTTTTGGTAGTTTGTGAAGTCTTGAGAAAGGATTTAAGAACACTGTTCTAGTCAGAAGCATATTTGAATGCTTCCCTTATGTTTCATATGTGGAACCATCACACAAGGGAGAATGAGGAGGAGGAGGCTCAGTTTTTGCTTATATATGGCAAAACCGAGGTCTACAAGAATCAGCTTGGAGAAGAAGCTTTCGAGAGCCCTCACTGTGGCCTTTCTGTACTTAAAAACAGGAGAGAAACTGATTTTTTTCATGGTCAGGCAGTGAACAGTTGTAAACTAAAAGAGGGGAGATGCAGATGAGACGTTAGGAGAAAATTCTTTATTCAGAGGGTGGTGAGGCCCTGGAAAAGATTTCCCAGAGAAGGTGTGGATGGCCCATCCCTGGAGGTGTTCAAGACCAGGCTGAATGGGGCCCAGGGCAGCCTGACCTAGTGACTGGCAATCCTACCCACATGATGGTTTGGAACTGAATGGTCTGTAAGATCTATTCCAACCCAAGCCATTCTGTGACTCTATGATTTTGTCTCTTCCAGTCATAACATCTCTTTAGATATGTTCACAAAGCCTCAATGGACATGTATTATTCACAGCTGAGGAAAACAGGCTGTAAGAGAGATTTATGAGGCTGATCACATTTTGAGCACTTTGGATGGGAAGTTTTTCTTAATAATATTACAATAGCTTTATTTATTCTTAGTTTTTAAAAATACCATCAAGATTAGTTGCTATCTGTATTACATTATCCAGTTGTTTCCTCTTTGACAGTTTTATGTTGGACTGAAGTCTAGGATTTGGTCCATATCTTAAATATCAGGACAAAAATAAATAACAGAGTAAGTTCAAGTATTAATCTTTCAGTACTATTATTCTCAAGCTCATCATTAGATACGCAGCTCCTTTTTCACCAAGGGAGCAGAAACTGCTACCTAGTCTATAAAACAACCACCATTCCTCTTCTTCCACCCCCAGTCTCAGCTGGATGTTCTCAGACAGAGACAGCTAATATGCCTCACAGTACATTCTGAACGCTATTCAGAAAAGCATGCTCTCTCACATTTCTTTCTCTGTCTAATACACACAGAGCTATAACATTCCAATCCCATTTATAGGCTTCTTGGTATGCCATGCTCATTCAAGACATGCCTTTGTGTATTAAGAAAATCACAAAAAAATTAGAGAACTAAATTTCTCTAAATGTGAGTTCTCTCTTCTGCCCCATTCTCCAATAAAAAACTCTGAAGTCCTTAAAGAACTTTTTTTTTTTTTTTTTTCCAGAAATGCAGTTAAATGCTCGAACCCACCATAATCTCACAGGGAGATACACACACACACAGTTTCCTACTTTATGCCTGTAAGAAGACAGAGGATTGGAATAGGAGTCTATAACTGACTATGCCAGTTTACAGAGGTTTTTCATGTTATGTTCATAATTTTTCTGGTCAAACATTCAATTAAACAAAGGGAATATGAATTAGCACACTTTTTAAATAACGCAAAAAATACGCCTTTCTCTCATAAACAAAATATATAACATTAGCTGTCTGTATTTCTGCAAACCATTCTCTACTATTTCCATGAAATCAAATATAGAGAGCTTGGAGTTCTTGTGAACAACACCATTCCACAGACATGCACTGCCCACAAGAAGCTGTGCTATTTAACAACAGCCACAACCTGTCATGACAACAGAGTCCACAACACCAGCTGACTGCACGCCTGTCTGCACTGCTCACTCACACCCCAGCTCCCCCAGACACTTGCCCCCAAGCCCCTTCCCACCAGCTGCAGCCCCTTGCTAGAAAACTCTTTCCCCATCATGCTACAGAGGAATCCAGACCCCCAAATCCCCTCCAAGATAAACAGGAAAGGAAAAAGGGATGACTTGGAGCCAATGGAGGTGCCTGGAAAGGTGGGATGCGCAGCCCACCCCTCAGCGCCAGTCTCCAAACACAAGGGGCTGTGCAGGCTTCTCCAAGTGGAACCAAGACCTACCTTCCTGGCTAGGTAGCATCTCACAGGAAAACAGCAGAAGCAATGAGTCACTAAAACCAAACAGAGTTTATTTCTTCCTTCTTTAAAAAGATCTTAGAAAAAGGTTAAGGCAAAAAAAATTGCAGGCCCTCCCAGATAATATCAACATTACTCTTAAAACATAATTCAACTAATATTAATTTATACAGGGAACACCCTGCAGACTCACTCACCCAGAAAAATCTGTAGTCAGAATACCATAATGAAATATGTATATTCGGCTTATGTGGCACAAGGTGAGGTATCCCATAGCTACAACAAAGGAGTACCTAAAAACATAAGATACAGAATACATAGTTACTGACACGAGTACCAACAAGAACGGAATCACTCATATTGGGTTTGAGCTTGTTTAGGAGCATGGTTCCATCTTTGCAAACAACATTATTCACAAGTCTAAATCAATGTTAAAAGATCTGGCAAAAACCTAAGTTCTAAGAGGATTTTTAAGAGGATTTAAATGTAGCTGAAGCATTATAGAGATGTCTTCTTACACTGTTAAAAAAAAAAAGATCATTCCAAGCATTTCAATTTCAGAGTTCCCCCTCCCACATACTATTTGAAATTTATCTCACTCAGCCATTTTACATCCAGTTATGTTGAGTGCGTGTAGCTGAAGTTATCCATTACCTTTTTCTATCCGTAAATGCCCTTTGTTTACACATACAACTCTTCCTGAATCACTGGAAATTAAAATATTTAAGATATTTTCTCTTTTCTGATTATGTATGAAGCTAGGTAATGACACATACCCTAATGTTTTCAGCTTCAAGTGCTGAATTATGCCATTTTCCAGAAGAAGCGGTTACTTAAGCTTGACAAATTCACTCTCCATTTTTCAGGATGACCACAAAATTGTTAGGCAGGAGAACAGCATGACATTTTCCATTATAAGAGTTGAGCACTGCAGCATCCGGCTGTGACAGATGCAGCCTTTCCCATAATTAATTTCTCCCTGCATATACCCAAGCAAGAAAGAAGATACTGAGGAAATGAGAAGGGAATGGACACTTGGAAACAAGACTGCCAAGTGAAGTAAACTAGACAGTAAAAAGGTGAGCTGAAAGGCTTACATTCCATGAACTTCAGATGGGCCAGGACCGGGTCAACTAGTGTCCCTTACATCAGAAGCTAGCTACACGGCAAAAAGCATCCAGAATAAGTTGGATCAGAGAAGGGAACTAAAGGCAAAATAGAACAAGAGCAACAGTCAGCAGGCTGAAAACTAGACATGCTTTCCTCAGATCATGGCTGGCTATAAATGAAATAAGCTTTTCCTCTCTGGGGACTAATAAACTGCAGTGTGAGTGACAGTGATGGATTTGAAGACAAGGATCACAAGACAATCTGCAGTTCCTGCGGCTGAAGCAAACAGCTGGCTGAAAGGCAGACTGAGGGGACACGACAGCTTCTTCAGGAGATTCTGAGCAGAATCTGTCTTACTCTATCTCAGTCAGGCATCCGATCCAATTCCTGAGGCTCCTTCTCATCAACTGAGAATGGCAGGTCACCCAGGTGAGACATGTAACTGTGATAGATGGGATGAAGTATGTAAAATAAGCCTTGATGCTCAAGTTAAAAGATTGAAAGGGGAGCAATGACCAGGCAGAGATAATAGCGAATTGCTGTTGCAGCTTGGAACATTTCCAATGCTGGATTAATTTTTCAGCTTACAAGTCTTGAAGGACTGATAGCTTCACCAGAGAGCAAACTAGCTGAAAATAACCAGGGATAGGTGCATGCACATTAAACTATGTTGTTGCTTTTATTTCCTTTGTTCACTTCCACCTGCATTTTGGGGAGCGAGAAGAGCCAGCTCTTGGACTCTCATTACAAAGGTGTAAGTGTTCTTAGAGGACCTCTGTATGCAAAGATCCAGCCACTACACTTGAATTTTTCAAGCTTATTCTCACACATTTTAAACACACAGTAACTTTGCTAAAATTAATACGGATGTACTTCAAATCTAGTGAAATAAAATGGAAGCCTAACCCGTTCTTCGCAGACCTCCTGAGGTTTTTCGGCATGCTGACTTACTAATTCACATCAATTCTAGTCCACACATGACTATCTTGCAGTAGTGGGTGACATCATACCAACTGGCTTAATCTGTGTTGCAACTTACAGGTGTTTCTCCCATTATGACTAACTGGCTAAACAATGAGAGCAGGGAGGTTTCCTGTTGAAATCATGCCTATATCCCTACACCCACACTAACTTGTCTAAGACAGAAACACTGAATGATTACTTCTGTATCGTGGTTCCTACAGTTCATTTGTTTCACATAAATGAGTTACTTCTGCATTTCTCCAAGGGATGGGCAGGTACAATGCCTGGGCAACAAATAACATACACTTTAAGCACCTTTTCCTTCTGGCCTCTGGATGATATTTCTTTCACAAACACTGCCCAATTGCATTTAAAAAAATCTTAATTATCTCTGGACTTGTAGGCTTTGCTTTTGTATTCGGTGGGGGGCCAGTAACAAAATCTTCTGCATTAAGATTATTATGCTGGTGCAAAATGCTATTGGCTGCTATAAGACAAGCACGTTGCCCATGGTTCACACTTCTAAGCAATCTTAGACAAGTTGTAATGGATGGTTTTCATTTGGATATCAGAGAGGTGCTACCTCAGGAAGCGCTAGAGAAGAAGGGAGATCAGAACATTGGATGCTCAGACAGTCCTGGCCCTGAAGACAAGCGAAGAAGGAATTTAGAGATCCACAGTTCAGACTGATGTGAGTTCACTGTGCTGCATCCATTAGTAGCTGCAGAAAGAGCTATGCAGAGACAGAAATAACCTGTAAACACCCAAACCAAAACACGTTACAAGCCATGTACTCTTAGGGATGCCAACACAGAAGTAAAGTGGGAAGAACTGCCACCCGAACCCTCTAGCCTGCTGTAAAATAGCAGTTTCAAAAATAAAATTTCCCAGTTCTGCACATTGATGGGAAACAAATAAGTCCACCTACACAATTTTAAAAACTTCTACTTGCTGAACTCTTAACAGAGACCCCCATGAGAATGCCAAATGACTGATCGGAGAAGTTCTTTCACAGCAACTTCCTCTTATTCAGTGCAAGAAGCAGATGTAACTTCCATGTAGTTTTCATTTTTAAGAGAGTGCTTTTTGTCCTTCAGCTAGGAAAGCACTCACTTGATAAAGCCCTTTGTGTGTCTTGGGTGTCTTTCTGCAAGACACCTGTATAGGGAAAAAAAAAGATCCCATGGTTGGGAACTTCTCATGGGGATGCTATAAGTTTCTGCTCCAAAGTAATAACACATGTGGTACTTTCTACTTTTTCAAGCTTCAAGTCCAGTACCTAATGCAAGACTTATTTCACAGATCACTAAGTTAAGTTGCCACAGTGACCTTAACTGAACTACTTAACTCAAGAATAAGTGGAAAATACCTAAAGGCCAAGCAGCAAGGGGAAGAGCACATTAAAAAGGATGATTGAAAGCGATTCTCAAGGACACACTACTAAGGAGAATATGACTTCATTAAGTTAAAAAAACAGAAGCTTGGGCATAAATTACTAACCCCGCAAAAGCCTACTTCTGGGTCCAAAAATTTCACAGACAAATTCAATGTACCAATGCAAAAACCACAAATTGAGATTACAGCTGCTTCTGTAACTGAAAGAACAAAGCTTGTGCAAGTAACTCGGAAAGAAAGGTAGTGAAGAAGAAAAAGCAGAACTGAAAAAAAAAAACCACATTTCTCAATGAAAGGGGAGGAGATCAGAGGGCAGTTCCAGTATTGCCACCACATGTGCTCACCTGTGGATGTTGGGAATACTCGCCATATTCATAATGCCATAATTCATCAGCACCAGGACAAAAAGATGAATGGAATACCTTGAAGACAACAAAGTGAATATTTAGATAATTTCTACGTGACCTGGAAGGCCTGGCAGTTTGGAGTGAAGGAACAGTTTCTCATGCGAATGGCATAAATGTGATGCTGCATCAGAGCATCAGAAAATATGGATTATCACAATGACATTTTTATAGCCTGAATACCAAATATAGATTGACTCTTATTGACAAGATGTTGTCAGTGTGTTTCATTCAGAGAAAGAGCAGCCTTGCTCAAAGAGCTCATTCAAACTGGATGCATTTTTTCCAAAAGAGCTGTCTTCACAACAAACTGGTGTGACTAACTGCCATAACGAATATCACAGATTAAATATCTCACTTACAAATGCTTTTGTGGCTCATTTTACTTTGTAGGCTTGGGGCGGTTATGCTGGTATAAATTTTGTCACTTTTTTTAAAGGACTGCAAAATTAAGAAGCTCTTAAGACTAAAAAGACAACCCAGAAAGGCTGATACGAAGTTTTAATTTTTTTTTTTTATCCAAGCCTTGCCTGCTTAGTAATTAAATACTCACCACCCAAAGCAGAAGACAGCAAAGTATATTCCAAAGAGGGTGGCAAATGCATGGCGAACAGCAGAGCTGGCATGACTGGGACCCAAGTAAATACGAAACCAAAAGGCAGCCAAAAGGGCAAATAGTTGACAGGCTACAAAATTTATCTGTAAAAGACAAACAAAACAACAACAAAAACACTTGTAATTCTTGGAGATGAAGGAAGAGGAGTCTCTCCATTCTCAGAGCAACAAAGAACAGAGCTTGGGAAGGGGAAAAGTGAGAGAAATGAATCTTTTGTTTGTTTCTCTGAATTCTCATTTGTGATTCCAAGTGGTAACCTTCCTTGGCCAACAAAAGAAGAGAATAAACGAAAGCACAGCCATCTGAAAATTCAGAGAAAAGCAAGAGCAAGCTGCAGCTCAGTCACCAGCACAGCCCAGGTGCAGAGGACATCCACTCCTCTCTGTCCTCCTTGTGCAAGGCAGAGACTAGAAAGCAGACTGGTGCTCTAAATTACTGCCTCTGTGCCTTTCTCCACAATCCCCAAAACAAGGCCGTATCAACAGATCTGACGTGAAACACTTCCGCAAGCAGTATCTGGACAGCTTTGTTGGCTAGCTGAAAAGCTTCACCTCCGAGGAGGCTTTTCAATGTGCCATTTTTTTCCAAAGTTCAAGAATGAAAAAAACCAGCCTTGCTCTACCACCATGCAGACAGCTGAAGTAAAATGCTTGTTAATTGTTCTGCTGCTGCTGCAAGTCTCTGATGTGCCTAGGAACCAGTTGTAAAGATGGAAGTAGGAGCAACAGGACAGGGACACATAGAGGACAAGCAGTTCCTGTCAGGCACAAGGACAAGCAAAAGCTGTAGTGTCCTCAGAGTAATGTAAAACAACACCAAGTTGTTTTCTTCCAGTCACCTTCCCTTTGACAGCTTCAGCAAAAGTCACAAGAGGCAAAGGAAGAATAGAGCTCAGGAGCAGCCTCTAAAAGAACAGCAGAGGACTTGGATACCACATCCAAAACTCCACCCTGGGCCCTAGACAGATGGAGTTAAATTCATTTATTCAGCTACAGCCCTTTTTATTTTAAATTCATTCTGAGCTCTCCACCAGCATGTCATCCTAGAATGAGCAAAACTAAATAAGCTGCAACATTTTAGCAATCGCTTGGATTAGACGATTATCCAAAGATTTCAGTCCAGGACAGGATGATATATCACAGTTGGAAATGCTCTGACATGCTGGCTGCCCAGAGCTTGTTGGATTCAACCAGACTTCTTGTCAAAAACATTTACAATGTGCTTAATAAGACACTACAGCCCCCAGATTGTTTTATTCTGGTAAACAACATCCAACACGGTGCTGTTAAATCAAATGCTTTCATTAAAAGGTTTGTTGGCTACATTACTGCCTGCATCACTGAAACAGGGGAAATGCAGCAATGCAATACAATAATGCAATTATTCAAATACTTGGATTCACTTAATTTTCTTACTTTGTAGCAGGAACAATATCTATTTATTAATTGTTCTCATAAATTACCAGCATCTACAAACAGAAGATATCACAGAACTATAACTGAAGGAATGAATTGGGGATGTCTTATCATGACAGTATTTTATACTTTCCTTGAATGCTACAGTTCTTACTTTTTAAGTCTTACACTGAAAACAAGAAAACAAAATGACACTGGTCTCACAAAACCAAAATGCTGTGGCACAAATTCCAACCTCTCATCTGATTTGTTGTAATACTATACATTCAAAACAGTAAATCGTCCCACTTCTCCTTCCACAGAAAAATGGCTGTAGCGAGAACATCCTCTACAGGGTTATTCTGACTGCATCCTTTCTACGTAAATTTCCAGGTCTGATGGATGCATCCAAATAAAAACTCAGTGAACCTTAAGTTTGCCTCAATATGCTCCACTTATGATTATACTATACATCTAGGGAGGCTCAACTTCATGGCATGCAGAGCCCCTCTCATTCACTATAGAGAAAGAAAGAAAGACCAAACAGTTCAAGAAACATGATGTGGCCAATTGTTTAAAAGGCAATATTCCCTTCTGTGCAACATTGTTCATGGAAGCTTTACACCATGAAAAAAGCATCAAGATAAGCAACGCTTTCTTTTTTATTTTCATCTACTTGTATGTTCAGTCTGAGATGTTAAAGATGCTGGGATTCAGAGGTTCATATATGCTGCTAAATTCAGTGTGAGATTCCATGGCAGACAGACTCATGTCAGCATTTATATAGTTTATATGACAGGTAACCACAGCAGCAGCAGAAAGCAAGCAACAGCAACTTCATCACAAGCTAACATGAAGTGCCTAACAGCATGGCAGCCGTGTGTGCATACCCTGCTGCTACCCTGTACTGCTGCTGATACACCAACCATGTCACTGTAACATCTTCACTTCATTGTGAAAATTCACCAAGAAAATTTCTTCCCTGCACTGCTTTAGCTGGAGTTGAAATAAATCCCTGTACCAGGATAAAGGGAAAAGCAAACCCTTGCCTTAAATTCCATTCTGCTTACAATGTTTAAGGGTTTTCTTTGCAGAGCAGCTGAACATCAATTGCATAATATATGCAGCCAGTAACTATCTCAGAATACTGGGGTTCATTTACATTTTTTAACTGAATTTCGCTAGGAAGTAGCTTATAGAGGAATGGTTACAACATAACATTAAAAGATAGATCCAATTTAAAAAAAAAAAAACCTAAAGATAAGCCTGTCTAGATCTGATTTAAAAAAAAAAAAAAAAAGGTTAACATTTCAGGATTTGTAAGTGACTGTGATATTGTCAGAGACATAAACATACACCATAATTCCTGAATGTCATTTGAATGTTACATGACATACCACAACAGCATAAGGGAAGTGAGAAGGCTGCACTCAATGCATTGTTCAGGAGATCAAACCCAAGATACAAAAATGAAAAAAAAAAAAAAAAAAAAAAAAAAAGCAATATAAAATGCAGAAAGAAAAGGCTTTCATATTTTTCTGGCAGGCAACCATGCCCCAAAATACAACATGCTGCATTTGCTTGTCTACCATTACAGTTTGCAGACTTCTTTTTTTTTTTTTTTTTTAATTATACTCTTCTGGATTCTCTCCCACAAAATAACTAGCATCTACACTCGGTTTGTAGCTCCATCTCCTTGTAAAGCATGTAATAGGATGCCTAACACAAATAGGCCAGCTCCAGATCTTCAAACATGATATAGCAGAAACACAGAATCAAACTGAAGGTGTGCCAGGGAGTCATAATGCTTCTGGAGAAAGCAAGATGAAAGCCAAGCAAATATACCTACTACTGATAAAACTGCTATTTGATATCTGTTGGGGAAAATAAATAATAAATAAATGTGAGCATGGAGGAATAGTTTCCGTACATCTCCACCTGGACACCTGCACAAGAAAACAAAAGCACCATCATGACTTCGGATTTACATGAGGTTCAGTCTGAAGATCAAATGTAGCAGCACAGAGCTCCCTGAAAGGTACAGCACTGCAAGACTAACTTTTAGTTAACTTTCTACTGTGAGTACTCAATCTGTGTGGAAGGTATAATTCCTTGTTTAAAACTGAGCACTGAACCTAGCTCTAGATCTGATCTATTATCCCACAGAATAACAGTGATAGCTCTTCATATGACTGCCATCTCTATTTGTTTATTTATACATAACATGGTAACACATGCACTCACACGCAGACATCAACACTGCTGGTTCACTTGACAGTGACTTTACCACACTCCATTTAAAATGCATCCTATTCTTCACTATACACATTCAAGGTGCTTAAGTGAATATATTCCTGAGAGTTTAAGAAAGCCTGTAATGGATCACAAGCAAATTATGACTCACACTTTCCTCCCCTTTCCAAATAGCAAAGAGTTTATACTATTCACTATCAGTTATTTTCACTGTTGCTAAAAACAATTTGTAAACAGTAAATTGGGGACTTCTGAATTTTAATGAATGGTGTCCCAACAAAAATAATATAGAAACAGAAAATAAACCATATGGGAATTAACACTTCTCACAACAACTCATCATGATAAATCACTTAGCCCATGTTTTATCTAATTACACATACTCAACAATGTCAAGAAAAAAAAAAAAACTTTCCACATCAACTTTTTAGTAGAAAATAAACACCTTTGCCTTTTACACAATTCTTTTTTCCATGATCCAGTGAGTAAGATGCAGTAAAATTGGAAATCAGAACACATGACATTGACAAAGTAGATAATATATTCATTTCCTGTAATAAAACTTTAGAGGACATAAAGCCTATCTCATCACAGCATCCAGCACTAACATATGAAAGTCTTAAATCTCAGTCTAAGCTAGCTTAAGGCTGCCTTGAAACACAAAAGTAGGCATCTCCAGTTTTGGAGAGACAAAGTGTGGAAGCTTCAGCTCAACTGGAGTGATGATAACTGTTGTTTAGTTAAAAAAAAAAAAATCACAATAACACAGAATTTCTAAAGGAGGAAAGAGACAAACAAGGATCATTTAGTTGAACTCATTCCTACACATGGGATGACAAAATATTAAAAACCTATGCCTATGAGCGTTGTCCACATGCCTCCTGAACTGCAAAGGCTTGCTGCCACAACCACTGCCCTGAGGACCTTGTTTTAGTGCCTGATCACCCACTCAGTGAAGAGCAAAACATAGGCAGCTGTGTCCATCGTGATGCCCAGAGGTCACAGGGACAGCAGTTGATGGGTGTAACCAAACCTGGCTGTATTGGGCGTGGGGGTTCTGTGCTCTGACAGACAGCTTCACGTGAAAGACAGAAAGGCTTGAGGGGAACTGGAGGCCCCTTTTTAGAAAATGGCTTCCCTGTGCCACTTTGCTATGCAGAGGGATAGATTGCCATTGGACACAGATACTGTCCCATGCCATCATCTTCCCTTTGCTTGAAAACCATGCATGAGCCCCATATCATTTACTGAATGGTGGCCATAACTGTGCCTCCTAATGCTGGGTGAACAACAGTGGCTGTGTCTTATGCCATTCTCTGAATGATGACGACTGTGTCTGTGCCTCTCAGTCTTCTCTGACTGGTTGGCGTGTCTTGTCTCCAGGCTGCTCTCTGGGCATCCAGCGTGCCTGGACCTCATAATACTTGGTGGAGGAGCCATCTCCATGGGCTTGTCTATTGCAAAACCTTGGGCATTATGAGGCCTCTTGCCATAACCTTGTTCCCTGTCATTTTCTGAATGGTGAGTATGCCTGGTTGCCACACTATTCTCAAGACATTTGTCAAAGATCTTCAAACGGGCAGATTTTCAATTGAACCGATGCTGGAGGATGGCAATGGATACTCTAGATATATTGCTTAAGGAAATATCACTAAAACCTAGTTTAGCAGAAGTTCACTGTCTGACTCTTTGTCCCACATAGCTGTATTTTTACAAAAAGACCCATAGGTCTTTGCTCTTTTCTGATATCAGATACTCCAGGAAACCACAAGTTTGTTAGTTGGTCAGCTGAATAACCCACCAAACATTGCCATGGTCAAATGGTTGCTTTTGCTGTGAGAGTAAACTAGGCCCAGGGGGATGGGAAATAACAGCCTGCCATACCTCACCTCCTGAAGGAGACAGGTATATGATAGACAGTTTGGCATACTGGAAATTGATTGTGGAATTAAAAAAAAAACAAAAAACAAAAAAAAACCAACACCTGAAATCTTAAAGGATAAAATGGAAAGTGCTGTTCTTAGCTACAAATTCTTGGGTAATGAAACAGAAAATGTGGCAGATGGCCAAATCTGGCTTTACACCCTTGTAGTAAAGCATGACTAATATAGTCTTGGTTACTGCTAACCACAGTTCAGGGTAGTTACTCTCCTCAGGAAGTTTCATTCCACTCATCCCACAATCCCTGCATTTGCAAATCTCCCTCTTTAACAAAGTGGTAATAGATGTTTGAGGGTTACTAGATCACACTCTGGGAAGAGAAAATAAGTAAGCTTAAGCACATAGTCCATTATTTCAGGGCTTTTAACATTTTCCTTATAGTTAAGTATCTGGAAGAAACATCTTCAATTCCGTTCTGGCCACCAAAATACTTTGATTTTTCTTTGCTACTTTTTTCCTGCCTTATACTTACAGAAAATCTGATCTCACTTTCCAAAAATCTAGGAGAATGTAACAAACAGACCACATCATTCTCTCCAAATTCAAATGGCAACTAAGTTCTTTACCCAAAACGGCCAGTCTTCTGTATCTGAAAAACTTACTGATGCTATTAATTTGAATTGCATCTCATTCACTATGAAAATCTATTAAAAAAACCCAAAACACTACTCAATTGCCATCCATTTGATGACAAGGTGCTGATGCATCCCCTGCAACACACAGCCTTTGGGCATATGTAAGCATGTTGCACACTCATACATGTTCACAAACAGAGGTGCAAGGAAGTTATAACACAGCCAGGCTGCCAGAATATTCCCAGCTGGCATTCAGGTCCATGCCAGCTTCAACAGACAGCAGAGGATGCAGATTGCCATCAGTTTATAGACAGTGAAGAAAATAACTCTTGTGTTACTCTATGCCTTGTGCTTACTAGCAATATTAGACAATGAGGCTTTAAATCTACTATTCATTTGCTACACAAAAAGTGTGCAAACTATAAAAAGGATATCACACTCCACAGTCAAGATACTCAGTATTTGCTGCTGTCTACTAGCAAGCAATAGTTTAGGAGGCTGCTACAAGGTTTTTATCTTGTAAATTGGTATCTCTGCTCACTAACTTAGCACAGATCACCAAACAGCTGTTTTCAGTGCTTGGAAAGGCATAAGAAGCAAATTAATAGAAAGTACTGACAGCAACAGCAACTCCCTTGCAAGTCAAACCACTGATTGTAAAGTCCAACAGCGATGGGGTCCTGTTTTGAATAGGGTGTATCATAATAAAATATTCCTCTTCATTAGAGATCAGCCCCATCTTCCAGGAAGATATCTTGCTTGCAAAGAAAAAACAAACATTAGAGAAGTACGATAACTTCTTTTTCTCTGTTCAAAAGATTGTTCTGTGCATATAATCAAAAACACCTGGCAAACAACATATTTAAGTTCACTTTGTTGGAGACATCTCTACTTTGATGTTGAATAATAGACCTGCTGTTCTGATAGCATTTCATAACATCCAGATTGTAATATTTGAAATGGGTGTGTTAAGAATGAGAGATGGAATATCCTTTAATAAGATCATCTCAAAGATATCTGATACTGATTTTTTTCCAAAATATTTTGATCTTCGAGACTATTTTTATGAATCCTAAGGACAAATATTCTCTGTGGAGATTACTTAACTCTATGCAGGCAACTGATAAATGCCCCCCAAAGGAGCGCAAGATCACAGAAAACAAGTCAGGTTTCCCACTGCTACAATTTTGTCTCTGGCTTCCAGGAAGAAAAGGGACTCATCTAACATCTAGCTCCCCTAGTTGGTCACAGTGATACTCCTCTGCCCAGAACACAGGGCACCAAGAGTCAGCACAAACAGGCGTTTGGGAAGAAATCAGAACTGACTACCATGTACAGGATTTTATATTGTCTGTACTCATCCAGGCACTGTGAACTGCAAACAGCATGGAGACAAACTCATTTACACTGGAGCAATATTGATAAAGCTACTGAAAATTCTAATCTCCATTATTACACCGAAACAATTAATTTGTGTCACGGGGGTCCTGTGGAAGGTTCTGAAAGGGCAGAAGCAAAGCAAACAGTACTCTGGGAAACAGCTCCCATGAGAGAAGAGAGAGTACTTGCATGATCAATTTCAGACAACCAGCCTCTTCAGCAGCAGCACTAAATTCTTATAGCCCTGTCTTTTTTGCTGATGTTGTATGCTGAATATGGAGTTGGTAAAGCAGAATATGCCAAATGAACTGTATTTTGGGCTGTCATGCTGTTTTCGTGGGTAAATTCTGCTTTTTCCCTACTTATAGGGTCAAATATCCTTCCATGATTTAGACTATAAACTTGAAACAGATGTTCTTTCTGGATTACCTCTACAAAGCCACCAGCAGAATAATCACTGGTAGGACACATAAACAGAGCTTCAGAACAGATTAAGACCTGAGTCATCAGAAAGCTAAAAAGAAAAACATCTGAGTAAAAAGTAAGTCTAGCAAGTCAAACCTAAATCATCATGCTAAGTTACACATTCACACACTTAGTTTTGACGGCTGATAAATTTAATACTTGGACCTGACCCAAATTCAGCTTTAGCTTGCTGTCAACAACTCTTACACTGAACTATAACGACTCTATATGTTGAACAGATGCTGAAGTTGTGATCATTTATGTGCAATGATGTTCTGCTACTACCTGCAAATCTGTAATTATTGTTCTCTCAGCAAGAACTGCCAAAACAGTGCAGTCTTTCACCAGAATGGGAACTGGAAAATCTAAAGCAGTTTGCCCCACTATGTTGTTGCAATGTTTGCGCAATTCTATTTTCAGTTCCTTTTCTGTAGAAAAATGTGCCCGTGGTCTTCAGAAGAACACACCAATAAACTGAACAGTTGTTTTCACATTATTTTAATGATATCTCAGTCAATACGTGCAATAGAAAGAAACAAACATCTGTAAAAGGAAAAAAGTGCCAACTTCACGAGATATTCTAAACAAAAAGAAAATTCTTGTCCTGTCTTATTCCTCCACTCCCTACAGAAACTGTCAGCACTGTGTTAAATTTAAACTCGTTGTCCTTAGAATAAAGAGGCTTGATCAAAGACTAAGACTTTTAGACTTATCAATGGTATTACATAAGAATTTATTAGGCCCTTACACATCTAAAATCTGGAACACCATGCACTAAAATGATCTAAATCATGCCCTTAGTAACTTAACATAAAAGCAATGTAAAACATGATATGATCTAAAACTGCATGAAAGGATTTTGCTCAAGGGAGGAGTAGAATTTATGTTTCCAAATACTGATGTTGCTGTTGGAGTTGGCCCATCGCAATTTCCTTTATTGTTAGTGGGGAATAAAGGCAGTTCGAGGTTGTAATTCGTCTAATCCTAAAATACAAGTCTGACACAGGTCCTTCTACTGCCCATAAAAATAAGCTAAATAAATAACTTAGCCATATAAATGCATAATGCAGATGTGGGAAGATGAAGCATACTCCATGCATTAACAGGAGAAAGAAGTCTCCCTACTCTGAAACACGACTTCCACTTTATTGGAAGAGGTGAGATTTTCAAAAATGACCCAGTTTCTGTAGCTCCATTTTTTGTTCTACCATTTAAAGATGTCTTAAAATGGTCTAACATTTCAGAAGCAGGTCTTTCACAATAAACAGAGCCCTTTTCAATTGCTTGAAATAGAGTTGGAAAAGACTTGAGAAAACAAAACAATGCACCAGTATATCAACTACCAGGTATGTGTGGAAGAGTTCCAAGGGAGCATGGCTCTTATGTGATGGCTGTTATTGCACACAGTCAGCTTCCCACATCTGCAGGCAGGTGCTGCAAACCTCAGCGCTTCCTGCTCTTCTCCCTAAGTCTTCTGCATCTTCAAAACACTCCTAACAGCACTTACAGAAGAAATGAAGCAAAATTCTGGTGAGCATAGAAGAAAACTCTGGATAGAATACAGAGGGACCTAGACAGGCTTGAGTGATGAGCCCAGGAGAACCTCATGAGGTCCAACAAAGCCGAGTGCAAGGTCTTGCAACTGCACTGAGGCAACCCCCATTATCCATACAAACCAGGGGATGGAAGGATAGAGCACAGCCTGTAGAAAAATACTTGCGGGTACTGGTGGATGGCAAGCTGGACATGAAGCAGCAATGTGCCCTCACAGCTCAGAAAGCCAACCACACCCTGGGTTGCATCAAAAGATGCGTGAGCAGCAGGTCGAGGGAGGTGATCCTGCCCCTCTGCTGTGCGCTGCTGAGGCCTCACCTGGACTGCATCCATGTGTGGAGTCCTCAGCACCGGAGGGACACGGACCTGTTGGAGCGTGTGCAGAGAAGGGCCACAAAGGTGATCCATGGGATGGAACACCTCTCCTCCTACGAGGAGGACAGGCTGAGAGCTGGGGCTCTTCAGCCAGGAGAAGAGAAGGCTGCGAGGTGACCTGATAACGGTCTTCAGTATCTAAAGGGGAGCTCCAAGGAAGAAGGGGACAGACTATTGAGCAGAGTCTGCGGTGACAGGACAAGAGGAAATGGTTTCAAACTTAAAGAAAAAAAGTCTTTTACAATGAGGGTGGTGAGGCACTGGAACAGGTTGCCCAGAGATGTGGTGATGCCCCATCCCTAGAGACATTCAAGGCCAGGCTGGACCAAGCTTTGAGCAACCTGATCTAGCTGTGGATGTCCCAGTTCATTGCAGGGGAGTTGGAAGAGATGACCTTTAAGGGTCCCTTTCAATTCTAAGGATTCTGCGATTCTATGAAAGCATTTTAAGTTGAGCTCAAGAAAAAGTATCCCTTTGGTGTACGGGCAGTCACACACCCAGTCTTTGTTCATCTGCCTATGCTCCAGCCCTGCTACATGTGTACCTCAGTGTTCCACTGTACACTTTCTGACACTACAGAACCACAGCGCTTCCTGAAAGAGGTACTGCAGATATTCCCAGCTACCTTCCAGCATGTATCTCCCTTGACAACAGAAGCGGATACCCAAGGGTTTGGGGAAGCTATCGGTAAGAGCCAGCAAAATCTGCAGTGAATCTGCTCACTTCTGGACTCCCAAGACAGAATGAGTTTTCCATCTTCCTCCAGTGCCACTATCTAAGGGCTCACCTGCTCCCTGTTTGCCCTGGGATGGGCAAGATGGAACTAACCCAACAGTAAACCGTTTGTACAGAGTAAATGTTCAGTCTAGTCAGCCTGTGCAACTGCAGAACTGGCAAGTTTCTGCACAAGAGAGGAAAAAGGAACCTGGCACAAGGGGAGGGAAAATACACAGAACTACTTTTTTTGTAATAATCTATAGTCATAACCATTTATTTGATCAGGAAATCACAATTTGTATTTGAGTAATTATCTTTGCAAACGAAACAGTTAGCAACTCTCCTTGATTCCATAAACAATGAAAACTGAAAGTTTTGCAATGGCTTTACAGTCTACCATTCCCACTCTATATCCCAATTCAACTGGCAGCTAGAATTTTTAGACAGCTTTTCTGTTCATTTTTTAGTTTTTTTTTCCAAGAGGTTGTGGATGGTTCTTTTTATTATCATTATTATTCAAGAGGACAATCGTATTTGCCCTTTGCTATAATGGTGATTGCATAGCATTAGCAAATCTCAGTGAACTGCTAATATCATATATGTGTTTTCACAGTCACGGGATTTCAGTCATAAAATACTGTTCTTCCCAATTATAATACAGTTTAAAGGAAAACTTATTGCTCTGTGGTGTTTAATATAAAATGTGTTTATCTGGCCTTCATTTATGTGGGCTACAGACTTACTTTTAATCGCTTCAGAATTGTGGCAGGAAGAAAAGCCACCAACAAAGCTTGCGCAGCTACAATATCCTGTCATGGCTGTTCTTCCCTTCCTTTTTTCTGTTCACGATTTGCAATTTTGTACCATGCAAGACAAGAACAAAGCCAGCTGTTCAGTTACGTCTGTGATAAAGCACCTTACATCTGCAGCAAATCTCTCTGGAAGCTGAACTTTGGAACATGTCTAATTTTAGGTGCTCGACTTTGGACACTATAGAAAACAAGCAACTTAAAAGTAATAAGCATTCAGGACTTCCTGCAAGTCAAACATCTCAACTGTCACTAAACCAAACTGTCTGGAAATCATTAGTGCTTTGCTGAAACATTGTGCCCTGAATGAATTCCAGGGGCTCTCCTCCACAAAAAAAAAAAAAAAAAAAGTTTATAGTTTTCAAACTTAGCAACCAAAACACAACAAAAACTAACAGGAAAACACACAGCAAAAGCAAGTGTCAATTGATGAGTAAGAAATGTAAACAATAAAAAAGAGAAACTTGGACTTTGCTATAAATTATATTTCATTGACTTCTTTTACACTACGCTACATTTAAGGAAAAAAAAAAAAATCCCTGTCTCACTAAAAACATGCTGTCTCTTTTACACATCCCCACCAGGGGCCCATACTTCTATATATATAATTCAGCAGAACTTTAGTTTCTAAGACTGAAATTTTCCAAAGATATCTGTGATATCAGGAGGGAAAAAAAAACAACAAAACAACCACACCCACATTTATATTACTTACCCACAGTATTATATTTTTGCCATGCTTCTGAGTAAGCAATAGAAGAAATGTAACTTGATTTCCAATGCAAAAGAGAGCAATCATTAGACAACAGGAGCCAGCCACACCTTTTCCCCCTTAGGATTTTTTTTGGGGGGGAAAAAAATTATGCCCTTACATCTCAGAGTTACTCCAGTGATGCTCTCATTATGCAGTAACAAGCAACTGATCATCCAAGAAAAAAGTACAGCAACTGAACTCCAGAATCTTGAAACCAGCTCTTCTCAAGCTATACTGTAAACTTGAACGTAGCTGGGGGAAAGAAATTCAGCAGATGTGTAGGTTACACAAATAACTCTAAGTTCCCTTTCAAGTAAGCCCTTTAAATGTAAAGCCTAAAAAAATGCTTTGAAAGAACTAGTACAATGAATGATATGCACAGCTAACCTGCAAAACCTATTTCCATTTATCAAAAGATTTTGTACTACTAATACCTGGCCATCTCAGAAACACTCTAAAAAATATTTCAAGCTTGATTTTTATTTATTTTTTTAAAGCAAACTTAAGCTCTCTTAAAATACAGATGGAATTTTTCCTATGATTTAGCAGTGGGTTGTTAGAGTCAGCACAGTATGGGGAGGTCGTGGTTGGACTTGATCTTTAAGGTGTTTTCCAAACTGAACAATTCCATGATTCTATCAGTTTTCCTGACGCTGGGAAGGACCAAAACATATCCTTTATGCTGGATACTGGGAAAGGAGCCTTGGAGTGGGATGACAGGGACATCAGTCCCCATTGATGGCTTGAAGCTTCTCTAGGACACAGCCAGAAAGTAAATGAGGTCTGTATGCAGAAGCAGTCAAAGTAATTGCAGAGAACTGATTCTAGACACAGGAAACAGAGGCACACCTGCCATTTAGGGTCTCCTAAACCAGTGTGATATATTGCCCTTATTTGTGATCACACCAAAAAAATGAAGTGTTTGAGAAGAAAAAAGAAAAAAAGGGGAGGCAGATATAGAACAAATTTTCTCTTCATAATTATTTAAGCACTGAAGTCTAATTTAAAGCCTGGCTCAACTCCATCTAAGTCAGAAAAACAAGAAAACCAACCGAGACAGACGAGCAGTCGAGGTAACGGCACATGACAAATTTATGACTGATAAGCAGTTAGATGACAGACTGATGATTGGCATGTCAGAGCCCCATCAAAAGATGAAGGGAGACTCCACCACAAACCTGCCTCACCACATCAGAGAGAACAGACCATTAAACACAAATACAGTGTAAAAGATGTGCAGCCTGACCAAAGCTGAGAGGAAACGCTCAGCATAGAATCACAGATTGACCAAAGTTGGAAAAGACCTCCAAGATCATCCGCTCCCGTCACCCACCTACTACCAAAACTTCCCAACCCAGCGTTGAGTCAGGCCCCAGGAGAGGAAGAGGGCCGTGGCAGACACCTGCCCCTACTGGCAGCAGCCATGCTCTGGGCTGACAGCTGCAGCTTAGTATATCCAAAGGCGTCAGCCAGAAGGCAGTCAGCACAGAGGGGACAAACCCTAAAAACAGCCTGTAAAATAAAAGATTTCCCTTTTGAGCTATTTCACTCTGGATACTCGTGTTTTTTTTGTATAAACATCCAAGTCCTCACTGGCTCTGGGCAAGTTCTTGGCCTCAGCAGCATCCTGTTGAAATTAGTTTCGCTGACCAATTTTGGACTGCATGAAAAATCATTTCAATCCCTGTTGAATCTGCAGCCTTCAGCATTATCACGACTTTCTCCTCATGCAAAAAAACACTGGGGGATGGAAAGAAAGAAGCCCTAGATCTATTTCCCTTATACTGCACACGCACACTTTCAGTATGATCCTTTTTAACAGTCATACTTCTAAAGCAAACAGTCCAGATCCTTCACTTTGCTTTTGCATGTTAAAGAAAAGAAATGTACCTTGTATTTTTTTTTCCCCTTTTTACTTTGTTCACATTTTTCTTTTTGTTTCATGGCAAAGAATACCTACAATCATCCTTCAACTGACTTGTACAGCTACAAGACAAAAACATAGTTGCATTACGATTTCCCTTCTACCCTGGACCATTCCTGGTTCTAAAACTGATTTTATTTGCTGTTTAGCACCAGCAGAATCTTTCTATCACTTTCTTTTTCCAAACTGCTGAGCCCAATTTCTTCTCTGCAACTGCAGGGTTGCAGTCAGAAATGAGTATCCTAGTGGAGAAGCAGCAAGAAAGGTAACACTACATCAAAGCTACATACTCCAAATAAAAAGATAAGCAAATGTTTCCTCTTAGCAGTCTATTATATTTCACAACATACCACAGCAATATGCCTACACTTTTAGCATAGTGGTACAAAACAGGCAAAAAAAAAAAAAAAAAAAAAAAAAGAAAACAGAGTGTAGTGTTATTGTTGCTGTGGCAACTACAGACCACAAATTTTTGCCTCAAGGGAATTAGCATGAACACAAACATAGACACAAAGGCATAAACAGCTGTGGGTGCTAACAGTGCCTACAACTCACTGTGGATGTAAAAACATCGTGCCATCAGAAACTGGATGTAAATCAAAGAGTAAGTCCTTTAGGTTCCCAGTTGCTGTCTCCAAATCATTTGTCTACACTTGTTTTTCCTCATCTTCGTTACAGCACACACTGTAAAACATTTCCAGAAACCCTGTAGTGTAAGAGATATAAATGTAAGATAAATTAAACTAAGAAACAGCAGTATTTTCGAGTGAACAAAGTAATTCTAAAAACATCTCTCCTGCAAATAAATAAATCATTGGTCTACCAGCTGGAAACTGATGGTGCAGATACTTCCTGCAAACCTTCAGTGGTCTGAAGCTGCTCTCGCTGTGCACACATGAGATACACAAAGTCAATATTGTACTATTCTTTAACACTCCCTTGCACTGATAACAGGAAAAACCTACTTTCAGTAGTTTATAATGCCACTTAAGCTAGGCACAAGAGTTAATAATTAAATCTTTTCTGCTCAACTGTACTTGGGGAAAAAAAAACAACAAACAAACAAGCAAAAAAACACAACAGTATGTGTGAACATGAAAACAAGAATGGAAATCATCTGAGAAATGTTGGGAGCAAGGGGTCCTCAAATGTCCTGGTTTCGTTCCCTTGCCTCCTTGCTTTCCCCATTCCTGCCCTATCTGCATCCCAGTGTCAAACGACACTTGAACAAGAAACCACAAATGGAGAAATTGCTCAAGTCGACCTAGAGCTTTTGTCAGAAGCCCTGGGCCTGTCGAAGGAGCAAATATGCATGAAAGCCAGCAGCTGAATTGTTCTCTTGGCCTGAGATAGCTACTGATTTATTATTACATCAATAATCCAACAAAACTGATCTAAAGGAATATTTTCCTTTCCCCTTTTTCCCTCCCAGTTCTCCAGCCTGGCTTGCTCACTGAACTGGAAGACTGCAGAATATAATCTGATAATGAATTTTAAAGTTGGAAATCTTTGAGATTGTCACATTTTGGACTACTAGGCAGGATCTACTAGGCAGATACACATACCCTGGCATATCTGCCTTTCAAATAAGTCATCTAGACAGACAGCCTACATGCTTCCAGGAAGCATCTCCCACTCACTATGGTGCAGAGTTCATTCACAAGAGGACACACCCAGCAGACCTCGGCAAAATCCCTATGATCCATCAAGCCCTCCACCCAGAAACACCAGGCAAGTGTTCAGAGTCCTTAAACACCACCTGCAAAAAACATCCAGAAACAGAGAGATGATGTTCTGGAAACCAAAAATGAAGATTTGTTCTAATATTTTGTACTTGTTTTGTCTAGGAGCAGACAGCACTGTGAAAGTCATGCTATAAACAGATCAATTAACCCTTTCTAGTCACTGCAGTACCATTTCTGCTTAAAAAAAAAAAAAAAAAGAAAGAAAAAAAAAAAGAAGAAGAAAAAAATAGCAGAAACTTTCCAAGCTGGTAAATCTGTCTAGATTAATAGTTATTGTTTTGAGGTTTGGTTTAAAAATTATTTTCCATTTGCATGTTTTAGTATTATTTATAGAGGAATGATGGAGCGCTACTACTGGGGAATTATTAATGTTTCAAGTTTCGAAACAATTCTGTTTCTGTAATACACAGTTTTTGTTTACTTACATCATTAAGATTAATGTTTTCTTACCTGAAAATTTCTTATGATGAGGTAAGTCTGAAACAGCGAAGATTATTTCCCATCCAATTCCATTAAGGATGCAACATAATGTATGCAGCCAAAAGAAGTTTTAAAAAAACACTGTCAGTAGAAACTATTCCTTGTATTTTTCTTTTTGCAGTTCTGCAGAGCTGTGTCAAATGCCTTAAGCCAGGAAATAAAAGACCAGTGAAAATTAACTTTCCAAATTAAGCTCATAAAAAGGGATAATGATCACATCCAACCTTTCCCTGGGGAGGGATCAGCTGAAGGGTTTTCCTTTACTCATTTTTCTCCAAGTGTAATTCTGCCTGTTTGCAGAGCCACAGCAGACTGACCTGATACGGAGCAGGCTGGATTCCACCCAAAAGTAACCAAACAAGCCTGACCAGTGCTGTACCCAGAAGAAACCATCAAATTCATGTCAGAGACGTTGGCCGTGCTGATGTTAGCAAGTAACGAGGCCCAGAGAAGTAAATCTGAAGAGCAAAACAGGTAATGCCAAGGACCTCACATTCACATTACTCAGGATCTGGAGAGCCCGGCTTTGGATAACCATTAATGTGCCCTTCAGCAGCTGAAGCACTGCAGGGTCCTGGAGCCTATCCTGGAGCTTCATCTGGTCTAAAAGCAACCTAGTTCTCTGGATGTTCTGCATACGGTTCATGTACAAAGCAGTCAAGTGAGGACAGCAGGGAGATTCATTCCCAATTTGTTATGTTAACTGCACATTAACATAAACACTCTTATTAGCAGAGGACGGTAAAAATCTATGCATCAGACTGTAATTCTAAGGGCAAGCCTGACTGCCTGGAAACCTTCTAAATACTTTCACTTGACTGCTTGAGCACCCAGGAGACTTGAGCTTCGGGACCCTGAAGGCCACCTATGGCTGCCAGGTCACACACAGGATTGTTTCACACCAAGAGAAACTCAGCTTGCTGACATCAACCCCTTCACTTGGTTTTGGATAAGTACAAAAGTTCAGATTCACCTCTGCACTGATGCTAAGTCCAGCGCCGAGGGAATGCCAGCAACATCTGCAGTTTGGCAAGCCTTCATCCAGAGCTGCCCATCCTCACTAACTGCAACAGCAGCCAGGGCACTCAGTACCATGCCAGACTAGCCAATACACAGCAAATCCCAAGCACCAGGGTCTCCCCTGCAGAAAAGAGCCAGCTCTGTGCTCACTGCCTAGACACCTACGCCGATGCCCAGGATGCTCCATCACTACTTCACACTGTCTCAAAATAGCTGTGGGGCACTGCTAAATCATTCCAAGCATGATTAATTCACAGGGAAGGCTTCAGGAAACTTTATACAGCGCTCTTAATGTTTATTTTTCCAGATATCATTTGACACAAATGAGAAGGAAAGTGCTTAAAAAGGGGAAAATTGCAGGCAGCTGATTCCAGTTGCACTTTTGCCTCTTGCCAAATGAAAAACTTAATAGGACAGACTTTGTTTCAAGGAATGAAGGGATGTGGAAATATTTACACACATAGTATCGAGATCGGCCATGCAGTCCAAGACCGTGATGCCAAACCAAGTGAGAACACAATGAAAATGGCAGCGCATGTTTCTAAGGCAGAGGAAAATGTGTATTGTTGCAATTGTTAATAATAACTGACCTGAAAGCAATGCTCTGGAGGTAGCCTTGCCCTTTGGAAAGCACGATGCCTCCACCCCAGGGCTGACTCAGTGATATCAAGCATCCCAGAGCCAGAAGAAGCAGATACAAGCAGAAGGGTGGATTTGCTCTTGAAGCACAAAAAGGCTGGGCAGCCCGTGGGCACTACAAACCCCAGAGGGTTGACACCAAAATGGTGTCAACAAGACTGTATTTCTGTTCCTCAGTGGAGTGGTGCCTCCTTCATGCCTCTTATGAGCTGTAGTTTTACAAAATCTAGGTGCTGAAAAGTCAAAACTATATCGACATCAAAGCTGGTTTAGGCAACCTATGGACTGCCTCTTTGTAAACATGTGATATCACAGCAATTTCAAATATCATTTTTCTCAAAGAACTAGGATTTATATAGCTTTATTTTTTCCAGTTGAGGGTGTGTCAAGCAAGGAGGCAGTGAATCTGACAGTACTGCTGCAATTCAAATTTAAAACATTGAATTTTCAAATGCAGAATGACTGGCATTAAGGAATTAAAATACAGCAGAGTTCACACGAAACATGAATAGTTGTTGCTGTCACCCTCAATTCCCATTTTTCAAGTAAAAAAATCAGACACTAATCCCACTTATGTTTTCAATGAACTTCTATCTTCAGATCTTGCCTCAATCTGTAACAAATTAGTTTTTTCTTCTGCACTGCATCTTCTAGTGTTTCCATGAAGACCATTAAAGAAACCCCAAAGTTCCTTTCCTAAGTCTGCAGAGCTCCTAGAAAGCTAAATGTGTCTTTTTAGACTCCAAAAGCTGAATTAGAAAAGCCATGCAAAGAGGCTCAGGACTAATAAGCCTTCTGACTAGCTAAAAACAAGAAGTGGAAGCAAGATTGAAGTTGAAAAAAATGCTAGATTTAACAACCCTGCAATTTTGAGATCAGAATTTCTGTTGATGTTTGTTAAAGGAAATGTACATATATACACACATATAAAAATAATAATAAAAACCACCACACAATTCATGAGCGTGCTTTGAGTTATTCCAACCCAAGGAACGGGCAGAAAGACTTCTCTAATACTTCAGCTATTTCAAGTCTCAGATATGCACCCTTCAGCCCCTCAAAGAGGCAGTGTTTGATTTAAGCTGCTGCCAAAACATAAATACATAGCAGTGAAAGGACAAACCGTGGCATACAACTAGCAGCCAAAGCATCCAGTGTTACGTCCAAATGCACATTTTTCACCCCTGGGGCAATGCAGCAGGCCCCATCAATGAGGACCCTCTGGTATAAAAATGAGACAATGTTCATATGTTGTTTTTTTTTTTTTGAGGGATGCTCCTTGAACACCTAACGTATTTCCTTGAAAATCAATAGTCTTCTTGCTGTCTGAGGCAGGTGAGGGCCAGGCCTGCTAGCAGCTCTGGTTTGCTGTATTGCAGCTGATAGAAAGCACACAGACAGTTACTGCCAAGGCAACAGGTAACCCAGGATATCAAGGGGCTGCACTGCAAAACAATCCTGAGATCCAAAACTTTGAGATCAAATGTCTTCACCCTTCAAACCCCAATTATATCTAGAGATGTCTAGAGGAAGGCATGGTAAAAACGTGGATAAATGGTGCCACTAAACAGACTTCTAATATAACTTGCAATAGAGTATTTATTTCTTTACTCTATTCATTCAAAATGCGCTTTGTTTAGAGGCATTACACTGCTAGAAGTTTAATCTCTAATTACTGTATCTCGCAGTGATTTAGGGTACATGTGACAAAAAACTACTGTATAAGCATAGTGGAGGGATGGTGCTCCACGATTAGTGATTTGAGGCATATGTGACAAGCAAAACAATCAATACGCCTCACAGCACTTCTCCTCCCCATCCCATCCCATCCCACTTCTCCCAAATGTTGATGAAGGTGTGCCATTGACATAGCCAGATATTTTTAGCATACAAGTCAGCTAAACTTCAAAGTCTGCTTTCCTGGGAGACGAGGATGAATTGAACACAGAGTCTTTTCATCATCTTTCAAGCTCATTAATCTTGTTACTGAATATAGCTCTCCTTAAAAAATAATACTTCAATGCTAAATTCAAAGATAAATCATCCATTAAAGACACAAGCAAACGCACTCTGAGGCTTTGGGATGCCATTAGCATCTCAAGCAGCAAACACTGCTATGTTCTCATGCAATATGCTGCCTAGTAAATAAAACGTGCACAGCCTGACTGGTACACCACACAGCTTATGAAATACACCCCCTGGAACTCAGCATGGTTTTTACACCTACATCACCATTTGTAAAATGAAGGAAACAACCCATGTGAAAAACGACATTTTTCAGACTCATCTCTGTTTTCTCTGATCAGTGTGACACAAGAGCTGCTTAACAGATGACAAAACATTTTCCATCTACCACGGCTGTAGCTTTCATAACCTTGCTTTGAAGGGGTAACGATCGCTACTTTTGTTTTTCCTACCTTCAGCTCAACTCTTTTTCTGATCTTTCTCATAGATTAGAACCTCTCTCACAGCACAGAGAAACCCAAAGACAGAACTCCGGAAGCCCTGGCACTCAGCACTGCCCCACACGCTGTAGTGGCAGGGAGTCTCACTGTGTGTGCTCAAGGAAAACAAGCAAGTGCACCAGTGCCCACTCTCTGCAACAGGGACAAGCTGTCCCCGCGACAAACAACCAGTTGTGGAGGATTTTCCTCACCAACAGCATCACCTTTGTGCCACTTGGCTGGCAAGACGTCAGGGCGCTGAGAGCTCAGAAGGAAAACCTGCAGTCGGCCCGGTGTCGTTATAACATCATAAAATCCTGAGAGTTGAAGGGATGACTTTAAAGGTCATCCAGTTCTTATTATCTGGCGAGTCAGCCAGCCTAACCTAACCCTGCACAGCCATGGGGCTGTGGCTATGCCAGAGGGACAGATGTGTGCCATTCACATCTCCTGCTTGGTGATCACAGCACAGAACACTTTGAAATGATTGCCTCTCAAGGTGATGCAGAACTGACTGTCATAAGCTTCTATCATTTGGCGGTTTTCATGCTTTCTGTTAAAGAAAATCAGCACGTTTTGGGTTTTAACCTCTGAAATGCTGCTTTTCTCGCACGACTTTGCAAACAAACAACAGTAAGAAACGGCTCTCAGCACCTCTGCTCACAGGGGACGGCAGGTGAGCTGCCATCTCTGCCTGCTGTTCCCAGCCTGCCTGCCGCCTGTGGCCAGAGCCGAGACCGGGCAGCTCGGCCAAGCCCCGTCCAACTCCCAGCCTCAACTTCCTCGTCCCTGAAAGCACACGGGAACGGCGCAGGTGCGTGTGGACACGGACGACGCAAAGCGTGGAGGTCAGCACAGCCTACGAGCAACCAAGTTTTTGGTCCAAACCTCCCTCACCACCAAGCTGCTGCGTTGCACCTATCACCGGACAAAGGCTTTGCGTTTCATCACGCGCTCGGACGCTGCCAGAAAAGACCGCTGTACAGCAGCGACCTCAAACGCAGCTCCGAGCCTCCGAGTGCAGGAACGCACCGGGAAGCACCTGAGCCTCTCGCTCCGCGTTACAAACTTCCTGGCCGCAGCATCCCCAGCAGCAGCAGCCACCAGCCTGCCGGGGCACCGCCGCCGAAACACCACCGCCGCGCTTCCGAAGCTCCGGGACCAAGAACGCCGAAACCCCTCCCTAAGCTCCGCGCCGCTCACCTGGTCCAACGGGATGCCGAGCAGCGCGCTCAGCGGGTGTAACAACGTGGAGCCGGTGGTGCGATGCGGGGCTGCGGGCGTCTCGGCCATGCCGCATCCCCAGCAACGGTGACAAGCAGCCCGGAGGCACCGCGCCGTCCGCCCGCCGACACCGCCCCGCGCCGCGCCGCCCGCCGGGCCGCAGGGGGCGCTCGGCAGGGCGGGGCCGTCCGAACGGCCGCCCTAACGGCCCGACCGCTGCGGGAGGGCGGGGGGAGGGGGAGAGCGCAGCGCGGCGGCAAGCAGCAAACGGCCGTTCCCGCCCCGAGCCCGCGCTGCTCACCTGCCGCCTCACGCCGGCCCCTGCACGAGCGGGGCGGGCGGCTGTAGCGTGGAGCTGTGGGAATGGCTTTATAAAGCAGCGAGTACGTGCGTGCGCGGCTGGAAAACCCAGCAGAATTGTGAGGGATGAGTTTAACAGCTACGGTCTTTAGTTGCCCGAGTGGAGCTAATTTGTGAATAGCAGCGTGTGCACGCGTACGTGTGCACACGTATTTCTGTGGAACCGTTAAGGTTGGAAAAGAGCACGAAGGTCATCTAGGCCAACCACCAACCCAACGTTCATGCCCTCCAAACTGCACCCCTCAGTGCCACATCGACCCTTTTCCTGAAAACCTCCAGGGATGGTGACTCCACACCTCTCCAGACAGCCTGTTCCACTGCCTCACCACTATTCTGAGAAGGAAGACTTTTTCCTAACATCCAACCTGAACTTCGGCCATTCCCTCTCATCCTATCACTGGAAGAGGAGGCCAACCCCACACCACACTACAACCTCCTGTCCAGTAGTTGCAGAGAGCGATGAAATCTCCGCTGAGATCGCACTGCTCCACAATCAAGAATCCCAGTTCCCTCAGCAGCTCCTCATAAAATTTGTGTTCCAGACACTTCACCAGCATCGTTGTCCTTCTCTGGACATGCTCTCAGGGTCTCAGTGTCTTTCTTGTAGTGAGGGGCCCAACAGTGAGCGCAGTACTTGAGGTGTGACCTCACTGGTCCCAAGTAGAAAGAGATGATCACCTCCCTACTCCTGCTGACTGTGCTATTACAGGTACGAGTCAGGATGCTGTTGGTCTTCTTGGCTGACTGGCCACACTGCTGGCTCGTGTTCAGCTGCATGTCAGCTAACACCTCCAGATCCTTTTCCTCTGCACAGCTTGCCAGCCGCTCTGCCCCAAGCCTGTAGCAATGCATGGGGTTGTTAGGATCAAACTGCAGGACCCAGCATTTGGTCTTGGTAAAGCTCATACTATTAGACTCATGAACTCTCACAAGAGAAGAAAAAGAAACATGACATGAAGGGAGGGAAAATACACAGAACTACTTTTTTTGTAATAATCTATAGTCATAACCATTTATTTGACCAGGAAATCACAATTTATATTTGAGTAATTATCTTTGCAAACATAACAGTTAGCAGCTCTCCTTGATTCCATAAACAATGAAAACTGAAAGTTTTGCAATTGCTTGTACAGTCTACCATTCCCACTCCATATCCTGATTCTATTGGCAGCTAGAATTTTTTAGACAGCATTTTTGGTCATTTTTTAGGTTTTTTTTCCAAGAGGTTGTGTATGGTTCTTTTTATTATCATTGTTGTTCAAGAGGACAATTGTATTTGCCCTTTGCTATAATGGTGATTGCATATGATTAGCAAATCTCAGTGAGTTGCTAATATCATATATCTGCTTTCACAATCATGGGATTTCACAATCCCTGCATCTGCAAATCTCCCTCTTTAACAAAGTGGTAATAGACATTTGAGGGTTACTAGATCACACAGGAAGAGAAAATAAGTAAGCTTAAGAATGTAGTCCATTATTTCAGGGCTTTTAATACTTTCCTTATAGTTAAGAATCTGGAAGAAACATCCTCTATTGTGTTCTGGCCACCAAAATACTTTGCTTTTTTTTTTGCTACTTTTTTCCTCCCTTTTACTTACAGAAAATCTCACTTTCCAAAAATCTAGGAGAACATAACAAACAGACCACATCATTCTGTGATCTGAGAGATGCCTTTACGTGGAAGACAAGGAGATTCGAGGGGAAACTGAGGGCCTTATTCCTGGGGATGGCTCCCCTGTACAATTTTGCTACTCACAAGGAAAGGCTGCCCTTGGACACAGGCGCTGCTCCATGCCGCTGCTCCTGCCCAATGGACATTTCTGGTTGTCAAGGCCTGCCATACTCTTAAAGAAGAGCCCCTGTCATTCTTACTTTGTGGTGCTCAAGACTGCACACTGTGCTTGAGGTGATACCGTACCAGGCAGTGCAGAGTGGGTCAATTCTTTCCCTAATCTGGTTAGCATGCTCAAAGCAAGGAGTTTAAGTCATGTGGAAGAAGTCACTAGCTGTGCATAAAGCCACCTAGCATATTCCATTCGAATTTCCTTGTTCCAATTTAATATTTGCCAGCCTGAATGTATTTGGTGGAACTTTCCATGTCTATGACTTCCACAACAAGATTGCCAGATTCCTTGCTGAACTTCAGCTAAAATTGTTGACCTGCTTTTGGGAGCAGAATGTATGTGATTTATTGCACGTGCTACTCCAGGAGAGCGACCACAGATTTAGATGGATAGCTGTCCTGAAAGCAAGGAAGTGCCTTTCACCATCCTTGTGACACTACTTGGTGACCAGCTGAATGAATCTTGGGGAACAAACACACACAGCCCACCTGGAGACTCAGGAGCTCAGTGTGTAACTTCTCTGAAGGCCTTATACATTCTTCAGCCCCTCACCATTCGTCCATGTGATGAGCTTATTAGCACAAGAGGCTTGGTGAAGGGAAGCAGAGCAAAGTTTACAGAAGATGTGAAAGAATAGAGATGGAGGTAAGAAATATACATGGAGATATGGTTAAGAGGGTAGCGAGTGCAATGAGACTTGGAATCTCCTTCTCTAGAGATGTTCAAATCCACGTGGTCACTTTCCTGTGCAACCTACCGTAGGGAAACTGGTTGAATTAGATCTCCAGAGGTCCTTTCCAAAGCCTATGATTCTGTGATTTGCAAGATCGTAAAATCACAGAATGGTTTGAGTTGAAACAGACTTTACAGTCCATTCAGTTCTAACCTCCCTCCCACTGGTAGGGTTGCTGCTTGCTTGGTCAGGCCGTCCAGGTCCTCATCCAACCTGGTCTTGAACACTTCTATGGATAGGGCATCCACACCTTCTCTGGGCAACATGTTCCAGCTTCACCACTCTCTGTGTCAACAATTTCCTTCTAACCTCTATCCTAAATCTCTCCTCTTTTAGTTTAAAACCATTCCCCCTTGTCCTATCACTATCTGCCTGTGTAAAAGGTAGCTCTTCATCTTTTTTATAATTCCCTTGTAAGTACTGAAGGTTACCATGAAATGAGGATGGAACAGAAGTTTGGCAGGAGAGGCAAGATTTTATTAGGTTGGAAGCTCTGGGAAGAGTCACAGGAGAAGATGAGAATATAACAGAAGGGAAAAGAAAACTGGAGTTATTAGAAAAATGGTTTCTACTGAAACTGTTATTCCTGAATTTCACTGTTCCTTTTCTTGTTTAGCTAGTAGCTATCTTCCTTCTTGTTCTTCCTTCCATTTTTTTTTTTTTTTTAATGGAGATTATAGATTTACATGATAACAATGTTTTGTTCTATATTCCTTTACCAAAAATTCTTTATGTCAACCCTATTGACTTCAAGGTCTATTTTCTAGAAGGTCATAGGTAGAGCCTAATGTATCTGCATAATCGAGAGTTGTTATTTTCCTGTGTACATTTATCAATATTAAATTGTGTCAGTCCTTAAAATGCTCCACAATACGATATTGTGAAATCTTCTTCAACTCTGTAATCAAGCTTTGCTTATCCTGAGTTTTTTGTATCCTTGCTAAGCTTGTCGTCTTATCTCCTTTCCAAAAACTTATTAGCGTGTTCAGCAGGACAGATTCCTTTGTATTAAGTTCTCTCTTGCCATTTGTTCTCATCCTTTGTTTATTACTTTTCAAAGAGCTGGAAACCCTTGAAGGGATAGTCCCTACTATTCTGTGCTTATTTAATTGCTGTGGGTAAGAAACCTTACCCTGAAGCTCTGGAATTACAAATATACTTTCTTGACAGGATTGGCATTAGCCACACATTTTTCAGAACACACTAACAGTTTTGTGATGTGTAACTTATTTACAATGGCTATATTTTTCCCATTACATTATATTTACCCAGAGATATGAGTGCCAACTTATTTCATCTCCTGTTCTACAGTTTGCATATGGGAGTGAGGAGTGCTGCTCAGTAATTCTCTGACCCTGTCTGATTGACATGGTGAGTTTTACTTTTCAGTGGAAGTTTTTGTCCTATGATGTAAACAGAAAAAGATAATTCAGTGGAGGATGCAGAGAGGCTGTAATGACAGCAATTGAATAGGGAAAGCTGAGCAATTGAGTGAGAAATGGTTGTTGTTTTTTGTTTTCTCTGAGTAACATCAGTAATGCTCATGGTACTGAAGTCGTAGCATTGATGATCTTTGCCATTATCAAAAGAGAACGTTACTTGCACATTTACCCTCCTTCAGAAATCATGGAATAATGATTTTGGTTATTTTCGAATAACAGTGAATTAGAGTCAGGATCTATTGATATAAAATTAAAGAAAACTATGAAAAATAGCTTATAGTTATTTTATAGTTTGTGGCTGTCTTTAAAGACGTAAGGCTCTCTCTGTCTAGACTTGAGATAATTTTGCTGCCTCATTTCTTTTCCTGCTGCTAAGAGGGATCTCTTGGCCTTTAATAAAACCAGTGGTGACAAGGCAGGGACACATAGATATGGAAGGATTCTTTTTTTCCATTTATTAGTTACTTGAAAACAAGATGGTTTATATCATATCTTTGCTACTGTTCAGTGAGAAATATTTTGAGAACAGAGTCTATAAGTAAGACAGCTTGAAACGAAAAACTTAGAAGGTTTGTGATTTACAAAATAAGAAATTGCATAAGTTGAAGTTTTGTAAGAATTAATTTCTTATAACTAATAAGAGAAACATAAGGGTTCGTGGAAATACCTCAGGACTTGTGCAGTTATTATTGGATGAGTGTTGATTTCAGTCCAACTGAAACTGCATTTAAGGAAATCAAGAGAAGAATATCATAAAGAAAACAGAAGATGTCCAGATCCACCAAAATAATGTTTTATATTAAAGAACAAACAAATAAATAAATAAATTTTATATTTCTAAGAAAGGGCATGAACATACTCATATAAAAGCAAATCATAGTCACTGAAAGGTTTTGATATTTAAATTCCAAAATTCTAGTTGTAAGTTTATTAGAAACCATTGGGACATCCAGAAATTAATATAAGATAGTATGACTTCTCAGCTTCTTTGCATTACTTTCAGTGTTTTTCTCTGCTGTCATCCCAGTCTTCACAGTACAAGTACCTTAGAGTTTGTTCTCTTCTACCATCTAGAGGGGAAACTGTACAACATGAACAAAAATCATTTTAACTTTGCCAGGAAGTTAGATAGAGAAATATTCCAGTTCCTTGTATTGTCTTTATTTGTGGAAAAAACAAAAAACCAAAAACCAAATAACACCTACGTTGTTGATAGTTTTTCCATGTGAGTTAATCAAGTTCAGGTGTCAATCAATACATAAGTTGTTGTTCGTTTGTTTGTTTTTATATACCATTCTCCACAAATTTTTCTTGCACGAAAAATAATTGGTAGGAAAAAAAGATGTTGAAACCAGCCAGGGCTTAATTGGCAGAAAACAATTCTGGTGTTTTTAAAGCTGTAGGTTTTATCCTATAGTTTTATATAAAGAAAACTAAAGCAAACAAGTCTTTTCAATTATAATTAAAAATTTCATGGAAAAAACTAAATAGCATGGGAAAAATCATTCAGTACTGTTGCATGGATCTAGAGAGCCGAACAAATGTTTTTATCCAATAATATTATCAAACAGTGCTTTTAGCTAGATTGACTGCTCCATTACAAGTATAGCCTGAGCAAGATAGCGAGTAACACTAGCATTAACTTTTATCCTACAGAAAAGTCCTAGAAGGTGCAATTGTTTTACTGTTATTCTAGTTGTGGATAGTAATAGCTTTTTCAAATAATATTGAAAGAAATATGGATAAGTATGATTTGAAGCTGATAAGTGTTATTTAAGATGAGCAATATACTAATGATGAAACTACAGGAATTTCTGAACTGTAAAGATTTTTTAATCTGTTTGTTTGATAGAAATTCACTTTTTCTGTTTTATATTTTCTTCATTATTCTATTTGAGTGAATATCTGTAGTAGTCCAAATCAACACAGGCTCAGCTGTAACCTCACACGTGTTCTCATTATCTCCTTTTGTTGATTACTGACTATCTTTTTCTACAGCTTTGATAAATTTACTGTCATCTCATCAGAAATGCTCCTGTGACAAGTATTTCCCGATCTCGTCTCTTTCAACATGTCATTCCTATACATGCATATTCATCTTGTCTTGTTTCATTCTTCTTTTTTTAGGTTCCTCATTGTCTTTCCATCTCCTGTATAATAAGCATTGGCTCTTGTGTTAGATTTTCAAGCAAGCACTTTTGAGTTTTCATCTGAACTTGCCCTTTTATAAATAAAAGTTGACCCCAATAAATATGCAAGAGTAATATACTGTCTTACTTTTATTTAATCCTTAAAACTTATTTTTTCTTATTGTTTTAAGAAGGGAAAAGCTTTTCTACTAAACGCCTTGTCAACAGAGAGTTGTTATGATGAGATCACAACATATTCACTGATTAATGCTGTCTTATTGTTTCCTTGGCCTCCCATGCCAGCTGGTCTATATCCAGCTTTGAATTCTCCTCCTACTTAGATCATTAGCCCTTTCAATGAGGAATGCCTGCTTTATTCTGTGCTGTACAGCAACACCAAAGCTACGTCTTCCTTCATACATGAAGGCACAAGGCCCAGTGAAACATAATAAATGTATTACTGTTGTATTATTATAATATGTATTTGCATGGGGGAAGGAATGAGTGTAATGCCTGGAAAAGTCTGCCAGAAAGAACATAACCCAATTAACAGTGAGACCTTTAAGTGTATTTCCATCATTGGCAAAGACAGGACCCCTGCTGGCTGATCTGTAAAACATTAATGATGTTTGTTTTAATGGGACCCACTGTGAAGATCCTTCTGGGTGGATCAATTCAAGTCTCTGCCTCAAGCCAGGATCATCAAAGAAAGATTGTGTGTGCTACAACAAAGAACTGAGACCTTCACCTTCAAAGTCTACTGTCAGTCACATCCATCAGCATTTATTTGGCAGACACTGTGGATGTTGGTACAACTTTTGGCTGCCCCCTAAGCATGAGGTTACTTCTGTTGGATAAAAGACCTGAGTCATGAAAGTATCATCTTTTGTAGCAGCTGCTCAGAGAGAGTAAGATGTCTCTGGTAAGAAGTGACTGTATCTAAGCAAATTCCAGGTTTGCTAACAGTGCAGGATAAAAAAAAAAAAAAGATTAAAAAAAAAAAAAAGCCACATCACCCCTCCTACTATAAATGTGGGCATATGTATGGTTTGTTTTATCAGTGGTCCAATTAGACCAATTCCATAATGCACAGCATGCCTTTTCTGCATGGGTAAAACTGTGTGGATGCTTAGAAAACCAGGCCTCAAGTGTAATCAGGACAATGCAGCAGAAGAGTATACAAAAATTGTTAGCACTGAAGAGCTTGGTGTTGTATAGATAATGACCCACATACTGAAAAAATGGTGGAATATTACTCTATCTGCCTCAGTCTTGCCCTAAAGTTACTTTTTCATGTCAGCTCCCTCACCAATAGCAACAGTGGCCCCTTCCTTTGCCTAAGCTGTCTGAAGTGTGTTATTTCTCTTTGCTGAATGTTGTACACTGTGTATCTAAAAGACATATCTGAGAAATGGGTGTTCAGCAGTGATGCAGTCTGCTGGACTATGTCAGACTTTAATGAGTTTTAGCATCTGTTGTCTTGTTCTTTTAAACACTTTAGGGAATGTAAAGGTCCAGTGTGAAGGAAGAAGTGATGGAAATGGCTGATGTAGCTGAAATTTCCCTTTGCACATTGGTGGTACTGGAGATACACTGTTGCAAGATGAGAAACAGCTTTGGTGGTCACAGAGTCTGAATAAGTGGGAGAGTGTGAGGTATCAAGTTTTATTTTTATAGTGTTTAGCTTTATTTTTGCCTTCCTTCCTTGGTTTTCTTTCCACTAAATCAGTTTTGAACTTAATTTAGAGAATATGTATATATTTGTGGTGCCTAGTCTCCAGTTAAGCTGTGAGGTGGCTCCCTCACATTTGAGGAGAAGCGTTGGTTAGTTTTCAGTCTGTTTTGTGTATTAACCATGTATAATATGAAAATGAGGAGCTGTTGTGGTTCACTACAAAAAAACACCTGATTTTGTACTGCAGAGATGGCCAACATATTGTGGACATTTGAACTCCCAGGAACTCATTCTGTACACATAGTAGTGGTAATTGTCTCAGAAAAGAAAATCAAAAGGTTCAGGGATTAAAGCTTTTTTTTTTTTCTTTTTTTTTCTTTTTTTTTTTTTTTTTAAATCACTCTGATTAGGTAACAACAGGTTTTTGTAACTATTATTTCTTGTTCAGACTAGAGACTAACTTTGAGAAAAGCAGGGATGATGACTTTTAAAATTGGTAGGGATAGAGAAGTTAATTTCCAAGCAAAGTTATTCTAATGGGTAATTGCTCTGAGAGACAGAGAAAAGAAAGTGAATAGTTAGTTTACAAGAAAGCCTGATTCTTCTGTCATAAACAGGAAAAAAAAAGAGATATTTTGTAGTGAGAATTTATCAGTTATCTTGGAGCCAGAAACCAATTGCATTGTAAACACTTCTTACAAAGGAAACTGCAGATTAAAACTGCCACCCCAAAAATTTAAAATATGGAGCCTTGCCATTATCATTTTTCAGATGGACAGTAATTGGTGTTACCAGAAAGATGCTGAAGCTGGTGATCTGTAGAGCTGGTCCAGAAGGCAGCTAGTCCTGGCAATCCTCTTGTTAGGTAGATTGCAGTCCTCTCTATAATAGTGACTTTCAGAACCTCTTTCCTTGTATTCCTTCACCATTATTTCTGAGGTGTAATCAGACCTGTTCCAGAGTTTGAGATGAACATAGGAATAGCAGAGGTCTATCATTTCTGGTTGATTCCAGGGAATATTTTCTTTCCTCTATTCCACTGTTAAAATTCCAGGTCAGATAGAAGCTTTATTCATATGAGGTCATTACTTCTTTCACTACAGGTGAAAACTGTAGTTCAAAACAGCTTTTTCTGTGGATGATCCTGTTACTGTGGTAAAAGATGGGTCAGTGTGCAATGCACTTACCAGCTGGCTGCTTGCAAATAAGGTTTTAAGCAGATAGCATAATTTGCAACACAAGATTTGACAAATTGCATTATATTTGACAGAGTATGATACATATCTGCTGTAGAGGTAGCCTCCTGTACAGTTAATGAAAGGTCTCCTTTTTCAAATCATGCACAGGCAAGATTGACAATACTGGTAATCACCATCACATATTTATTGAACTGCAGTTTCTGATGAAGTCTGCTGCTTGCCTGAGTTCTCCCTGGAAGGAAGCCTTTAGGCTCCTGATATAACCTGAATTCATCTTCTCTAGCTAGGCTGAGATATATTTTATACGTAACTGTTCTAGCTCCCAGCTGAGTACCGCTATGGGTGACATATATTCTAGCTATACGTTTTTTTCCAATGCTGCTACTGCTCTCAGGGGCCCAGATTGAAAGATTTTTAGGGAGAATTAAACATTATTCCCCCTGCTGTCTCAAAAACAAACAGTGTGATGGTTTTGGTTTAAATCCATACCTTAGAGGACTGATATTTATGTCTGTGTATAAAAAGAAAGATGCTTCCAAGTGTTGCTTGTCTTGAAAAATATAAAGAGTGGTTCCAGCTCTGCTGCTCCACTGTATCTACTACCAGGCAGCATTTGCTTCCCACCATGGCTGTGGGACCAGCAAAGAAAAAGGAAAGAAGGAAGCAATACAGTAGTCCAGTTCCAAATCCCCATATGTGCAAGCAAAGCCTACTCCTCAGCCACTGCAGTGGAGCATGTTCAGTGTCTGTGCTGTCATTGTCTGGCTGTCCCTATAAGGTGCTCTCACTCCTGGGATGTGCAGAGAACACAATTGTGTGCAATGAAAGATTAATATTGCTGAGAGTGTTACTCTGATCATCCTTGCTCAGTAGTTCCTATTTTCCTTTTCTATTGGATTTGTTAACATTTTCCATACGCATTTTCCTACGCTGTAGTTTGGACACAAGGGCAGGTAAGGAAGAGGAGCACTTTTCATCCTCTCCACATTGGCAAACTATAGCTTTTCACAGTGATTTTTCTTCCTGCAGAGTATTCAGAAGCATAGGAGTGGAATGGCAGGCTGGTAAGATGTCCTAGAGCTTTTTTATTAGACCTTTGGAAGGCTAAAACTAGCCTGTGCTGTACAGGGTGTAAAAATTGACTTAATATTCTAAATCCTATTCTAGCTTCCCTCTTCACTTAACTCAGGTTGAGTGTGTGGATAAATTATGATCTGACTGCTTGCTTAAACTGTTCTTTTGGTTCTTCACATGAGCTGGAATCCAAAAATTAAAATTATTTTTCAGTCCAAATTTGTTGCTTTAAGATCTCTACAAGCATAACATCCATTCTTGTGTACAGTAAAGAGTACAAAATGCAAAGATCATCTTTTTCTTCCTGAGGGACACAATGAAAAGAAAATAAGAAATGTAAATCTGTAAATGACGACAAGGTTTGTTGCAGCATTAAGTCAGAAATATGAACGAGACATAAATACAAATATCACTTAGTTCCTAAGAGCAGGAGCCTTCCAGTAAGTTTTCATAGAATCATAGAATGGCTTGGATTGGAAGGGACCTCAAGGATCATAAAGTTCCAGCCTCACTGCCTCTGGCAGGGTTGCCAGCCACTAGATCAAGTAGATCAGATTGCTCAGGGCTCCATCTAACCTGGCCTTAAAAAACCCCAGGTATGCAGCATCCACAGCCTCTCTGGGCAACCTGTTCCAGCACCTCACATCTCTCTCAGTAAAAACTTCTCCTGACATCTAATCTAAATCTTCCTTTAGTTTAAAACCATTGACTCTTGTCCTGCCACTATGCATCCATGTAAAAAGTTGATTTCCCTCATGTTTATAAACTCCCTTTAATTACTGTAAAGCCACAATGAGGCCGCAGCCTTTTCTTTACCAAGCTGAATAAGCCTAGTTCCTTCAGACTATTTCCATAGGAGAGATGTCCCAGTTCATGGATCATTTTTGTGGCTCTCCTCTGGACCCTATCCAAGAGGGTCCCTCTTTCTGTGTTGGAGGCCCCAGACTTGGATGCAGTACTCCAGCTGGGGTCTCACAAGGCCGAATAGAGAGGGACAATCACATCCCTTTTCCTGATGGCCACTCCTCTTCTGATGGAATCTTGGATACTCTTTGCCTTCTGGGCTGCAAGAGTACACTGCTGACTCATCTTAAGTTTTTCATCCATCAGAACCTCCAGGTACTTCTCTGAAGTGCTGCAGTCAAAGAGATATTCTCCCAGTTTGTATACCTATCTGGAATGACCTCGACCCAAGTGCAGCATCTTGCACTTGGCCTTGTTAAACCTCATTAAATTCTTGTGTGCTCACTTTTCAAAGTGTCTGGACCCTTCTGGATGGCATCCCTCCCTTCTACTGTGTCAGCTGCACCACTCAGCTTGGTGTCATCAGCAAACTTGCTGAGGGTATACTTGATCCCACAGCCTGTGTTGTTGGTATAGATGTTGAAGAGCATCAGTCCCAAGATGGACCCCTTAGGGACACCACTTGTGATCAACCTCCACCCAGACATAAAGCCATGGACAACAACCCTCTGGCTACGATCACCCAACCATTTCTTTAACCATCTAATAGCCCAGTCTTCAAATCCATCTCTCTCCAATTTTGAGATAAGGATGTGGTGCTGGACCACATCAAAGGCCTTGCAGAAATCCAGGCATATAACATCAGTTGCCTTTCTTTTGTTCACCATAGAAGGCCACAAAGATTGATCAGGCACAATCTGCTCTTGGTGAAGCTGTGCTGTCTTGCTTTACCTCCTCATCTTGCATGTGCCTTGATATCTTTTCCTGGAGGACTGCTCCATGATCTTCCCAGGCACAGAGGTGAGGCTCACTGAGCTGTAGTTCTCCTGGCCTTCCTTTTTCCCTTTCTTCAACATGGGAGTGACATTTCCATTTTTTTCTGTCACTGGGGACTTTGCCTGACAGCCACAATTTTTCAAATATGATGGAAAGCAGCTACGTTATCCACAAACGTTGCAGGAAATGATTTTATATTTACAGCCCTGTAACAATCATAATACCTTCACTTACTTTCTAACTAAAAACAATTAAAATGTCAGGAGTATCGGACTAACAAAGGCCTGCAAAATGTCTTCCATTTTGTCAACAGCAAAAGAATGACCTTATTTTCCTAATATTTTACATTTTTTTGAATTTTTATTCTACATTGGGTTGCTAACTCTTTATCAGTTTCCCACTTATTAAACATTTCTTTTCTTTGAGTACCTCCCATTTTGTAGTTAATACGGCTTTTCTTTTCTTAAAATATTCTTAAGTATTCTTCAGACGTATTTAAGGAGCTACTACAGATAAGGTGCCTACTGGTAACATTTAGGTTTCCAGATCATGTTCTCTGGGATAGGTTTCTTTGAGTTTGGGGTGCTTTCTCAAGATAAAAAAAGCCTTAATAAGAGAATATCCTGAGAAAGTTTCTTTGTGAACTGCAAGGGGGCAATGTCAAGATGGAGCTTTTTGGCAAGGAAAATTGTATTTGAAAATGCAGATAGTATCATTCAAAAGCTTTTGCCTGGCCAATTCTTTGTTCTCACCAAAGTGTCCCATAAAGTATCCATCTGACTCTAAAAAACAATTTGTGAGAGAGAAGCAAAACAGTTTAACTGAAATAGCAGCTGATGAATATGAGCACTAGTTTGGAGAAAAGTAGGAACAAACCTCTTGTCCTCATCTGTTCTATTAAACAAACAGCAGAGTTCTTCCTGAAGTTCAAGGTTCTCATGTTTCCTTAGGCCAAAGGCATATACATAGTTTATAAAGTCAACATAAACAATCAGTGCAGCTTTTCAAAAAACAGCTAATCCATTTCTATCTACTATTAGCCCAGATGGTCAGTTATTTTCTTCCCAGCATGTCTGCTAACCATCAAGAAATATCTACTGTTCTGCTCTTGACTGTGTGTAACATGCAATGTTTACTTCAACTATTAAAAATATACTTTCATCTTTACACTTCAGCAGTCAAAAAGGCCCTTGAAATATTTAAAATATTAGCTTGGAGCAGTAAGCATTTCCAACTATGTTGTTTCTCGCTTTTCCCATTTGAAGTCTTGAAATTAGTCTGAAATTAACTTCAAGTGCTAAAATAGTCTAGCAAGTTCTTGATATTCTTGATATCTTTTTTTTTTTTTTAAGAACTAAATACAGAAAATTAAAAATGAGACTTCATATGTCATCTCTCAATCTTTTCTTCATGCCTCCCTTTTTCTGGAGATGGTTGCTACTACAGTGTTGTATGTGATAGTCTCTGAAAGAAAATGTTATACTCAAGGTGGGTGAAGCAGTTTTGAAATGAAAGTATCATGGGCACAGTTTGTGCTGTTTGCAAGAAGAGTCTGTTAGTTAACAATTCTCATCATTTTATCTCTTTCATCACAGAATTTCATGCTGTATGAAAATGAAGTCAAAGGGAAAAAAAAAACACCAACAAGCCTTCTTTTCCAACACCTCCCAAACCCTGTTTTCTATCTGAGCCCTGCTCAAGCCAAAAGATATCCAGATATGATTCATCTAAGTGGGTCTTGTTAGAACAAAACATCAGGCAGTATCAAAATGTAGAAACAGAGGAAGATATTTGTTTCTTAGCCTGCACCCCACTCCCTGCCTTTTAACACCAGGCTTATCTCCATTATTTCTTTTGTTTATGTCCTGGTTTTTACCATGAATGCCTATACATTGGTTTGATGTAACCCATTAACTCTGTATGAAGCATATCTTCATTTTAACATTCTAGCAGAGAATCTCCAGATGTCTAGGAGTGAGCAGGTGCTATACAAGTTTTACATTATAATTTCAATAAGCACAAGAAAATGCTCTTGAAGCAGTCAGGGCTGCTTTAGACAAAGGGCCTCAATGGCAGGCAGAAGCAAGGTGTTTTATTTCTTTATTAATATACTTTGCCAGCATTCCTCTAAAATCAGTATTCACTGTATTACTCACTAAGTAATCCTCACTAGCAAACAATTTTTTAAACCTTAAGTCCTTGCTAAATCAAGTACAGATAGCTATTAAAAAAGCTTGACTGCTTTTAATTATTCCATTTGTATTTTTCCAGTAGCAATCCTTGCTTTAAGTACACAACAATTTAAAATGATTGTTAACCAACAGTGGGTGTAAAGGGATTCTGAGCAACAGCTGAGAAGAATTGGATATGTGTCTTTTTACTTGTTTGTTGTTATTTCACACTTTTTTTTTTTTTTTAAGTGGGTGACTAGTGCTTTTATAACTTGGAAGTGAACAGAGAGTTGACAATTGACTGAGGAAGTGTATGTGGATAAGGTTAAGACTAGTGCATTTAGAGAAAAGAACAACAAAACAACAAAACAGAAAATCTACTCTTTGTTATCAGAGATCAGATAATCAGAAGATTGTTCTTGCAGTCTATCATGACACTTTCATTCCAAAGTCACATCTGATGTGATCTGGTCAGTCATTCTGCTTCACCTTAGACCTGGATGTGCATATCCACCAGAGATCCTGGCAGCCAACTTTTTTTCTGCTTCTATGGCTGCTAAGTTAATTCCACCATCCTCCTTCCATCAGCAATATGCAAGCCTGCCAAGTACATGCACACAATGCCTGGCTCTTTGTTCTGCAGCATGGTGCCCTTTCAGAGGCTTCTTATCTCTATTAGATCAAGAAAGCAATCTTCAGGCAGCTCATTGTATATTTCTTAGTGGGCTTTTTTTTTTCCATTAGTGCTGCACTATTGGATAAATCAGGAATATGCAATTATCCTTGCTGTCTTTGGAGTCCTTTGGCTCAAAAGAGATTTTTGTGTCTCAAAATACACTGAATACTTACCCACAGTGTTTCCTGTAATGTAACGGGACATCACATTTGAGACAACATTGGTGAAGTTGTTGACTAGTTCATGAACATCCCACTAGTCTTGGGACAACAGTCTGCAAAGTTTTGATGGTTCTACAGTTTCCCATCTATCTCAAAAGCTTAGAAATGGCATACAGCAAAATCATTTGAATGTTAGATCAGAAAAAAAATCTGCTGTTTCTCAACTGATTTGTTGCCATCTTTTTCCCAGAAAGACAAAGTCTTCCCAGATGAGTCAGACTTAATAATGAATTGAGGACCAAAACAAGAACACATTTATATCCCAGCACAGCTAACTCTATTTACATCATATTTTTCTGAAATTTAAATGCTAAATTTTTTATGGTAAAAATGACACCAGACTCTATTTTCTAGTCTGCTATGTTTAGAGTTCAAAAACTAATATGTGAGTTATCTTTGTACTGACTATAAAAAAGATATTTATACAAAATAAATACATATTTTTAAAAAGATTTATAATCAGAGGAGCTTTTCCCTTCTGTTAACCTTGATAAATGATAGTGTGCTTTGTGAGTATATGCTTCTCTCAATGGCTACTCTCATTAGTCTTTAAATACTGATATCTGGTCAATGAGGATTTCCTTGGACTTGAATCTCCAGTTTTGTAAAAGCTACCTAACCAGATTGATTATCTAGAGTATCAAATCATGAAATCTTTATGCATGATCAAACTGTGCTCTGGCATCACAGAAGGACCAGAAAGCCTGACTAGAAATATTCCTTGCAGGCAAAGATTGCATTGTAACAGACATAATACTTTAGTAGAAGTAGAGAACAATTTATATTATTGTCTTATTTTGCACTTATCCCTTCTGAAAGCCTGGTCATCTGTAAGACTTTGACAGCCACAACATAGCACCTCAGCTTTTACATATGGAATTTCTCTAGAAAAGGGAGAATGATTTTGTCATCTTTGTAGTATTTCTCAGAGTCCCTCCAATCTCACTGCCACCATTTAAAAGCTCAACAAACAACTGCTGTGGTGTTTGTGATCCTTGTCTTTTTGACAGTTGTGAAGAGACCTGGCTCTGCATCTGTATCCTAACAAATTAAGCACAGCCCAGAGCCACAGCAACAAGGAAAAGCATTAATCCAGTTAAGATTCCTTCTACGGTCAATACAGTACAGAGACTGCTATTAGGGACTTGCACTACTAAGCAATTTGTCCAGTTGTGCTTCTGCCAAGAGGAAGTCTGTGTGGTGCTGCTGTGAATTTGGAACAGAAGCTGAAAGGCCAAATCTGCTGAAGGCAGAAGGGGAGATCGTGTTGGTTGCAATTTTCTCTTTGGCCACCAGATTCCACTGTCCTGCTCATGACTGTGACAGCCACATCTCTGAACTGTGCTCCTAGGGTCACACCTTGGAAAGCAGGGCTGGTAAGAAAAGCCCAGATAAGAGGGGGAAGCAGTGTGTTATCGTGCTGACATGGATGATATACAATCAAAACATGACAAATCATAATGAAAATTGACAGTGTTAATAGAACTTCTCCAATCAGTATAAAGGCTGGAGCTTCATGGGCTCTTAGAGCAGGTGGCATCTCATTTCCCTTTTCTCAAGGCACCTACCTGATCATCCCTATCTCCAAGCCATCTTCTTTGTATTGACACAAAGAAAAAAAAAAAATCTGTGTGGCAGGAAAACCAGAAAAAAAAGATCAAGAAACTGGTCTAAGTTAAGACTGACCTAGACCTAATAGTAGTTGGCTTTAACTCAGATCAGTTCCCCAGCCACCATGAAAGGGAAGGGTGAGACATGGACAGAAACAAATGGTAACTGAAAGACAGGACTGCTGTTTCTGATGGTATTGACAGCTTTTGCCATCTCGGCTTGTGTATGTAACTGCAGCTTGAGAGTAGGAGTTCTTAAGGTCAGTGCTAAAGGCTGAATCAACTATGAATGATGTAGAAATGTGAGGCCAGGAGTTGAACTCAGTTAACTATGTGAGTCCCTTCCAATCTGGAATATTCTATGATTCTAGGATTTTAGATCTCTCTTCCCATACCCAAGGTTCATGCAACTCCAAGAGGCACCTAACTTAGACAGCACTGAACAGAATGCTGGAAGTCAGAAAACAGAATGCTGGAAGTCAGAAAAAATGAATTCTCTGCATGTCTTCATTAGCATCATGCTCTATTAGGAACCAGCATCCAATAGGATAGGCAGAAGATAAGACCCACAAGGATAGTTCTGTCCCACTGTGGAAACCACGGACTATTGCTAATCTTTTTTCTATTATATCTAAAAGAAATAGGATTCTGAAGCCTTTAAATGTGGAAATAACATTCAAGAATTATCTGAAAGTATTATTATTTGTTGTAAATACTTGTGCTGCTTCCAAAATGTATGTCTCACAGTAACACTCCTGCGATGATGATAAAGTATGGTTTTTTGGACAAGCTTCTAGGTATTGGAGAAGACCATACTCCTGCAAAAGCTGTACTGTCAAAACAACTGAAGCAAACAAAAGTTAACTGATGCTGTATTCGCATGTTGTGAAGTGAAAACATCTGCAAACATGGATTTATTAAAAAAAAAAAAAAAAAAGTGGAGAAAAGAATTGCCTCTTCACCCGACGCAGAAAAATCTAATTGTAGTCTCAACACAAACCTTGTAAGAATTGTTGATACAGCAACTGTTCATGAAATATTAGGGAAGTATGAAAGTTAAGAAGAAGAAACAAGAAGGATCTCTGTTTTCAAAAATAGCAAAGGCTATACCCATCATGCAACAGATAATAGGAGTTATGAAGGAAATTTGTAATATTACAGATGTTACAATTACAAAGTTTAACACTATAGTATGACTTTGTACTACTCTGTACCATTGTAAAACAAAAGGCTGTTTGTTGACTTTCTGGTTAATAAATTATAAATCGAAGTATTTTGCCAAAGCCTGTAAATAGTCAGTTCCAAAAGTCAGCACATCTTTATGAGAAACAGCCTCAGTGCATAGACTTTTAGGCAAGCATTCAAAAAAGTAAATACAGCACGAGGTTTATCTGATCTGGATAAATGTGAAAAAGAAATGGAACAAACCTGGATTGAATTAAGACATTCCACTAATATAACTTTTCTATATCAAGCCCATTAGTTAAAGAAAGATAAAGAACACCTTGTGTACACAGAGATGCAAGTCTTCGAGTTACAAGAGGCAGAGCTCTAATAAGGTAGTCTTGCTTATGTAATAGGAGACAATTTCAAACTGGATTCATGAAGGGAACATAACATCATCACTGAGGTGTCTACCTGTAGTCTCTGACCCAAGGAAGAAGCCAGTTCCCCCGGCCACTCAGCCATTGATTCTTTCCCTCATGCTCTGCCAGCTGCACAACTTCATTGCCTGTGTACTTAGGGGCTGATCTGGTCAAGAGACTAGGATTTCAGACTTTGCTTCACTGAAGAAAACTGGAGAAAACTCTCAGAGATGTAACTGACACAGAGTACAAACAGTATGCCCCATCATAGCATTCTAGGGGGGTGCATATTTTGCCCAGAGAGGTTGTGAATGCCCCCCTGGAAGCATTCAAGGCCAGGCTGGATGGGACTTTGAGCAACCTTGTCTAGAGAGAGGTGTCCCTGCCTACAGCTGGGGGTTGGAACTAAATGATCTTAAAGGTACCTTCCAATCTAAACCATTTTATGATTCTATGGTTCTACATGCATGTTTGTGTTATGCATAAAGCAGGAAAGTAATGTTAATCCGAATAAATTGTGCCAGGTGCTTGCTTTAAGCACCGGGTGTAAGATGGCTGAAACATCCTTTACTTTTTCCTTTTTTTAAGTGATTTGTTCTCAAAGCAGGCTCAGGCATCTGCGGAAGTTTAGAAGAATTTGTTCCAGGTGTTTTAAGGTGAAAAAGCAAGTCAGCAAGTGAATAAAACAGAGCAGGAAAATACTTTCTAAACTCATTCTGCATGTAGAAACAGCCAGTGTCTTCTCTGTAAAAGACCTGTTTCCTGGGGCTGCCAAGTGTGGTGCTTTCAGGTGTCTTCTGACCATACTGATCCACTAGCACCAGTGCCACTAGAACTGCTACTGGCTTCCACCTACAAAGTTTTAAGTTATTTGCTCTTTGAGAAGAAAACCTTGAACATTAAAATAGACAAAAATGAACAAAGCACAGAGTGCCTTTATTATAGATGTGATCTCAAAAGTTTTTTGAACTCAGTTCTCCAGAAGATAAGAATACGTGAAGTTCAGGAACTGCAAGGACAGCAGTCCAACAGAATTCTCCAAAGATCAGTGACTGAAGCAAGGAAATCCCCTCTGGTGCAAAATCTCTTTGTGTACAGTTGTTTAGGCCAGACTGTAAGAAGAATATTGTATAGCCTTTTGGAAGACAGTTGGATCAGTTATCCAAAGATAAAATAAAAATGTTCGGAATGAAAACAAAAGCAGAAGACTTAAAAGGGTACAATGGCTTGACATCAGCTTTATTCCAGGTTGCTTTTTTGTTTTCAATGGCACTTGATCCACCTGAACAAGATGTCAAATGGTTGTTTCATATGGAGACAGTTATAGGAGGCAACAATGGACATGAACAGTATATGTAAAATTAGATTGCATTGACAAAAAGGATTGAAGCACTCTGGCTGCAGGATCAAGTCCAGAGAGAGGAGGTCATGCCTCAGTGTGCGGATGGAGATCAGTGGAAAGCTCTGTCACCTGGGGGTCAGTGCTGAGGCAGATAATGTTTACTATCTTTCTCTGTGATGCTGACAGTGGAGTGGAGTGCATCCTCAGCGAGTCTGCTGATGACACCAAGCTGTGGGGTGTCCGACACACCAGATGGACTGGATGCAGGGAGACCAAGACAGGCTTGAGCAGTGGGCCCAGGTGAACCTCATGAGGTTCAACAAATCCAAGTGCACGGTCTTGCACCTGGATCGAGGCAACCCTCACTACCAAGACAAGCTGGGGGATGAAAGGACTGAGCGCAACCCTGCTGAGAAAGACCTGTGGGTACTGGTGGATGGCAAGCTGGACATGAGCCAGCAATGCTCCCTCGCAGCCCAGGAAGCCAACCGTAGCCTGGGCTGCATCCAAAGATGCGTGAGCAGCAGGTCCAGGGAGGTGATCCTGCCCCTCTGCTGTGCGCTGCTGAGGCCTCACCTGGACTGCATCCACGTGTGGAGTCCTCAGCACCGGAGGGACACGGACCTGTTGGAGCGTGTGCAGAGAAGGGCCACAAAGGTGATCCACGGGATGGAACACCTCTCCTCCTACGAGGAGGACAGGCTGAGAGCTGGGGCTCTTCAGCCGGGAGAAGGCTGCGAGGTGACCTGATAACGGCCTTTCAGTATCTAACTGAATTTAATTTCCACACTCCCCTGAAATAGAAAGAGACCCTTGCACTGATTTTTTGAAATCTTGTGCTCTGGATCATATTCGCAGAGGGTGAAATCTGCAAGATTTGTTCTTATCTCCCAAAATGAAAGACAGAAAAATGCAGTAGAGGGCTCAAACGTTCAGCAAGATATTTGTCCTCCAATCCTGCAGTACCCAGTTGCATAAATTTACCTTGTGATCACTAGTCTCTAGAAAGTCAAGAAAATGTTTCTCTCTTTCCATGGTATGGGCATAGCTGTCTTCCATCTCTTCAAGCAAGTAGTGAGAGTTGACATTCCTCACTAAAATCCTGTGCATTTCAAAACTGTACTGACATACAAATTTTATAATGCATGTGTTATTCTGTTACGTCTTCTTAATTGCTATTCTGCAAATAAAAATGATGTTTTTAGAAGTTTGTAGATGTACGTGGCAGGCTTTTTTAACATAAATGCATGAATACATGCAAAAAAATAAGTTTCTTATCAAATACCAGAAGACTCTAATGAGGTTGCTAGCAATAAAAAAATAAAAGAAACATTAACCCTTAAAAACTCATAAACCAAAACAACATTTATCTGTTACATAGCTTTTTTGACAACTAGGATTATCTTAAGCTGTAAAGTTGCCACAAAAGGAAGCTCTGACAATTTTCCCATTATATTCACTTCTACACTCAAAGCCATGCTTCCCTTACCTCTGAAACAGGACAAAAGCTTCTCTCTATGCCCTCTCTAGTTAGGTGTTTTGTTTGTATTCTTGCAACCACTGAAATTGGAGGGAAGGATCACTGGTATAAAAAGACTGTGCTTGTTTCTAGTTTTTATAGCAATGCAACATTTCAAAGTGGATGCCTTTTAAAAAATAAGGGATAATGATCCTGAAAGTGTTTCCAGAAATCATTCAGTAAATACATTCAGTAACTAGAATGCTTATTGCTCATTTCACTCCCAAATTCTCAGAATTCTCAGATCACCTTCCTAGTATAAATTATAGAATAAGAAAGCCAGTTTGTTTTGTTTAGTTTCATTTCTCTGTTTTGTGTTGTCTTTTTCTTTTTTACAGCTTGGTCACTGTCCAAGCAAACATCATTATAAGCCCTACAATTTTTACAAGTGGAAACATTGTTAAGGAGTTCGCCCAATTTTTAGGCAATTACTTTGCAAGGGTTCATTTTATTTAATTGGTTGGATGTTTATTTTTAACTGAGTAAATGAAAATTCCTCTAAGAGAAAACAAGGGTCTAATGACATAATCTGTGTTCAAAAATTGAAGAATCATATTAGACTATTTCTAGTAATGTCCCAAATTCATAGTCCCCTGCACAAAATCAGAATCTGCCATTTCTGCATTGCATTACATCATGTTTATTCTCAAATTACTCTCGAGAAGAAATGCCTATATATTATTATCTGGGATAGCAGGCATGTCTATACTTCAGGTTGTCCAGAATTTCCAAACGTTTGAATTTTTCAAATGCTTGTAGCCTTCATAAAATTAAATGATTTGGTCTGAAATTTCACAGAGGTGATGGCCTCAGCCTGACTTCTTCTTTTTTTTTTTTTTTTTGGCCAGAACTATTAAAGTAGTTGAGAAAGAACACAAGGAAATGCAAGCTAACTTTAAAAATTCTATCAGGCTTTCCTTTGGAAGAAAGCCTTGGAATTGGGTCAGGGATAGCTTTAATACAATTTTTCTGAAAATGCATGTCAGCAAAACATACTGAACATCATAGCTTGTATTCACTTACTAGAGATTCACTAGCACTTGATAGCTATAAATTCAGAAGACATCATCCTAAAATGGCAGTCATTGGTGGAGGGAGCAAAACAGAAAGTAGGATCACAGCCTGTACTGGAAAAGAGTAAACCTTAGCCTGCTCAGGGATCTGCTTGCAAGGATCGCTTGGGAAATTGCCCCAAAGAGAACAGCTGTCCTGTTCAACAGAACCTGCTGCTTTTCAGGGATGACCTCCTCAAAGATCAAGATTGGTCACCCCAATCAGTGTGAAAGTGCACAAAAGGAGCAAGAGCCTGGCATGGATGAATTCAAACAGGAAGAAAGCATATACAAAATGGAAGTAGGGACAGATGTGTGAAAAGCAATGTGGAGATGATGTCCAACCACACATGGATGGGGTTAGAAAAGTCAGAGCTCATCTGGAGTTGAATCTAGAGAGAGATGTAAGGAGCAACAAGAAGAGCTTCCTTAAGTACATGAATAACAGAAGGAAGAGGAAGGAAAACGTGCCCATTGCTGTGTGTGGCAAGAGACTTGGTGACAGAGTACATGGAAGAGGCTGAGGCACTGGATACCTTCCTTGCCTCAGACTTCAATGGTAAGATTTGCCTTCAGGACTCTCAAACTCGTAAGAGACCAGCACAAGACTCTGGATCAAGGAGGATTTACACTACATAGAGAAAGATCAAGTTATGGAGCATTTGAACAAACAAGATATACACAGCTTCATGGAACCTGTCAAGATGCACTCACGTGCGCTGAGGGAGATGGTCAAAACTGCTGTGAAAAGTCATGGCTACTGGGAGATGTTCCTGACAACTGGAAGGAAACAAATGTCAATTCTGTCTTCAAAGAGAGCAAAAAGGAAGATCAGCCAATTGCAGACTTCTCAACCTCATCCTAACACTTGAGAAGTTAATGGATCAAATTATCCTGAATATGCATACGAAGGACAGAAAGATGTCTAGAAGCAGGGATGCAGGACAGCATGGATTTATGAGGAGGAAGTCAGGCTTGATCAACCTGTTAGTCTTCTACAGTGAGCTGATTAATGCGGTGAATGAGGGGAGCAGGAGAAATGTTGTGTATCTTGGCTTCACTAAGGCTCCATAACATCATCACAGAAAAACAGATTAAATACAGGCTATGTAAGTGAAGGTAGGCTGAGAACTGGATGAACTGACAGACACAGAGAGTTGTCATAAACAGCACAAAGTCCATTTGGAGGCTAATCATTAGTGGTGAATGGTAGGGTTCAATACTGAGGCCCAGAGTTCAACAACCTGATTAATGGCCTGGATGATGGAATACTGTCAGTGAGAGCAGGATCCATGTATCACACCACATACCTCTCCACTCTCAGTGCAGTATCTGGATGTCCATTTGCTGTCACGCAAATTGTGCTCTAGAGTGTGATCTTGAACATGTTATCTCTTCCCTTCTTTCTCAATTATTCCCTGCCTGGCTGTGATCAGGAGTTTAAGGAAAAGCACAAGGGTTTCTTCATACATTTACAGTTCTGCCTCTTGCATGTATAAATAGTTACGCAGTCATTAATTGCAGGAACACTATTGCTACACAAGTCTCTACCTGGTCTGTAGGGTGGGCAGCCTTGTGGTAGTAGTAATTCAATATTTTGTGTCCTCAATTCTCCCATGTGCAGACCATGTGCATTGATTTGCTTCTTCTTATTATATAAACATTTTTAAAAGATTTTAAGTCAGGAACTTTTTTTTCAGTCTTCATTTCTACACTGTCCAGAACCTTATTTATGGGAGAGGACACATTTGAATCCAAGTCCCCAGGGCAGCTTTTTACCATTTTAACACGGAGGCAAATTTTAATCTCCGTTGTTGCTTACATTACCTGCAACAACAGTTAGAATCCCAAAGAAAGCAAACTGTATGACACATATCTATCCATTTTAGGACAAATGCAGCCATTTACCTAAATCATCCTGTGAAGAGAAAATTGTATAGCATTGCACAGGTAAAAACAGTGTAATAGTAAACGTTCACAAGGTAAAACATGTAACAGCTGCACACTGGTTGTAATTAGAGTATCTCCAAATCCTTTGTGTTCTGCAAGATATTTTCTGAATATTATATTCTGATATTATCTGAATGACAACATCCCAGTAGACAGCAATTTGTTTTTGGCTCTGCAAGTAGCTTGTCTTATGTAGCTCTCTGTACAGTCCCTATATCTGTTCTATTGACTTTTCCTTAGATTCTGTCCACTAGTTCTCATAAGTCAATTAATTACATGTTTAATAGGTCCCACTGAAAACTGAAATTTTTGCCACACAATTATGTATAAAAATAAAATTGAAATTAAAATGCACATATTCTCCTGCAGCGTTTCTGCACAATCCAGTTCACGGTCAGCAAAGTGGTTTTTAGGTGAGCCCTGTAATTTTCTTCAAGTTTCTCCACCAGTTCTATCACAGTTTCAGCACAACTCTACTCCTCTAGAAGATAGGGACAGACTATCTTCCTATTCACATCTTACAGTCCCCATCTCCTGGCCAACCCAAGTGGTCCATATTTCTGGAATAAGATTGGTTACACAGCACTGCTACCTGGCAGAGTTTCTTCTCCTGACAGGATAAGGACTTATTTCCTATTTTTTTCATATGTACAAATAGAAGATGTATTGATAAGTTTATTACAGCTCAGCTAAAGGGCCCTAATTTTCCCTTCTGAGTATAGCAGGGTTTTGCTTGTTTCTTGAAAACCTTTAACCTTTCTTATGCACCAAGAAAGATCATTTTCCTTCACAGTTCCAACAGAAGAAACAACTTATTGCTGAATAGTTTAGCTCTACTTCTGTTTCAGCCTCTGGAGTTACTACTTTCAGAGTAACAAGCTATGGGAAGCTTTGATAATGAAAGAAAGGTTGCATGAAACTGAATTCTGAACTGCACTGTGTCTCAGCCTGGTCACATCCTCTTTTTCTCTCTCTGCTGACTATTCTTAATTGCTGTTTTGGGAAGTCTACTCACTTCTATTATATCAATATAGCTCTTTATTTTTTAGTCTTTTTCTGTTCTTTCACTTTAAAAGTCTTTTTTAAGGACTCTTCTTTATTTATTTTTTTGCTGTTGTCATTTTGTTGTGTTCGTACTCTGCTTCCTTCTTCCTTAGTGATTCTCTTTCATTTTGATGCAATGGCAAAGCCCATATTTCTTCCATTCATCTTGCCAAGATCCTTGAATATTTTCTCCCCCTCGCCTCCTTTTCTTTTCCTATCTTTTTCTTTCGTTTCTATTTTATTTTTCTTTTATTTTCTTTTTCTCTGTCCACATTGATTCCTAGATGTCTTTTTTCCTACATTTCTCCTTCCTGAAGAGTCCTTGTTACTCCTCCCACAGCTGCCCATGGTTTCTGTTCATTCCTGATATTGCCATTCCCTTTCCTCTAGGATAAGCAAAAGCAACATAGCATTACCATTTCTGCACGTGGAAAATAATCTCTTCTTTTAGCTATAAGCAAGCTTATTGCCCAAACGCATGCATATTTTTCTATATCTGGACTTTTCCATCCTCACTTCCCTGCTGTCCTCACTCAACATTTGCCCTGCTTTGGTCCTTGGATGTGCCCCCATTCAGCAGGTCCTGGCATGCAGTTCCTCTGCCTGATAATGACAGAGAGCATGATGGATGAAAACCATGAAAGACGATCTGAAAGAAGTCAGAAGATGGGTTTGTGGTCGAAGTTTCTGCTACCTGTGGTGAGGAAAACAAGACTACGAAAGGGACTGCAGGTGTAGAGTGCCAAGGGTGAGAAGTAACCCTCTCATCCTGGAAATGGTACACCTAACTGTGGAGAGAGCATGAAGGAAGTGGCATTTTTCTGCTTTGTTTTGCTGCTCCAAAGGACTTTGTTGATTTCATAGGTTTGGGTCTAACTCATTGGAGTTAATGAACGGAGGAAGTTGAACAGTGTGACTGGAATGGAAGAATTCTGCAGTACAGGGAGATTTGTGTTTCTCTCCCTTCTGTTGAGGCTTAGGAACACACCTGCTGTTGTGCCTGCCATTGCCAAGGCATGCTGAGCACATCTCTCAGCTGCTCCTCATTGTGCATGGGCATGAAGCTAGGCATTGCTGGCTGGCTCCTGAAGGGCATTCCACAACTGCAGAACTGCTGATTTATTTAGGATTTTAAGCAATGCTACAGTTCTGCAGAACAACACAAAATTTTTCAGCCAAGGCCTGCTTCTGCCAGGGCTGGAATGACCACAGTGAAGACCTGGAAAGACTTTTAGACATAGAAAGTCTTGGATGAACAGATAACACTTGTATTATCCCCAGAAGAAATCTTCCTCATCTACCTGAAAACCTCCAGTATCCCTGGGTAGCCCCCTCACTTTGACGTCTATTCATCCCCAGATAGCTAGACTACATGTAGTGTCACTAAAAGAAGTCTATTACCTTCTGAGATAAAGCATATTTTTCTGAACACCTTTTATAATTCTTCTTTTCCTCTGGATTCTCTCCAGAATTCATCTTTCCTAATGTGCAGTGCCAGAAATTGTTTGCAGCAGCTCAATCAAGGCTTCTCCAGAGTCAAATGGACCAGAATTTCCTCCTTTGACATTAAACTTGCTCAGAATGAATCATAGAATGGCCTGGGTTGAAAAGGACCACAACAATCATCCAGTTCCAACCCCCTGCTATGTGCAGGGTCGCCAACCAGCAGCCCAGGCTGCCCAGAGCCACATCCAGCCTGGCCTTGAATGCCTGCAGGGATGGGGCATCCACAGCCTCCTTGGGCAGCCTGTTCCAGTGCCTCACCACCCTTGTGTGAAAAACTTCCTCCTAAGATCTAACCTAAACCTCCCCTGTCTCAGTTTAAAGCCATTCCCCCTTGTCCTATCACTGTCTACCCTCTAAACAGCCTTTCCCCCTCCTGAGACATGCCCTTTTCCTGCATGCAGCAATATTATGCCATTAGGGCAGGGGTCAGAGCAGGGCCCATAGGCAGGAGCACCTTGCTTGTGTAATTGCTAATGATGAAAATGGGGGATCAAGGGAAAGAATCTCAATCCGCCCAATTCTGCAGAGTCATCCTAGATGAGCAGCACATCTGTTAGGAGCACCGGTGGTGGGGTAGCAGAGAGGGGAATGAAACCTAGGGGAGTGGGGTGCAGCTGGAGGGTGCTGCAGCTGCAGGGCAGGGCAGGGCAGGATAGCGCGAGGGCATTTAGCAAGCTAAGGAGGCACTGAAGTCAAGGAGCTGTGTGAGTAAGCTAAGACTACCAGGAAGGGGCAACAGCCCTTGTATTTCTTGGAGTTAACACAGAACAGAAGGGAAGGGAATAACTTCCAGTACTTCCGCGCCTCCCGGAGCTTGAAGACCTGCCGGCAGCAAGCACTTAACAGCTTCCCCTAGAAACCTCATCTCCAAAAACCGGCGAATTTCTGAGCAAACAATAGCGAGCAGCAAGGCCACGCGGGAACCTCGGCCCGATGCCGCCGGTGCGTCTCAGCAGCAGGCGCGGCGAGCTTCCAGCGCACCGCTGACTCCAGCACCGACTCCCCGTCTCGGCGCCCGGCGCGCCGTCCCCGACATTGCCGGAGGGAGCGGGGCGGGACGCGGAGGGGGCGGGGCTTCCTTAGGCCCCGCCCCGCTGGCGAGCACGTTGCGGCGGGCGCTGCCGCAGCTGTCAGTGTCAGGAGCCGGCGAACCGGGATCCCGGCTCCTCGGAGGGGGGAATCCCCAGACTCGCCCCCGCAGCCAATCCGCGCGCGGCATGCAAATCGCGGCCGCGCCGGGCGGCGGCGGGCCAGTGGGAAGGGAGAGGGGACGGGAGGCGGCGTCCGGTTGGACGGCAGGGAAGGCTGCACTGGCCAATGGGACGGCGGAGCGGGCGGGGCGCGCCCCGGGGGCGGGGTCATGCAAATTTAGTTTGAAAAGAGGGCGGGAAATCCGAGTTTCGCGGGAGGCCCTTGGCGCGTAACCCGTCTCCTTTCCCTTCATTCATTGTCAGCAGCCGCCGCTTCCTGGAGCCATTTTCCAGCCGGCCCCACACAGCGGGAGCGGCCCCGCTCCATCCGCCGCATCTGCCCGCCCCGCCGCCTCCGTCCCCCCCCGGCACCCCGCATCCTGCAGCCGGGGCCCCCCCGGCACCCGCCGCCCCCAGTATTTTGTGCGGGGCCCCGGCATCGAGCAGGAAAAGAGCCGGGAAGGCCGGGGGGGGGGGGGGGAGAGGGACGGGGGGAGGAGGCGACGCGGCCGCGGGGACAGACCCGGAGGAAAGGATGAGAAGGGGACTCCAGCCGCCGGCCCCTGCAGCGCAGCCGCCCGCACCGTCCACGGACTCCAGAGCGGCTTCCGCCGCCTTCCCAGCCCGCTTTGCCGCCGGCACCTTCATCCAGATCCGCAGCACCGGCGCGGCGGCGGCGGCGCCCTGTGTTGTCTCCGCCGCCGCTTCCCAGGCTCCCGGTGCCTTTGCTCCGGCGGCCGACGGCGTCCCGCCCGCTGGCAGCTCGCTGTACTGCACCCCTCACGGACCCGCCGGCAGGACGGCGCTGCTGCAGCCCGCTCTCGGCGGAGGCGGAGGCCGCCCCCCGGTAATGTTCCCCCGTCCCCGCGGGAGGGTGAATGGGACGGAGGGGAGCAGCGCCGGGCGGGCCCTCTTCCTGCCGCCGGCCGGGCCCGGGGCGGGGGGCGAGGAAGGCAGAGACGGCGCTTTGTTGTAATAAACTTTCCCGACTCCTTCCCGCCCCCCGCTCCGGGCCGCCGCGCCGCTGCCGGGTCTGATTGAAAGGAGGAGGAAAAAAAAAAAAAAAAAGAAAATAGAGATAAGAGAAAATTAGGGAGAGAAAAAAAAAAAAATTCCTCCCAGCCACGTCCCGGCGTACAGAGCCCGAATCCAGGGCCGGGAGGGCTCCGTTCGGCTGGGCCCGCGCCCCCTCTCCGTGGGGCCGGGCCGGCCGGGGGGCGGGGGGCCGGGCCGCGCCGTGCCCCGCCGGTGTCTCCGCTTCACCCCCGGAGCCGCCGGTGACGTCTCGCACACGTGCGCGGAGGCCGCGGCTGTGACTGGGAGCCGGGCGGGCGGGGGGGCCGATCCGAGCGGGGGAGGGGGACGCCGCTTCCTCCTCCTGCCGCCGGCCTGGGACAGCCCGAGAGCCGGCCGGCCGCCCCCGGCCCCGGCCCGCCGTCTTCTCCGCCGCCCTCGGAAATGCCCCTTCAGCAGGTCAGTGACTCGCGGGGCGGCGGCGGCGCGCCTCCGCCCCCCCGCGGCGCCCTCCGCCCGCCGCCGCGACCACCCCCCGGACACCCCCCGCCGCCCCCTCCTCCCCCGTCCCCTCCGCTCCCCTCGGCGGGGTTTCCTTTGTCCTCGCCGTTTTCGGGTGCGCGCTCGGCCCTCCCGGGTTCCGCGAAGTTGCCGAGCGGGGGGGGGGGGCGCGGCGCGGGGAGCTCCGGGGTCCCCCTTCCCGCGGTGCGCATCGGACTCCCCCGTTGGGGCCGGGCTGTCACGGGGCCGGGCGGGGGCCGCGCTCGCCTCACCTGGCCGGCCCGAGCCCGCGCTACCTGCCGCACGCGGCCCGGCCGCCGGCTGCCATGCGGGCCGGTGCCCGCTAGGGCCGGGCGAGGTCACCGAACGCTCTGCGCGGCGGCGTTGAGCGGCGGGTCTCGGAGCGCGGCGGCAGCGCTCACCTGTCAGCGCCTCTGCCTCGCACCGGCCTGGGCGTCGCGGGGCCCGGCTGCCGCCCTCGTCCCGAGTTGCTCGTTGAGAATTCGGCGGTGTCCCGCGCTCTCGGGCTTCATTCGAGGCGGCTTTTCGCGGTTGTTGGATAGCGGTGGGAGTTGGGAGGCGGTGGAGTTGAGGCTCACCGCGTCCCACCTGAAGCTAAGGAGGAGCATCCCCGCTGTGCAGGATGAGCGATTCTTTGGTGCGCCGTTTGTCTGATGGCTGACCGGTGTCAAGCAGGCTTCTTCGAGCTGTTTTGCAAATATTTGTCTTTCCTGTGTGATGGCTGGGTTCCTAGATGGTGGTGCTAAGGGCAGCGAGCGTAGTAGAGTGATTCTGGGGGAATAGACGTGCAGGCATTTTGGGAATGGTGCTGATGTTGTAGGGGACTTTTGCAATTTCACTTCAGCGAGCGCTACGAGATCCTTGAGCATGAGTTCAATGTATGTTTTTGGCATAACTTTCACCTCTTCAATGGGGGGAACTCCGTTGTGGAACCTAGGCAGGTTGATTCCTCGCGTAAAGGTTTGGAAGCAAGGCGGTGATTCTGGACTCTGTCTTCAAGAAGTTCCCACCAGCTCTGAGCAAGTGAGATATATCTCCTCAGACCCCCGTGTTTGCTTTGGGGGAGAATTGGGATGGGGGAGGAATAGGGTGGTCTGGCTGACGGTATCTCCAGCCTCAGCTTGGCACCCTCCCAGGGCGATAAGCAGCCCGCAGCTCATGCCAGGAAGCTGTGCATCCTTCTGCATCTCAACAGCTGTGCTCCTGTGAGTGCCACTCTCGGAGCTGTGCTGCTTTGCCGCACGCCTGTCTTTGGGGAAGTCGTCCTGAAGCGTTGCAGTGCTCTGCATTCTTCTGCTCTGCAAAGAATGGCCAAAGCTCTTTCATCTTCCTGGCAGGGAGACAACGCAGCCTTTTAGCAGTTCTTTGACTCCCATCTCGTTTTCACCAAATCTCACAGATGATTTTCTGGGACTGGGAGATGAGGGTATTTTCCTGGTTGTTCTTGGCTGAGCTGTTTTGGGATGTCAGATACTGAGAAGAGTGAGAAGCTGCTGGGTGGTTGAGGCAGCAAACTCAGATGAGCAGCGCTGGTATAAATATAGTACTTCATTTAACTGAACTACAAGTACTGCATGGAGATCCTCAGCAGAAATTAAGGCCCTGCTATGCAAAAGACTGTAGGGATAAGTCTGAAATTTGTCCAGCACACCTGTGCTGGTTAGGGTTATGAAAATGCTCTGGCTTTGCAGATGTAACTGGACTGGAAACCCACCTAACACTTCCAAATATAAACTATGGTGTAAGTGAAAAGGGGCCAGTATGGCAGGATACGGTTGAGGCTGCTCAGAGAGGTGTTTATACCAGCAAAATAAAAAGTTTATTTTGCCAAAGTAAGCTGTTTCCCCTTCTGCAAGTTTATTGGTTACTTTATCTATGATTGTAAGCATAACTGTGCTGGAAGAGCTTTGAAAGGTAGCCTAAACCATAACATCAGGTAGCTTCAGCCTCATAGAGATGACTGTTTGCACTCCTCCATCTCCCAAGCAGGCATCTCAGTGCTGTCCCCTTCCAGCTCCTTGCTGTGTCGCTGCCTGTTGTGACAGCTCCTTGGACCAGGAGCTCACCAGATTTTGTAGCAGGGGAGCTGAGGTTGTGACCCAGGCTACCTGGCCCATTCAGCATCAGGGACTTGTTCATGATTCCTGTAGAGCTAATAGAAGGTGTTACTGGGCATAACTGAGCCTCCCCCATGGCTCCAGCACAGACAATAAGAAGAACTAGGCCTTGCAAAGGTGTCAGCTTGCATTCCTTGGGTTCTGGAGCAAGCCTGAGCTGCTGCCTGTGGAGGCAGGGTGAGTCCATCCAATGGGTCCGTGCTGCAGTAATGGGAAGGGGTCGTGTAATCCTAGAATCATAGAATGGACTCACAGGGATCCATTTCCCTCCCTGCTTCTGCTTCCCTTCTGCCAACCCGAGGGCTCCTCAGGCTTCCTGGGGCAGCACGACTTGCCAGCTCACTGGAAAACTAGCCCTAACCGTAATACATAAATAAGTTTTCTGCTGGGCAAGCAGGTTGAACCAGCTAAGGGAATAAGGTGTGGTAAAGTGTCAGGGACCATCAAGGGAGGGAGGTGGCTGGGAAGAGGGCACCAGGGTAGAGGGAGAGCAGCTAGATGATTGACACCATACCGTTTTTTAGATGTAAGAAAAACATTTTTTTGCTCAGAGTACAGATTGCCCAGAGAGGTTGTGGATACCCCATCCCTGGAGGTGTTCAAGGCCAGGTTGGATGGGGCCTTGGGCAGCCTGAGCTGGTGGTTGGCAGCCCTGCCCACAACAAGGGGTTTGGAACTAGATGGTCTTTGAGGTCCCTTTCAACTCCAACTATTCTGTCATTCTATGATTTTGATGGCAGCTCCTCATGAGAACGTGGCCTGTGTGAGAGAAATTTAGGTTTGATGAGGTACCCCCACCAGGCTGTTGCTGGTGTTGGTTCCTCTCTTGATGTGAGAAAGTCACTACCATTTGCAAATCAGGGTGTTTAAAAATGGAGCGACTCTAAGTGAAAGCTGCTCAAAACGTTTCTAATTCAAATAGCAGAGAATTTCTTACTGTCTTTGGGTTATAAAGATAAGCCTTTAAGAAGAGGCCCATTTTCTTAGCCATGAGAAAATGTTTAAATTGAGACACCACCCACATGTTAAGTCCTTTTTAAAAGGGGCTAAATCCTCTTAACAAGAATATCTTTAGAGAACTTCTGTGGCCTTTAGATGACATGAGCTCTGGAGAGGCTGGTTCGGCATACTTCAGAAGGGGGCGGGAGGATTTACATTTCCAAACTGAATACTTAGCACCTCTCTCCTTTTCTGGTGGTTTAGAAAGCACCTCTTCCTGCCGCCTTCTCAGCAAGTCACAGCTGGAATGGGAGAACGAGGGGGGTAATACATAATCTTCTACGTGTTGGTTATAGGAGTGGGCTTAATAGGACATAAATGCTGAAGAATGATGTAAGGCATGGGAGAAAAAGTTGGACGTGGCATAAAGGAAGTGGGCAGTTAATTAATTAGTAGCTGTTCTTTATTTTGTGGGAATAAGAAGCTTTGTCTGTCAAGAAGGGATAGGCATTTTCATATTCAGACCTACTTTCATATTACTTTGGTTGATAGTTTCTGTTAATGAATGCTACTTTCAGGCCTTTGCTTTTGGAATAAAATGCATTTAAATCAAACAAACTCCCATAAATCTTCTCCAGGGACAAACTGCTTCTGAGCCCAAGGAGCTACCGCATGGTCCTTTGGCACAGCTGTGTGAGGAGTGTTCAAAGAGGTATAAATCCTGGTTGCCCTCCACGTGCCTGCGAGCATCTAGTGGAAAGCAGGCATCCAACCGAAACTGTACAGGAATAGCTGGTAGCTCGTTGTGCTTGTTGATGGTTGATTCACTCTCTAGAAGAGTTCAGCTGTGTCGGTGTGGCTTTGTCTGCACCAGAGCTACTGAAGTACAATAGGTTTATTTCCCCACGGTAATAAGGACTTCTGGCAGGTTTCCACGAGCAGCTGAGCCTCTCAAAATGCTTTAGTTTTTCCAGAAGAAGCAGTCTTGCTTTTCCCTCCTTGTCATCCCTGTGGCCTTTCCTTGCCCTACCACTGGCCTGGCAGTGCTCTTTCCTCTTCTCCGTTCTTGGGAGCATCCAGTTGCTCCTTTGGGTTGGTGCTGTGCTGTTTTACTGGGGTAAAATAGCTGGCGCTGATGGACATTAAGCCTGCCATAAGGTAGATATTGGGAACATGCGACCCAAGGTGGGTTGAGTGAGATGAAGGAAGGAAGCTGAGCTTTCCCTTTTGGTGGTGTTAAGGTGTTAAAGCAGCTCACTGGTCCTTAATTTTCAGAAATTGGTATTTTCTGTTCTCTTAATGACAGGTCTCTTCCTTGTGCCACCAACCTGCTTGGCAAAGATCGGATATGGGTCACATTAGAGCCAGTTTATTTTTCTGTGGAGGCTGCTTCAACTAACTGAAGAGTTGAGGATATTTTATTTCCCTTCATTTTATCCTTGGTACTTTGGTGTTGCTGTCTACAGTTATAGTGTTTCCGTATAGTTACCTTCTCCATGCTGAAGCATTCTAGATTGTAATTTCTCCTGAAATGAAAGCCATATGTGCAAAAATAGAGGTGCCCTTTTATAAAAGAATTGCATGACTATCAGCAAATCTGTCTATTAGTTATGAGTTTGTACTTGTGGACTGGTGGCTTTGGCAGAAGTTTCAAAGACGTGGTAGGCAACTTTGCAGACCTAGCAGGAGTTAGAGACCCCATCAGAGTCAGGCTGTGTCACAAGGCCTTACCTTACCCTCTCCCTAGAGGAGTCACAGGAGGTGTGGAGCAGAGGGGGTTGATTGTTACAGTAATTGGCTCATTAGAAAGACCAACCACTGTGTGGTAGATGGAGGGGGGGAAGAAAATTGAGTAGCACCTTTCCTCTTTGGAACCCCAGTCCTGTGGGGCCTGATGTGTGTTTGTGTGTGGGAGAGGAATTCAACTTTCCTCTCCTATCCAGAGCACAAGGAGAGGAATTGGGTAAGAAATGAAGATGTGAACTATTTATGTTAGCAGCAGATTTTAGATGTGACACCTTCAGATTTCACTTCTGGAGATGTGCACTGGGCTGATGGCTGTAGCTTTGGTGGTAGGGTTAATTTACTGTGCTGGCTTGCTTGCCCGCATTGAGTTACTGTTGAAGATGCTGAAAGGCTGTCATCCAGCAGTCTGAGCACTGGCAAACTGAGTAGTAGGTTAAATGTGTGGGTTCTGTGGATGATCTTACTGTCACAAACTGCCAGGGAGCCCTGCAGAGGAGGAGCCATGCCAGCTTTCTTCTGTCCATCCATCCTGGTGCTAGTGAGGAGAGGTATGAGAGTGGCTCAGGCTTAAATCCTTGACCAGGGATTTCAGAGAAACTGCTCACTAAGGATGGATCGTGGACCATGACTTCAGATCGAGCAGGCTTCTTGTGATGATGATGGTAAGTTAGATCCAGCCCTGTCTGGAGTGAGGCTTCAGTGTATGGAAAGCTTCTCTTTGTGTGACTAAACCTTTGGATTTTACAGTCTCTGCAAATAATCTCATTTACAGCTGGCAGCACTGAGTATGTATATGCGGTGGCAACTATCGTACTTACAAATGAGTAAGTTTAACTTCAGGCTTTGTTTTGGCTGGCAGAGTTAATCGCTTCCTGCATTATTTTTCAACAGCAGAACTCTGTTTTCTCCATGGGGAGAATAGCCCCTCTCCCCCTTCCTGTGTCAGGGGCTATGGGGTGTGAGAAGAGGGAACCGTCAGTACTTCCAGCACTGTGCTGTACCAGTGCGAGGTACTGCTGATGCACTATTTGGACTCTGTTTTAATTCCAGTTCTGTCTTCTGTTTGAAGGCAGACTTGGCAAAGTTGCCCCATTTATCACATCTTTAAAAGAGCACTATTTTACTTCTGTTTCCCTCAAGTAAGTTGGTCCAAAACCGCATTTGGAAGTGCTATACCTGGCATGGATGTCTGCTGAAGTACTATGCTTTCTATTTGGATGCTGCTATTAGTCGCTGGATCTCATGGCTTGCATGGAGTTCTTAATGCCTTTTGGGCTCATCGTTGAGCTGTGGTAAATATTTCTGTTTGCAAGTCCTGTAAAGAGAGAGGATAGACTTGGACTAGATGTCGAAGCACATACTGAAAATGGCCTCTGCCATGTGGTAGGAGTGTACTACTCACTCATCTTAGCCTTCTTTCTATACTTTTGTATATAAATCTTAATTGTGTTGGTAATTGTTTTTAAAAAGAACTTGCTTAATAGCACATGTTTTGTGTATCCTGCCCTGCTTAGGAATATGAACAGTTGTTGACCTGACTTATTATAGTGGGACTGCTAACCCAGTGTCACTGCTGCACACACGTGCCCTGCGGCTTTGAGACATGGTGGGCTGAAGGTCTTTTGCTTAGGTCCAAGCTGGGGTAGAAACATGCAACACTGGAGACAGCCTTTTTACAATCAGTCAGGCGTCTTTTTTTTTCTTTTCTTCTTCACTGTCAAGTGGGCAAGTGTGAGTTTTGTTTATTCTATGAGGGTGTCAAGAACCCACCTCTAGAACTAAAACCAGTACTGGCTTCTTTACTCTGTTTAAGTAGGAGATTTTTAGTAGGGGACATCATTTGACAGCTTTAGTTTGCTTTCATCCAACTTGTATGTGGCTGCATCCAAGCATGGAAGTGTCCTCTACCACAGGACCTCATGTTCAGATGCCCCACTTAGGGCACAAAGGCCTAGGATGTGATTTTTAGGAAGATACTGAGTGCTTCCTGAGATGTTCAGTTACATTACTGCAGACTTTGGGCCCTTGGTACCTTGAGCTTTATATGAACAAGCCAGTATTGAAAGCGGAGTCTGCTATTATTTTGGTTTTCCCTTTTATATCTTTAACATGGAATTTAGTAGTCACATCATGTACAGATTGCGAGCTGTTAATTGTTTTGGAAAGATCTGTGAAAACTCGTAGAAACTATGTGAACAACTATTTTTGGTAAAAATAAATTGCACTGGGAAATGTGGGAACAGGAGGTGTCTGCTCAGCCTTGGCTACTGTAGCTTCAACATTGCTACTCCTCAGTTTTGGTGTGTGTGTTGGTTAATGTATGAGTAGATTCCTAAAGTACTTTCATTAATAAACTTCTTGAAAACCTCTCCTTTTTTTACAGTGCTATACTGCTGGAGTTTTTTTTGGTTGCTGTAGAGCAGTTGGTTCAAAGGTTCTTGCATGTTGTGTAACATGCTGCTAGAAAGGGGCTGGAAAGAAACTCATTGGCAAACTTCCTTCCTTGTTAATTAAGGTGACATTAAAAGCCTCTGGTTTAGAACTCAATGATGGCCATCACCGTGCAGTGCAAAGTTGAATTATAACATGTCAAGTTTATTGATGCACTCTATTAGTTCTTAGCAAATGTGACTTGCTACTGCTTAGTTACAAAATCTTACTAAAATTGGAGCTCAGTAACACACATCACTGTATGATTTTGTGATTTTTACACATCTTAAACTACAGATGTCACTTCAGAGTGAAATACGTCTCAGTAGGGCAAATGTAATGCTCTCCATGTAAAATTTAAAGCTTTCAAATTTGCCTTGCAAGTTCAGCAAAAAACTGGCATATAGGCTTGTCTACATCCCTCCTACCTAGGCTTTCATTTGAGTGGTGTCATCTGGTGAATTTCAGGTCTGAAAGTTTAAATAATATTAATAATAACAACCTCTTGGCCTGGTGTTTGTATTGGTGCATCACATTTTGATGGTAGGCTTGGCTTTTCAGGCACTACCACAGTGTAAATACATGAATGTGTGAAAATGTAAAATGATGTCTGGGCAGAAAGGGTCTTTTCTTGTGCCCTGTGTGGAATGGTGATTCCTGTATATGAGGTTGTCTACTCTGTAGTGGAAAATGCAGGTTTTAAAGAGCGAGCCTTAAGCTTTTGCTGTATTCTTCTGTAACGTAACCTGGGATTTATGTCATTCTACTTTTAACATCTGCTGGTTTTAGGTCATTTTTCCTAAGCAAATGCACTAGAAGTAGAAAGATAGGGAATTACAATGTCTTGAGTGATACTGGTAAGCTAATATTGCCTTCGCTACTTGTTTGCTTCTACTGCTAACTCTGGAATTAAACGGCAATTACCATGCATATATGCTTGTTGTATTTTGACTTGCCAGTGTGGTGTTTTAGGCAGCGTTGGTCCCACACATTGACAGTCAGTTTTTTGTCCCCATACAGTAAGCTAGTTCACACTTTGTCTAATGTCATCACATAGTGGGAATTGATGTTGGTTACGGCTCTCACAGTAGGCTTTTGTTTAGCGATATCTGAAAGCTGTCTTGTTGGAACATGCTGCTTTTATCAAGACTATTGCAATGAGGCCATTATCCTCACTTATGGTGAGCATAGATATTTGCAGAAATTCTTATAATATTGCTTAGTAAGTGCCATTCTGGTAAAGAGCAGCAATGCCCGCGTGATATGGAAATAATAGCAGCGATGGCAGCCCCACAGCAGCAGGGTGTTATCTGTAATTGCAAGCTGGAGAAGAGGGTGGGAAGGAGCCTGGCTCAGGCAGAAGGAGCGTGGAGATCAGGCCTATCATGAGCACAAATAATGCTGGGTGTCAGTTCCGCAGAATAAAGTTTTACTTTTCATAGTAAGGCATTTATCGAGCAGCAGCAAGTAACCCTGCTACAAATTGCTGTATAATAGTTGTGCACCCCGTTATTAGTTTGAATACACGGTGTCTGTAGTGTCAGAATGTCTCTTACAAGTTATGTAAAACTGCAAGTCAGATAAGAGGAAGCTGAAACTTCACAGCTCCAATGTAGTAGTTTCTTAAGGCACAAACCTCTTCAGCCAGTAGAAAACTTACTACTGGCAGCGGGGGCAGGGAAGGCTTTAAAATTATAATAGCATTTTTGCTGCTGCTTTGTTTGACTGGTGGGTGCTTTGCTGGTGCTGGTATTCGTGTTTGTTTTTTGTTTTTTTTTTTTTCCTCAGGATCTGAGGGTCGGAAAAAGTTCCTTTTGTAAAAAGCAGTGTCCTGGTAGCACAAGCAAGTTGCTCATTTTCTTCCTCTGGTTCTTAATCATAAGAGCTGCCTTGATGATTTTTCCCACCTCAAATTAGCGGTTTATTTATAACACACTAATGTTCTACATGCCCATCAGTATTACTGCTCTGTCGTGCTGAGCTGAGAATTGTTCTCTCGAAAATTGACACCTCAAAGACTGCATAAAGGAACGGAGATCATAGAAAAAAATCAAGTGGCTTTTGGTATGACTTGGGTTCATGCTTTGTATAAAATTGCTTCCACTTTCTTTCTTATTTCAGATTCTAGTCGTGTTCTTCTTGCTTTTTAAGTTTTATTTGTTACTTAAAAAAGAAAAATGGCAGACCATTGCACTTCGGCATCTTCACAACCCTTTTATTCCTGTTGACAATTTTCTCTGTGATCATCCTCCGCAGTTTGTCACCAGCTCCTCCTGAGGTCGCAGGCAGAGGGGTGAGAAACTTCAGAGGGTATTCCCCCCTTCTCAGGACCCTCACCACCACCATTTTGCAGCTATGCATCTGCAGCACCTTTGCAGGAAGCCTTTTCCAGGCCAAAGGGTCACAGTGATCCTCCAATTGTCCTCTGTAACATGTCTGTTATGGGACAACTGGGGAGCACTCGACACACAGACTGTGGAAATCAGGTGTCCCGTGCATGGAGAAGGAAATGGCAAAGGAAAGACATCTTCCATTAGCTGCCACACTTGGAGCCATGTTTCTCAGAGATATTTGCAGGAAATGCAGTAAAGAAAGGTGCCAGATCACTTTGAGATCTCAAATATGGTTTGCTTGTGACCTGTTCTTGGGCTTGTTTAGCTTGGAGAACGCTCTGGATGGTTGAGACCTCGTTGTGGCCTTCCAGTATTTACAAGTACTCACAAGGGAGCTTGCAAACAGGAGGGGGACTGAATTTTTAAATGGTCTGATAGTGATAGGACAAGGGGGAATGACTTCAAACTATAAGAAGGGAGATTTAGGTTAGATGTTAGCAAGAAATTCTTTACTCAGAGGGTTGGGAAGCACTGGCACAGACTGCCTGGAGAGGCTGTGGGTGCCCCATCCCTGGAGGCTCCCAAGGGCAGGTTGGATGGGGCCCTGGGCAGTCTGACATACTGGGTGGCAGCCCTGCCCATGGCAAGGGAGTTGGAACTAGAGGATCTTTAAGGTCCACTCTGCTCTATGATTCTGTTCTTTAAGGCAGCTTTTCATGCTGTTGCATGCTCTGGGGCACCGAAGCCCTTGCCTTTTATTGTCTTAGTTACCTCATGCTTTAATTCAGTGTATATGAGAGAAGAATGTAGCAGTAATAAGCAAGTTGCGTGCAGATGTTAAGCTCGGGTACAGGTTTCTATGGACAGAAATAAGTTTAAAAGCATAAGGTGATAAAACTATAAAGCCTTATTATTATTATTATTATTTAATTCCTAGGCAGAAACCCTCTGTGCTGTGAAGGAGAATGTATCAACAGGGATTCCACAGACAGACATTTAAAAAAAAAAGGATGAAGAAAAGGAGGCTTGTAGGCAGGCAGGCATTTATTCAGAGAAAGCCATATGTTCAGGACACTATCCTGAGTGTGGTTTATTTGCTTCAGAATTACGAAAGAGGCTTGCTAGGGAAAGTAAGATGCTTTCAATTCTTCCACTTCTTAAATAATTTCATAAGAGTGATGACTATCTCCTTCCTTTTTCCTTCTCTCCCAGTCTTGGAGAATAATCAGTTTAGCAGTAAGTCAAAGCAAGCAAAACTGTGGTTGTTCTCATCTGCAATGCAGCGACTAAGGCAAACTCTTTAAGGTGTTTCTGCCCTAAAGTGAATCAGGGCTTACTGAATCATTCAGTGTTTAGTAAGGACGGATTAGAATTTCAGCCTTTTCTTCACCCTTCAGATTTATCTAGTTTTTGTTTTCCCAGCAATCTTTTACCTCTTTTGATGGCCTCAGTGACATTTTGAACACGTTTCCCTACTTCCCCCAGTGGGAGAAGCAGCACCAATTGTACCAGGCGAGTGTTATCTCTGTTGCTAGCACTTCATTTGAAGTGGAGAAATGTGTCGTTCCCAGCCATTTTAAGAGCTCTGTTCTCTCAGTGTGTGAAAAGCAGCCCCCAAACTCCTTGACTGGGAATTGAGAAGAAAGGAATCTCCTTGAGACCTTGCAGGAAGAAAACTCCAGGCACCTGTGAGATGTTATACTATATCTGCTATACTTTATCTAGCTGAAAATATCAGATGCTTGAGCTGGCTTAGTAAACTCTTCAGTGGTAATGCCCTGCTGGAATGGAAGAATGAACAGATTTTGAATAGTTTGAAACTTTTTGAACTTTGTATGGAAGTGCAATAAACATGAATTGTGACATAAGAATCAAAGTAAATCTTTTTGCCCATTAGAACCCATGCTCTCTTATGGGTTATACAGTCGTGACATGTCTAGCAGAGCAGAGGCAGCCTGAATGCCCATTGGAAGACTTTCTTTCTCTCCTAAAAAGCTGTTATGAGATACTTTGTCCTGATTCAGCCTCCAAATCCTCTGATTTATGTTGCACAAATAGTACAAAGTGTATCACTCTGCTCTAAAGTAATGCTAAACACCTGTAAGTATTTTCACCCCCTCTTCTTGCGTGACAAAGATGCTGCTTTTTGTCTTCTTTATGATTCTGAGACTCATTTGAGTGTCTCTCCATGGCTACACGGGGCTGCAGGGCACGAGCCCCAGCACAGAACAGTTGCAATATCTTTCTGAGTTGGAATCTGGAAGGAAGAGTGAATGAATGAAGAGTGAAGCTACGCAGTCTGCTCTTTGAGAAGAAATATGGAGTATAATTTAGTGGCTGTATTAGACTGAACTGAAGGAATAGTGCTGGTTAGGACTGATGCAGCAGCACTCTTAAGTGGGGGATTTCTTTGTGCATGTGTCATTAGATCTCCCTGTTAATGCGTATGCACACCATTCAATATAGGACTGGAGTTTTTTTGGTAGTAATATCAGTCAAGACCATGAATAGCCACTTCCTTCTTGTGCATAATGGCATAGCATGGAGAAACTTCAGCCTTCGCTTGGTTGGCTCTTGCTGTCAGAGGCAGAGCTGAAACTGAATTTCTTGAATTTACTTGGACTGCCTTCACAGGTCTGTGGTATCCTGAGCTGATTTTTCTCTGCAGAAAAATATCTGCAGATATCTGCATGCAAAAATCAGCATGCCTCGCTGTCCATTTTGGAGTGAGCAGATCCCTTGGTAAAGATAAACATAAGTGCTTTTCTTCTCATGAAAACCTGTATTTACCAGCATACACATCTTTAAGTTTGCAGAGTTTGTCTTCTTGAGACACGCTTACTGACAGCCTCTGAGCCACTGGATCAGCAGGCTGCACCTCGCATCCTGACTGCACCAACACCAGCTATCTAACTTGGTAATGTCATTTTCAAGTTGCAAAAGAACTGATGAAGGTTTTCACTTGCACTGAAATAAGGCCAGGATATATGTATCTACAGTTCTGGGTCTTGTGACCACTGACTGGGAGTCCTCAGGAGCCCTGGGAGGAGGTATGTGCTGAGGATCTGGAGGTGCTGGTGTTGTCTCTCCTGTTTGACTAGCTGCTTGCCTCTCCCCTGGCAGGGTGAGTTCATTTCAGTCCTTTCATGAGGCATTTTCATTCAGACTAGCAAGTTCAAGATCTACAGCTTGGCATTAAGATCTTTTTCCTTTAATAATTTGGGCCAGCAAAGTGATTCTGATTAAAAGACAAAATAAAAACCCACCTTTTGTAGCTGCAGGATGGAGTTTATTCACACGTGAACATGAACCAGTATGCACTTCCAGAGCTGTGATACAGCTGAACCACAGTGGAAATCTGGAACCTTACCGACACTGCTTATAGGAAGTTTGGCTCCCTGCATTTAACCACAAATGTGGTCAATCTCAGGAGAGGCAATAACAGAGAGGAAAAAAGGTGGTAGCATTTGATTACCCTTATTCTCCTTGTTTTCTAATGTGTATTTGTTGGATGAAACTCTAGCTATGTGAATAGTGATAATGTTGCTGACTAATGGTTCCTGTTTCTTCCTTGTTGCACTTCAAATTTGAGGTAGAAATAGCGAGGCTTGTTTTCGGTGTGCTAAATTCAGGAGTCAGGTGCTATGATTAAGCAGTTGCGCTGCTTGTTAAACTGTTCAGTAATACTGAAGAGAATAACACTCAGGCAAGGATTAATTACCAGTCCGAGGCCCTGCGGGCAATCACTGGTTTCATGCTCGGACTGAGATGCAAAGGCACTGTCGTGACAGGGATCTGCAGCTGTGAGTGAGTGACAAAAGTCCTGGTGATGTTCTTCACCAGCTCACTCCAGACCATCGTGTTCTAGAAAGTGAAATATAATACTCTGATACTCAGGGTAAACCTAATTGCTTGCTGGGCTGGGAAGGAAGGAAAAAAGTGAACAGAGGATTGGGCCAGTGCCCCTGGGAGTGCTTCCCATGAGGGAAAGGATTTCCTGGAGTGTTCATGGGAGATGATCCAGGCTGGCAAGGAGCAGGCCGTAGGAAGCCACGCCGTGCTTTGCTTCTGCAACAGATCAGGAGCTTCGCTGCCTGTGCGTGTCCTCAGCATCTCCTGGAAGCGGTGGGGTGCATAACAAGAAGCCAACAGATGGCTCTGCAAAGGAATAGGCGGCTTTTGTGCCGTTACTTACTGCTTAGGTTGCCGAGTGCCTGCAGCTGCTGGCGCTTGGCCAGCAGTGCCCAAGGACTGACGCTCCCTCCCCATCTTTACAAGCTTTCGGCTTGTAAAGGCTTGGGGGCAGCTTAGGAGCTTTGTGAGCACGTGGAGAGAACATTGCTCCAGTCTTCTCAGTTCGTAGGGGAAGCCCATAGTTGCTTAAAATGAGAATCGGTGTTTCCTTATCTCTGTGTTTGCACCATATCTTGTACCCTTGGCCTCCAGTCGGTGACTCCCGGGCTACATTTATTTTAATTACAGCCTGATGACTGGCGTTGAAATAAGTGAAGCTGTATGTGTAATTGCTGCCTAGGAGTTGTGTATATAGGGGTGAACTTGTCATACTGGAGGCCTTTTCTGAAGTCATCACTATCAGGAAATTTCTTCTTCCAAAGAAGGGTGGCTGTGCTGCTTTTACAGGTACTGTCAGGGCTCTCCCAAGACAGATTTTTAGCAGAGGAAAGTTAAGATGTTGTGGTTTTGGACGAGAGGTCACGGAATCGCTGGAGGTATCAATTAGGATGGCTTTAACTGCCCACCATTGCAGCTGAGGGGCTTACTTCACATAGATTATAAATGTGGGAGGGCTCGTGGAGCTTCTGGTCAGATTAGTTGTAGGGAATGCCAGTTGTATGGGGCGTTCATTGAGGAAGGTTGAGTTTTGTGGCCACACTCGCAGCACAGCCTCCCTTTTCCTATCAGATGGAACAGCGTGGCTGGCTGACATGGAGCTGAGTGTACCCACAGCGTGGCTGATTCCGACCTGCTGCAGAGTTCAGTAACCAAAATACTGTGCAGAACTTCATCTTCATCTTAACAGTACAAGGAGGTGTGTTGTTGTGGTTGGTGTTTGGAAGGAAGTCTCCATGTTTGAAGACAATTAGTGCGATGTTAATGAACTAACCAACCCTAGAGACGGCCTGAAACTGTAGGGCTGCAAGGCAGGAGTTATCCCTTTAATGTGTTATCTAATTTCAAACATAACTATTTTGTTATTGGTTACTTCGACAAGCATTCAAATGCATTTATCTCACAATCCTTGCTCACTCCCAGGAGCCTCTGCTCTTTCCAGAACAGCTGCCAAAATTTCCATCTTTCTCCAAATACTTTCTTCAGCACTGTTGTGTATTTAAACATTTGCAGGATAGTAAAATGTGAAAGCTGTGTAGCAATCTTATTTATTTTGGATTTTTTTAACACAAGGAACACTGTAACTCTGCCATATATATATATATATATATATATATATATATATATATATATTTTAATATTTGATTCAGTAAAATATATTTACCTGAAATGGCAAAATTTCCAGTTTGCCATGGAAAGCATAGGGCCATGCTGCAGAATTTGTTCCAAGTGAGCACAGAGCCTTTGAGGCCTTGCCAGTGTGAAGTATAAGGAGGGAAGTCATGAGGAAGAAGAGACTCACTGCTATTGCCAACAGGCTCTTTTTGAAAGAGTAGAAGTTGTGAATGTCAGGACAAAACAATACTGTTTCTCATTGTTTTATGCTTCTGAGATAGACTGATGACTGACAAAGTGAGATTCTTCCAGGATTGTCTTGAGAGTTGTTTTGTTTCACCTTAGATAGGAACTTGCAGCCTCAGATAGTGAATTGTTCTTAAGTTTTCTTGAGTAATCTTGGTTTTATAGTTTGATATCATTTTTAGGTATAGTTGGAATACTAACTAATGTAGAAAAGAAGAGGTTTGCTGATGGGGGCTTCCAATGTCTGTTCTGAATTGTCTTAGCCTTCCTCCTATTGCTTAGAGAAGAAGTCCTTCCTATCCACGCACTTTTGAGAAAAGCCATCATACATTGGCTATTTTTGAACCTATTCCTTTCCATAATTATATGTAACTTTTATAAATCTGTCTGGGTGGAAAGATCCCGTAAACTTTGGGAGGGCTTTTGATCTAAATTTAAGGATGTCTATTGTCCAGTTGTGAAACTCGCTATTTAAGTTTGCCCTACCTACAGCTGCTCCAAGAGGAGAAGGATGGAATGGAGAGACCGAAAAGTATATGTGTGAGTAGGGAATGATGACTCATAAATGAAACTGCATTTGAAAATGAAAAGGATCAAGGTATACTGATCAAAAGAAAGAAAATCCTTGTGAAGAAGGTACAGTTAAATCAGGTGGTCATTTATCTCCTGAATCGATTAAGGTACATTTGTGGAAGAACCAATGAGCCTGAATTGAATAGATAATTTTGAAGTAGGAAATCTATTTAAGGAAAGGAATTCTTTTTAGTGCAGTCCTTAATAAGTGATATTTATGTGCTAGATTCCACTGGAAGACTTTGCAGGCTTTTGGAAAATCCCATTTAGCTGTCCGTTGCCTATGGAATAGTTTTAATAACTGCATGGGTATACAGCAAAGCAGGCAGTAGGAAAGGTGGGGGAAGCTGAGTGGGCTTTCTCTGAACTTTATCCTGAAATCAGGTGTTATGAACAAATGCCTATGCTTCTGTTTTCATCCTAAGCATTGTCTATTTCACCTCCCTGCTCATGTTATACTCTTTCAGATTTATTCTGACATCCCCGAAATTTGGGATATCCAAAAAGTCCTGAAATAAACCTTTCTCTGGGGTTTAAGTAGTACGCAATTAGAAGTCTGGAATTCTTCTGTACATGGAACTGCAAAAGGTGCTTGTTCTGTTTCTTAAAATATTTACCAGCAGTACTTGATAGCCAATTCTTTCTACCTTCACCCTACTTCTTTTCCTAGTTTTATTAATCGCCAACCAAAAGTTAAAAGATAACAAAGATGTAGCTGTCTGCTGTGTAAATGAGATTGTTATAAAGGATTTCTGATTTCTGTAAAATATATTGATTTTAAAAATACAGCACTGTCAGTGTGACATTAGCTTAAAAGTTGGCTAGCTGACAGATTAGGAAATGGGACCTTTTGGCAGGTTCTATTTGCATTAATTCCAATACTGTGATAGGCTTTCATCTTGTCCCAGAAGTAAACAAAAAAACTGTTAGTAACTGATAGTAATTGCTAGCAGAATAGTAAATGATAATGGAATTCTCACAACTTGCTCTGTAGGCACATTCAAACACACTGTGTCTTTAATACAGCCAAAGGCGAAGTTGTAAGCCAGCAAACAGGGAATGTAAGCTGTGCTTTATGAAAGAGTGCCTGTATCCTGAAGGCAGCACTTCTGAAGTCTGCAGTTGACAAGCAATCGTGCATGAGTTTCCAGTGCAATGGTGAGGAGTGATGGGACATCCTGTGATGTATGTAAAAGGAATGGAAAAGTGGATTCCTTGCCTTAGTAAATGGCATAGCCCATACTAGAGTAACATCACAATTCAGTGCTAGCATCTGTAAAGAGAAATGTTGAAAATTGAAGATGATGCTAAACAGGGTTGCAAAAGTTATTTGGGTTCTGAAGGAAATATCTCACTGTGCAGCTTGCACAGGGATAATTTGACTGATAGGCAAGATAAAAGAATTATGAGGAGTGATTGATAAAGCTGATGGTTTTGCTGCGTTTCAGAAGGACCTTGATGGGTTGAGAAAGTAGCTGGCAGGTACCTGAGAAATTTAGCTAAGGAAAAGTACAAAGTCCAGCTTCTGGAGAGGAACAGCCCCAGGCAGTAGGGCCTGTTGAAAAGCAGCTCTACAGAAAAAGTCCTGGGGCTGTGGTGGATACCAAGATTACCAATAGCCAGCAGTGACAAAGAAAACCAGCAACCACTCAGGCTACATTAGACATTGCATCACCAGCAGGCTATGGAAAGTGATGCTTTCTTTCTGCTCAGTGCAGGTCAGATGTATCTGGAGCGCTGGGTCCAGTTTGGGCTCCTTAGTACAAGGGAGACGTGGATGTACTGCAGTGGGTCCATGAAAGGAGTTACAAGGGTGATTAGGGCCTTGAAGTATCTGACGTATGAGAACAGACTGAGAGAGCTGGGACTGTTCAGCGTGGATAAGACGAGGCTCAGGAGCTCTTATCACTGCATGTAAACATCCGATAGGAGGGAAGAAGATGGAGCCAGTCTCTTCATGGTGATGTTCAGTGACAGAATGAGAGGCAAAGGGTGCAAATTGAAATACAATAAATACCATTTAAATATTTGAAAATGCTTCCTTTCTCAGTGAGAACAATCAGATTTTGGAATGGGCCTCTCCAGGAGGTGGTGGAGTCTCCATCCTTTGGTGCTCAATATCCAACTGGACTCAGCCTCACTAACCTGCTCAAGTTGCCCCTGCTTTAAGTGGTAGGGGTGAACTAGATGGACTTGAGAGGTCCCTTCCCATCTCAGCTATTCTTCAAAGTGACTTTGAGCATTGTTGAATATGAGCACTTCAAGAACTTACTCTTGAAACTGAAACAATGCAAACTTGAAGTCGAAACTTAAACTTTTTTTCAAGTGAAGGGAAGATAATATTAAATTGCTACCTACAAGCAGAATGAATATCTTGCTAAGAGTTGCACTTTATCATTTCAGTGCTGACTTGAGGTCAGCAAGTCCATATGTCTGCTCTTTGATGAGAGCAACTGTATTCATTGTCCTTTCTGACAGATAGTTGCTCACTTGACTCTATAGCAGATTCTGAAATTGCCTGGCAATCTCTTCCTGTCCTTGGCTAAAAGGTGGTTTCATGTTACTAAGTGCATAGCAACTAGGGGAAATCTAGTGGTCTGTGATGTGTAGAAGTTCATGTTGGAAAGTATCTTTGATCGAAGAACGTGTTAGAGAGAAAATGCAAGTTATGTATTTATTATTTTCATTTTAAAATTTCAGACTTCAAGGTAGTAGTCATTTTTCTGTCATTTTCTTTTCTGGATAAGTCATCTCAAGGTAATTAGTTCAGAGAATACTTAGTAAAGGTGATAAAGTAAATGAAGTGGATAGATCATTTCTTCTGGTTCATTTTTTTGCGTGTCCTTGCTTGACTCTATGGCTTGAAATGTTCCGCTTCACCAGAGCCAGAAGGGATTATTTTTTGAAACACGCATTGTAATATGCAAAAGAAAGCAACGTTCACTTATTTTCCCCAATAAATGTATTCCCTGTGATAGCACATCTGTGCTGAGTGTTGTTTTGCAAATTAGGCTATCCCATCGACTTTTTAGATTGCCCTGTCCATGCCATGAGGGGATTTACTCTGATGTGAAAATCATGAGAAAATCATTCATTTTTTCTCATGAAGATTTTGTCATCTTTTCTTTTTCTTTCTTTCTTTTTTTTTTTTGTTTTCCCCTCTCTCTACCACTGGAAGTAAGTATATCCCACCATTTGAACAAAATAATTCATCGTGTTTTGCCAGCGCTCTTGAATAGTTCTGCTCCCTACTGTTATAAAATACTGCTGAGGTAGGATGTGGTTTATCTGTTCTTTGTGACATTGCACAGAGTTTAAAACATTAAAAACACTGCTATCTTTGCGCCATGAAAGCTGTCCACTGCCAAACTGGCTGCTGAAGTAAGGGTATATACAACAGCTGCCTATTTTGACATGGTGGTAGAAGGGCTTAAACTTTAGCCACCCAGGCTGAGTGGAAATCAGTTAAGTGTGTGGGCAGAAAAATGCGCTGGAAAGAAATCTGGTGGCATTATTGGCTCCTGATCTAAGATGAAGGTTGTTGGCCATGAGTAGGATCTCCAGGTCCCTGCTCTTTGTGGTTCTCTCCTCTCTTTGTGTGCTATGTTTCTGTGACTTGCTGCTGATTTGGACCTTCCTTCGTGACTGCTTCTAGGAATAGATTCTTTTGGATATTTAAACTGTGTTTCCTGTTTCATGGGCACTTGTTATTTTTGTTACTCTGAAGTTTGGTATATGGAAGAGATTATTGTTTTAACTTCTTCAAGGTTACTTAAGGATTTTTTTTTGTGTGTGTGTGATACCAGTCACTTTGTTTTCAACATTGCACCTAACTAACTATTTGAGAGCAGCTTATCAGTCTCTTCTTGCAAGCTGCATCATATTTTAGGATTTATTTGCTGGGATAGTGTTTGGGCTTCCTTGAAGTGAGATGGCAGAATGCCTCCACAGTTTAGATAACTTGCAGAACTACCCTATATTACAGTCTGTGCTTAGAACATTATGTTATTTCTCAGTGTCTGGCTCTGGGCAGTGCAAATGATTGCATCTCATCAAGGTCTGTTGTCTCTTGAAACTTTTTGTCAACTTTCCCAATGTCCTTTGGAATCTCTCTATATATTTTTATCACCCTAAATGGACTCAAAGTACATTTATTACTTTTGAGGAGTATAGCTGCGTGTTTTTATGGTTGTATGGAGCTAGGTTAAGGAAGTACTTCTAAACAAAAGGTTTTACTACTTTAGGTCTGACTTTACATAACTAATGAGAATAATTGAACAAGTAGTTAAATGTAAGAACAGTCGTGCCTCAGGCAGGTAATTAAAAATACAGAGTCAAGGTTAGTGCTGACTTCTTTTAAGAGAGGATTTTTCTCCTTTGAGGGGATGCATGAATACCCAACACTTCAGCTGATGTGCATCTCAGTATTTAAAACTTACTGCCTTTCAGTTTGCAGATCCGTGCTATATTTCTGAAGCGTTTGCATGTGGATCCTCCCAGGTGTTCTTGCAGAAATAGAATTAGTTGGCTCCCTCTAAGCCCACTGTCAGTAAACCAGCATAGTCCTTTGGTGCTATGCTAGTGGAGTTCTGTAGGGTGTTCAGTGTGGAGTGCAAGAAGGCTTGGTTTTGGGATGGGGGCCTCTTGAAGTGCAGACCTGTTTGGGCAAGAAATCTTTCACTCTAAAGACTTCATTGGTACAATTCCACAGTTCTCTTCTTTGTGCATCCTGTATCCAAGGAAAACAGAGCTTGAGATGCTGTGGCTTAGGTTAGCAATTTAGTGAGCAAACCTTGTGATGCAAGTCCAATCTTGCATCATTACAGTGCATCTACACTGAGTTTGCACTGGTGGAGCTATGCAAGGGCTCCTTCCTCTTTCCCTGAAATGTACAGAGCCTCTTCATTTTGTAAGTATTAAATCTCATTAATTCTGTCATCCTGGAGACTTTTGTGACTGTGTTCTGTATCAGCATTCTGTGAGTAAAGATTAAGTATCATCCTTGTCATTCTTTTACTATACACACACAGCATTTTAGATCTTCTTTAGTTTTCACTTGTGCATCTGATGCTATCTGGCATTTACTGGAATTTTCTCCAAGGAAGTTCATCCCAGGCTAATCTCCATTTCTGTTAATGCCCTTCTTCACTACTCCCAAGCCTTGTTTGTCCAGTAGACAATTTGATAGTTGAGTGATAGTGTCTGAAATTTATTATTTCCTAAGTATTTGTGCTAATTTTTGCAAGAGAGTGAAAGCCACTTCATGGAAGTAATCCAGTCACAGTCTTACTTTGAAGGTTATGACTTTTTACAGAGGAAGAAGTACCTTAAGAAGTTACTTAAATACAAAAGATAAAATGCTTTTTAGAACATATTTTAAGAGAGATTGCTTTGCAATTATTTTTCTTTGGGCCGACCTTAAAATGATGCAGAAGATGTATTTTCCTTGTCCTGGTTCCGTGGTGGTCAGAAGGTTTAAAGTAATGCAAAGGTCTGAAATATTGCAAGCAGCTCTTCAGCCAACTGAAGCATTAGTGTCCTCCACTGTGTGAATTTAAACTATCATTTTTTTCTTTGGTTTTATATCAGTTTTTTCTTTGGTTTTATCATTCTGTGTAATGTGGGAAGTGTTTGTCAGCGTAGGTGTTACATAGGTATGTAACTGAAAGAAATTACAGAATCACAGAATGGTTGGAAGGGACCTCAAGGATCATGAATCTCCAACCCTCCTGCCACGTGTCAGTCACACCAATGCATCCCATGGAGCTGCTCTTTTGTCATGTCCAGCTCTGCTGCCATTTTGAAAGTTCAGCGTTAGGCCTACTTTCTTCAAAAGATGTCTGTGGAGAGAAATTGCTGACACGATCTGCAACTGAAAACCCCTTGGCCAGGAGGCAGCAGTCTTGCTGAAACTGTTTCTTGGAACTGGGTGTGCACAAGCATGTGGTAGTTCTGACATTGTTGTGTAGGCCTGGATTGATGTTAAAGCCTGCTAGTGGTGGAGGATGGACCCGGCCACCACAGCCCTAGCACTGGGAGCAATGAGGGGGATAAAATGTCTGCCTGCACCCACCCACCCCAAAACCTACATCCAGGATTCCCCTGTGAAATGCTGATCTCCGTGTACAACTCACAGCTGCTTGTCAGTACGTTTTCTGGAAGTTTTGTCTCTAGAGCTTCCACTTAACCAAGCAGGTGCAGTGGGATGAAAGAGCAGTTTTTGCATTGAGCAGTTTTCAGGATTACTCAGAGACAGGTGTGCTCCTCACCTTGGGCAGTTTAAGCAGTTGAGATGAAAACTGGGTGGAGTTTCCTGAAAAGAACTTTTCATATTTCAACATGAAGTGGTAACCGAAGTCTTCAAGTTTAGTACGCTGAAAAGCCATTGCTTCCAGTAAGAGGTCAGTAAGAAGTAATTGTTTCATATTGGGTGGAAAAAATTGCAATAGAGAGATTTCAGATGATTCATTTCCTATGCAGCATAGGTGTAATTCTGTTGAGGCTTGAAACATGGTTTATGCTTTGTTTTTTTTTCTTGCATAACCATTGTATTGTCCTTCCTGATCTAGTGAAAAAAAAAAAAAAAAAGAAGTACAAAGTGCTGCACCACTGTGGGAGATGACAAACTGCACATTTTGGCAGTGGTTAATGTGCTGAGCTCAGGTCTGACAGTGCATAAAGCAGATTGCATGGCGTTGAAGCAGACTGAGGAGCAAGAAAGTGGAACAACTTCATACAACTTCTACTGACCTTGGTTGTATTAACAGTGGTGAACATGAGATGATACCCTGAGTTTCTGGCAGGTCAGCTGCCTCAAGGTGTCAAGATGAGAATCAAAGAGCAGTAGTACTCCAAGGTTACGGTTCCTCTTTGACAAAAATGCCCAACTGGCTGTAGGTCAAGAGGAAAACACCAGTTTTCATGGCTATGTTTCACTGCTTTCTTGGTTTGGTGCAGGTCCTTTTGTTTAATTTATAAGTGTTAAGTACATTAATTTATAAATGTTGAGCTGTCTGCAACCGCTGAGCATATCTGAAAGCTAATGTATTCGTTTCAGTGGGTGTAAAAATGGCATTGTATGGTGTTCTGCAGTAATAATAACTGGGAGGCAGTCATGATACTTGTGTATTTTTTCTTTGGCAGCAACCTCTGCATAATTCAACCTGAGAAGTGAAAGTCATTGCTGGGCTCCTCTGGCTTGAATCCTACTTGCAAGCAGGGATCTGCTGCTGAAACTTAACCGCCTACATTTGGATTTTTTTGAGCTAAATATAAGTCTTATGGTTTGATATTTAAGTCCTTACAGTTCGTGGCTTCCTTAATACTCCTGACACTTCTCTAGGAATCATGAATATTGGAAATCAGTGGAAATGGGATGATTTGATAAAGCTTTGAAAGAAGCTTCATTAGTGTAACGCTATCAGCCTTCAGCTCTCAGGGTCAAATGCTAGTGAGGATGGGCTTCAGATGATCAGGGTGTAGTTTAATTTGGTAATTATGTGAGGTACTTGTTACGGAATTATAAACACAATTAGGACATGCAAAGGAGACTTCCTCCTAATACTCGTCTACATTAAAAGCAAACAATAATTCAGCTTCACTGAAAAATCATTTGTTTTTGATGTAGATGGATGCTAGGAGAAAGTCCCCTTTGTATTTACCTTAGTTAAAATGATAATAAGTGATACCTAATGAGCTGATAGCTTAGGAAGCACAAATTGATGTTGTGGAAGAGATTTATTTATCTTTTTCCTTTTTACTACAGTTTCCATTTTCTAAGAAGAAAATGTGAGGTTCCTGTGTTAGAGTAGGTTTTGTAGGGCAATTTTTATAAACTGTACTTTCATTTGATTTAAAATGTTTCTTTCTATGTTACTTTAAATACCAGATGTTTGTCACACAATTAATAATCCAGGTGAATAAGTAGCAATATTGCAGACTGACATCTTCCTCTTGTAGGTTTTACCATGTATTTGATTCTAGAGGTGCTATTTTTGTGCATCTTCCTCTATACTTTTACCTTAGTCCAGTGGATGAGCTATATATGTAAAATGTAATTTGAGGTAATTAAAGTGCCATTCCTTTTCTGTTTTGTATGGGAACACATACTTTTGACAGAGAAGGAATATTCTGGGGGAGATTTGAGAGGCTTCTCAGAACCTCCTTTTTAGAAACATACTTTAAGTTCTTTTTGCATACAAGTGCTTTAATTCCAATCTATTCCTGTATCTCCCTACTTCTTTTCTTAAACCCTCTTTTTATGTTTTTATCCTCTCGTGATTAACTTTTGAAACAATGGTTTAAATTATTGGTAGCTGTGTGTAGACAATTGGGGTAGAGATATCCTCACTGAAAAATCCGTTTCCTTTCCAGGAGATTGGATTGTGAAGTTACTTGATCGTTGCTCAACAGAAATAGGTACAAAACAAGGAGTTGTCACTAGGAGTCTGAAGGCAGCACTCCGATAGCTGTCTTGTACCTTATTGATGACCTGAGTGTTTCCTCACTTCTGAGTTAGCCCCTGCAGAGGGCTCTCCTGCTTTCCTCTTTGCCCCTTTTCCTATTTTTTGGTCTTTCCTGGTGTTAAGGTGTGCGGTTTGCTCGATCCTCACGTATCAGAGATGGTGCAATTGAACATCTTCAGAAAGAAGGAGCTGTATCTCCTCAGTCAGTGGAGGAGAAATTTTCTTGGCATTTGAACAGTTCTGTGAATTCACCCAGAGGTGCCCTTTTCCTCTGGTTCTTCTCCTGTATTCCTTCACCATCAGGCTTAATTTATGCTTTCAAGATGCTTGTTTTCTTCTCTGCAGCTCTCGACCTCTGGAACAACTTTCTAGAATCCATGCCTCAGAACTTCTGCTTTTAAATTGTGCTTTAAAATGATTGCTTAATTTTGAAAATGTAAAGAAATGCCTATCAAAACTGAACGTGGACTTATAAAGCATTTGTGTGATGACTTTCTTGCTGCAGCCAACATTTATCTGTGCTGTCTGAGTAGGCTTGGGTCCCCTCCCCAGCAATATCTGCGTTGTGGTGGCATACAGAAAAGCTGCCATTTTATCTGCTCCTAGCAATTGTAATATCTTCTAGAGCCAACATGAGGCTTAGTCATCTGCTCTTACTTAACCTGCTCAGCTTGGTCTTTGCTCCAAGTCACCAGCAGTGGCTCAGCTGAGCGCTCAGACACATTTCTCTGACTTGCTTCCAAGCTCACCAGCAGCTATCGTCTACGTACAGAACTCCTTCCTCACTGTGCTTGGTCATTCTCAATCTTCCTGTTTCCTCAGCCCAGACAACCTCTAACTGGCATTGCTTTGTGACTTCTCAGCCCATTTTTCTTGGAGTGAGTTATTTTCTACTCTCATCTCTGCAAACTTTTGTCCCATTTTAATTTTTGTTCTCATTCAGAGTTCAACTTTTGTCTGTTTTGATACAAATGAGACAGCTGCTGCTCTATTACGTTCTGATGGCCTGCTCTGGAAATGAGCAGGGGCATGAGATGTGTCCTGCTCTGGATGGGACTTCCTAGGAGACAGCACAAGAGCTGTGGTGCCCGCAGCTAAAATGTAATTTGGCCGTACATGTTTGTTTTGAAAATATATCCATGGGTCTTTTCCAAGTGTTTGTAAATTTGGGATTTTAAGGGAATAGAAATATGTACGCCTGTCTGAGATGGTCCTTCTATCAAATTTCACATCTGCTCAAGTGCATAAAAGGTGCAGGAGTATTTCAGACCATAGTTTTTCTTAGGTCTGTCTTCTGCAGACTGTGCAACTGCTTTGCATCCTGTGAAGAAGCTGAGGGAGGCACCTAGCAGGAAAAAATTCAACACATAGTTTGGCAAAGTTTTGCTCTGTGGTTTTGTCATTGGAAAGAATTAGAAGATGTTTTTTTGTGCTTCTTCCCTCAAACCCTCTCAAAGAAAAAAAGCTTTGGTTTCACACAGCTCAGCCTTCAAAAGCTGATGCTGGCTGTTACCCACTGCTGCACTTCCTTCTCTGCTGTCTTCACAAAACCCCATGCTGACTGTTGCCTAACACCGAGCACTTTGTTGTGCTCTTATAGGGTAACACTTTGGCTTTTTTTTTTTTTAAATTACTGTGTGACATGAAAGTGGAGCCACACAAATGCCAAGGGGGATAAGAGGTGCCCACTGCTCCCACTCAGCAGCCCTCAGTGCTGGGCTGGGTTTTCTGCAAGTGTACCTGCCTCCAACCTGTTCCTACAAGTTAATCTCTCAGACTGTCTCAGCATATAAAGTGAGTTGCATCAGGTTGTGCCTACTTGAAAATACTTGACTTATCCCAGTAATTTCTAAACTGTTTTCCTATAAAGCCAAATGTTCCTTTGAAGATATTCTTGTAATTTTGCCTCTGGGATTAATTGTGGTAGGTATCTGTTTGTTATTTATTTAGTTTGTTTGTTTTTTGTATTCGGTGTTGATTGAAGCTATGAGGACATAGCTGTGTCGGACCTGATGTGCCACCTGTTCCTAGCGATCTGCTCTGAGCAGTGGGTTCCTGGTTGTATCTCACAGCTTCACCTGGCTCTGAGGAATCTGACTACCATTTATTTAATTCGGGTTTCATGTCACTGAAAAGTTCTCAGTGTCTTATCTTTGTCACTGCGGTGCTTTCTGCTGGTGTCCTTTGGCTGGGTGCTTATGATCAGATCCTGTGTTGCTCTATTGGAAGATTCTGTGTGCTATGACTGATGAAGCAATGCAAATAAGTGCAAATAATATCAATTTGTGCAAATAATGGATATAGTGCTCCAGCAGAAATAAGCAAGTTACACAAACTCCCTTCTACTACTTGAAGAGAGTGTATAAACAGGAGAGGGAATGACTGTTCACGAGAGTGGATAGTGATAGGACGAGGAGGGATGGCTTTAAACTGAGACAGGGGAGGTTTAGGTTAGATATCAGGAGGAAGTTTTTCCATGTAGAGGTGGAGATGCACTGGAACAGGTTGCCCAAGGAGGCTGTGGATGCCCCATCCCTGCAGGCATTCAAGGCCAGGCTGGATGTGGCTCTGGGCAGCCTGGGCTGCTGGTTGGCGACCTGCACATAGCAGGGGGTTGGAACTGGATGAGCATTGTGGTCCTTTTCAACCCAGGCCACTCTATGATTCTGTGATTAATTGGAATTTTTAAAATGGTTATGATTCTATCACTTGCTGAATAAATGTTGACATTTCTCAGGGGAAGTCTTGCATCAGAAAGCACTATGAATAATTTGGAGGTGGGAAAGAAAATAATGAATTACCCAGAAACTCCAGAGTGAGGAAAAGGTACTAGAAAATCTTTGGTCTGTAACTTGGGGAAGAAGAAGATGACACACAGTACCACTTTCAGTCCTGGATCTTATCAATTATGAAGTTTGTAAAACAGGAAGGGGAACAAAGTACTTGCTGAGTGACGTGTAACATCTGGCCAGAAATTAAACATTCCAAAACATTTCTGAAAATTGCTTCTTGGTAACTTCACTAAGCTATTTTAAACTCTAAAATATTTTGCTTTGTATCTCTCTGTGCAGTGAGACTAACAATATCATGTTGCTTGCTGTACCCCTAGATAAATCCAGCCAGGCTTGTGCTGCTGTGCCCAGCTGAAGGATGCTGTTTATGTTCACTAACAACCAAATGCAATTGTTTGAAGTTCACGGGAGAATGTTCCAAGTGTTTAACCACAAAAGCAAAGGCAAAATGCTGTCATTCATGTGTTACCAGACAAGTTCAGACAAAGAGTTTTGATATGTAGTCCAAACTTGAGGGTTTCCTTTTTTTTTGTATGGATGAAGTTGCTGCAAACCTCTGGATTTTTAGTCTTTAGCATTTTCCCTCCTTCTCACACCTGGTTTTGAGATTCTCTTTTATCTTTAATTGTATCCCTTTGGCCTAGTATTCCCACACCCTGAATTGTTCCCTTTTCACCCCTCCTTTCTTTTCTCTTACAGTTTGCAGGCTGGAAAACCACTTAGTTGGGGAAAAAAAATAGAAAAATGTATTTTTCCTTGTGAAATACCTGTAATCTTAATTTAATCCAATTACATTGTCTAAAATATTAGGTATAAAACTCCTTTTTGCTCTTTTCTATCTAGTCAGACAATGTTCTTTCCATTCTTAGGCTATCAAAATATCCCTATATCAAATTTCAGTAACTTGAGCAGGATGGAAGAGTTAAGAATTGTTTCCAAAGGCAGTAGATTTTGCTTCTGTGTAGGAAGAAAATTCATATCAGTGTTGGTTTTCGTTGTAGTTTGTGTGTTACATAGTTTAGTAGTTTATTTATTTATTTTTTTAATTCCAATGTTGAACACAGTTTTCCTTTGAGCTGAATGGAATGTTCAGCTCATCTTCAGGCATCATCTTTCTGATACTATTCTTGCTCCACCTTGCTTTAATGCAAATGTGAAATCATTGAAAGCACAACCACCATGATTAGGAGAAAAACTGCTGACAAGCAGAGGAGAACAGTTAGCTAACTTCTTCTCTTGATATATTGTGTAGTATTTCACTGATGGAATGTTGATAATTCTGGAACTTTTTGGTGCTCTCAAAGCCATCCTTTCAAATGGCAAAGGAAGAATTTAACTTGCACTACTGCTACCTATGCTCAAACTTACATGGATGTGATATGGATATTATATAGCTATGATCCTTTTCAGTAGGAAAGTAGCTTTGTGGGTGTATGTATTTGTGTACTTGAGAGACTGGCTTTAGCTTTCTCAACTGAAATGTTTTCAACTTGGGTGAAAGTTTTACAAATGTTTTCAAATTTAAAGATCTGTTGAATTATTTAAACAAAACAATTGGTCTCTCCTTTGACAGTGAAATATTTAGTACACTTTGGGTTTACAGTAAATAGACACATGTCCTCATGATGAATGTGGGGTAAAAGCCTGTACCTACAGGTGTTGTGAAATCTGCCCTTCCCATTGTGCCAGTATTCTGTTTGATGAAATGAAATGCTCTTATTAACACTTCTTGGTTTGTTTGTTTGTTTGAATAGGCAAAACGAAGGCTGGAGCTGGGAGAAAGTGGCCACCAGTATCTTGCTGAAGGACTAAAGACTCCAAAGGGGAAAGGAAGAGCTGCAACAAGAAGTCCAGATAGTCCAAAAAGTAAGGGAATTTGTGATATGCTTTGTGGGGCAGGTTTTTTATTTTACTACCTTGAGATAAGATTGAACTAGTACAGCGTGATGCATTGCCAAGTTAATGATAGAATCATAGATTATCCCATGAGGAAGGGAAGCCCGAGGATCATAGTGTCCAACTCCTGGCTCCACGTGGGACCACCCAAAATTCAAGCCCTCTGTCTGAGAATATTGTCCAAATGCTTCTTTGGTCATGACTGCAGGGAGTCTGTTCTAGGGGCTAACCACCCTGTCAGTGAAGAATCTTTTCCTAACACCCACCTGACCCTCCCCTAACACAGCCCCATGCCATTCACTGGGGCCCTATTACTGCCACCAGGGAGCAGAGCTCAGCACTGACCCTCCTCTCCACTCCTGAGGCCATGAGGCCTCCCTCAGCTCCTCTGCTCTGGGCTGAACAAGGCAAGGGACCTCAGCCACTCCTTATATGTCTTGCCCTCCAGACCCTTCACCATCCAAAGCCCTCCTTTGGATGATCTCTAGTAGCTTTATGTCCCTTTTACCTTGTGGCACCCACAGCTGCATAAAGTGCTCGCGTGAGGCTGCACAGCATGTGGGACAGCCCTTTTCCTTGCCTGGTGGCAGTGCTGGGCCTGATGCATCCCAGGGTCCAGTTGTCCCTTTGGGCTCCCAGGGCACACTGCTGACTCAGATTCAAAATTAGAATAGTATGTTTATTGCTGTACTCATCTGGATGCAGGTGTACCAAATTCAACCACGCAGCCAGCCAGTGCACCACGTGGTTGCAGCACATTGATTGGCAGAGAGTTGCTGAAAGGCTGCAGGGGCTTCTGGCTGCTCAATCTGTCCCACTGCAGGCTGCCCTGGAGTCCTCTTTAGCCAAGAACATGTATTTGGGGGCTCCTGTGAGAAATGGATGCTGAGGAATACAGATATTATAGTGGGTTAAAATGCACTTATGAGGTAGGGCTTATAAAGCTGGCCTCCTCTTCCTCTGCTAACATGCAGTAGCTGCTTGGCAGAGCTTTTTTCCCAGGCAGGGACTTGCAAAGAGCAGTAGCTGTGCTTCAATCGTGTGACACTCTAAATGCTTTTTGTGTAGTTTGAATTGTCTTCTGTCCCTGCAGAATGACTAGATTATTGCTGTCACTGTTTAGGTGCTGCAAATATTGATTTTTTTTTTTTTTTTTTTTACATTGCTACTGCCTAAGGAAGTAGATTTTCTGCAGCAGGAACTGGAGAATGTGGCTTTGCCACTTGTTTTGAGGATTTCAGGAGGAGAATTGCCTGAATGCTTGCAGAGGGAGGAGTATGCAGTAGAAGAATTGGGGAAAGGTAGACATTGGGGCAGCAAGGGTAGTGTTTGAAGGGAAAAAGATATGAAGAGGTAGCTACTTCCCCTTCCTTCCTAAATGTTTGTTTTAATTGGGACAGAGAAAGAATGTGAAATTATCTGAAAATATGGGCTTTAAGAAGAGAATTTAAACAACAGTTGTTTTAATTAAACCAAATTTCATTAAGCTATGTGAAGTCTATTTTTAAATTGAAGTGCATTCTCACACAAGTTCAATACCACTCAGAGCATAGGATTCTGTTGCAGTATTGATAATAAGTCAGTACAGAAGACTTCCTTGCTGGAATGCCTTCCAATTGAGGTGGGTGGCTGTTGTGTAGCCTGTTGCTCTTCCCATGCCGATCCTCTTATTCTTTCTCAAACCCTAAATATAAATAACAAATAAACAGAAACAAGCCCTCATTTGGCTCTCAATATACATGGTCACCTAATTGAAATGACTTTTCCTGTTTTTAAGTGCAGGCAAGCTCTGATTACCAAAGAATAAGATAAAACAGATTTTCTTTGCGAGCCGACAATCAATTGGTTTTCATTGAAAAGCTGTCATATTCTTTAAAGTGGTAGCCTGAAGTTTTGCTTTTAGGTAGGATGTCAGTTTAGACTGACTTTTACAAGTAAGTGTGGGACCTGAACCTTGAAAACATGATAGTGACCACCGGATCTGCCAGAGATCCATCCTGTGCAATACTTCACCTAACCTAATGCAAATTTGAGAAGTACGGCGACTGTTTTGATAACAGTGATGATCTTTCCATGGGGAAGCTTTCAACCCAGCAGACTTGTAATAGCGATTGTCTTATTTCCCTTGACAGAAAAGCCCTGAATGTTTAGAATTGATTTTTTTTTCTGATCTATATATTTTAACTCTTAAAAGCTCTTCTGTTAAACATATTGATGTTACGTTTGCATGTGAAAATAGAGAATCATGAGATTCAAACTGTTTGCAGACTTCCTATTTAATAGAAGTGGATATTGTTGTCTAGTTTGAACATTGTTTGGTTATGGAGAAATGATTATAAATTGCATCTCACGTCAATCTCATCTAATTGAGCTTTTTGTAAATCATGAAGACCGGCACGGATGGAATCTGTCATCTTGTTCTCCCGCTGAAGTACACCTAAGTCTGCTTCAATTGCATGAGAAGCACTTATCTTACAAGAGGGAAAAATCAAACCCTGATGAAAGCTGGCTATCAGCCTGATGAAAAAGAGTGATTGGGTGTTTTTTTTTTTTTTTAAGCATTGCTGCCAGGATAAATAGATACTAAAAATACTGTTAAGAATTCACATAGCGAAAGCCTAAGCAGAATTTTGCTATATGCAACTGTCAGACTAATGGAAATATTTGCATTTAAAAAAGTACGTATTTGCTCATGTACCTGTGATTTTTTGGAAAAGTACATCTTGAAATACAAATAAATACCCAATGGTAAGTTGCCTCTTAATGCAGAGGTTTGAGAGATTTGCTTAGTAAAAATGAAAGAAATGTCTGTAATGTGTATCCTTTCATTACTGGATGCTGCTTTTGGAACTAATATGAGAAAACTATTCGTCTGTTGTTTTTTTGTTGTTGTTTTTTTTTTTTTTTTCCAAGCCCCAAAATCTCCTTCAGAAAAGACTCGGTATGATACATCGCTTGGCCTCCTTACAAAGAAGTTCATTCAGTTGCTGAGCCAATCTCCTGATGGAGTTTTAGATTTGAACAGAGCGGCGGAGGTCCTCAAGGTGCAAAAAAGGAGGATTTACGATATCACCAATGTACTGGAAGGCATCCATCTCATTAAGAAAAAATCCAAAAACAACATTCAGTGGATGTGAGCATTCATTATCCTTTTCCATTCCTCCTGGCTGGTTTCACTGTTACAGGGTAGCAACACTTCTCCCACCTTCTATTATAGCACTTTGCTTCAAGTAATCATCCAGAATGTCTTCTATCTGGATAAAGCTTTCTTTTTCAGATAGTTAAGGCAGACTTTCAGTGTGTAAGTAGTGTTTGTCGGGGAAATTATAAATCCACATTTGTCTGAAAGCTGGATTAACTGATTTGTTTCTGCAGATGGAAGAAGTTTTTATGTACTCATCTTTACCTACTGTCTTCCTCATTCTTTTTCAAGATGTGTTTAGAGGAGAGGGGCGTTAGAAGCAAGACTTTGTAACTGCTTAACAATATCCAACTTTTCCATCTTGCTGGCAGTTCTAAAACATGTTCTCAAAATAAAAAGATTATTTTTCTGGAAACTGTAGTTTGTGTTGATACACAGTGGGCAGATTTAGGGGAAAAGGACTGAGAAATCGATTTGCAGTGTATAACTCTGCTTTTTCATTTTCCTGTGGCATAGTATGAAGCTTTACAAACGTTCAAACGGTGTCTTTGTTCTTTGGATTCCTAGGGGCTGCAGTCTGTCAGAGGATGGTGGCATGATGGCACAGCGTCAAGGCCTCACGAAGGAGGTAACTGAACTGACTCAGGAAGAGAAGAAACTGGATGAGCTAATCCAAAGCTGCACACTGGACCTGAAGCTGCTAACAGAGGACTCAGAGAATCAGAGATATCCTTTTTGCCAAAACCTCAGCAAGGATCAGTTTCCTTGCTGTTCCTTTAACACCAGGAGAATTCTTTCCAGTAACATGATACAAACCATCAGATAATTCCACAGGTTGGCTAACTGGTTTTAATGTATTTTTATCTAAAAGTTACTTAAATCACACTTGCACCTGTAATACTTCAGAAACGCCAACCAAAAAAAGCAGTATATGAAGTAGCCTATGACATCTATGTTCTCCTAAAGCAGAACCAAGAATCTAGCTGATTAATGAGTGACAACATCCAAACCCCTGTGCTTTTTAGACTGTTTGCAGCCTAGGTCATGTTCCATTCTGTGTGTGCAAAAGGTGGGAAGACAGAGTCTTTACAAGCTCACAGAGTTTTGTGTGTTCATGAGTGTACACTCACTGTGTAATGCATTTATTGCATTAAACTGTGTTTGTACATCATGGGCACAGAGTGGAAAAAATAAAGTTGAGAGTCAGTTTAGTATGAAGCTTGCAAAAAAAAATTCAAATTTCTCTGATTTGAGAATGTACAATAAAAGATATATAAAGGTTTTATGAACTCTCAGAATGTCTATTCCAGACTACATTATTTAATGTAATAGCAATGCTCAATTGCATAAAGCTCATATGACTTCTGATATTTTGTCTGCTAAAATCTCTTGTAATTAAGCAGTTCTCATTTTCAATAGACTTCTCACCTACTAGCAGTGGAGAATATTTTAATGAATATTGGTATGAAAGATCTTATTACTTTAAATTGTATTTCTTAAAGACCATCTAATAAACTGGGCTTATTCTTAGGAAATAAGTATGGGAACATCAGTAGAAAGTAATCTGAACAATGTAGATAATGTTTTTTGATTATGCTTATATCTCAAAATGCATATGAAAGCAAGATTGCCAAGTGGCCTGGGGAATAGGGTCAGCACTGTCCTCAGACAAAAGCTTGGTAACATAGAGATTTAAGTGAGACAACACAGTATTATGATTCCCTATTTTTTCAAGTACTGACTGGGTAGAGACCCCTGCACTTCATCCCCTGGGGAGCCAGCAGCTGGGTGAGGAATGCACTGTGGGCATTAGCATGTAGGAGAGTGTAGTCCCAGAATCCTACTTGACTCTAATTTACCAGTATTACTAGCAATTAGTGAGGAAGGGAAGCAAAAATGTTAATCACAGAATGGCCAGGGTTGGAAGGAACCTCAAGGATCATGAATCTCCAACTCCCCTGCCACATGCAGGGCCACCAACCTCCCCAGTTAATGCTAGACCAGGCTGCCCAGGGCCCCATCCAATCTGGTATTGAACACCTCTAGGGACAGAGCATCCACAACCTCTCTGGGCAGCTGTTCCAGCACCTCGCCATTCTCATAGTAAAGAACTTCCTCCTGACATCCAACCTAAATCTGCCCTCCCTCAATTTAAAACCATTTCCCCTTGTCCTGCTATTAACAACCCTTTCAAAGAGTTGATTCCCCTCCTGTTTGTAGGCTCCCTTTAGGTACTGAAAGGCTGCCATGAGGTCACCCTGCTGCCTTCTTTTCTCCAGGCTGAACAAGCCCAGCTCCCTCAGCCTGTCTTCATAGGGAAGGTGCTCCAGTCCCCCGATCATCTTTGTGGCCCTCCTCTGGACCCTCTTGTTAAACCTGAGGATGGATCTGATTGCATCTCTGTGCTGTCTTCAGCTAATATCACTGAAGCCGTGGAATGGCTTAATGACTGCTTAACCTCTGTGGCCAGAGTTTCTGCTTCTGAAGATGTTTTCTTTTTCCTTATGATTAGGTAGGGCCAAAACATTGTTTACTTTTGTGCTTTTTAGTTTCTCTTTACAAACAAAGTCAGAAAGTAACTAATGGTGACTTTGTTTGGGTATGTGACCAGCATTAGTTTGGGGACCTGTTGGCTAGACACTGGAGATTGTTATTATATTTGAAAAACATGCAATCCCTTCCTTTGTTCATATCTTGACAGGCACTATTCTGGTAACTTGTAGTATTGTTTGAGAACCTTGACTCTTCTTGTAGAAATGGTAAAAGCCATTTCCATGAAATTCCACGTTGCCTCCTGACCCATTACTTTGCATTTGGTCCAGTTTAGGTGTGAGATGTTTTGGTGTGTTGAGCTTGGATAGTTTGTCTTGCTGTGCAGAAACATATACCAAAATCTTTCACATTTCACATTTATGCTCAGAAAGTATAATGATAAATTAGACTCCTTTGCTATGGCATAAACATTATGCTAGATAACTCAGTGATGACAAAAATAAAGAGCTGGCAGTCCTTACATGTAATAACAGCTGTTTGCTGTTCTGAGCACTCAGTTCCACAGGTCAGTGACTGAGGCACTTCTATTCAGTAATGCACTAAAATGCTGATTTGGTTTGAACAAATCCATGATAAGCAGCAAAATATTCATATTCATTCCATGTTTATGCAGAAATCAACTTTCTGCACTGGGAGGTTATTCAGTGTAATTTTAAATAATTCTTTAAAACAATTGGTAAATAAATATTTACCTAAAAAACTACCTCGAGTGATATTTTAAATTATGGTCTCATTGATGACTTCAAAAACGTGTTGCATGTATGCATCTATAGCACACATCTGTTTATTTCATTATGCTTCTCTGTGATTTCCAGCTCTGTACATTTTGGTTGCAAGTGTGTAACATTTTTTCTTTACTCAGACTATAAGTAATTGCAGGTTGAGCTTTAGCTTGTATACTTCTACACATGTGAAGAAGAGAGAGAAGCAATCAGAGTATAGAACTGCTGCTGTCACTCAGCACTGGCCCCAGCTGTTAGATGAAACTTCTCACACACTAGTGTTGCAACCAGTACAGAGAACAGGAAACTTGGATCTGAGAGTAATTTAGCTGTGAGAAAGTGGAAAAATAGTTCAAAAATTTTACTTTTTCTAATAAGCTAAACATATTGTAATCTGGGTTGGAAAATTCCTTAACGTGATTACATTAGCTTATGTGACATACCAAGATATTAGAAAAATTAGTGGCCTTAAAGACCAAACTGTTATAGTTGTGAAAGCTCCTCCAGAAACAAGACTTGAAGTGCCTGACCCAGTGGAGGTAAGGAGAATATGGGTTATTCTGCCAGGCTATACATCATTTTTCCATACACAGAGCAAATGTATTCTGAGTTTTACTGTGGAAACTGGTGCCCAAGTTGGATTCTGTTGACATACAATTCCATACTTATCTGTTTTAAAAACTTCAGATGTTTTTTAAAAAAGGAATCTTAATCATTTTGCACAAAGTAATCTTTACTTGATCTTTTTCTCTTAGTTCCAGCCTTTCCTTCAGAGTAATCCATGCTATTTACAGCTAACTCTCTTTTGCCATTCTTTATGTAAAAAAATGAGCTCTTCTTCAATGGTTGAAAATTCCTGTAAAATCTTTCTCTCAAGGCTTTTGACTATTATTTTTCTAGCTTTAAGCAGTTTTAGTCTTAAAGTTCTTGGATAACTCAAGGCCTTAAACATCTCAGGGACTTGTATTACTGATATCCTGTTTAGGAGAGAAATATGGTTTCATGTAGGATTCTCTTTTCTGAAAGTGTTAAAGTTATTGTTGAAGCTTGTGTTTCGTTCTAGAATCTTTTCTGACCTTTCCTTCTTCCATTATTATTTCTGTTGAAATTTTTTTTAACACATCTATGTAAAATGTCTGACATTCTTCGAGCATACTTTTGTTTATTACTATAAAATGTGTAGAGGTTGGGAGTTTCCCTCTCTATTTAAAGAACTTCAGAAGCTGCCTGTGTTCATCTCTCTCTCCTCTGTTGCCCCTTGCTGCTTAAGCCACAGTCTATCTCTGAGTGCCAGCTTTTGTCTGTAGGACATCTGGTTCTCATCACTTTTTCCTCTTTTTGTTTCTTTTTTTATTTCAGGTAGATATCTAGGGTGAATAAGTTGCTTCTCATTTCCTTTCTTGATGCCACAATTACAGAGAAAAACGCTTCAGGTGGTTTTGGTTTGAAGATATCCTCAGGGAGCAGCTTCACGTCATTTCTCTCGTGTCTTATGAACCACATGATTCAGCTGCTCCTGGGATTTTAGCTCTTGGTGGCAAAAGTGTGCTGCATTATAGTTCCCATTTAACATGGCAGACCCATGTGTATCGGGCAAATGTAAATGCCACATGAGCCACAGCTTTAGGGAGTCAAAAAGCATCTTATTTCTTCACTCAAAGAGCATTTAGAGATAAGGCTAAAACACAAAATCCTCCATGCTGTGTACATTCCCCTGTGTTATTCCTTTGTCACTAACTGGGCTGGTTCCACAAGCGCAGAGCTACCTGCTCCTGGGCAGGCAGTAACAGACTCCATGCTGTCACTTCTTCAGTTGTGGTTTCCATCTTTTTTCTTTTTTCCTCTCACTGTCCTTAACTTCCTTTTTGAATGCAGATGTAGATTTAGGAAGAAAAAAAAAATTGCTACAGTGAGGAAGGGGTATCTTTTATCAGTATCTATCTATATATGTATAGAACTCTGTTTCTTTCCCCTAGGCATTACACTTCTACATTTTTGAGTGAAATCAGACAGGTAAAGAGAGATGCACACTATGATTAAAACTAGTACCTAGACCTCCCTTATCCTGTATAACCAGTTCACTCATTTGATTTTTTCAGGCAGCAGAAGTTCTATATATTTCTCTCATTTGCAGTTATATTTCAGTGACTTTTTTTTGCTTACCTCAGTCACCCAACCTTATGTTCTCCAGCTTCTGTTCTCCCCATCTTCTTGCTCTCTAATTACCAACAGCATTACTCTAAGTATTCCTCGCTGTTATCTGTGCCCTGAGGTATCCCTGTTATGTTCTTGTTCTCTGTATTTGAAATGCTGCCTACAGTGCCATATAACTGCCAAAGCATAAATAACATGAAGAACATTTTGTCAAAGAACACAATAAAATGCATTTTAAATAAGTCTGCCAAGAAGTATACAACATCTGAATTCATGTTTGTTTGTTTTTTTCTTTTTTTTTAACTCTATTAATATAATACAGCCATAGCAGGTTTATATTCAACTAGAGGCATTTATTATTTTTCCCTCATTACACTATGAAGAACTTTAGAGATTTTCTGTCTGTCTGCAATATGCCATCTCGCTTTATTGCATCAGTGTGTGAAAGCTAAGAAAACTTGAAATGAATTAGGAGATCCTGCTGTCAGGAACATCTTTACAATTAGTGTTGCTTCCTTTCCTTCTTTGAGGGGGGAGCAGAAGTACATTTCTAAACAGGCTTTGTGATGAAAATGCCTTTGTTGTTGTTTGGAAAAACATCCCCTGGTGAACAGGTGAACTTTCAGCAATTTGATTTCAGTGTGAATCAGTACCAAAGGTTTTCTTTTTTTAAAGGTTGTTCTGACACCTTTTTGAAGCAGAAGTGTTTACACAGACTCGTCCAATGTTAGTGTTATAAATAATGACTTGGATACCATAGTTCTGTTCCACCAGAATACTTCAGGTTATTATGGGTGTTAGAAAACATTAGGAGTCCAGTCCTTTATAACTCTCTGGCTATGATACAACACACGATGGACTTCTCTTTTTTTGTGTGCTCTCTTAGTGCACAAATCTCAGAAGTCTTTCATGTCTTCACAGCTGTCTGGCGAACTTCAGATTTTTTTGATTAGTAAAAACACGCATTCAAACGTTTTGTTACTCACGCCACCTTAAGAACTTACTGTGAGTCTCAGTGTTCTGTGTGTACATTACTGTAACATCTTACTGCCCTTTGTTCTGTTAGCAGAGTGCATTGATACATTTATCTAGTACTCAAGGACCTATTGAAGTTTATCTATGCCCAGAGGAAAATGATGCTCTCAGTCCAATGAAAACCTATAGTCAGGACCACAACGGAAACATTTCCAAAACCATTTCCAAAGGTAAAATGATTACTTTCTAATACTAAAAGTCTTTGTTCGTGCTTTGTACAGGATTTCATTTTTTGACTTCCGTTACCCAGTTCTTATTTTTTGGCTTTAAATTTTCAAAGAAGAGAAAAGCTAAGGTATCCATTTTCCACTATGTCCCTCTGATGTATATTCAGGGGAAAACGTTTCCTCTCTCCATCAGGTGTTTAAAATAAGTGTCATATTTGCATATGATATGGAGCTTCGTAAGCAAAGTTTGTGACACACTGGGGAAAAAAGAATTGTTCCTGCAATCTTTTCAAACAGGATAGTTGCAGCAGAGATTAATCTCAACACCAGGCAAAGATCTGTGTGTATTGATACTTAGAGCTGCGCAGTGTCACTGATGACATCTGTTGTGCAGAAAGGTTGCACTTTGAAGTACTTCAGGTTTGTGAGTTCCTCTTAAAAAAAAAAAAAAAAATCATCATTCATTTTATTCAGTAGTTGCTTAAATCTTGGATTTTTTTTTTTTTAAACTGGAAAAATCAGTGGTGATAGAAACATGAGACTTTCTGAGAAGCCCTTTGTAACATCAAAAACTAGGCTAGAAATTTTCAGAACTTGAGGTAATTTTGCTGAAATGATGGTTTATGAAAGGCTCTTATGCGGTTGTTACTTTGTGTCATCCAGGTCTACTAGTTCTAATGGGATTCAATGTATCACCTTTATTTTTTTCCCCCTTCTACAGAAGTGGCTTCTGTTAACTCAGGACAAGGTGACTGCTCAGTAAACATGGCAACAATCTCTCCATTGGCTTCTCCAGCCAACCTTCTACAGCAGACCGAGGACCAAATTCCCTCAAACTTTGAAGGACCATTTGTGAATTTGCTGCCTCCTCTGCTTCAGGAAGATTATTTGCTGAGCCTCGGGGATGAAGAAGGCATCAGTGATCTCTTTGATGCTTACGATTTAGAGAAGCTTCCTTCGTTGGTGGATGAATTTATATACAGCTGATTCTCTTAAATGAAGTGCGTATCTAAATCATGTTTTTTAATGGAATTGGAACACGTCCATTCATTCTGTTGTCCTCCCCTGCTTACCATAGGATAGCATTATTGAATAAACAAGGCTCTTGAACGCTGCTGATATTTTAATGAAATTTTCCGTAGAATACTACAAAAAGGTCTTCTCCTTGACCCTAAGCTCCAGTGCCTTGCGAGTCAGCAAGGGTGAGCAGGTGACCGTAGAAGTTCTGTATTCACACTCCCCCAGTCTCTGCTTTCCATGACAAGTGGGTTAATGGAGAAGGGCTCAATGAACTGGCTTAGTCGCAAATAACAATTTTATAATAGTATTTCAGGTCGTGCCTTCTGCAGAGAATGCATGTCTTTTGAGTGTCACAACATGGATTGTAACTGCAGTAAACGTAAATATGAAGTAATGCAGAAGTGTGAAATGAGCTTCTTCAGCTACTCGTGGGAATGTTTAAATTGCTGTCATAATGCTCGTTTTGAGCTGCATATATGTCTCATTATGAGGTCAAATACTTATGTCCTTAAAAGCTTTTAATAAAAAAATACACTGTAAATGTAGTGTATATTGCGAATATTGAAAGGTATGAAGTTCTGCCACTTCTCGTAGTAATCACAGATTTTTAAAAATGCTTGTGTGTGCGTGTGAAAGTAGTTTTTGTTGGTTGGTTGTTTTTTTAAACTAGAACGAAGATGCACAGTTCAATTTCACTGCCCCCAGTGTGCATTAGAACTGGTACATAATTTTTTGTGGTACTAAGTGGGGCTTTATGTTAAGTGCCTACTAGAGATGCACTGTGGGTTTTTCCCTCTATGGAAAACACTTATGCCAAGCTTTGTTTGTTCAATATATCATATTTATCTCAGTGGGTTTGCTTCCTCTGCTTCCAGCTTTTTATAATTCTCTTTGCCAGCAAAATGGAACTATTTTTTTTTTTTTTCCAAAGTACATAATTGTAAGTACCACATCAACTGAATTGCATTTATTTTTCAAAGATCTTTGGTAGAATAGTATAATACCAATATTTATTTTTCTGAAAGTGAGAGGAATTCTAAGAAGTCTTACTTTTTTTTTTTTTTTTTGAGTGTAAAGTATGTTGCCATGTTCTGGGCTAAATTAACGTTGATGAGATTATGCCCATGTAACCCTTTGGTTTGCATTACTGTTGTGCTTATCTGACATATTCAGAAAATTAGTACTATTTGTACTGTAGTAGGATATTACGTACGCAGGTATTCTGGTACCATTGAGTTGCTGCTATGAAAGCTCACACATGAAAAGGCAAGAAGTCACAGTACTAAAAAGAAAACTATATGACTGTGTGAGTTTTGGAATATAACAAATGTATAAAGGGCAACACATAAAGAACTGTTAAACAGTGTTAAGTGTGTGTTTATATGTACAAATGTGTGCATAGATCATTCAGCAGTTGTATTTAAGTTGATATATGTTTCAACTCACACTTTAGTTATCTAGCAGTTTTGTATAATAGAATTAACTTGTAAACACTGCCAGAATATTTTTTAGCTGGTTTGTAATTTTTTAAGAGTTTTTTTAGATGTGGATCTGTAAATAAAATTGTAGTATTTAAAGTTTCCGTCTTGTGGAAGAGGAAAGTAAAAGTTGTGTGAGCATGAAGATTTGTGAGACAAAGGGGCACTTTTGAGGGGGGAAAAGAAAATGAAGACTAATGCAGACCATCTCTTTATGTACAAATTAAACACTTGTCCCAATGTGCGTGGGCAAAATACTAATTAATTTAGCTTTGCATTGTATGCTAGTTTTAAAAAATTCTGTAAAATACTGTAAAAAAAAAAAAAAAAAAAAAAAAAAGGAAAAATACAACAACAAAAAAAAGCTTTTATGGTAAGTTTTGTAAATAGATTTATTAAAGGATGACCTGTTCTCTAGCTGTGATCTTACCACTTCAAATGGATGTAATTTGAATAAATTTTGTATGGTAATGAATCAATAAAAAGGATTTTTTAAAGAGTTTAGATTTGTGTGCTGCTTTTTAAAATTATTTTTGGTGCCTATCGTCCTTCTTAGTGGAGACTAGCTGATCGCATTGTTATTGTTAGGGCTTCTCATACTCAGTTGGCATCAGCTGTATTTCAATTCTATTTTTTTAAATTATACTAACAAGTTATGTCTTTTTTTTTTTTTAAGCCAGAGTGAAACAAAATTAAAAAAAAAAAAAGATGCAAGACACATAGTAGGAGATCCAGAAACTGGAATACTATACGTTTATTTTCATTGATTCCCTCCTCCTAAGTCACGAGCAGACTTTTTGGACACTTCATAAAAGCTTGGTTATTTTAGGATTAAATAGCATTAAAGAAATTGTTGAGGATGTTAGCTTTTCTCCTGATAATTTTCCAGAAGTCTCCCAGTTGTAGCTTGAAAAATAAGAAGTTCTATTTACTTATGAGTCACCTCCAACGCTCTCATACACCAGGTGCATGTTAACCTGTTCTCCCATTCTGGTCCTGGTGCTGCACCTTTCTAGATGCATCGTCAATAAACTATTAAAAGACAAAAAATATCAGGTTAATTGAATCACAGTTGCATGTATGTTTGCTTAAGTATTGCATTTCTGAGCAAGTCATGTATGTTCTTCCTTGTGCACAAGGGGAAGGCATTATTTTTATCTCTTTATCTACATATCTGTTCTCCAATCTCCATACATATTAATGCTGAAGGGATGATTACAGATCTTCTGTTCTTCTGAATTCCTAAGAAATAATAATAGGCCTACAGGACTGTTTTCTCTGAGCTCCACTTACAGTAGTAATTACTATAAATGTCCTCTTTCTATCCTGTCTGTCATAGTTTCCTGACCCATTCTCAGTTTCTGTCGTACAGCTGCCATGAGCATTTTTTAATTTTTCCCTGGTGTCTGTTTCTGATTGCTATGTTTCTCATCATTCTTTCTCCTCTTGACTTTGCTTTCTGCATCTACTTTATAAACTTGAGATGCACTTAAGCTGCAGGTAAAAAACAAACAAACAAAAACCAAACGCAGTTGAAATATTTTTCTGCTGCCCTGAGCTAGCACAGAGCGCCTCAACATTACCCAGCATGCAAATATTTATTTCAAGTAGGCATTATTGTGGCCTATGAGTGCTGCATTTCTTGGTTGCTGGCAAATGGGAAAAGGATTCTACAACATCTGTCAAAACTAGACTGACTGATTGGCAACAACATCGCCCTTTACAAAGGAGTTAAATGCCCTTGAACCTGTAGGGAGAATTCCACCTAACAATAAAAATAATTAAATAAATAAATAAAGGCACTGCTTTCAATTCCAAGTGGCACTGAGTGTTGCTGACACATGAGGGGCTAGATTCACCTGAACTGCAGGAATGAAGAAAGAAATCTAATTTCTCGTATTTAACTTTAAAACTCATGTTTTCTTCCCTGCCTGCCTTCCTACCTACTCTACTACCCAGAAGGGCAGGTTAGTTATCAGATAATAAGTTTGTTATCAAAATTTGGGTCCTCAGTCAGCCAGCAGGCTGTTTCCCTTTTCATAAGGCTGTTAAGTGAGATCCTCTAGAACAACTGAGGATTTATCATCTGCTAACTGAAGGACAGTACTGGGTCTTGCGCTGCCAGCTGCTGCCTCTTCAAAAGTAATCTTCCTAGGTAGATACAGCAAAGCCTTCTTCTTGCAGTCCTCTGCTTCCTTTGCCACCTGCTGAAGCATTACCACAGATCTCTGTGCAGCTTGGTAGTTTTTCATGAATTTGCTACAAAGCACTTCAGACTCATGAATTTCAAAAGCGCAGGGCTCCCTCCAAGTTGTGGCTACAATCCTAGGAAGCAACAGGACTGTGCTGGCACAGAAACTGCCTAATATTATGAATTCCTGGCAGTGGGACAAAGTAAGAGCTCTGCTGGATCGTGCTGAAACTGATCAGCATGGCCTATTTATGTCACCAGGTATGGGACTTGTGTAGGATTGCTGTTACTGCTTCCTGGGAGCTGCTCTTGGACCTCTCTCTCCTTAACATATGCTGTTCTGTCAATCTTAGCCATCTGGAGATTTTGGGTGGGTCTCGTAGGCTATCTGTGCTCTGGTCCTCAAGTCAGTCATAGAACACTGCTGATGCTTGCCTAGTTTTGTTTAAGGAGAGGGGTAACACTTGGCTGGTCAGGTCACTGTGGGGTAGCACAGCGCTCCCAGAACAAAGTTTAACTCACTGAGTGCAAATATAATGAATATAATAAAAAATAATAAAAAGAAAAAAACACAGGAAACTGAAAAGGGAAGAACATCGTTAACCTAATAAGGAAGCAGTTAAAGTACTAGCATTGGCAACGCATATATCTGTGCAGACAGGTATGGATGCACAGCTACATACACAGCTACTCTGACATACCAAGGACTACTTAGGCTGTACGATGAAGGAGGGTGTCTAAAGCAGATGAACTTCACCTCTGGATTTTAAAATGTTTTTCTTCCGTTGTGTTCTGGGTAAAAAGTGCCACAGAAGCAGTGAATTACACCTCACCATCCGTCCCACTGACAACACCTCTGAAATACTCCGGCTCTTAAGCAAGGAGCAATCAGAAAGGTGAGTGCAGCTGGGGCTGTAAGGATGGCCACGGCGGTTTTAACAGCGCTCAGTCCTGCCTAGAATTGCCTGTTCTTAAAGGCTGCTTCAGAGCACACTCGGGGCTTTCATCGCCTTTCCCTCCGGCCTGAGGGAGGCTGCCGCCTGCTGCTCTCCGGAGGGCGAAACAAAGATTCCAGACGCGTTCTTTTGCCCGCTGCCGGCCGCCGTCGCGGCTCCGCCCCGCGCCCATTGCGGAAGGCGGGGCGGCTCGGGCCAAGATGGCGCCGCGTTTGTGAGGCGCCGCGCGTCCCGCGCAGGTGAGCGTCACGCTGCCCGCTGGCAGCGGTCGGGAGGCGCGGCCGGTGCGGTCTGTCCCTGCTCGGTGCACGGGGTTCGCTGCTAATCCCGTGGCGAGGAGGAACCGCCGGTCCACGAGCTCGTCAGGAGGGCTCGCCCGGCTCTGGGCCGGTTTGCGTTAGCAGCGCGGTTTTCTCCCTGCCGTGGTAAGAGCGGGATGAGCTCGGATGTGTACCCTTGGCAGCTGCTGGGAGGAGTGCTTCGTCGGCCGTGACCGCGGCACATGGCGCTTCCTGTCCATCAGTTCTGCTCCTTTATGCTCTGTCACATTTTTCCCCCCTCCCCCAGGATTATTGTCCAGAAGAGTTTACACCTTGCTTAAAAAGGTATGGATTTTATCTGACTGTGTTCTTCTGTGGGCCGTTGAAGTGAACCAGGCTTATTCTGTGAGCTGTTCTGTTATGTGGTTATGATTCTAGAAGAGAAAAGGGAAAAAAAACAAACCTTTTTGACCTTTTGATCTCGAGAGGCTAGAAAGGTGGGCCCGGGTGAACCTGATGAGGTTCAACACAGCAAAGTGCGGAGTTTTGCACTTGGGCTGGAGGAATCCCAGGCATCCATACAGACTGGAAGGAGCGGGCCTTGAGGGCAGCCCTGTGGAGAAGGACTTGGGGGTCTTGATGGATGAAAAACTTAACATGAGCCAGCAGTGTGCTCTTGTGGCTCGGAAGGCAAATGGTATCCTGGGCTCCATCAGCAGAGGGGTGGCCAGCAGGGACAGGGAGGTGATTGTTCCCCTCTACTCTGCTCTTGTGAGGCTCCATCTGGAGAACTGCTTCCAAGTGTGGAGCCCTCAGTACAAGAAAGATAGGGAGCTGCTGGAGAGGGTCCAGAGGAGGGCCATGAGGATGATCAGGGGGCTGAAGCATTTCCCCTATGAGGACAGGCTGAGGGAGCTGAGTTCAGCCTGGAGAAAAGAAGGCTGTGGGGTGACCTCATTGCAGCCTTTCAGTACCTAAAGGGAGCCTACAAACAGGAGGGGAATCAACTCTTTGAAAGGGTAGATAACTGCAGGATGAGGAGAAATGGTTTGAAGTTGAGGGAGGGGAGATTGAGGTTGGATGTCAGGAGGAAATGCTTTACAGAGAGAGTGGTGAGGTGGTGGATCAGCTGCCCAAAGAGGTTGTGGATGCCCCGTCCCTGGAGGTGTTCAAGGCCAGGTTGGATGGGGCCCTGGGCAGCCTGGTCTAGTATTAACTGTGGAGGTTGGTGGCCCTGCATGTGGCAGGGGTGTTGGAGATTCATGATCCTTGAGGTCCCTTCCAACCCTGGCCATTCTGTGATTCTTTTTTCCTTCTCTGTGTTTAGTTAATTGTATTACACATAGATATGAACTGTTAGTGATGTAACTCAGTGTAAGGGATGTCACCTTTTTTCCCCTCTGTTAATTATGTGGAACGTCATAAGCTGCAGTGGGGGCAGATGTTCATATGGGGTTTGCCTGGGGGGAAGCTTTTATATTTGTTGGGATGAGGGAGCACCTGAGCAGTTATGCTGTGCTGTTTGTTAGATACTGAGCGAATTTACCTCTTGGGTTCTTTTTCATTTTTATTGTATGCATTTTTGTGTAAAGCTCTGCTTGTGCCTGAAAATCTACCCTCAGTACTCATCAGAACAACAAATTCATAGTGAAGGCTTAGGAGTAGTTTTTTGAATCCTGTTTCTTTCTGAGGAACCAAATAATGACCTCCCATTTCTTTCTCTGTTCCCATAAGATCATTTAAAAAGCATGTAACTGACTTCTTCACCTGTGTTTCAGTATAGCTTCTTAAAGGATGTTTAGTTTTGTAAACGAAATCATGTTTGTCCAGAAAAACATAGAGGGAAAACATTGCTAGGAGCTTTAGTAAAATCCTATTTGCATTCAATTTAGTATTTGATATTGAAGCAGAGAATTTCAGCGTGTTCCTTTTGAAAGTAATATTCTTTAAAAGTATATGTTATTGTCCTTAAGCCCTGAGACGTAGTTTGCATGTGCCTAGGTGAGAAGACGGAATGAATTTGGAAACCAGTTGATCTCTGAAGTTAGGTTTTGTCTAAGCAGTAACTTCTGTGTTATTTGCTTCATCTCCATTCTGTCTTCCTTTTTAAACGTCTGCTATGAAAAATGCTTGTGGATTAAAACAATGACTTATTTCCTTAGCTAGATGTCTGTAGTTTAATGGCCATGCTTACTCAGTAATGTTAATACAGGAAAATTCTTCGCTCTTACATTTGTTCTGCATGGGAATTCTTTCAGTAAGTTTTTACAGTAATTACTTGTTTCAGTATTCATTATTGCTGGACTTTTCACAACTTCTTTTTATACTTTGCTGCATTTACGTAAAGATCCTGGGACTTCTACAAGAATGCTAACTAGTTAAGTATCTTAATGTCAAATGCATCCTGTTTGTGATACCAGTATATTCTTTTTAAAGTTGAGCATGGAGGATTAATGGTTCAGGTTGTGTGAAGTTTTATCTAGAGGTATATTTTGCAAGGTCGACAGAAGCACTCATACTGGAAAAACATACTGATCTTTTACATCTTACGTCCTTGCACTATTTAACTGCAAAACCTGGGTGTATCTTATCAGTTTCTAAACAAATTAAAGCCTTGCTTGTCTTGTTTCTCACTGTCTTTTAGAACACTTTTGTATTTTCTCCATAAACCTTATGAAATGCCTTTGTGCAGTAGTTTCATAAGTGATCTGATTTCTTGAAATGCATACTAGATCAGGTTTGCAATGGTAAATCAAACTTAATTCTGATTAAGAATTAATTGTGGTGTGCTTAAGGCAGTACTTTTTTTTTGTAGCCAACATTAACAGGTCCCCTTTTTTCTTTTTGAAAAATGATCTGGATCTTGAGATTTACTTGGAGATCTGTATATTTGTATAGCTATATATGCAGCCTTATATACATCTGTGTAATACCTTTACCAATGAGAAGGTGCAAAAGTTGCAGAGAATTTACTTTCTTGTAGAAAATAGAATAAATCTTAATGGTGTTTTAGCATATTCTACTAGTCAGATCATATTTTATACTAGCTGGGTGTTGTTGTTTAGCATCCTGCTCCTCAGGACAGAAGTTTTGATTGTGCCATATTGCTCTATGATCTAACTCAAATGTGAGGCCCATGGAGTTGGGATTTTTAGGAATGGTTCATTTGTTTTGTATTTTCATGTATTATCTGGACGTATTGAACTACTGTGCACCTATTTTCAGCACCCACATGAAAGGCCCACAGCAGTCTGTGATGCAGGCATGCAAGACTGTGTCTGCAGTTCTCATGTGATGTGAGTAAAGTATCTGTTGCAGATAACAGGAACTCACTGTGTTGTGATGCCTGGTGTGATTAAGAACACCGTTATCTCGCATATCTGATGTCAGAGAAGCTGCAGGCTTTTTGAATTAAAAGATACAGATTTAAAAAAAAACGAGCAAGTAATTTTCCCCCACTACAAAACAAGAACTTTTGTAGCTTTCTTCCTACCTGGAAGATCTTGGGAGAAAACAGCATCAGGAAATAAGTTGGGATAATTGATTGTCTTTGTGTGCTGAATATCCCTTGCGTGTATGCTGTATTTCAGGTATATGCTAGATCCTGGCTTTGTGTTCATATGCTTGCTAATGCCAGTCTTATGTTTCTCAGAGATGCCTGCTGCCTGTGATTCAGTGCTCGAAGATATTGAAGATATTGTGTCAGCACAAGATGTGAAGCCCAATGATTGGCGATACGTAAGAAAGAATGTTTTTCCCAAAGTGCGGAAGCGCAGTTCGCAGCAAAGAACTCAGACAGATGATGATCCTCCACATGACAGGTAAGTTCTACCATTAGGTCTGTCTTATTTGTTCACTCTTAAGTTATAAAAGTAAGGTGGAAGTTCCCATTATCTCAAAATATAAAATCTGAATAACTTATAAGAATGAATAGCGTTTGTAAAATGTAGCCGTAATGAATAATAAATCCCTAGGCAAATATCTTTCTCTAGGTTTTTTAGTGGAGAGCACTCCTGGGTCAGAGCAATCCTAGGGTTGTGTATGGACTGGTCACTGAGATCAGCCCTGCTGAGAAGGACTTGGAAGCCCTGGTGAATGAAATACTGGATGTGAACCAGCAGTGTGCACTTGAAGGGCAGATGGGCAACTGCATCCTGAGCTGCATCAGAAGAGTGGTAGCCAGCAGGGAGGGGGAGGTGATCATCCCATCATCCCCTTCTGCTCTGCCCTTCTGAAGCCCCATCTGGGGTACAGGCATCTAGGCCTGGGACCTACAGCATAAGAAAGATGTAGAGCTCTGGGAACAGGTCCAGAGGAGGGCACTAAGATGATCAGAGGACTGGAGCATCTCTCCTATGGAGGGAGGCTGAGGGATTTGAGCTTGTATAGCGTGGAAAAGAGAAAGCTCTGAGGAGACCTCATTGTGGCCTTCCAGTACTGCAAGAGAGCTTATAAGGAGGAGGAAGACTGACTTTTTACACAGTGTGATAGTGATAGGACAGGAAGGAATGGTTTTAAACTAAAACAGGGGGACATTTAGGTTAGGTGTTTGGAATAAATTCTTTATTTAGTGCTTCACCACCCTCTGAAATGGGTTGTTCAGAGAAGCTGAGGAGGCCCCAGTCCTGGAGGCATTTACAGACAGGTTGATTAGGGCCCTGGGTAGCCTGATCTGGTGAGTGGCAGCCCTGCCTGTAGCAAGGGGATAGAACTAGATGATCTTTAAGGTTCCTTTCAACCTACACTTTTCTATGATCCTTTATGATGGAAATACTGATCAATGAAGTAATCAGACTGAAAAAGAAAAAAAGGGTCCTGTTACTTAAGTGTTACTGAAAATTGTCTGCTCCATTTTAATTACTTAAATTGTTGTGAAGAGTGCAGCTTTTCAGTCCTTGTATAGTCTTTTGACATCTAGAATGGGATATCTACACATAATTATGAGAATGATGACAAACTGATGCTTAATGTCAGAATGAGATTAAATTTATTAGCTACTGACTGTAATGAGGATATACAGAAATATATTGGCAATTGCTGAGAGAAGTTGGTTGTTACAGCTGTTGCATTTATTGTCCATGATCCCCTGTTGTTCAAGGGGAAGGACGTTGTAAAACTGGATCTATTTGTGTTAAATAAAAACCAGATGAACAAAACCCAAACCACAGAAATTCTTAAAGGTATTTTCTGTCCTTCTGGATTTTTTGTTTGAATATAGGATTCCTATTTGCTTGTGAAACTTGAGTTTCATAAGACAATCTAATTATGTTTTCATATGCAAGAAATTTCCCATGATTCTACTTTTATTGTGTAAAAGTGCTATCCAGAGTAGTCAGAAACTTGCACATACATGCAGTGAAGGATCCTGCTTGAGAACTCGCTTGTATGAGAATATTTACCTTTAGAGCACTTAAATGTTCAAGTCCCAGTTGCAAAGCATGTTCCTCCTATATCTGATCCATTGAGAAAATTGCAAAATCTAAAGTAACCTGTGTCACACAAACTATGTCAGCACAAGAAACTTTCTTGCATGTTGTTCTTTTATTTAAAAACAACCCTCCCCCCCCCCAAAAAAAAGAAAGTCTGTCCAAAAGCAAAAAAACCCACCCAAACCAACCCTTAAAAAACAAACTAATAGCAAAATCAAACCAAAATGTTTGTGGTCAGTGAAATGGCACCAGGAGCTGTTGCTCAGGTTTGCTCTAGAACTGCCCTTAGAGTCCTGACATAGGTCAGTGGTTTCTCTGTTCTGAAGAAGGCGGACAAAAATTATTACAGAGCAGTCACTTTTACTTTAGTGAGACAACCAAGGATTTAGTCTTAATGCATCTAGAAATTCCACCACTATTTGGGACTTGTTTGTGTCAGTAGTTTTCAAGTGCTTTTAGACTTTTGAGGTTGTTTGTTTGTCTGAGATAGACTTAGATAGTCAATCTTGCCTTTAAAAGTCCAGGCTCTAGTCTGGGAAGAGAGGAGCTATCTGTGGAAGGAATGAAGGCAAATCTCAAACTGTATTTTGTTGAAAAATTCAAATGTGTTCAGAACAAATATTTGTTTTGCTCTAAAAAAAATAAGGTCTTGCATCCGTTCTGTGATTAAGAGCTTATTCAAGCTCATATTTAAAAAACAAAAACAAACCCAAACATTAAGAATTCTATCTGGCACTCTTGTGGTTTGGCCCTGGCCCACAGCTAAGTACCCACCCAGCTGCTTTCTCATCCTTTCCCAGCAGGCCGAGGGTGAGAGTCAAAAGATCAAAAGCAAGAAAATGTATGGCTTGAGATGAAGCTGGTTAAAATAAGGGAGAGTCTCCTACAGAAGACTGATGCCCAGACAGTGTCAGGACAGTGGTTAATTTGGATAGTCCAGATTCTCGGGGTTGGTTTTTTTTGGTGATTATGGTGTCATATGATATGGAAAACCCCAGTCTATTTGCAGTGAAATACATGGTGGGAAGCAGAAGCCTTTGATGCTGGGCTAACACTGTTCCATACATCCAAAGCACAGCACCATGCGGGTTGCTATGAAGAAAGTTATCTCCATCCCAGATGCAGTGCTCTATTACTCTAATAATAGTTGTGATGCCCTTACCCTCCTGTTCTGCATTTGTTACCGTTTGTGTTACTTATGCTGTGTATTTGGAGAAGTGCTGTTAACTTAATGTGCTCAATAGTTCTGAAGTGGAAGCTTGTGTTTAACTTGCCTTTTTTGATTCATTTCTATGTAACAGTGTGATTCCTGGTATTCAGAAAATCTGGATTCGTACATGGGGATGTTCTCACAATAATTCAGATGGTGAATATATGGCGGGACAGCTAGCTGCATATGGATACAAAATTACAGGTAACAATAGCAGCAAAGTCACGTAGACCAGAATTTTGGGGTAAATGTTCAGAGATGGCAACTTGTTACTTGTTTTCAGTTGTGTGGTAATAGGCATATTTGCTGCTGGAAAGGAGGTGAGGCGTTCTGTGTGAATGATCCTTTGTAGGGATGGTTGATGTTATGGAGGTGGGATGATACAGGACTGGATCCCATAGGTTTGAAAGAGATGAAAATGCTTTTTCTTATTTTCCTTGGAGTGCTCGTCCAGAAATCCTTTGTGGCAGCTATTTTTGTAAGACTACAAATGAGGTATCAGCTTGGCCTTGTGACTTTAATTTTTAACTTCTCTTTACCTTGCATTTCCTAATGTGTAGTGTTCCAGAGGCTATTGCTGTTTTCTCAGATTTTTTTTAAGGTTTGAGTAAATGTCATTAGAGTTTTATTGGCAGCAACACAGCAAAAGTATAAAAAGAAACTTTATATATATATGATACTTTCTCTTTTTAGAAAACCAAATGTTTTTACCTTTGGAATATAAATAAGTTCACTTTTAGAATCTGAAATAGAGAACTGAAAACTTAATAGAAGCAGCACGGACTGACAGGAGTATTTTCAGAGTAATTTCTGTAATTGAATGTGAGATTTGTTTTAATAATGACCAGAAAGTAACAGTCAGTGTCCTTAATTTGTGTGTGTATAAATATATGAACATATTTTAAAATGCTGAAGTGGCAGACAAAAGTTACTGTAGGTTTTTTTTGTGTGTGTGAAATTGTAACTTCTTAATTGGATTAATTTAAGCAGCTCTGGAAATCGCGTTTTTGTTCAGAAGAGTGAAAGTATTGTTTATTAATTCTGGCAAAAGTGAATTTTTACAAATCCATCAGTTGAACGCTTTCCTTTGTAGGCTTTTAGTGAGGCTAGAACTGAGTACAAGTATTTCAAGTGTGGTAACTGTATTCAAGAACAAGGTAGTGAAGAGGGCGTCTGCCTTTCTGCTCAACGTAGTGATGCTTCTGTTGAAAAGTGTATGTGAGGGTGTTTGTTTTATTCTTGGATTGCTGATGATGTCTCAGGGTTTCACGCTGGTACTAATGCTATTTGATGTCTTTACTGGTCGTGGAAGACATGTAATGTGCTTTCAACAAGCTAGTAGACTATGTCAAAATGAGATAAATGCTTGATAGGCTGAAAACCAGTGCTTCTGTTCAGATTCTCCCTGGTAGACTGGAGAGAAGGGGTTAATAGAAACCTTATGATATTCAGTAAAGGCAAATGCAGAATCCTAGGGTTACTCTGACCAAGTGCCAAGCGTTAAAGGTGGGAGTAAGCTGAGCAGTTTGGCAGATCGAGGCAGACAAGAAGCTGAATGTGAGTCAGCAATGTGCCCTTGCAGCAAAACAGTCTGTGTCCTGCCCTGTTAGCAGAAAGTGACCCATCAGCTCTGATTGATATTTGTGAGAACATTTGGAGTGCTGTGCCCAGTGTTCCAGCTTAGGGCCAGTTTGGGCACCAGTGCAAGGGCTCAAAAGCATGTGGTGTATGGACTGGTTTTCTTGAGCCTTAATAAGCTAAGGCAGACAGCAGTGTTTAGTGGGAGGATAGAGAGAAAGTGGGGTCAATCACTTGTCTAAGATATACAGTGAGGCAAAAGGCTATTGTCCTGCTCTTGACAAAATGACAGCTAAGATTTTAGCATCTGATGCATAACTTACTGATCAGGCTCTCCATCCTTCTGTAGAGAGGAAATAGCAGTATAGAAAGTTTACCAACATTCTTTAAGTATCTCTTATGGACATACAGTTTACTGACATTCTTTAAGTATCTCCTATCATGTTTTTTGTACTGTCTTGTCAAAAGTAAGCTAGAATGTCATTAAGAAGATATTCAATCTCTTCTTGTCATTAAGAAGTCAGTAACAGCCAATGTTACTTAATTGTAATAAATGTTTGCATATTTAGGTTGCATTGAACTTTATTCTGTTAAAACAATGAAAAGAAATAACATAAAAAAACACCCTTATTTTGCAAAGACTGATTTCTAAATTGATGCTTTTCATTGCTAGAATTTGTTAGTTTAGTGAAAAGCTGCTATAAACTTGAGGAAAATATGGAAATATTTACTAGCATGAAAGAGATCATCTGTTGGTCAGCATCTTGAAGAGCTTTACTTAAATAAGAAGTGTTTTGATTAGCCTATTTCCTACTAGTACCTGAGCTCTTGAGTCAACAGTTCAAGAGTTGAAGAAATGCTGGAATAATGTTCTGTTTTTAAGAAATAAAATGTTATCTTTACTTGCAGTTCTTGTTTCTTTGTGAGGAAAATGATCAAGCACGATTTCCAGCATCTTCTATATAATTGCAAGAATGGAAATACTAGAAAGAAAGAGGTATCAGACAGACTTCTGTAACAGTGCAATTTACTTTGTAAGTTAACTAGAATGTGTTCTAGTTACAGAAGTGAGTTTCTGACTTGTGAAAAACTACTGCTATACTATTCCTTATCCCTATTTGTTGTGTGAAGTCTACCCTACTTAAAGTGTGGAGCTGCTGCTATTAGCTTAGGGCTAATAGTGCTATGGTAGCTGCTTATTCTGGAAATAGTATACCTTGTGGCTTAACTTGTTCTGAAACTGGTTTTGGTTTCTTGGCACTGTGACTCACTATAGGTTAGATATGCCTGCATACCTACTAGTGTGCTCCCTTTGGGATAGGCCCTGAAGAAAGAAACCCTGCAGTGGGTGAGCTGGGAGCTCTCCTGTGCTTGGAAACAGGTGATTGTTAAGGAAGGGAGTTGAGTATGTGTACCATTTAACAGCACTTTCTGCCAACTGCTGCTGGCTGAGCAGCTGAGAAATGATAGGCTTCTAACGTGGAAAGTCATATTAACACTTGTTGGCATTTGTAGGTTTCTCTTTCTGTGGGATGAATGATTTTTGGCCTAACGTTCACTAAGATGTTTTCGATGGATCAAGCAGTCAGGCTGATCCATCCTAATTGCTAAGAGGTGAGGATGAAAAACTGCTAATGCATTAAAAGTACCAGAAGAATAAGCAGCAAGAAAGGGAGAAAAATCTTTATTAATAAAAGTTCAGCAGAACTGAACCAATAACTGCTCATCCTCCCTGCCTGGTTTTTAAGAAGTAAGTGCTCGTGTGGAACACTTCTCCCTCCTGTAGCGTGGGATTTCAGAAGTAGAAAAGGAGTGAAATTTTGTTGTGAATTCAGTGAACTTGGCTTTCATTTAGCATAGAGAAGTTAGGTTATCAGGATGTTTTGTTTCATTTATGCAACTTGACATTAGTCTTTGTAGAAGTGCCCTTTTTATTATCTTGGACAACTTACCTGTGAGTTTGTTTGATGGAGTGATCCTCTTCTTCAGAACTGGGTACTCAGAGGCATGGCCTAATGTTCACATAAGCCATACTTTGTAATACTTGGATTGTTCACTCCCAAATTTTGGATGACAGCATACAGATGTAATGAAGCATGCTGCATCACCCATTTTATTAATCCAAGTGGAAAATAATGACTGAGACTATTCAGGTATTGTCTCTTGATTAAGTATAATTCAGAACTTGATGCTTTATTTTATATTTTTAAATGTTGTTTTATAATTGCTGTTCTATTGCAGAGTAAAGTTTCAGTCATGTTAAACTTGGATTTATTTCATAGATATATAGTAAATATATAATCTCCACTTGAACAGGTTACTGTATTCTATATGTTAGTTACCTTAAAATAAGCTTTCTGTGGCCTGTGTAGTTATTGATGAGGTACTTTGACCAAGGCTTCTGGTATATGCGTTCAGGTAAGAATAAGCAGTTGGTCTTTCTCTTTCCACCTTGCTGATAACTCTTCTCTGCCCCTTCACAAAAATATATATACATATGATACTTTCTCTTCTTAGAAAACCAAATGTTTTTAGCTTTGGAATATGTATGGGAACTGCTGAGTCAAGGCCTGAACCTCTGATTAATCACCTGAGGCGAGCAATGAGTCAGCCCTGGGAGCACAGGTGAAAGCAATTCACCTGTGCTGCAGGAAGGGGTGGAGCCTGGCTGCACCTCTCCTAGACCCATTTAAGAGCTGACTACCAGTGGGGAAGGATCTCTCTCTCTTTGGAAGATCCCCTCCACTGGAGTTTCCTGAGCGAGCCCACGACATGGGTAAGCCTCCTATTTGTTCTCTTTGTCTCGCTGTGCCTGACTCTCTTGCTTATTTCATTATTATAACATCTTAATATTATTTGATTATATAATATTCCTTTATATAATTTTTATTGATTATACAGAATATAAATAAGTTCACTTTTGTAATCTGAAATAGAGTTATGTAAAACAAATTAGCAACTACTGGATAGTTGTATGAACTATGCTTGTTGTGAGATAGTTTCGAAAAACCAACACAGCAAACTAGAGCTAAGAGACAAGTGTTTATTAGCTGCTAATTATGTGCTTATTGTACAGCCTTATCAATCAGAATTCCATTTTAGTATTTGCTTTTAGATTGTATTTTTCAAGTAGTTGTGTTTGCAGTCTCAGTTTAGGAGAATAACCTTTTGAGGAGGCTGAGTGTGGGGAAATGCACAGAATTCCCAAACAACCTTTCTGGAGATGAGAGGTACCAGTTTTCCCTTACAACTCTGTAGTTATTAAGCTGTCATTCACTGTGAAGTAGCCTGGAAATGCAGAGAAGTGAACTGAGATGTAAATCCTGTGCTTTTTTCATACTCTTGCTGAAGTATTTGCCTTCAAACTCTAGTGTCACATATGCAGCTTAATTTTTGCGTTACTCAATAACCTTATACACCTGTTTAATTGCTCATGTGGCAGATATCTTTTTCAGATTCAGACTATCTACTAATTGGATGCTGAGGGCATGTGGTTGATTGATAGACTTCAGGTGTCACTGACTTGAGATAACACTGTGTAGCTGGAACAATATGATCTCCCGTTTCCAGAGGTTCTAAGCTGTTGATGGTCACAAGTTTGCTTTGTGTTCTGTTTCTTGGTGCTTGGGCCTGAAAATCCTGTCAGGCACAGGCAGTGTATCAATGTCTGGGATGTAGATGTGGTATTTTTGTTTTGTTTAAACAAGTTAGCTGAAACAATTGTTTAAAAAAAAAAAATCAAGTGCCATCATCCAAGGGGAAACAAAATCTGAAACTTCTGTAGTGAGATGGCTAAGGGCATGAGGAGAGATGATCAAGTGCCACCTTTTAACTTCTACAATCACAGCATTGAACAACCACATTCATGCTATGCTGTCTTTTCAAGATGCCTTGGTAAGAGTAGAGGTATTGCCCATTGCAGTGGAAAGTGTCCCGTAAGGCAGCAGGGCTGACAGTGGCTCTGCTGGAGTTGCTGAGGTGTCCTGTTGTATTTTGGGCTTATAATACAACATCATGCAGTGGTTCTCATCTGCAGCAGTTGTGTGCCCTAAGACCTTGTTAACTAATCTATATTTGTGGTTTTGGCAGCTGTATATTACTAGCAGTATGTTCCCTGTAAAATTTCCTAGCCTGTGTGTGGCTAAAGTTCTTAGTGATAACTTGTGACTTGCAGCATAATGCAAGATATGTGACCTCATTGTGATTTTTTTTTTTCCTACCTCAGCTTCCTCGGTATCAGCTCCTCATTCCAGTTAGGCCAGTTTCTGTTTCTGGGTTATATAGCCTTAAGGGAGTTGTTTCTGTTAGAAGATGGAACTTAAACTGGGAAATGTTTGCCCAATTAATGAGGGAAGAAGAAAGCTACACTTTTTTCTTTTCCTAATGGCTTCACGTATCACTGTCATTATCAATTCCTCCATCGCTGGATCGGATCAAATATGTATTATTTTCCTTATCTCACTTGAACAGATGAATAGCTTCAATTTTTACGTTCCATTTAAATAGATTATTTTATTTTTTTCTTTCATGACACAGAGCTGGCAACTGAAAGATGAGAGCGAACCTAAGTAAATTCTGTGTGCAGAGTATGTTCAGGGTTAATTGTAATGAAAAAAAATTGACCGTGTGCTGTACTGGTTATGCAATAGAGTTTAGTTCTTGTGATGCTGAACTTCTTGTAATACAGAAGGCTGAATTTGAAATGGATTAACTATGGAAGGTGTAGTAGAAATACTGAGTCATGGCTTGAAGCAGTGATTGAGCACCTGGTGGCCCTGTCTTTCCAACGCAGGGGAGCTCAGGTGCAAGCAATGCACGTGAGTGAGTGGAAGAGGTGCAACCAGGATCTACTCCTTCCCAGACCTCATTTAAGCTTTGGCAGTGGAGGCAGGGGATCTTGCTGGAGATCCCTGTCTGCTGGAGGCCTTCCAAAGGTAAATGGTTTTTCTTCCTTTGTTTCTGTGTCCACAGCTGCTGCATTTGGGCTTGTTCTCCTTTGCTGCAGACTAGGATTGTGCCCTCTGCTATTATTGCTATAGTTTCCATCACTACAGAATGTAAACTTCGAGTTCTGATAACTTGTAACCTCATAACTGAAATGTATTTTTGTGGTAGACGGTTAAGCAGTCAGTGCATAAATAACAGTGATGAATTTAGTCATGTAATTGATGTAGAGCATTCTACTCAGATATTAGTTTCACATGTCTCACAGTTATTTGTGCTACAAGTAATTATTTATAGAAAACTTACAGAAGCTAGTAGAAGAGCAGACCAGATTTTTATAAATCGGATTTTTGCCAGTGCACTCTGAGGTAGGAGCAAGATGATCTTTTGATCATAGTCTTTGTGGAAGTTCTTGGAAGTACTTTCTCTTCCTCCCCTGCCCTCCAATGGAGCTTTGTGTAATTTATATTTCCCTAGTGACTCATCTTGGCCAACTAGAGAGATGTTCATGTGAGCCTGGATGAGAGTACAATTCCCAGATGTACAAAACAGGTCCAGTGACCAGGGGAACTAATAAAAATGTGCGTCGATATTTTCCTTTTCTCAAAGCCCTGTCCTTGGAGTGTATCTGCTGCTTAGATAGTATGTGCTATTCATGTGTACTACTTCCTTTTTTTTTTTTATGATACAGCACAGTATTTCCCCAGGCCTGATTAGTGTGACTAAGTTAAAAAAATCCCTTCCAATTTCTTTTTAGATAAATGCTGTACTGTTGTACAGTAGTTAAATCAAGGTAATATATAAAGTAGTTCGTGGACTGTGCTTGAGACTTCTGTGTGTTTAAATACAGAAGCTCTAAGCCTTTGGAGATAATGCTTAGTGCTGTATCATTGGGACCCAAGAGATGGCAGCATTGGATAAGCAGTACAGATCTGGGGCACAGCTATTTGTGTCTGTGTTTTGATAGCTCTTGGTGTCTTCTATCAGTAAGTTGGACAGGTAGCTTTTAAATAACTGTTGATCTATGTTACTGATTTAACTTAGGGTTATTGGATTATTATGCAAAGTGCAGTTGTATGCATTTAGTTAAATCTGCTCTAGTTTAAATTATTTGTTGTCAGTGTTCTGGTCTTTATGTCCATTTAGATGATAACTTGGCTATCACACTTCAGGTTTTTTTTTTTTAAAGGATCTATTTTAGCTGAGAAGTACCACTTTGTGTTAGGCTCTGTGTTAGACTCCCTTTTCAAGTTTTTAAGGAGTCTGTATTGTGGATTTGGAATTTTTATATATATAATATATATGTTTGTGTGTATATATACACACACATAAAACAGAGTGTTATAATTGTTAAATTCATGAGGAGCTATTTCATCTGGAAGCTCTTTCCTGCTGCTTGTTTGATTTAGAGAAGTTGATTTAGTTGATATAAGGACTCCTATTTGAAACATTAATTAAAGATTTTTTCCTTAAATTATCAACTCTCTACTTATTTTCATCAAGGTGTTAATTTTTGTTTAATAATTTGTCACTTGTCTTAAAGCTTTACACTAAGACACTCAAAATTATAGGGACTGCTGAACAAATGTTATCTGTTGAAATGCAGAACTACAGCATTAGTAAAACTCTGAATTTAGCTAATAGGGCAAAGGCAAACTGAGTTCATGTTGCAGATTAGTAATTACTTGTTACAGCTAATTAGTGATAACATTTCAGGTAGGTAACTATTGTCATTAGTGCAGTGCTATCTTACATTTCCAATACTAGATTTTTAATTTATTCAAGTAAATTCTAAATGATGCCTAGGTCTGTTCTAAATAAATAAAGGACTGTTTTTAAGGGAGAGTGTTGCTTGCTATGAAGTCCTAGGTCAAATGTTAATGAGGCCTAGCTGAACACATAGCTTGTGAATTTTCTTACAATTAATTTGGGCATGTGCAAATATTGTATCTGTTATGGGTAGGCACACACTTCTCATGTTCTTCTACAGAACTTCTGGATTGAATTTTTTTCCACTGCATTTAATTTTTTTTTTTTTTACATAATCTCTTACTGTGAGTGATATTTAGAACAATGGGCAACTGCAAGCTAGCCAAGAGCAACCTTTTCCTGGCAGAGTTTGGGAGCTTTTCCAGTTGTCTGCTGGAATGAATTTGCAGGGAGGGTGCTCTGTGCTGGTGGAATTGCCACAGTCTGATACGAAGTTGGAACAAGTTGTTGTGCTATTTGTATCCTCCTTCTGAAGGATATGGAATTACTGTTGAATCTTCAGTCCTTCTGTTCTTTGCTGGAGGTGTTGCTCAGAGGACTATTTTGATATTAAGCAAGTTACATGTAGGCTGTTAGTCTTTCACAGAAACTCAATAATTACTTGATGTCTGCAGAAACAGAAGGGCTGTTCACCATAAAAGAAATAGTGTTTTTTGCATCTTGATTCTAGTGCATGGTAGAGCTGAATTTTAGAATGTTAGTGTCATAACTAATATCTGCTGTTCTTAGAAAATTTCCTTCTCATCCTATCCTGTTTCAGTGGTATCTTTTTTTCCTGCTCATTTCAAACAGATGTGGAAAGTAGGATAGTTCCTGTGAGCAGATGACTTAAGCTTCCTCTGGATACTAAGCTGGCTTCCCTGATACAATCTTCAAAATAGTAATGCTTAGCTGTGATATGATGTGTCTGCAGATAAGCTTATGTGTCAATCTTGTAAGCATTTATATGTTGCCATTTGTAGTTAACACTGAGTGTTGGGTTTGAGGAAGAGGTTTTGTCGATGAGGGCTGCTCTGAAAGTAATGCATCCTATTTCTATGTCAGAGGTAGATATTGATGGCATGGCAGCAAAGGTTGAACCTTCCCATCAGTATCCCATTAAATTTGATTGCTGTATGACAGATGGCAGCAGAGGGGTGGCCTGACAAAATGGTGTCTGGCAAGGGAGCGTGTATGAAGCAAAGATGTGTCACTGAATTTCTTCATGGAAAAAAAAAAATTGCACTCACTGAGGTTTACTGTTGCTTGCTGAACATTTGTGGAGACCAAAGAGTGGATGTGAGCACAGTGAAGTGGTGAGAAGTGCATTTCAACAGTGGTGACAGTGGCTCACCTCTCCTGCTGCAAATCTCTACAAGCATGGCGTGCAGGCTCTCGTTCATTGCTGGCAAAAATGTGTAGCTGATGGTGATCACATATTAGTTTCCATGAAAATAAGTAGGAGGCACTACTTTTGGAGTGACCTATGTATTTAAGCAGAAGAAATAAGCATTTGTCTCGTGCGTCAAATCCCTAGCTTTGGAATTTACTTACAGCAAGAAGCTAAGCAGAAACTTTGTCTTGGATGGCTATAAATAGGCTTCAAGTTAATCGTGCCAAAACTGCATTGCTGCTGATTGGTACAAGACACTGGTGTATAGAGTAGTGAGTTTTTTGGCATATGATTTAATAGTAGACAGATCACTTGGCTGCTGATTTTATTAGGCATCTTGGACTCCTAGCTTTTGTTGGCCAGACTTTAAGGATAGAAGTTTGCTTGTTTGTAATTAAGTCCCTAAGTGATAGTTGATTTGAAATTCTGTTGCTCGTTGATGGGTTGACATTTGTTTGCTGTTGTCATGCTTTGAAGGAATTGCTTAGGATTGGTGACTGTTAATCTGCCTTTGAGAATGTAAAGATGCAGACCATCAGATGATGGAACATCTGAGCATCTAGAACTTACTTAAGACTCAAATTTCTAGTTACGACTGGTAGTGATGAAAGGAGAAAGTCAATGGTGAATATGCTTTAGAAGTTTACTAACAAGAAAGTAAAAAAAAAAACACAAAAAACCACAAAACTTGGACAGTTACTTGAACATATCCTCAAAATACAGAAGTAATCCAAGTATACTTTGTCACGCTATAGTAGAATATAGGAAAAATGTGTTTTTTAAAATACATGAGCAGAAGGGAATCATAGGATATTCTATGATTCTATGAATAAATTCTGAGTTAGAAGGGACCTGTAAGGATTATCAAGTCCAACTCTTGGCTCCATGCAGGGCCAGCCAACAACTAGATCATATATCTAGGGTGACTGCCCAAATGCTTGTTGAACTCTGGCAAGCTCAGAGTAATGACCATGCGGAGCCTGTTCCAGTGCTTAATCACCCTTTGGCAAAGAACCTTTTCGGCAGATCTAGCCCGAACCTCCCCTGTCTCAACTTCCTGCTGTTTCCTTGAGTTCTGTTGCTGATCACCAGGGAGGAGATCAGTACTTACCCCACCTTGTGAGGAAGCTGTAAGCTGCAGTGAGGTTTTCCTTCATAGTGTCTCCTTTGGGCTGATCAAAGGGACCTCAGTCTCTCCTTATGTATAGAATCATAGAATGGCCTGGGTTGAAAAGGACCACAATGATCATCCAGTTCCAACCCCCTGCTATGTGCAGGGTTGCCAACCAGCAGCCCAGGCTGCCCAGAGCCACATCCAGACTGGCCTTGAATGCCTTCAGGGATGGGGCATCCACAACCTCCTTGGGCAACCTGTTCCGGTGCCTCACCACCCTCTGGGTGAAAAACTTCCTCCTAATATCCAACCTAAACCTCCCCTGTCTCAGTTTAAAACCATTCCCCCTTGTCCTATCACTATCCACCCTTGTAAACAGCTGTTCCCCCTCCTGTTTATACACTCCTGTATAATCAATGAAAATTATATAAAGGAATATTATATAATCAAATAATATTAAGATGTTATAATAATGAAATAAGCATGAGAGTTAGGCACAGCAAGACAAAGAGAATAAATAGGAGGCTTACTTGTGTTGTGGGCTTGCTCAGGAAACTCCAGTGGAGTGGATCTTCCAAAGAGAGAGAGATCCTTCCCCACTGGTAGTCAGCTCTTCAATGGGTCTAGGAGAGGTGGAGCCAGGCTCCACCCCTTCCTGCAGCACAGGTGAATTGCTTTCACCTGTGCTCCCAGGGCTGACTCATTGCTTGCCTCAAGTGATTAATCAGAGGTTCAGGCTGTGACTCAGCAGTTCCCATACACTCCACCCCTTCACGGCATGAACCAATGATCAGGTTGACTAATGGGTAAGCTTTTCCTAATACAGAGACCCACTATATCACAACGCTTATACAGTTTCCATCGTGACGCATGTTGGTACAATTCAAGACAAGTGACGATTGGTGAACGTTGATTTTCTTGTATGGGCCAGTGCTCGATGAAGTTACTAGAGGCATGAGGTCGTCAGGTGCAGGTCTGTCTTATGTTCCATCAGTCCCATATAGGCTATCACCGGGTGTCGCACATGATCTGACTGGAACGCTTTGATGGCATTTCGTTCCTTCTGGTGCTCCTGAAGGCTCGAAGGCTCACGGGGAGTAATACAGATGTTTCAAGGGTACCAGGAGGAGAAGGTCTGCTCTCCAGGGCAAGATACAGGCTGTATTTCTATCCTAGGTCAACACTTCCGCTTGTACTGGGGCATGTCCCGGCCGCCTGTACCACACCTTCTGGCCAGATATCTGTGGCTGCATAACTATGTCAGGCACCAAAGGAGGTGTCCTGATCTGCCACAGGGACATGATGGGGGTCCCTTTAGCAATGAAGATTGAAGTGTTGACCACAATATCAGTAGGCCATGTACCTATTACTGGAGGAACTACTGAGCCTCCCACCTCCAACAATCTCCCCCAAGGTGCAAGTAGGCCACACCACTTGGGTCCTACCTGCACCTTCCAAGGCCATTTTATCCTATGGGTGCCTGATTCTAAATTCTCAGGGGCAGGGAGCAGAAGATTATTTTCATTGCCAATCTGGGGTCTTACCTGATAATCAGTGCCCGTAATTTGGATCCTAAGCGGGGTGGCCCGTGTTGTCTGTAGCATTCTTAGGGCACTGGGTCTGCCGTCTCGGGGTCTTTCATTCAGGTCCTGCAAGGTTTCATGCAGTCTTTTCGTCCACCCCTGCAGGGACTGGGAGTCTGTCTTCAGGGCAGCCTTAAGAATACCATTATAACGTTCAACGAGGCCTGCCCCTGTTGGATTATATGGCAGGTGGAATCGCCATTCGATGTTGTTTTCTTCTGCCCAGCACTGTATCGTTGCACCAGTAAAATGAGTCCCTTGGTCGCTCTCAATGACTTGAGGTGTCCCGTAGGCAGACATCAGTTTAGTCAGTGCCTTGATGGTATATGCCTGGTTTGCTTTCGGTACTGGATAGGCCTGCAGTAGCCCACTTGCAGTGCCGACGCAGGTCAGAGCATATCTCGCCCCCTCAGACCGAGGAAGGGGCCCAATGTAATCGACCTTGCATCGCTGGAGAGGATTGTGTCCTCTAGCAAGATGGGCTGTCATTTCCGGCAATGATCTCGGTCTCATCTTAGAGCAAGCGTCGCAATCCTGGCATGCCTGGATGATGTCAGGTAGCTGTATGGGCAGCCCCCATGCTTTAGCAGCTGCCCACATTGTCTTTTGTCCTGCATGCATTAGCTTCTGATGTAACCAATGGGCGATGTTCTCAGATGGTGAATTCTCAATCCATAGAACTCGGGCCAGCATGTCAGCTTCATCATTTCCCGGTGACTGTAGGGGCTGATGTCCAGAAACATGGTAGACACATATAGTCCTGTGTTTGACTGTATTCCATATGTCTAACCACGTGTCTTTGCCCCAGATTGGTCAGGTGTGGATAGTCCATTCCTGGGTGGCCCACTGTGCAATCCAGAGAGTGAGCCCCTGGTACACAGCCCAACTGTCTGTACAGATATTCAGGATACCATCACCGGGTTCCTTGGTTATAACCATCCACACGGCTCGCAGTTCTGCCCATTGGCTGCTCTGACCATCCCCCTCGTCAAACCAGATTGTCTCAGTTGAAGGATGATATGCTATTGCTCTCCACTTGCTCGGGTTGCCCTTGCTGGACCCATCTGTATACCAGGCATCTTCAGGGATAGGATATTTCCCCTCCTGAACGGGGCTCTTCTCAGGTGGAGCGACCAGTGTTTCTTTTGGTGCATCACAATGATAGGTTACCGGGCCTAGGATCTTCTGAAGCTCTTCTTTTAAGGGTGATGAAGACAGACTGCTCCTTTGGCTGAGGTAAGCGACCCATCGTGCCACTGTTTGTGCTTGGGCCACCCCTGTCTTAGGAAGGTGGGTCAGATCTTTCACCCACCCCTGAATCGGCAGAGTGGTCTTCACTGTAACTTCAGCCGTCTGGGTTATTGGCTCTACTGCCTGTAATGCTGAATAGGCAGCCAATAACTGTTTTTCAATCATACTATATCTTTCTTCTGCTCCATGCCAGACCTGAGACCAAAAACCAATGGGGGTCCAAACAGAACTCTGGCGTTGCCACAAGCCCCAACCAAAGCCATCTTGAGTAACGTGAACATCCAACTCAGCTGGGAGGGTAGGATCGAATATACCCAATGCCTGGGCTTTTTTAACTGCCAGTTTTGCCTGTTGGAAAGCATCCTGTTCTGTTTTCCCCCAGTCCCATAGCTGCCCCTTTTTTGTGAGTCTGTACAGCGGCCTTAGCAGCTGCGCTAGGTGAGGTATAAAGGAACGCCAGTAACCCAGTATACCTAGAAACTCTTGCAGCTGCTTTGATGTTGTAGGGACTGGGAACGCCTGAACCTTATCTATGACAGCACTGGGTAGTACTTCGGTCTTTCCTGACCAAACCACCCCCAGGAATTTTACAGACAGGCCCGGACCTTGCATCTTTTGGGGATTTATAGCCCACCCTCTCTGTTGTAAATAGGCAGTTAATGAATCTGCCGCCTGCCCTACTGCCTCCAGTGAGTTGGATGTCAGCAGGAGATCATTGATATAATGATACAGATTAACATCATCAGGTTTTTTCCAATCAGTCAGGTCACACGCCACTAGATTGTGACAATACGTTGGTGAATGCACGTACCCCTGTGGCAGGACCTGAAAGGTCCACTGCCTGCCTCCCCACGTAAATGCAAATTGATCTTGCGATTCCTCAGCAATTGGGATACTGAAGAACGCATTTGCTAAATCTAGGACACAATGATAGGTTTTTATCTCCCTACTTAATGTATCCATTATGGAGGCAGTATTGGGTACGGCTGCTTGAATAGGCAGCATGACCTTATTTAATTCTCTGTAATTTACTGTCATTCTCCATGTGCCATCCGACTTCTGCACTGGCCATATGGGGGAATTATATGGACTGTGTGCAGGTCTGATAATGCCCACTTTTTGTAATTCCTGCACCGTTCTCGATATTTCATCTTGCCCACCCGGGAGTCTGTACTGTCTTACATTAGCAATCCGGCACGGTTTTGGCAGGCAAATAGGCCCATGTTTCGCATGGCCTCTTAATATTGCCTGCACTGCCCAGATACTGATACATCTCTGTCGAAGTCTGAACTCTCCCACAGTTGTCTGGAGAGCCAAACCCCATAGAATATCTATGCCCAAGATGTACTCCTAGACTAGGGCAACAGGTACCTTATACTCCCGGGGTGGGAGACGTCCAACCCCCAGTTTCAACCAGGTTTGGGTGACAGGAATAGTCTGTCCCCCAAAACCACCAATCATCACTCTGTCTCCATCAAATTTGGTTGGGTCTCCATAAATAATTGATGTTTCTGCTCTGGTATCCACTAGTGCCATAACTCTTTGAATGTTTTTTCGGGACCAGTAAATGGTTAATTCTACATAGGGCCTCCGGTCCCGTCTGGAGGCCCTAGGGGAACTAACATCCCTCATCACACCATGAATTGAGCTATGTCCAATTCTTTTGCTTCCGGTGGCTCAGGCATTGTAGTCCGAGACAGCTTTTTTTTCCTATTAGGAACAATGAAGTCCTCTAAGTTCCATGTTGTTGTTGGCGTTCTTTCTATAACCATTACCCTTGGTTTCTTAGGGTAGTTCTGAAATTTTTGGTTGTCCTTTAGTTGTTTCCACAGTTGGAGAAGGATATGGTTGGGCTGGTCGTCAATCTTAGCAAATTGGACCCCAGACCGAATTAAATCATTAAACATTTGTTTTCGGGAGACCCTTATGGGTCCCAATTGAAGAGCTCGAGTAGCCGGTATTTTGGTTTTAGTCACTGGCAAGACCTCAGCTTCTTCTAGTGTCTGAATGTTGCGCCTATTCCGCAGGCATTCTGCTTCTCCTAGATCAGCCACTAACTGCACAGCCTGCTGGACAACTGCTTCTGAGGCCACTAGGGGATTTAATAATAGAGACCAGAGTGCCATACAGATGGGAGGGGGCTTGTTGTAAAATTAGGTCTCTCATCCCCGCTGAGAATTTGACCAGATCCGGGCCATCAAAGGTATCTTCATAAATCGCTTTCCTTACACCTAGCTCACATCCATGGAGGACCACATCCCTGTATGTAAAGGAATATCAGATTTATTAGGCCATACCATACGGCAGGCCGCCATTAACCATTCTATTATAGAATGGTTTTCATCATTATATTGATTACCTGCATATAATCTCTGTCTAAGAGCAGGATGGACGGTCATTGTGGCCAATTTGGCTATTTCCAGGCCATTCACCAGAACACTTTCTGCCCCAGAATCCCACAGTGCTAATAACCAAGTCAGCACACTTTCTCTAGGTTTCTGCCTGAATCGTTGGACTAAGTCCATCAGTTATGTTGCCATGTACAGTCAGGCTGTTACATGCAAGTGGGTTTGAATGGGGGGGCCACTGATCAGGCAGCACCCCTGCCGGTCTGTCCTGTACCTTTTTCGTTCTTTGAGTTATAACAGGACGGACTTCTAGTGCGTCCATCAAAATTGGAGATTCAAGATCTGATTTAGATTGTTTATTTTCCTGATCAACACAGTCCGTTGATTCAGGAGCCTGGTCATTGTTTATTGAAATACTACGAACCTGACCTATTGGAAGATGTAGAATTGGTTTTTTTCCTGTTAATAGGCCAAGTTCCTGTTCTAACTTTTCAATACGATCTTTTAAAAATTCATTTTCATTCACTAAAGTATTATTCCTTATTTCGGCATTATTTAAAGCATTTAATAGCAGCCATGCCACTATAGAAGCAGCTAATTGTCTTTCTCTAGTGACTAATATATCTTTGCCTAGTCCCTGAAAGTAATCCGCTAGGCGATATGGGGAAACATTTCCCACAACACGTAGGGGACCCCATTTTTCAGTGATAGTTGCCAATTCATAATAAGGGGATCCCGCAAATCCTCGGATCTGCCCTGTAATTATTTTACCTCGGGGGGTAGCATTCTCCCCCTTGAACCATTTACAGAAATTCCAAAGAAAGGGCATAATGTAAGTTTAAGTATATTTGGCTTGCCTGCCTGGCTCACCAAGTGTATAATCAATGAAAATTATATAAAGGAATATTATATAATCAAATAATATTAAGATGTTATAATAATGAAATAAGCAAGAGAGTTGGGCACAGCAAGACAAAGAGAATAAATAGGAGGCTTACCCTTGTCGTGGGCTCGCTCAGGAAACTCCAATGGAGTGGATCTTCCAAAGAGAGAGAGATCCTTCCCCACTGGTAGTCAGCTCTTAAATGGGTCTAGGAGAGGTGGAGCCAGGCTCCACCCCTTCCTGCAGCACAGGTGAATTGCTTTCACCTGTGCTCCCAGGGCTGACTCATTGCTCGCCTCAGGTGATTAATCAGAGGTTCAGGCCGTGACTCAGCAGTTCCCATACAGCTCCCTTCAAGTACTGGAAGGCCACAGTGAGATTTCCCCACAGCCTTCCTTTCTCCAAGCTAAACAATCCCAGTTCCCTCAACCTTTCCTCACAGGAGAGCTGCTCCAGCCCTCTGATCATCTTAGTGGCCCTCCTCTGGACCTGCTCCAAGAGCTCCACATCTTCCCATCTAGACTGTTCATAATCTTTGTAGCGCTCCTTTGGACATGCTCTTACAGTTTTGTCCTTCTTGTCCTGAAACTGCATATGGTAATCAAGGTAAGGCTGCACCCAGCTCAGTGCAGAGTGGGACAGTCACTTTTCTCACCTGGCTTGTAGTGCCATGCTTTGTGCACCCTGGGATACTGTTGGCCTTCCTGGCTATGTGGGCTCACTGCTGACTTGTATTCAATTTGCTGTAAACAAAGCCTCCCAGATTTCTTTCTGCAGGACTGTTCTCCAACAGTTCATCCCACAGTCTGTATGTGCAGCCAGGGTTGCCCCCTTCTAGGAACAGAATCTAGTACTTGCTTGTGTTAAAGTTCGTGTGCTTGGTGATGGCCCAGCTCTATAATTTATATAGGTATCTTTGCAAGGCTTGTCCACGCTCGGTGGTGTCAGCAACTCCTCCTAATTTCATATCATCAGCAAAGTTGTGAAAAACATCTCTAGTCCTATCTGCATATTATGAAAACATTAAGGAGAACTGGCTCTAAAATGGAGGCTTGTGGAATGAACCCCACTTGTGACTGGCCACCAGCCATATGTAATCCTTTGGGTCTGATCCATCTGCCAGTTGCTCACCCATTGCGTTATGTTTTTGTTCAGCTGTATGTTGGACATTTTGTCTAGAATGATACTGGGAGAAACATTATCAAAAGCTTTACTGAAATCCAAAAAGAAAATGTCAGCAGTCTTCCCTTGATCAACTAGGTGGAGAACCTTGTAACAAAAAGAAACTAAGCTAGTTAAACAGGATCCTCTCCTCATGAACCCATGTCAACTGTTTCCACAAATCATTTTTGCTGTGATGTGTTTTTTTTTGTTGTTGTTTAAGAAAAAAAAAAAAGGCTTATTGGAAAACTGAAGTGTTTTTCAAATGGTCTTTGGTTCTATCCGTGACTTCTGAAATGCAGAGCAGTGAAGCAGCTTAATCTTCTGTAGATATATGACAATTCACTCAGACCTGTGTGTTTTTATTGCTTTCAGTGGTTTCTTTGTTGAGGCCGAAGTATGTTTACATGATGGTGACTGTAAGCTTCACTTCTAAATGATTTTTCTCCCCAGTTCACTGAACAGCACATCAGCTTGATGTTGCTCATTTTTAAGCAGACAGGCCGAACAGCAGATAGGGTAAGTGGAGTTCATTGCTGGGGTTGAAACTGTTGCAGAGGAAGCTGAGAAGAGGAACTAAGTAATGTTTTTCCTGACCACCAGGTAGGGAGTAGTTTGTAAGTTCATGTTCGTGACTGGCGGAGATTCCTTGTGCACTGTTGAAATCTCTCACATGTCACAGGATAAATGGGATCTGCATGACTGAGCCTTTCTTTCCAAGGCTGGACTGTTACTGCATCTTTGTTTTTGTTGTCAAAAACCTCCAGTGATAAGAAATTCATAATCTGCTGCGAGTGATCAGCTATTCTTTCTACTTGAAGTGTTTTCAAATGCGTAAACTTTCTTTTAGCAGAGTTCAAGCACACAACTGCCTTTGTTTTCTTCAGTGGGTATGGAGAACATCTGATTCCTGCCTCTTAATAGCAACCTTTCACATACTTGAATGCTATTATCACTTCTCTCCATAGGCTTCTAGTGTCTAGGCTAAACAGACTGAATTCCTCGAAGGTTCTATCATAGTTCACATCCACTAGATCTTTGACCTCTTGTTACACTTCACTGGACGTTCTCTGGTTTATTTACATCAATATTGATGTGCGTTAGTCTCTTCAGCTGGTGTGTGCGGTTCAGGTAAAAGGATAACAAGCTGTTTGACACCTTATTCAAAATATGGTTTCCAAAACCTTCAAACTTAAGTCCCACGACAGCTGGAATCTAGATCAAAGTCTACTAGCGAATAGCTTTTCCTAACTGATGTTTTAAAAACCAAATGGAAATACTAATGAAAGAAAAAATATCTGTGGGAGATGGCTTTGATGAAGAACTGCTTGAGGTGAAAAGTCAGACCTTCTGATAGCTTGTGTACTACCTTGAACAAACATCTTCCTTGCAGTATTTTTTTTAAATGAGGTATCAAAATGCTATTCATTTGTAGAGATTTATTAGAGATTTAAATACTTCAAAGACTTGCTGGTGTGGCTGATGTAGAGACAGTACTGTTGTTCATAAAGATGGTGTTCTATTTTTTTTCTCATTTAAGAATATAGCTTCTGAATTGATAAGCAGAAGATTGTCATCGTGCTTTTATTTTTTGCCTTTACCTTCTCTGCTATTATTTCACAAATACAGTCACAATGTTTTTTAGCCGTTGTAGTCTAAAGCCAGATTAGTTCATTGGCTTGCTGCAAAGGTGCACAAATCTTTGAAGGTATCTGTATGCATGTATTGAAAAAGGAAGAGGAGAGAGTATGAGTGTAGGCTTTGAGTGGGCAAGAGGTGGCAACAGTTTTCATTTAGCACCAGAGTTTGCTTATGCTGAGAAGTATTTGAGATGTGATTGAGAAAATAGAGCTTTAGACTTGAAACCCTTTTTATTTTAGTGTTTTGTACACTGCTTGATTGCTATAGGTATTTTGTGTAACTTCAGCTGGCAAGGACTCCATCTTGTTACGAGTTCTTTGGGTATAAATTATTTCATTTCTTTCTCCATGTTGTAGCAAGCTTGGCTTTATTGGTGCATGTAGCCTAAGATGCTTCTATAGTGTTAGAGTTATGACAGGCGGAGAAACAAATTTTAAGTTCCTGCATTCAGTGAAGAAAAAAATTTAGACGAATATTAGATCAAAATTTAACTTCCATATCAGACTTGAGGTAGTAACTCTACGAGGCTCCATAATAATGAAAACTCTTTTTTCTTTTTTAATTTTGTAAACCTTCTCTGAAAAAAATTGGAGAATTTTAGCATAAATAGTAAGCTATTTAAGAAAAGTCATTTAAATACCTTCTCCCACCAGTGTTCAGTGGGCTGTGAACAGTAGGAGCCAGTTTAGATTCTGTCTGTTGAAGTTTATCTTCAGGTTTACTTACCAGCAATTCTGCAGGTTTCTTGGAATGTGCTTTCAAGGACTAAGGAACTATACAAACTATATAATGTAACAAATGTAATATCCTAGTAACTGCTGTGCTGTTAGTCACTGCTAGATGGCACTGTGTAGCTGTGCTGTCACCGAAATGATTACTGAAACCTGTATTTGAGAACCGTTTAAGGTAACATTTAGGTTAAAAATGACACTTTATTGAATTTTATTTTCAGTTTAGTCACTTAATTGAACGCACTAAAAATGATCTCTTGGCTCAGGAACTTATTTTACAGTGTTTGGAAGGATTCAAAAGTTCAGACGACCGCAGTAAGTGAGGTGAGGTTTTCCTGAGTTTCCTACACAATTATTAATACGCAGAAGCACTGCATACATTAGGCTTGAGTGAATACCCCACAAGATTATATAGAAGAAAATAGATTTGTTGTCAGTTTAACATGGTCGCAGAGAAAATGAACTAGTAAGGAGTATAGATATATCTTGAGATTAGAGGGGTTTGTATGATTTTTGCTAACAGGTGTTAGTGCTTGTTATCTGAATGCTTTATTTTCACAAACTTAGCTAGTAAACCTTAAATTCATTCTAACTTTTTCTTTGAGGTCAACAAATCTGATTTATCACTTATTTACAAGTGAATTTATCGTATAAACCTGGTTGTTCATTCACGGAGAGGATGATATCCAAATAAAGCTGATGGGTGTGGCATGAAGAGGCTCGCAGTGTGATGCAGCTCGGGTTTTCTGTGCCCAATCAGAATGGTGTCAGGTTTTTGGTTTTTTTTTTTTTTTCCTGTGTCAGCAAGAGATTTTCACTGTTCTGGAATTACGATGTACTAAGAAGTCCATTCCACATACTGTAGTTAAAAACATATCAGATATTTTGGCAAGGCAGATTTGCATGATTCTCAGGTACGTATATAATGGAAGGTTGCATCTCCTTAAGATTTAGCTGCTTCTAACAAAAGTAAAGGTTACCTCAGATGTAGTTCGTCCTACGTACCACTACAAACAGAACTCTGAAGAGACTGTAGTGCAAAATTGTAATTTATGTTACCAGACTGCATGTTTTCTATGTGCATGTATGAATTTCTTGGCATTACGAAGTGCATTTTACTTTTCTGGGGAAGAGGGGACATATGTGCAGCTGCTGCATACTATAGTTGTTTCCTGCTGTTATTAGTACCTTGATTTAATTCATTACAATATATTTCTCACTTCCTGTAATCTTGTTTGATACCCATACGAGTACATCAGTGATTATTTGCATTTGTACATACGCGGTGTTTTTAATTTGTCTCACATTCCTGGCACTGACTGAAATCACTTGGCAGATTTGAACGTGGAATTCCAGGTGTTCTACCTAGCATACAATAAAGAGAAAATGAAGGAGATTTGGTTAACCACTTGATCATTTAAAAAGTTATTAGCAGGTACTGGCATGAGGGCTTATTTTATAGGCAGATTCTGAGGAAATACTGGGCAGTTACTTTTGCTTTTTGTTGCTGCAAAACTGCTTCAAATGCTTTTCATTCATTTTTCTGCGGTAACGTCTGAGAACGGCTGCATATCAGAAGGCAACAAAATGGTTTGTAAGTGTATATAGCTTTCAAAACATTGAAGTGACAACTCATTGTATGAGTCTGGATGGCAAAAAATGATGTTCTGAGACTGAGAGATGGAGAAGTAAGATCTGTTGATGGAGCTAGATAAAAGTTTCATATTTTTAAGAGGAAAAAATACGTAATTGTAGAATATGTGCTTATAGCTGCTGATCCTTTAGTGTGATACAGTGATTCTGAAGTAATTATGCTTCACTTTAAAATCTGAAATAATTAGTTTAATATAGCTTTTCTTCTTATTTTGCAGATTTTCATAGCCTTTGGTTTGAAGCAGTAATGCGAATTCTAGGATAATTTAGTAACTTAGTCGTCTCAAGATGCTTTTCTTCCTTTTTCGCTGTTAATTTAGTTCTCCAAGAAAATGGTTGAATATTGAAAATATTGTTTTATAGTAATTGATTTATTGGTTCTTATTCTTTGAGTAGAATAGTCAGTAGAAAGACTTTTTTTTTTCCCCTGGAGTCTGATATTTAAGTTGTGATTTGAGAAGGCATTTGTAAATGCTTTTTCTTGTCCTTACTGTTAATGGACAATCAAAGGAGGGCAGTTAATAGGAGCTGGAAACATTTTTCTAAACTCCAGTCTAGCATTTTTTTTTTTTTTAAACTCTGTGAACAAGGATTAGGTTTGTTTTTGTGAGATCCCAGATGTGAAGAAATGCCAGCAAATCAGCACTGTGCCCTCTGTAAAAATTGCTCTAAACTTCTATAGTGACTTTTTGATGTTTTGTTAACACAGTCTTGGTTTTTGTAAAAAAAAAAAAAAAAAAAAAAAAAAAAAAAAAAAAAAAGCAATTCCATTCCTATTAACATCGATTTGAGGACTTGAATCAAGAAGACATTTTGATCTGTAGAGGGTGTGGGGCTACTTAATGTTTTGCCAATGTTGAGTGTGTGACTTAAGAAACAGCGTGGCGTTTGAAACCACGTGGTACTCAGTTACTTTGGAGACACTTCAGGATTTAGAACACGTGCCATCTGTGTTGCAGACCACATTCTCAAATTGATTCCTAAAAGGAAAGATTTGAAGCTTGATGAATAATGTGAACGTAGTTGTTTTAGGTTAAATTACTTATGTATCTCTCTCTGTGAAAACACAGTTTTGTAACTTTTACTGAGTCTGCTTGGTTTTTGACATCCCTTTCTCTAGTATTGTTTCACAGATGTTTTCATAGTTATGTTTGGAAAACATTGTCTTTTAAAGTGAGATTACAGAATAAACAGTATAGAGTTTTCTTTGTCAAATACTTCAGTTGCTCCAAAAGTAGTGCTTCCAATATATTTCCACAGATACTACAACAAATACAAAGAGCACAGTAACACTTTTGATAGAGCTAATTCTCAGCTACAAAACACTATTTTTCAACATAGTCCCTGTCACTGGCTGATTTGCATGGAAGAGCTGATTGAGATGTTATTATGTTGTGATGTGACAGCTGTGCACTGTTCTTTGGAATGTGGCTTCTCATTTGCTTCAGTGTCACCACTGCTGAAATGTACCACCACTTCCTCACTGTGCTTGCATCCACTGTTTCATTTCCATAATTTTTTCACATGAAGGAATTCAGTGATGCACCTTTGTTTCTTATGGGCTTCAGTGCCAGAAGCCATTTTGTCAGATTGCCCTTCTGCTGTATGGCAACAAAATGTATTGAGATATTGGTGGGAAAATTGAACCCATAATGCCATACCAACATTGACCTCTGACATAATAACATAGGATACATTACAGTCAGAGCAGCCCTGATAAAAATCTTTTAAAATAAGACTTTCTGTCCTTGCTTAAAGAGTCATTTTATCTGCTACCACAGAAATTCAAAGGTGAATGTACTATCCAAAGAGTTGTTTATAAACTTTTCATTATATACTGTAGGGTCCTGAGGTAAGTCTAATTAGTTGAGTGTTTACTGAAGCACCTCCTGGAGGTAAGGAGTTCAATAGTGGCAGCTTCTTTTCCTTTGATTATACAGGGGGTTTTGCTGTTAGCTCAGGCACCTGAAAGGTGATCATGGTCCTTGGTGTGAGCACTGTTCCTTCCGTGCTACTTCCTAACACAGTAACACCCCCTCACCCCCCTTTTTTTTTTTTAATCTAATCTTCTCTTGGATTGCACAAATCCTTTGAGTGCTTGGCTAGTCTCAGAATTCTGAAGGTTTTTTGTGAGTATAGGGAAGCGTGTGAAGTGTGTTAATAATTTACAATAGGAAGTTACATGGTGGGGATTAAAATATTGTTTTAAGGTCAGCTGAACTTTCAGGTTTTTATTTTTCTTTTTTTAGTTGAGATTGTTGGGAGGGCACAGGATTTCATTTTGAGCTCATTGCTTCTGCATTGGTCTTAGTTAAAAATGCATTAGTTGATAGAATGGTCTTTTTAAAAGTTCTGTTGTAACAGGTGTAATTCCTATGCCTGTTGTGCCTTACAATAATTTTCAGTTTGTATCTGTAGATCAGCACTAAAGCAAATAAGCAGCTGTGCTGTTCTTTGATGTTTCCTCTAAACTTCAGTCCTGGAGAGCTCTGTGCTTCTGATAATAGATGGTAACAGACTTATTAGACTCTCTCTTGCTGCTGCTGAAATGCTGTGTTTGGGAAGAGGCAGATTCAGATAAGTTCTTTAATATCTGTAGACTATCTTAACCTTTTCTTTAAAACAAAACACAAATTGGAAGAAACGTGGGATGCTGCTGATCTTGTATTCCATGAGCGTCCAAGCTTTCAGCTTGACTGGGCAGCACTGAATGTAGAGGAAGTGTCTTGATCTGCACATATATAGTTTGCTCTGTAAGTAATGCCTCCTATTTAAATCCATTGAAACTACATCAGGTACAAAGAGGACAGTAACACTGTTTGATAATAGAGCAAATTCTGAGCTACAAAACACTACTTTTTCAACATAGTCATCACCATTAGCTCTGTATTTTTCCAGCAGTGAGCAAGAGCCTGCATTCTGTGCTCATAAAATCTGCACCAGCAGAAGTGACCCACTGTTGCCACTGCTAAATCACACTGCCCACCACCTCACTGTGCTCACATCCACTGTTTGATTTCCACAAATGTTCAGCAAGCATCAGTAAATGTCAGTGAGTAGGTGAAATTTCCTCTGCATGGAGGAATTCGATGATAAATCTTTGCTTCGTCTTCACTTCAAATGTCATTTTGTCTTTCTGTCCCTCTGCTGCCCTCTGTCATATAGTAGTGAAATGTAGTGGAATATTGGTGGGAATGTACAGTCTCTACTGCCATGTCACAACATCTGCCTTTGATGTTGTGGGCCAACATAATACAGGAGGCATTACTTCTGGAGGAGCTCTGGAGCTCTCATTAAAAATATGTAGTATAGTTAATGTATATAAGTAACAAAACATTTCAAATTTTAATGTTTTTTATTAAATGTAAAGAAAGAGAGCAACGTAACCCTAAAACTAGTGGGCTGTTTGACCTTGTGGTGCAGGGCAGGGGCAGGGCAGGCTGCATTGCTGGATGTGGCTGGAACAGATAAATACTACTGCTGTGCAGTGGAGTTCTGAACACGTTTGATGAACAGATGCTTGGTTTATCACCAAAAATTCACTTTTTTTTTCCTATGAGAAGAGTATTTCTGTTAATTTTCCCTCAGTATTCAAGTATTTATAATTGTTCCAAATTAAGTATATTAACAGGATGTTTTAGGTGCTGTGTGAGAATGGGGAAGATGAGGAAGTGGGTGGTACGTTTCACCATTATAGACAGATAATTCTGTCCTTTGTTTAGCAAGAAGTACAATTTATTTAACGGAAGCATTTTTTTTGTATTGAAGAATACCAGGTTATTTCTGGGCTTTAGTCCAGCAGATTATGACTACACATTAAAACAACAAAAAAACAGCAGATTTCAAATGTAATCTAAGATGTTCCAATGTCGGATGTTATTGGGGGGGGGGAAGGGGGGAATGTACCTTCCTGCTTACCCTAAAACCAAGTTGGTATTTTATTTGGTAACCTGGGCTGAGGCAACCTTTACTCTGTTTATACTGTTCCCAGAAGTACCACTTATGAAATGCACTCTGTTTCTGAAGTGACCAGACACAAATACCTGCTAGGGATTGTCCTTGAACTTTTTCTGTTACTTCAGTATCTGTGTGTCAGATTATTTTAACAGAGCATTATGGTGCCTTTTGGAATATCTGTTCTGATGTGGTGGGCTTCTTGGTGGGCTACACTGAATGTTTGTTGAGAGAATGAAAAAGGGTAAGTTATTCAGGAAAGAATGTAATTGGTGATTTACATGAGGAACAGTTCTGTTTTTTTCAGGTTTCAGTAAGAATGGTCAGACAACTTAAGTTTCAGATAGAAACATCACTGTAAGCTTCTCGTACTACATGACCCATTTATATATAGATATAAATTAGCAATTGGTAAGAGAAATACATTTGGGTAGGATTGGAACATCTGCTGACCTGTAATGGGTGCACGTATTCAGTATTGATGCTGTACGTCTGGGTCCAGGCAGCAATCTTTCATTTTCACGTGCTGATAGTCAAAGTAAATTAATGATTATAAATACATATTCTGAATGATCTCCAAATATTCAGATTTTAAACTTCATCAGATGAATTTGAATAGGAGTGCATAGTGCTTTTTTTCTTCCTTATTTACGTACAGTATGTGCAGGTTAAGTCTTTATCTTAGAAATTATTAACGTGCTGCAGGAAGGTGTAAGTCATTGTAGATCTTGTCAGTCACAAAGCTCTCCTGTCTTTACTCAGAAGAAATATTTTTGAGCTCCATGACCTTCCAGAGACTTGATTCTGACCACAGTATCCCTTCCCTTAGTTTAAGCTATGTATTTTTAAGGCTTCAGGCAGACTGTAGTTTGCCTGAACAGTGCCATTTATGGTTTGGGTTGGAAGGGACTTTGGAGATCATCCAGTTCCAACCCCCTGCAATAGAGAGGGATACCTCCCTCTAGACCAGATTGCTGGAAGCCCCATCCAGCCTGGCCTTGAGTGCCTCCTGGGAGGGAACATCCATAAAGCTTGCTGGGCAACCTGTTCAGTGTCTCACCACCCTCACAGTAAAGAATTTCTTCCTAATATCTAGTCTAAGTCTATCCTCTTACAGTTTAAAACCTGTTCCCCTCATCCTGGCTCTACGTGCCCTTAACAAAATCTCTTCTTAGCTTTCTTGTAGGCCCCCTTCAGGTACTGAGACTTACACATATGTGTTTAGTAACTATAATTATTGGCAAGAAAGTTAAGTGATAAATATTTTTTTTAATATACTGCTGTGTTAACTGCTTTTTACAATAACAGAACAAAATCATAGAATCAGAGGATAGTTTTGAGTTGGAGGGAGCTGTAAAGATCAGTTAGTTCCAACACTCTTGCTGTGGTCATGCAACTAGATCAGGCTGCCCAGGGCCCTGTCCGACCTGGCCTTGAGCATCTCTAGGGATGGGGCATCCACAGCTGCTCTGGGTGGCATGTTTCCCTGCTTCACCAGTCTCTGAGTAAAGAATTTCCTTCTAACATCTAACCTAAATCTCCCCTCTTGTAGTTTGAAACCATTCCCCCCTGATTATCAGTATCAGACTGTGTGAAAAGTTGGGTTCCATCCTGCTTTTAAGCTCTCTCTAAATAATGAAAGGCCCATTGTCCATGTCACCAATGAAGATATTAAACAGTACTGATCCCAGTAATAGACCCTAATGGGTACCACTCATTGCTGGTCTCCACCTGTGTACATCAAACTGTTGACCACAGCTCACTGAGTGCAACCATTCTTCTGAATGATCCATCCATCCAATCCATGTCTCTCCAAGTTTGAGATAACGGTGTTGTGTGGGACACTATCAGAGCCTTTGCTGTGTGTTCACTGGTTAGAAGACTGAAAAGTATCATGATACATCTTATTAGTCTCAGGATGAGAAATAAAAGTCTTAGGCACAAATCTGCTAGCTGTACAACCGTGTTCAGCTCTAAATAATTCAGATATTGAATGCTTTTTTAAAAGTTTTAAAAAAAACCTTTAATTTTGAGGGGGAAAAGTTTCTATATAAAATTATAAATCAAAAAAGTTTGCATTGGTTTAACTGTATCTGCTTTTTTGTTTGTATTTGAGTCTGAAAGAATTGTTATCCCATTGCTGCTGTTTTCATTAAGTGTCTCAGTAGATTCACAGAAGTTTCATCACTGTTTGTAATAACTGAGCATTCATTGTGGAATTTTGCTGTGAACCGGTGATGACTCATTTTGCTTGTTTTGAACAAATAATTGATGACTGGTTAAACGGAGAACAGGTAACTTTCTAGCTTGCATTAGATTTATTAACTAACAGTAGAGTGTCTTGAATATAGAGGTTTATTGTTAGATGATCTGTTCTAGTCTTGTGTTGTTTTCCATTTCTAGTGGCTGTGGGGATACCTTACACATTTCCTCCTGGAAAGATTCAGCCATAGGGAATATTCAGGTACTTCTGTTGTTTTATATTGACTGGCAGTCTGTTTAAAAACAATCTGCAGGGCAAAAAGAAGTTTCTCACCTCTTCTTTTCTCTTGTCTTACCTGCTTCTAGAAAGAAACAAATACTGCTTTGTCTTAAGTAGAGTTCTACAGCAGGAGGTGTGTGTGTGTCATTCTTACATTCAGTACAGCTCTTTCTGTGCAGTTTTTCCTTCCTGTTTCTTATAAGCATCAGATAATGATCATTGCAAATGTGTAATTATTACTGTCTGCCTACAGAGTAAATTTTTCTGCACAGTAATAACTCCGGGTTCTTTTCAGCAAATATTAGTGTGCCTGTTGCTATGGTGTGACAGCATGACCTACATTTAAGAAAGCCCTCTGGGTCTGTCTGGTTCATTACTGTCTACTTGCAGATGCTTCTTCATGGATGTTTAGTTGAGATGCTTTTGCCAACCTCTAGGGTTTTTTTTTTTTTTTTTTTCTTCTTTAAGATTTTGGTAGGGTGGTTTGCAAATTCATAATCTCTGCAGTACAGAACCTGCTTAGAATGGAATCTATCCAGAGCGTAATTTTAAGCATCCTTCTGTCTCCTGTATAGCAATATTGGTGTTGGTTTTATTTATTAATTTTTGTCACTGAGCTTCATGTTGCTTTGGGTTGTTAGATGAAAGTACAGGTAGATGTATTTTGATAAATGAAGTGCCCAGTCTCTACTCTGAAGTCCACTTAGGAGTGTATTTTCACTGAACTGTTGCAAATGGGTTTCTAATAAGATTTAGAAGTGTTTCCCAAAACAGTTGGAGTGAGATTTTTTCAGTAGCAAAGACGACTGCCTTGTGTTTTCTTCTTCATTGTAGTAGCAGGCTCTTTACTGTGATTGGTTGTAACTTTGAAAAGCAGTACTTATTTTTAAGTTAACTAATACTGCTTCTATGTGGAAGCTACTCCATCAGACTGTATGGTTTGCTGTGCAATGAATATTAATGCTCTTTGTCGCTTGATAGTTAAAAGGTTAAGCAGTTCATATCAGGAGGTGGAAGGGACAAAAGCAGTTTGTGTCTTGTCAATTTTAAACTTCAGATATCAGTAAATCATTGCAGCAGCCTTGGTTATCAGTTGTTTGCACAAAATAAAATGGATGGGGGAGTGGAGAAAAACTGTTAGAGTTCTGTCTGAGGGGACCATCTGCTGTAGTTCCCAGTGTTGTCAGTGAGATAAGGGATAAGCTGTGTAAACAGAGGTACCACAAAAAAAGCTCTGGTCCTGTTCAGAGAGGCGTATGTATGATTTGGGCTTGGGTTGATAACAGCCTTAGAAAGTCGAGGGACTTAGAGTAAAAGTCTGTCAGGCGGAGGAGTGATGTATTTAATCTGACGTTCCAGATGTAGCTTATTAGCCTGAGTTTGCCTTTGGACTGACTTCCTTAGCTTTCTTGTGATTTGTTTGGGCTTCTACAAATAGAAAATATGCATGTGTTGCAAAGGATTTATAAAATACTGATGCTTTTTCTTACCATAGTAACCTTCACTAGCTATTTTAATAAGTGCTTTATCAACAAAACCAGAGGATTTTAAGAATAAATGGTGTAGGTATTGAACGTTTTTCGTTTTGAGAGCAAAAACAGATGATCACTTCCTAGATTAAGTGGGCCTATCTGAACAAAAACTGTCGAGAAACGTTTTTGACTGTTCACCTGACCGCAGGTATCCCTAACATGTCTTGGAGCTTTGGAAAAATCTGAAATAGGAACAGGTTGCCTCATACAGGGAGATACCTCAGACTTTTCTACAGTCATATGTAGACTGTAAGTTGCAGCACTGTAGGTGCAGGTATCTCTTTGGCTGCCAGTTCTTCTACAGTACTGCTAGTATAGAATATGTTGCTGCATGTGTGAACTAAACTTAAATCTCTTTGGGCTGGTACAGACGTCTGTTACTACAGCCCATTCCAGCTGAAATTCCTCTCTTGGCATCTGTGAGGTATCGGGTTTTATGGTCAATAACGTACTGGAAAATAGTGAGGAGATTTGCTTTTAAAAAGAGTTGAATTTTTTTTACCTATCACTTTCTAGCATCCTCTGTTAGCAGTCTGGGGAAAGTTTGTGTGCAACGTGGAATTTTTTGGTTAATGTTATGATGCTTTTGCTAAGGTACCTGGAGCTGTCTGTAATGATTATTGGGGGCCTCTTGTGAAGATAGTGCCTTCAATAATGCTCTTGGTGAGAAAGGGTACGGCATGCTGCCTGGTAATTGCATTTAATCTCCTGCTACTTGCCCAGGACTGTCTCCTTTTCCATTACGTGAATTACCCTCTGTAGTAACTAAAGAGAGAAGGTGATTTCTTTGTCATTGATGATGTGAGGAAACTGAAGAGATTCTTACAACTTCTTGCTAAATGCTGGAGTATGACATGCTACGTTAGGGGAGGGTTAACTGGAGTGGATGCTGGCCCATGGGTGTGTGGTATTTCTCCTTTGGATGAATGGTTGTGGTGAACTGTACTCCAGGGGGATTGGAGCACATGAGGTGCTGAGGTTTGGAGCAGGCTGGAAGGTTGGAGTTTTATCTGTGGGAAGAAGGGGAGGCAGGGGACATCAAACTGTTGTGGAGAGGAGGTTAAATAAAATCCAGAGAAAAGCTTGAACGTGGTTAATCTATGTGACAGTTGTATAAGATGTGAATATTTATACTGGTTTATGGAGAGCCACTATTGGCGTAAATGTGACATTTTCCGAACTTTGAGATCTGTCAACAAGTCCAAAATGATCCTATTCAAAATATGTATGGTTTGTTCTCTTACTAGTGCTTATAGACCTTTCTGTGCTGGGCTTGCCTAATCTCTTTGTTGCACATGGAAGTAAATATTGTCAGTGTATGGTAGGATTTGTGTGTAACTCTTCAGAGGTGCTTAGTGACAGGCTAAGATGCACCATGCACAAACTGAAATTGTTCAGCTCTTGGAGGGGTCCAGAGGAGGGCACTAAGATGATCAGAGGGCTGGAGCAGCTCTCCTATGAGGAAAGGTTGAGGGAACTGGGATCGTTCAGCTTGGAGAAAGGAAGGCTCTGGGGAGACCTCGTTATGGCCTTCCAGTACTTGAAGGGAGCGTATAAACAGGAGGGGGAATGGCTGTTTACATGGGTGGATAGTGATAGGACAAGGGGGAATGGTTGTAAACTGAGACAGGGGAGGTTTAGGTTAGATCTTAGGAGGAAGTTTTTCACCCCGAGGGTGGTGAGGCACTGGAACAGGTTGCCCAAGGAGGCTGTGGATGCCCCATCCCTGCAGGCATTCAAGGCCAGGCTGGATGTGGCTCTGGGCAGCCTGGTCTGCTGGTTGGCGACCCTGTACATAGCAGGGGGTTGGAACTACATGATCTTTGAGGTTCTTTTCAACCCAGGCTATTCTATGATTCTTTGGTTTAATTTAGTTTCCATTGAAAGTAAGTTTTCAATAAATGTATCTGTCATCTTCTGTTTACCTAAAATTTTCTGATGGTATAAGTTGCTTTAAAAATGAAGGGGTGTGTTTGTAGACCACGTAGATCTGTCTGGTGGTTGTTGAAGAGGTGTAGAAATCTAGGGCAATGCTCACTGATGAAGAAATAAGGACAGCTCCTTTTTAAATATTCTTTCCCCTTGCATATGTAATCTGTTCTTCATACTGACTTCTGAAACCATTGTCCAGAAGATGTCACAAAATGCCAGTTGTTTTTTTTTTTAAATAAAGTAATAAAAACTTTTACACAATGAACAGCTTTAAAGTGGTAAAGATTATGGAACCGCAGAAGTCTTCTTATCATGAATTTCAGATAGTTGTGGTTTGTTTTACTTTACTAGGTTACTATATCCTAAGGCAGGTAGCACACGGTGAACTTTGCCAGCAAAGAAACAAAACTATCAGGTAGTGAGAATGCATGGTCATAGTCTTCCCTTCACTGATGTTCCAAATGGTGGAATTGAAAGAAGGAGGAGATAGGCACTCTGAGCCCTGCTTTGTGCTAGCCCAGATCATGTTCTTAGTACAGATAGAAAGGTGGACTGCAGGTGTAAGAATCTGGGGAGTGGTGGTGTAGATGGGGGAAGGTTTCTTGCAGTTACTGCTGAATTCTGATCAGTGCTGGGGCTTTATGCCAGCTGTGTGTGGTAAGGATGCTGTAGTGCTACAGAGGCTGTGCTTCACATCTCCCCCGGCCTTAGGGGCAACCTGTTTTGGTATACCAGCATCCAAGGAGCAACGGAGCTGTACGTATCTTTGAATGTGGACCCTGTATCTTCAGCTTTCTTAGAATACAAAGAAAGTATCTTGGAGTCATATTCTAAAATGTTGGTGTCTTTTCTGTAATTCCTGAGGTGGAAAGATCACTGGAGCAAATGAGGTCCTGTGGCTGATTAAAACACGTGGAGGCAGTTTTGCTGTTCCATTTCAAGCTCAAAGCATCTTTTTCTCACTCCTCTTTAATTTGCAAAATATGGAAAAGCTTTAGAAAACATTGCTGGGCAGTCTGGAAGACCATCTATCCAGTTTTTGTCTTAATTAAATAGTAGTATGGAAAGAGTTATTAACTCCTTATTCACAGTCTACCACACTGGGCAGTTCCTTGAAACAAAATCTAATAATGTTTGACTAGAAATTTTATATCCATTAAACAACAACAGCAGAAAAAGAGGAATAAAGATTACTTTTTAAAATGCTTTTATGTTTTAGTGAGAATGGATGTGTGAATTTGGTAGCTGCTGTTTGTTGTCAAAAACAAAGGGCAACTCTGTACTGGCTGTCAGTTTGTGAGAAGTCTATTTGTGGGGCCTTGCAGGGAGGTAGAGCCCCTATCTGTGATCAATGGCACGTGTCTGAATTGGGGAATAGGGAGAAGCAAAGGGGAAGAAGGTAGCTGTGAATGCAGAATGGAAGAGTTTTCTCTTTAAGGAGGGGAGAACTACAGACTATGCTCATGTGGCCTCCTCAGGGAGGGAAGGTTTAAGTTGGGTGTCAGAGGGAAGTTCTTTACAGAGAGAGTGGTGAGGTGCTGGAACAGCTGCCCAGAGAGGTTGTGGATGCCCCATCCCTGGAGGTGTTCAAGGCCAGGTTGGATGGGGCCCTGGGCAGCCTGGCCTAGCATTAAATGAGGAGGTTGGTGGCCCTGCATGTGGCAGGGGGTTGGAGATTCATGATCCTTGAGGTCCCTTCCAACCCTGGCCATTCTGTGATTTTGTGGCAGAGGTTCCTGGAGAGGAGAAAGGAGGAATAGTGTATTGGGAATAGGTGGGAGGTTGGCACAGTGTGAGTCTTGTCTTTTTTGTTGCCATCGGTGGACCACTTAGTTTAAGGTACGTATGATTTGACAGAAAGAGCAATAAATGCTGTTAAATGAATATACTTCCCCATTCAAAGACAAAAGAGTTTGCCGTTTTGTGAATTGTTAAAGGTGTATAAGCTGTTGTAAAGTTGGTGACACATTGAACAACTACAGGTTTAACTCTGTGGAGACAGCTTGTGTTGGAATAGGTACTGTAGGTAGTGTAGGTAGTTGTGCTTATCGTGGTACAGGGCCTGATGTCTGTTCTAGGGAACCTGGAGTGCTGTCAGCCTCACCAGTTCTGCCAGTACGTGGGCACTTTACTTGAAGTGTGAGCTATGTAGTGCCATAGTATTGGATACTATTTCAGAATGTACCAGTCTTTAAAGTGTGGCATAACTAATTTGTTCATGTATTGAATGATTCAGGAATTTAACAGTAATGACAGCATTGTGGTGTAGATGCTTCATTTCATGCCGTATGTCCCACTTGTAATTAAATTCTGAAATGTGCTTGCATAATGATTCAGAAGAGCTTCAAGTATTTCGCTGCACATCAGCTAGCTCTTTTGACTATTCAGCACCTTGTTTTAAAGACAGATGATGTGCCAGGCGTCTTTTGGAATTCAAGTTTATCACTTGCAATTAGAAAGCAGTACTCAGGTATTAACAGACTGCACACAGTGATGCATGAGACTAACTGAAAAGACTTGCACCTCCAGCTTACCGTGCCACAAAGCATTCACATTGTCACTCCTGCGTGTTTCATAGCTATCAAATGCATCCAGTCTTAATCAGGTATAACTGAGATAACCTCATCTGAGCTTGTAAGTAAATGTACAAAATGCTGGATGTATTTTTGCAAATTGACTTGGACAGTTGAAGCCTATTGGCTGCGCCTGAGAGGGTAGAGATTGTGGCATCTGTAAGTATACATGGCCTTCCTTTCTTTATCTCCCATAATGTGAACTAAAAGATAGGGGAAAAAAAAGTTGTTCAGTAATCTAATAGTGAAGTTTGATTTGATTGTGGAGCTGTTCATTCAGTATAGCTAAGCTTGCAGAGACCCACTTTTTTTTGAGAAAGAGGTAATGTATAATACAAATATTTTGAATGCTTTATGTTTCTAACTCTTGCAGACGTCTGCCTCAGATTTTTCCTCCTGTATAACATCAACTTGGACTTAAACAAACAAAGTAATCCCCATACCATCACCAAACAAAAATCTAGCTAATTAGAAAGCCCACCCAAATGTACCATTAGTTCACTCTGCACATGTAGGTGTGTTTGGCATTGGAGATCTTCCTGACATCAGCAGTTTTTCCAGGAGCTGAGTGCTGCTTAAGACAGGAGACTCCAGTTTAGGAGCTTGTATTTGTCTTTATGTATAATGTATAACAAGTGTCCTTTGAAATTGTGCTGCTTTTTGTCATTTGTGCACCAAACTTCAGATTATGCCACAGGATTTGCTTCTTTCCAGTTAATGCCTTAGGCAGCTTAGTGGGGAGTCTCTTTAGCAATGCTATGCGAAGGATTAAATGTGTTTTTTATAAATGTATGATAAATTAGCTTCCTTATTTGGAAAGTACAGTCAGTTAAATAACAAAGCAGTTTGGGGGAGCCTTGCTTTTTTTTTTTTTTTTTTTGATGAGTTCATTTTTAGTGCGTGTTATCTGAACTTTTGCTTTTGAATAGCTCAATAGTGAATGCCACTCAAATCGGATCACAGTTGTTATGAAAAATGAAGTCCTGTAGTTTCTTGTTCTAAAAGCACGTGCTGTTTGAGCTGTCTGAATTTTGAATACCTTGTCTAAGGGTTAATCAAACGAAGCTTAAGAGACTATTGAAAACTTGCTAATTAATTAATAATTAAAATCATATTTTTGTTTGGTGTTGAGCTACCAAAGTTATTTGTGCCTGCGGAAATTCTGTCTATCCAATGAGTTTTTGAATTGTTTAGTATTTTTTTTAGAGATATGCACACCCTGTTCTCTTTCATGGCTCCATGTCTTTCCTTGGTTTATGTCAGGTAAAAGGGCTAAGGTTCTCATTGCTGAGCAGCTAATATCCTCTAATTTTGAATGTTAGCTGTTTACATCACAAATTTTACTGTGAGATGCTGTCTGTTAAGCACAAAACACTTTTTATTACTGTCACTTGAATTCAAAAATAATGCATCTTGTGTTCATTAAAAAAAACAACCAAACACCACAAAACACTCATCCATCCTTAGTGGGTAATCTTTGTTTGCAGTTGTGCACCAAATTCTTTGCGAGTTCTTCAGAACTGTAGGTTATATTTAGAATTTTTCCTGTAAGCTATCTGAACTGTGGGAGAAGTTCACTTGATTTATTTTCTTTGGGATGAATAAGCCCTGAGGTAACAGGGTAAAATATGTACTTTCTTCATAGCTACGGCATCCAAATACAAAGTAGTGATAACAGGAGAGTTGTTGGCCTCCCTGCTTGCCATCTGTGGTAGCCAGCTGCTCAATTGCACTGCTTTGTGTTGTAGGAAAGACGTGCCTGGGATATGTTTTGATATGAAAAGCTGGCATTTGGAAGCCTGATGTCCAGTAACACGCAGTGCTGCTATGGCCTATCTGTGTGGTGCAGGTGTCTCCTAGTTGAACATACTGAGTGTGAGGAATTTAAATGCAATTGTTTACATTGACCTTTGGAGGAGGGTCAGCCTGCCCTTGGGGGAAACAGCACTTTCCATCTATATCTACTTATAGTGGTAAGAAGTAAATGGCTATGCTTGTGTGCCTGTAATGGCTTGTGCTTGTTTCATCCGAAACAGTGTTAACATCATACTGATGGCTGGTTGTTGCTGTTGATAGGAGGACACCTGGGGCCAGGCTGCTCGGTGGGCCAGTGCCACTGCCATGATGGTGTTGCAGCAGGGGCCGAGTGCAGCCAGGACAATGCCTGAGTTAGAGCAGGGGTTCTTCTGTACCCCAGGACACCAGGCAGAGGGCTGCTGTGGTGAGACCTTGTGGTGCTGGCAGCCGTCAGGCAGTGATATTGTTGCTGTGCATTAAGTGGCAAGTTATTGCATTGCAGCTGTATATCTTGTCATTGTTGCTCTTCTGCTCCCATTTTCCTCTTCTGTCATAGTGAATAGTTTTTATCTTAACCTATGAGTTCTGTTTTGTTAGTGGTTCTCTCCCTCATCCCACTTGGGGATGAGGGTTAACGGTGAGCAACTGCACGGTGCTGAGCTGTTGCTGGGGTAATCCACAGCTGGGCTTCTCCAAGTGCAGGCCTGGGTGATGTGCAGGGACCAAGGCTTGAATTCTTGCTTCTTTGCTCAAGGCAGCCCAGTGGGATGGCCTTTGGGATTGCCCAGTTGATCTTCCACTTGGCCTAACAGAGCTGTTCTGCTCACATGCCTGCTCTTCGTGCTGCATCTGCACATGGCTGGGGGTAAGATCATCAGACTAATCACCTGGCCAAGGTTTTCATGCTGCTGAGGAGTAAGTGGAAAGACAATTGCATGTGGCCCATTGGCTTTTTGTGTGAGGATGGAGATCTCCAGCTGAGGCGCAGTAATGAGCAATTGGAGGCAGTAAGATCTCAGCTTACTCTAGCCTGAATGTTTGCAGGCAGATGTGTCGTAGGCATCACCTCAGGGCTTTCTTCAAAGAAGGCCCTGGGATTGTTTGCAAAGAGTGTAGGTGAAGGAGGAGCACCTTGAGAAGGGGAGGGTTCACAGTGCACTGATTTTTTTTTTCTTGTGAAATGCATGAACGTGTTTTCTTGTTTGAAAAGTGAAGAATAAGCTTTTTTTTTTTTTGCCTAATACTATAACAAAGGTCAGGATTGCAAAACAACTAAAATGTTAGTTTTTGCTTCTCTGTAAAATAACAACAAAAAAAGATTTTTATCAGTGTGTTGCTTTGCCTTGTCGTTTGTATTTCCAAATTAACCATAGATCATTATTCTATGCTTCAACTATGCTTCAACGTAGTGCATGTGGTTCACTCTTACGATTCTCCCGTGTGGCACTTTTCTGTGAGTGCTCTATTTAACAGTCCTCGTTATTCAAGTTCTGGTATGAGAAGTGTTTGTCAGAGTTGTGGTTGGTTATGATTAATCAGAGGGCTTTGATTACAGAATAATCGATGGAAATGCTCAAAAGTGTGGATTTCTTCTATTACATTAGAAACATTGGAAGAAATGTGAATTTTACACAACTATACATTATTAAGGCTATGGTACACAATAAGACAAAAAGCTAGCATGTAAGATACAGTTCTTTTATATGCTCTGTAATTTGTGGTCAAGAAGCTTACTGATGCACCTATCTTGGAAACGAAAGATTGAGGAATAATTTCTGTGTTGAGAGAGAGGACAAGGCAAGATACAACCTGTTGGTCTGCAAGCAGCTTAGTTTGTAAGCTTTTTTTCCCTAAAATATCCTAGGTGCCACTGTGCTATAGCAATAGACAAAAACACTTGTTGTGCCCAGCATGTCAGTATAAAGAGGATGAGATGCACAAGGCTCTTTTATTGTGTTTTTTTTTGTACCTACAACCTATATATGTTTGAATTGGAATGCTGTTAAGGGAAATTTGAGGTAGTAAATCTGCCAAATGAAGGCTGATATTTGTTATTTCAAACTGATGCATTGTCTAGTGTAGAAAATCAGGCTATTCTATCTAGCTCAAAACACCTGATGTGATGTATTTGATGTTAGAAGCTTGAGCAAATTGTGTTTCTCCACTACAGTAAAATATAAAGTGAGTAGCTTTACATAATCATGCTTAACCTTGAGTTCTCGTGTCTTACTTTTAAAATTAGGATTCTAAGCTGTTACAGAGTATTAGAGTCATCCTGAAGATGTTTGCAAGTGTTGAAGTGGCATCGTTTTGATTAATGGTTAACCAAAATTCTGCTGAATTTTATGCCACCGCTATTTCAACCAACACGATTGTTCACAATTACAGCTGCTTAAAGGAATATGGATTTCATTTTTAGCTTTTTTCTTCTGAATCTGCAATGTTTGGTTGCATCAAGAGTTACAGCTTGGCAGAAAAATGAAGGCTTTGGCCAGAGAAGGAAAACATGCTACCTTCTTTGAAGTTACAAGTTTTTAATGTGTTCTAGGCTATTTTTCAGCTTCATTGGGCATCTAGTACCAAATTTAATATAAGATTAAGATTGGAATGGGAGATAGCCACACTGATAGTTCAAGTTAGGATTAATACTAAAAAAAAAAAAAGGAAATGGCAAGTTGAAACATTTCCACTGATATTTAGTTAAGGATCTCTTTAACATCTTGTATAGATAGTAACGTGGAAGGGGACAATCTAATTAGCAACTGGTATAAAGTATTGTTTTTAACACTGAAGATATTTTTCACTTTGAAATCTCATTGCAATTTTAAATGTTATCAGTAGCTGTGTTTTTCCAGTGGAAATAGCTTTTCTGTTGAGCTTTAGTGTTGATTGTTGTTGCTTGAGATACGTTAGCGCTGCATTTGTGAATGAAATAAGTTGAAAATTGTGTATTTTTGAAGCAAATGGAACTTACACTCATATTGAATGAGTTGCAGTCTCTGTTGAAATGAATTTCAATTGCTTATCCTGCCATCTGATTGACTGAGTGGTTCTTGTACTAAAAGATCTGCTGGAGTTAGAATAGTTTAATGGCTTACTGATGGAAACTAAGCTACGTGATGTGCTTTCGTATTTGCATGCAGCAGATGCATTTCAAACACTCCCTTCAGCTGCAGTGGTATGCCATCTAGGAAACATGCCTGTTCTGACCATTGATAAAGGGTTCTATTGCAGTTCTCTAGTTTTGTGTAGGAGCTGCTCTTCGGAGGTGGCTTTGAAGGTGAGATGGCACCTTTAGTAATCAGTAATTACGAAGAGAGGGGTATAGTAGGTTTGAAAAGTTTCAAATGCAACATTGAGATTGCTTTTTGATGTTAACTTACAGTAGGTGTTGGATTTACTCCAGTTCCCCATTAAGAAATATGTGGGATTATAGTTTCCACTTGGCAAGTTACCAGCCTGAAGAAAAAGACTTCTGTTCATCAATGGGAACTTTTCTCTTAGCCTTCCACAGATGTACCTCATTTAGTGGATAAAAATAACTCCTCATATTCCTGGATTTCAGTCTCCTGCTTATTCATAACTGGATTAATTTCTTGGAGTTTTAGGGTCTTGGGTAATATAGGCAGTTTTATATAACAGTGATAAAGCCTTCTTGTGAAGTAAAAAAGATGAAGTGAACAAAAATCTGGTGGGTTTGATGAATCCTTTATCATTTAAGCAGGAGTATGAACTTAATCTTGCAGCATCACCTGCTTCACTTGGCTAAGAAGGCAGCTGCAGGATGGCAATTCTCAGGACTGTTTTATGATTGCAAGACTTTTCTTCCTGGTAACTTTATTGACAGCAGTTGTCTTTATTTCTTCATCTTTTTTTTTTAATTTCAAAGAGGAAAGCCCTCTTTGAACTAAGCTAGGCTTGCTTAGTGCACTAGGATTTCTGTGAGGAAGTTGTTGCCTCCACAGTAAGTGAGGTAGCAGTGGCAGACAGAGATGTAGATGACTTCTGATGATGTGGCTGGCAGGCAGGAAATGGATATTCTCCAGGAATTTCTTTTTCCTTTATACATTTCATGTCTTAAATCAGGAAAGTATTCAGACTGAAGTGGAGTGTAGGTCACTGTAAGGGTATGCTGGAAATTTTCCTTGTTTTAGATAGTGCTATTAGGCGTTGTTATTGAGACATACCAGACTTTGGTGGGTACAGTTTGAAGGTTGGTATCAATCTCTGGGCCTACTGGCTGTTAAAAATGAAGAATAAAAGAAGTTCCTTCTTCCAGTAACTCTATTGTGCTATCTGGTGTCACAGTAAGCCTTTTAATTTGAGGCTTGCAGTGTTCTAGGAATAGATGTATTTTTTTCCTATAAAATCTTGTACTGCTGCTTCTCATTATTCTGTGTACTCAAGCTGCATTATTTACAAGGACATCAGGAGTGTGCTTCATTTTAGGAAAAATGATCTATTTATTGAATGCTCACAAACCTGTCTCTTAATTTTCAGCATTTGCACATTCTCATGGAGAGGCTGTACTTTGATTGTTCACACTTGACCCAGCCCATGCAAAATTACATTTGTATGCAAACAGTCTGAGTTATATAAATGTGACCTTTCTTTTGGTTGATCATTTTCAAAGTATTTTTTTATTATTTGCCTAATTGCTTGACTCACCTACTATTTTATATTGCCAGGAGTGCAGATGTTATGGATATGAAAAATAGTACATTGCGTAAAACAGAAACGTGGTATGACAGGCAGCGTTCCCAGGTTAATATCTTTCATAGATATTTGCATGCATTTTGCATATTGAATGCTCTCAGGTTAGTTTCTCATAGGTATTTACATGGCATTTGCATAATGGAGCATTCATGTGCTTATTAGCCCCACACTATACTGACAGTTAAAAAATTTGCATGTGGTGGTTTGCTTTCTGTTTAGTAAAATAAGCTTTACACAGAGTTCAGTACCTTAACTAGCTTTATGTATTAATGGATAAAAGACTCTTGAAAAAGAGGATATCTAGTAGTTTGCTATTTTTTTTTTAAATTAAATAAATGGAAGATTCTGGAGGGGAATGCTAGTCTTACGTGCTTCTGTCCACGTAGGACTTTTAAATGATACCTACATGCACTGGTGGCATGTTTCCAACTGCTATATGCCATCTGTACCCTACAGAGGTCTTAGATTTGAAGCTTATTTTTCATAGCATGTGTGGAAAAAGAGAGAGAGATGAGTTAGATTATTTTCTTTCCCCTTGTTTCTTTTACTCATTTGTCTCAGAAGCTTCTTAAGTGTTTTTGGTGCACTGATTTATTGCAGCTTGCCTGACTGATTGCATGAGCTGTCGATTTCTTGTGTTCCTGATAGCAAATTGCCATTTGTCTTCAGTGTATTTCTGGTATGTATATTACTTCTGCTTTACTTCTGGAGAACAACCAATATTCATTATTCTTTGAAAGTGGTGAAATCCTAGAAGAGTTGATCAAGTCCTTTTTCTTGTGCTTTCTCAAAGACCAGAGGAGAATAACTGTGCTCTAAGCCTGACTGTCAGTAGCCACTAAGGAAACTTACAGTGAGGTGCTTCTGTAATTCCACAGGATGCCTAGAAACATCTCGTCTCCACATGTAAAAGTAATGCAAATGTTTGTGAGTAGTGAGAGTTTTGCACTGGAATTACTGTCAGTAAATTCTAAGTTGTGGTGACTTTTATTCTGATAATTCCAAGTGCCTCTGCTAAACAATGTTCACTCATTTGCCTGATAGGATATTCATACATAACCATTGCTTATTGTTTTTTAAAACACTCTCCTAAGCCCTAAGAGTCTTACCTGCATGTTCAGATCATGTGGCTCTGGAAGAAACTTTCCACTGCTTTGAATGCTTCTGTTTTGTGATGTACCAAAATAAAATTGCTTGTGATTTTTGGGATAGGGAATTATAGTACTTCCCCCTGGTTGGTTATTTATGAAGTAGGCTAGTTTTATGCCACTACAAAGTAACGTTGTTTCTTCAGCATTGTGTGATAGTTTTCCTCATCTGTAAAATGGACGAAGAGGAAACTGATCTAGGGTAGAACTGTGTCATGGCCTCAGAAGCCCAGGACACATGATTTGCATTCGGAGATGTTTGGATATGGATAGAAGCAGATCTGTGCCAAGGAAAACAAACAGAACAAAAAAACAACTCTGCAGGTCTCCTTGCTTTGTCCTTGAAGCTTCAAGACAGTTCAAGCAAGCTGTGTTGCTTGATGTTATGATACTCACTGAATAACATGTTATTGGTTGCAGTGTGAGCTGACTGTGCTCCAGCTGTAGGCCTTAGCTGCCCCTGCATGTATGTGTTCTACTGTCTGGATCAGTTCAAATCTGAAACTGTCAGGTGGGCTTCTGATCTGGGATTAAGTTCCATTAACTGGCTGCTTGTATAGCCACGGCTGTGTAATTTCAGCAAGAGCATCATTCAAGAGAGAAAGGAAGGCTACCAAAGCTTGGGCTTCTACCAAGAGGAAGAAAGTCTCATCGTGCTATGCCATAAAGTTGTTACCTGTGTTGTCTGTGACTTGTATGGCACCCGTAGCCTTTTTCTCTGCTATTCTAATGGGGCTGAAGAACTTCTATAGTTAAATTGCTGTTTGTTCCAGGTGATTTAGTGCTATTGGGGATGGTTTTATACTTCTTTAGCTTAACGCAGTGAACTAAGCAGAACAGTAAGCAGTGTTCATAAGCCTGAGCTTTACCTATGGTTTTCATATGTTGGGGTGTACTTGGAAACTTAAATTCAAAGAAAGGAACTCTTTTTTCACAAGCATGTCGTTGAATGTTGTTACTGTTTTACTTCATAATCACACTTCATGAATATCAGAAATTAAATATTGATTGGATTGTGCAGATACAGTGGGGAAAGGTATGTTATATACTCATTTGGTGTACTTTGAAAAGAAATGATGTTTTGAAACTTAAATATTATCTAACTTGAGTATCAAAACACACTTGCTGTGTTTTAGGATTTATATTTGTCCATACTGAGAACTGTTCTTAGTGATAGTGTAGCAGTATTTCTGGTCACATGAAGATAGTGTGTAAGAGCAGTTATTTGGAAAGAATATTTTAAAAATGTTTCACCGTCCTGATTGTACTGAAAATAATTGCAACAAGGAATGATGGAGAGCTGACCAAAAATTATTTGAATCTTTTTTTGTTCTTTCTCCTGATTTTTTCTCAACTGATTTCCTTTGGTAAGGTTCAGATAACAAACAAATATTTCAATTGTTTGAACAGAGTAGAAAAATAGGGTTTTTTTCCACTCCAGTGACAGGATGAACTGTGAGATACGTGTTACATTGCCTTTACATTACGTTCAGCAGAGAGAGGAGGAAGAAGAGAAGTACAGAGGAATGATGTGCTTTTTTGTGTTTTTATTTGCTAAGCTGCTTTACTTTCTATTCTGTTAGCATGAGAGACCCATCATACCCCAAAGAGTTGAATTGAGTGTGTTTGGTAGAATTATTTGCTTAGTTTAGGTTAGCTACATTTATGTATTACCTTTAAGTAGGGGCAGATTGCATACTATCAGTGAAAGCAATATTGGAGAGCAGTAGGATTATTCTGAGTACAAACCTTATGTCATTTACCGTGAGAATGTTCTTTTGGATTCTGCAGCTCAGTTGACTGTATATTTTGTATTTAAAGCATTTGTCTGTAACAGCTGGGATTGAGTGTGTTTGGGGAGGTGATTCAATGATTCTTTGCATAAACTGACGTGAATTGCAAGCTCATTCCACAGCAAAATGTCTTATGCAAATCTGCAGAAGATGGTGAAGGACTCTGTTCAGTCTTTCAAATATACATATTTGAATGCTGTCCTAGGAATTAAAAATCGTCTGACCTTTTAGAAAATGTAAAAGACTCTTATCCTCTTGCTCTGATAAAATTTTGAATCTGCTGGGATTGAAGCTGGGCAGGAATTTTAAGTTAGTCATGAAGGTGTCTTAGTTTTTCGCTGCATAAACCAGATGTATTGCATATTTTAGCATTATTCCTCACTTTTATTGCAAAGAGAAGAATATGTAGTCATTTCCTTTTTCCTCCTATGGTTGAAAACAACTTTAACAGCATTGCATACACTTCAGTTTACTTAATAGTAGTATCTGTTCTTTTTTTTTTTTTTTTTGCTGCTGCTTCTGTTGCAAGAGCAAGGAAAATTTAAGTTGGAATTTGTAGTTAGATTTTAAAATATAGAGCAGCCTGGGATCTAATTTACAAGCAATCTGAAAATCCTCACTGTGGGAACAGAGTAAAATTCCCCTGAAAGCTGTCTCAGTGTAAGTTATCTATGTGAGCTGGGACCTGGGACTGAGATTACTTTTTTCTGTGCTGTTTAGCATCTGTTCCTTGAGACTGATGTAGCTCTATTTAAATACTGTTCTAACCAGTTACGCTTATTTAATTTACTTGATCTTCATTTAAAAATGGAGAGCTTCTTACTTGGATTTTAACTTACGAATTTATGATTTATGATTTTAACTTAAGGATTTTAACTTACCTATGATCAAACAAGTTTCTGCAAATTCAGTGTTTTACAGTTGGCTGATGCTGTGGTTGCACACTGGTGTTCTGATGATGGTAGGCTTATGTACTTCTCTCCATTCTTGACCATGGGGAAGTCTTCCTTTCTCTTGGCACTCTCTTATGTCCAGGGTCTGGGATTCCTGAGGGCCAGTCTTAGCAGTAAAGACTGAAGCAAGGAAGTCTTTTGTTAACTCTGCCTTCTCAGTATCTTTCGTTACCAGGGCAGCCACCTTATTAAGCAGCAGGCCCATGTTTTCCCTGGTCCTTCTTTTGCTATCAGTATATTTAAATAAGCCTTTCTTGTCCTTTACCACTTACCAGATTTAATCCTAGATGGGCCTTAGTCATCTTTGTTGCATCCCTGCATGCCCTGACGAGCATTCATAAGTGGACAGACCCTTTTTAAAAATTCCATGGATGTGAATCTTACTGTGAGCTCCTTACTCATCCATGTGGGTCACCTGCAACCTATGCCTGATTTCTTACTCTTACGGATTCACCAATCTCGAGCTTGAAAGAAGTGGTGCTTGAATGTCAGCCAACCCTCTTGGGCTCTCTTATCTTCCTGGAAACCATTTCAATGCACACAAAGGACAAAAAGGTCATCAAGTGTAGTCAGGATGGCTTCATAAGGGCTTGTCATGCTTGAGCAACCTAATAACCTTCTATAGTGAATTGTCTGGTAGGTGAGTAGAGAACTGTGGGTATTGTCTACCTGGACTTTAGTAAGGCTTTTGATGCTGTCACTTATAATATTCTCGTGGAGAAGCTGATGAGGTGAGGGCTGAATATGTAGACAGTGAAGCCCCTTGAGAACTGTGTAAATGACCGTGCCCAGAGGGTGATGATCAGTAGCACAACATTGTTGGAGGCAACTAACCTATCTGCCAGCGTGGAGTCCAATACTGTTCTGTATCTTCATTAATCATCTGTCTGATGGGTGTTTTAACTTATCAGACCTTCAATAAAATAAATAAAGCAGCTTCATCTTTTCATCAGCCGTTAAGCATCTGGAAGTAATGTTTAAAATTAAAAGAAGAGGTGCATAAAGCATACTAAAAAAAAAGAAAAAGTGGAGAACAAAGATGAAGTCACAACAAATAAATTGTTAATTTATGAGAACTACTTTTGAAAGTAAATACAATTTATAGATCTCATTGCTCAGCAAAAATTGAGATACAAAAGCATATTCTCTTCAGTGTTGAGAATGTTAAGTCCATTAGGAACTGCGAATACTTGATTTAGGGTTTTTACACGGCGCTGAAAAAGAACTCATATCTATCTGTTGTAGAATGATCTTTTTCTTTTTCAAAACATGGGTTAACCTATGAATAATTCACGTGCTTAGAGGCAGGACATTTTTGGTAATGATGCCTGTTATCTTCAGGGTTTGCTTTTGTCCAAGGATTTAGCTGTACTTTATGGATGTCAGTAGTCGCATTTGTTGGGGATTTTGGACGATGCGTGCAATTTAAAATTAAGTGCAGCAATCTGGTACTTACTTTGATGTTTTACCTGCTTCAGTTTTAAAGTGGATGCAGAATGTGACACAAGATATCAGCATGGAAAAATGAAAATTGAATTCATTTTAAACAGAAGTACAGTGTTTCACTAAAAATGAACGTTTGTAGCCCTGTGCTAACTTGAAAGTAGATTTGCTGTACATCATTTCCTGATTGTTAGAAAGTTTAAATACATTCTGCTTGGTTCTGCTTGGTATTTCCTGCAAATGAAAGCAGAAGCTTAAGACAGCACTGTTGTTTACAAAATATTACAAGGAGGTGAATCTAAAATAACAAATTGTGTGGGACTTACAGATTTTAAAGTGAGGTGAGGCTTCACCTTGAGTATTGTGTCCAGTTTTGGGCCCCTCACTACAAGAAAGATTTTGAGGCACTGGAGCGTATCCAGAGAAGGGCAGTGAAGCTGGTGAGGGGTCTGGAGCACAAGTCTTATGAGAAGCGGCTGAGGGAGCTGGGATTTTCAGTCTGGAGAAGAGGAGGCACAGGGGAGACCTCATTGCTCTCTACAACTTCCTGAAGAGAGGTTGTGTTGAGGAGGGGTTTGGCCTCTTCTCCCAGGCAACAAACAGGACCCAAGGAAATGGCCACAAGTTGTACCAGAGAAGGTTTAGGTTTGACTTAAGGAAGAACTTTTTCTCTCAGAGTGGTCAGGCACTGGAATGGCTGCACAGGGAGGTGGTGGAGTTGCCGTCCTTGGCAGTGTTCAAGAGGTGCCTGCATGAGGAGCTGCGAGATCTGGTTTAGTAGCTTGTGGTAGCAGTGGTAATGGGAGGGCAGTTTGACCTACAAAATATTCTTGTAGGTCCTTTCCAAACTTGTGATTCTATGATTCTATTCTGCATGAGATCGTGAACTGTTCTCATTTGTCTAGATAGGGCTCCCAGGACTCCCTTTAGCTGGCCTTGCTGCAAAGGTGGTGCCAGGTGGTGCAGGGCTTTTGGATTTGGGGCCAGCTGGTGGCTCCACTTGTCCACTGGTGATATAGACAGAGTGCCAGTAGGCTGGAGAGTCAGAAGGGCTGAGCCTGCCATGTTTGGGGGATTACTGCAGAGCTGCAGCACTTTAGGATTGACATTAGGGCTACTGAGATCTGAGTGTTAGATGGAGAGCTTGCATTGGAAGTTCTGTCTGACAGCACACTCAGAGCTGAAAGTGGGTTTTCGTGGTGATGTGCTGGAGGTGCTGGCATGGTTGAGTTGCTTCTGGGCTGTGGACATTGAAAGAAACTGAACTTCAGGTGGTGCACCTGATAATGGAATTTTTGACATGCTAGTTTCAGAAACCTCTGCAGTGAAATAAATGCCTTAATAATTTACAGCCAGTAGTGGTTTCAATAAAATATCTGTTTAAAGTTACTTCCAGCAGTTGAATGCTGAATGATTAACAGAAAATACTTCGGATGATTTATCAAGGCCCAATGATCATTAATAATTATTAAAAGTCTGCAAATGCAGAACTACGGTATCTTTTTTTTTCGTATATAACATGAATATTATTTGGAATACAGATCCTTTTTTTTTTTTTTATACCCATGCTTGATGTAAACTGAGGATTTTCTTTTTATTTTTGGTGATGAAAAATGTCTTGACTTTACAATGAACTTTGCCCGATTGCATCCAGGACATAAACACTTTCTGAAAACCAACACAGTGCAGTTGGAAACCGTCCTGGGGTGGTAGGAGTTTGTCAGTAATTCTTGTTTTCTGAATTCTGATCTGTTTATTGCTTTACTACTTTTGTTCTCCTCTTCATCACAGCTACCTCTTCCATACTACTAGTTATATACACGTATATTTTTTTCTCCCTCATGGTATCAGCTTTAACTGTGGAATTCAGGGTTTGTGAAATACACTTTATAACCAGTTCTGATATATTTATCAGTGAAAGACTCTTCACTGTGTTTGAAGACATTTGTGTTGTCCTGAACGAATTGTTTGTACACTGCATACCTTTGAGATTCCTCAGCCAGGAGCATTATCTTAACTCTGTATATTTGAAAGCATTGTTCCAGATTGCTTGCTGTCAAATGAAATGCTGTGGTACTCCGAAGGGTTTTTCACATCACAGAATTTTTATAAATCTGAGATAAAAATAGAAGATGATGTGAGGTTTCTCATGTCTGTCACTTGGAAGAAATTTATTTTTAAATTCTGTTTACATCGAGCATTTACTTTATTATTCTCTGCATTTACCTTGGGGGAAAAAAATACAATGCAATGCCATAGCCTTTATTTTTTCATGGTTAGAACAGAAGCTGCTAGATTTTAGGTGTGTTTGTAGTTTGATAGCAGTCACTTATTTTCTGTAAGAGAGTTAAATTGTGAGTTGAATGCTGGCTTGAATGAAAGGGTTAAATCTCTTGCTGTGTCACTTAGCCTTTGTGCTTTATAGAGGTTCAATTTGTGGATGAACCTAAAATGATAACTTCTAGGAGGACCAGGTGCTTCCTTGTTAAGCTAAGGAATTAGGAGCTATGTTTGAATTTAGGAAGATCACATCTTAGCTGTGCTGATGGCCCTAAGGCTGCATTGATACCTGTGTTTATGTATCCTACTGAACACATCCTGACATCACGTCACTTCCAGACTTCTTTCTGTTGACCTGGAAAGATCTATTATTGCACCTGTAGGATGGTATAGATTTCTCTGAGCTATTTTAAGGCCAGTCGAAAGAGAGTAAGTAAATAACTTTATGAATTTAAAGTGGGCAGTCTAGTCTTTCCATATAGTTGTGGACTTCTCTCTGTACTCTGTTGCCTCTGTGCCACTTGCCTTTATACCTAGCAATATTTTATTCATTAATTAAGCTTTTTCTCTTCAGAAAGATTGAAAAGAATGAAGGTAGTGTAAGGGGAAACAGCTTTCTGTTGTCTTCCACTGGAAGCAGTTATTCTGTAGCAAGGGCTGGTGATTTTTATTGTTGTATATGAGAATTATAATAAGTGGTGTTTTTTTTTTAATTTTATGTTTACCACAAGAGTTCACCAAAAGCTTTCAGACCATTTCAGTGATGGATATTTGCCTGGATGATGTGTCAGATCTACTGGGGTTTGTGTGTGATTTGCAGGGACTTGATTAAAAAAAATAAAAATTGTGTTTGAAAGCAAAAGAAAAGGTAAATTACAAAATATGTGCTGTAAAGACAGTAAGTTGTAAGTTATATGAAGTGTGATAGTAATCCTGGGAGATACCAGAATACACTTAAGCTATCAAAATGGAAAATAAAACAGAAAAAAATTGAGAAGTTACAGGCTTACTCAAGTCTTAAAATTAAGAAAGTGAAATATTAAAGCTACTGAAGATGAAAGGTGGAATGGCTTCTGAAAGTTTTCTGGCTGTTCAGAAAATGCAATATGAATTTATTTGCAGTTGTAACGGAGCAGAGAGCAGTGAGTCAACCAAATCAATTGAGGTATGTAACGAAATGGAAGCTTTCTGTTGCTATTCTTCAGTCTGCATTCAAGAGTAAGAAAGATTGAGGTAAACCCTGTCATCTCAGTATGAGCCTGGCAAGGGGATAAGATGATCCAAAACATTTGGAATTCTATCATTGGCCTGTAGGATGCTCACAGTGGATCTGCTGCCTTTTCCTTAAAGGAAATGGAGAACGGTTAGACAGCAGTGTGCACTCAAAGTGCAGCATAGTATTGGAACGTCGCTTCTTGTGACTTTGCATAAAGACAGTGCCTGAAATCTTGAGTTCTTTCTTCCATATAAGGTGGAAGTGGATTCTCTCACATATGTTCTCTGGTTTGTCTGTTGATGTCTGTTTTTGGGAGTATCTATCAAATAATGCATGCTTGGTGCCTCATGCTGGTGATCAACTGGTCTGTGCTGGATGAAATTGGACCACTTTGGAGCCACGAACCCACAATCAGTTCTCTGCATGACTGGCATGCTCAAACAATTGGTGACTGTAAATGCTACTGAAAGCTTCAAAATAGGCTTGTCATAGTGTATGTTGCCTCACTAGTAATGAAAAATACCTTCTTGGTTTTTTTTTTTGTGTGCAAGTGATGAAGGAGCCTAACAAAGCTGGCTTTCTCTCAAGACTTGCAATCAAAAATCAAGAAGAGACAGGGCAGAGACATCATGAGTGTGAGGCTTTGGTGGATATTAATGTAGTAGTATAGAAGTGCTCGGCTTACTAAATAACTGCTTTGAGCAAACAGTGTTTTGTTTTTATTCTGTCCGCACCTGCTTGTTTAGTTAGATGCTGTTGGACACTTCAGTTGCAAAGGCAAGTGCAGTGTTGGAGAATGAGTGAATGGTTAGAGAGGCTGCAGATGGACTGCTAAGTACTGTAACAACTGCACAGATTGGTGTGTAGCTTCAGTGCGAGTAATGCATAGAGAAAGTGCAGGAGGGAAAAGTGAAAATCTGTATTCTGGTCCCATCTTGTCTATGTGGCCTTTTGTTTTACTTTCCCACTGCATTTCTGCTCATCTCCAATGAGCAGGCTTCCTTTCCATCCTGGTCAAAGTAGTAGGTACATGAACTGTTTTATTGTAAAGGTTTTGTAGGCCACCTGTAATGAAATGTGGGGTTTTGTGAAGAAGCTTGCACTGTTAGTTCCTGCCCTGTATCCGTTGTATATAAACAGTAAACTTTAATTACCCATGTGTTCAGTCTGGAGCTTTCACAAGCACTAAATTCTGTTGCTAATCTGGACTGGAGATGATGAGTGGGAATTAACCACACGTGGCAAAGGCTTATCTGGCTGCTGGGTAAGGTACCTTAAGCCCATATCTCCAGCTTTTCAGAAAACTGATAAAGTAACAAATAGATGAGGTGTGAAGGCAGTTTTGAGGAAGTCAATAAATACCTGGAAGCTCCAATTTAATAAGTGTTTGAACATATCTGGCTCAAATACCTTATATATTTTAACTCTCTTAAAAGCAATAGATGGAAATTGAATCCACATTCCCTGTGGTATTAGGTATCAGGAGAAATAAGTAGAAGCAAGGCATTTGAAATCAATATATTGCTTCCAGGTACAACTTAATGCAGATAGAATTTAGAGAAAAAAGATTGTGAAACAGATATGGGAATAAAATTTAGCTTTAATTTGCACACCACAGCAAAACTGTAATCTTGGCTGACGTGAAATTGAATATAAATTCGTGGAGATTAAGAAGTCATGGAAGTGAGGAAGTTAATTGCCACAGGCCAATTTATACAGAATAGTTGTACTGAGAAAGTATGAAATCGGTGGAGTAACATTGTGTCATCTCAAATTTAATATAAACTAGATCTTAGGTAATGAAATGTCCTTAAAATTACACATTTTGGTCTAATTTATCTGGAGAGCAAGGAATCTAATATGAGAATTTTGCTGAACTTGACAACCTTATGCTTCACTGCTTTGGGGCTTCCTTCTGTTGTAAATGTTTATTGCTTGTGTGAGCTTAGAACAGGCTTCACAAAGTAGATAATTACAGAACCAGTTTGTTCCCATTGCCTCTTGTCCTGGCACTGGGTGCCTCTGACAGCAGTCTGGCTTCATTCTCATTGCTTTACTGCATCCTTTAAAGTATTTATACACGTTGAGTTCCCCTGAGCCTCCTACAGGCTTAACAGTCCTATAATTAAAGGATGTGAATCTGTTGGAGCAAATCCAGAGGAGGGCCATGAGGATGATCAGAGGGCTAGAACACCTCTCTTGTGAAGAAAGGCTGAGAGAGCTGGGTTTGTTCAGCCCAGAGAACAGAATGCATTGGGGCAGGGGGAGAGGAAGAGCAATCTGAAAGCTGGAGAACGACTCTTTGTCAGGGAGTGTAGTGATGGCATATAGAGCAAGAGCTCTAAACTAAAAGGAAAGGTTTATCCTAGAATCACGGCGTGGTGTGGGTTGAAAGGGACCTTCAAGTTTCAATTGTCCTGTCGTGGAAACGGTTGTCATCCACTAGATCAGGTTATCTAGGGCCTGTCCAGTCTGGCCTTAAGCATCCTCAATGAAGGGGCATCCACAGCTCTGGACAGTCTGTTCCAGTGCCTCAGCACTGAGCAAATAATTTCTTCCTAAATCCAATACAGATCTCCCACCTTTTACGTTTCACGATTCTGAAGTGCTGCTGATGTATTTGATCAAGACCTTTGGTTCCTGTCGGCTGTGCATAAGCCAGCAGGTTGCAGCACACCTTGATGTGATAGGACTAAGATAGCCCTCAAGTTATTTTGCTTCTGGGTAGAACAGCAGAATGGGGCAGAGCCATTAACATGTAATTATCTATGTGGCTAGCAGCTTTTGTTATGTGAGACTTATCATGGCATTACTGCACCCAAGGGAGATTAAAGTGACATTAGCATATGTATAGGATCATAGTGTGTGCAGAAAATGGTAACTTTTTTTTCTGTTCTCCTGTGGCCTTCCTGTCAGTATAAGAAATTGGCTGCTTCTACTTCAAAGTAGTGCAGTTTTTTTGCACCTTAAAATACAGTACATCATCTCAAAATACTTTAGAGGACACTTCTGACTTATATTTTGTCTTGCACATTACATGCGTTTTAGCAGTTGGTTAGAAATTCTGATCTGTGAAACAGATAATCAAGTGGTGAGTTCTAAACTACTCTAAAGTATTGTGCTGGAGGTGAGAAACATTTGCCCTGTTAATGGGAGAGATTCTTCTGCTGGTGATACATCACCTACCCTGATGCTGAGAAAGGTGGGTGTTTAACCTAGTGAAGTTTCGATACCTTCTGTGGAAAGTTGATAATACATCTGTAAGAGCTGTGTTTTAGCACTCCACTTAGTTTTAGTATTCCACTTCGGGAGGAAAGTGGAACTATTCTTATTTCTTTTTACTTGTCTCATATAACCTATTGAACAGCAGATTAAGTTTGGTGTTTTGTTGTCATTTACTGTGCCACTCAAATTACTGAAGGGTTGATTTTCACGGATGTCTTAAAACTTACAAAAAATTGGCTATTGCTGATCTGATTTGTAAACAACAGATTCAAGTAGCTTGTGTGTATTTATCTATTCCAGCCATGTCCAGCCCTTGGCCCAGCACATCTGGCAATGCAGCCTGCCCTGCCTCTGCCCTGCGACATCATGGCAGCAACTCTACGAGCTGGGCTGCCTGGCCCAGCTTGGGCCTGGACACACAGCCCTCACTCAGCAGTGACCAAACAGCAGTGTGCCATTAACCCTATCTGGGCTGAAACCAGGGCATGGGGAGGCGACAATGCAGTGCTAATTCAAGTGATGGCAAATGACTGCATGCCTTGTGATACAGTGGCTAAACGCAGTCCTCTGTGAACAGGAAAAAATATGTAGCTGTGCAGTTTTGAGATCATGCTGGACACTTATGGAACCAAACAGTGGATGTGAGCACAGTGAAATGGTGCATTTCAGCTGTGGCAACAGTGGGTCATCTCCACTGGTGCAGATTTTTAGGAGTGTGGCATGCTGGCTCTTGCTCTTCACTGACAAAAGTGCATAGCTAATGATAGTGACTGTGCTGAGAAATCAGTGTTTTGTAGCTCTATGAGATAGTGTTATTGTGCTCTTTGTATTGGTTAGAAGACAAATCGGTTGGAAACAAATAAGAAGCATTACTTTTAGATCTGCCTTTGTAGAGGCCATAGACAGTTCCTCTTCAGTCAGCATGTCCCAGGCAAGCCAAAAGGTTGGACACCAATAATCGAGGCAGTCGTTTTGTGTTAAAGGAAGAAACCTTAAATTAGAGGCAAGGCTGAGATCTTGGCTTGTTTGTATAGTTTTCTTATAAAATCTGATGAAGCTACTGTAGAAGACTGAGAAACTAACAGAGATAATGCCTCAACCTCTTGGCAGAAGAAAGGATTATATGGTTACCTTGCAAAGGCTGAACAGGACCTTCCTGAGGATAATTCCTTAGTTTGGGTAACTGAGTTAACATTGTGCCTACATTTCAACAGGGGAGTTCTCCCCTCTTTCCTCCCCCCGGCCCCCTTCTAGAAGATTCTAGAACAAGAAACTCAGCAGTTATGACTCTGGCCTTTAGGAGCATGACTGATGTGACTGACAAACAAGGTCTAGACTATAAATGACACAAACCAAAGGAGCTGTATCTCTACCAGCTTGGCAGAGGAACTGGTCCAGAGGCATTGCTGGAACCCAGACTGAGGATCCGGACTTTCCTTTACCTCTGCTCTTCCATCTCCCTTTCTTCTCTCTTTTCTCACGTGTTACGTGCTGCTAAGCTTGTTATAGGTAAAAATGTTTAAATAGATTCTACCTGGATAACTTCTGTCAGGAGTAAAACATTTAATTGATATTATTTGGTGTTGTCACAATAATTTAGCCCAAGGATACCTTGAAACATCAGTTGCTTCCAAGTTGGATTGTCCAGGATGGTCCCTTGCTGGGCCCTTACAACTCCTAAACATCTTTTTTGCATTTATAAGATAGAGAAACCTATATAGGAACGGGTGCATGTTCATGATGAGAGCATTGAAAGTTGAAACAAATCAGTTTATGTTTGCAGTGTGCTTTGAAACTTAAGTTGCACATTACTGTGCAAGACTTAATTTTATTGCTACTGTTAATGATGATTAACTCCATACCATTAGCAAGACAGAAGCAGTTAATCTGTATTTGTTAATTTGAATAACATTTGCTTACGAAGCTTTGTATAGCAAATACAAAGGGACAAAAACCACTGAATTGTATTTCATGTACTTTTCTTGGAAGATGAAGTAAACTTAAGGGTTAGAGGAGGAGGAGTTACTGGGATTTTTCCAAATTCTGTCTAAAAAAAAAATAATCCTACCCTTTTGGTTAATTAATCATCAGAATGATCTACTGGAAGAAGCTGTATGTCATTGTAATGTAGCCTGGCTAAAACAGGTTACTTGAACTTGTTTCTGATGAGAAACTGATAAATCAATCAATGATGCTTTCCACATGTAAAGTGTAACAGCAGTCTTGAGTCTTCAGTGAAATGAATTCTATGTTGACTCTTGCAGCGCGTTGAGATTTCTCCTCCTTTTTATGGTCTTGTTTTCTTCAAGGAGTAGTTCTATGATCCATCTTGAGAAAAGTGGTCAAGTCTTGAAGGAACTGGCTAAAATTCAGACCTCTTCCACGTTTGTCATAAAGCACCACTACAGAGAGATCTTTGACTTCTTGATTTTGAACGAAAAGTCGTGAGAAGATAATGGACAAGCTCATGTCATGATGGAAGAAGCTTAGTTTTAGTATGTGGAAAAATGTGTGTAAAATTTAATGGGAACGGGTAAAATAGCAAAGCACCTCTCAAATCATATTGGATTTGCTGAGTGAACATAATAATCAGCTGAAAATCAGAGGATGAGTTGAAATTGTAATAGACTCTTAGCTCAAAGGCAAGCCTTTGAATTATACTTAAGTATTCATTTCTGACTTAATTGGCAAGCATGACTTTGTGCTGCTGAAGTATCACTAAGGCTGGACAACCTGATCTGAGAGAGATGATGCAAACTCTGGATTGCTCCAGGCAGGACCATAGTTGGATTAGCTTTAAGTCTGGTGTAAGAGTGTAGTAATGTTGGAGAAAAGTTTACTCCAAGGATTATCCAGGGCCCAGGCTGCATCCTATGCCAGATTGGCAGAGAATGGACTACAAAGGTGTTCAGAAAATGAATTGCTCACTTAAAAATTCCAATGTAAAAGGAGGAAATAAGCTATGGATAGTTATAGGAATGTAAGCCTTTTATTAGTCAGTACTTAGGAAATAAAATTTCTTTCACATGACTTTTCTTTTGTGCTATGTTCTGTGTTCATTATACCAGCACCAGACCTCAAGGATTCAGTTGACAAGCACATTCTGAAATCAATTTGTCTGTTTTATGTATACTAAAATGTTAGTTCAGATATTCAAGTAAAATAGAAAGACTCCTTGCACTTTTTGTTCTGTACTGGAAATCTTCATAGAATTATAGGATACTTAGAGTTGGAAGGGACCTTTAAAGGTTATTTAGTCCAACTCCCCTGCAATGAACTGGGACATCCTCAGCTCCATCAGGTGCTCTGAGCCTGGTTCAGTTTGACCTTGAATGTCTCCAGGGACAGTGCTTCCACCACATCTCCGGGCAGACTGTTCCAGTGCCTCACCATCCTCACTGTAAGACTTTTTCCTTATATCCAACCTAAATCCATCCTCTTTAAGTTTGAAACCATTTCCTCTTGTCGTATCACCACAGACCCTGCTCAATAGTCTGTCCCCTTCTTCCTTGGAGCTCCCCTTTAGATACTGAAAGGCTGCTATCAGGTCACCTCGCAGCCTTCCCTTCTCCAGACTGAAGAGCCCCAGCTCTCTCAACGTGTCCTGTTAAGAAGAAAAATAGTGAATTTGCTTATTTGCAGTTATGGTAAGAGGCATGATAACAAATTTTTTTTAGTAGAAATATGTCAATATTACCTTTCTTGATAAGCAGCCAGCCTTTCTTTAGAGCTTTAAATAATATATTTGCAGAGTGAACCAGGTTGTAATATTCTCATCAAATGTGGACAGACTAATTTTGTATTGAACTTCTGGTGTACTCTGTTCATAAGAAAACAGAAGTCATAATGAAATCCAGGTGAGCCTTTATATATTTTGCATCCTAAAGTGCCAATAAGAGACCACTGGAACTGTTTTCAAAAACGTTTGCAATCTGCACAGTTTGTACTTTAAGAACGTGTTCCCCTGAGTATTATGTATAAGTAATAAATGTGAGAAAGGTCTTCTCGGATAGGAATTAAAAATGTGATTCTCAAATCTCAAATGTGCCATCTGGAAGTTTGTGGAAAATTTTCAGCTTAAAAAAAAAATTAGGAAAAGGAAAGGGCTAATTTAAAACGTTTTCTGAAGGATATGTATAGAAATTGGTAATTGTGTGTGTGACATGATGTACTGAGAAGTAGCATTTGGTAACAAATTATGCTGTGTGCTCAGGAAAGGTCTGGCAAAAAAAAAGTTTTGATGTTTTTCTCAACCCAGTTGTCTTTTTTCCTTTATCAAACAAAGCCTACTGTCTAGAAACAACCAAACTTTAAGTCCCTTGAGGAACACGTACATTCTTATGGCTAATGACATTTCTGAGATGATATTTTTGAAGGAGATTCTTTACCACTATTTACCAACATCCCTTGTTGAACAGTGATCTAAGACATCATTAGTTAACCTGCCCCTAATCTGGGGGGAGGTTGTTCGTATGGAGTCCAATTGTAAGTACGTGCTCCAAGTGTATAAGTTGAGCATTACTACAGCTTGCTTTAGGATATAAAATTCCAAGCAGGGATTAAAGAAAGGGGGCAAAGCTGTTTGAGAAGTGAAAATACAGTGCAGCATAAGTGTGCTGGTTCAAAAAATAGGAACATAGTGATTCCATTGCAGAAAGCCCAGTGACATGCTGAAGAAAGTAAAAGAAGGCTGTTCTTTTAGGGCTTCTCTGTCCATATTTCTTCTACTTCAGTGCTCTGTGTTTTGATTTTTGAGTAGTTTGTGGAGGGAATAGGGGAAGACTGGAAGGAAACTAAGTTTTAGTGAAAACTGAAAGAAAAAAGACTTCAGTTAGAATACCAAGGCAAAACAAACTCAATTTATCTTTCAAAACTGATAATATTACTACAGAGTTAAGAAATTCTGCTGATTTACGATTTCCAAGATGATAAACAAACCCCAAAGTACTGGTTAGAAAATAATTGCAAATGTTGTTTTCCTCTGTAGGTATAACAGTGTTTCAAACTCGTGCTGTTTTAGCCTCTTAGCATTGCATAATGTAGTCAGTTTGTGTTTTCCAAAGCTTCTCAATTAAGTTGAATGCTAAGAAATTTCCATGACCTTTAGATTCTTTTGTAGACTACGTTGTTTTGCAGAGAGTGTGATAGAACTTGTGGTTTATTTCCAGTGTAGTGTTTCTTTCATGGAAAAGATGTCACAAAGTAAAAAGGCTGTGGTTTTGAGTCCTGTTTCTGAGCATTTAGTATAATGGTGGGTTGTTGTAACTTTTAAAAAGCATCTTAACATACAAGGACATATTTTTTAGGTAGCTTACCAAAAAACAGTGAGCAGCAAAACACTGTCATTTTGAAGTACCATTAAACTGAACACAGAGAAAAGATAAAGAAATAAAAGCCCCTTAGTGAAAGGCAGTTTGTTGCAGAGTGTAGAAAAAGGCATCTGTCTTATATTCACAAACATAATCGATGTTCACTGTGCTGCTCATGGTTCTTGATTCAGTTTTATTGATCACAGTATGTATGACTTGCTAGTTTTCTTTCTAATGCTGGTGCTAAGAAGATGAGCATCAGCCTGTGAATGAATCAATCCCTGCTCCACTGGAATCTGCCAGGGTGGGTGGCAGTGGCTAAGATTGGCAGGAAGGAGACTTTCCAAGAAACCTCGTTGCATGGGCTGCCTTAGTAGACACAGCACTGTATTCAAGCAGTGTTTACCATCCAGACCCAAAACAGTTCACATCGTTTGTCTTCAAGCATACACAGAAGCCTCAGGTCTTTCTGGTGCTGCCTGTTTATGTATTTAGAAGTCTGAGCTATTTGTCAGAGCTATTTTACTTTAAGCCCTCACTGAACCCTGGTGACTGGTCAGGTCAGAACACAGCTTGTAAAAAAAATCTTGTCTCCACTGTTTAATATTTAGTGCTTATTAAGCTTCATGGTGACTCATGTATGCATCTATGTTGGATTTGATGTTTTACTCTGTTTTGTTTAACGTTCCCATTGAAGTCTTGCTTGCATTTAGCATAAGTGCATCAAATATTCTGAAAGCAAGAAGTGCTCCTGCAATCTGAACTAGTGTTTTGTTTTGTTTCTTTTTTTTTTTTTTGCAACCTGATGCAAAAATACACTGTTTGTAAATAATGTCCTGAAACAGAAATTTGATTGAGGAAATGCAGAAGATCCTATTGAATGTAGACTGAATTTGCATATAAATAGTGCAGGAGAGAACTAAGGACGTTCAGCTATCATTTTGAAGTTATGATATGAACTTTGATTAGTAGGCGTCTTAAATTAATGTGATATTTAATGTTTTTAAATGCAAATTAATAAAAATATATCTGTATATGAAAGAGCTGATAAGAAAAAAACAAAGACAGGAACCAAGAAGCTACATGAGATGAAAGAATGATAGTGAAAAGAGAGGACAAGCTTCAGCTACGCTTTTCTTTCTCTTATGTGGTTTTTAGATATGCAGATTTTTGATGCTTCATTTTACCTGGACTGTGGGAGATGCTTTTCTACAGAAGGTTTTATTGCACTCTATCTGTTCTATGAGGGAGTGAAATCTATGAAGAAATGGATTTGAATGAATTTGGGAGGCTTTTTCTTTGTGTACAGTGTGTGCAGGTATTGCAGTTGCTGTTCCATAGACTCCCAGACAAGCAGTTAATGTATTCATAGCATAGAATGCAACACATTGCATGGACTGTTTCCTCTTAGGTTACCATGTAAAAGCCTACTAAACAGAAATGCATTCTCCCTATATGATTTCAAGGAAAGGTTGTGCTGGCTTTAGGGGAAAGGTGTTGTGATTGTGAGGCTATGGATTCCTTTTCTACAGAGGCTCTGCGTGGTACAGAGAGGAACTGAAAACAAGTGTTTCATGCACTGCAGCTTCTGTCATATAAATGAAGACATCTTTGTGGCTTGAAACTTTTAACAGTTCACAGTGATATGTTTTTACTGCTGAAACTTGTTAAGTGTGTTCATGGCCTTTTATGACATGGAACTCTTGTGACTGGCAGGTGGGTGCATCTTGGTTGGGCTGCTGAATTTATACATGGTTTATGCTGAAAATAATAAGAACTACAAAGGTTTGACAGTGTTAATGGAACATCTTGCTTCATTCTTGGTGAATTGGATTAGGCCAAGAGTTTGCTCTTTTTCTGATTTTGAAACTGTTTTTTCTTCTTTCTGTACATCACTCTCCTTTTTTTCCCCTAATCTGATATAAATATTCCTAATAGTGATGTTCATTAGTATACAGAATCACAGAATGGCCAGGGTTGGAAGGGACCTCAAAGATCATGAATCTTCAACCCCCTTGCTACATGCAGGGCCACCAACCTCCACATTCAATACTAGACCAGGCTGCCCAGGGCCCCATCCAACCTGGCCTTGAACACCTCCAGGGATGGGGCATCCACAACCTCTCTGGGCAGCTGTTCCAGCACCTCACCACTCCCTCTGTAAAGAATTTCCCCTGACGTCCAACCTAAGTCTCCCCTCCATCAACTTAAAACCGTTTCCCCTCTTCCTGCAGTTATCTACCCTTTCAAAGAGTTGATAGAAACACTGAATTGTTTTCTTGCTGACTGGGTTGAAGGAGAGAGTCTTTCATTTGTTCCATTTTTGTTTTGACATGAGATTGGTGTTTTTTTCCATTTTTTTCTATTGGAAGACAAAATCAGATATAGGTATGTTTGCTGTATACTTAAAATAGTGAGAGATTTAACTGTTATTTTTGATGACTCCTTTGTAGCCTTTGACCTATTGTAGAAGAGGCCAGTGTTTGATTCAATTTAGTAGTGTGATCTTTATCAACAAAAGTAATTAAAAAAAAAAACAACTCCACAAACTTCTAAATATTTTCTCTTGTTTAACATAAATACATCTTTCAGTTGCTGTTTTTGTGTATTAGTTTCATTTTACTTGCTTCTTAGGTTAAGTGACTGATAATGAATAGAAAAGCATTGTTTCTTTGGAAACAATGTTAATAGAGACTGATGGAAAGATTTTTCTTTTCTAGTGTTTGCAGTGAAAAGTATGGTGTAGTTGAAGGATATTCATGTGTATGCCAATACATCCTTGATGAGAGCATTTGTAAACATACTCAAATTGTTACGAACTTTCTTCCACTTTTCATGTCAATTCAGATGAGGCACCTTAACAGTGATTGATGTTTTCACTCTATTCATTTTTCATTGACATACATGATTTAAAAATAACTCAATACTTAAGATATTCTGAATAGTATCAAGCATGACACAAATTTTCCTATCCAAGGAGATGTAAACTGTTCTGATCGATACAAGAGCGCTGGACTATTTGAGATGGATTATCTTCATTCCTTTATTTGAAAAGATTTCTGTCTTTTCAAGAAAAATAGCTGTTCTAGGAATTCTGTACGATAGAATTTTTACAGTAGTTTGTATGTGCTTCTGCAGGTGATGGAGTTCAGTTCTCTGAATGTATTCAGATGTCATTAGATTGTGAACATACAGAAAGGTTCAGTTCTGGAAATTTATTTGCTCGTTTGAGTGAATGCAGATACTCATTGCACAAGTATCTTCTGTCTAAATGCAACTTAAATATAATTGTATCTCAATGAAATTGTGATCTAAACTAGAAATATACATTTCCTTCCAAATGAACTACTTGGACTTTTCTCTTTAGTGGAGATTCATGTTTTGTGCGTCCTGATTCTCTTGTGTTAATAATTCAAAATAGAGTGAAGGCAATTATTCTGTTTTGTTAATGGAACCTGCTTTTCTTGCTTGATTGTTAGAAAACATCTCTATGCACTTTTGTACATTTTCTCCCTCTATGTAGGCCAGGGATAATGCATTTTTCTTTATTTTTGATGAGTTGCAACCTCCTGGCATCTTGTGTAATATTGGGATAGCTGTGTAATGTTCCTGTACAAAGAAATAAGGGCTAACAGAAATGGTCTTACATTAACAAAAAAAAGTAACCAAAATCAAGTAAGCAAAAAATTCATGAAATAATGCGATGTTTCAAATGTTAATAATTTTGTGAATAGCTGATTTATTGATAACTGCAAAGCTTAATTTTTTATATGCTAGAAAGTAGGAATTGTTTGATATTTCATAATACATATTTGTCTTTTTCTTCTAGATAACTCTGCTGAAGCAGATTTATGGTTGCTGAACAGCTGTACAGTAAAAAATCCAGCTGAAGACCACTTCAGAAACTCAATCAAGTAAGTTGAAACATCTGTCTCTCAGGATTGAAGTATGAGTGAATATATAGTTTAATTTCGATAATTCCTATTTTCAATAGAGAAGTAATTATGTATTTTAGAACAACAACAAAAAAAAAGCCTGCTCAGTATGAATGCTACAGTGGTAAGTTCTCTAGAATGGATGTGTGTTTTTTTCAGATTTGATAACTTAGATTATCAGTACACTTCTCTAGGAGAACTGTTTATCTATTAGATGTTTCTGTATTTCTTTTCATGATAGCGTTATTTTCTTCAGAAGAACTTTTAAGTGATTTGCTAGGCTATTTCTTTATAATTTAATTGTATGTAATCAGTCTCTTCTAATTAAAATGCTATATGGTACGTACTTAAAACTACTTTGCTTTTTCTCAAAAGGTGAATTTACCTGTCATTAACAGTAGTCTTCTGAAGATTGTTTTCTATTTCTCTAGCATTCCAGTGATGTTGATAAGTATGACATGGTAGCAACTTCTGTCCCTGTGTCTGTCAAAATGTAGTTGTAATGGGGAGTGACTGGAAGTAACAACCTGTACACTTACAGCTGTGGTTGTGCAGCATAAATAAATGTTTCAGTATGTTAGTTGTAAATTTTTGCCTTTATTAAGCAAGTGCAGATATTTGTGCAATCATTTGTTTGGTGTGATACGTTGCTGAAGGACTGTTTGTCAAAATCTATTTTGGTTAGAAGAACATATTTCATGCTCAGGAATTTAGAGAGACCAGAGAAGCTTCTTGCAGTGCTGAAACACATCCTAGGGCTGTAATGTGGAATAGTTTGCCCACAGGTGGCACAGTTAAAGTTTCCTCCACCCATCAGAGGGCTTCGTTTCCTGAGTGCTAATATTGCCCTCAATGACTATAGTACCACTTTTTTCCCAAACAATTGTTTAAAAAAACAAAAACCAAAAACAACCAAACCCCTCTTCCCAGATACTTCCAGTTAGTGTGTTGGCTAACAGAGCTGATGACAAGATTTTTTTCCAGTTGTGGACATCCTTCTCTTTTACTGATCATATGCCAGAACTGAATTGATGTGGTGTGTGTCCTGTAAACAGTGGAGTTGGATAAGGGTCTAGCTAAAAGCAGATGGCTAAAAGTATTTCCTTGAACTTTGTTTCTCTTGCTCTGTTAATGAACCTGGTGCAATCTGTTGTCTGGGTTTATTCCTCTTTTGTTTCTGTATACTCCTTTCTTTTCTGACACACTAATAGTGTGATCATTCTTTGTTTCTTCTCTTCACAGAGAGTCATTCCTTTCCTACAGCATGCTTTATTTTATACTCTCAGATGCTGGTATTTTCTGATGATGGAGATGGACAACTGTGATTTTCGTTTCATGCCATTCTTTATAATGCTCACTAAATGTGGGTATGAGAATCATACATGCGTGTTCTAATGTGTTTGAGGAATATTTGATTTTTCTGTTCTGGCTCAGAAAATAGCAACTTGTACTTTTTTTTTTTTGAGTTTTACAATGAGGTGATGAGACCTTGTAACTCCAAACAACAGGGTGCTTCCCAAATACATCTTAAATTGTTACAGCAGCAAACTGCACTTATGAAGTTTGGATGACACAAAATTAGGTCCTGTTGTGTCCTATCATAATGTTGGTTTGTAGCTTTGTTGTTGTTTTTAAGTTGAGTAACAAATTAAACGTTTATCGTATGGGCTGTCAAAGCAAAAAATACTTCTAATGGAAAAATTAGTACTCCACACAGGAAGAGTACCACTTTCTGCCTGAAAGTGTTGCATAGTGCTGTGAAAGTCGTCATAACATGTGAGAAAAGTATTTCAGTTTTGTTATGCTCTCTACCTCTGCTATATTTTCCCCAATGTATTTTTCATGGGTTTTGGTCTAATTAATATCCACCCTCTAGTACGTTTGAGGATGTTATTGTGAAGATGGAGCCAGACTGTTTTTAGAGGTGTGTGTTGGAAGGACAGGGGGCAACTGGCACAAACCAAAAGGCGTTTTTGGACTGGCTGTATGAAAGACATTTGGGGGGGAAAAAAAAAAGCTGAAATCTTCAAGCCCTGGAAGATGTTTTTTGCAGAGGCTGTGCTGTCTTCATCCTTGCAACTTGAACCAACTTCAAGAAGCCCTGAGCAACCTTGTCTTGCTCATAATTGATCATAATGAGGAGGAAGATGTCATAAGGAGACATCCTGAGATCTTTTCCAAGCTAAATTATCTTATGTTCTGTGAACTTCCATGAGTTTTCTGATAAGATATTCATGAGGTGTACCTTTCAGTAGTGCTTTTTCTCCTCTGTCAATGGTGTTGTGATTATTTTAATTATGTACAGTCCTTTGATCTTTTAACCATCAGCTTTACCCAAAGGATAACTTAAAATTTAATTGGGGATATGGTATATTTACTAAAAGGAACATCTTTACTCATCAGCTGTCATGCATGTGTTAATTTGCTTTTTTGAGGGAATTGCTGCTGTTTTCTTGATGTTTGCTCTCACTGAAATAAATTTCAGTTTAAAAAAAATAATCCATTAATTTAGTAGATCTTGATATTGTGATTATATGTTTGTAGAATAATTGCACAGCAAGTTTTTGTCTGCTTCAAGGCGAGAAATGTTCTTTTTAAATTTTTGAAAAATGTGTTTTGATGGTTTATTTTTTAACTATAAAATTGTTTAAAGCTCTTATAATCCATTGGGCTAAGTGGTGAAGTAAAAGGTGTGAGTATTCTGCTTGCTACGCAATTTCTCTTAATCTATTGCTGTTGCTGTTAAGTAGGGAAGGAGATTAGTCTTTAATAACTACAAAAGGTTGCTTGGAGGGAAGATATAGGAATGATTTTCTGCTGCTTTTCATCTTTGCAAGTGAAAATAACCCGAGAGGAAGGTTTTTTTGTTGTTGACAATTGCATATTGCCTTTATATTACTCATTTTGTGCAAATCAAACTCCTGTTTCTGTGAGCAAAAAAAAAAAAAGCAACCAACCCCAGAAAAACAGAATTCCACACCAAATTGAAATAGTTACCACTTTCTTTAAATGATCTTTATACCTTTTACTAATTCTTTTCCAGCATAAACATAGTTGGTGACTTGTAATTTACTTATACTTTCAGTGAAAGTTTGTACCCTTGGAAGAGGAAACAGTGGTATTTCAGCACAAGTTATTTTGTTGATCCTGTTATCATAAGGTGATTATTTCTGCTGTGTTTGAGATGAGGGTTATAACCTTGTTTCATTGCATTATTTAGAAACAATATGTTGCCATGGGTTGGAGCGTGTGTGTGAGTACCTAACTGGATAGGTCTAAGAACTGTAGTTAAGTGGTGCTGTATGAGTAATGTTATTGAAAGGCCTGTTATGCCTAGCTATCAACAGGCATAGTCAGCATGGGTTCACAAAAGGGAAGACTTGTCTTAGTATTTTGATATCCTTCTACAGAAAGATCACCTGCTCAGTAGCAGAGGGTTTTACAAGCATAGAACAAATCTTGTGCTAAAGTGAAAATCTTCACTAGAAAGGTAATGATATACAATCTTTAAAATATAGGGAAAGTGTGCCCTGAAAGTGTTTCTCAGAGTCTAATCTCAAGATTAGAAGAAGCTATAGCCATATGGCAAAGTGATGTGTTTCCTGACATGGAATAAATTCTATCAAAAGTGTATGGTTAAATTCATAGCAACTACTGTATATTTAAGTTCTTACCAGTGGGTTATTGCAATTAAAAAGCTAACATTTATTGAAGTCCCTTTGCAATGCTTAGAGTAGTTGAAATTGTTTTAAAATTAAACAAGAAATAATCACCATGAACGGGAGACTGGAGCCACATGTTACAACATATTTAAAAAACTACTTTTGTGTGTAAGCTACTTTTTTTTAACATTAGAATATTGTATTGCATTATTGTCTTGTCTCAGGCTGATAGGAGACACAGCCGTAGGTGAGGCATTCAGTGATGTATTCCTTAGTGGAAGGCTTTTTGCTACACTTGAGTGCATTTCAGATCTTGCATCCATCTCTGACATGAATGAAAATGTAAAAAACGTACATGCATGCTGTTGTAAAAACGTAGAGAAAAAGAAGACCATGTAAAATTGAGTATTTTGATTGTATAGTGTTTAGAAGATAAAGGATTGTGGGCTGCATGTGCTTGAATGTGTTGCATGATTACGATTACATTTTGCAAAGGAGATTTGCAAAAGCCTGGGTTATTACTGTGTATAAGTTAATGTTTAATATTTAACAAGGTAAAAGAAAACAATAACAAAAAGAGAAAACTGTTCAAGACATGATGTGTTCAGAAATTAACATTATTTTGGAAATATTTTCTACTTTCATGTGAAGGCATCTGGGAATATTTGAAGTACACTGATCTTGGTTAAGTAAAGAGCTTTTAGAGTTTAGGTAGTGCTATGGCCTTAGTTTGGCACTATGTAATAAGCATTAGATGTTTTTGGAGGCTGATTAGCTTTTAAATATTCTTTAAGCCTTGTGACCTAAAGGGACTTGTATGTAGTTGACGGCCATTTTAAAATAGAAAATATTACTGTGACGTGGGAAAACAGCTCTGTGCCATGACTTCATACATCTGAATTTGAACTTTCTGACTTAAGTGTAGTTACAGCTTCCTAGCTCTGTGCCTCCTGGAGTATCCATGTACTACAAGTTGTGGCTGTCAGGTGTGGTCCTGGATGACTGGAGGACGGGTCACGTCACTCCCATTTACAAGAAAGGGAGCAAGGAGAACCCCGGGAACTGCAGGCTGGTGAGTCTCACCTCTGTACCTGGGAAAATCATGAACAGATCATCCTGGATGACATGCTTGATACATGAGGAAAGGGTGTGTGATCTGTGACAAGCCAGCACGGCTTCACCAGAGGAAGGTCATGCTTGACCAATCTGGTGGCCTTTTATGATGGGGTGACAGCATCGGTGGACAAGGGAAAGGCGACCGATGTCGTTTACCTGGACTTGAGCAAGGCCTTTGACATGGTCCCCCACCGCATCCTTCTCTCCAAACTGGAGGGATGTGGATTTGATGGGTGGACCACTCGCTGGATAAGAAACTGGTTGAAAGGCCTCAGACAGAGGGTGGTCATCAATGGCTCCATGTCCAGGTGGAGGCCAGTAACAAGTAGTGTCCAACAGGGTTCTGTCTTGGGACTGGTGCTCTTTAACATCTTTATCAATGACATCGATGACAGAATCGAGTGCACCAACACCAAGCTGAGTGGTATGGTTGACACAGTTGAAGGAAGGGATGCCATTCAGAGGGACCTCAAGAGGCTAGAAAGGTGGGCCCGGGTGAACCTGATGAGGTTTGACACGGCGAAGTGCAGAGTTCTGCACTTGGGCCGGAGGAATCCCAGGCATCCCTACAGACTGGAAGGAGCGGTCCTTGAGAGCAGCCCTGTGGAGAAGGACCTGGGGGTCTTGATGGATGAAAAACTTAACGTGAGCCAGCAGTGTGCCCTTGCGGCTCGGAAGGCAAATGGTATCCTGGGCTCCATCAAAAGAGGGGTGGCCAGCAGGGACAGAGAGGTGATTGTTCCCCTCTGCTCTGCTCTTGTGAGGCCCTACCTGCAGTACTGTGTCCAAGTGTGGAGCCCCCAGTACAAAGAAGACAGGGAGCTGTTGGAGAGGGTCCAGAGGAGGGCCTCGAAGATGATCAGGGGACTGGAGCACCTCCCCTATGAGGACAGGCTGAGAGAGCTGGGCTTGTTCAGCCTGGAGAAAAGAAGGCTGCGGGGTGACCTCATGGCAGCCTTTCAATACCTAAAGGGAGCCTACAGAGGGGAGGGGGGAATCAACTCTTTGAAAGGGTAGATAACTGCAGGATGAGGGGAAATGGTTTGAAGTTGAGGGAGGGGAGATTTAGGTTGGACATCAGGGGGAAGTTCTTTACGGAGAGAGTGGTGAGGTACTGGAACAGCTGCCCAGAGAGGCTGTGGATGCCCCATCCCTGGAGGTGTTCAAGGCCAGGTTGGATGGGGCCCTGGGCAGCCTGGTCTAGCATTAAATGTGGAGGTTGGTGGCCCTGCGTGTGGCAGGGGGGTTGGAGATTCATGATCCTTGAGGTCCCTTCCAACCCTGGCCATTCTGTGATAGAAGCACTGTTTACAGATGTTGAAAATCAGGTAAATTTATTGCTGTGTGTAAAAGATACACTTTCATTTGAAAACATATGCTAAACTGTTAAGTTTTAGTGATGTGGGTAAAGAAGGCTTTTGATTTTGAAGATAGTCGTCTCTGTAGATTATAGAATAACACTTTGTAGCATTCTTTTTCTCAATGGGGACACATCTATACTCCTCTTGTGGCATTTTAGAGCAGAATATACGTGCAGCTGTAGCAACCTGGAAGCTCTTTTTAAGAAAATGAACAACACTGGAAAAAGGATCATATTCTATTTGGCCTGCAGTTGTTTTTGGTTTGAATACAGAACTTTTCTTCTTCTTTTTTCTCTCACAGTTGATAGAATTGCATAATTCCATGAATCTTTTCCAAGCAAAAAAGTTTTTTAAAAGTTAGCAGAAGTAGGTATTGGTTACTCTCCATGTTTCCTGTGCTGCTTTGCCATGACTGCCATGTGCTTGCATCTGAGGAGTGAAGTTCCTCTTAATCTCTTAGTGCTGGCTGCTGCCTGTTTTCCTAGGCCAGGTACGTAATTTCAGTGGTTAAGAAGATGGAGGCACCGTTTTCAGTTAGAATTTTCAGGCTTATGTTTTGTTATCTTACTGAGGTCTTTCAAGAGGTATCTTTCTTGAGTTTGGACAAAGCCATGGCTGTCCTGACAAAACTGGCACGTACCTGAAACATGTTAAATTAGTTTGTTGGAAGTATTCCACCTGTTCTAGCAGATTGAAAACAGTGATTGTTCTTAAGGGTGATCTCATTCTAAACACGCTAGTACTGAATTTATAACACGCTGAACTTCTTTCCTCAATTGAACTCATGCTTCAGAATAGCAGGTTTACCTTACTGATCAAAGTGTTTTCTGTTTATGGTCTGTAAAATAGGCCACTGAATAAAAACTTCAACAAACTTGTTTGGGCTATGGAGTGAAAATGTAGCATATATAAATGTGAGGAAATTATGGAGTGGAATAGAATTAGAATACGAATCATTTGTAGCCACTGTAGCTGGAAGTGGGTAAGTGCTCCTACTTAATTTATGTAAGCAAAGAGCTTGTGGTTCAAGTAGTGTTGAGATAATAGTAGTGTAGGAAACTGAACCAGTGTCAGACATTGTATTTTGCTTTATATTGCTTCAAAGAATAAGTGAATAGAAATTTCTCCTATCTATGATTTATCCAAACAGATTGTGAGCATTGATAGGCTACCCTACCCGAATTGAGATTTGTTTGGGGTCACGCAGTTGGGATTCTTACTGCCTCTTCCGCTAGGCATCTCTCCCTTCTGCTATGGGATTTCTGTTTTTTTTCTTCTTATGAGGGCTAAATAATAAACTGTCCCATCACTAACAAGTATGTAAAAGACTAAGGCAAGACTTGTGTCTAACGTAAGTATTCCTGAGAAGTGGCATTATATATTAATTGAGGCCCATGGAAATGGTGCTGGACAGAGTCAGGGTAGAGCTTGCATTGGTTTGATTTCCTTACTTATGGAAGCATGGTTATGAGAGGTTAAAATGACTTTTTCTTTCTTGGAGTGGTGTTTTTTTGGGGGAGCCTTATTTTCTTTTTTGTGCATGTATCTAGTAGCTAAGGTTATTTCCAACAAGCTGCTGAAGGAAAAACAAATTCATTGTTTACATTTCAAAAAGGATTTTTCATTCCAGCAAGGCTGTTGTTTTTTTTTTATTCTACAGTAGGATAAGTTTAAAATAAAACTTGCCACACCACGTGACCACTGTAGTTTTAAGTATTTCATTTTCAAAGTCCTGGTGAGAACTGGAGAGAGTACACAGTTGAGAAATGTCATTAAGAAATGGAAAAACGTGGATATTTGTCTAATACGTGTTAAAAAGATGTATGATTACAGATACACACATAAACATGATTAATATTTGAGTATTAAAAGGGTGTAGGTTATATGAAGGGGAGCAAGATTTGTTATGAGAGCTTTACAATATCAGTGTTTAACATATTACATTACAGATTTGTTGGTTTTTTTTTTTTTTACCATTTCAAGCCAGATGAATTCAGTAAAAAAGGTGAATACCTTGAGTACTGGAAACAGGTGTTTGATAGCTCTGAATGTTTATCTAATTAAATGCATATTGATTGTTGTCCTTGGAGGCTTGGGAGAGAACACAAAAGCATGCAGAGACTTGCAGTAGCAGGATTAATGCAAAAATCAGCCTGATCCATGCTTGTCCTTGCTGACAAGTGTGGGGTTTTTCTTGTTTTCATTTCAGAAGACCATCTACTTATTGAGTGTCGCAGAATTGTTAGACATTGAGGATTGTTGGTGATTTTTGATTTTTCTTTGTTCAACAGAACTCTTGTTTTTCATGAGAACAAGTTGAAATATTGCCAATGAGATGCAGAAGTTTGCTTTTCACATATAATAGTTCAGCTGCTAAATTGGCCATTGGTAGAAATAAAAAAAAAGTGGTTAAAACTGTTGCACGGTGCCACTTTAACTGTGACCAGCAGTAAGGCCCATGTTCCTTTCTATTTCTATTATCTTCCTTAGCTATGCCTTTTGAATAGCACAGAAGGGAGAAAATTGTGTGGCTCAGTAAGGCTGTTAAAGGCTGTTCACTTACTCATCTCAAAACAAATTTCTTTAGGAACATAATAAAACTATTCCTGTAATACTTTATCAGCTTTAAGTCTTCAAAGTGGTAGAGAGGGGTGTTTTCTATACAGAAAGTGACCAGTATTGCCTCAGTCAGAAATACAACATTTGGCAGCTGCCAGTAACCTTGTGAGAAATTTAAGATGTTGATGATGACTTCATCGATGATCACAGCAGTATGGTGAGTTAGCTAAATTGTTTTATCAGAGAATTTGTAGTGTAACTAAACAAAGTAGTGAAATATTTGGGATTTTTTTTTGCTCAAACCAAAACCAATAACTCCATAAACTTGCATATTGTATTGTTGTGGAAGTCTAGAAGTTGTACATATGTAACTAAAATGTGTATAAATTTTCATGATTGTATGTAGATAGAGTGTAAGCTGAGAGTGGTGGTTTCTTTGTTGCAGAATTCTACCATAAGTGCGACTGAAGGCTTGTCTGTCTTACTGCTTACTGCTTGGACTCCATAGGAGGCTCCAGTCCCATTGAATGATCCTTTTCAGTTTGTACTCCTGCCTAAGTTAGTGAGCATGTGGGACAGCAGCATTTGCTGCAGATGGGCAACAAGTGCTGAAGCTTTTATTTTAGCTCAGCGCAGAATGCAACTCATGCGAAGCTGAAATGAAACAATTCACTACTACTGTTAAAATTGTAGAGTACAGATATGGTATCTGAATCCCAGGCTTGCTCTCTGGCAATTTTGTCAAGCTGTGCTTAGTTTGTATAAATATGGAGAAAGTTGCAGCTATACACTAGAAGGTTTTAGAGTTGTTGGGGAAACTCATTTCCAAATGGAAAGTTTGCCAGTCTTCCTTTGTCCACTAAAAGCAAAAAAGAATGAGATGTATAAACTTATTAACAGCAATTTTGGGTTATGGACTGGGTCATCTCTGTGGCAGCAGGTGGATCCACTCTCCTCTGTTTGGCTTCTTCTGGTGGGGAATCCATTTGAGACTGAGGCATCCCCACCTCAGGCCTGTTGGGCTCTCTGAAGGAATCCTCCTGTGCCCACAGTGCAGCAGCCCAAAGCAAGATGAGTCTTGTCTCCCCCCTCTTTTGGGGCTCTGTGCAGTAGAGATGACAGCTCTTCACAAGCACTGGGGGTCAGGAAATGAGTGCTCACACCATGCTTGCTGATCAACAGAAGGATTACTTATTGCTGGCAGAGCATGCAAGATCTTCAGGTTGCAGTCTTCAAAGTAGTGAAGGATGCAAGGTCTGTGCTTTCAGTAGGGAGCTGGCTAGGCTCTCCTGAACCTCTGTTTCTGCACTTTGATGGCCAAGTGCAGAGATGCTGGGTGGTGCTGGGCCATCTCTGTGGTGGCAGGTTGATCTACTCTCCTCTGTTTGGCTTCATCTTCTGGAAGATCCACTTCCATTGGTTCTTCGCTGTCCGCTGCTGGATGGAGAATCAACAGATGCATACTGTTTCCTTGATAGTGGACACTGCTACAAATTATGCTGCAGTCTGGATGATTCACCTCCATTGGTTCCTCAGTATCCACTGCTGAATGAGGGATCAGTAGCCTCCTGCTGTATGACCTGTCCAATGGGCACCACTGTGTGTCACACTGTAGCGTGTTGATTTACGTTCTCACCCTTGTCTAGATGACAGGTTTGTTTGAACCCTGATGTGTTTTCTGGCCTAAGGGCACACCTGTGCCTCCCACCATTCCCTGGATGATAGGCATTCCTTTGCACCACGCTTGTCTCTGGCCCGTGGACTGGGCTTCACAGTGTTCTCTGAATGATAGAAACCACTTGATCCCACACCATCATCTTGATGATAGGCATGCCTGGATGTCATGTAATTTTCTTTGTTGTTTGTCATGCCTGTGCCCCATGCTGTCCTCTCAGAGGTTGGTATCCTGTGCCTTGTGCTGTTCGCTGGAATGGGGCATGCCTATGTCACACATTATTCTTTTGATGGTGGAAATTCCTGTGTCCCATTCCCCTCTCAGAATGGTAAACATGTCTTGGCCCCAGGATGTTTTCTGGCTGATGCCCACACCTATGCCTCAATGCCTCTCTGCTCAATCCTCATGCTGGTTACCATCTGGCACATGATTGTTAGATGTTTCTCTCATGTAACTGTGGCCTTTGCTGTGCCTATTCCTCGTGGTGTCCATGAGAGGTGCTGGTCCCTGATGTGCCAGGAAAGTCCTCTCTTTTGCCCCACACCCAGTGGATACTGCCTGTCTTGGTTCTCTGCCTCCTCTCCTGTCCATGCATGTGTGGCATTAGAAGACCTAAGCTTGATGAATTTTAAAAAGGAAAAAAATTCATTGTTTTTCTAACCAAAAAAAAAAAAAAAAGTTTTGTAGATGTGAACTGTATTAAAGATATTAGTGAAAGGAATTGGGTGGGTTTTCTTTCTTTCTTTCTTTTTTTTTTTTTTTTGAAAACCTCCCAAGTTCATAGCTGATTGTTTTAAAACAAGAAGAGCTTGGGCTGGATGATCGATCTCTTTAGGTCCCTTCCAACCTGTCCTACCCTGTGATCCTATGAACGCGTGTTTGAGATAACACTGGATACTCTATACCTGTTGCTTGTGGAAACATCACTGTAACCTAAATTAGTAGAGATGTGCTGTCTGCCTCTTCTTCCTACATAGCTGCATTTTCACAGAAAGACCCACCTGTCTTTACTCTTTTCTATTACTGGGCACTATAGGAGGCCACAGTTTAGTCATTTGGTCAGCTGAATCACCTGTTGAACTTTGCTTTACAGTCAAATTGTTGATTTTATACAGTATAATGCTCCGCAAAATAATACGTACTCATCCTATATCCCTGCCTGCAAACTATCAGCTCTTTCTCTTTCCTTTGACTGCTGTTTTGCTATTCTTTTCATATCGCCACAGATGATCTGGCTTTAATTTCACCCCACCCACTGGGAGTTTGACTATATTTTTATGCATGATACACATGTGTATAACAAAGCATTCTAGAAAACTGGCTAAGTATGTGCTTTTCTTCAAGCTTTGTTTTTTCATTGTTTCTGAAGAATTGTTTCAGTCTGAGTTCTGAAATAGTATCAGTCCAACCTATTGGTAATCTGGAGCTTTGTAATCTTGTTAACTGTGGGATTCTGCATTTATTGACATGCTAAAATTTATGTTACGTGTTGATCAGTGCATGACTGAGGTAGACATGTAGTAATTTGGGCTGTGTTAAATACAGTGTTAAAATACCTCTTGAGTAACTTGTTTCTTAAGTCAACAGTTTATAGATTTACAGTAATCGCTGTTTGCTCTTCATCTTGTGGTTTCCATTTCTGTTTCACAAAAGATACCACTTAAGCATGGCTGTTGCAAAATTTTTTAGTTAAGCTGTTGTGAAACGCTACTCAACAGTTTACAGTTATTGGAGAAAGAACATTTAATTAGAATATGCCATGTATTGCATACTTGCTGTTGTCATTCTTGTTTGATTCTGTGTTTAAGATGCAGTGTGTGTGTGTCTTCATAGCATTTATTGTGACTGTTAGTCAGAAACCATAAAATGACATTGTCATATTTGAAGAAAATTGTCAGTGTGTGTTTTTATCAAGTACATGGGCTGTAAATAATGACTTCTAAAATCCCACGTTTGCATGCATGAGGTTTCCAGCTGGACTCCATTGCTTGGTGCAGTGCTTTCATGAGAAGAAACTGAAACAGATAGAATTGCCACATTGCTCCTCTGTCTACTTTGCTGTACTGGTGACGTCCTGGTAGTGTAGCTGATATCAGCTTCAACATCTACCAAAGATTCTGTATTGCTTTGTGACTTCAGGAACAAATGGCTCTATTTTATCTTCTCAGAATGTCTTGGGTAGCTCTAGTAGTGAGTGATGCAACTTTCTCCTTTCTTTCCATTATCCTCCCTGATAGGGACAAGCTGTTGAAGTACCACAGCTTTTGTGCTCTTATTTAACTGTTGTTTTAGTCATGAGGGTTTGGGGTATCTGGTCCATATATTTGAAAAAGAATGAGGAAATCATAACATTGATGTGTGTGGGGGGTTTTGTTTACTCTCAGTCCTGATTTGTAATGCTTCTCTCATTAGGACAGTATTTTTCCTTGGTTTCTATTTTCAGTACGTTTACAACAGAGACATGTTTTCAGTATGAAAATTTGGGTTTTTTGCTTTGCCTAGCTTGAATTGATAACAAGAACTTTCTTGTATGTGTTAATAAGGTTTCCCTTTCCTCGATATTCAGGTTTGTAGTTGTATGATAGGATGCTTTGGTAATGAGACACTGCAAAATTGGTCGTCGTAGTTTTTTTGTTTTTAAGGAATCTGGTCTCTTGCAGGGACCCTAATGCATTGACCCTATGGTACTATCAGTGAAGACTATCCCCAGCATGTGTATACAACTTCACTAGGATTCAGTTTCTATTTTTTTCCAAGAAGAGGCAGTCTAGCTGCTTTTTTTTTTTCCCTTTTCAAGACTTTGCCCATTCACTTGACACTGTTGGTATACATGTGCTGCCTGCCCTTACAGTAAGTGCTTTTAATAATGCAGTGTCTTAGTTTCAGTTGGAATGGAGTTGTTTTTCATCATAGTGTCTGGTATGATGCCATGTTTTTCATTTAGGTGGAAAACAATGTTGCTAACACACTGATGTTTCTTGTTTTGGTTTTCTCAGCTTCTCCTGCTCCCCTGACACCAAGGGGACTGGTGGAGGCACAAGGAGCTGGGAGAGGACAGAACTAGGATGGCTTATCTAAACTGGCCAAAGGTTTACGACATCATGTGGAAAGAAAGCTTGAAAAAAGGGAAAGTTCAGGGAACTACCAATGCTTGAGGAATAGCTGAGCATTGACCAGTGAGCAATTGCTCGTGCATCACTTGGTGTGTGTGTCCGTATATTATATTAATGTATTAAATGTGTGTGTGTATATATATACACATATATATGCATTTATTTAATTTTATGTGATTATATGTGAATATATATGTACAAATTTTCATTATTATCCTTTTCCCCCCTCTTTTATCTATCTTAGTAAATAGCTTCTATTAAACAAAAAAAAAAAAAAGGAAAAAGGTTTTTTTCACAGTAAAAGTTGCTGTTGAGCCCACTCAGTGTGGTGTGAGGCAGTACCATTTTGTGCTGTTATCTCACTTCAGTAGCACATAAACTAAAATTGGAATGATACGGAGAAGATCCTACTGCATCCTGGTCGGTTTTCTGATCTACGAGCGCATGCTCCTGGCTTGCATTGAACTTATTATCCACCAGTAATCCCAAGTCTTCCTCAGGGCTGCTTCAATGCATTTCTCACTGTCTGTTTTCATGTTTGAGACTGCTCTAACCTGGGTGTAGCACCTTACACTTGGCCTTTTTGAGACTTCATGAGGTTTGCATGCACCAAACTCTCAAATCTGTCAAGATCCATCTGGATGGCATCCCTTCCCTCCAGGATTTTGATGGCACTATGCAGCTTTGTGTTATGTGCAGACTTGCTAAGGATGTGCTTAGTCCTACTGACCGTGTCCCACTTGTCATGACAAAGATTTTTAGTAGTGCATGCTATATAGTCCCCTGAGGGACTGCACTTGTCACTGATCTTCACCTGGACCAAATTAGTCAGTAGTGACAAATTCTGCTAGTGAAGCCACGTTGGCCATCACCAATTACCTCTTTGTTTTCCAGCATAATTTCCAGGAAGATCTGTTCCATGATCTTGTTTGGCATAGAGACTATCTAGCCTGTAATACCTTGGATCTTTCTTTTAGCCCCTTTTCAAAATGAGGTTTACTTATTTTCCATTTCCAGTTGTTGAGAACTTCACTGGACTGACCAAGCTTCTCAAATATGATATATAGTGATTCAGCATCTTCATCCACCAGTTTCCTTAGAACCCTGGAATGCATCTCATCAGGTCCCATACACTTGGTTGTACCGTCAGGTTCCTCTGATGGTTTCTTACGATGGGCAGTTCTTCATTCTCCCAGTCCTTGCATTTGCCTTCTATGATGTGGGCAGTGTGGCTAGAGCACTTGCCAGTGAAGGCTGAGACAAAAATGTCGGGTAGCCAAGTTTCTTGTTTCTTTCCAGGAAATGCCCATATTTTTGCTAGTTTTCTTTAAAGGTTTTCTTGTTGTCTTTGATATCTCTGGCTGGATTCTGTTATAATTTTAACAGGGCTTTAGCTTTGTTAACCTGATTCCTGGCAGCTTGGACAGTGTATTTCTTCCAGGTTATATATCCTTGTTTCCACCCTGCATAGGCTTCCTGTTTGTGTTTTTCCAGGAGCTTCTTGTTCAACCACATGGTCTTTGTGGACATTTTACCTGACTTTCTCTTTGTAGGAGTGTATTGCTCTTGAGCTTGGATGAAGTGATCCTTGAATATTAACCAGTTTCCTTGAACAGCCCTTCCCTCCAAGGCTTCACCTCATGGTACTCTACAAAGCAGATCCCTGAAGAAGCCAAAATCTACTCTCCTGAAGTCCAAGGAGTTAGTTGGCTGTGTACCCTCCTCCCTTCCCTAGAAATCCTGAACTCCACCATTTCATGGTCATTGCAGCCAAAGCTGCCCTTGAGCTTCACGTTCCCACCAGCCCTTCCTTGTTCACGAGAACAAGGTTCAGGAGAGCAGTTCTGTTCATTAGTTCTGTTCATTGGCTCCTGTACCATTCGGAGAAGGAATTTATCGTGTACGCACTCCAGGAATCTCCTGGATTGTTTATGCCCTGCTGTGACCCTCCAACAGATAGCAGGGTGATTGAAGTCCCCCACAAGGACCAGGGCTTGTGAATGTGAGGCTGTCTGTAGAAGGCCTTCTCCTAGTCAAGTGGCCTGTAGCAGACCCCCGCTGTAATGTATTTTCTTGTAGCTGAGTTGGTGCTGACTGAAGGCAAGTCACACTCTTCAGATCAGAACTCTGTGCATTGCTTATTGCTTTTGAAGTGTTAAACTGGTGGAAGCTTACGTTCTGTCTCCACTGTCATCCTGCTTTAATGACTACTGCTACTGTAATGAGACAAATCTTGGAATAACAGTCTGGTGTTGCTTAATTCTTTTCAAGTGTCAACAAGCAAGACTTGTTAATTTGGTTTTAGAGTAATGAGTAATGCCTTCAGTGAAATCCCGTTGGGTTTGTTTCTAAGGCCTGAGTTATTTAACTTCACTTTCTGTTTTCTCCATGTAACAATTAAAAACTCAAGAAAAAGAAGTCAGTTCTGGCTTTACCTTTATTGAAGTTATGGAGTTACCTATTTTTAATTGAAATACTGTGTCTGCTGCGGACTGTCAACATCTGGGACTTTCATGGTATACAATGCTGATCTACAATTATGAAGATGATGCTGTTTCCTCTCTTGCTTAGGAATAGTTCTAAGCTTCTGTTTTTGTCAGTTCTTGTTCAAATCAATATCAATAGGGCTATCTTCCAGGATGTCTCCACAGATGGGGACAGCAGAAGTATTGTTAATGGGGTTGGTGAACATGAGTACAGTGCTGGTTAAAAAAAAAAAAAAGGATGTGCTTGTGTTTCTACGTCACAGTAACTATTTAAGAATTGTACAAGACAGGTATTGAAATTAAACAGCTGTTTTCAATTAAAACATCTCCATGTCAGTAGATGAACAGTTTCAGCTTCTGGACCTGTTCTTGAGCTGTTTTGCAAGAACATGCTCTCTTTCATCCAGATATAACCTGTGCTTATGGTTCAGAGGAGAGCTGAGAACATGCAAATTTCAAAGACAGCCACGTGTAGGTAATAAGTGTTATTAAATATCTAAGCATTGTCATTTCTAATACATTGTTTCAAAGCGTTCCCAAATTTTTATCCCAAGATAAATGCGTATGTATTTCCCAAGTCCTTGATCGTCCATGCTACTTGTGTTCATGCACAGTACAGATCAGCTGTTGTCACTGCAAGTGCAGGAAATGCTAGCTCTTCATGTAGTTGACTGAGTGCAGAGATGTGTGGAATTTAGCAGCTTGGATTAAAAAAAAAAAAAAACAGCCCTTCTTCTGGACCTGTTAGATGACAATCAAAACGACAGGTATAGATCACGCTAGCAATATTATTCTATCTATATTACTATCTATATTGCTATCTATACTATCTATGCATATTACTATGTATATTACTTAAAAAAAAACCACACACACCAACGTATGTACATATATATATATATTGGCAGTTATGTATTAGGAAGCTTTGTATGTTCATGTGCTAGCTTTATGCCACCAGAGAATATTGTGAGATTTGCAAATTGGTAAAGCAAAATGTTGCTTTATCAATTGTGGTATCACTGTCAAGAATGAATGAACTAAATTCTTAAACAAAGCTGTTGTATTTGGTGTTGCTCCCCACTGCCACTTTATTCCAGGAGCTCCATTCTGTGGCAGTTCCACAAATCTAAACCTGGTTGTAGGCAGTGTGAAGTGTAACAGTCTTTCCCTTCAGTAGTGAGTCATTAGTCAATAGAGAATTAGAGTGATTTCCCATTGTACTTTCTGGACTTAGCCAATTGCATTCCCAAACTATGTGTTAGGGTAAAAGGAATCACTGCAGTAAAAAACATAGGCAGCTATGTCCAGTGTTATGATTATCATTTTGTTATGGTGATTTCCAAAGGAAGTCATGCACAAGTTACAGGTTTTTTTTAATTCTGAAAGTATTTTCCCAGAATCATATACACCATTTGTCACGTTAGGGATTACCACCTTGGAGACACTGTAAAATTTATATCCTTGCTTAACCCTTAAAATTGAGAATATGTTGAGAGGGGAGCGAATACTGATAAGGTGCACACACAGTCTGCTGAAAGTACTATAGGTGTGACCTGCTTTTAGACCAAAGTTGTTTCTGTGTGCCAATCTAATACTTATATTATTGATAATTGAAAATTACTGGTGATTTTTTTCACATTTAACTGTTTCCATCCTCTCAGCTCCTTTATGAGAAGCAATTTGCAAATAATCTGTAGATGATTTTTCATAAAAGTGCATGAAGAAACACATTGAAAGTCTTGATTCAGTCCTTTATAAAGGAGTCTGTTAAGTTTAATATGTTTTGAAATCACTTTACATCAGCCATTAAGCATATATCTCTGAAGTACTCAACAGCCTTATGTCTAGAGTTTGGAACTTGGCTCTCAAAGTAAAATTTCTGCAAAAGGTGCAAGCAGCAAACTGCTCCTTGGCTCTTCAGTTCCTATGACTGTTATTCAGAAACATTGGCAAAAATAGTTTAAAACGTCTTGTCAGATAAGAAGCAGAAATTAATTCTGGTTTTGGGAAGGTGAAATAAATGTCCTAGTTAATCAGTGTTTAGCTCATGGCAACCTATTATATGTCAGATGATCATAGGGAACAGATGTGTGGTCTGCATTGCTTGCAAAGTTTTGTTATTTTTATTATGCGTTCTAAAATACTAAGCAACTTCTGATATTGTTTCCCATGGCACTGCGTGTTTTGGAAAGTCTATCTGATAGTATTTCAAAGCTCACATCCTTCACTACTTTTTGAAAATATAAATAAGCAAAGTATGCAATTTCTCACTTATGTACGTAGTCTTTAGAGCAGGATAGGCTTTTTTTTTGCAAACTTCAATGCAATACTTTGAGGATTTGTTCCTTTTTTGAACATTTGATGGATATTAGAATGAAAACTCATTGTTATCTTTGGTATATTGGTAAAAGATATTTAAGTGTGGTAAGGATAAAAAATGCTTCTAATCGGGAGCAGGTGATTTTTCTTGTAAATATTCCCATAAAATATGTTCAGAGGCTACTTTTACCAGTAAATGATGCCTAGCTACATATTTAACAGATTTATTAAAATAAATAAATTATGCAAGCAAACATTTTAATGAGGATGTTTCTTTTCTACTTGTTTTCTGTGCTCAGTAAAATGTCATAGGAAAGCTATAAAAAAAAGCCAACATCTGAAAACAGGATGGTGAATTTGAAATATGAATGTTGTCTGCTTTGTTAAGCACAGGATGGCTGAGAGGAGAGAGAACATAAACCAAAGTAATTTTGTTTTATTCTTTAAGTATTCTATCGTGCTGTGACCATTTTGCCTGGAGTCTAATGGCTTAAACTAATGGCGTTTAGTCGAATTTTGCTGGCTCCTGCACAGCAAAAATATCTCTTAAGATGTTGCTGCTTCTGTACTGGATGTTATTGCACCTGCAGCAGAATTAATAGAAGAAAAGTCCATTTTTTCATAGTTGTCTTTTGATTCTTTTAAGCAGCTCTTTAGTCTTCTGTACCAAACAATAAAATAAATCGAAGAGAATGAAGAGTTTTTAGAGAGAAGCTTATAAGTTTAGAGTGAACTTGAGAAGATTTTGGAGTGGAGGATTGTGTTCATTTGCTGGACTTTGTATTCAGTTCTTCTTGTCTTAGAATTTCAAACCAGAAGCTTTGGTTGGTGACCATCTGTGCACTGCCTTGGCTTAGTATCAGTAACATTTACTTACCCTTCTGAGGATGTGTGTGTATAGCTAGAATGCATATTGCTGAATTTTGGAAAATCAAGTACTCCCAAGTATCAAACTAAGGAGTGCAGCTATATCTTATTTTACCTTATGACTATTGTTATTAACAGATTACAGGCTGAGTTTTATTGAAGGTTGCTGTCATATTCAGTGCTGTGATGCAGTTTTCACTGCACGTTTTGAGGTACTGTGTATTGCTAGTTGAAAACATGCAAGCCCTTGTGTGTGGGCAGGATTTTTAATTACTTAATGGCTTTTTTCTGCTTCCCATCACTGTGATATGGAAATGCTTCACAGTGGGATTAATATACTTTCACAGTTTTCTTTGTATTCAGAACTTCATGGCATTCCTTATTTTACCCCACCTTAGAGTGGGATTCCCAGGTTTACACATCCAGTGTGTAACTCTCTAAGTGGTGATGCATCTGAACATTTATCTGCAGCTATCAACTGTTATATCCCATGTCTGTTGATAACAACTGCTTTTGCACATCAGACAGACAACGTGAGGGTAGAGTTTTCCCAAGGAAAGGAAGAAACAGTTTAGATGTATAAATGAATTCTGGAGCAGAAACTTTGTTCAAAGTGAGTTGTGATTTCTAGTGTTTTTTTTTGTGTGTGTTTGTTGGCTTTGCAGGTTTATTTTTACTAATATTGAAAGTCTATGTTGTGAACTGAATGAGATTGGAGTCCTGAGAGAAATGTATGACCTGCATACTTGTGTTAGAAATGCATTGTGAATAGACTTGAAGTAGGAGGTATTAATGTGTGAAGACGATCTCACCTTTGGCATTTTAGCATTTTCAGCATTTGACTTTGTAGCCTATGTAATATGTTTTGACCACAGTTTTGTTTGCATAATTTCATAGGTTAGAAAATTGGCCAACAGCAATTTGATATCTGATAGTGTTCTAACAGTGCTGTGCATCACAGGAACTTTTATTCCAGGCTGTGAAGATCCCTCTTCTCTCTTGTTCTCATCTATGCTGCATTCGCGTTGTGCAAATTCACCTATTGCTTGAAGAGTATTGATTCTTTGAGTGCAGAGGCTCTATGGATACTTGGGTTGCAACCTGAGTTGTGTTTGCAGTGAAACTTCTAGGTAGGCCTGGAGCAGTCAGGCTTACAGAATGGTTTGGGTTAGAAGGGATGTTTAAGACCACCCAGTTCCAGCCCCCCTGCTATAGGCAGGGACATTTCCCTCTAAACCAGGTTGCTCAGAGCCCCATCCAGCCTGGCCTTGAACATTTCCAGAGAGGGGGCATCCACAACCTCACTGGGCAACCTGTTCAGTGTCTCACCACCCTCACGGTAAAGAATTTCTTCCTGACATCTATTTCTGAAGAATTTATTTAAATCATTTTCTTCTGCCAAGCTAGAGAATACCTACAGTTTTTAAGAAGCCTATGCATTGGCTAAATTTTGAGCCCCTTTTCATTGCATTGTCAGAATGCACTTCTCTCATGAAAATGTATTCTGTTGCCCATTTCAAAATTTGGCTACTGAAATGAGGTCTTGATAACTTTTAAAAAATCTTTGGCAAAAGACCAGGCCTTTATTGTAGTTCTTGGAAGAGAGAGGGCTTCTGGAGAGCTGTGATTTCATGTCGAACTTTCCAGGCTTAATTAGTAATTTTGGGAACTTCTGTATTGGAGTAAGGGGACTGAGCAGAAGAATAAGATGTTGGCCAAATGTTAGAATAAACTTTTCTTAAGTTGTTTAAGAAACTGCATAGTAATTGAATTTAGTTTGGCAATCCTAAAATTCTTTTTAAGTGACAGCTAATAGAACAATTATATTTCTATGATGAAAAGTGTTGAAGTACGTAGTACTCGATGTTCAGTGATTTTGACAAAGGAAAACAAAATGATTTAGGCTCAGTAAAATGATCCAGAGGGTAAATTACAGACACGAATAAGTCCTGTGACTTGACTGCTAACAGTTGGCTTAGCATTGTGAACTCCAAATGTATTCAAGCAAATTGCAGAAGATGTGCCCATGAGCAAGGAGTGGCTCAGTCTGGGGTGGGTGTCATTCTGCCTGGTAGCTGTGTTCAGCAGATGTTGTAACAAGTGTGCAAAGATGCAAAGCTTTCCCTTCAGTCTCCTTTCTTCCCTGTTGCCTCCACTCTGAGTGAATTTTGAACCAAATTGCTGGACAGGTGGTGTAGGAACATAATCAGGGTTATTTATTTTCTTGCAGATGGAGATACAGTTACCAGATACACTTTACCTACCAAATGCTAATGGTTTCTTAAGGAAACAGTTCTGTGTCTTCAGGGCTGGAGGTTTTTGTAACTGAGTGGAATAGGTAAAGATTGGATGGAACAAACTGCATTTTAAAATGATCTTGGTAATGACAAACTGGTATTCACTGTGCTCAGCAGCAACTTCATCTTGAAGTACTAAGCATGCTAAGCAAGTTGAGCAGTTTTATGTGGTCCTCGTAGTTCATGAAATGGTTAAAGAAACCTTGATGGGTTCTGATTTTACCCTGAACTTTTTAAACCGTCACACCATGACAGGTGGTTGGAATTAAATGATCTTTAATACCCCTTCCAGCCTGAACAGTCCTATGATTCTATGATCATCTTAAGAATGAAATGGAGAGATATTCCAAAGTGATATTTCTGCCTGTTTGTAATTGTCTGTTACACTTACAGCTCAATTTTAATTAAAAAGGTAGCTACAAGTTTATACAATTATCTCCTTAGTAGTAAGTACAGCACTAAATACATCTTGGTCTTTTTTCTGTTTCATTTGTGTATCCTTGGACAAGGCTCACTGAGCCTGAACAATGAAAGAAAATCTTTCTTATCTTTCATAAGTTAAACAGAGCAAACTATCTACGGACTGGAAAAAACAAAGGGGATTTTCATAGCTGTCCACCTGCCAATGCTGCAAACAATTGCTTTTCTGAAGCCTAAAGCAAAACAAACCCAAACCAACCGAGCAAACATAACATCCAACCACAAAACCATAACCTGTGCAGCACCTGCCCAGGTTGATGTGTTGGGTATAGGCAGGTATCTGGGCAGAGTGGTTTGAGGAACACAGAGCTTTTGCAGTGTCTTGTGGGATGGAAACCATGCGTTACAGGTCTGTTGTTTGCATTTCTGGGATCAGCCAAACAAGTTACACAAGGGATTTGCACTTGAATGTGAGGTGGTGAAAGAGTAGTTGGAGTTGACAATCACTCGGTTTTCTTCCAGCATCTCAGTTGGCTTTTTAAAAGGCACTCTCCTTGCAGCCCCCTCCTTGGTTTATTTCTCCAGGGGAAAGGTGTAGCTTCTAATCAAAGCACTGAACCAAGTCAGTGCAACCAAATCATACTTGTTTCCTAGACTCTGGTTTAACAGGAATGAGCAAACAATTTATTGTTTTTTGTAGACTTTAATTGGCACCCTTGCTTTTTCTGAAATTAATGAGCCATGCAGTACTTCGTGTTTCTACATATGACAAATCTCTTGTTGAGCAGTTTAAAATGAAGCAGAAAATTTTGGGCACTGGGATTTCAATGCTTCTTATAATTTCATTCAACCTTAATAAATACATACTTTGAAGACAGGAAGCTCTTTAGCAGTTTCTAGAGGTATCAATTGGAGAACCAAAAATTGCAGTAACGTATTACTATTGAAAGAAAATCTCAGGCTTAAAATGGTGGGGCTGGTCATAATTTACGTGTAGTGGGGCTGTAAGCTGAATTACTTAGCTTAAAAGTGGTTGTAGCAGCTTGAGATTTATCCTGTTAATTTGTTTTGGCATTAAGTTTCTTGTGTAACTTGTTCTATATATTACTGATGAATACTGATAATTCTGGGATGCTTGTAGTGTTGATTATTTAAACTGAAAAATAAGTTGTCTTGTTTTGTATGAGCTGTTACAACAGATTTAATCAGACAAGTAGTAAAGTACATCATGGTTTAGCAAGTACTTTGGCAGAACAGCTCTATGTAACAGTGTTGGCTGGGAACTGATTGTCCAGGCAGCTTTAGTCAAAAAACAAAAAAACAAAAAAAAACCAACAACCCCAAAACCAACCAACAAAAAACCCACACAACTAACTGAAGACAAACATCAGAAATTCCACTCAAAAAATCAACCAGAAGACCACCAACAAAACAAAAGAGGCCATCCTCTTGCATGCTAGGGTTGATGGAACTGTAGTAGATGTACATGCTTATTCCCACTTACCATTTGGGAGGCTGGAGCTGAAAAACTATATCCAGTTTTGGACTCAGACAAAACAGGTATCAGCAGGTGGGCTGTTGATCCACCAAGGGACTGGGAGACTGGAAGAGAGGATGTACAGAGTGAGCTAAAGGCCAGGGAGAGATTTCATTGCTATTTGCAGTTTGGACTGCTTTGTAGCTATAGAGAAAGGGAAATCCAAATTTTCTGAGAAGAGCCCAGTGGTAGAGCAGGAGACAGCAATCTTGCTGTAAGATCTTTTTGCAGCAGTGGGAACAGTGATTTTCTTGCAATGAGGAACATTCTGGCTAACAATGAAGAAAAATATGTTCGTGATGAGGATGGTAAATTACCAGAAATCAGTAGCCCAGAGATGCTGGTATCCAGCTGTGGAGGGTCTCCATACACATGCCCAAAAACTCAATTGGGCAATTTTGGATTTGACTAATGAACTTAGAATTTAGCCCTGCCTTAAGAAGATAGTTGAGGTAGATGGTAAGGGGGATTCTGGAGATGCTTCTAACTGACATTTTTCTGTGATTCTGTATAATATGCTTGTGACCTCTGGAGGACACCACTCATCACTGATCTCCATCCAGACATTGAGCCATTGAGTGCAGTTGACTACTGGTACTGAATCCTCTGCTATGGACTGATGTAGAAAGTAGGGGCTTACTCTAGAGCAACTTAGATTTTGACCTCTGTTCATGCTGAATTTTTGGTACTAAAAATAAGACTTGAAGAATGTTGGAGTGTATTTGTATATTCAACTTTCAAGGACAGGTGACTGATCTTATCTGGCATGCCCTTGATGATTTAAACAGAGTGAGTGATGGGCAAGCTTGACCAAAGGCTGAAAAATGAAAGCCGGCCTCCCACCTCAGCTTCTCTGTAAACACAGCCAGCCTGCAGCTGTGCCCTTACTGTACTTTGCAGTAAGCACACATCTAATTAGCTGTGCATATTCTCCTCAAAGACAAACAGGGATTCAAGTTACTGACTCAGAGGAAGAGTTGACAAAGGTAGACTGTAGGCTGTACAGTTTCTTACTTTTTTGAACTGTCTGAACTGAAGATTGTTAAAGGTACTTAGCGCGTTTCTCATTTTGTTCCTGTGTATTTTTGTAACTGGCAATGCTTTGCCATAGTATTTCTGTGCAATTGTACAACTTCATAAAGCAAATGTACAGAACAGAATTAGAAAGCTGACTCTTTCAGAATCAAAGACATTTATGTGTAGCTCAAGCAGCAGTCCAGGCAAACAGTTTTAATCCCCATATCGTAGAAGTAAGTGTCCTCCTGCTTTAGCCAAACTAAAGCATGTCTTCCCTTAGAGCTGCAAATGATAAAAGGTGACAATTGGCTGAATCTGCCCCAGTGTTCAAACATGGTGTTTGCTTATTCTGTTTGCTGCAATCTGAAGATTTCACTCCTTGAAGTATTTGTTTTCACTGGAAAGCTACATTGTAGTGTATAACACCATGTTTAGCACTGCATGCCACTTAGGCTGTCTGATCACTATGGGAAAAAGGGGTGATTTTTTTTTTTTTTTTTCCCCCAGGAAGAGAAGTGTAGCTAATAATGTGAAAGACAACTCCCCCCTCAATATAGCTCTGGCAAAGCCTGCCTTGAGTAAACAAAGATGCATATTATCTTGACTGGAATTTTGTCTTACAATCCTTTCCTTGGTTAGTAGCCCTGGGGAGAAAATACCCTTCCTACTGATTTAGAAAAAAAAACAACACAAACCAACAATAAACAAACAAAAAATAACAACAAAACCCAGCAGGAATAGCACTGTTTATCTCATTTATTCCTGCAGCTAATGCTAGTTAACTGCTGCAGGCTGGCCATGGTCAGTGTGTAAATGCTTTGTTGCCAGCTTCACAGAAGTCCAACTTCACTTTTTCATCAAGTGTACTGAAGTGGTGGAACTGAGATGAACAAAAGAAGTACCCTGGACACACAAATGTTAGTAGGCATGAGTCTGTCTCCTCTGTATTACAAGAGTGGGCCCTTAGAAGTTCACACCATCCTTCTGCGAAGGGTATTCCTTTTCTATTTCTTAGGTCCTCTTCATCTTACTTGAAGACTGAATGATGTGGAGGACTCCAGAAATACAGTCATTTTGCTCACACATTGCTATTGCAGTCCTTGTTTTATAAATTCTTACTCCAGAAGTTACTGTGTAAGTGATGATCACAGATGCACCATGTAATATGGAGGTATTAGTACTTCTTTTCTTGAGAAAAAGACAGCTGAGCATTCAGTAGCTTTTTATTTTTAATGAAAGATAAAATGTGTGCTTTGAGTTGAATTAAGTATAATCTTGTTTGGACTCGAGTTGTGTTTCCAGTATACTCAAATGTGCCAAACAGTATATCAGGTTCACTTCTCTTGTTCTATACTGCTAAAAGTACTGTAGCTCGAGTATAGATACCAAAGCTAGCATATAAATTTCTTACTGTGTAAAATAGCAGTGGAAAGGTATGTAAATATTTTATGTGGAACAGGTGAGGAATTGAAGAATATAATCTGGCACATTGCAGTGATTCATTATTTCAGTAGTTTCATGTATTATGTATTTCTATTTAGTAGATACAAAGTAGATTACACAGCTGTTTTTAATTATCCTTCTGAGCCTCTTCTACTGAGATAAGTAGCTATCACAGTGTTATGGAAATCAGTGGTGTTGCAGCAATAAACCAACAGATTGAATACATCAAAAACAATATAAAATGCTGGTAAAGTTTTTCTGATACCATGTTGTTTTACATATTGTTAGTGCCTCTGCTTGTGAAGCACATCTCCTCTGCTCTAGGACTACTAAGCCAAAAATAATTCAGCATATGTTAAGCATATTGAAAAAAATAATTAAACTTCAGACTATTTTTTCAATTATTTACTACTATTAAGTAGTAAGCTGTTTGTTTCAAGTTCTCGTTGCTTCTGTAAGCGCTGCTGCATTTTATTTAAAGAGCAAAGAAAGAAAGAACAAAACCAACACCGTGATGATAAACAACCCCATCACCCCCCCCGGTGGAAAAAAAAAAAACACCAAAAAGCAAAGCTGCAGACCAGACAGTCTACAGATTAATGTTATTTTTGACATTGGTGTTGCATATGTAGTTGTCACCACCCCTCCAACAATGTGATGTTACTGAGAATATTATAAACATTGCGTTAACCTTTGTAAAGTAGTTTCAAAACATTTTTACAAATACAAAAATAATATCAAGATGAGACTGGAAGATGTTTTCCTGAGCTACTGCTTAAGAAACTATAAGGAGAAGATGTTGTAAAAATAGCTAAGTTCTACATTGGTTGCTCCAAAAGTAATGCCTCCTACTTATTTCCATGGAAACAACAACAGATACAAACACTGCAGTAATACTGTTAGAGCAAATTCTCAGCTGCAAAACACTATTTTTCAGTGTGTAGACATCATTAACAATGCTTTTTTGCCAGCCACGAACAAAAGCCTGCATGCCACACGTAGAAATCTGTACCAGTGGAGGCGAGCCACTGTCACCACTGCTGAAATGCATTGCTCATTGCCTCACTGTGCTCACATCCACTGTTTGGTCTTCACAGTCATTCAGCAAGCATTGATGAATGTCAATGGGTGTAATTCTTTCCATAGGTAGGAATTCAGTGACACACCTTTGCTTCATAGGTACTTCCCTGTCAGATGCCATTTTGTCAGACTGCCCCTCTGCTGCCATCTGTCACACAGCAATAAAGTGTTATGGGACAATTTACTGGCAAGTTTCAACCTCTGCTGCCATATCACCAACATCTGCCTCTGATGTCGTGGGTCAATATGTTAGCATTCCTTTCGGGGCAGCTCTCATAACAACTGGGTGGGTTTTTATCACTTCAGCTGAACCAAATAACTTTCTTTTATGACACCCGGTGAAGTGCATGAGCCAAAAAGTTATTTACTTAACGTTCAAAGTAGCTAATAACAGTTAATTCAAATTCAGGTTATATGTGGGTAAATGAGTTTACAAAAATGGTATGTTTTAGTGTGTGAGGCATAGGTTGCATGTTGTAGCTTAAGCATGTACTCCTGCAATTTTTTGGTCTGTAGAGTTTGCTGAATCAGAAGGCAGGTAGTAGGAGAAAATCCAGATACACGGTCAGCTGCGCTGTGAGGCTTCTAGGAGAAGAGATGTTGAAGACTGGCCTGCCCTGGCCTCCTTCTGTTGCTCACCTGCCGTGTCAGGGCTATGTTATATGAGGAAGGAATGGGAAACTGGTTATGCTTGCTGTAGTGCTGTGGCTGTTAGTCATAAAATGGCTGAGCCATCTGTTGCTTGAAAGCTACCCCGGCCTACCACCTGGTGCTTCATTGAACCCAAGGATTTGTTCCAGATAAGCACTGCTTTACTTAATAAACATACAAAAGGAAAAAACAGGAGGGGGAAGTTGTAAGGTTTTCCTCAGTTCTTTTTAGTGCTGAATAATATCATTTGGATCATTGTAGCCTTCTGTGGTTTGTCATTAAAAACAGTTTTATTTTCATTTTCAAAATTGAAGATGAATAATAAAGCTAAACAAATGCAACGTGATACAGGGATTGGTGTAAATTTCAGAGCAGTGTATGCTTTAATTTGGAGTGATGGATAACCACCTGCTGTATTCCTGTTCTTTTGGCAATCTGGCAAGTTGCTGTGCTGTTCTGGTGCCTTTATTTATTAGATCTTCTTGGAGCTGTTTGAGAAGCTGCAGGCTATCTCATCTAGCACAGGCTTAGAGGGTGTTGGGTTGCTGGCTGCTTGAATGCAAAAGCTCCAAACTTCTTAAAGTTGTGAGTTTTGCTTCTTTATTTTGTGGGGTTTTTCTTTTTTTAATATATATAATGATACATATGCATTAATATGCTACTGTTATATGCAGGTAAATTATTGTGGCTAATTTATTTTCTTTTATGTTCATAATAAAAAGAACTACGCTACTCTTGAGTAATGCATATAGATTATTCTAAAACTAACACCTCCTTATTTGTTTCCATGAAAAATATCACAGATATATAGAGCACAATAAAAGTTTGACTGCAAATTCTGAGCTGCAAAACACTATTTTTCAACACAGTCACCACCATTAACTATGCATTTTTGCTAGCGATGAAGCCTGCATGCTGTGCTCTTAAAAATCTGCACTAGCAGAAGTGACCCACTGTTTTCACCACTTCTGTGATGGCATAGTTGCTAGATAAACATTGTCCATGCAGTCCATCTTTCATTGGTCTGAACAGATTGAAATTGGATGGCACCAAATCCAACTATACGACAGTCCAACCAAGGCAGTGAGCTTCTTGGCCTTCAGACTGACATGGGGCCTTGGTGTTATTTTGTTGCAAGACAAAGGTTGTCTTCTTCTCAGGCCTGACTCTGGAAGTGTGAGCCTTCAGCTTAGATGGTATTGTGATGTAGAAGTCAGAGTTGATAGTTTATCCATGTTCTAGGAAATCCAGAAAGGATAATCCCTTTCCTTTCCTAAAAGACAGTGCACTGCTGTATACTTGCTTAGGAGTGCATCTTAAACTTTTTTCTTTGAGGAGGAATTCTCATATTGCCACTCAAAGCAATGCCATTTTGATTGGCTCATAGTTGTGACAGCATCTTGTCACCAGTATTGACACGATCCAGGAAACTTGTCACTTTCAGCCTTGTACTGATTCAGTAGATTCTGGCAAGCTTGCATGTGGTCTTCTTTGTGTTCTTCTGTGAGCATTCATGGGTCCCACTTAATGTGAACTTTTTGATTTTCCAGTGTTGTCATCATTATTTCCAATGTCTTGAAGCTATATTAAGTTCTGTACAGAGTTTCCTGGTTGTAATCCGCTGCTTGGTGTGGATGAGTTGATTGAGACATTCTTTGTTTTGTGCTGCGATAGCTGTGCATGACCATCTCAAACGTGTCTTTCACATGGCTATCACCACTGCTGAAATGTACCACCCACCACCTCTCTGTCCTCACGTCCATTGTTTGGTCCCTGTAAAATGTTTAGTAAGCATCAGTGGGTGCATTTTTTTTCCATGCAGAAAAATTCAATGACACACTTTTGCTTCATATATGCTTCCTTGTCAGATGCCATTTTGTCAGACTGCCCCTCTGCTGCCATGTGTCATGCAGCAACAAAATAGAGTATTGATGGGAAGGTTCAACCTCTATTGCCATACCACCAACTCTGCCTCTGATGCTGTGGCCAACATCATAAAATAGGAGGCATTACTTTCAGGGTCATTACTTGTAATTCCTAACGTAATACCAGTACCTGCCTCTCAGCCCCTTTGTAACTATGCTGACTGGGTCACAGGAGGTGGTATAGAAGTGGTTGGCTTCTGTTTCTAGGTGACAGGATTGGACTGAGCTGGGGGCAAGCCACAACACAGTGTATTCATGTTATGTCCTTCACAAAAAGAAAAACGTGCTCAATGTTCACTAGTAAAATCAGCCTCCATTTCATTTTTGAATTCTGTCTGATGGGAGCTGCACTGTGCTGGTTTATCCCTCGAGTTCCCCTCACTTTGTTCTTTCACAATTTTCATGTCTACAGTAATATGGGAAATAAATATGGGAATTATTTCACATCTAATGGGCTTTGTAGTTTACTTACCTTTTTTTGTTTGTTTGTTTATTTATTTTAAACTAATTAGTTTGGGAGTTTTTTGGGAGGGGGAATTCTTAGAAAGTCAAAGGATGGATGGGAAGAAGCAGCTGATTGGGTGATTTCTTGAAAACCTTATCATAAACCACTAGATGTATATAGTCTTCTGTTGTTTTTTTTTTTAATATAATTTATTTAGAGGAAGCATTTATTACAAAATAATCACAGTAGAAAAGTATGCACATCTGAAATCCTTTGACTGCAGTAAATAAGAACTAGTCTCAAACTAACCTCTTGATTTTTAAATATGCTAGCTGTGTTCTGTAGCTTATATTCAAATCCTCATAGTTTGAAACTTGTCTTCATGTTTTAGGATACAGAAAATGATTTTTGACAATTAGAGGCTAATGTTCTTTTCTTAGGAAGTGGAGTTCTAAGCAATGAGGAGGATAGTATAAGTCACTCCTATTGCAGTTGGGACTGTCACTGCTGTGACTTTAAAGTGTGTGTTATTGACTGACTCCTGTAATTCTGAATTCAGGAAAACTAGCATTACTTTTTTGTAGGAGTTCTTGCTTACAGGGACCAGAACTAGATATATAAGAAAAGCAGTATGTTGAGCAATTATCAAAAATGCATTCCTGTGTCAGCTTATTAAATGACAAATGCTAGCCTGTTGTATTCTTGTTTCCAACGTTATTTGACCCATCCTGGATTATGCTTAACTTGAGTCTGTCCTGTCTGCGGTGGCTAGTAAGAATTTCAGTGCTTTCAGCTCTGGTGTGGATATGGATTCTAGAAACAGATAACATTTTGAGTTTCTGTATGAGGTCAAAGCTGACAATTAGAAGTTTGGAAGAACTAAGTTTTTTGAAGTGACACATCAGGTATTATCTCTTGCCTATTTTGCTATTATGTACTCAGCTTACTGGCTTCTTGAAAGCAGTGAGTAAAATGCCTGTGAGACTGGGTTCTTAAAATTTCAGTTCTTATGACTTACAGCTGTTTCTGCAGTAGAAATGCTACACCTTGAATTACAGGATGTTATTGCCAACTGACTGAATCACTCTGCAGGGCTTCTTTTGTTAGACGAGGCAGCAAAGATGCCTCAGCTTGTTTCAGGAGTTGACTGAAGAGCTGGAAGCAGGTTAGCTGCAGCAAAATCCAGTGCTCCTTTTCAAGATAATTTAGCATACGTGGATCTTATTGATGGTGTGTTTGGGCTGCTTCCAACGCCTGCTGTAGCTCCTTCAGGACTCACCTCTCTGTAGCTGTTGTGAAAGCACAGCCTCTGCAGCTGCAGTGTTTTGAAGAGTGATGAGTTTTATGCTGGGAATATGAGTGTACTAAAAGCAGCTAAATGCTGTGGTGAAAATAAATCCTACCTGGATTCTTTTTCTCACAGCTTGAACTCATCAGTTTTCCTTAAAATCAGAACTGAGAATGTGTTCAAAGAAGAAAAAAAAAAGTGTAGTTTTTTGTTTTCTAAACAGTGAGTTTGGTTAGGTCCAGCATAAGCACAGTATGGGAAGGTAAGGAATTTTAAGATGTAGGCAGTCAATGTTTCTGTTAGTAGAAAAGTCAGGAATTTTCTTACGTTAGTTGTTCGTTGAGGATTACGTATGTTAGAGAAGTCTATCAAATACAGTCAAAGTGCACTGTGGTAGATATAGAAAATTGCTACAAAAGGGTGCGTATCTAGAAGAAATTGGGTTTTAAAATGCTTTTCTCCTTGTTCCTGTGTTTGTCCTTGCCATTCTGGAGCAAACCATGACCATACTGGGCGTATTGTGCTCTGACCAACCCTATGTTCATTTAAGCAGAAACGAGAGCATTGAGCGGGCTTCATTTCAGAACATTGCTCCTCATGCAATTGGTGAACCTCAACCTATTTTTCTCTGAACCAAGTTTAAACAGAGGATAACCCTGTTTAACCCTGCAGTCTGCCACTGTTTGGCCCTATCCCTGGTGGTGTTTAAGGCCAGCTTGGATGAGGCTCTGGGCAGTCTGATCTGGTACTTGATCTAATGGTTGGTGGGGGGATTGGAACTTGATAATGCTTGAAGTCCTGTCCAACCCAAGACATTCTACGAAATGTGCTTTACTTTTGCTAGAAATAGATGATAACACAAAAATTGTAAAAAAAAAAAATAAAAAAATTGTGAACAGACCAGACATGCCTCTGCTCTCTAATGCTAAACAATAGCTCAAGCTTAAAAAGTCTCCTGATTATTTAGAGGAAGAATTAATTGTGAAAGCCCTTACTCTTGATGAATAGTAACATCTTGTAAACGCTTGAGTGGCATTAAATCCGCACTGTAGTTAAATCCATGCTTCCATGGGAACAGTATATATGTGAGGACAGCATATATGATGCATGTTCAGCAACTTTCAGGATAACTTACCCTTGAGAATCCACATTCAGTTTATCTACAGTGCACCGTGAAGAGTTCAAGCAACATGGATGAGCTAGATCAATTCAGTAAGTAAGTACTGTTAAGAAGCTTCCTGGAACTCTTGCCACTCATGGACATAGAAAGGAAATGATGCTGTCTGGTTTCTTGGCTGCTTCCCTGAGCTTTTCCTTGAGGTTTGTTCTTTCAGCTCAGGCCTGTTGCTCTTGAGGTCTGGCTACAGGGCTGGGAGTTGCCAGCTGACTGGACCCAAGCAAGAGGCAGCCTTCTGTTGTGCTCCTGTGGATTTGGGGAATTTACTCTGGAAAAAAAGAAGTGTGTTTTTGACTAGAAATTCCTAAAAAATTTCTTTGATGTGATCATCAGTCATGCCAGGCAGGCAATCTGAAGCTCAAGTTACTGAAGAACAACTTCGCCCTCCCACATGTAGAGATTAATTTGCTCTTCACCCTGCATCAAAAATGGCATGCTGAGGCTGATTGGTTTACTCATCACTTTTGAATGCATGCAGGAGATGAAGGGTAAGGTTTGTGCAGTGAAAGTGTGAATGTTGCTCATTTTCTGTTAGGCAGCCCTTCAGCTCCAGCAGCCCTAGTGTTCTCACAGACTTAAAGGGAAAGGTGCATCCACTCAGCTGGAAAAAGCTGTAGCCAGACTGTTCCTTATTTCCCACCATGTGAGGCCATCCACATTTTGACAACAACATGATGGTCTGCATTTTGGAATGTAGTTTTAATTTTACTGCTTGAGTGACTTTAAACAAGTCATTCTTTAATTTTGGGGGCTGTAAAACTGAGATAAAGAAAGCTATGCATCTTATGAGTATGAGTTTAGAACAGTCTGTCTTGGGCAAAAGGATTTGTGATCTTTACATAAGAAAAGATATATAAAAATGTTATGTAGCATTCTTAACTCTAAAAAAAACCCAACAAACAGTCAATGGGATAGTTAGCTTTAGCATATCACGACATACTAAAACATCTGTCTAGTATGTATGCTTACCTAAGTTCCAGGCATGCACATTGACTTTTGAATTAGAGCCTCTTGTTAGAGGTCCTGCTGTGCCAGAAGGATGTCAGGATGTTGCTGGGTATGATGACATGTCATGGGATGTTTCAAGAGGCTTGTTTATTTTCTTTTATTTTTAAAAAGGGTTATGTTAACTCTTAATTGTTGTATGTTACTTAACTGTTTCAGGTGTTGAAGTTTATTAAATGTACCAGTAAGCTATAGATAGTTGAGGAGATAATTATTGCTGTTTGTTTGGGTACAGAGAAAATAGCCTTCAGAAGGCAGGCTTTTCAGGCACTGGCTTAATTCTATTTCCACTTTCGTCTGGCATAGTTTCCAGTGCATTTATCTTGTTTTATTATAATGCTAGAAAGCAGCCTTTGAAATACGCAATTTTATGTTAGCACAGCAGTTTGCCCAGCCATCTATCCAACCATTCAAATTTGAATTTAACTCCTCCAAAATAAGAAGTCCATAATGTCCACTAATATGTCTGCATTCTCTAATGCTGACCTATCCAAATGAGAAGGTGAAGATTAAGTGATCTATTGTTTGAAGATTATACCTGTGTATTCTCTGTGCAGTGTTGAAATCGTATGAAAAACTGTCTGCCCATTGTATAGAAAGAAAATAGTTCTGGCCACTTTTGCTCTGGATTGTAATAACTCCCTTCAGAATTCCCCATCAGGCATCTGTTCACAATCTCTGCTTTTTGGTATTTGTCTGTGAGCTGTATCGTTTTCTTGATGGTGCAGACAGCCTCAGTTCTGGGGCTTGGTGGAGGAGACTGCAGTAGGGAGAGGCAGCTTGCAGCACAAAAAGCACTGACAGATTTTAGTCTTGTGATCTAAGGGGTTAATATGTTTCTGTTTAACAGCAGAAAGACTTAGACTGCACCGTTCTCATAGCTGGCAAAGTGTATCACAAGTAGAAGAGGTCGCAAAGCTGGAACAAGGGAAGAGAAGTAATAAGGCAGTGCCACCTGGGCTTTTAGGCAGCATGCTCTACAGGAAACAGTAAAGAACTACAGGAATAGAGCATGCACTGTTTATGGTTGCTTTGTGTTATGTCCAGCATTTAGATAAGAACGCCATTGGGTACTGCCTTTATTCAGGTTATGGGAAAAGTGCATTTTGAGAAATGGATAAGGTGCACGGTATCCTATTGCTTAGAGATAAATCTGTATAGTAATTTAAGTGCCTTTTAAGATCTTTTAGCTGTACTGTTTTTATGTAGTAAACAGAGTTTGCATTTAATATTAGTGACTTAATGTATACAGTGAACATCCTGTGTGAACCTTAGTTCTTGAGAACAGTCTTATTGCAGATCGATTTTGTTCCTTTTTGTAATTTGATACGTAACTTGGAAAACTGCTGGCCGATGATTGAAATGGCTGCATTAAAAAAGGGATCATCAGTAACTGGCAGGTCCAGACCATATAATGGCTTAGGCAAAGCTCAGACATCCTAAATGAAAACGTTTTAAATTCAACTGTGAGAATAGAACAAACAGTTTAGAATTAATGTGGCTGTGGCCTTAAACATAATTCTGGTGGTGATTTTAATTCTTCATACTTTAAAGATAATGAAGTCATGTTCTTCCATATCTGTTGAACCACGAAATTTGGAGCACTATGAGGCACACCTTTGTGTTCTGAGAACAGTCTGGTTTGGACACTTATTTATGTACATCAGTCATCAGTCCACATGAATGCATGAGCTACAGCCTTATGTCGTTGCTTTGCACTGATGATGACTACCCAGCTCTCCAGAGCAAATTGACACTGTTTTCAATTTCTTGAATTTCTTTTATTTTGAACTTATTTTGCTTTACTAAATGCTACAGTGAGAACCAATCAACAGTTATCCAGCACATACCTGTGCTGAGTTTTGTAGTGTTTTTCGTATGTATCTGTAGGTGATTTTGTGTACATCTTGTTGTTTCCTCAAATATTTTACTTCAGTTAGAAAAGGCTTGTGATCTTTCTACCTGTGTATTTTTGAAATTTTATTTTAACGCCATTTGACATTATAAGGGTAAGCTATAAAGGGGAAAAACAGCTTCAGGTTCTTTTGGAAAGATATTTAGGAAATCTGTGCTTATGGCATTGTAGTTTGCATTCATCTTGAATCAGATTTGTCAGGCTGAGGAGAACGGATTCCAGGAGCAATTGCAAAACTTAAGAGCAGGATGGCAGACCTCACGTGCATTGTCAGGCCACTAAACACTTACTGTAATCCATTTAGTTTACCATTCCTTTCCTTCCTACTCATTCTTCTCTGCATTTATTTTGCTTTGCTTGTTCCCTGGTCAGCTACTGCTTCCTCTTTATATGGCCCCACTCCAGTGCCCTCTTCTTCCCCTTCCTGGCCTGGTGCACACCTCAGCACCAGTAGTGGTTGGCAGGCCAACTTTCTGTCTTATGTATTCTCATTTTTTTTAAATATGTTTTAATGATGTTTCCTTCATCACTCACCTTCTCCTTCTAAAAAAAAAAAAAATTACACATTCTCTATTGCTGCTGGAAGAACAATATTTTAATGATCTTTTCATGTTTTTTTTTTTTTTCCCCTTAATTTCAGGATGTTGATGGTGAGAAGTACAGAAGGTATTTGGTAGCTACATCAGCTATATCCCTGTAGCTTGATGTTATACACAGAATAACTGAAGGGTTTTGGTTTGTCAGTCCTTTCTGAAGCTGCAGTTGAGTACTTAAGACCCTATTCTAAGGGAGAGGAGAGCATGTGAGAGGAAACACAATTCAAGAAATGTAGGTGCCCTTTATTAGAAAACAGAATCGAATAGTTCACTTGGAAGAGACCAACAAAGTAGCAGTCCAACTGCCTGAACACTTACTACAAGAAAAGTTCAAGGTCTTAAATTTGTCTAATAAACTTAAGATAATAAATCAGATCACAGGGTGTTCAGTGTATCACACTACATGTACAAACTGTCATGGCCTCTTATTTTATTTTGCCAATTGAGGATGATCTCTATTTTTGTGAGGCTAGCAAGTGTATGCAACATTGTTAGGAGAGTCTGTCCAAACGATAGTTCTTCTTTCCATTTTCATGTGACTCTTTACAAAGTTCTACTCCAAGTAGCAAGTTTATTCTTAGTTTATGTATAATCTGATAAAAATGGTTCCCTGTTCACAGTGTGGTGTGCATGTTGGCACTTCCAGAATGGAGCCTGTAAGCAGCTTGCCATCTGCTGCCCACTACAAGGTCTGGCTCCCCTCCCCCCTCCCGTAAACAGCAAAAGTGATAAACACAGGCAGATCTTTATTGTTACAAAGAAAGGAATTCTGAACTGGCTTATGTGAATTATTCAGCTGAGATCCCAACAGGCAGGCATCAGAGGAAGCTCCACTTATGAGGGCTGAATTCTAGAGCAAATTGACATACATTAGTTTCTTCAACAATTAATGTATTGCAAGCCTTGGAGGAAAAATGCTCAAATAATTGATTGTTGGCTGTCTAGAAGATCTTTCTGACAAACTAGAAATTCTTATTTCAGCTTCAGCTATTTTTCCTGCAATAATTACCAGGTACACAGCTCACACTGCTTTTTCAAAAGTAGCTAATCTGTTTATGTAAAGAAATTGTTCTCCCCTTACCTTTTCACTGTTCACACTATTGAAAATATCTGTGCTTATAACAGATGCTGCAAAAGGAAGTGTATTCCAATGTATGACACTTTTTTATAACTAAAGCTTTGCATTTGCTATTGTCAGTGGTTCAAGGGCTGGTTCAACTTTTCAGGCCCCTGCTGAAAGGCTTCTGGGAATCTTGGAATCAGCAGCAAGTTGAACATGAGTCGACAGTGTGCCCAGGCAGCCAGGAGAGCCAACTGTGTCCTGGGGTGCATCAAGCATAGCACTGCTAGCCAGTCAAGGGAAGTGATTGTCCCACTGTACACTGCTCTACTGCAGCCTCAAGACTAAAGAAGGTGGCATGGAGCTCAGGTTTGGGGGAGGTGCAGGTTCAATATGAAGAAAAGGTTCTTAACTGACAGTGGTGAGTTCCTGGAACAGGCTTCCCAGGGAAGTGGTCACGGTGCTGAGCTCTCCAGAGTTCAAGAAGCATTGGGACAATGCTCTCAAATCTCAGGTCTGATCGTTGGGTGGTCCTGTGTGCAGTCCAGGAGTAGGACTCGAGGATCCTGATGGGTCCCTTCCAGCTTATTACATTCTATGATTCTCTGTGTCTCTGTGATTTTTTGTGCACTTTTTTTTAAAATTTTTTTTAATTTAAGTAGATAATCAGAAACTGATTTGCTTTTTCTAGTTGTGTGAGGTGGTGTTCAAACATTCCTGATGCTGCAAAGTGGTGCTTGCATTTCTGATAAAATGGTGTAGTGTATTGGTAATGCTTCCTAAACAGTGATGTTGGCTGTTAGACATGTAGTAGCTGGGAATATGTAGCCTGGCAAAAATCAGATATCTTTTTTCCTGCAAATCAAATCCTTTCTAAAATAGCTGGAAATCAGTAACTGAGCTATTGTTTGGTAGTTGTGTTAGTTTTATTTATCAAGAACACTTTTTTCTCCCCATGACCTGTAGATTCCTCAGTTTCCTGAATCACTCTTTCCTGCTTCACTCCCACCCTCAGGAGCAAGAAGTCGTTTATGCTGGTAACTTCTCCTTCACTCTTCCAGGAATCCTGCTGGCAGAAGGATGCATTTTGCCCCCCACAAGTGTTTTACTGGGAATGCAAACAAACTGGTTTTGCTGTTTTTATAGACGAGATATGGTCAACTTCTGCTTTAGGGAAATTGGCTTGACAAACTAAGTTCAGTGTAACAAGGTGCCTTCGTACACAGCTAGGAGTCCCTGCAACCCACTTGAGATGCTTGGCTGCTTTCCTAACTGAACAGTGTTTTTCAGAAAACTTGAAACATCCCACTTAAATGCGTCTATATTTTTTCCACAAATGTTCCACCCAAACTGAGATGATACTTAATATGAACTGTGTTGGGTATTTCATAAATGGATTTCGAACTGATCATTTGATAAGGGTTAGTGACTATATGAAGCTGATCTTCTTCAGTGTGCATTATCTCAGTGAACAGTGTGTTTCATGTTTCAAAAAAATGTTTTTTGGGAAGAAAAATTTAGACATGAGATTGAGACTTACATGTGAAAAACTTTTTAGCTAGTCTGCTATCCTGTTACCCAGAAGCTGGCAGAGCTTTAAGGAAGTGTTCCTTAGGTCACAATAGGTCCTCCTCTCTAAGTGTAGGAAGCCAGTAAAGAAAGGCAGGAGATAAACATGGCTGAACTGGGACTTGCTTGTAAAACTGGATAGCAAGAAGAAAATGCACAGTTAGTGGAAACAGGGAGAGGTGCCATGGGGGATGTACAGAGGTGCTGCTGAGCTGTCTAGAAATTGAGTCAGGAAGGCCAAGGCCCATCTGGAACTGGACTTGGCAAGGGATGCAAAGAAGAATAAGAGGCTTCTATAGGTGCATCAACTGAAAAGTCTAGAAGGGCGTATCTCCATTAGTGAGCAATACAAGCAAACTGGTAACTGGTGAAGGCTGCTGTACTCAGCAACTTGTTTGACTCAGATCTCACTGGCAACTGCTCTTCACTCACCCCGCAAGTGGATGGTTCAGAAGATGGGAACTAATGGAGCAATGATCCTGTTTGCATTTTTTCCAGTTTCTTCCCAAGTTAAGCTTCTCCAGTTAAGCTTTGTCCAATTTTGCAGAAAGAAAATCTATAATAAATGAAAAATTTTTGGTTTGCATTGGCTACTATTAAATATAGTAAATAGGTTGCAAGCTCTCACTTTTGTAACGTGTTACTTAGAATTGCTCAGTAAGGTAATACATATATGTGTGTGTATATATATATATATGTATATAGTTTTGAAGTTGCCCCATTGTATTGTTAAGGTCAAATTCACACAGTCTAGAATGCACAGAATGAAATGATTTTTGAGTCTATAACTTTTGAGTTATGTGCAAACTCAAATTATTCATATACTTTTATTTCTTTGAGTAGCATTATTGAATATTATAAATTATTAAGAATACCATGCATGCTCTATCTGCTCTGTCTTCCTACTTCAGAACTGATAAACCTAATATATGAATAGCAAAAATGCATCTGCTTACTTCTGGGTTACATTTTAAAGGGAAAGCCAAACTAGAGGCAAGTTTTCTGTAGCAAATGACACAATTCTTTTTATTTTGTGTTTCCTAATTTGGCATCTGTGTTATTGACATTGTAAGTTTCTGATGCTGAAGACATTTCCAACTGCGTGGAAACACAACTTACTTGTGTCAGAGTTATTTTAGAGGCAACTATTTCTGTAGAGAGGAAAATCATTTAGAAAATAAGTATAATAGTACAAAATCTCTTGAAGCTAACTGTGCTTTACATGTAGGATCTTGTTTGAGGCTGAGGAAAGACACATACTTCTAATTTTTCAGAAAATGGTAAATAATGGCTGAAATCTTACAGTAGGTGAGTACTCATTAAATTGATAGACTGTGAACAGAGGTGGAAAGATTTATTTGGGTATAGTCATGGGAGAGAAAGAGCTACAGCATTTTAAGAAGAGCGCATCAGGAGTGAAGGCTCTTGAGTATTCAGGAGATCATCAGAGTAGAACCTGCATTCAGTTGACCCAGGGTCAGGGCACGAAGTTGGGTAAGCATTTAAAAAAACGAACAAAAAAGAAACAAAAAAACCAACAACATCAACAAAAAAAAACAACTAAAAAAGCCCATGAACTGTGCAGCGCTGTTAAACTCTATGGAAAGGGATTATTAACACCAGGTAAATAAACTAAGATGTTACCTCTTGTTTTATACCATGAAATCAGGTTGAGGTTCTGGTAGTTACAGTGCAAAAATTCTACAAGTGCTGTAATTCTGTAGTGTATTTTGAAATATGTATGCATGCAATACATATAAGTATGCTTGATGTCGGTTGCTGAAGAACTTTAACCTGTATTCCATTGATAAAATAGGCCTCTGCCTTGTACGTGCAGGGCTTGTATTGTCTTAAATAAGGCTGACACACACACATTTTATTTTCTTCTGTAGTAGAGAAGTCTGGACTGCTTTGTTTCTTAGCAAGAGAAAGTTGATGCATGCGGTTCAGATTTTGAAAGGAGCATCAGAGAGTGCAGTGGTTCATTTCCTGATTTGTTTTTTATTAAAATTTAAGTTTTGACTTCTCCAGCACCTGCGTAAAAAACTTGTACTTGATGACAGTGGGAAATCTTGTTGTGTACAGACTGTTCAGTCAAATGGATGCATCCCTTTAGGTTGTTCTTTAAAACTTTGAATCTTTGTAGGTAGGCAATAGTAGGAAACAAATATTATTATTCAAGTAATATCACAAATCATGCCATACAAGGGCTGCTCTGAAAGTAATGTCTCCTGTTGACATAGGACATAACATTATGGTGGCTGACAGTGTCAGAGGGGATGTTGGTGACATGGCAGTAGAGGTTGGACCTTCCAGCTGGTATGTCATTACGTTTTGTTGCTGGATGTCAGATGGCAGTAGAGGGGCAGTCTGACAAAATGGCATTGGAAGTGCATATGAAGCAAAAAGTGTGCCATTAAACTTCTCCATGCAGAAAAAATGGCGTCCATTGACGTTCATTGACACTTGCTGAATGTTTATGAAGACCATACAGAGGATGTGAGCACAGTAAGGCAGTGGGTGATGCATTTCAGCAGTGGTGACAGTGGGTCACCTCCAATGGTGAAGATTTTTATGAGTGTGGCATGCAGGCTTTTGTTCATAGTTGACAAAAATGTATAGTTTATGATGGTGTCTACATCTGCAGCTGAGAATTTGCTCTATCAAAGAGTTTTTTTTTGTATCTCTTTTAATTTCCATGGAAATTACATGGAAATTACTTACAGAGAATTACATTACTTACTACATGAATGTAGTAGCATCATCAGAGTCTTAAAAGTGTATTTGAGTAGGTATGGAAACATGGAAGAAAAGTATAAAAATAAATATTTCAGAGTAGATTTCAAGGTCATATGACATACAGGTAGCATGTCAATGGCTCTATGTCCAGGTGGAGGCTGGTAACGAGCGGCGTCCCCCAGGGATCTGTCTTGGGACCGGTGCTCTTTAACATCTTTATCAATGACATTGATGACGGAATCGAGTGCACCCTCAGCAAGTTTGCTGACGACACCAAGCTGAGTGGTGTGGTTGACACAGTTGAAGGACGGGATGCCATTCAGAGGGACCTCGAGAGGCTAGAAAGGTGGGCCCGGGTGAACCTGATGAGGTTCAACACTGCAAAGTGCAGAGTTTTGCACTTGGGCCGGAGGAATCCCAAGCATCCCTACAGACTGGAAGGAGAGGTCCTTGAGAGCAGCCCTGTGGAGAAGGACCTGGGGGTCTTGGTAGACGAAAAACTTAACGTGAGCCAGCAGTGTGCCCTTGTGGCTCAGAAGGCAAATGGGATCCTGGGCTCCATCAAGAGAGGGGTGGCCAGCAGGGACAGGGAGGTGATTGTTCCCCTCTACTCTGCTCTTGTGAGGCCCCATCTGGAATACTGCGTCCAGGTCTGGAGCCCCCAGTACAAGAAAGACAGGGAGCTGTTGGAGAGGGTCCAGAGGAGGGCCACAAAGATGATCAGGGGACTGGAGCACCTCCCCTATGAGGACAGGCTGAGGGAGCTGGGCTTGTTCAGCCTGGAGAAAAGAAGGCTGCGGGGTGACCTCATTGCAGCCTTTCAGTACCTAAAGGGAGCCTACAAAGAGGAGGGGAATCAACTCTTTGAAAGGGTGAGTGACAGCAGGACAAGGGGAAATGGTTTTAAGCTGAGGGAAGGGAGATATAGGTTGGATGTCAGGGGGAAATTCTTTACAGAGAGAGTGGTGAGGTGCTGGAACAGCTGCCCAGGGAGGTTGTGGATGCCCCATCCCTGGAAGTGTTCAAGGCCAGATTGGATGGGGCCCTGGGCAGTCTGGTCTAGCATTAGGTGGAATGGTGGTGGCCCTGCATGTGGCAGGGGGGTTGGAGATTCATGATCCTTGAGGTCCCTTCCAACCCTGGCGATTCTGTGATTCTGTGATTCTGTCTTCTGTCCTCTTAGATTTTGTAGTATTTGGAAACTGTAGTACAGCTCCTGCTGACAGGAGTACATGCATTTCTTCTCCTAAATTTTGTAACAGGATGATAATTAGGAGGTGAATTAAGTGTGCTTAAGACAGATTATTGCATTATTGAATATCATTTTCTTGTTTAAATCTGCAGAGATGGTGTAGTATTAAAAATGGAAAACGATTCAGAATATAAAGCAGTTGCATTGGAAACATTTGAGCAATTAGTATTGCTTAGATATTTTTTAAAGTGTATTTTAAATCATTTTTATCATTTTTTTATCAGTGGTAGCATTAGCAGTAGTATTTGAACTGTTTGTACGTTACAGAGAAACTTGAAAGTCAGAACTTCTATGAGAGAACTTTAATGCTGAAGGCCTTTTTCTTTTAAGCATAAATTAGAGTAGCAGTCCATCTTACAAAGAACATTAGGATCCTTGTGGATGTGCAGCTGGAGTCTGTCTCCATTTCCTGCACACACTTGTGTGTGATCACACATCAGAAACTGGACCAGAACTGAGCGTGCATCACAGTAACCAAGAGCTGACCACAGGTAGAAATAATTTTCAGGATCCTGAAGGAAGTTAAGATGGGAGCAGTAGTCCCTTTATTCTCTAGATGTCTTCTGTTGATCTAGAGAAGCGAGTACAGAATAAGCACTGCGGCAAGTCTGAAAATAAAGACAATTTGATAAATCAGTTATAAAATATAGACCTTTTCTGGTGCAAAATCTGTCTGGAGAGGTGGACATTTACCTTGAGCTTTTAGAAATGCAGGCAGAACATGAACTGCAGCAGACCTTTTTTTCTCTCCTTGTGGAGCAAAGGAAGGTGACAGCAGTACCTTCTTCTGGGCTACAAGAACTATGGGGCAAAGGAAGAGGACAAGAAAAAGTAGCTCATCCTTTCTGATTCAGAGCTGCTGCTATCCCTTAATTGAGGGTGAAAAGGAGTGAATCCTGGCTCCACTCCTTCCAGTTACTCAGGTGCATTGCTTGAACCTGAGCTTGCTGGATTAGCCATGCCTTCTCACCTGGTGCTCAACCCTTGGCTCTGGCTGTGACCTGGTCATTTCCATGCACTTCTTAAGACTAGAGACTGTTAGGGAAGCTGTGAAGTACCTAACTTATTTTGCATAGTACTTGCAGTATAGCCTTTAAGTTTATTTGCAGCTGCATTGTATTACTAAAGAAGCCACTGCTCAATGGCTTTCTTCAGTGAGGTGTTCTTGACAATGGAACTTGTTGGCTTACTGTGCTGAAATAGTTACTGCCACTAGTTATGTGATACAAACTTTGTAGTACTGTTTAGTCTGGTCTGTTTGGACTGCTTATTCTTTGAGGATGGTGTGTGCGTGTTTCTATGTATGTACAGGTAAAGAGGTACTATAAAGATACTGGTATTAGTTTTTAGGAATAAAAGTTTAAGGGAAATGTGTAAAAAATAAGAAGGGAACATTGAACTTTCACTGGAAACTTTCGTATGTACTTGTTTATATTAAAGCTTCATTGGATTGCTGTTTTTTAAAAAATATTTGATGTTGGCACATATGAGCCCCTGCATACTGCTTGAATCCTTCATTTTTTTCTGGCCTTTCAGATATGCATATGACCCCAAACTTTCATGAACCTATGCATCTATTAACTCTGAAATGAGAGCATTGAAGTTATAGAACATTATCTGTTCCCAAAACTGCTGGAATGATATCATGGTTATTTTAGGAAACATTCTTGGGAAAGCTAATACATCTAGAGAAGTAACTCCTTCAACTCTACTAAAAGATACAATTTTTAGTTCTTTGCATAATACATTTTGTATGAGATTTAGATGAGTGAACTGAGCTGTTTGTAAGTTTGCCCTCCCTCTGCCTTCCAGATATTGTTTTTCCCAGTCATATACATCTAGAAGTCTAAAATGGCATGGATGTAAGCGTGCTGCATGAATTGTTAGTGACTTTAGCAGATGTAGCTGCTCTTATCAATCCCACTTCACAGTGGGAGTTCACTAAAGTCACATCATATTGCTTGATGCACTTGAGTTCCCTGCTTGCTAATGGCATCTTCTTCCATTCCAACGATGTTCAAGCATCAGTGACCGTGACTTCCAGCAGAGCACAGGCAAACTGCAGTCTTCACACATGTCACCTGAGAATTTTTTTGTTTGATTTTGTTATTTGATAATACAATTAAAAATGCTTGATCACCTCCCTCACCCTGCTAGCCACTCTTCTTTTGATGCAGTCCAGGGTACGGTTGGCTTTCTGGGCTGTGAGGGCACATTGCTGGCTCATATGCAGCTTGTCATCCACCAGTAACCCCACGTCGTTCTTGGCAGGGCTGCGCTCAGTCCTTTCATCCTTTAGCTTATATTGATATGGCACAAATACTAAAATAGAATATTACAGTTACTACTGGAATATCTGTAGAAAGAATGGAGAAGTAGAGTGATATTTAAGTGGATGATACAATAGTTCACTGTAATGATTTTGATTTCCACTTCGTTCATCTGTGGGTTAGCATTTTAACGTTCCTTTCCATGCAAATTTACAGGATACTTTCTTTCATCAGTTTTGATATAAGTATATGTGCAAACAGGCAAATGTATGTGCACAAATAAATTCAAGGTAGGATTAAGTTCTCAAGTTTGAAGGGGTGAATGTCTTGTTATTTCCAAGTAGTAGAAAGAATTGTGTGCTTGAAAGAGGAAAGTAGTGGCAAAAGATAAAAAGGAATGCTAAAGTTGTTACTGTTGGTTTTGGAATTATTTCTGCTGCTTCTGAAAAGAATTTCAACATGACCAACAAGGCCAGTGGCATCCTGGCTTGTATCAGGAATGGTGTGGTGATCATGGTAGGGAACTCATCCTGCCCCTGTACTCAGCACTGGTGAGGCCTCACCTGCAGTACTGTGTTCAGTTTTGGCACCTCAGTACAGAAAGGACATGGAGGTGCTGGAGGAGGTCCAAAGAAGGGCAACAAGGCTTGTGAAGGGCTTGGAGAATGTGCCATATGAGGAGAGACTGAAGGAACTGGGGCTGTTTAGTCTGGGGAAGAGGGGGCTGAAGGGAGACCTTATTGCTCTCTGCCAGTATCTGAAAGGTGATTGCTTCTCACTGTGACAGGACGAGGGGAAATGGCCTCAAGTTGCACCAGGTGAGGATTAGGTTGGATATGAGGGAACACTTCTTTACAGAAAGGGTTGTCAAACACTGGAATAGGCTGCCCAGGGAGGGGGTTGAGTCACCATCCCTGGATGTGTTCAACAACCATTTAGATGTGGTGCTCAGGGACATGATTTAGCAGAGGGTTGTTAGAGTTAGAGGGTAGTATGGATAGGTTGTGATTGGACTTGATGATCTTTAAGGTCTTCTCCAACCTGAGTGATTCTATGATTCTGTGAATTTCTTCAGATCCTTCCTAAAGAAGGAGTAAAATAAAACTGGAGTTACAGAAAGATGATGAAGTATTTCTTAGAACCTTAGTGTGTTGCAGATGCGCTGAAGGGCATGAAGCTTCAAAGATATGCATGAGCTGACAGTTTTCCTTTTGAGACACTTTCAGCTTTTACCATCTCCAGCACTTCCCTTTTGGTGTGGTTACCAACAGCCTCTGCTTTTGCCAGGCGGGATCAGCAGAACTTCGGTGCCTTAATGAAACTCAGAGTTAGTTACAGGTACTGTAAGCAGAGAGCTAAAGGTCTGATGTGAAAGGTGGGAATAGAAGGTACCTAGTGTTGAGGGTGTCTGAAGTGCAACATTTGCTACTGGGGGTTTCAGTGTCTCATGTATGCAATATGAAGTAATAATAATATAAATATAATGAATTTCTCTTTTCTCCAATCCCAGTGTAGTTAAAATATTGATTATGGAAAGCATTACCTTTGCAGATACTATTTTTGTGACATGTTTAACATGCAAATATTACCAGAGGGCGAACCACCATGCTAAACTCAATTATGTCTGCCTATTTTTGTTGTTTTTCTTCTGCAGACAAACCTGCAGTTGCATCCCTTGTGTGCTAGGTAGATGGATGGAAGCAAGCTTCTATTCAAACTGAGATATTGGAACTAATACACTAAGCTGTGTTGAGAGAACTCCCTGTAGGTTGGAAACAGCTGCTAACCCATCAGTTTGGAGTGTGATGCAAGCGTCTACCCTAAAAAGCAGAATGGATCTGTTGTGCTCATGAAAAGCAGAAGTCTGAGTAGTGTTCAGATAAGTTTGTTTCTGAGAATAGGAAAGATGCAAAAAATGTAAAGACTATTGGTGCAGGTACCGTGAGTATCTAAATGCACAGAGTACTTTTTTCTTCCCCATGTATATCCTCTCAGGATCTTAGGGAAAAATGTGATACGTAGCATGTGAATTTTGAGTCAAATTTGCCACTGTTCTTTGAGCTGACATTTCACATCTGCTGTGATGGATATTTTGGTTTTCTTTTCTTTGAACACATCTTTATAATCCCAGTTTTGAGTCTGTTGGAGCAAATATTTGTCTCTTCTGAAATATTTTGACAAAAGACACATTTGCTTTTGTTGTGAGGATAACTTGCAATTTATTTTTCACCTGGATTATTTAATTATTACATGATAGTTTTTGCCAAAGGAAACAATTCAGGATATGCAGCACAATAACTGAACAGTTGTTTTGCTAGAGATTAGTACTCAAAAGCATTTTAGTTAACTTAGATAATGAGTATCAACATGCTGAAGTGAGCTTGAGGCATTCGTATGCTCCACAAAATGTAGCAGTTCTTTGGTGACTGTGGAGATGTGCAAGGAAGCTGACAGACTTAAGCAGATTTGAACCATTCTTAGAAGATAATTTCAACAGTACTCTGATTCATAATATTGACAAGTTTTCCTCTTGTTTTCTTAACTACTTTGATTACGGGTCTGCCCCTAAACTAGAAAGCACAACTTGTATGAGAATTTCTTACATCCTTCTTGCTTTTTATTCACCTATGCCATTCAGTGCCTTGCCACCCAACTGGAACGTTACACAGGACACATCAAGCTCACTGTAGACAAAATGAGGAGATCCCATGTCCATCTTTTTCTGCCTTCTTCCCAACAACTTTCCCTTTACCATCATTGTGGCTCTAGTGCTGCCCCTCTTGTGTGAGCTGATTAAACTGAATTAAAATAAAAATAAATCCGCACCCAACTCCATAGCTTTCTCCTATATCGGTGAGTTAAATGAGACCATGGGAGGGTCCGGTGAGGTGCACAGCTTGGAGCAAAGGGAGAGTGAATCTAGATGGTCAAAAATGAGAAAGAGGATGGACTGGAGTTGGAGGAAGGTAGCAGCTGACAGCAAAGATGGGAAGCAAGCCTTTGGGTAGTAACGAAGCATTAGATTGGGTCAGTGCCTGTAGCATCACTGTTACTGTTCAGAATTTTTCAGACAGTAGCCATGTGATCTTATGGATTTTCAGGAATTTATTCCAGATGCTATGCAGGCACCCATCTTTTAATTCCAGTGGTGTTGCACTCTCCTTAGAACTTATGGCTTCCTGCTGATTAATTCAACAGATGAGACGCTTGGAAGATCTCTCACAGAAATGAATCTTCAGCCAAATAGCATTTGTTTTTCCCCAGAGACATCACATCATCATTTCTACTGTCTGGGAAGTAGTACCCTCCTGTTTTACTTTTTATAACCTTTGGCAGATTTATCTCACGATATACCCAGATCATGCTGTAGAAAGCCAGAGAGCTGTCTCAGCAAAACTTTTCCATATATTATTTCATGCATGTCTTTGGAGCTTTTTAGGCACAAACTTCCTGCTGATTTGTGCCTTCACAACTTCTAGGAATACTTGGTAAGAGGTAATGTGGATTTTGAGTGATAGAAAGGCATGAGAATGACATGAGTAGACTATATAGGTTAATTGCACAAGTTGACTTAACTCTGCTCACCTTAAACAGAAGGTTGCCAGTTTTGTGCTGGCACTGTAATCAGGGTCAGGAGTGAGGAGAAGCTGCGTTTGGTAGAAGTAACTAATTGCCATAAAATAACTTACTTTCCAGTTTTGTTTCAGAGAACAAAGATATTTCCCACTGTACTTTATCGTACAAGTAATTTCTCTTATTGTTTTACAATTTTTGATTACCATCAGCATAAAGCTTAATAAGCTTTCTGTAAAGTACTCTCCCTGCTCATTTATTGCTTTTACTAAAGAGTCCTTCTCTGACTTGTATTTGGCTACTATTTAGTAGCAAGCAGGTTTCTACTCATTGTTGAAACAGCTCTTCATTATTTAATTTCACCAGCAATGAATTTTGGTGGAGAAAAATGCAATGGAATCTCTGCAGAGAAGGACCTAGGTGTTCTGGTGGATGTCAGGTTAACCATGAGCAAGCAGTGTGCCCTTATGGCCAAGAGGGCCAGTGGTATTGTGAGGTGCATTAAAAAAAAAAGTATGACTGGCAAATTGAGGAGGTGATTCTCCCTCTCTACTTAGTCCTGGCTAAGCCACATTTAGAATACTGTGTCCAGTTCTGGGCTCCGCAGTTCAAGAAAGACAGAGATCTCTTAGAAGGAGTCCAGCAGAAGGCCACAAAGATGATTAGGGGCCTGGAGCATCTCCTGTGTGAGGAAAGACTGAATAACCTGGGTCTCTTCAGCCTGCGAAAAAGCAGACTGAGGGGGGATCTGGTTAATGCTTATAAATATCTAAAAGGAGATGTAGGCAAATGGATGAGGCTGAGCTCTTCATGGTGATGAGTAGTGATAGGGCAAGGAGCAATGGAGCCTAAACATAGGAAATTCCATACAAACATGCAGAAGAACATCTTTCTGGTAAGAGTGATAGAACACTGAAGCCATTGAAAAAGGTGGCCCAGAGAGGCTGTGGAATCTCCTGTAGAGATATTCAAGACTCATCTGGATGCCTACCTGTGTGACCTATTGTAGGGAACTTGCTTTGGCACTGGGGTTGGACTCAGTGACCTCTTGAGGTCCCTTCCAACCCCTGTGATTCTGTGAGTTCCAGTGAGGGATAATCTGTGAATGCACTGCTGATCTCTTACAACTTTTCTACTGCATTGTTTACTGTTTTCATACCTCTGTTTTTTCCTCATTTATTTTCGTTCCACATCTGTTATTTTGGAATGAGCTAGAATAATTCTTTTCTTCAAAACATAATTGCTCTGATTAAATTTGTCTTCATATTATATGACTTGTAAGTAATTTTTAGAGAAGAATATATTGCTAGAAAATACACGCTGGTGCAGTTAAATAGAAAGTTCAAAGTAAGGATCATGTAACTGAAAAATATGAAAGGTGTCTGAAAGGGAGGATATGTTTATTCATGTCTCTACTAGGTTCCATGAGATATTGTTCTCATTACTGTTCATGTTTTTTGAAGGAGAAAAGCTTTTCTAAAACAGTTGCTGTGCTAACTAAATTTCTAAAGAACAGTTTTTATCAGCTTTTCTTAATAATAATAAGAACAGAGCTGATTAAATGATGTTAAAAGGAGGTAGCAAATGGTACTAGTGCATATTTTAAGAAGTGGTTTCTTGAAAAATGGCACCAACATTTTCATAATTTCCTTATAGTGGTTTATCCTGTATGATGGAATTCACAGACTGCTCACTGTATTATGGATGCAATGAAAATTGACTATGATTGGAAATTTAGTTCTAACATTTCTGTTTAATTGCACTTTAAAGCAAAAAAACCTCATTGAACAAAATTCTTTATTCTTTAGAGACCTGTACAACTTTAAGAAACACTTAAATGAGTGCAGTTCTTATTAGGAAGAATAATCGGTTTAACTTTCTACCCCCTGGTCCCAGTTATAGTCCCAGAAGAAAAGGCAAAATGTTAAAGCTATGAAATAACATTAAAATGCCATTTAATTTGTCAAGGGAAACACTGTTTTTTTTTTCTCAGATAAAAAGGCTTGAATAAAAGCTTTTTCCTCTGTAGTGCTTGCAGACTTTCAAGAAAATGGAGAAGATGGTTGCTAGCAGCAGGTGACACCAGATGCACAGCTGCCTAGGGATGTGTGTGATGTTTGCTGGAGACAGGTCTTACTGTCTTGCCTTGAGGCATTAGGTTGAGTCTGTTAGACCATGTAAGTAGTGATTTTTTTCCTCTGCTAGTGGAGTGTCACATTGTGGGATGTGACATTTTTAGGTAATGCATGAGGTAGATTTTTTTTTTTTAACTTAGAAGTAGGTGACCTCTATTGAAGTTTTTTCAGAAACCTTAAATATTTACCACTGAAATAAAAAGATGGCTGTTTTTAGAGAAAAACCACTAGATTGCTTGCTTGAGAAACATGCTAAATTAGCATTTCATTCTAGTTTTCTTCCTTGATAAAATTTCTGTGGATACATTGAAAGATTTGCATTTATATTGAATATCATAGCATGCAAGTAGAGGATCAGTGAGACTCTGTGTGATGAATATCTGAAATTTCCTGAAATTTTCTTTTTAAAGAAAACGGATAATTTTATAGATACGTTTACTGCATTTATATTAGATGCAAGGTAATAGGTGTCATACATTTTCATGTTAATTCACACTTATCTGTTTATAGTTTATAGGATATTTAATTTGTTCCTTTGAAATACCTCATTTTTAGTGCAGCTGCTAACACAAGACATTTGGTAAGATAACCTGTGATCTATATTATTACGGTTCCTGTATTCGTATGAGATTTCTTTTTTCGTCTGAGTTATAATTTGTAAATAAAATTTTCCATATTATGATTACAAAGTGAAAATTGTGACTCAGTAGCATAACTATTTGTAGTACCAGTCCAGCTTTTAATTTTTTCCTTCATTAAATTAGCATCTGCTGGAGATTTCCAGGTATTCAGTGTGGAATCTTTGTTGTGTGTTTTGAACATCACTTTCTCTGCTGCATTCAGCTTGCAGGCTGCTCAAACAAGCCCAAGAGTATGCAGTCATGTAAGCAATTGAGTATTTTGAATAGGAGAGTTTTTCTGAAAAATGCTATGATAGGACTTAGACTATTTTAACAATAAACATTACTTAGTTTACATATTGCTGGAGAAAACTGGGTTTAAGAGATTCCAGTTAGGCAGAAATCTGGCAGGTTGTGATAAGACACGCGACTATGAATGGCAGTTCTTGGAGCAATTGACATGTCAGACCTAGCCAACCTGCTAAAATTATTCACTTCTCTTCTTTACTGTTTTGCACATTATTCTAAAATCACAGAATAGTGTGAATTGGAGGGGACCTTAAAGATTATCTGGCACCAACCCCACCTGTCAGATTTCCCAAAGCCCCATCTAACCTGGCCTCGATTACCCCCAGGGATGAGGCATACACAGCACTTCTGGGTACCTATTTCAGGTCCTCACCACCTTCTGAGTAAAGATTTTCTTTCTGATATCTAATCTAAATCTACCCTCTTTCAGCTTAATGCTGTTACCCCTTATCCTGTCACAGCACTCCCTGATAAAGAGTCCCGTTGTGATTTTTCCACACCACAGCTCCAAGCAGTCAGCCCTTCCTATTACATAGAGATCAACTCGACCACCTCTTCTCCCTTGTATCAGTTGTTATGAGTCATCCCACCACATTTCTGTGATAGCAATTATCATGCAGGTGGAAAACTACAATATGACTTCCAGCTCCTCCAGTTTGTTGCCCATGCTGTGTGGTGCATCATTAAAGAACTGCTTCACCGTGGCTGCTGGTCCTGCTACCTTTTGGGAGGAGGAAGCCCTAATCCCCACGTGGTATTTCTGAAGTGTTTTCTTGATTTCAAATGCATCAGCAGCACATGAGTCTTTGCTGCTCAGATCTCCATCCTGTGCCCCCACAAATCCTAGTTTAATGCTCTCCCTGTAATTCTGGTCAGCTTATTGGCAAAGATGCTCTGAACTAGTGGGTCCTATCTGCAAAGAATATCACTTGTATTCTGTGTGGCTTCTCTTGAGTCGCACTCAACATCTCTCTCCCATCTTACTCGATAAGATTCTTTGTTGTCATTGTGGCAATTATAAAGTACCTCTGATTAGGCCTTTTGAAATGGTACTGCTGTCCAGGGGTACGTGCTAATGCTCTCTGTAGATACTCCACAAACTGACCAGTGTTGTATCATAAACCATGGTGTAGAGTTCTTTTGTTGTAGTGTTTTGTTTCTGAGGTTCACATACATACAAATTCTGATTTGAGAATGTTTTCGTTGTGATTGCTTTCTTGTTGCAAGCACAATATGTTTGTTAAAAACTGAAAATTACTGAAAATTAGTTTTCAAAATCTTAACGTGCAGCCTGTCTTTTTTTCTTTAGGAAAGCCCAAGAGGCGAACAAGAAAGTGGTTCTAGCAGGCTGTGTTCCACAGGCCCAACCTCGTCAGGATTACCTCAAAGGCTTGAGTATTATAGGGGTATGTATCTTTATTGATTAGAAACAGAAGATTTTGGTAAACGTTTTCATAGGCCAATAGCATTAGTATAAATTTAGTTGACTGGTTGACTTTCTCCTCAAAAAAGCAGTAGAGAAACTTAGTACCTCTGGTTGTCTGCTTTCTTTATAAAGCACTTAAGCCTTTTTACACCCACCGTTATTTGCTCTGGTTGTGGCTGAGGGGTCACAGGAAATGAGTTTCAGTGCCATTTGTAGCTGTGAGGGAGGTGAAAACAGCCATTGGTACGTTGTTTAAAATATCACAGTTTATTTGCATTAAGATATAAAAAAAAATACACCCTTTAGTAAAATCAGTGAAAGACTGACAAAGGACTTGAGCAGATGTCACACAGGCACAGCTGAAGATTTGATGTTTTTGTGTTTTTTTTTTCTTTTTTATTTCTTTTTACGTCATTTTTTTAAGCAGAATGACAAAAGAAAATGATCATTCTGTTTAAATTTGCGTCAATCTGAAGAGTTAAATCCACCAATGACTGAGTTGTTAGACAGTAAACAAGTTCTGCCTTGAAAAAATAACCTCTGTAGGATCTTCCTGAAAATCAGGGAGATGAAGCACAAGTTAGAAAAGATTTTTCATTGTTTAAGGCTTTAAATCAAAACTAGATTAATTCGTAAAAGGCATGTTTGAGTTGGAACACTGTCATTGGATTCAGTGTGTGAATTATAGAGTGAAGTTGTCCTTTATTATGTTAAATTAGAGTAGATGATTGTACATCATCCTTCATGTACTAAGAACATGGAAAGGTCAACGTGTTTCCTCTTCAGTGTGAAGAAATCTGCTAGGAGCTAAGATTTTAAAGGAACAGCAACAAAACATTCCAAAGAATTCACTTTCATCGCTCAAAATGTTGCATCTTTTTTTTTTTTTTCCAGCTGCATTTTTAGATATGTTATTGCCTATAAATTAATTCACTGCACAGAAATGATACTCAAGGTGTGTAAAATGGTACACTGATGTATACATATGACAATGTATTGATAATTGCAGTTCAGAGGAAGAAACAACATGTCCATGGCACTATGTGCAAGAAAACTGTGGTGCTTTTTTTTATTTCTAAGATACCAACTTACTCTATGCAGCAGGATGGGAAAGGAAAATAAAAAGGTGAATGGTTTTTATGGGATTTTGTGGCCATTACAATGAACGTGAAGATACCTACGTGTATGAAGACAGAGATAAAAAGTATCTTACCTGGCTATAAAATGAATGTGTCATGATCCTTTGGCCTGGACTGTGATTCCATGCATCAGGTGAAGAACAAATGTTGTTTTACTATGGGCAATTATGATGCTTATGTTTGGTCTCAGGGTGTTCACAAGCAGTTGAGTCCAGATAGTGATTGCATCTGCAGCAGCCTCTCACTATGCAGGCAAAGTACTACTGGCCCCCTTCCCATGGCCTGTTCTCATCCTCATCCGTATTTTCTTTTTATCACCTGCTCTCTTCTGAGGTAGAAAAAGTTGAAGTCTGATATTAAGAGGTATTTTCTGAAGGAATTGAAATGCTTACTTTGGAGGATTTAATCCTCTTAAAATGGGACCAAAAGAGTTGTCATGTAAAAGGCACTGGCATTACTCCCAAAAGCATCAGCACTCTAACAGCTGGGAGGGAGCAACATGCTTCTGCTGTAAATATGTGTCCTGCAGCCAACTCCTTCCAAAGTTAATTTTGGATTCTAATAAGAGGTGAGAATATGAATACCCTTTCATTTATCGTGGAGATTGCTAGGAAGCCTTAAGCATTCCCATCTCTTTTGCAGTACATAGTTGGGCCAGATGATTCTGCAGCTTCTTTTGTGGTGCAGCATGGACCAAACAGTGTTTCTGTGGTGCTTGAGATGCCCACGTCGCAGACTCCATTAAAAGGCAGTGTGTGTCTCAGAAAGTATTGGACTTTCATGAATTGCTTTTTCTACCACTCTATTTATTAATAGCTGCAGCCTCTGAGAAAAGTGCAATGAGGCGTTCAGGAAAGACCCTTGTAAGGGACATCTGAAGATCATTTCTCCTGGTCCTATAACTTCAGAAGGAGATTGGTTTAAATCTATTGACTCACGAAATGCTTTTATCCTTAATTTAATGAGCCTATTAAACTGAGAAAAAAGTCTTTATTGTACTAAGTCTTGAACAAGGTCCAAGTGCTTTGTTTTCCCACATGACAGTGCAGTGTCTTCGCATGCTCTTGGTGCTTTCTTGAAAAGACTGTTGGAAAGAGTTTCTCTAATCTGCTTGTTAGGTTCCTGGTTGCACTTTTCTAGATAGTGTTGTTCTGATATTCTCTGGTTTCTGTCTAGTACAAAATAGCTGCTAAAAGTGCAGCCTCTCACTTAACTACCCGTTAAGTGTATTTGGAGATTCTAGTTTGTCTTGCAAAACAGTTTCACGGTGCTAATACTGCTTGTGAGACCACTCAGATCATGCTTGGAAGCATTTGCGTGACCATCCTCAAAGACGCGTCTGCCTGCACTCACAAATCACGTAATGCGAGATTGCAGACGCAGCGCATTACAAGCATGTCTTTGAGCTGTTTACATCTAGCAGTCATCTGTTGAATGTGATAATGACAGTACAAAGGGAGCTGGGAGACTTTCTCTGATGACAGACAGACAGTGTGTAGGTTTGTGTAGTCTCCTAGCTAATTGCTGGGGCTCAGTCAGAGAGTTTGGGGCTTGTCTCCCAGAAGCACAGGGGTAAATTGAGAGGTGAGTGGTTTGGAATGTGACTGGTTTGTGTTTGAGAGTTCAGCAGCAGTCCGTAGCTTCAGCCCTAGTACGGATCACCTCGTGTTTTCCTTTTGACCCTGAGAGTTGTGTAAATGTAATTTCTGAGCTGTACTAATGCCTAACTTAGATTGCATGAGAAAGGCTCAAAGATTTTTCCTGATTTTTGTTTCAACTGCGGCATCGTGCTTTATTATAACACTCCTCTTTGCTTTTTCTCTGGCTGGTTTCCTGCTTTGGCTACCTCTTCATCCCTTGGGCCCTACCCCTGCCTCTGTTCTATATCCAGCTCAGCCCAGATTTCTGCATCTGTCTTTGTTCCCCCTGTATTCCTGCTCAGCTCTCTGCTCCGGTCAGTCTTTAGCTTTTGTTCTACTCAAATCCTAATGGAGAACTGTATATAATGGGCAAAAAGTCCTTTGTGTGGATGCCTACACTAGAAAAAGAAGGTGCAGTTTGCAGAGATAGATGTAGTGCCATATCCAGCACTATGCTACAGTGTGCTAGATCCAGCAGTGAGGTACCTTTTTGTCAGCACTGATGGTTCAGATTGTTTGAACTCACTGCAAAGAAATGTTGAGGAGTGGTGTCTGTGTCCTTCATGCATCAAGAAGAGCTTTGTCTCCATGCTTCTTAATGCCTGTTGGAGACATGATTAAGTCTCTGCTCAGGAAGGTTTATGGATACTTTTGCTGCCATTCATTTCTGAAGAGAGTGCTCTGTAAGATCAGTGAGATGTGGAGATGTGGCTATGGCTGTCTGCATAGCCAAAGAAATTCACTACTTTGTGGTGTTTCCTTTTTCTTCATTTTCCTGTTGTGTTTTTTTTTTTTCTTTTTTTCCTCCCAAATAGGATTGCCCAAAACACTTTCCTTTTCTCACTCCACTTTTACTGAGATATTTTACATGAAGTTTGGAAGCATTGATTATTTTCATTTTTAGCACTTGAGCACTTTGACCAAACAGTTTCCAGTAATTTCAAATGAAAAATGCGTAATGTGGGAAATAACACATGAGGCAGAATAAGCATCCATTCCTGGTTGCAGTTCTTATTATCTCCAAGATGAATAATTTTAATTACTTTCATGAAGTGTCTTCCTGACAGGCACATTGAGAATAATTTCATTTATCCAATAAAATGAAAGTACAACACACCGTTTTTCCCTGTCGTTATTTAACAGGGCGTTCAGGGCCATGCAAAAATTCCCCAGGTGTATAATACAGAAAGTAATTATAGAGCTGGTTCAGATTTTGAACCATTGAGATCTCTTTTGTTTTACAATGATTGTGAACTTCAACAGCTTAGGATCAAGATGTGACAATAGTATTTTAGGCAGTGTATTTGGCAGAGACTGTTATATATCTATGCTTATAATTGTAAATGTATACGGTTCTGCTTTTAAGTTGCTCTTTTAAAATTAAACAGAAAAATCCATGTGTAAGTGTCTCAGGTTATATTAAAAAAAAAAATGAAACAACTTGCATCTGTAATCTGTATATCTAAAAGGGATGTAGTGGGTTGCTCCAAAAGTAATGCCTCCTGTTTATTTTTATGGAAACTACAACAGACACAAAGATCATAATACAATTGTTTGGTAGAAAAAATTCTCAGCTACAAAAACACTATTTTTCAACACAGTTACCAGCAATAGATACGCATTTTTGTCATTAATGAATAAAAGCCTGTATGCTGTGCATATAAAAGTCTGCACCAGGGGAAGTGACCCAATGTTGCTGTTGCTACTGCTGAAATGTACCACCACCTCACTGCCTGCCATGCCACTGACATCTGCCTCAGATATTGTGGGCCAGCATAATAAAATAGAAGGTATTGCTTTTAGAGCAGCCTTCATATATACAAGTATGGAATTATGTGCAAGTTCCACGTAAATGCTTGTATGTGCTTTATTTATGAAGGCGTTTATATAAAGGTATGTCCATAATATGAATGCTTGCAATTCAGAAAAGGATGTAAATATACGTAGTACATAAGAACATTAAAATGCCAATATTAGTGATATTTTGAATAACTGAATTTTTAGAATTCATAATCAATGTATTATATTGATTATACATCTCTGAAGTGGCAGAGATTTGTGTCTTGAAAAGACTATTTCAAAAGAAAAACAAAAAATTTAGCATGGACTTGATCTAACACCCAGACAAGAAAGGGACTTCCATGTGGAACTCTGGATCAGACAGCAACTACAGATGATCTTTTTTTAAGCAGGCTGAATGGAAAATAGATGTGAAATAGAGATGTTTGTGCAGGCATTTGTTTACAGAAAATGACAAGCACAGTGCTGTATGGGCACAGAGACTTAGTAGCTTTGATGATGCAAGTTACACAAGTTTCAAATAACTTTGCTGAAGACCAGGTTTTGCTGTTGAAGCCTGTGCAACTTGTACTTTTGTGCTTTTCAAACAAGTCAAATAACAACCTCCAAGGAAATGAGTGCAGAAGTCATATTAAATATAATTTCATTATTATATACCTGAGATAAACAGTATTTTAGAGTCAGTGTTGTGGAAAGGATTCTGAACTAATTTAAATGTACCAAGTAGGACTTTCTGCATGCTGTTTTCCTGTATTATATGTAAACTTAAATACAGATATCTTGTAGATGTTGCATAAAATATGTAGGCTATGTAGAATGCTTTGGTTGAAAGTTGTAGGAAAAAAGCTCAAGTTTTAGAATGTGAGTGTTTAATCGTACAGTGTTAATGCTGTTTCTTTCTACTTTACATACTGGTATGGTGTATAGATCATTAACCTTGTTTAAAGAATATCTATTCAGAAATAATTGAATGTTTATGGGTACATTTAGGCAAATATAACACCAAAATATTAATTTGTTGTCTTTGTTAGAGATGTTTTGTCTTGTTTGTGAAATACTGCTTGTCCTATGAAGAACATCAAGGCTTTTCCTTCCATTTCCAAACACTGACTGCTGTAAGTCCAGGGCAGCATCTTGTTCTCACGGTTAAGAGAACAATATTTTTAGTTTCATCTCATATTCCTCTGTCTTTTCCCTGCAATACTTCCTTGTTATTTTTCTCCTCTGCCTCATAGTATCCTCAGCTTCTTACAGAATTCTCTCCCTTCTGCTGTTCTGGTCTTGAGGCTCATGGAGCTGCCCATTGACTGCAGCCTCGCAGCGGCCAGTTGGATCCAAGCACTTGGATCCAAGGCTTGAAGGTCTCTCTCACTGGGAGCCCCCACGGAGTGCCTCTCTCGTGTCCTTTTGGTGACTTTGGCCAAACTCATGGGCTGTTACTTTTGAGAACAGAATTTGGTTTAAGTCAGGTGGTGTGTTTTAAAGTTTCTTTGGGAGTCTGACAGAAGAAACAAGATGCACGGAAAAGAAATGGCTAGAAATGTAGCCCCAAAGTTTGCTTCCACTTAATCCAGGCTATCACATTTTTGAAGGAAGAACTATATAAAGAAAGTCCAGTTTCTCATTACTTAGATGTTGACCTTCTGACTTTTTTTAGGTTCAGCAGATAGATCGTGTAGTAGAAGTTGTGGAGGAAACTATTAAAGGTAAGCACTACATTTGAAATATTTGTAAGATGTAAGCATTAGCTAGCAGAAATGCTGTTATGTTCTTTACTGACCTAATCTTCGCTTTCTCTTCTAACTGAATGTTTGGACAGTTCTGTACTGTACCATCTGTGCTTAGTAGTCATTTCAGAGATTTTCTGGTAGGAGCTCAGTGCTCTGTTGGATTCATAAGTAAATGATCCTGAGAAGACTTCAGGAGCCCATTTAAGTTCAATCAGTGTAGGTGGATGTAGAGTATTGCTTAAAGTTTCTGTTCCATCTTAATTCAGTGCTCTATCTCCACTTTCCTATATTTGGTCCTCTCCTCTTTTCTTTTTTTTTCAGATGTTTTGGCTCACTTCTCTGAGCTTTCTTCAGCAGGACAGATAAATTATCCTCTGGTTTAATGTTCTTTTGTAACTGTGTTCCTTGTACTCTTTAGCTGCATTAGTGTGTGTGTACATACAGTGCTTTGCAGTGAAGGGGGGCAAAGGCAGTATTGTTTCTGCAGTCTGACCAGTAAACATTTGCTATTAAATAAATACATTTGTCTGGATCTGTCTGGGTTACCTAAGTTTGTCTCCATTACTTATCAGGCCATAAAAATTACTGTTCCTTGAAGTTTTAAATTACAGGCTTTGGTTTAATTGGCTGTACTTCGAATATAAACAAGTGTCTGCTCTACAATATGTTGCCTTGTAACTTTAATGCTGGAGTATGTTGTTTTGAAGTGCAACATGAAAATGTAAAAAACAGTGTAAAAAAGCTTAGAGGAAAAAGTTTCTATTAAGAAACGATGCTGTGTTGTAAGGCTTCTAGTAAGATTTTTCGGTACTTTGAATGCTTTCAGAAATGAAACATGGACTCTTTATGTACTCCAAAATTTTTGCAGTTCTTCCTTCTGGCATCTGTTTTTATTTTTCTTTCAGCTTATTGTAGAAGAAAGATATTTAGTGCGCTCATACTAAATGTGCACAGTTCTTTCCTCAGAAGCATCATGGTGTTCTTCACAATGTGTGATTTTTGCAGCAGCACAGTATTTCGTATCCCTGTCTAATTTTCCTGAATTGCATTTATTCTTAAGGGATTAAGAAGATAACCTGAGTCAGTATGCCCTCCCTTTACAAAAGCATGCTTTGTAATATTTATACAGATTCATAACATCACTGCTTTTTTTGATGACTCAGCTTCTCAGGTTATTGTGATTGAATATTTTATGACAGGAAAGAAGACGATCAATCTAGAAGCAATTCCAAAAATTATGTTTTTCATTGAATTGATTTTAAGGTTTCATTTTAGATATTGATGAAGTTCTGGGCAATAACGTAGCATAATTTTAATTGACACATAAGCTTTAAATTAAAGTGTAGCTTTTGGGTAAGATTTATGTTCCTTTCTAGCTTAGTGTAAGTGATCAGAATGAAACGGAATGAGTGGGCTGCTGAATTCCATGCATGGTGCCAATTCCTTCAGGGGTTTCTCAGAAGACAATGGAACACGGGATTTCTGAAAAAAAATGAACAAAACCAAAATTTCTATTTGAAAGTGAGGTGACAAATTGACTGCAGTCATAAGGCGTGATAAAGCTTTGCTTTTTCAAAGGCCAACTATTAAAAGTAGAAGCTTTTACTTCTTTGGTTTTTGTTCACTTCAGTTTGTTTAAAGAGAATGCATAAATTTGTGGACCTGGAAATCACCTTCCATGAATAAAGAAGAATTTGAAGCTCTTTGTCCCCACAGATTATAAATGATTCTAACTTGGAACTTCTATTATCTAAGTAAAATAAAGCAGTTAATAAGGCTGTTAAGGATGCTTTATACTGTAAAATAGATCCATGGGAGGGGTTTACGTAAGTCTATGTCAAACCAAATGAAATGTAGTCCCCTTTCTTCTAAAGTCTATGACATTAGTAATAACTTCTGAGGCCCAGGATATCTTGAGGAGGCAGAGGAGGGTGTGGTGTGAGACAGTAGATTAAATATAAATTTAGTCTTGAGAGCTGGCATACATTAGGAAGTTTTTAGTTGGATTTTGTCACAGTTATACAATTTCCTTCACCTGTCTTTTTGTAAGAAAATCCAATAGGCTATATGGGTGGTTTACTCTTGTAGTGTGGGTTTAAAACAATTTAACTATTTAAACTGAATAAATTTAAACTGCGTAGTATCTGCACCCTGCAGGGCATTTGTCCCTGCAGATCAATGTGCCTACACGAGTTGTCTAGATGCTCTATGTAGATTCCTTGGTGATCATCAGAGTTGCCATTTCTAAGGTTTGGTTTTCCTTAGGTTCCCATATTTTAAGGACTACTGCAGATTTTTTGTGGACACTTGTGAATTGTGCACTACAAGATACAAAAAGGGAATCTTTAAAAAGAATATATAAACCCAAAACCAAACCTCCTTCCCCTCTTCTCTGTTGTGTTTCTTTTTTTTTTTTTTCATGATTATCATTTTCTTTCTCATTTCCAAAGAAAATGTCTACCCTGTTGGATTTAGTTGAAAGCTTACTGTACTGCTCCCCCAAAATTACTTTTTCAAAATTATTCAAAGCACTTTCTATGAAATATGATGGTGTTTCTTCTTTCTCTGTCTTAAATTCATATTCAGAAAACCCTCTTCAGAATGGGGTCATTGTGCTGATTCAAAAGATGAATTCAAGAAGTAGATCTTCATGTAATATTTACCTTATAGCATAATTACTGGCTCCCAACTCTCCTCTTATTCATAAACACTTTCATCTGACTTTCCCTTTTTGCCTTGCTTCATCAGCAAATGGAGAAGAAGGATGCTCATGTTTCTTTTGGTTGCTAGTGTTATAAGGAACAGAATTCTCAAGAAATGCTGTGATGATTCATATTTATATTATCATGAGTTTTATAAAGAATTCTATGAAACTGTTAAATTATCTCATTATCAAGTAGATTTTGGAACTGTAATTTCCAAATGTGATCTTCTGAAAGAAGTGTGCAGTATTTACATGCAGGTCATGCCTGATTTATGAGGTGTCCTATGATGTATTTTAACTAAAGGCATCTTCAGGTACTTTTTTATAGCTTATATTACCAAAACCTGAAATCTCTGTAATTTCTACTAAGGAAAATCTAGATTTCAAGGAACTAGATGAATGAATTTGATCTCAGCCTTAGAATTAAAATTTTCACAGTGCTATGTGCAGAAATATAGCTGGAGCATGTCAGTGTTTTGTTTCATCATGCAAGGCTTTAATTTAACAGCTAGTGAAACTTGCTTCATCTGCACGTTACCCAAATCTTAAGCCTGAATTGCAGCTATTTTACATCATTGAGGCATCCTATTTCCACTTACATGCTTAGTTTCCTGGTAACATGTTATGATGGCACAGTATGTTAGGAAAGGACTACTAAGCACTTGCAGTGTCTGAGATAGGAGAAAATTTGATTGCATTTGATGTATGCTCCATTATTAAGTAAGACTTCAGAATTTCAAAGCTGTTCAAGGTATTTGGGAGAAACTTTAAAGTCTTAATGTAGATTTTTTTTTTTTTCTTGGTTTTAAATGTTGGCCCTTACGGATTTGAAGCTTTTTCCACCTTTCATTTTAGACACACTAGCTGCTGAAGCTCATGTTGAAGCTGTCTGGGGGGATGGGGACATGGAACTGGAGCATTTGTATACAATCTGCTTTTAGCTTAGGCCTTAGGGAGATGAGGGGCACAGGTTGAATTGAGTTCAGTCTGTATTGTCTGTCTAGTGTTTTCACAAAACAGAAGTTTACAATGGGTCATTAGATTGATTGTTAAAAACAGCCAAAGGAAATTACTTCAGGGTCAAACCTTTTATACTTCAAGTAACCTTTCTTGATTTCAGTCACGTTGACCTGTCTGGTGAAGTTGCCCATCCATTCCCAGTTTAAACATTAACCAGTATTTACTGTCTATTAAATTGCCCTCATATACTTACTAATTATGTTGTTGTGTCAGTCTACAAAAATGAGCAGATAAATGGTACCTGTCTTGAATATAGACTACATTGCATACCTTGTGTGTATGTATGGAAGCTATATATACGAATGCTAGCATACTAAAGTAGTATTTTTATGTGTAGCTTGTTTTCATTATAATCCACTGATAACAGTAAATAAAATACTGTCTCCCCTATATCTGTGATAGTGGGAAGAGTTGCCTTTACTTAAGAAGTTGATGTTGAGCCAAATGAGGAATAAAAATTGTAGGCATCAGGAGTTCTTTTCTGAGAAAAAAATATTATTTGGCTTCCAGTCAGGAAACTGACTTGTTTGTGCCTAATTGCTGTTCGAGGAGGGTCAGAGGGAGGGTAATGGCCTCATTGAGTGCAGGGTTCTGTAATCCTTTGAAAGCACATAGAAAAAGGGGATGTTTTTGGATGGGTTGTTTTATTTATTTCACTGTGTGGTAGGTTGACTTTTGCTGGTTGTCGTATCCCCACCCAGTTTCCCTCTTGCTCCCCTGCTCTCAGCAGACCAGGAGAGAAAGTAAGATGGAAAAGCTATGGGTCCTGGTAAGGGCAAGGAGATTACATACCAATTGCTGTTGAGGGCAAACTAGACATGTGGAAAATTAATTCACTGCCGATTAAAAATAGAGTACGATAGTAAGAAATAAGCACAAAACTAAAAATAGCTTTCCCTCTGCCCCTGCTTCTTCCAGGTATCAGCTTCTCCTCATCAACTTCTCTTCATTCTCTGCTCCTCTCCTCACAGTGGGATGGGGGGAAGGGGTATGGAGGCTATAGTCAGTCCTTAACAGCTCTTCCCTGCCATTTGCTCCCCATATTCCTCTCCTTCAACGCTCTGGTGTGCCATTTTTTGAAGAAATGCTCCAGTATTGATTTTCTCTTAAGTTCTTGACTTGAGAGTGGTGAGGTGCTGGAACAGCTGCCCAGAGAGGCTGTGGATGCCCCATCCCAGGAGGTGTTCAAGGCCAGGTTGGATGGGGCCCTGGGCAGCCTGGTCTGGTATTATATGTGGAGGTTGGTGGCCCTGCCTGTGGTGGTGGGCTTAGAGATTCATGATCCTTGAGGTCCCTTCCAACCCTGGCCATTCTGTGATTCTCCACTGAGTGCTGTCCTTCAGGAACAGGCTGCTCCAGCATGGGTCCCTTGTGGGCCAGAGGTTCCTGCCAGAAAACCTGCTTTTGCATGGGCTCCTCTCCGTGGGCTTCAGGGTATATCTGCCTGCTCTCATGTCTTCCACAGGTTGCAGGGGGACAGCCTGCTGTACCACGGGCCTCTCCTGAGCTGCAGGGAACTTCTGCTGTGTAGCTGGAGCACCTCCTGTCCTCCTTCTGCCCTTACGTTGGTGGCTGCAGGGCTGTTTCTTTTACTTACTCCCTCACTCCTCTCAGTGCAGTGTTTTTTATCCTGTCTAAACTATGCTTTTCCAGAGATACCACTGATTTGGCTGTGTCCTGAGCTGGGCCTGCTGGAGCTGACTGCAACTATCTGTGAATGGCCTTGGACAGTCCCTGGTCTCTTCTCACAGTGGCTGCCCTGTAGCTTATTTTGCCAGTACCTGGGCATCTGCACCGTGTACACACTGTTACATTTTGAGCACTATCTCTAGGTATGGGAGCTACTTTTTAAACTGGAATTACTGAAAAATAATGATACAAGCTGCAAAAATTTTGCAAGGCACTTTTAAACCAGGTTTCCTGCAGGCAGTACGTAGGAACATAGCTTGGAGATATAGTGTTGAAATGACAGTAGTTTAAAAGATTCAGAGTCACTAATTTGTGTCTATTAATAGTTGGGGCAGCTCAATAAGGTTGAAGTCTTCACTCCATCCATCTTGCTCTTACTGTCTATGGATTAGTAATTTTGAAGCTGTTCCTATATAAACCCAAAATATATATATAAATTTGTTAAAATCTAAGTTATCAGCTTTATGTGTTGGAAGAGTGTCATTACCTGAATGAGTATTATTTTTGTCTTCTTTTAATTTGAGTATTACTTTAACAGTGAACGTTGACTTAAGAAGACCCTGACCTGAATTATCTTAACCTTACAATTTTTTAATGAAGGTGTCTTCATTCAGCTGAATGCTTTACAAGAGCATTGGCTTGAATTTTGATTTCATGTTTCTGACTGCTCAGGAGAAGTATGATGTATGAGAAGTTCAACCTCTGTGAGATGAATTCAAAAGAGTAATATGATGAACTGTGCCAGCATTAGTTCAGAGAGCTTAGTTTTATAGTGTAATTTAAAGAAACAGAACACAATGAGAAATCTGAAGAAATTATGGAGAAAATTCTGCAAAGACACATGGGAATTGCTTTTGTAAATCATCCATAATCAGGGAACTCAACATAAAAGTTTTATTTGTTTAGACAACAGGTTTCCATCTGTAGCACTTACACAATAGCCTGTTGCCATTGCTGTGCCTGTTCAAATGCTCCTGGACATACAGGGATGATTAAGCATGTGAGATGATCCAGAATTTTATGTGAATTTTGCGATTATTTTTTTATTTATTTGGTTTTGAAACACTGTTGTGGCTGGCTCTCCATGTTATGAATGTCACCTTATTTTTTGAACATTTCACAGAAACTGAGTGGGAGTTGAATAGTGATTTAGTAGAATAAAAGTGACAGAGTCGGGGGGGAACAGATTTGAAAATCCTAGTAGCAAAATGTTGTTGTTTTTTTTTTTTTTTTTTCATGAGCCTGTGATGTGCATGGGAAAGGTAACTTTTCTTCCAGACCCATATGTACTCATTTTCAGACTAACGAGTGATGCTCTTGTAACATTCCTCTTTTTCTGTACTATTTACATTGGTTAGACTCAGCTCTGTTGGCTGACAAAGCTCAGCTCATGGTTAGCTCTGTTCAGTTCTGCTCAGGAATGCTCCTGGCTGGTAAGGAATTGTGTGTTCTAATCAGTGCAATTTAAATATCTAGAGAAAGGGTTCAAAAAGATGGCGGAGGAGTAGAGAGGAAACTAAAAGCTTGCTTTTGTGTACAGGGATAGGTTCATCTCAGCCTGGCAGTTTAAGAGTGTTTTGTTCCTTTTAAACCTGCATCTCCTCTGAACGTTAGTTACTTGTATTCCTGCATCTTGCTCTGACAATTTACCCTTCAATATTTCCTTACCTCAGCACACAGTCTATTTCATCTGTTTCAAATTTTTTTCTTTGCAAGTTTCTATCTCAAATCTCCTGAGGTTTTGAACTGCATCCTTGAACCTGATCAAAGGCATTTCTTCAGAAATGTGAGGATAGATGGTCAGGGGAGCTCTTCCTGCAGTTGATTGTTAGCATTGTCCCTCTGTGCTGCTGGAGGTTGTAGCCAGTGTTTTGAGTTCCTATCCTTACAGACACTGCTATGACTGAACGAAACATTGCAGGAATACTGGTAAAGATTTACTTTATGTTTAATAGAGAGAAAATAATCTGTGGTTTCTAGCAATGCAGGCCACCTGCAGAGCTTTTTAAAAAGATTGTAAACTGTGAACTGTATACTCTATTTAATAAATTAAATATTTAAAAGCCCATATTCACCCATGTGGCACTCTTATTCTTGAGTCTTCTGGAACAGAATTGTTATTATATGCTAACTCCTAATGCAAGACTTAGTAAATGCATATATTTCATGTTAATATCACGTGCTTAATAGTATCTGCAGCTTTCTTTGAGTCTGTGCAGTGTGGTAATCTCTTTCTAAAGAGCTCTGAATTGTAGCAACTTGGCCAAATTACCAACTGCTATCAGTACCCTGATGGGACCAGTCCTTTGGCTGAGTATATGCTTTCTCCTGTGGTGCCTGGGCATGGAAATGGGGAAAATATCAGTGTTTCTGATAGCATTAGGCTGAATTATTCCCTGACTTGTAAGGGGATCCAGTTCCTGCATACATCAGTTGAAGGAGCTTAACTTGCACAACATTGTCATTTATGCTGATCAAAAAAAGGAGTAATTTGTATTAGTTTCTAGGGCTGGGGAAGACCATATATATTCCATCTGGGTTTGTTTTTCCTTTTTGCCTGTTGCCTGCATTTACTAGAGGCAGAAAATCCCATGGATGACACTCAGGAATATCTTCACTACATAATTAATGCTAGTGTGGGTGGGTTTGGGTGGGAGTATTAGCACAGTAAAGCCCTAATTCAGTGAGTGTCATTGTTTCTGCACTGGTGTGGCAGCGTGTGATTGCCCTGGGGAGCTCAAGGATTTCTTTGCGTTCAGTCATGTCTGCTTGTTTTTGCTTCAGGGCAGGCAGAAGAGGTGGGAGATTGGCACAAGTGGGCTGATCCCCCAGAGGTAAATCAGGGCTTGAGTCTAACTCGGCTGACAAATCTGTGTTTAAAGTCCAAATGTAAGAGAACTGGGCTGAAGTATCAGTAACAGACAAGGCTAGCTGTATGGTGTGGTAGGCAATTTAAGGTGCATCCTTGTGCCTCAGATGCTATCTTGTGTTAGTTCTCCACAAAGATGTGAAATAACTTTTTTCTACATAATAGCTGCAGAGTTAGAAGGACATCACTGTAAAATAAAACTTACTTGAATTTGATATTAAAGTTTTGCAATGGCTCCTGATTTGCCTCTTCTTCCTTTGCATTTATTATTTATTTGATGCTATTAGGCTCTCTTGTCTTTAAGGTTCTCTTTTTGTTACTTTTGGTTACATTTCCTAATTCTTTCCACTTTTTATATTTAATTGATCCTTCCATCTTTCAGTCTTTATCACTGCTTTTGGTTCTTCCTTCCACTTCTTTAGTTTTTCTTTAGGCTTACTTGCTCCTCTGCTTTCCCTTCAGGTTGCTCAGCCTTCTTTAGGTATGTTGTGCCTGTGTGCATTTTTCTAGTGTTAGCGTTAAGCTCTGCATTAAAAATGGAGTAATGGTGGAAGGAAATGTGTGCAAAAGTACATGAAATAGTACTTAGTCCTTTTTCCCCCATGATGCTGGAGAAGATCAAACAGGTTGGTGAGAGACAGCTGGGAGGAATGCAATTGTACATTGGCAGCCTTGTTGTGAGGAAAATAAGTGTATTTCAGGAAATTGTGAATAACCTCTAAATGTAATCATGTAACTGGGAAAGGGAAAGAATGGGTAACAACAAACTGAAAACAATAGAAATTGTTGTTGCCAAGGCTGGAGTTTCCTGCATCTTTGAAGATTTTCTTTAAACTCGTGTTCTTGTGCTCCTTCAGATATTTGCACCTAACCTTGAAGGCAACGGCTAAGAAATTGTGCTCTGTATGAGGCTGGGAGCTGTTCCAATGGCACACTGCAGTTACAGCAGGGTAGGCATAATGGAGGAGGGGCCGTCACTAGATCATCACAGAGTCATGTCATAGAATGGCCTGGGTTTAAAAGGACCTCAAAGTTTCAATCTCCCAATCATGGGCAGGGTCACCAATCACTACACCAGGCTGCCCAGAGCCACATCCAGCCTGGCCTTGAATGCCTCCAGGGGTGGAGCACTGTTCTGTCTGTCAGGCAGGCAGTATTTCTCAGCAGGTACTGAGGGGCTGTGGACTGAATGGAGATGGCTATTTTTGAGATACACTATGTCTGTTAAGGTCTGGAAAATAACTGCAAGACTGATAGACAGTTGTTAAGTTTAACTAAAATGACTAAACCATACGACTTCCCTCTAACTTAACCTTGTATCAAGCTGGCAAAGTACTACTCCAATGGTCTGATGTTCAGAGCATATTCAGTGCTATAATCTTAAGGTAAGGAAATTCCATTATCAGTTCCCTTCTCATAATTCTATTTCAAGATCAGTCATTTTCTTACTGCACTCGTGAAGCACATATCATCTACAAATAAAAGTATATGTATGTAAGTAGCATTAATATTATGGTGTTTTCTTTGTATCCTTTTGAAAAAGTGAAAATACATTGAAACTACTTCTGTTCTGCACAGTGGTTTACCAAACTGACACATGTAAAAGTCTTTATTTAAACTAACAATAGGATTTAATACTCTGATTAATTCATTCCAACCTCATCTTCTGTGGGAACAACGCCAAGAAATGTGAATTACATTTACTGACTTGTATAAAAAAATGAGTTTCATTTTCAAGCGAGCTCTTAGAATTAGAGATCTCTGATTCATTTTAAATTGTTTCTACCTTGATTTCATTTATGGTTTTACTGTGAGTGATTCTGCTCTATAAGCTTTTTCACTTGGTCTGTAGGATTTTATTAGTGTAATCTGCATGAAGTAACTTGTGAATATCTGCTCTGAAACATGACTTTAATTACTTTACAATTTTAAAATATAATTGTATTTGCCAGTACACTATGTGAAATTAGAGAAGTTATCTTTTTGTCAGGAGAGGTATATAGCACTGTTTTGACTGGTCAATGCACACATCTAGACTGAATTACCTGACTAGTTCTGCTCCACAGCATCACAGGATGATAGAGGTTGGAAGGCACCTCTGGAGGCCTTTTGGTCCAGTCCCCTGCTCAGTCAGCAACATCCAGAGGACATAAATGAGAACCATGTCCAACCAGCTTTTGCATATCTCAGGGAAGGAGATATTCCACAACCAATCTGGGCAGGCTGTCTGAGTAATCAGTCACCGTTTGTCATGAAGCAGTATTTCAAAGCTTGCATCTTCCAGCAAGCCAACAACAACAACAAAAAGTGGTGGCTTGCTTGAGATAGAGCACTCATTGTTATGGAAGTTGAATTGTGATTTACTCAGTTTTCAAAAATGATTTTATACTAAGAATTTAAAAAAGAAAAGAAAAAAAAGCTTTGAGATACCTGCTTTGTTTAGCTAACTTGTTATGCAGCCTGTTAGGTCAGAGAGAAGGAGACCTTGATTGCAGTGTTTCATCTCATTCTAAATTTTGAAAGGAGATAATGAATGAGATTTGAAATTCCTCCTTTTCTCAGCCATGCTTGATGTTGGTTTGGGATTCATACTGCTCAGGCAATTTAAAAAAGATATTGTTTAGCATTTCCTTTTTTGACCCATTCTAAATATTGAAAGGTTTTTAAGGTTTAAGTTGTTTTTTGAAATTTTTTGACAGAAATACGGAGGAAAAAGATCTACAGGATTTGAAAAGGATTCAGTGTTTATCGAGTTATGCTTTATTAATAGCAATAACATTGTAAACATGCTTCAATGATTGTTTAGAATGAAGCAAAATAGTTAATGTATAGAGTAGGGAAAAAGAATTTAAGGTCACAAATATTGTAGTAGGATTTCTTTTCTTTTTAAATTATTAATGTGTCTGCGATAGAGATTACTGTAGTTGGTTATGCTGTTCCTGTTGTATATGGAGTGAAAAATACAGGGATATTGCCATGTGTAAGCTATACACAGGTTCTGCAGCCTCATATTAATGTGAAATTTAGTGTCATTCAGTAGGAATATGAGAAAAACTGTAGCCATGTGTCACCCAAAAATAAACTACTGTATTTGATTCCCAGGGTGTAGACACACTGAGCTGATGCACTGGCTTGGGATGCGTTTTTGCCACTTCTGAGCTAGCAAGGAGGCATGAAGTGATCATAGAATCAGATAGGTTGGAAAAGACCTTTGAGATAGAGTCCAACCACCAACCTGCCTTGTCCAGTCTTATCATTAAACAAAGTCCCTTAGTGCCACATGCAGTACAGGGTTGTGAACCATTCAGTGGACCACATAGGAGGTGATGACTTAGGTGGAGTTTCTTTCCACTTTTTGAGAGAGGCTGGGTCTTATGCACCCTAGTGAGTTATATTTTACTTGAAAACATCTGGAGACTTGTTTTCTGATGCTGCTAGTTACTTGTCTAGCATTTGAAAGACTGAGCTGGCTGTCTTTCTAGACTACCATAGTGTTTTGCATTTTATTCTGCCTATTTTCTTGAGAAAATGGGGATTATAAAGTTGTACCTTCTGAATAGGTCTGTCATTATCTCCATTTTTTATACTTTAACACGTTTGAAACAGATTCGAGATAAGTTGCATAGCCTCTTTTTCCAGAATTTCTATGAAAGTTTGTCTTTGATTAATTCTCCAAGTATGGGAGAAACAGAGCATGAGCTAAATTCTTACAAGACAACAATAATTCATGTTGTTCTTTGTTGTGAAAGTACATATTCAGAGATCAAGCTTCTCTGATTCTGCTGAAATATAACTTGTTGGGGAGGGCAGGTTTCTCGTGCATATTTTGTGGAGTTCAGAATGGTGATTTGACTCTTAATTATAAATGTATGAATTTTAGATTTGGGGTGATTATTATTATTTTTAAGTCTGAATATTTTAGGATGATGCAAATTATTCCATTATACTTTCAGCCATAAATCCAAATGCAGTTTTAACACGGTAAAGCAATTGAATATTTAAAAACTGGATAAGCTGCTTTGTTTCAAATAAACCATAGTATTAAGAAAAACAAAAATGAATGTTCTCTGCTTCTAGTTCAATTTTTATGCCTATGATAATGCAATCACTTTTGTCATACAAGTAAATAAAATGGTGTCATGCTTGTGACTCCTTAACGAAGCATTAGATTGGAAAATAACCGATTGTATTACGAGACAATGATTTTGCTGTTATTGTCATGAAAAGGTTGAAATGAATAATTTAGCAAATGTTAATAGCGTAAGTAAGATATTCTAAGTTCACAGCAGGGTATAATGAATTTTTTCTCCAACACATTTGCAAAAATAATAACCTTTCAATTACTATTACTGATGTCTCCTTTTAGTATCAACCATTGCAATCTCAAGCTGATTCTGCTCAGTTCTTCATTAAATCAAATTTTAAGAGTTTTCTATGCATCTTAAAAAGTATAAGAAAGACTACCAAAAGTAGTATGAGAGACCGTGTCAAAAGCCTTGCTGAAGTCAAGGTAGTCAACATCCACTGCTGTCCCCCTCGTCTACCTAGCTGGTCATGATGTCATAGAAGGCTATCAGACTGATAAAGCACGATTTCTCCTTAGTGGATCTGTGTTAACTAATCCTGGTAAATTCCTTTTCTTCTACGTGCTTGGAGAAGATATCCAGAATAAGTTGTTTCATCAGCTTTCCAAGGACAGAGGTGAGGCTGACTGGTCTGTAGTTTCCCAGGTTCTCCTTCTTGCCCTTTTTGAAGACTGGAGTGATGCTGGCTTTTCCTCCAGTCCTCAGGCACCTCTCTTGTTCTCCCTGACCTTTCAAAGATTGTGGAGAATGGTTCAGTAATCACTTCTGCCAGCTCCTTTAGCAGTCATGGCTGTATCCTGTTGAGGCCCATGGATTTGTGTGTGTTGAATTTGCCTAGATGATCTCTAACCAGATCCTCCTCGACCATGGGGAAGTCTTCCTTTCCCACGACTCTCTCTTTTACCTTCAGGGTCTAGGATTCCCGAGGGCCAGTCTTTGCAGTAAAGACTGAAGCAAGGAAATTATTCAGTAACTCTGCTTTCTCTGTGTCCTCCATAGCCAGGGCAGCCACCTCATTCAGCAGCAGGGCCATGTTTTCCTTGGTTTTCCTTTTGCTATCAATATATTTAAGAAAGCCTTTCTTGTTGTCCTTAACCATCCTCACCAGATTTAATCCTCGATGGGCCCTAGTCATCTTTGTTGCATCCCTGTGCCCCAGCTGCTTTTCTGTTTTCCTTCCAAGTGGCCAGATCCTTTCTCCTCAGTCCATAAACTTCCTTTTTCCATTTAAGTTTTTTCTATTAGCTCTTTACTCATCCATGTGGGTCTCCTGCCACTTTTGCCTGATTTCTTAATCTTAGAGGTTCAGTGGTCTCGAGCTTGAAAGAAGTGATGCTTGAATGTTAACAAACTCTTTTGGGCCCCCTTTCCTTCCAATACTTTACCCTGTGGGATAGTGCCAAGTTGGTTCTTGAAGGGGTTGTTGTTGGCTCTCCTGATGTGCAGGGTTGCAATTTGACTTCTTGCCCTGTTTTTTCCACACAAAACCTTGAACTCCCCTATCTCATGGTTGCTGTAGCCAAGGCTGCCTCCGACATTCACTTCCTCAGCTAGCCCTTCTTTGTATGAACTAAATCCAATAGCATGCTTCTTACTGTCTCCTTCATCACCTGGATCTGGAAGTTATCCTTCACATACTCCCGACGTCTCCTGGATGGCTTGCAGCCCACCATTATGGCCTACTATGTGTGGGCTTTATGAAATAAATGATTTTTTCACTGGAGATATTTTGCTCTGGGTCTTGCAATAATATATGCTCAGTTTATTTTATTCTTCATTGCTTTTGCTTTCAAATTTTTAGTGAAGCTTGTCATTTGTACTGCTGAAATGTATCGTAAGTTGTGTAACTGATGTTCTGTTTAAGGCAGTTATGATAGCTTTAGTATTTTACTGTCTGGAGAATAACTAGTTTCGAGAGAGTATCTGAGGCAGTTTCTGACCTGCAATGTCCTTGGTGTTGGAGGAACACACCCTTATGATTATCTCTGTTACATCTATGGCAGTAAGAGTAGGATGATCCCTTTTCCATCTGCTTCAGTTCATCACTTGCAGCCTCTTCCAGATAGGCACTAATGCAGTATGTCTGTTACCTAGCAGAGTCTTAACACAGCTGCTCTGCAGCGGAACCCTCTACACATCCTGTAGGAAACAAAATGTATAGGAAAAGAGCAGGGCGATTTAGGGCAGAAAAAGAATGGAGAGGTTAATGGGAATATGGTCTCTGGATAGCAAAGAAGTTGCAAATCAAAATGTCAGGTACATATGGAATAGAGTAAAATTATGAACGCTTTCTTACAGTGCTCTCTGCCCAAAAATCAATGTTGGTTATAGCCACTCTGACCTGTAGAGCTGGACTGGGAAAGCCAATGCTGACCATAAATGCTGCTTGTCAGTTTAGCTTTTAATATGTTCACAGGATGCGCTTCACAGTACTTTCCCTCAGACTTTTGTAGTCAGGCAATTTAAACTCAGTTGTGTTGGTTTTCTACATAAGAAACTTTAAAGATGTTTAGGAGTAGTTTATTACCTACTAGTTTCAGCTTGCATAAGGCTTGAGGAAAAAATATTTTAATTCTGGCATACTCGTCATATAAATATCACTGTATTTGATAGTATGTTGATAGTTGCTTGAGAATCTGAAAATTAAATTGCTTATATCATTTTAATTGAATGAAACAAATTCAGGTATGAAATGATAATTGGATGAAATAATTTCTTCCATTTTAACGTGATTTATTTTACCTGTCGGTATTTCTTTTTTAAATTCTCCAGCTAATTGTCCAGCTAAATTGTTACATCTCATTCTCATTTTCAGTCTTTGAAGTATAAACACTGCTTGTGATGAAGGGCAAATCGAAACAAATAAGTGCTTTGTACTGACTGCATTTTTATGCTTCATTTGAAGGTCATTCTGTGAGACTGCTTGGTCAGAAAAAGGATAATGGAAAACGTTTGGGGGGAGCACGACTGGATTTACCAAAGATCAGGAAGAATCCACTTATAGAAATCATTTCCATCAATACAGGGTAAGAATCTTCCAAACATAAAGTATTTAGTTCTTCTGAGGAATTGCCTAGTTTATAATTTCAGAGTTAAAAAGGAAAGGAAGAATGATCACTTTTAAATTGTAAATGATTTTAAATGTCTTCTTTCTGGAAAATAAACCCCTACTTAATTAGGTGCAAGTCTTCTGCTGTTCCAGGACTGCAAGCAATCGTTCAGTCCTCTTTCTTCATCTAAGCATTTCTCAGAAGTAAAATTCCAAAGAAAGCTGGAGAATTAAAAATACTATGAGATTTGCTCCTCAGCTCTTTTGGCTTGGAAGGCAATTCTGGAATATCATTTGTAGTTGATTAAGCTCTGTAAACACCTGATTGTCAGCTCTGCTATATAAGTGGCTAAATTAGACATATTTGTTTCTAGCCCCTCTGATACATTTCTAAGAGTTTTCGTGCTCATATTTCAACCTTTGCTTTGTTAAAAAAAAATAAAGCTAGTCTCTGCCCATCAAGCAACTCTAGATGTCTATTTTTCTATACATTTATGAGTGTTTTTCTGCTCTGAGGAATTCCATCTGCAATCTCTCTTCCCTTGATGCTTTTCTGTTCTCCACTCAATTATCTACCATTTGGTCAGTTTCCTAAAAACACAAACAGAAGTCCCCCATACAAGTCTCCTCTGATTTTTCCCATCTTCTTCAACTTACATAGTAATTTCCCAGGTGATGAATATAAAATGTGTTATTCTAGGCATCTTAGGTCAATGAGAACTTACAGCCTAGAGGAAGAAAAGCATGAAATATATTAGAACTGTTTTCACTTTAGTCTAGCACTTTCATAAACATTTCATGAATCAGTTAAGCTACTATCCTCTTTCTCTTGTTTCCTTTTCTGTAAACAATTGTTCCTTCTTAATTTGATGTAAAATCTAGTGTTCTATTTAGGGCAGAATATCAGTTCAAGACTGAAGTGTGGTTATTTTTTCTTCCTCTGACCATAAGTATAGAGATGACTTTTTTTTTTCACGTTGAATTGTGATACTTTTAAACTGCAGGCTCATGCCTGGATCATTTTGATGTCTGTGTATAAGATTGTCTGCTACAGTTATTTTAAGTGTTCAGAACTTTTCTTTCCGTATCGTCTTTCCTGTAAATGACTTCTCTTTTCATGATTAAAAGCAAAATATTCTTTTACATTTGATTATGCCTATGTTTCAGGTGTTACAATTTTTCTTTTCCATTGATATTCGTAACTAATGTAATAAAACATTTCTAATTGTAAATGTTGCCAAGAATGCAAACTGGTTTATGTGTGGTCTTGTTTACCTGTCATTTCATGTCTAATAGCACATTGAAATGGTACTGGCAGTGATAATTTTATCAGGTTACGGCTTCGTGGAAACGAAACAGGCTACTGCAGATTGTATGCATTTACCATTAGATAGCTGATTAGTAGCAACCTTTTTTTTTACAGGGCTTTTTTTTTTTATTTTCCTTTTTTTTTTTAATTTTTCTTTTTTTGGTTTTAAAACAAGGCTGTCTCCAAACTGATCAAGCTGAAGACAAGAAACACCTCTCTAAGATATTACCTTGGGCAAACTTTTTCTTTAGTACACGAGAGTTTACAAACCCTTATCACTTTCACTAGTAATTAGTGCTATTCTTATGCCAATACAATATGTATTTTATATCTCAGAGTAACCTAAGTAACAGTAGAAGTCACAAGGGTACATTTATTTAATGAAGAATTAGGTCCAGTACAGACCAGAGCGTTCTCAAAGCCTCAAACTTGAAAGTCAGTTCTATGAGGCATCTGAATAACTAATGTCCCACTCAATATTACATGCTCAGGGAATCTTGTCTCCTGTGAAATACAGATTATTGCTTTCTTTCCCATTCTCCTCCTTCCCAGTGTCTCCACCTGTGTGCTGCAGGTGACTTTTTAGTTAGTACTGGCATTTTGAAAATTAAACTGTGGCTTTATGAAGACAATAACAGCATTCAATTTTCTCAAAATGTAAAAAAAAAATAACCAGTGAGGAACAAGACAGAATATGTATTACTGATTCTGATTTGACTGTGCTTGTTTTATCTTCTTTGTCTTCGCAATTGCCTGTGGCAATTTTTAGTGTTGATGCCACATCGGATCTGTGCTGTTTTCTTTGTGTAAAGACTGCAAGAATCTTTAAAGATTAGTTTCGGTACAGTGTTCTTTATTGAGAGATTAATTACGTCAGACTGAACTGTCTCAAAATAGTGAGAAATACCAAGTTAAAAATAGTGGTTTCCTTCTCGGAGATACATCTGTGTGGTGCTGTTGACTGATAGCATCCAGGATCAGTGTGAATAGGGCTGCTCAGTGAAGGAGCATGAGAAGGAATCAGGGGTGCCAGTAGCTCAGACAGTCCCTTCATCACTGGGACCCTGCTGGTGGTCTGAGCACTGCACACAGAGATTGGATGGGGGCAGGAGCCATCAACAGGCAATAAGGCAGGGTGGGGGCTGTAAACAGGCATGCTGTAAGCCCAGGGCAGGCCTGGGAACACAGGCCTGAGCGTATCGGGATGGCCAGGGATGGCCAGGGTGGGTGAGGCCTGCTGGTGCCCTCAGAGCTGTGACAAATGGTGGTGGTGGTGTTTTACCGTATTGAAGCAGGGTTTAACGAACTCTGAAGCAGGGTTTAACGAACTCTTGGCCTCTTCTGTGAGGCTTGGAACACATGTATACCTCAACCCCAAAAGGCTGGGATCTGTGATGGCTTCTGCTAGCCCCTTTCCCTCTCCATTAATGCACATACCATTAGGGATGTGGACACCTGGAGCTGTTCTGGGAGTTCAGGTAGCTTTGGAGAGTCTTCAAAAGTGCTGATTATTAAACTATCTCTAATTTTTGTAAAACTGTGTCTGAGAACATGGGTGCAATTGAACTGCAGGAGAGTAAGAACTGATTTTTAACTCAAGTTCGTATTGTTTTCTCCCTCAAACATGGAGGATAAAAAATTCCCTGTTCTGAAAGGTTCAGTCTAGGTACAGTCATGAACATTTTTTCTCACTTGCCTATATACTGATACATGCACAAATACAAATTAATCCCTTTCAATGCTTTTTTTCCTAGACTGCTACTATACATGAGCCTGTTCTGTTGAATGAATTGTGTCTGTCTGCCAAGGGACATATATATTGTCTCAATTACAGTATGTAAATAACATACTGTCATTTAAAAAAAAAAAAAAAGGAATATCTGTGGAGATAATTGCTTCTGCTGCATCCGAGAGCCACCTCGAGGTTCTCACACAGCACATTTACTCTTTGAAAGGTGATGCTGTGTCCTTAAAGGGAACTGGACCTTGTTCAGTGTTTGCCTTTGTCTAATTTTTTCTATTGCTAACCTTAGATTGCTCTCAGGTTTTCTGTTTTCTCATTTAGAAATCCAAGCTATCTTTTTCTTTTCAATTTACCATGGCAGTTTGTGATTCTGTCTAGAAACTGTGACTCTAGGGAAAACCTTCTAGGCCAGGAGCAACATTTCAGCATGTTTGAGTATGTTCATAAAGAATTCTTTGGTGAGTGCCACAACAGGGGCATAAGAGACTTATCAGACTGCTCTGATGCACAAATAAACATAAGCGGATCTTAATTTTTTCATGTATCAGATACATAAGGAGGCTTTTTGATGCCAGTATATTATATATGCTTTGACTCCCATAGCTTTCCCCTTATTCATAATTCCCCTTTCTTTGTATATGGTTTGATGTTACTGTTTTAAAAAGCAATTCAGTACTTTTCAATCAATCATTAATTTCTTTTTTTTCATATAATAAGCAGTTAAAGTCCATGATTCCAGCAGAGTGTGGATAGTTGTATTAATATCTAGCAAGTTCTGCAGCGATAGTAATAGGTATGAATCTAGAACATTTGTTCATGTCTTCCCAAATCTGCTTTGAATTCAAGACATTTGGTTCCATCTCTTTTTCTGTTGTTCATGGCATAAGCATGTATTTTGCAGATCATTTGCAGGTAGTAGTAATAGGATGCCATGTTAAATGCTGTATGGAGAGAAGGGATGGAGTTGTTTGGTCACTCTAATGTGATTTTTTCCATCAGATTGAAATAAGAAAGTGGCGTGTTCTGGAATCAGTTTTGCATTACAGCTTCATTTTGGTCTAGGGAAAAAATCTTAGTTCCTCTTTTTAATCTAATCTTCATTAGTGCCAATCTCATAATCTATCTAGCTAGTCAGAGAACTCTCTTGGGATGTGAACTAAGTCTTCCACCTTTTCATTATATAATTATCTATCCTGAATCTCTACAGCTTTAACTATTACTTACTGATGTAACTTGTTGCTGCTGTGACCCAAGCTCCCTTCTACCCGAGCTGCTACAGCTCACATACACTCCAAATATAATTTCATTTGTGCTTGTTGGATGCTTTGGGAAGCATGGAGGGAGTGCAGTATGAGTTGTATGAGCTGAATGTGAGCCTATACCAGAAGTTACTGTTGGGTGGTTTGCATGCATTTGCTGAATTGCTTTCTGTGCCCTGAAGTGGTCATTCAGAATGTTCCTAAACTGATGATGAATCCAAATTTAGCAAAAGAATTAAAAAAAAAAAAAAAAAAAAAAGTAGTTCTACTTACAGTAGTTGGTTTGTTTTATAAATCAAGCAATCAAAAAATCATCAAAAAAAACCCCACAGCTGTGAAGTTACTGTCTTTAATCCTGACATTCTGAGGCAAAAACACTTCACTGGTTATGAATTATGAAAGGTTAAATTCTACTCCTTCATCATTTTCTGTCATAAGCAGTTTTTCAGTTTTATGATGAGTTGGGAAATACGAGGATTGAATTTTCTCCAAGAATTGCTTTTTAATTTTATATGAAGTCACATTATATTCTGTCTACATAATGCATTTCAGCATTTGCTTAGCATCGAGTCATAAAATACTCCAGAATTACATAGACATGAAAGTGCAGGTTATCCTGTTGGTTTTTGTTTGTTTTTGTTTTTGATTCTGCAAAAACTTTTCTCATGTTACAGAAGTTTATAATGTTGGATAACTTTCTCCTTATTTTGATGGTTAATATCTTGGTATCTGTGAGATGTTAAGTGACAGTTGTAAAATAATGCTGATAAGAGATCTGGAAAGTTTTTGCTGGTATGCATAGATCCATTTTGCTTTGAGTCATCTTTGTGTGTGTCAGCACATTTCAGGCTGCTTTCAGTATTATAAGCATTTCCTATTCTTTCTCTTTAATTACTGCTACTAGTTGAGAGCTACTGGACAAGAAATATCAGTGGCTTTCCTCACAAAGCAGTACATAGGGAGACAGTGACATCAGCCAGATATGTAAGAGGATTACAAACAGAAAGATCAGGAAGTGATCGTGTGTCTTTTTTTGCCTCCTCCAATGGAGGAGTAATTATTGCTTTGTAGTTATTTGATGCCTGTACACTAGCGAGTGTGCAGATCCCAGTTAGACCAGTATGTATTCCTTTGTCAGGATAAGATTGCCTGGTGAGAGAAATTGAAGTTCTTGGGATCACTTAGAAGCATCTTGTTATTTATCTTAGCGTTAGGTGCTCATCATGCTCAGATGCAGAATCAGATCCCCAGGGACATACAACACAGGATCAGTCTGTGTTCCAGCAAAGAGCTGGGAGACTGCTCTATTGAATCTAACTTTCTCCAAAGTTTAGACTCTCTTCTTTCTTTTGGCAGCCTGTAATAAGTGGCATTGCTGAGGATTATTATTTTTTGCGTTGGTTCCTTAAGGGTTCTTGTTGTCCGACTGTATCACTGGGATGATGAGCAGCTGCCCCACAGTGGCTTGGAGCGCTGATCCCACAGTATTCTACTGCAGCAGTGCCAAGTGTCTCTTTTCCAGAAATCACGACTTCTCCTCTCCAGTTAAATGCTCCTTTTGTATGAGAGTAGTATACTGTCGAGTAACTGCAGACACTCACTAGTGTCTGGCACTATGCAGCCCTGCTGTAAGACGGAGTACATGGCTGTCTATCAGATCCACATGGGTTATAAAAGAGCTGGTCACTCTGCAGATTGACTGAATATATGCCATAGTCTAGCTTGGCTTGAAGGGTAGTCATCTCTTATTTAAAACGGGATTTTGACCAAATGGTTTACAGATCAACCACTATGCACAAGATGTTTTTCTAATTAGGGTAACAAATTATTATTTGGTAACGACCTTAAAAAGAGTCCCTAGCTATGATATATATATATCCATATATATACATATGGATTCTTGATTTCTTGCAGTGGCCTATGTTTCCCTTTCAGATTTTTGGCTAACTGAACTGAGCCGGATTTGTGGCATTCAGCAAACATTATCTATGCTGGTGTGTCCACTATTAGATGATGTGAATACACTACACAGTTTGACTCCGTTATAGATGAGTTTTCTGCAGACCCTATCTTGAAACCAGAATATCTGTTTCCTGAGCAAAATACCTGCTCAGGAAAGGATATCATGGCTTAAGTAAGTCTCAGGCTTGTGAAGCCTTTGCCATCCTGCACTGAGGTTAGTGGGATATTTCAGTACTAATCTGAAATTTGGTTCAGTAAAACAACCCCTATTTCTTTGCCTTTCTGTGTTTACTGATAGGAACTCAGTTCTCTTCCTCAATACAATTGCATCAGTAGATAAAAATACAAAGAGACATAGAAAAACAAAATCTTTCTGGTATGTGGAAAATTGAATTGCCTACTGTTTGACAGTGATGGACTCATTTTTTTGGTGACTGCTTAAATATTTTTTCTATCCAACTATCCCACAATGTTTTCAACATTTCCATCTTCTCCTAAAATGTTGTCATTTCCATCTTGAATGAACAGTGAGTCTCTATTACAATCACTTTGAATTTTGTAAAATGACTGACTGAATACTTGCAGGATTATTTGTCATCAATTTATTTCAATTATTCATGAATAACATACGGACTTTCTGTATTTTAATGTTTAACTTTTCAAGATTCTTATGCAAGTGATATATTATCGTACCACATACTATATTAATTTGATGTAAACACTTCAGGCAAACTCCCCAGAAAATACTGATACAATTACTTTGGCTCTATCTTATCTTAATACTTATAAGGATGCTTTTCATAACTATTTAGCTATACACCAATGATGTGACAGAGTCTATCATGTTGATTACCCTCAGAAAACGTAGGAGGTGGGATCTGGAAAAGATAATGCATATACTTGTGAAAGGAAACTTCTCAACTAGAACTTTTTTGTTTATGTTTTAATCCATATTTGCACGTTCTTGTAGTTAGATTCCAGGTATACTATATACTAAGCATGGATTTCAACCATGCATGTACTGTGGGTCAATCTGTTTTACTCTGGAACAGTTCACAAAATAATCTTTGTGATGAAGAAGATACACACAATTGTGCCATCTGTCAGTATGGGAAGGAGTTTTAATTTTAGTTATAACATCTGAAATCAAGTATTTCAAACCTTGCAGAAACCACACTGCTGCAACAGAAGGAAAGGGAAAGAGTTGTTTACAACAGAAAATTTTAACAGCTTAATTTTTTTGCCTAAGGTCTCTTTCCACTGCAACTTACTGTAACTGGCATCAGTTCTCATTATTTCCTAATGAGGTACTTAAATAGAGTATTGATTACAGTCTCTGAAAGATTTTTCTTTTTCACTTATTATCAATATCATACGATTATAATGTTTCACATTGAAAAGATGGGATATAAAATGCAAACATGCTACAACATCTGTAGATGTTGCTTGATATCAATTTCACTGAGGACACTAAAAAAATGTTTTGTCTATCAGAAAAAGATGATACATCACTGTGGATTACATTCTCAACTTTCCACCTGTCATGCTTGTATCATTTCAAAGTGAGTTAATTTCTGCTCTTTGTGCATCTATCTTGTTCTGTGTTTCCATTGCTGAGGACGTGCCTCCTCATCTATGCTTTCTGATTGAGAGTAAATGAAAAATAGCTTTTTTCTTGTTAGTTTGCTTGAGCTGATAATGTAAAAGAGTAATTTAAGAAAATAGAAAAGAAATTAGTTGGATTAGGGCCAGGAAATAATTGTTTCCTCCCTCCTGGTTTTTAGCTTGACTTCTGTTTTCTCCCAGACATCAAAGGTAGTCACAGCTGGTTCTGTAGGGTAGGCTCAGGTATTTCCTTCAGAATGGAAAAAAAAACAACTTCCAGTGGCTATTAATGGACATCGTTCATATGTTCAAATGAATAACTGAGGAGTTACTCCTTTGGTTGTATAGGTGATATTAAGAACTGCTTGAATAGATCTAGGGCAAGCCTTTTCTTATTCTTTTTTTTCTTTCTTTTAATGAATAATGTCTTATTCCAAGAAATGTTCAGCCAATCCTTCATTAAATCTATTGACATATGACACCTTAGAATTATTCCAGTAAATTGTTGTTTCTTTGGCATAACACTCCTAAAGATTCCTTATGCAGTGAAGTAGTAAGGTGCATGTTGCTAAAGTGAAGTTCTTTGTCATTGGAAGAAAACAACACATTTTTTATATGCACACAGATTTCTAGCCTTAAATTCTTGCTGTGCAGTGTTTTGTGCTCATGCTATTCCTTGAGCTCTCAGTTCTTGAGAAATGAGAAATCTTGTTTACCAACACACAAATTCTACAACTTGTTTTTCTGCTTCATGTAAACTTCCTCTTTTGAGTCTGCTGAATCATTTCTGAATTGATTTATAAGAAAACAGTTTTCATTGTTTCTGTTTTTGAAAATTCATCTCTTTTATGTTTATTTATCTCCTCCCAGCCTCAGAAATCTGAACTTTTGCTGGATACAATACCTTCATGAGCTTAAAATGGGCACCAAACTTTTGCCTTAGACATTTTGGTAGACTTTGTTTTGTTCTTGTGCATCTCATCTTCACTATATCTGCTGTTTCACAGCACACTAGAAAATTCAGGGAGACTCATAAATTTGCCCAAAATAACTAAGGAATTCTCAAAACTACAGTGCTCCACACATGTTGCAAGTCACTGAGAAAAACAGCAGTAATCACATGCTCTAACTGCATCATCATCCTGAAACTTTGGGCAGCTTCAGGCATATTTGTGCTCCTTTGTCACTAGGTGGCTTCCCACACTGCACAGTTGTGTTTCTTTTTAACCCAGAGGGAAGATCACCAGAAATTAATTCAATCTCCAATTCTTAAGTTAAACTATGAGGGGAAAGGATGTGTGCAGGGAAATAAGCTTGATCTCCTTTTGTGTAGATATGATGTATAGTTTCCTGCTGTTTCAGATAATTCTTTTCGATACTGCATTCCTGATTATCTTGAACAATGATCTAGAAAGTGAGCCAGCTTTAGCATACAGGATTCTGATTCCAGGTTAGCACAGATTATTGTAAAGGGACTTCCTGCCTGTCTTTTGGCGGGTGCTTACAAACAGAAGTATTTTTGGATCACACAATGAGACTGGGGTCTGCTTGAATGAGAAAACATGGTTTTGAAGTTATCTGCACTTTCATATAGCCTTATTTCTGACACTGGTATTCTTTCTGAGGTTGGAAATGAATTCCTCCTTGTTGAGAAAAGAGTTCATTTGCGTCCTTTCTCTCGATGCCCACGTACATATTTCCTAAGAGAAATCTGACCAGAATCCTGAGAAACATTATATTCTTTTCTCAGATTACTGTAAATATTGAAAAATAGCCCCATATTATCATAATTAACATTGTGTTATCATTAGTCTTAGCTTTTCACATAGGAAAATCAAAACCAGGAAAACAAAGCAAACACTCAAGAAGGAATTTAGAAAAGATACTATGCTTTTGAATGCTAGTTTAAGAAATGCCTCTTCTGTATTTCAGTAGCCTATTTTAAAGCATTGTGCAACAAAGAGTTTCAATTTCAGTGCCTACATCTTTAATGCTCATCAGCAGAATATGATAATTTTGAGTTGCTGAATACTAATGATCTCTTCTGCTAGTATTATTATGACTGTTAAATGTGAGCAAAAAAATGAACATGTGTCAAAGGGTTTGACTGAAATATTTTCTGTACCCTCATAAATCAAGATGGAATTTTTTGAGAACTGATAGGGAAATGCCCTAAAAGATGTGTGGAAAGAGGAAGCAGAACTTGGGTGGTTTGGTACTGGAAATATCTTGTGCTTTGGTTAGATCTTAAGCTTAACTTTGAGATACTTTTAATTGGAAAGCTTTTCCCTGAAGAAAATGGGTAGGCAGGCTCCAAAAAGGATTTTGCATTATTTACAAAATGCCAAAGTACATGAAGGCAGTTTCTTGAGGTATCCTCACTGACCTGTGTGAATTCTTAGGAATTTGAAAAACAGGGAGGATGAAGGCATTTTATCTGTGAACATCAATGTGTGACATATTTGCCAAATCACTGAAGCAAACAGACTTTAGAAGTGTAGGTTAATATATTCCTTGATACTGAAAATTGAAGGAAAAAAAGTTTTATGGCTAATGTTATTGAGAAGTGTCACCATTTGCATATTTTAATGTATTACTATTCTGAATTATCATTCTTGAAAGACAATATATTTTTTAAAAAAATTCAGACGTAAATTTTAATTATAAAAGCAGGTTATACTGAATTTGCATTTCAAATAGCCTAGTAAAATGAAAAACAGAGCAGATTTCTGGGTCTGTTCTTCTGCTTTTACTCCAAGATACATTTGAGAAGAGGTAATATATCAAGAACAGATAGATTTAGAAGAGGCAGTCTAAGGGCTCCTTGCCCCTCAAATATGGAGATGTGGAATTTAGGCAATGAAACAGTAAATTTTTGTAAATTTTGTAATTTTTTTTTTTTTTTGGACTAGTTACTTTAACCTCTGTCTTAGATTACATCTGTTTTACTAAATACCTGCCTGCACAAATGACATTAAACTTCCCAGTTTCTGGTCCCTTTAAACTCAACATGTTACTCTGCAAGTTGATGCTTTAGGATTGAGGATACTCAAAATAGCCTCTGCTGAATTGTATCTGCATTCTTATATTGTACAGCACCATGCAGTAGTTCTTTGCCAAATGAGTAAAGAAATACTGGTCAGACTGAAACAAAATGTCACTGCTTCCTTCAACAATTATATGCCAATTGTCAGATATCGTGGAGAGCCATATCTATCTATCAGTTTTTATCTAGGTGCATGAGTGTCCAACCTGTTAATTTTATGTTGTTGTTGCTCTTTTTTATGTTCTAGTAATATAAGTATATATATAAAAGACATTTCTGCATTAACTTTATATTATAAAATATATAACTACGTAATATGTTCTATATGAGGTCCAAGACAATTCCTCTTCACTTAGGGCAAGCCAAAACGTTGGACACCTATTTTAGGGAATGGTTTCTTTTCAAGGAAGTGAGGATCTGAGAAATGTTGAGGCAGTTCACCTCTGGCAGATTGACAGTCATATGTAGAATTCCCAAGTGAATTCCCAAGTGAAATCACTGCACTTGTGAAAATCTTTAATGTATTCCTAACTCTTTCTGTGGGGATTGCTCATTAGCGTGGTTATTGAAATTGTCAGAATCCTTGGTTTTCTTCAGTTTAGGAACCACGTCTAGGAAATCAAGATTAGGTATTTCTCAGTATGCCTATGTAGCTTGACAACAGTCTATAATAAGCATGAAAGGAAAAGCTACTTGGTCAGGATCACAAGTATAGTCCCTGAAATTTTTTCTAAGTCTGATAAAGAACTCCTGACTTCTCATTACACAAAACATCTTTGCAAACGTGAGAGGTGTATATGAATTGGGCCTAAAGATGTCAGCTCCCACAGAGCACTGTGTCAAGGAGGCGGGTCCTTAGGCCTCTCTTCAGTCTGTTTCCTCCTTCAGGTACTCATACTGTCCTCCTGGGCAGTGACCCTTCCCGTCTGAACACTGGGCAGCACTTCTGTATTGTGTGGATGCCAAAGCACTGGCACAGGTTATCCAGACATGCTGTGGAGTCTCCTCCTTGGACATCTTCACAAGCTGCCTGCATGCAGCCCTGAGCAACCTGCTTGGGTTGTCCCTGCTCTGAGTGGGGGGCTGGACCAGATGAGCTCCAGAAATCCCTTTCAATTCCAGCCATTCTGTGGATCTGGGATATTTAAATAGAAGCACATAGTAATGGAAAAGCCCGGTTGCTTAATAGTGGTAGAGACCTCCACTCAGAGGTAGTTGTTGTGGTCTGACACTTCAAAAACACCCTAAGCTATGGATTCCCCATTCCATGCAGAATGTCTCCCCATTTCCCGACTTAAAAGCATTTCCTGTGCAATCTTGTATGCCTATTCAGTCTCCGGAAAGAGGAACTCTATTTCCAAATTCCTTGCCTGCAGGGCAGAGCAAATTATTCCCACTGGAAACATCCACCCCAAGCTTCTGTCTCTGTAACTTACCGTGCTGAATTTCATCAGCCTGAATTACAAGAAGAATTTAATGCTTTTTTTTCATTGCTTCTTTCTGAATTCATGCTGCAAAACATATGTTTTCTATTTTTCCTGAAGTAACCCTGCAGAACTTTGTTTTTAGAGTTTATTTTCAAGATGTCAGATATGGAGTGGAGTTTAAGCTTATTATTATTATTTAAAGGAATTTTGTTGATATGTGTGTGGATTTTCTGAAAAAGAGCTTGTTAAGCAAAGGTCATGTACAAAATTGTCACTCGTCACATGCTTATCTAACTTATTTTTAAACTAATACACAAGTGTCTAAGCATCACATGGTCTTTCTTGCATTGCAGACTGGTGCCAGCTCTGGTATCTTTTCTGTTTTTAAAAGAGAAATGTCTAGTGTTTTTTGCCTTCAGTGAGCATGCTGTTAGTCATGTATGTCGTGTAATGTTGCTTAGCTTCTGAAATGCAGTCATTTTTTTTTTTTCCAGAAGGTCAGTTGTGTCTGTGCAGTTTAAGTTGGTACCACACTGAACATTGCAGCTGAGGAAATGTTTACTGAAGGATTTGTTTAGTCATCCACAGCGCTGTGTTCCAGCAGTTTGTTTTATAACATTTGTTGAAGAGTTTGAGGAAGAAGTCCCTTTACTGTCAGTATAGAGTTTTTCTGCAAATTAGATTTTTTTGATAGAATCATAGAATGGCCTGGGTTGAAAAGAACCACAATGATCATCTAGTTTCAAACCCCTGCTATGTGCACAGTCACCAACCACCAGACCAGGCTGCCCATCCAGAATGTGCTTTTCCTTTTCAAAGCTATAGACTACCTGTGCCATTTAGAAAAATAAAATATGTGATATAATGACTCATCAGAACTACTGAAAAACATGCTAAAACTTTTTTTTGTAGGAGTAATTCTTTATGAAAACGCACTAAGTTTTGTGGTTAATTTTACCAGTTAAATGAGGAACAGTCTAAAAAAATTTATACGTGATAGAGATGAAATGTTGTTACAGATCAAAGAAAATGTTTGCATCTTTAGGAAAGTTTAGCTGAATAGTTCAGCACATTGAATAAATTAACTTTCAGTTCTGTAATTAAAAAGTAATGCAGTGACACACTGTAAACATTTGAATAACCTTTGAGTTCAGACTAAAAGGTCAGTGTATGTCTCCACTAGGCTTAGCCATTTTGCTTCAATCAAAGGCATAAACTAATCCTACACTTAGTAGTTTGTATCTGCAGTTTGTAGGGATATGCTGAGTTTGCAGGGGAATCTTATTGTTTCTGTAGCTGATTTTCAGATGTGTTTCTTGGACATGTCTAAATCATAATCTAGCAGTTTGGTGGAAACAGGCCATGTAGTCCAAGTTAGTTAGAAGGATCTGTATGTACAAGTACCAGTGTTAACCAGCACTTGTACTGTTTAGAGCAATGCTGTTTAATTCTGTACTTTATAGGTTCCCTTTTCCTGCAGATATTCCCCTCATGTGCCAGTTACTCATCTCTTTCATCCTCAACGAAAACCTAACTACTGCAAATTGCATTTTCCAGATACTTTATAACCAGCTATTCTTCTGCAGTTCAAACAGCTGCAGAACTTACTGGAAGAACTACAGTGGGAATTTCAATCATTAAATTTAAGCTAAGCCCTCCATTTATACTGTCAGTTCATTCTACCCTATGTACTTTACAGCTGTTGTTGTTTCTTTGAGTAGAAATGTAATGAGGATGTGCAGTTTGTAGGCAAATTATGGGAACGAAGCCATAACATTCAACTGATAACTTAATAAAATAATAGAAAGCTTGTGAGATACTGAAAAATGATATTGAAAAATAGAGGTGTGAAGTGATGGAACGTGTAAGTTCTTTAAGATTCTGTATTTTTTGATGCCAGAAAGAGCTGTCAGAAGGATCGTGCATTATTATGGTTTCCCCATGCTTCTTTCACAGTATTTCCTCTTTTGAATATGATAGCTGTGTGTTAATCATCTTTTCCCTCATTCTCTAAGTACAGTTAGTTTAAACACGGGTTGTTTTTTTTAATGTGAATTGTATTTAATATCAAAAATACTATCAATTTGAGGGCAGAGGGAAGGGCAGCAGGATGGCTGTGTAAGGAGAACGTGAGTATGCAATTATTGCAGGTTTAAATAAGCTCATCTTAACCCGGATTTTTTTTAGGACTCATAGCTGTGAACGTTTGTTTGAACGTACGTTGTTTAAAAAAAAGTGTTCCAAAAATCATCTGAGGCTGAAAAAATACCCTCAACCTGCCAACTGAATTTCACTTCGTACAAAATTTAGGATATGCTTGTTGAAAAATAGTGAGTAGGCCGCAGCTCTCTGGTAGACTATGTGAAAGCAGTACTGAATCTTAATAACCGAAGTAGATCTGCATATTTGCTCTATTCTTTTATGTGAGGAGAAATAAATCTTCTTGAAAGAATAAGACTTGCTCTGTCTGACAACTGTTAAAATAACTGTGTAGAGATTTTGACTGTAAATTGGCTTTATTTCTTTAGCTATACTTTAGACTTTCAGGATCTCTTTTTGAAGGGAAATTGTGAAGTACCCTGAACAGTCAGTAAACACAGTGGATTTTTTTCTGTTAGTGTATATCAGCTGACATAGCTTTGTGTTCCAAAGGGAACAATTCTCTTCTGAAAAGCAAAGATAGACCTATCTCCACTGAGCCTACTAAAACCAGTCAGAATCTGTAGTCTGTGTAAAGACACAACGAGATGCTCAGCATGCTGCCATGTGCTTTCATTGAGAGGCTTTACTGTTTATACAGTATGTTCGGAGTTTTTTTCCCCCTGTCAATGTTTTTTACACTTGTGATGCAGGTGTGTTTGCAGAACAGAATCTAGGATTCTGAAGTCAATTTGAGTTAAGTGCATTCGTAAGTTTAAGTGGGGCCAGATACCACAAAACTGAGAGACTTTTTTTTGGTAAGGCTTGTTTACAATTTGGTTTGTGTAGAACATTTCAGAGGAATATGGAGCAGTACAAATATACTTCCTTGGGGGCACTTAGTTATGGGCTTTGCACAGTTGCAATTTCTGTGACTCTATTAAATTTAGAGGCATTTTGATTAATGTAGCACACAGGTGAATGATGGCATGAAGCAAAACATGATTTATATGACAGTCAGTAACTGCATGGACTTGTAAGAATGCCTGTGTGCACACTTTCTCAATACCCAATTTATGGATGCAGTGCCCCTTCCTTGTATTCCTTATTCCTGTGGAGGAATACAGTGAAAGCTGAAGATTAATTTATGCAGAATGTACACTTGTGTTGTTGCTTCTACATTCAAGGATATATCATAGTTTTTTCCTGTGCACTCTTAGCTGACCACAGCTTCAGCAGTGTGCTTGGGAATACTTTGTTCATGACTGGTGGCTCTCTGCTCCAGTAGCCATGTCAGATGTTTCTCTATTAATGTTAGACCTAGAAGTGCCATGGCCACATTTGAAGCATGTGAGAATCTTGTTAGTGTCACATTCTAACTGTACGTGGTACCAAACAGAACCATAATTACTAACTGTAGGTACTATTCATGGTATCTTTCAGTTAATGCTTTTCTCTAGTTTTCCTTGTACAGGCCAGTCCTTTCTGCATTTGTTTCTCATTTTGTGGCTGTTGTTAACCCTCTAGCTGAAGCATGGCTTCCTGTAGTATTGGATGCATATCGTGCTCCCCTGTGCATCTCACACACACACACTCTGTATGCACTGTTGATGCAGTGTTGGAGCAGAGTCAGCCTCTGGACATTACAAGGGGATGGTGCCAGTGTTGGGATCCAGCATCTCAGTGATGAGATCAGCAGTAGTGTAGCCTGTTTCAGTACATTTAAAGTACTTTTCCTTCTGTCTAATTGCAGTTTCCTGTGTATAGCTTAGGCCAGTTGCTTCTCAACCTCTGCCCTGAACTCCAAACCCAGCCTGGGCTCTCTCTTTTTTATACCCTCCCATTAGCTCTTTGTAGACTATGGTAAGACCTCATCTTCGTAATATTGAACAAACCTGGTTTTCATAGCCTGTCCTAGGTGTCATGAGTGCAAATCTCCCTGATCATCTTGACTATCCTGTGTGCTTGCTCCCCTCTGTCAGTCTGCCTTACTCCAGGACACAGCATTACAGCTCACAAGTGCCAAGCAGAGGGCACTAACCACCTTAACCTCTTGATTTAATTCTCACGCGTATAGTCCAGTCACACAGAGCAATATATACACCTTTCTTCACTATAAGGGCACATGGCTGTCTCACACTGAGTTTGTTGCCCACTTGGATCCCAAATTCCTTTTTCACATGCCTGTTTCCTAGCAGTCAGCATCCTTCCTTATCTGCATTTTTGCGCAGACGTGGGGCTTTTTGTTTGTGGTTGTCGAACTTCATGAGGTTCCTGTTAGCCCAGTTCTCAGGGTGTTAGACTTTGTACAGCTGGCCACAGCCCTTGGAGTCCAGCAGCTTGGCCAATTTTTCCATTCACCTCTTCAGTCCAGTCTTTATCACGGCAATTTGGCTTTAAGAGCTCAATGTGAAGACCTGCATGAAATCGAAGTACATGACGTCTCCTGCCCTCCCCTTGGCACAGTGGGCCACTTCCTTGTATAAAGCTAGGTCATGGTAACCAGTTCTGCCATGCAAGAAGAATGTCATTTTGACCCTCTCTAATAAAGGCAAACAGATGTGACATCATCAGCACTCTTTATTTGTGAGAGCACTGCTGCAGCACTGCAGAGCTCACTGAGCAGAGCAGTAAGGTTTGTTACTAGATTGGCTTTGTTAAACAACCCGTGAACTTCCATTTCAAAGGCTGCCAGTGCAAAATTCCAGTCATCCTAAAGACTGGGGCTTTTTAAGAGCACTCCTAAGGTTGAAAAGTCGTTTCAAGTCAGCTATTGCAAAGATAAAGTTCTTGTAACCAGTTGTTGCTGTGAATATTGGGAAGAACTTCCATTTATTTGAGTGATGACTAAGTCCTGTAAACAACTGAATTGCTGAGCTAATTTGTATTTTGTCTGTCCACTCCTTTTTTTTTAGTTAAATCTTGCTTCTGATGACTGGAGCTGCTGCTTGTGTATTTTGCAGCCTGTAATGTCTTGAAGGCTGTTTAGATCCTGGCTCCACAAGGCGCTCTGTGGCCAGTTTGAATGCTCTGGTTTGAGCACCATGACTTTGTTTATGATATTTCTGATTTGCTTTCAAATGACTGACCATTGCTATCTGAGTTGCAATGGAGGTTACAAAAAGAAGAGGAATCAAGAGATTTCTCTTCATTGTAAGCCTAAACAGATAAAAGTGTAGATATCTTTGTGCTCTTACACAATAAAATGAAATTAGGCTCACAAGTTAAGGTTTCTGTCAGAGCTGGCAGCAATTGTACTGGAAAAGTTTCAGACTCACTACAGACTTGTGTGCTTAAAGAGGAAATCAAAGCAGACAAACTCAAGCCAAGTAGCTCGGAAGAAAGTCAGACTGTTCCAGTCACTGGGACATGAGAATGGCACAGGAGAGTTGCAGGCATCGTGATCACTGAATGCTAGACAACAGGAGAAAGTTAGGAAGAAAATAGAAGGAGAAAAGGGTGGTGGGTTGTTTGATTTTTAAATTAACAGGCTGAGGAGTCCTTGGAAAGGGAGAATTTTAGAGAAGCAAAGCTGATGGAGAAGTTGAAGATGAGTTTAGTAAATCAAGGCTACTATTTCCTGTTTTTCTGCTCTATTTGTATGCTTTTGCTGATTCTATCACAGTAAAATGCTCTTTAATGCATTTCAAACATTAACACTATAAGATGGTGAAAAAAAAAAATCATTTAGGAATATTAGGTTCACAAAATCACAAAATTGTAGGGGTTGGAAGGGACCTCTGGAGGTCATCTAGTCCAACCCCACTGCTAAAGCAGGTTCCCTGGTCATTCAAATTAGCCTGGCTAGTTATTCAACAGTCAGTACCTTAACTACTGTTTTCTTTGAGATATCCTTAAAAGGTGCTGGGGCTGTAAGGAAGATAAGTCCGTGAAGATAATCAGACTGACTCAGCTATATAATTTTCACAGGGATTCATTTGTTTCTGACAATCCCCTTGGAGTCTCTTAAATGCAAGCATAAGATCCTTGGTTTAACCTTCTGTTTTTAAAATAAATCAGTCATTGGATTCTTTTGATTGTGTAAATCAATCCATTAAACTGCTTCGAAAATCTCAGACAGATTTCAGACAGGGCAATTATGTTGATATGTGTTGTCTTTTTTCATTTTAAGTTGTCAGTGAAACATACTGAAAAGTATGTACTTGAGCCATGTATTTCTTTTTACTGCTTCACATACCTTTTTTTTTTCTCCCCCCCACCAAAACTGACCTGTTTATGAAAGGCACAGAGATGGCATTTAAGAGCAGCAGCATAGTACTAATTGTGGATAATGCTTAGATCCTTGTCCACAGCAGAGCTTTTAGAATTTCTGCTGCTGCCACAGCTTGCAGGACATCTTGAGAAGGGCAGGAAGGTTTGTGTAGAACCCATCATTGGGAAGGACTTTTTCTAGATTATAAATGCTGAGTTTGTTTTTATTAAACACTTTTTTTCTGCCATTATTTTGCCCAGACAATTCAGAGCCGTTTCCCACAAACACTGTGTGAGTACCTTTTTTGAAATCGGTCTGATGAAAATCTCAGATAAATTCTAAATTAAGCCCGATAGGTTCTGTGTTGCTGAAATATAACTTTTTCCCCTCCAGGATGTTTTGACTGGTACAAAAACAATACCTTTTATCCCAAGAATCCATGTGGTACCTGCTGTACGCTACACGATTAACTGCAGCCTAATGTTTCCTATGAGATTTCACCACTCTAAAAGGGTCTGTCCCAAAAGCCATTCAGGAAGTAAAAAACAATAGCTCTTATCACAGGCAGTGATTTCAACTGTGCTTTTCTACATGGGTGATTCAGGACCTGCTAACATCGTGAAGATAATTGATAAATAAGGTAGATGGCTTATAGAAAGACACTTGACTCTCCCCATCTCCCACCTGATCCTTCGCCTTCCCTTCATGGAGGTCAGTCAAGATGCTTCATTTCCCCTTGCTGCTTAGAAGTCACAGTTGTTCTTTTAATACTTAGTGATTCTCTAAAAAACTTTGAAAGCTAAATTTTTAAAACTTAAGAAATTGCTTCTTTCTATTCCAGTTAGGTTTTGCAGCGCATTCCATATGTGTAATGCTAAGTTATCTGCCTGCAGTAGGGCTATTCTGTAGTGAAATTATATTGTATGATGCTTTAAATGCTAAGGCAACTGTGAATTGACAGCTCTCTTTTAATGTCAATCTGGAGCACTGAATGAATCGATTCAAACAGTTGCAGAACTTTGAGGGCAGAATAATTGATCGAGAATTTCTTTAGACAGACTCTAAAAAGTGATATTGGAGTACATGATTTTGCAAATGGATCATTGGCCTTTAGTTGGACAAAGTGAGTGTGTGATGGTATGACTACGTGGCTCTGGCTTTTGAATCGCCTGCACTCTACTGCAGAAATTCAGCTATATAAAATGCAGATATTGAAAGTGAAGAATTAAATCACACTGCAGCTTATCAAATTAAGCGAGTTGCCTTATCTCTGGATTCCTTTTGAATAATAACTGGTGAGACGTTGCCAAATAAAATACTGTTTTCAAAGGTCTTTGGAAGAACAACACTGTAATGCACATTGATCCCTTTTTGCCCTGCATGAAATGGCACGGCATTAAATTAAATTTAAATTAAAAAAAAAATAAAATTAAATTTAAAAATTAAAATTAAAGTTAAAAAAATAGCATCCAGTACTTTGCATCATACGTCAAGAAAAATACAGGCAGTCCCATATATTGCGGAGTGTGTTTTGAAGGATCATCCAGTTTTCTTCTAAAACTTTGTTGCAAGACATTTTGTCTGTAAGGAGACATTGCTGTTTCAGAGCAGTTATTAAAATAGTTGGCTGCCAAGATAATTTCACATAAGTCCTGTTTTTATCACATGGAAACTTGTATTGTAACACTGAGTGCATCTTTGTGGCATAGCCATTATGGCACATGCCCAAGCTCACTGAACAGACCAGGATTTCTGTAAACAAACAGTATTTCTGTAATAATGTGGTTTGCTGCTTAGACTGATTGGCCTTGATGAGAAATAGCTTGCCTCTGTTTCAAAAATACTTTGAATTCCAAATCTGTTTTAAAGTGAAAACACACTCCTAGATTTTAAAGGAAAATATCTTCTGTGTCATAGTGGATTAAAAGCTGTACTGTAAAATGCACAAACTTCAACAGCAGGCATAGTAGGCACGCTTTCTCTCCTGTACACTATTTTGCCTTGATCCATCACAGTTAGGCTTGATGGGGTTTAAAAAATTTGGAAGCACAAAGTAGCATTTGTCGAGGTAAAATACTAATAAATACTCATCGTATTTGACTTAATACAGAGGCTATTATGATTACAACGTTTGCATCCTAAGAAGAAATATGTGTGTAGAATTCTGCCAGCTCTTGTTCAGTAAGTTTTGAGTAGCATCCTTCTCCCTTTCACCTGTTGGAGGTACACGTTTCTGGTTTGGTTTGCTCAGGCAAGCCACAAAGGAATTTTTCCACTTGCTCGCATTACAGAGCATTTTAATCAAAATTAGATTTGATACGAAACTCAAAAGTATTTGGCGAAAGCCTAAATCTCTTCTGTGGACTGTATTTTGAAACAAGCAAGTCATTTTCTCAGGAAGAATGCTTTATGCAAACACAAAGTACTCGGCTGCCTGAGGATGTCTGTAGGTGCAGAGAGAAGGTGTGGGTGACTGTTAAGAGCAATCTTTCTGTATTTGTACTGATAAGATGGTCCAGTGTACTATTAGAGGTACTGTATTACTGGCAAGCTTCATAAAACCTGTTGTTTGTATAACTAGTCAGATCTCATAATGGCAGATGTTAGTAAATATTTTGAGTCAGCTGTGGTGAGTGGTATTTTAGTTCCACAAAATTCTAATCTGGGAGAAGATCATCTTATGACTTTTTTTTTTCCAAAGCTCATTAGTTTGATACCAAGCCAGTATTTGCTGGATTATTCAGGAAATTAAGAGGGCAGTAGTGTCCTCCTTGCCCCACATTAACCACCCAACCACCCGCAGTGCAGCAGGGACCTTCTGTCATATGCCACTGTGACAGCTATGCAGCTTTCACATCTTGCTCACAGATGTCTGTTCTTGGTCAATCACATTAAGTGTGAGCGAACAGCACACTAATTGCACATCACAGTCTGTAATTAAGCTGTTTTACAATCCTTGAATGAAATATGTTTTATGCTCATATCCGAGAATGGAATCCTGTCTTCACTAAAAATAGTGGCAAAAATCCTATTAATTTAACAGGAACCAAGATTTTGCTCCTCATCTGTGTTGTTATTCTCATCTGCTGCTGAAATCCACCCATTAGTCACACTGAAGGGAAGTCCTTGTTTTTCTGCTCTGTCATGAGTATCCTTACTTACAATTAGTTCCATCTGCGATGGGTAGCCTTTCAAGTTAAGTGTGTGCTTTGTGAGGAATATTATTATACTGAAAACAGTGTGCATTTTTAAAAAAGCCTCTGCTTAAAGTAATGCACTGCTTAAGCCACATGTGAGTTCAACAACGTGAAGACCACTGTTTCCTGTAGAGCAGAATTTCAGGCACTTGACCAAATTGTCCATAATGACACTTTGGTCAAGTGCGAAGTTTTTTAAGGAGCCACATGGTAGTAATTTATCTGTGGATAGCATTTTGTTTGTGTTCTGTGTATTGGGCACATAGCAGAATAAAGGTTAATAATTCAAAGCAAGAGGTTAACAATTCAAGCTGCCTTATCAAATTGACAATGTTGAAAAATGAGGATTTAATGGTTCCAGAAAAACAAAAAAGCTTCATCTAAAACATGTTGATGATTATAAACATGAAGACCACTACTATTTTTTTCCATAACTATCTGGTATATCTGGGCAGTGAAGTTTTGACCTGTATTAATAGAAAATAATTTTTACAGACCAAGTATAAGTACTTGAAGATTTCAGTTTTAACACAGAGCAAAATACTTCTTGCAATTACAAGTCCATCGGTTTTTTACTTCTGTGTATTGGATTTGTAGTTGTGATGAAGGCTGATTTTTAAGAAGAGTTTTACCTGCTGGGCTGATTTTAGGAGAGTCACTTAATGATGGATGATACTTAGAGAGACACAGCGTTCGGATTCTCTGAGTTCCTTACAGCCCTTTTGCAGCTGTTAAACTGTGGTCTGAGGATGTGGCAATATGGATGTAGGAATAATTTGTTAAGTTGGAAACTTGGACCAGAAATGGGCTTGCTTGAGTTTTGTGGGGGGCAACATCTACAAATACTTTGTTATACTTTGTGGTTTTGTTAAAAATTTATGCTTTTAAGAAAAGGTAATTCTAAAGTCTGTGAAAAGTTATTAGTTCAGCAGTTTTACAAGTACTTAAAATCTGCTTCTTCATTAACTGCAGTCCAGAAGATTAATTATGTTCCTAGAGGGAATTAAAAGTACGATACAAGTAGGTTTTCTAAGTGTTACAGAATCACAAAATCACAGAATGGCCAGGGTTGGAAGGGACCTCAAGGATCATGAATCTCCAACCCCCCTGCCACATGCAGGGCCACCAACCTCCTCATTTAATGCTAGACCAGGCTGCCCAGGGCCCCATCCAACCTGGCCTTGAACACCTCCAGGGACGGGGCATCCACAGCCTCTCTGGGCAGCAAGTGTTGTTGTTGTGTGCTTTCTAACATCGATGTTTTCTATATTACATTGAGGTCTATCTCATTTTGTTTTCATAATGTAGTGTCTCTTACTGCCAGAAAAAAAAAGAGACTAAATTATTTAAGTATCAGACAATATTTTATGGTAGAGAGAGTTGATACTGCAAAATTCGGAAGAAAGCTCGCTTCCAAATCCCTGCTTCCATCTCCCATCTGAGAATAGACTAACAAACTCCCTGAAGTCATACGTAGATTACAGTAATAAATCTCTTGGGAGCAAACCTTCTTAATTCTCTGAACATTTGGAGAACAACTTCCCCTCTTTTTTTCCCACTTGTTACACATTTCCGTCTCTCTGTGTGACCAAGATTATTGCAGCATCAGAAAAAATAAATAAAAACTGTATATTTCAGTTTACCCAGGACTTTATGCTAAGCAGTATTTTCCCATAGGGCGACTCTGAAGATGCATGAGAAACTAGTTTTCATTCTTTCCTATAAATACGACCGTGTGCTTTTTTTATCTGTTTCTAGATACCGTGTTATAGATAGAAGAGGTGGTTAGACATGAATCAAAAGCTGTTAGGTCATGTAGAGAAGGACCATTGACCAAAAATATGAAACTTAGCCTCAAGGGTCAGAGATTAATAACTTCACTGCTTGGTACAGATGCTTAGAACTCAGTCCTCTTAATATTTAGTACTTCTTCTGCACAGCTTTTCAAATGCCAGTACCCAAACATAGAGCAAAATACATATGTTGAGTAATAAATAGATGAATTATGCATGAGTTCTAATAAAGAAAGAAGCAATATGCTGTTTTCTTTCACTACACCATTAATAGACTACAAAAGGAAAAAGAAATTTTATGCAAATAGCATAAATAATCATTTTTACCGTGCATTGATACTAGTTTAGATTTGGCTCATTTATTCATATTAGATTAGTGGGATAATGCTATTCGTATTCTGACCACTGCATCCAAAGTATGTAACTAAGATTTTTTTTAACTGAGAATAAAAATGAGTGTATAGACACACAAACAGTTTGTAAAGAAATTTAAACAACAGAAGACTCAAAATGCCAGTAGGAAGGGAGCTCTAGCCTTTTTTTTAGTACAGTTTGGTCAGTTTGGCAGGGACCATATGGGTGTCCTATGGAGGAAAGTGATAGTAATGCACCTTGGACAATGCAGCCTGTGCAATCAAATTGGTATGCCTTCCTATGTTAGCACCCTCACTGTTTTGTTCCAGCTTTAGTTTTCAGTATGAAGAAGTATTTTTTTTTTCCTTAATACATGAACAGATCTGGTAGAGATGCTTTCTCAATTGAATATTTACAGAGACTTCCTTCATTTAATGATATAATGTTATAATATGTCACAAAGTGATATTGCAGCTTAATTTCTAGTGGTAACTTAACAACTTGAGGTCACTGTATCCATTGTTCTATTTGTGCTTTCTGGGATCAGGCTTTGGAGCAGATGACACAGACTTGAGTATATTCTGGAAGATTTTCATTCTACTTTTTGTGTTATTTAGATGCCCAGGAATAAAATTAGAATTTTATCTTAAACATCAGTGCTACTGAAGTTACAGCTTTTCATTTTGCTTATGATGTAGTAACACATCACAGATCTAGAAAAGTATCGTTTTCATGCAGGGTTACATGAAATAAAAGAATCCTTTGAACTGGATAATTTCTTTCATCCTCTTTATAGATGTTGAAGATATTTAATGGAAGTAGGAGAGGAAAACACTCTTCAAATCAATTGAGTTTATTTTAAAACAGAATACTACTATTTTCTATAAAAAAGCTCATTCTCCTAGATATTCTTTAGAAAGACATTTATGCATGTTAAGTCTTTCTTGGCAAGAGACTGAATATTGTCATTTTTTGACCAGGTGTCTCAATGCATGTACTTACTGCAAAACTAAGCATGCCAGAGGAGATCTAGCAAGCTATCCCATTGAAGAACTAGTGGATAGAGCCAAACAGTCTTTTCAAGGTAAGAGTTTTTATTCCTACAATAGAAGTTAGTCCTTGAAATCTACTAGGTCTTATTTTCACTTGATACAATATGGTTTTATTATGGTTTTAGTGTTCTTGATATGTTTTGGCTGGAGGTGCCTTTCTGTCTTTATGTTGGGTGCAGCTGTCAAGAACAGTATTTCATTTTTGATTTTAGGATTGCTCAGATGATATTCATACAAGCATTTTGTTACAGCAATGGTGATGTATGGTCATTTTGCTCTATTTCCACTTTCTTAAAAGGGAGTACTAATTTTTTCACACAGCAGTAACAGTGAATTTCATGAACTTCCTTAGGATTCTGAAAACACTTTTAAGATATACTACTATTTCTGGAAGTGGATTCCTTTGAGGAGTTCTGGGGTGTTTTCGTGAACCATACAAAGTTTTGAGGATTTATTTGAAGCAAATAGGATTAACAGCTTCCTGTTTAACAAGTATTGTCAGACTGCTTTTAATGTCAGTAGAGTATTTGTAATGATCTCACATGAATCCAATCAAACATCAAAAGTTTTTCATGCAGTACAGTACTCTGTGCCACGAAGCTTGTCTATAAATGCCAGTGAACTTCTCTTGCTGCTTAGGTTTGCACGATTAGCACAGTTGTTGTAAATTAAATTCTGCTGTGACAGACAGGAATCCTGTCATATCTCAGGGTTCTTGTTTTAGGACAAGACTTTAAAACTGATATGAATTTGATGAATACTGATGAATTTAGTAACAAATACAAGATGTATAAATACACTTATTTGGTGGAGAAGCAGTTTGAGAAACACATTGTATACGGACACGAGTTTTCAGTATTACAAGATGTGATTTTTAAACTGGTAAGTAGTAAGTGTGCAGGAGAAGATCCACACAGTGATCAGTATCCAGAAATCTTTTCATTCCGGTATAACTCTGAATTAGTTTTGTTATTATTTGTATCCTAGGAATAGTGTTAACACTGAATATTTTCTGAAACGTTCGAAAGAAACTTAGAACAATTCAACAGTAGGATATAACAAAGAAAGGGAAGAGAAGTTATGGGCAACACAATCAGGATTGTGGCCTTAAGTAGGTTAGTATTTAAATATTATTTAGATTGCAAAGAAAGAAAAATAACTTGAGCCTTGTATGTCGTGTTATAGTCACATTATACGTGCCATGAAGTCCATATTGAATTAACATATTTGCATGATATAAAAAGAAAGAAAACTTCTGATCTTTGTTTGCATTTGCAGGCAATAAATGTGAATTTTTGGCTAGTATTTTGAACTTAAAGAATTGTACACTTGGATTGGAAACTTAATAATTTAATGCATCTGTTTTATTGTGGCTCTTATTATAAAAATTGACTCTCTCAAAATAACTTGATTTTTAATGGAAAAAGTTGCCCTTAAGCTATTGTTTTGAAATTTTACAGAAATGCTATGACGTGTCTCACAGCAGGCATCTCCAAGGGAGTTCTATTCTTATTTGGCCTTGTGCTATTACCTTTGGTAGAGGAAATAAGGAAAGAAGCAAATACTGAACTGTGAAATGAGAGGCTTTGCCTCAAGCTTCCACATATTTGAAAATAGTAATGAAATAGTCAGATACTTAATTTGGAGTGTATGGAGAATTTATTACTGCCAGCTTTCTGCAGCTGTGTTGCAGAAATTCTTCCATCAACCCAATGAAAGACCTAAGCAATTCAAATCCATGTGTAAGTCATTGCTGTGTTATTGAACCCCAGTTTCTTCTACAATCACTTCTGCTTTTTTCAGAAGTTGTGTTGTTGAAGCTCTAGTGAAAAATGCAGAGAGCTACAGATACATAGTGTAAAGATTTTCCACTTAGAAGTTTATCATGGGAGAACTGAAGTGTCTTAGAGGAAGCAGAAAACAGCACGAGATGATTTTTTATAACTACGTTATCTGGTCATGTAAGAAGAGGGAGGCTGGGGTTGTTTACAGTGTTTTGTACGTAAGTAGTCTTACAGTATGCAACTCGATAAGGCTTAAAGGTGAGATGTTTCAGTTAATGAACACACCAAAAAATGGTTAGAAGAAACGTATTTAAACATATATTGATATAGATCTTTAAATCTGAGCACTGAAATAACTCTCTAAAATACTTTATTCACATGGTCATACTTAGTTTCTAGTTGCTGATTGCCACCTTGTCAATATTTCTAACAGCAATACGTTACCAAATGGAGCTTCAGTGTTTGGTAAGGTGCTTGTGATTTTAAAGCAATCACTTAAGTACTACAGGTTTCTATGCTCTAAGTTGGAAATCTTCATGTGGCAATTATTTCTAAACTATACTATATGCAGTGTGATTTGTCTGCAAATTGTCAAGTAGTCACTGATTCAGTCTAGTTTACACATTACAAGTTTTACTGGTGGTAATGGCATCAGTGTGACAGTGCACATAAGGTATCTTACAGCCATTACTGATTTTGATGCTTGTCTCTAAGGTTGCTTCTGAAGATGTTTTGAGTTTCTCAGACTTTTAGTCTAAATTAAGCCCTTTGAATTCAATTAACTCCTCATTTTGGAAAGTTCTACATACTTTATGAGGGTTAGTAGCATTTGTTGCATTGTGTTTTAGAGTCCAGATCTCTATTTTGTGTCTGTATTAGACTATTTTAAAAACAGAACTTAACACTCTGATGGTAACTAGATGACAACGCATGTTTGGATTATTTCTACAAGTGTAAACTTGATTAACTCAATTGATTAAAAAGGGATCACTGAAAACATGACTAACCAGATACTTTTCCAGTCTTTGAAAAAGACCTGCTCTTTCTAATTCTTTCTTTCTGCATCTTATTTTTATATCTTAAACTCAATGTAATAAAAAATGGAGTCTGTTACAGTTCACAGAATCACTAAGGTTGGAAAAGACCTATAAGGTCATCCAGTCCAACCATCCACCTATCACCAATGGTTCTCGTTCCTAGTACATTTTGCATGCTTTCAGAATGCACTGAAATAAGGTTCTATAAATTGTCTTATATATGTTTAGGCTAAGTTTGTTTATGTACTCTGTATGGATTTATATCTCCTTCCCATCTCCGTAGTAGTTTTCAATTTGCCCGAGGCAGAAAGTTAAATCATTCATTAAGATTATTTTTAACAAAGAATTTTTTCATCTTCCATTTGAATTTGAAAGTAAAATATTGAAGTTTTAGCTGTTTAGCTTGAATCTTTTATTTCTGTCAATTTCAACTTTTGGTAGATAGTTGTATAATTTTTTTTTTCCCATGGACAATCTTATCGAATTGCATTAACTCCTAGTAAAAACGTTGCTATATGAAGCAAAATGGTCCTTAAGTAAGGAACAAATGTCTTCTGTGAGGGTGTCTATATGGAGAGTTTTTCCGCAGTGGATACGCAGCACTTTGTGTTGTCAATTTAATAGCGTGCTTTTTCAAAATGTACTGTATCATGTTCAGTGCTGTATTCTAGGAAATTGTATTTGCAGTTATGAGAGAGCTCTTTCTTTCCTTCCAAAAGCAGCTCCATATATGACAATGTGTTTTTGCTCAGTGAAATGGAAGGCTGGAGCTGCTGCCATTGGTGAACTGTGCTCCAAGGAGACGCACAAATTAAATAAGCCACTACTTTAAATGTCCAGGGATAGCTTTGGTTGAATTGCAAGACTTTAAATAGATACTGGAATTTTCTTTAAAGAAATTGTAGTGGCTGTAGAAGGATATATGACTGACATTGCTACCTGGTGATCTGTAAACCAGACCTGTTGTGAGAGACTTTCTGGGCACATATAGCATTTTATATTGCCAACTATTTTTGCTGGTTCAGCAAACCAACTTAAAAATACAATTAGTTTTATGAAATTAGCTGTTAGTCCATGCTAGTTTACAGTGAAAATATACTGCATATGCCAGTAGAAAATTATTCTTCTTTAGCATTGCATGCTTCTCAAAAGCAGCAGAGAATATGCTGCTATTAAAATGCAAACAGGATAATTATTACTATATCATCATGTTTTATGGTAGCAACTAGGGAGCAAAAGGGAAGTCAAGTCCTGTTGAAAAACAACATACTCGTATCCTCAAGCTATGTGTAACAATTGCTTCTGGGTGAACAATTGCAGTTAAAAAGCATCATTTGTTTTTATTCCATTATTTACAGTATGGTTCTCTGACAGGTATGGTGTTGAATTCTGAATAATGCTTCTGTTCAGGAAATCTTGGACAAAATGTTACATTGGAAAGCAGAGGTGATATATAAAGACAGATAAACCTCAACTGCATCGGTAGTCTTTAGCAGTTGTTCCCTATCTTGTTGTTTCTGAACTATTTACAGTTTAAAGGAGATAAATATAAAATATTTCTTTAAGTGTCAATTAACCAGTTTTTTAATACAGATTTGTATGTAACAGTAAGCATTGTTTTGATATAATATGGTAGTTTCCAAAGCTTTTCAGATCACAGAGCCTAGGCAAGGATCTCTGGTTTTACTAGTTTTGAGGTCCTGTCGGAGTATTCTGCTTTATTAATCAGTAACCAGTTTTCTTCCAGCAGTACTACCAGTAAAACTCTCCATCGAAGCCTTCAGAGTGTTTGTCCTTTTTGTGAAAGGACAAACATTTAATATTGACAACATTCTTAGTTCCCTTTTCATTAACTGAAGCAATACCAAATTTTGATGTCTTTTGAGCGATGGGTTTGGTCTTTGCATGTGCTTTGAAGGATTGGGTGCCTGGTCACCCAGCTGGGATCTGGGCTCTGGATTCGGTGTTTTCCCAGGTCAAAGATAAAGCAAGACCATAGGAAGGTAACCAACTACTCTGGGTGTTGAGGTCTCACTGTTGTGTGAGATGAAGATATAACCAGAGAAAGATTGCTTCACAATCACGCCTTACTCATGTCACCACTTTTTGGCATCATGTACATTTGTTTTCAAGGATGAAGCACAGGAAGAATAAAATTTCATTAGAAATATCTAATGAACACCTTGAGAGCTCACTGTGGTTTGAAACTACTGCCATTGAACCAGGATGATACGTTTGTTTCACAAAAACAAGGTTAAATATCCCACTAATTTTATGGTTTTGTTGTTTTCTTTTTTTTTTATATTTCCATAAAAAACCTGAAATGTTTTGTTATTTATACACAATATTATATATTATGAAGGCTGAACCAAAAGTAATGCCTCCTATTTTATTATGTTGGCCTGCAACATCAGAGGAGGATGTTGGTGGGATGACAGCAGAGGTTGAACCTTCTCAGCAGTATCCCATTACATGCTGTGTGACAGATGGCAGCATAGGGACAGTCTGACCAAATGTTATCTGATAGGGAAGTGGGTATGAAGCAAAGGTGCGTCGTTGAATTCCTCTGTGTGGAAACAGCAGCACCCATTGACATTCATTCACATTTGTTAACATTTCTGGAGACCAAGCAGTGGATGTGAGTGCAGAGAGGTGGTGCATTTCAGCAGTAGTGACAGTGGGTCACCCCTGTTGATGCAGGTTGTTACGAGCACGGCATGCAGGCTCCTGTTCACTGCTGACAAATGTGAAGTGTTTTGTGACTTATAATTTTCTCTATCAAACAGTGTTACTGTGTTCTTTGTCTCTGTTGTTGTTACAATGGGAATAAGTAGGAATTATTACTTGCTGAGTGACCTACATGTATGCGGCCCAAGACAATTCCTCTCAGTGCAGCCCAGGTAAGCCAAAAGGTTGGGCACTCATGGTGTGCTCCATAGCAGCTTCCAGTTTTATAGTTAGCAGGAACTTTTGCTAAGCTCACTTTGCTTCTATTTAATTTTGATATTTCTAGTTCAAATCATTGAACTATTTGCAAGAATTAAATTAGGTTAATGTTGTTATTATTATATAAGTAGAAAGAAGAATTAGAAACAAGAAAATGTATTGACAATTTCCAGAGGCCATCATGCCTTAGGCCTTCATGTGATCAATCTTTTGCCTTTGGGTCACTTTTAAATATATTGTCCTTCATTCAAAAGGATTTTATAGGGACTTAAGAGAGCTGTTAGTTTTTTGTAGCCATGCTCTGCACTTAAGGCTGATTTCATGCAGATATTTTTTTCTTATTTCCAGATCTACTGTGATAGGAGCATCAGAAGCGAGGAAGGGAATCCCTTTTCTCTTCTGATCCATGTGTTATTGTCTTTCTCTGGCCTTGATAGAGGTTTTAGTCCAGACAATCTGTTTAATCGTCCATGTAGCAGTGTCGTATAACGAACGTGTTGTAACAGTAAGTTAATTTGCCAAAAAAAATCCTGTAATGTGCAAAACTGTAACTAGAGGCCCTTCCCTTGCAAGGAAAAACAGTTAGGCAGTGTTACTGTTTGTTTAATTGTAGTCCCTAATTGCTGTGTACCTTTATAAAAACAACAACAGCAAAAAACACGCCACCAGCAAATAACAGCTGGAGAGATGGCCTCGAAGGGCTTCTAATGTGATAATATAAACTGTAGAGGAGAAACGTGATAGAATAATAATGTGATTACATTGAATCAGTTGGTCACTTTATCTACTGCCAGGACACTGTCTAGGGCCTTGTATGGAATGATACGGGAAAGAGTTTTATTTAGGAAAAATTAGGAAAAGTAATGTAGTACAAGGAATTGTCATTCGTTTTGGGAAGGACTATGCCATTTAGCTGGATATATTGACACTTTTGCCAAAATATCTCACAGTATGACCTTTTTTTGTCTCTTGTAAAACTAGCCTAGTAATGCTGCTTTTTTTAATAGCCTCTCTAACTGTGTGTGGGTTGTAGCTCACAGTGTTGGAAAGAGGAATATAAAATGTAAGTAAGTGCTTATTTTACGTGTCTGACAAGATTCTGCAGAGAAGAAGATTCCACTAACTTCTAAGCTTTGGCAGTTTAAAGAACCAGCAGAGTCTGTTTAACAAAGGTTATGTATATATATATATTTTCTTGAAGTGGAAAAAATACAAGCTTTAGCAATATTTGCTCTTTATAATTCAGTCTTCTTATATATCTTTTTACCTAAATATTTATGTTTGGGCTCTTTAACTCCCTGAATGACCAAAAAAAAAATCATTTTAGCTTTGCATTTTTGCGAAAAACAAAAACACGAAACCATTTTCGTTTGAAGTAGAAGTTTAGTTTTAAAGATCCAAAACAGATGTAAGCAATTAAAAATACTACCTCATCTTCAGATTTAATGAGTTCTTTGCCTCGATCTTCATGGCCATGCCTTTCTCTTGGCTCTTCTCATGCCTCTTGTGTCCCTGAACTGCTTGGTGGGAGCTGGGGGACCAAAATTACTTGAAGTGTAAGAGCAGAGCAATTCCAAGACCACCTCATGAGGTTGAATGTATACAAGTTTATGGGACCAGATGATATGCATCCCTGGGCTCTGAAGAAACTGGCTAATATGGTTGCCAAGCTGCTCTCTGTCATATTTGAAAAAATTGTGGCTGTCAGGTGAAGTCCCTGGCGTCTGGAAAAAGGGAAACATCACTCCCATATTCATGAAAGGGAGAAAGGAAGACCGGGGAAATACAGGAAACCTGATGTTGTAGAAAGCTTGTAGAAAGAGCTGAGCTGCCCGTATCATCTGACTGCAGCTCTGTAACTAACTGTGCTGGACTGAGAGCAGCTCAGCTGTAAGAAACAAGCTTCCTGAATTTGAGCTTACATGTTCTACTTGAGCTGTAATATTCACGAATCTGAAAGTACTGTGATTTTACTGTGTGGTTAATATCACAGAATATGCATCTTTTAAAAGCCAAAATAATTTTTGGACCCTTTAAAACAATTCATTATTAGCTTCAGCAATTATTGAATTGGATTTCAGTACACTGAGGAATAAAGTAGTATGACCTTGTTAGAAAATTTTAGTAGGTGCTTTCCTAAGAACTGACATAGGATCCAAAGCAGCCTATTTGCTATGGTTTCATTTGAACTCAACCTGTTGTCTACATGAATATTTCCCTTGATGCTTTTCACTTTGTGCTTGCATTTAGCTTATTCACAGAAGGGATTTTCTTTCTTTTAAAGCATTGGCAGCTAGTTTTTAGTCACTTTGACTTTTGCTATGGATTGCAATGCTTTGAAGATATTCCCTGTTATCAGACCTTCTGAGAAATGGAAGAAAAAGCTTGATGCTGTATATGTTTGACAATGAAGTAGGTGAAGGTTCTTCATGATTTTTATTAGAATGTTCAGCTGGCCCAGAGCTTCCTCAGTAAAAGCTATTCAATCTGATGTGTGCTTTAAAATGCTTTCTTGAAAAACTTGTTTACTTTATACTGAAGTAGTCTATGTTATATTCTTTCCATGCTTATTCAGCAGAACAGCAGGAGAAGAAAGCTGGATATCACTTCTTGGCTGTTAATTTTATTTATAAATATCTTTTTGCTAAGTTTGCATTATTTGAATTTTAATGTAAAACGTTAGATTTTTTGATGCCACAGCCATTGTAATTGAAGTCTTTACTAGATGCATCAAAAAACTGGTCTTGTGTGTAGTTACTGCTGATTTTAAAAACAGTTCAAATTAGGGCATAGTGTACCTTTTAATTGATCTTACTTTCAGGAGAAAAAGACATCTTTAATTTTGTTGGAAAGTTAAAATTTCTTTTTTTGTTTCTTAGCTGCAAAGATATTGGAGTCTTAAGTTACTTGTAAATATTTGTTCTGTTATTGGAACTTGTTGTGGTTCTTTGTAGATAATACTCATTTTGCTCCTGTATTCTGTGAGTAAAGTCCTTACCTGTTGTAAGACCTTGGCCAGAAATACTTTCTAACTTTATCATACTGTTACCACAGGCATCATTATGCAGCACACAGCTACTTAGAGCTTGGCATTGCTTGTGTGAAAATAAGACAAGACCATTGCATCTATAAAACAGATAGGACAACCAGAATTCATATTGCTAGCAAATAAGATGTGTTGTATTGTACCTCTTGGTCAACATTATTATGTCCAAAGGCAATTTATAAGAATGCAGCAGTGATTTATTTACTGATAAGTGTTCCCCTCCTGATTTGTTTGGCCTTCTGGAGGAACATGTATCAGTCACTCTATGCCAGCTGAAGATCCTGTTTAAAAGATTACTCTAAATGATATCTTCTGCTAGTTTTTCTTTCTGTGCTTCAAGAATGTGAAGGAGAGCACTAATTCATTGGAGAATAAGAATTTTAACAGATCTGGTCTCTCAACATAAGGCTTACAAGCTATCTGCATTTCTTTTTTGGTGACTGGTGTGCCGCCCGCTTCTTAAAATGAAAAGTAATATTAGATGTCTCATCCCAGGACTAGGTTTAGAGCAAATTAAAATGGGATACTTAATCTCATAATGTGGTTAAACCTGAGAAACTACCTTGCACTGGACACAGTGGAAGGATAAATGTGTTTGGAAGAGATAGATGGATGCATGGAAGAAGAATCCATTTTCTTCTGGGTGAGTGCTGCATTTGCTGAATAAATAGCAAATACTTTGTGCTGCCTATATTTATACTTCATTTTCTTCTTCTGTAGATGGTTTATGGACACAGTGCTGAACTAGCTTATAGTCTTAATGACTATTCTTAAGCTGTATTTCAACAAATATCTGTTTTGCCCCTACTTTACTTTAGATAATGCGTGCATTAGCCTTTTAATACTGCTGTCTGCCAGGTTTTATAATGAAGGCTTACCTGCTGTGCATAGATTGTTTTGTGCATTGCTGATATGCCTGTTACATTGTGCAACATCCTTGTGAGTCAAACACATGCCATCTCCATATCTAACGCTGCTATCAGATGGAAACTTTTACTTAATAGGAAACTAAGAGCTCATCTGGTCAGGTCTGAGTTAACTTTCTTCCAAAGTGCTTTAAAGTGTTAGGTGATTAAGTGGGAAAGCTGCAATTTACAACGGCAAGGCACTTAAACATCAGACAACTCAACTTGCAGCAAATGTCAAGTGTAAACAACTTGTAAGTTATAAAATGAAATTATCTAATCTTTTATGCCATATTCACTGAAGTCATAGAGTGATCTAAACTCTGTGAGAAGTCCTGTTGTGACAGAAGAAAATGCTGAAGGAATACTAAATGTGTCTTCTGTGAAAACCTGATTTGATGTGCATGCTCCTAGAGACTCGATTGATCACTCTCCAGGTTAGCTGTTGTCCTTCTTATTTTACCTTCGCTTGGGTATTTCCTACTATGATGAGGCAAAAGTCAATAAAGGTATTTTGTAGTCAAGTTAATACATAATGCTTTACTGGTAGCAGTTACTCATACAGAAACATTTCAAGACTGCATAGAAGAAAACATTGCTTGCGTGCTGCTCTGGCATTATTGATGAAATTTAATGCTTGGTCAGTCCGTTTTTAAAGGAAAAAGGTACCCTGTAGCTTTTAACAGCCTTCTGAGGGAAGCTGGTCGCATTGTACAGAACTGTTACTGACTCTTTATGTTGGACAAGACGTGACTGCATTTTTATTTCTCTCAAAACTCCCTCTCACGTGAGCAAGTCTCTAATGCTTGTAAATTTAATCTTATTATGAGTGTTAGAGAAGCGCTAATTTAGGTGTAATTTGCACTTGCACATTAGAGAGCTCTATGGTCTTTCTGTTCTCAATCCCAAGGAAATAGTCTCTCAATCAGATGTTCTAAGAGTCTGTACAACTTGCTGAGTTCAGACTTTTAACAGAGAGAGTTTTTATACTCGGGTGGCTTGTGCCTGGAAACAGATTAGTAGTTATCATGTTGAGTATCGCAGAAAAAATGATCTGCTGTATCAGGCCAAGAAAATAAAAGCTGTGATTTACAGATATGTGGGACTCATGATGTGCACACAAGGGAGTCTTGATAGCTTAAATTTCTGCCTTTTTGATGCGGTGTGCATTGTGTTAAAAGTACTGATATCTGATATTGAAATTCTGCGTGTAAACTAGGACTACAGAGTGTTCAGGACCTTCAGGAAAAATGCTTAGTTTACTTGTGAAGACCAATTGTGTCTGCTTTAATTTAGGGTAATGGTGACCTGTTAACAAAAATTGCAGAAAAACTGAGGTGTGAAGGGACCTCTGAAAGCATTTGGTCCAAACTCTGCTCAAAAAGGGCCACCCTGCTTATGGTTTGGTTTCATTTGTGTCCCAAAGAAAAAAGAAAAAAAAAAAAGGAAAAGTAACACTCATGTTCTAGTTTATTTGTATACCCGGTCAGATACCCATCATTACCTCTTAGCTGGAGCATAATTTAAATCTTGACAGACTGAATCTAAACAGCATTTTTTTCAGATCAGCCAAAAGATAGGGAGAGAAAAAATAAAAGCTATTTCCAGTTCAGAAACAGTACAACAGCACTGAATAAATGTGGAACTGTTAATGAATAGCTATTTCAAATATTTACATGAGGCAAAAGAAAAGAAGATTGGCATCCAAGGCAGCTGTGCCCAGGGAGGGCTATTAAAAATAAACATGATAAATGATGTTCAAGTGCTCATATAGCTGTCAAATATCTGGGGTACTCAAAAGTGGAAAGTGTTTACACTCAGTGGCCATGCATCCAGGCATTCTGGGAAAGAATATATTTCTTCTCAGTGTTTTCAGATACCTAAGATGTGAAGAACAAAAAGGGAGAGTGAATCTAATGAATGCAGAACATTAAGATACTTGAAATTTTGGGGCTTTTCCTACATTAAGAACAAAAAAACAAAAACAAACAAACAAACAAAAAAGTAGGTGAAGTTTATTCACCCAATTATTTCCTCACAGACTTCTTTGGTCTTGATTCTTCATAAAAACTATGTGGCACTTTATATTCATAAAAATAACTAATGGATTTTGTTATGGCTCTTTCAAGTCCTCTGTATTGATAGACAGTGGTGATGAAGGTGTAGGCAGATTGTTGCTTTGATTTGTGGGAATATTGAAAAGTTGTATATAAAGTTGTATATACATGGTAAACTCTCAACTTCTGTACTTCTGTATACACAGATTTTTCAGGTTGTCTGAAAGTATTTTTCGTATCCATTTTCATTTCTGAGTTCAGTGCATGTCAGTTGACTGCAAACTTCGTAGCAGATATTTTATTTTTGTGTATCACTGTGAAACTAATTTCTCAGAAGCTGTCAGGCTACTGATTCTTAAGAGAGAATATACCGATGCCTTAACTTGTGCAATGAACACCAATGCAGAGGACACAGGGAAAAATACTCAAATTCTGGGATTTTTTTCGCTGCACTTGTGTTTGTGGTGGATGGGCATTGCATTCTTCTCCCTTCCTAAATTATTCCATTCTTTCAAAGCATAATTAGAAAGAATGATGCTAAAACGAGTAATCCATCTGTGCTTACAAATTGATTAAGATCTTGTATTTAAAATGTAAGCAGATGTAGAATACATGTAGCTAGCACATTTTCACTGACATGTTGCAAGAATTCATTGTGTTACAGCTACATGGGTTGCCATCTTCCTTGCACAGAAACTGTTGTGTCCTAGCACTGGAAGTCACTGTGAAATACATATTAACTCATCTGTCTGAATCTCTCTTGGAAAACAGTCAACATAACATGTCAGTTTTATATTTGATGTCTTGAGCTTTTGAAGCAATTCTTAAATGAAGTATGTGGTGATGATGTAATGAGAAGGAAGAAATTTCAAAGCAAGTCTTCACTTAACCTGTACACATCTTTATTGTTAAGGATGTGGTTTAGTGGCTTCATCAGAGAACAAGTTTTAGCAAAATCTGCTAGATTGACTTCCTATCAAATTACCTCGAAGTAATATGATAGATAAAAAGGTAAGGATGTGACCTCCCCCAGCCAAAAGCCAGTCCAAGCATGAAAGCTTGGCTTTTTTTTAGTTATATTTTTTAATGTAATGAGAGCTGCTACCCATCAATATACAAGTGCATAACAGTATGGTTTCCTGAAATAATCAAAAGAGACAGCAAGTCCTATATTGGTTCCCTTATATGGAAGCTTTGTTGTCACTGGATATTGATTTGAAAGTTAACAAGATGTTAGGTAGTGAAATGGTCGGAGCTGTCAAGGCCGAGCATGTTTTCTCTCATCCTTAGTTAAGCATGCCTGTTGCCTGATTTCCTAAATAGGTTTTGTGGTAGTGAGACTACTTTTAGTGCTACTGAATTGTAGTGCTGTGCTGCATAAGTCATCACCTGAACAAATGTGCACTTTTGTGTTTTAAAACAAAATTTTGTAGATGTGCCATTTAAACCAGACCTTAGAGATATGCAAGGCATTTTTGTAAACTTTGAAGGTGAAGGCTGAGATGTCTGCATCACCCTTGAAATATACATGAAATATACACCTAGATGTTGAAGTAAGTATTTCTTCTCAACCTACTTAATATTGCTCAGACAGGAGCAGGAGAAATTTTTGGTCTGGATTTTCCTGCTCCCAGGGTTGGAACAAGATGTTCTTGTCTTAATGAGAAATTGGCTTGCTGTATATTTAGCTAGCTTACCAAAATCTCTGCTGCTTGATCTTTTGTTATAATCAAACAGAATACCCAACAATTCAATTTTCTGAATTATTTAGGGAGAGGAATAAATAATGGAGAAGGAAAATAAGTTGTTTTGGAAGCTTATAGGTAAACAGTGAAGACAAGATGAAATTCTCTTCTGGGTTTGACCAATGATACTTCTGCTAGCAGTGCTATCTCTTGCCTGTAATTGAGGATGTACATTTTACATGGAGGGTACTTGGTTGTTTTTAGTGATTACCTCTTTTCATCAATCAGAACCTCACTGTACGAGGTAGAAATGTAAGACAGCATCCCTGCCAGATCATGTTAGTATCCATTTATAGACCAGTTGTCTGCAAATTTATCCAAGGCATTTTGAACCTCCTGGTAATATCTGTCTTCATAACTTCTCCAATAGTATGTTCGAGCAGTCGACTATCTCTACACAACATATTTTTTTATATCTTTTTAAAAAGTCTCCTGTTAGCTTCACCTGGTGCCTTTGGTTCTTTGTTGTAGGATGTGACGAGCACTTATTTTGCATTCAGCTCACCCAACAACTCCCTGATTTTGTATAAACCTCAGATGTGCTTTTCCTTTGGCTTTCTCCTTTCCAAACTAAATAGCCATGGCTTCTTTAGTTTCTCTTGGTAGAGAAGCTGCTTCATCACCTTGATCGTTTTAGTTATCCTTCATGGTGTATTTTTAAATTGATTGTCCTTCAAATGTCAGTTCCTAAGTGCACACAGAATCAAAATGTGAATTCAGCAGAACTTTGTGGTGGCAAAATGGTGGCTGATGGCTTCTGGCTTGTTGATTGCCTTCCTGATGATGGCCACCGTTTTGTTGGCATTTTTTGCTTTCTGTGTATTGTCTGAAATTAGAGAATTGTTGGTCACAAGACTTTAAGGTAGGGGAGGGTAGGTAAATTGATGCTAATGTAACCATTACTACTATTAACATTTTTGTTTTTATATTGAAAGGGATTTTTTTTTTTTTTTCCTGTAGGCTTTTATTTCAGTTTTACTACAAGTTTATAAGGAGTTTTATTCATATATCCATATTTAATGGTCTTTCTTTTTGCTTAAATTTCAGTATGTTCAGTAACTTCAAAATAAACTTGCTATATGTGGACAAAAGGTGTAATTTTTAGTCTTTACTGCAGAGCAAGAAAATCCAGTTTTTCCAGCCTTTTTTTTTTTTCAACTCCCTTTTTAATTGCACAGTAGGAACCCTACTCATTGCAGAATGGGCCTGTTCATTGTTTTTGGACAAGCAATAAGCTGGGATACTTTCCAACCAGGAACTGAACATCAGTAATAACTTTTCTGTAAAAATGTAGTTTTTAACCTGCAGAGTCTCACTGGAATAAAAATGATGCTTGTAGCATTGATTTAACAGGGATCTATATATATATATATAGTGCAAGTATAATGGAATACTCTTCAAATAGTGCTTTACATAAATAGGGTATAGCTGCATGCATTCAGACTAAAAGTTGTGTGGGCAGGATTATTCATACAAGTTAATGTTGTACAATGATGTGATTCTTCTGTGCATCATTATTTAAAATCTGGTGACACGAACAAAATTCTCTATATAATGCATTTTATTACAGCAAAACTTAATAATTAGAGCTGCCAGCTGCAGGATATGAACGAGCTAATGCAGATTTCAGGAAACTTCAATGTGCAGTACCAGCAGAGTTCAGATTCTTGTTGAAGAAAAAATCTTCTTCAGAACCTCTGTTTTTTTTTCTTTTTTAACAAAGCTTCTGGTTAATGTATGAAGATATACTTAATGTCTTCTGGAAACACAGGTACTTCTGGATTATTTTACTTTGTTAATGGAAATAAATATATTTTCTGCTAAACCTTGTCAAGGACCCTATACTACTACTACTGCTGGAAAGTTGTAGCAGACTTTATTTCTTCCTTAATTGATTTCTAGTTTCTGCAAGTACAGTTGATTTTTCTGCTGTCCATAAGTGAAGTAACTTTTTACTATCCTTTGACAAAGAAAGGAGTCAGATTCAGTTGGTATAGCCAGAAAAGAACTTTCTGCAAATGTCACAGGAGTGATTTCTTTACGCGTATCTACTGCAGCATTCCACCACATAGCTCAGGCTGAAGGCACAGCATCTAGATGAGTTTGCCATATCTGTAGTGGGCAGACTTTCTCTCCTTCTAAACTGACTCAGTGAAATTACCCAGGGCACTTCTGTGCAGGTAATTCTGAAGTTTTGCCCCAGTTTTTCTGCTGACTGAAGAGGGGAGTTTTACCTTCCACTGTGTTACTGTTCCCCAGGGCCATTGCCTTTTCCTACTTAATGCTAGTACCTGCACTGGCTCATATTTCTCCCAGACTAGAGCAACGAGGGGGAATAATACTGTTTTGCAGAAAACCCTTAGGATTCTGAAAAGAAACAGAGGAACTAATAAAACTAGTGTTCATTTCTCTGCATCTGCTCTTTAAAAAAATCTATGATGAGAGAGACAGTTAGATGAAACCAAAGATTCAGGCACACAAAACTTTCTCAGCTACTCAGCTTCCAGTTAGACAGAAAGTACTTTGCAAACAAAGGGACAGAAATTTGCTTTGAGGTTTAGTCATCCAGATAGCAGTGTTTGCTTATCCATGAGAGCTTGAATAAGGAGGAAACAAATGGACTTTTTTAGTGCCTTGGTGGAATACAATATTAAAAATTAATTTTTTTGAAGATGGATGAAACATAATTTATATGTAATATATTAAATACAATGTTTGATCCTTGAAACGTTCCGAGCAGTAATACTGTCATATAAAAAACATTTTTATATTTCTAGTATTCTGTGGGGAAAAAATATTTCCAAAACAAATGATAAAAGTTCTTTGGGTTTTTAAAATCTCTTTTATGCTTGGTTATTATAAAGTGCAGTGTCTTCCATTGTAACTTGATTTTGAAAGTATTCAGACCATAAGATGCGTATTTTGGTGGTAAAATATCTGTGACATATGTATTACAGATTGCAAGGATTTGATCTACACATAGAGCTATGAAGTTATCTTTTCTTTCTGAGCTCCCCTCATCCTTGTGGAGAACTGCAACTCTCACTTGATAAGAATTTTTGCTCAATTCTTAAACATATTTTAATCTATTTTGGGGATTTAATTATTTCAATTTGCATGTTGGGTCTGTGTAGTCTCCTTAAGTTAATTGTTTCAGTTCTCCAGCTGTTTCTAAATAGCCATTGTGCTGATCAAGCACTTACTTCAGTATGTCCTTGATAAAATTAATGAAAGCATCTGTAGAAGTAGCAACAGCAGCTGCAGTGCCATATGGAAGCCAACTTCTGCTTAGCAGTATGATAAAAGAAATAGTTGTGTACTTGTGCTGGAAACTAATGCTGGCTTACTTCTAGCATAAAAAGAGTTGCACCTGCTAGAGCAAGCACTGAGGCTTGCTGATTATATGTTCTTGTTAGTGTCATTGTTACTGGGAAAATGGGAGTGATGTCATCCTTATCAAACCCTACTGGCACCCTGCAGAGTGACAAATAATTTGCCCACTGCTGTTTATCAGCATGGGCTTTGTTTTGGAAGTGTCGAGAGTGCTGCATTTTCACAGTTGAATGCCATACAACTGCAGAGGTGTATGAAAATGAAAGGGATTGATACTTGTAATCAGCACACATAGTAACGGTTAAGGTGTAATGAAACATAAGTGTGCATTTAGGGTAATTATATTGCTACCAGGTGGGGCCCTAGGGCTTTGCATGTATAGAAACTGCTTGAGGCAGTGGATAATGCAGGAAGAAGTGCTGTAGCACCATCTGCTACTTTCTCATTTTCTCATTAATTCTTTCATGCCTTGAGCCTGGACTGCATAGTTTTGAACAGCACTTTGTTTGGTATCTCCTCTCCTTTTAGTTGGGTCTAGCACCAAACAGTGGGATGGATGTGATGCAATACAGCAGCTCTTGTAAGTGGAATGTAGTACTGCATCCTTCTTTTAGAGCTCTCTGAGACTTACGGTGCATGTTTTTTCCTGTCTGATCTCTCAAAATGACACGGTAAAATATATGCCTATTACATTTTAAGGCAACCATATTTTTCTGTTTTTCTTTGTGTACTGGTCATGTATACTTATTTGTCTTACATGGATAACAAAAAAAAATAATAAGAATGCTTCCAGACAGGACCAGTCTGGAGCAGCTGTATCTCTTGTTTGCTCCAGTGAAAATCTGTGGACCTTAAAATACTTGCATATCTTGTAAGTAAGTTACGGTAATAAATGGTTGACAGTAGCAACAGCTACAAATACTCGTTGCTCCTTGGAATCACTACAAAAGCTAAAAAATGAAATCTGCGTATTCAGAATATACCACAAAATCCATATGTGGTAATTATTATAGGAAACTGGAATGTATATTTTCAAATTTAAAAATGGAATAGGACCTGATGCCTCCAGGCACACTGTTTGTTCTGAATGCCCCAGATGTGGTTGATAGGCTCCACGTGCAGTGTAGTTGCACATCTCATGTAGGCTCAGTGCATCTCTAATGCATTTTATTCATCTGCATTTGTTATTGGCTAATATGTGCATTTATTTCATGTCTGGGAGTTTGCTATAAAAAACAGTCTTTTTAGTGCCGTTTCTGGAATGATGGCCATAGTCAGATTGTATTATTGTGAAGTACTTTGTAATTTATATAGCTTTTCTTTTATAATACATCTTTTATACATCTTTGACATTTTTATTAATCTCGGTTTTTCCCTACTGAACGTAATTCATTACATAATTTGCACTGTTTGTTCCCTAATAAAAAAAAGAACATTGCTGAATCGAATTTTTTTTCCTTTTTATTTTTTTTTCAGTAGTTTGTGCCAGGGTCAGGCTCGTAGTTATTGTAACTGCAGGCAAGTCAGTGGAGTAATACGTGGGATAAATTTCACCCAATTTTTATTAAGGCAGCCAAGATTTAGCTGAAACTTCTTGTTCTACAGAATCAAAAAATAAAAATGAAGTAAAAAATGTGAGGTCAGTCTTGGTACAAAAACAACGTCATATGTCTGTGACTCCTGCTGTCTATTTAGCATCAGTTACCAAACAAACTCAGGCTTTGGGAGTTAATGCTAATCTGGAACAGGGAAGTGATTGTTCGTCTGTACTCAGCACTGGTGAGGCTGGAATGATAACTTGTGCTAGGAACAAAAAAGTTCAATCGCTATAAACTTTGAATGAAAAAGTATTTGTGGATGGCAAAGCCGTTCAGTTTTATCAGATAGACAAAGGCCAGTCAATTCTGAAGGTTATTAAGACATTTGTCACTTCTGGGAACCCTTGTGAAATGAAAGCATGGGTGATGCAGGGTCTAGAGTGAGTTTAGTGATGGGCCTTTATCAGAGGAATGCGTGAACATCTGCAGCCTGAGAAACCATACAACTTGATAGTCCTTTTGATTTGAATAATACAACATGGTTTATCTCATTGATCTTACTGAAGTGGAACATTTGATAACACTCAAGGAAAGCAGTGAACTTTTAATGTTGTTTTTGTCTTTCTATCACATGCATTACTTTTTCTCTGTGTTGAGAGGATGGAGTCCAAGGTGATTCTCATGCTCATGTTTCTTTCTGGAACAGCAACAAGAAGTTGGATACCCTATTTCTAAGATTTTTTTTTTTAATATAAACTTTAGAGCTGGTGATACTTAATGTCCAAGTGTGTATCCCATGTTCTTATGGAAACCCTGGAGTCCATTAACCAGCTTTACTTATCTACATCACTGTATTATTGATGATCCTGAGTTAAAGAACTGAGAATGACAGTGGCATTTTAGCTGTCCTCATAAGGTACCCTTGAAATGGCAAATTTTAATGCCTGATGTGGCAGTTAGCTTTTCCTCCTGGTGTACACCCAGTTAGAAATGGGATGTACATTCTAGTTAGGAACTGCAACTTAGAAGTTGTATATTACAGCACCTAAAGAGCAGTAGGTTTCATTTTCTTCTTGTGTTTTGCTGAGTGAAATAAAAGGGCAATGAGGCAAGCTTTGCTAGTGATGAACTTGCTAGAAGGTAAGAAATATTATATTTCTGTCCAATCTCATGGGAAGTTCAGTTTCCTCGCAGCTTTGAAAAGACAAGAAAATGGAATAAAAAACAGCACATATGTCTTAGACAAAAAGTTGGTTTGCAAGGTCTTGGTATTTGTTTCATTTGTCTGTTAAACATGGTTTCTGCCTCTGTCTTAGCCCTCTCTGACATGTTTGTCTGAGTAGGAACATCTTGCTCTCAAGAAGAAGAACTTGTTCCATCCTTGCAGGTGTAAGCCTTTGGTACTGTTTCCATCGGTCTTTTCTTTGCTTGTGCGTATACTTGTTGCATAAGGCAGCAACTGCCAGTAGCAATGGTATTTCCAAGTAGAATGTAATCAGCAGCACTCAGACTGCAGGGAACTCTCTTTCCATTAGCCACCCTCCAAAATATCCACGTTACATTCTCCAAGATCAAGATGAATTCTTTAATTCTACAACAGCCAATGAAAGAGCCAACAAAAACAAACCAAAACAGTAGATTGAAAAGAGCGTAGATCCTAAGCAAAACTTGTGATGTTTTGTAGTGGCTTCCACTGGTAGCACGTTTATTCTTAGGACAAAAACAGCCATTGTGTTGAAAGCTGTCAATATGAGAAATTTGACTTGCATACAGCAATAGAAATGAGATTTATTTTTGCCTAGAACCTTAGGTTGAAATGGCTGTTACTGTACAGCTTTCTTGTGAATAATGGCTTGACTGCTATAAATATTTGGTGGTGTTAGCAAGAAAAGTTATGTTTTATTTATAGTAGTCTGTTTAATATATTTACATCTTACATCCTTCATTAAAGTAAGTACAGGACCAGTAGAGATAAAATTCATAAAATGACTGGACAATAACTAGTGGGGCCACTGTCATCCGCTCTAGAGGAGAATGAAGTGCTACAAAGGTGGCATCAGTTCTGAAATGTAGGGATCTCTTTAGTTTCAACCTGAATGTGAAATAAAGATGAACTGTTGTTTGCTTTTGTCCTCAAGTTTGCTGTTGTCTTCATCAGCATAAGCTGAATGATTACAAAGTTTTTATGAGGTTATGGGGAGGCAGATGGATGTGGGAGTGGGAAAGATTGATGCTAAGTGCACCATGAAGAGAGAACATGCTGAATTGCTTGAGTCCTTGAACAGTACATGAACTTCTACTCACTGTTTTTGTTTTGGAATTCTGTACTGAGATGTTTGGTATTTTGGCAGAGAAGAAGGGTAGAACTTACTTATGTCTGCCTGTTATACCGAGTTGTGGCAATATTAAAAATGCTTAGTTCAAAAAAAAAAAAAAAAGTGGTTTTTTTATTTTATTTTATTTGTAATGGAAATTAAAACCTTATGCAAAAATAGTTACAGGCTTTGATTCCGTCTTTTCCCTGTACATTTTTGAATAATCACTTTCAAGTTCTGCTGTTGTTATTCTGTTTTCTTATAGTCTTCACCTTGGCAGTTGTCATCACATCAAAGCTACCCTCTGTACTTTAGATCACCAGTTTGTTTTTCTGGTATGATGCTAGCAATCAATTTTAATAATAGATTTCAATGTACATCTCTCAAATTGAAACACTTAAAGATATATGTGACTCATAGCATACTATAATTACTTGTGGATTAGATGAAATTAATTCTGAACACATTCCATGTGAACACGATGCAATTAGTTGAGATGAATTAGTTAATATATGAACTATGGAGAGTGAGAAGTTTCGATCCAGAAGAGGGCAGCAATGCAATAAAAAATAGTTTTGACTCAATTTTCTTCCTTTTTTTCTTTTGTCAGTAAGTCGTGTATGTATTCTGCTAATTTCTTGGACAGACTTTAAGATAAGTAGCATGAAAAAAGTCTGTTAATACCATTGCAGTGGTTATTATTTAAGTGGTATTTCTTTGAATGGCTTCTTCCTGCCAGAATATATTAACTTGAAGCAGCACATATATAGTGAGCTTGTGTTTTTTTTCTTTAAGCTGTGTCTCCAGTATGAAAATTATTTTAATCATGTTATGATAATTTCAGTTTTTATTGAGTCTATCCATAAATAATTCTTGAGAAACTATTTTCTTTCTTAGCTGTTACTATCATATGCATTTTACCAAATTAATATCAAGTTGGGTACTTTTTTATTTGCATTCCCTAAGCAATCAGTTGTACTGGCCAAATGTATTGGGTTGTATTTTAACAACTTTATTATCATCATGCTGTGGCTTCAGAAACACTACTACATTACATGGTGTGCCAGAACATATAAGGTGGTATTTAATACTTGCATGGAAACTGCAGTAAGGATCATATTAATAGGAAGGACTGGAATTTAGTTGATTCTTTCTGGCACATCTGTAGTAGGGGGGAAGAGAAAAAGCAGTGTCTTCTCTTTGGAGTGCATTCTAACAGGCAGTGGAAGAGGAAAATAGCTATGCTCTGTTCTCCATACATACAGGAAAGTAGGTCTGTTAGGGAAGGTGATGTCCCACATGTTCCTATTATAGAAGGACGTATTCTTATTATAGAACAGACCAACTACTTGGCACTCAAAAGTGCTGATATATTCTTTAAGTGAGGGGGAAGAGGAGACAAACAAGTTTGCATTGCTTATTTTGGTACTGAGACAAAATCTGAAGAATGATTGGAACTATTTTTATTGACCTACACAGACTTGAGCAGTGCACCCAGGACAGTCTCATGAGGTTCAGCAAAATCAGGGCAACAACTTGCACTTTGGTCACAGCAACCTCCACTCTCAGAACAAGCCGGAGGGCAAAAAGATTGAGCACAGCCCTGCTGAAAAATACCTGCGGGTACTGGTGGATGGCAAGCTGGACATGAGCCAGCAATGCGCCCTCGCAGCCCAGGAAGCCAACCGTAGCCTGGGCTGCATCCAAAGATGCGTGAGCAGCAGGTCGAGGGAGGTGATCCTGCCCCTCTGCTGTGCGCTGCTGAGGCCTCACCTGGACTGCATCCACGTGTGGAGTCCTCAGCACCGGAGGGACACGGACCTGTTGGAGCGTGTGCAGAGAAGGGCCACAAAGGTGATCCACGGGATGGAACACCTCTCCTATGAGGAGGACAGGCTGAGAGCTGGGGCTCTTCAGCCGGGAGAAGAGAAGGCTGCAAGGTGACCTGATAACGGCCTTTCAGTAACTAAAGGGAAAGAAAGAAGGGGACAGACTATTGAGCAGGGCCTGTGGTGACAGGACAAGGGAAATGGCTATGAGCTGAAAGAGGTATATTTAGACTGTATATAAGGAAGAATATAAGGTGAAAGTAGTGAAGCACTGTTGCTCAGAAATGGTGGAAGCCCCATCGCTGGAAACATTTGAGATCCAGCTGGATCAAGCTTTGAGTGGCTGATCAAGCTTTAGATGTCCCTGTTCATTGCAAGGGGGTGGAGTAGGACCTATGATGGCACCTTCCAACTCGAACTATTCTATGGTTCTATTTTTATGGCATTCATAATGCGTGGGTAATAAGAGTTGTGGAAATGTATTTCTTATGCGCCATACAGCTTGTGGAAATGTAAGGTTTGAACCTTTTTTTTTTTTTCACAGTGCTAATTTAAATGAGAAGCAAATAGCCAAAAACTGTTGAAGTATCCACACTGTTCAGTAGTTTGTAAGAATAAACCCAAATGTTCACATGCTACAAAAGAACTGAAAGACACAGAGGGTGTTGCTTCACCATCTGGGTAAGAATTAGCATTTCATTTGTATTAGCTGCTTCTGTTCTGGTTTTGGAAGCTGACTCACTGTCTGAACGCACTGGAAGGCTTCTCCTAGGATGTTAATTTTAAACTAGTCTGTGTACTGATTAGTATGCCAGATAGTTTCCTGAATGTGGTACACAATGCATATTAACATGTCATTGTGAAATATCACCGTACATCCAGGTTGCTATTGGACATACACACGAGAAACAAGTACAAACTCAACCTTCTGTTGTTTGGATATGGATCGTTATCAGTGCTCCTTCCTGGCTAGACGTGTCCTGAAGTTATGTGTCAATTTTGACTAAGACATGACTAAGGGGAAGTTTAGAAATCAAGAAATCTGAAATCTTTGAAGATATGAAGATGACAGCACAGTTTAAGCATACATGAGCTGTGTTATTTACGTTACAGCCACTGTGATGAGTACTTAAAGGGAATTTCTGATTCTGGATTTCCAGCAGGAACAGGACAGAAATACACATGAGGGTAGCACAAAAGCTCCTCCCAGTGAACAGGCCTTCCACCACATGCAAGCTGAGTACCTACAGAAGGTGAAATCATTTCATATTAACCATAATGTATGCATAGCAATACAAACTGGGGACAAGGAACTACTGAGTGGCTGAAATTTATATATTGCTACATGCCATAGGCATGTATTCTTTTAAAGGTGTATATCTATAAATATACCTCACAGCTTTTAATTAAATCCTCCAAAATTCCACCAATACTTGGGAGGATGTTTCTGCTGTTTCCCGAATTTTGTTTTTCTGCTGAAAATCACATTTTTCTTTATTCTGAACACAAAAGTGCAAGTTAGAATGAATCTGGAAATGCAGAAAAGTGTAAGTAGGCCATATAAATTTCTATGGGCTTCAGTTTTAAATATATGGGCCTTTTTGACTTTAAGTGTGTAGTTGAGCAGCTCTGACTTGATGTGCATATATCTGTATATTGCAGTGTTTTTTTCAGCTTTTAGGGAAACTGACACAAAATGGCATATGAAAACAGAATTTTGAAATATTGGAAGTCGCTTTCTGTATTTTCATTTTTAAAAATGAGACAAGCTGTTCCAAAAAAGAAGACACTTAATAGCTTCACTTTACATTCTTTGTGCTTACATTACTTATCATAAAAGTACAGGAATTAAGAGTTAAAGTCCATTCTCCATTGATTACATGGGGTTATAATGTCCTCACAGAGACACCTAAATGAGATGCATAAAATCTGTCTTCCCAAAAGTAGTCAGAAGCTTTTCTAGAGTTGTTTACAGTTTAAAGTATATATAATGGTACTTTGGTAGCATGCTGCCAAAATGTATGAAACATCTGAGCTGATTTCATATTTTCTTACGTGGAAACTGGAAGAATTTTATTTCGTAGACTAGATGAGGTGGGAAGGGACTTCTAGAGGTCGTTTTGTCTAACCCTACTGCTCAATAAGGGCAAGATTTGTGAAGATCTTTCTGTGAAGGGATTTTCTATTGTTCACTGGTCTAATCTAGCAGGTGTCCTAGCTTTTTACCTTCAGTGCAGGCAGCAGAGCGTATCAAATGTTCCAGTCCTAAGAGGCACCTGTTGAGCAAAGAGCATGTGTTACTAATATGTGAAACACATACAGTAATCCATATGTAAATGAATAACTGAGTGCAATATTGAGTTTTAATTGTAACATAATTTCTAGATTTGTTTTTAAACAGTTTCCATATTGCTAGATATTTTATCATCTTTTTCTTTTCTAACTGCAGGGGTGGATACATATATTATATATATTATATGTATTATATAATATATGTATTATTTAGAGCGCACTGTGGCAAATATAGTCTGGTTTGAGTTTGATTAGAATGTGTTCTGTCAGCTGATTTTGGTTACTTAGTCATTAGCAATCCTTAGTATAATTGCTGTGACCATACCTAATATATAAATGCTGGATCTTACACGCAGTGCTTGAAGTAATTGCCTTGCTAACTTTGCGTTATTACTGATTACCCTACTTGGACTAAAGTGTCTTCTTGAGCTAGGTAGATATCATATTTTTATTTCCATGTCATAAAAGATATTTCTCCTGTGTTCAGAGTGTGCTTACATAGGGTTCGATTAGTAAGATTGTTTGACAGCAGAAGTCTCTCTGGGTCCTTTCATTAGACTTTACTATCATTTTCCACAGTTTTTTAATGCTTCCACGTGCTTTTCTTTCTTTTTGTAGGTGTATTTTTTTCCCCTCAGTATATCAGTTACTGGAAACCTCATGTCTTTTTGGACGTGGGACCAGTTGAAATGGGTATAGTTTAAGTAACACATCTGACAAGTTGGCCAAATACACTGCAGCTGAGCTGGGCATACAGGGTTACTCCCTTTGCCACTTTGCATGACTGTCTTTCAGACATGTACTATGTAACTTCCAGATGTAAACAGTTAGCACTCCTGTTGCAAAACTCATAGATAGTTCAGAGTCTGGAAGGTATTTTAATGGGCTTCATTTTTAGGACGTTTTTTGCTATGAACTATTTTTTTTTTTTTCTTTTAAATTTCAAGAGGCAGAACGCTGTGTGATAGTGGATCAAAGGATGTATTGAGTTCATGTTTCTTAATTTTGAGAAGCTTGCTATGTGGTTCCTGTGTGGAAAGACAGGGCTTTGTTCTGTGATCTGTACAAGAAATAAGTTGATGTGTTGATGTACCTTCAGGAAGAAAAAAAAAAAAGGAAAATACCATACACCCATACACACACACACACTAAACCAACTGAAATTCAGTGTGTGTGAAATCAGCTTTCTTCATTAAAAAACCTATGAAAGCATCATCCAGTAGCAGCTGTGGCCGTAATGTCTCTTCCATTTTTTCCCTGCTAGACCTGTGTGTTTGCCATAGATAGTTCTGTACCTGTTCAGGCCTCAGCACTAAGTTTCCTGTTTTCTTCCCCCTGACTCCTTCCTCCTCTGTGTATCTTTTACCTGTAGAAGCACAAAGGCTGTAAGCTCTGTCATCATCAAAGATTCTTTTCCTTGACTCTCTGGAAAATATTTGAAAATATTATTGCCTCTAAAAAAGTATTACCAGTAATATTTTAGAAGGAAATGTTTGGGTGTCATGGGGGCAGCATTAAAGGAGCACCAAGGCAAGCAGAACACGGTGGTGATGATGCTTAAATGAATGGCTGTGGTAGGAACATCTGCCAGGCCCAGGTGAGGGGAGCTGTGCCCCATCCCAAATGCGGTGGCTGGGACCTGCTTATCCCCAGGCAGTGTGGAGGAGCTGCAGGCAGGCAGCGTGGCAGCCGGTGCTTTCCACATAACCCCTGTGCATGGAGCGCAGGGTGCCGCCCTGCCTGGGGCCTGCCGCCGAGCATCTGCCACGGCTGAACATCTGCTGCCGGAGCCGGGCTGAGGCGGCAGGTGTGGGGCTGGCCCAGCCTTTTGTCCTGCACCTGCTGCACCTCAGGTAAGTATCAACAGCTGGCGGACGTAAACTGGGATTATCTGGGAGGTGGGCCTGGATCTGGCCCAAATAGCTGCTTTTTTTTTCCTTCTCCCCACCTCCCCCCCCCCACCTCTCTGCACACAGCTCAGCTTTGGCAGCTGTTTCGAAGCACGGTTCTCCCTGGGAGCGGACAGCAGGGGGAAAGGTGACACAGTTGGACTGGGAACATTCCCAGTAAGGTGGCTGAGGCGCAGCCCCCGCCTCTGGGAGGGTTGCTAGGCGCTGGGCTTGCTCCGAGGTAGCTGGAAGTTGCAGTGGGTTTAAAGTTTTCAGATAAGCAGACAGCCCGCTGTTTAACTTAGGAAACATTAACTTCTTTGTGTAGCGTGCGGCGGCCTGGCAATAAGTTAAAGGGTAAAGAGGATAGAATTGAAAGTAATAGTGCTTTATTGTTTTAATGCAGGGCTGCGATCGCCGCGTTATCGATACTGAATTACAGAAAGAGACTTCCTTGACGTTACCTCCCTTTATGAAACAGAAGTACATTAATGATAGCCGCGTACAGCGGAAAAGTTAAGAGAGGAATACATCACTGCAGCGTGTGTACTAAGCATGGGAGATACCACTGTAGTTCAGTACCGTGGCATAGCAGGTGTTTGCTTTTAAAGGGCACCTCCTTCTACAACTTTTTGTTAAGGCATAACTGCGTGCAAAGTGTTTATGTATAAACTGTGCTGTTTAGGGAAGAGTTGAGAGAAGAGATCAGGTAACTCGCAGGAGAACTCATTATGCTTCCGCTTTCTCATTTTCCTTTATTTATCATTGTGACTGTATTTTTTTGCACTTGATTAATGCAGTAAAAGAAACATAACCACAATTAGCTACAGCAAGAACAAATGAAAGTGAAAATAAACCATCTTTCTTGAGCTTTCGTGAACTTCTGAGGGCACTGTAAATGGAGAACTTTAAAGCATGCGTCAGCGAACAGACAGGGTTATTAAATATGTGTAGCATCCTTGTTACGATCTTCAAGATGCAAGTGAAACGTGAGGGAGGCTGCAGTTCTGAGTAGAGTAAATACTAGTGGCAAATGCAAGCGAAACCTGGGCAGATCAAAACATTCATCTGGAAAATCCAACTGCTGTCCTGACTTCTGTTTCAGAAGTTCTGGAAATTGGAGTATGGGCCTATCAAAAGGTTGCCGCAGCTGAAGTGTGGTTGGAGGTTATTGAACGTTGGATTGGGTCTCGCAATATCCATTTAATAGCCTAACAGGTTGGAAAAGAGTGCAGTGGTTACTCTTGAAGATAATAGCCTTATTTGTAGGCCTGCTGGAAATAGAGCTGAACAATCAGTGTGTAGTGGAAATGGTGTAGGATGTTTGAGAGATTTAAGTAGATGAAAGAAACAGCTGCTCTTCTATTGTTTTTTTTGTTTGTTGGTTTGGTTTTTTGGATTTTTTTGTTTTACTTGAGGAAACAGCCATGAAGGAGAGAGAATCTGAGTCCCCGGAGGACCTGGGAAAATAAATAGAAAGGGAAGAATAAGGAAGTTGAACTTTCTATTTGGGCTTATTTAGTCAGTCTAAGTGAAAAAGGAAGGAGCAACTGGTTAAGGTTAAAATTGATTCTTATGAGCATAAAGGAAAGTATATATAGCATGCTCAGCTAGGATGTACTGTCTTAAGGGAAAAAAAAGGCTATTTTTTCAATGTATAGAAGGTATATATGCAAGAATGTAAAATGCTTTGTTTATAACTTAAAATATTAATCAGATTTTTAATTAGTTAATAATTGATTTTAATAATAGTTTTTTTGGAACTCATAGAATCATAGACGTGGCTGCACTTTGGCTAAGTCTGGCTTTGTTCCTTCCTCAAGATGAAGTGTGATGTTTTGTGACACTGGATATTTCACTTATTCAGAACATCTTAGCAAGAAACTGTTGTTTGACGATATCAGGTTGCAAAAACATCTAAAATGAGTGTAATCACATCTTATTGCATTTTAGATGTACTAATAGCCTTAAATATTTAAAGATATCTTAAGCATCCCCCTGTGCCAGCTGAAGCATCAAGGTTTATTGAGACCAGGCTAGTAATTTGCTCCTCATCGTTTGTGATCTGTTGTGTCCTGTAGCTTTAAAAAGATGTACATTGAAATGCTGTAGCAGCGTGATATATTCAAGCACTTGCAGGTGCAGTAAGTAGCAGTGTCAAATCCAAGTAACTTGTGTATTTGAGAGGAAGACTGTGTCTTTTAATAAACGCAGTAGTAAGACCGATTTTGGAGCCGTGTGCTTACTTGAACTGTTTTTTTTTTTTTTTCAAGCATCTGCTCCCATGCTGCAAATGTATTTTTTAACACCTGCAGAGCACAACCATTTCCCACTTCCTTCCCATATAATGGATTTGTATTTGCTAATGGTTCAGAATCCTGCACACCCCTAGGGAGAAGGGGAAGGCACGTTTAGTTTTTTATTGCTGTGAGCTCTTCTGAATCAAGGAGCCTACTGTGATAATCTGCCTGTGCAAATGCTAAAATTCATTGTGAGGTGTTTGTTGGGGGTGGCTGCCGGACTTAGCATCTAAAGCAATCCACTTCTAGGTGCAAATTATTTTATCCAAACTTTGAACTGTGCTGAGCTACCCAAGGATCATGCATGCTCTCTGATGTGAAGAAAAGGGAACTGCTGAAGGTATACTGAAGTTACATTGATCTGAATGGCAGATATGTCCTAAAACTGAAGAGATGAATAAGCTCTCAGCAGGAAGAAAGTGATTTATAGCTGAATTTTTAACTGCTGGAAAATACAAGGGAAATGAACTCAATTCGTTTTTGTTGTAGCAGTCACGTAAATGGGTTTTACTGCTCATAAGATAACTTGTGAATAACCTACTGGTGTAGATCAGTGTCATGGTTTGTTCAGGCAGCTTTTTTGTGTTACATTTCAGTGATGGGATTAAGAATGTTTTTGTTGAAGGTGTGTGTTCTTTTTTTTCCAAGTGTTCATGGGCTGTCTTTGACAGTATACTACCTGCCATAATTGCAGAAAGTGTGATACAGACCTTTTTATCCCAGTGGCATTTTTATCCCAGTGAAAACCTTCTGTACGATATGGTTTCACAGTAACTGGTGAATGTAGTAAAAGCACTTGTAGTTTGGAAAAGCATTTTTATTAGCACTTCTGTACCAAGAGACAATATTGCTTATGTTACTTAAAACATCCTAGCAACTAAGTTAAGGTATTTGTATTTTTTATAATGAACTCTTTCTTAGAAATGTTTCAAAAGTACGAGGGCTGCTCCTAAAGTAATGCCTCCTGTTTTATGATGTTGGTCTACACTGTCAGATGCAGATGATGGTGGTATGGCACTTAAGGCTGAACCTTCCTGCCAGTATTCTTTTTTTGCTGTGTGACAGGGGAGCAGAGGGGCAGTCTGACAAAATGGCATCCGACTTGGAAGTGGGAATGAAGTAAAACTGTGTGTCAGAATCTCTCCGTGCTGAAAAGTGGCACCCACTGACATTCATTGATGCTTGCTGAATGTTTATGAAGATTGAGTGATTGTAAGAACAGAGAGGTGGTGGGTGGTGCATTTCAGCAGAGGTGACAGCAACAGCGGGTCACCTCTGCTGGTGCAGGTTGTTACGTGCATGACATGCAGGCTTTTGTTCATGGCTCATGAGAACACATTGCTAATGGTAGTGACTGTGCTGAAAAACAGTGTTCTGTAGCTGAGAATTTATAAAATGGTCATCAGGCTCCTTGTATTCATTGCTGTTTGTGTGGAAAGAAGTAGGAAGCATTACTTTCGGAGCAACCTACCTATTTAGGTATGAAGTATTGACTCTCCAATTATTTTTATTACCAAATTTTCATTAAAAAGTTAGTCATTGTGCCATTTACTTGCATCTTTTGGACAAAGGAGTGTAGAAGAAAATTGGATAACAGAGGATTTATGTTCGTCATCTGTTTTCCATCACTGTGTAGACCTTGTAATGGTTGGTTCTTTTTTGGTGTACTGCTTTGAATCTTTAGAGGTGGCATTATTATTATTATTTACTGCCTTTTTAAAGGTTTTCTTGTGTCTTTTGGACTGATGTTACATTCCCTATCAGTCTAATACTTACCCTTAAAAAAAAATAAAAAAATAAAAATTCTGCATATCTTAGGCTGCACCAAACATAAAAGCGTTATATTTGTGGGAGGACATATACTTAAATTTTTTGAAGAAGTTAATGGACTTAATAAATTCTGTTGATTTTGATATTTACAAACTAAACTGATTTAAAAACATATAATTTTGATAGAGATAGCAGAAAGGAGTTTCAATATAAACCACTAATTACTGCTGAAGACTTCAGTGCAGCATAATCGTCCTTAGAAGTATGTCTGACACTACCAAAGTTCTTAGTTAAGTGTAGTTTGACAATGACTTTCAAATACTTAATTGCAGTTAAGCATAAGGAAGGTGTAGCGTGAGCAATACAAAGTTCTTTCTTTTTGCATATTAAAAGCTAATAATAATTTTCGTGTTAGGCTTAATATATTGGTTTAATGTTCTTTAGGAGTAAGAAGGAGCTTTCACAGGTGTAACTAAGGTCTTACTGTACAAACAGCAATTTTCACAGTGGTTCTTCATAAATATACCTGCATTACAGTGATGAATAGACTAGAACATCACTGCAGCATAGGCAGGACTCAGACTGTGCTGTTGCAAGTAAAGCTAAATTGAATTATCTTCCATTTGCCTTGGACTGACTTCTTACTAATGAAAACTACAGCTGATACGGTTGCTGATGCTTGTCTGATTCCTGACAGAGCACGCATACTTTTGATTGCATTTACATAGAAGCTGCATGAATAAATGACTTTATTTGCTTTTAGGTTCCCTGTGCATTTTGATTAGTATCATTTCTGTAGAAAGCATGTATTGATAATTTATAGCTCTTAGTCTCAGAAACCAATGTTGGTGGCATTTAATACTTTTCTAATTAACAGCAAGAATTCTCTACAAACTTTTACATGATATAAGCCTTCCTACCAGCTCAAAGTTGTAAAATCTAGATTTCTGGGAGTTAGCTTTTGATAAGAATGTACAAACCTGGTGACAAGAGCACTGTATATTTACTAAAGCACTGTATACTCACACAGGACTTAATGCTTTTTTTGTGGGAGTCTTTCTTTTCACAATTTAACTGATAATTATTCACCTTGCTAGAATAAAAAATGCCTAAGGAAGTAGGAAACAAATCTGCTGAGCTGTTAGATTTTTTGGGGGAAATAAGTATTTTTGCAACTTTTTTGTAGGTAGGTCAGTCTTCAGGCCCCTTCAGCATGAGGTGTTTTTTTTTTTTACCACCATGGACATTGACGTGCTGCTTTTCACATTGTTTCTATTGCTTCTGTTGTATAGGAATCTAAGAATTCCTTTAATCTGAGTTTAACTATGAAACCTGGTATGCTCTAACCGTGATGGTTCAGCAGTTTCAAAGGACAGTGTAAGAGTCCCTGAAGATGCTTATACAGGTTATATAAGGCATTCCTATCTCCTCACTGCATCTGAACATATATCCCAAGGCGACAGATTAGATTCCCCAATTATTCCAAAACTAAATGAGCACTTACCTTTCATACCATTCTGTACCAATTTATGCACCTTCATGATAAAGAAATCAGACTAGTGGTGTCTGGAAAAAAGTGAATACTGAAGGGCACTGCCTGCCAAGGCATTTAGGTGAGTGCTGATGGGCAACTGCTTTTTGTCTCCTCTGTAGAGCAAGTGATTAAATACCTTCATATGTCAGTCATATGCAGGATTTACACAAAGAAAATCTTGGCCATATAGAAGAAAAATACTCTTCTAAGACTAATAATTGTGTACATGCATTTGGAAAATGGATTTTATACTAGCATAGCGTTGGAACTTCTATTGACCATATCTTTCATTGCCATTCAATGTTAAGTGATAAACAATGCCCCGGTTTTTGCTTGGAGTTTTGCTTGGGGTTTTGCTTGTTAAAGCTTAGAACAAGGACTAAACAGTAGTGATGTGGGGTTTTTTTTTGCATTTTTTTCTAATGTGGAAACTGTACATATACATTTCAGTCTGGGTTCTACTATTAAGAAAATAGTTTACTGTAAATTGAAGAGTTAGCTTAATTTCTCAATTTGTTTTTTTCTGGAGTGAAGGGCATTTTATGAGATTCTGTAAATACCTTACATGCAGAAGTAGAACTAATGTACAAGTTTTTGTAAAGCAGCTTCTGTTCTTCATTGTTATTCCCCTAATCTACTACTTCAAAACCTTCGTTCAAATACAAGTGAAGAAACAGTAATTGGATTTCCAGTTATTTCTTGGGATGCAGATCTTACATAGATTATTACAGTGTGAGGTTTGATCTGAGTTCACTGTAGACTTGTAAGGATTCAGGACTTCTTTTTTGTTGTTGTTGATATCTGAGTGAAAACTGTGATCTAAAATTCTGATGATGACCTAATTTGGGTACAGTTTTTAAGGGAAGGCCTGGACCTTTGTTAAAAGATTGGAACTTTTGCAGCCAACACTACGCACTTGGTATAAAAATACAAGAGTACAATGCATTCTCATTTGTCTTTGGGAACATTTGTTTTTTCAACTTAGCTGTTCTTTCCAAAAGTTACTGTTAACGTCCCAGGTTTCTGTTCAGCAGACTGTTGTCTTTTAAGAAAGCTATAGCCAATGTCTTAGTAAAATGCAGCATTTGTGTTCCCATGCTCTTAAGAATTTCCTAAGCCATTGCTGCTTTTCATCTTAGGAGAAAAGTGATTTCTCAAACATATAGCTTACTTACATATAATATATAGTTTTATATATAAAGTTTCTCCTGACTGAAATGAACCTTTAAACATAGAAGATGATTATTGCCTGGATAGTAATTAATTACCAAAGGTAATCTATTACAATAGAAACTATTTTAGAATCTTAATTATAGTGTTGACTATATGCAATTAATAGGCTTCTGGGCATAAAGTGGAATCTGTAGACTTCTAGACACTGCTATTAGTTAGATAGTTAGACACTGACTTTATTAGATAAATAATTCTGCCTTTAGTTTTATTATTAAAAGAACATCTCCTTTTCCTTCAATGCTCAATACAGAAATTTGTTTTCAAATGTAATTTTGATTGCAAAGTTTGTGACCTAACGTTATTCGCATTAATTTGTCACTCGGTACCACTGGAAAGCAACATTTTTTCACTAGAGGTTATTTGCTGGGCTGGAAAGTTGTGTGTCTTTATTATTTGTGCTTCATTATTTTTATAGGGTGGAGAAGTTTTCCTGGTCTGTTTCTGAGCGAGAAGAAAAAAAAAAGAAAAAGATCAAAGTGAAATGCTCTGACATTTTTCCTGAGAAAAGACCACCCTACGGTTTGATAGGTTTTCTGTTGTTCTGCTGCTCGATGATTGATGCTTCTCTGGCACACAGACACGTGTCTAGGGAGCAAGAAAGTGAGGGGAGGATGGTGCTAATGTTACACAGCGTTTGAAAGAGAGCTGGGCAGTCATTTCAGCCAGTTTTATTTCTGTGTCTCTTGTTTACCTTGTGTTTCTGAAGCTCAGAACAACTCATGCACTTAGTTCCTCATCTATCATTCCAACTTTTTTTAATTTTTTTATTTTTTGCTGCCTACTGTTTCTCGGGGGTCGGTCCACATACATCAAGTGTTTCTTCAGTGCAAGAAGCTGGATGTGTTGAGAAAAGCAAATGGTTTTACTGCAACAAACCTGAGGAGAGTGAAGAGCTATTGGCCTAAATTTTCTGAGCCATCTCCAATGGCTTACCTTCTCACATGTTTAATAATTAAAACGTACATGGTAAAGGAGCTCTCTAAATGTTACCCTGAGTCCTGTGAAAAGGTGACATCATTCTTTCACAGTGAAAAAAGCCTTAGAATTTGTCAGAACTCTGTGTGTTAATGACAGTGCCAGAAGAAATGACTGCTGCAGGGACAAAACATACAAACAGTTGAGGCAGAGAAACATGACACAGTAAACTTGATAGTTGTGCACGTGGTTTGCTGGTTTTATTTGTTGTGGGAACAGGCTTTCAATACTTGTTTAGATTTCCATGTTACTGGAGACAGGGTGCCTGTGTATTAGGTTGGTAAGCTTGTTGATATCCTTTAGAAATGAGAAGCTGACTTGTTCAGCCATGAGCTCTTTATTCCAACATCTTTCCTTCCTATCAGCAATAGTAAAAACTGTTGTAGATGTATGGAGATTCTCTTAGTGGATGCACATACTCCCCAGCTATGGGAGCACCAGCAAGTTGGGCTTTCAATCTCAGTAATGTGCATTCATCAGAGGGCAACTGTTGTAACACTGGTGTTTAACCTCTACAGTGTTTGAGAGCATTAATGCTGTAATATTTAAATCTGAAGAAGGTTTCTGCAGTTCTGCTAATTCCTTATCTCAGTAAGCTGGTGGATTTTGGGGGGTTATGACTGAGGATGAAATGGCCAGAGAAAAGAGGCAAAGAGACAGCAAAGGTGAGTTGGGAAGGTGGAGGAGCTGATAGGCAGACTTTGGTTATGAAAAGATGAGCAAGAGGAGGAGCAGATAAAAATGAAACTTGAGGCTCTCTTGCTTTTTAGAACAAGAGAAGAAGAACGTGCTTAACAGAATTACTTCTCAATAAGTAGAAAAGGAAACCACCAGAGGGAGATGCAGGGTAAAAGCAAGGCCGCTTTTCCAGGAGTGGTGAATTGAAAACATTAATTAAAAAGGAGAGGGAGAAGATTCTGTGCTCACAAGTAGCTTAGACTTTATCAGGGAGAAACGTAACAATTTTTAATAAAGTATTTTATATTTTTCTGAAGTTGGTGCATTTCAGCTGCATTTATTGATGATTTATTCAAAAGTCTCTTGGGAAATCTGTTTTAGTAATATTACTCTCATGTACACAATATGCCATCTCATATTACTAAATATTGGAAATTTATAGGTCTGTTGAGGAGCTCCGCTGCTCCACAAATCAGATAAGATTTCTGTACTGGATATTGCCCTAAAGGGATAAGATAGACTTTGATTCCTAAGTCAGCCAAAAAATAATCAACACCTTATATTATTCAGGCCAGAAATCGTTTCAGAATGTGTTTCTTCCAAGTTGTTCGGTTTTTCTGAGGTATGTGTAATGCATTTTGAATGTCAGGTACACTAACAAATGTCTTCAGGTGTGAAATTTGTTGAATTTGACCATTCTGCTTTTCAGTACCACTTTTAACTTTAGTCACTATTGGTTCTTTTGTGTTCATCTGAGATTTGTCCATCTACTTCTGACTTCATGAAGGCTAGGTGTGCCATCTTCAACACAGCATTGAATACGTAGGTGCTTTCTGTCCCTAGATTCATCTAGTTGTTGTTGTTGTTCATTTTTTTGTGTGTGTTTATTCCCAGTCTGTGATAGAAGGGAGAATTCACACTTTATGATCTCAAACATAATCTTTGTAATTTACCTTACTGTCAAAGCTATGTAAGTATGCAGTTGTGGTGTATACTCTGTTATGATAGCTGTGTCCTAATAGAAATGGTGTCCAACTATTTTCTTTTAATTCAGGAAAAGAATAACTGTGGCTTAGAGTTTTAACCTTTGTTTTCTGTAACCCATTGTCTACAAGCACCACTTCCTTAAAGCAGTAGTTACTACTACCATGTCTTCAATGGGCCTATGTTCTGAGTGTAAGGATGCTAAAATTTGCACCTGCCAATCTTGATCTATTTGAAACTGGAAGATTTCTGCCATCAAGAGAACAAATTTACTTTCCAATTTAAAACAAGTTAGTCAGTTGAGAGCTTTGTTTGTGTTGCATGCTAAGAGTGAAGCAAATGATGTATTTGCTTAATTTTACAAGATAGGCACTTAAATATTTCCTTTCAAGGAAGTAAAAATAAATATGTATTCAATGTAACTTATTTTGAAAAACGTGATTTTATCGTTCTGGCACTTAACTGCTGGGTATTTTGAAATTGCCTTGAAAAAGAAAGAAAATATGAATGATATTGTTTAACATTAAAAACGTGTGTATTTTCTAAAATCCTGTTAACGTTAGCACCTGTAGCTAGATACTTCTTGCTGTCAGCTTGAAGAAACTCATTCCAAGTGAATCTAGCGAAATAGTTTTGTAGGACCAGATCAATTGGTTTAGATAAAAGAAAGCGGGGCTCTTGTTCCAAAGAGAAGACATTAAGCAGAAAAAAATGTTAACAAGGAAATGAAATAAAGTGTTGTATCTGTTGTAAAATTAATGAGTTTTCTAAATTTTCTTGTCAGCAATGCAAATTAAGCCACTGCTATCTAACATTGTAATCTCTTCCTGAAAGCACTAATTTTCTAGTTCATGGACATCTTTAAATATTTTGTGTTAATTGCAATGAAAGATGATGAAGAGTAGTTGCCTCCTATAAATAGGAGTATCTTTATAGATCTTAATTTTTATGATCTGCCTGATGGGTCTGAACCACTGGAAAACCTTTTTATTCTCCAGGCTCAACAGTAAATGCAGATTTAGTTCTCTGAGTCACTCTGACACACCAGAATCATAACCTCTGTTATTCTGGACCTTTTGCATTCCCATCTCCGATTTTCTGCCTATTCTGTCTTGGTCATCATTGCCTTACATTCAGTTGGGATGGAATTATTTTCTTCAGAGCGTCTGGTATGATGCTATGTTTTGCTTCTAGGAGAAAAACAATGTTGGTAACATGCTGATGGCTGAGCAGTGTAATACAGAGCCAAGACCATTTGTAACAAAGGCCCAAGTTGCTGGGAAGGAATGGAATTATGACAGCTGACTTAAACTGGCCAAAGGGATATTCCATACCATATGACATCATGAAGAAGGAGATTTAAAGAGGGGAGGGAGTTCATCTTTCTCTCTTCTACTATTTGGGCCTAGCTGGACATCAGATCAGGGGGTGGTGAGCAATTGCATGTGCATCATTTGTGATATACAGTCATATATTTATATTTATATATGTCCTAATAATTATCCTTTTCTCTGTATTAGTAAATTATTTGTTTGTTTGTTTTTCCAATTCTTTTCCCCAGTCACACTGGGGAGGGAGGGGCTGAGCGACTGCCAGGTAAAACCACATCAATCATCTCAGACCCCATAACACACTCATTTCTGTTCCAGCAGTTATCAGCTGGAGATCTGTGCATGTGCATGCATGGTATATGTAGAGATATGTATATCTCATAAGAGAACCAAGAATCATTTTCCAAGTATGATTTTCTTTTATTTTTCTTTTGTACTTGAATTGAGGCTGATTCTAGACCTTACTTACACTCATTTTTGAAGACTGATTAGCATTCTCTACAGCAATGAGTACTACTAGTCACAGGTAGTGATCTCTTTTAGAAATAGGTGTGTATATTGTATCCAGAGGGAGGGGGGAAGAGTTACCTGAATATGAATTTTTGAGATTATAAAGTATAATGAGATGTATAAATGTATCAAAATTTTATCATGATTATAGTTCAAAGGTTTTAGATTTTGACATTTAGGTTGGGAAGACTTAGATTTGGCAGTGCACAGGTAACAGTTTGATCCGTAACTTTGTTATAAAAGTAGTAAACAAAAAAAGGTCATTCTTAAATTCAGATACTTTAAGTCATTTTTGGACAATTTAAAAAATGAAGTATTCATGATTACTGTAAAAAGATTTGGAACTGTTTTACTACTGCATGTATGTTTTTAATGGTATCTTCAGAGAATTATGAGGTGCTGAGTTTGAATGATTTTCTAAACTATTTATGTGGCACGTGGAAGATGAATAAAAGTAATTTTAGCATTGTGTTCTTTGTGGATTCCAGTATTGGTGTTTGTAGCTCTGCCTTGTCTGGATTTAAATTTCCATTTACAATTAAGAATTGTTTTCTTTCATTTTGTAGGCCTTCTATTGCCTTCTACTTAGGGCATGAGTGTTTTCTGCTAAAGGGCCAGTCTTCAAAGAAGCAAACATTCACTTGTTACATACTGATAAACCAACATTATTTTGTACTGAAGTAGAAAAGTCCATTCTGGTTTTGTGTACCACAGATGTAGTTTACAAAACTTTAAGGTGTGATTTTTTTTGGGTGGTGGAAAGCCACAATGGTATTTATATCTGTGCTTTTATATTTGAGTGCTTTGAATATTACAAGGGCTCAAGGTGATGAATGTGATAGTGTAAGTGTAAGCACGCATATTAGCCTGTGTGTGTGCTGGTGTGCACATGTGTATATATATGTGTACATATTAGTGTCAGACATGGGCAGCATGCATTTTGAAGTTCTTCATTAATGTTTGCATTTCTGAATTCCCTATGATACATCATATGGCTTTTGCAGAGAGGCACAGCTGTGTGTGGTGTGAAAAAAACAGCGGGGTGTGCTGTTGCTAGATCTGAAAATGCTGTCATGACAGTGTGTATTGGTTCTGGTTATGTGCTGGGCAGCTTGTGAAGCACTTACCGTGTAGTTTTATGGTATATGTATTGATAAATCAACACTGTTGTCATTAGGTTTTGTCGCATTATTGCTCAAAATTGCTCAAAATCAGGCCATTTAATTACACATCCTTAAAGCCCAGCTGAAGATCTTGGACAGAGCTTTGTCAGCTCTCTCACTCTTTGAGTTGTATGGGAAGGAAGGCTGTCAGGAGCAACAAAAAAAAAGATTTTGTCCATGTCTTCTCCACTGCTGAGTGCCTGCCATGTGTCTGTGCACACAGGGGATTAGGAACATGCTCTATGTTAAGGCTGTTGTGCAAGCTTGCTCTATCTTTAAGAGGATCATGAAATTTACCTCCGCATTCCTTTCTGATTCATTCAGATGAAGAGTGAAAGACTGTATGGCTCTGCCTATGGTTTTTTTTTAACCATTGTTTACTGTGTATTATATTGTGTAATCCATCAGCCAACTTTAATTTCACGAGCCATTCATTGTGTTTAAACAGTGCGTTTCTTATATTAAATATTTATGGAACTCTTTAGGAAGAATACATTAAAATGGCAGATGGAGGTTGTTTCAAGCATTTTCTTGATTGAAGGCTGGGGACCCCAGTGAATTTGAAGTCTGCTTTCAAGGAAAGTTCACAATGTCTGATTATAACCCAGGCAGGCGAGAATTCCACCAATTCCCTGCACTGTGATTTCAGAAAGGAATGGCTGCCTACAATCTTCATGCTCCAGCACCTTTCATTTTGAAATCATTTGCAAGTGCACTGAAGACTGGTGAACAAAAACATTTACGGGTTGTATTGCTTATTAATAATTCAACAGACTTGCAACTCCTGCACATTAAGATTACTTTAGTGATTGATTCTTAACTATGAAGGCTAAGTGGAATATCTGGCTTTTCGTGGCAATCCAGTTGAGACGGCCACATTCAGGCTTACAAAAACCTGAGCTTTTTGATAGCGAGGTGTACAGGGAGCCTTGCAGAAGGATGTTGGTGTGTCAGGCAGCTCCTGGAGGAGAGGGCAGATGATGGCTGCCGCCTCGCTCTGCCAGCTGCGTGTTGTGCTTTGTGCTGCTCCCGCTTTGGAGCATGTCACAGGCCCCTCTACTGATGTGCAAGGACTGATTTGCAGACATATTTTGTTTTTAATACTTGTCATGAGTTTCACTAGTTTCTCTAGTACAGTAGTTCATGATTTTAATTTGCATGACTCGATTTCAAGATAACATTTGTTTATTTATTTTTGCCCTGCTTCTTGAAGTGAGCTACTTTCAGTGAGCCAGCACCTGGCTTCTTTTCTTGCCAGACCCTTGTACTCCAGCTCCTTTTCCACTGCTCACATGGAAATGCTTTCATTACCTCTACTCACAAAAAAGTTGAATCTAACCTGATATGTATGTTCAGAAATGAAAAGCTGGACGGTATGAGATCCAGTCTTTTACACAGACTTGAATTCATCTGCCTAAAGGCATATTTGGCATTGTCTTTTTTTTTTTTTTGACAGCTTCAGACACATTCAAAAATATTGAAACTGCAGCAACTAATGTATTGCCATCTAGAGGAACCTACCTTTTGCTATTCTTTTATTGAATGACTCCAGCATTTTCCTATTGCAGAGTAAATTTATTTTTGGTCATTTGGACCTCTTGACATTTCCCATTTAAACAATATTTATGCTTTTACTGTACATAAATTCTGATAAGTTTGACTGTGGATAAACTCAGTTTTGTCCTTAAGCATTTCTTTTTAAAATTTATAAACTGCGTAACAGATATTTATTCTCTGTTGGGAGTATTGTACCCACCATTTCATGGGTAGATAAAAAGATAAATTTCCTGCTACAGAGAGTTGTTGTCAGAGCAAAATACATGCAACCTCAGCAAAAATATCTGTACCTTAAAGGAAAAAAAAATCCTCAAAATGAAAGCGAATGAATCAACACTTTAAGGCTTCAAATAAATTAAATACACTTACTACTTCAGTAACTATCTATATATTGTTTTGTTTGTTATATGTTTCTAAGGAAAAGTTATGTGTACATTACATTTGCATTACAATTACGTTTACAGTATTGCTTATTAACCATCTTTTCAGTTGTGTGAACACAGATTTATTTCAGTTTTTACTGAAGAACTTGTGATATTGCTTCAGATTTCTTTCAAATGACACGACGGGCTTTTGGAAACCACTGGAATACGTAGATAGTAAAGTTAGGGTTGAATTCAACCCTAAGAAAATAAGTTCCACGAAGAACTGAGGGAGAAATTCCTTTTACATGAAATTTCAACTGTAACTCCAGCATTGTTTGGCCATGTTCCTATAATATATGCACTGTAAAAACTAGAAACTGTGTAAATAAGCGAGTGGCAGTTGCCTCAGGCAGAAATTTTTACTGATGCAATGAGATAAAAGTAATTAAGAAACGTGTAGACGGATGGGTAATTAAATCCATGGGAAGCATTTTGTAACTAATTACTATGTTCTAATCACAGATTGCTTTCTATTTGTCAAGGTAAGTGTATATAATTACACAGTTCCTATTTTCTTTCATCTAAATTCATCCCGATTGGATGAGTATTTTTTAACCAAACCCAGACCTCTCAGTTTTTGGCAGTTCTTTTTCCCTGAAATAAAATAAGCTAAGTGGTGGTCATCTAACTGCATGTATCAGGTGGCACAGCTGTCTGCACTTAGAGCTGATACGCTCTGCCACGCTTGCCTAATGCCATACTCTTTGGCTTGTTCTCTTTGATTCTGCATGTCTGCACTCTGCTTAGATGCCAAACTGCATTCTGAAACACTTTGCTAGGCTAAATGAAACACCAACATTTAAGCATCCTAGTTGCGTGGCTCTGCTTTTCAAGTGCAAATATTTTAATGTCTGACAAAGAAAAGATTTTGTTAGGAAAAGTGTTTTAGTTCAGGTAAGGCTTAGTTACTATGTGCTTGGATAGAGTTCACCTCCTCAATTCTTTTTTTTTCCTAATGAGACACCTCAGCTTGACTTTAAATTGCTTTATGTTTCCATGTTGACGAGGTGTTTGAGCTGGATCTAACTCCATCCATATACTTCAGCTTGCATTAGAATATAGGATTTCCTGGCGTGTCTTGTCTAAGCCCTGAATTTCCTTGAATTGAGACAAAAGCGTGGAATTATTAGGACATGAAAATTGTGACCGTGTTTGGAATTTCTATTCCGTATACCATCTTTTATTACAAAACCAGGGATTCATCTGTGATCTGTTAACTTGGAATTTTCTCCTGCCTTCTTTACGTCTTGGCATACGGCTGAACTATGTAACACAAGTAAGTATTACTCTGCCATGTCAGGCACCTGCCATGAACGTGCAGTGAGCTTCTTGTACCTTTTTCCAATACTGGTCAGCTCTGGGTGTGCTGAGAACAGTGAAAGAAGAGGGCAGCTCAACGTGAAGCTTTGCTTAACCCTGCAGAGCCTCCAAGCTTATAGGGCCCTCCATGTCAGAGCTTGCTTCCTGAAAATCATGTTTATTAGCCTCTTCCATAAATTGCAGACTGTTACACTTCCAGTCTCTGCAGCAGCCTGTAGCAATGAGTATCCTTCTTGAATCATGTATTGTGTGAATTTTTTTCTTTTTACTAAAGGCTACTGCCTGAGAAACTCTCTGCCTGAATTTTTTCTTTATCCTCAGTAGTAAAAATAAGTGCATTTCTGATTATCTTTTCTGCATGTTCATGATTTTGTAGAACTTGGTTGTATTCTCCTATGTGCACGGCATGCAGGCTCTTTTTCATAGCTGAAAGTGCATAGCTAGTGGTGGTGGCTATGCTGAAAAATAGTGTTTTATAGCTGAGAATTTGCTCTATCAAAGAATGTTATTGTGCTCTTTGTATCTGCTGTAGTTTCTGTGGAAATACATAGGAGGTATTACTTTCAGAGTGATCTGTGTGCTTTCCATGTAAGTTATTGGCGAAGGACCTTTGAAAACTGCTTGGAAATCCATGTTTCCTGTTTTGCCTATATTCCCCTTATTAATAATTCAACAGGCTTGCAACTTCTGCACATTGAGATTACTTTAGTGATTGATTCTTAACTAGTAAGGCTAAGCATGTTGACTGCATTTTTCAAAAGACTGTAACTAATGTGTGAGTTCGTGTAGATATAAGGAGATGTAATTAACATTGACACAAATACAAGTTTGCCTAAGTGTGGAAGGGAGTTTCATTAAGACTGTAGACACCGTGATTCCAGAATAAAATCTAACTCGCCTCCATACCACATGGAGCTTTGGGATCAAAGGTCTTTAGTCTCTTATGTTCCAATTTTTTCAGAGTATTTTTAACATTTGAGCATTTTAATTAATAATTGAAAACTAATTAACATGATTTTTCTTTTTTAATTCAGTGTGTTTTTGCGTAGCAATCATTAAACATCACTGCAACTTAGTAGGTCCTGTGCTCTTGCATCAGACATGGAAGACCATCCCATGTTTGATTTGGGAATTGTAGCTATTGCAGAACTTTTCCTAGATCATATCCTCATTTTTGACCGTCTCAGCTTGCTGTGTGAATGTCAAGTTGCAAGAGGACATTGTGGCAGACAGGAGGGTGGAATTATTGCAGATCCAGCTTATGTCCTCCTAAGCTGCTGTACGACAGGAGGTTGTTTAGAAGTGAAAAGTAAGGGTTCGGAGGAAGCCGGACATTTTTTTAATGAAAAGAGGTGTGGTTTTCTGGCTTTATGTGTGAAGGAATGTTGGTGGGTGATGGAAAAGGTTCACCAAGCCTTGATTTTAGGGGAAGGCAGTATTTAAAACTATATTATCATATCAGTCTATAAAGATGGCTCAGAAGAATGAGGTGGAGAAGAAATCTCTTATGAAATAGCTACTTCGAAGGAGCATGTCTATGGAGAACGTTTCACTTCCAATACCAGGATGATGAGTTAGTGAGATTTTTAGAAATGATACAGATGTTTGTACAGGTACCTGCCACTGTGTAGATTCATATTCACTCTTCCCATGCTAAACACAGTTATGGTAAGAAGAAAATTTACCTACTCTACTCTACTTATAGGAACAGAAAGTGTACTCTTTCAACAACACTTTATTTTTCTTGTTTCTAAAGTGTATTTATTATTTGAAATAAATGTATTTCCAATGGGTACCGTAACCATGAATTTTTTGCAATTTAGGAGAGGGCTAATTAAGTGCTCTTTGTAGCATGAGAGGAATGTTATTTATTTACTGAGATCATTCAGGTATCAACAGGTAATGTTAATGTTACCCAGTGTGATGTTACTCTTTCTGAAGAACCATTTTTGAAGAAATTAAGTATGACTGCAGTACAGCTGCAGTTGTGCTTGTGGGCTGTGTAACTGTACATCCACCTTGAAATAAGTAAATTCATCTGGTAGGTATATGATAGTGAAATTCTTTATATCATCTCCTGTTGATTTAAACAGTGATAATTTCCTCATCCTGACTCTTATCAAATAATGTAGAAGTATCAGTGTGTTAATACATGCTATAAAATTAGAACATATCCTTTATATAATGACATGGAAGTGCTTTGCCCATCAAAGGATCGGATGTGTAGAAAAATGGTATTTTACTTATTGAATATGCAAGAATCCCCACGAATTAGTGCTTTGAGATGGACTTTACTACCTCCACAGAATATCAGTAGAGCTTCTTTTATTTGTAGAAGTAGTTTTTTGAGTATTTGTAAACATTCTTTGGATTTTTTTTTATTTTTTTTTTTTACTGGAGAGTCAAGTCTATTCCTGAAAACACTTGGAAATTTACTTTCCTGTAGTAAGTTTCCTGTGGAAAATTTTTTGAGTCCTTCTATTGCTACATTGCCTGTCCTATGCAATGCCAATCAGTGTGTATTTGCTAGGAAATAAAACTTTTGAACAAAACATGTATCATTGTGCCTTTCTATGCCGTTTAATTTGGGCTAAATAACAAGATGCCTTCATGAGTTCTTTTTCTGGCAGATGTTTAGGTGATCCTGTACGTTGGTGCTGTTCCTATTAAATAACTTCAAGTTATTTTTTATAACTATAAAACAAGTTCCTAGAAGTGCAAAACACTCTTGCCTGGCAGTCTGCACCTTGCCTAATTGGTGCGAGGATGACACCGGTCATGTCTGAGCAACCTCCTGCTGCTGGTTTCCCAAGTTACAAATGAGAATTAGCTGCTGACAGCCAGCCAAATAGCTTCGGCAAATACTTAGGACAATGGGCACTGAAAGGCACCTCGTCTCTGAAATAAGGCGGTGGTTTATAGACACTGAAGCGTTTTTGAGGATCTCTTAAGCTGAGCCACATGGTGCTCGGCGAGGAAGTTGATTGATGGTTTTACAAAGAAAAAAATGTTTATGAAAGAATGCTTTTCTTACAGATTATCCTGCATTAATATATATCTGATGTGCCTGGCTGTGTTTCAGCACCTGGCTGCTTGCCAAGACCTGACACTCCTGCAAGACACAATGCAGTTTGTGTCTAGCAGCACAGAGCTTTTTGTTTTATGATCTCGTTTTTAACGAAGTAGACACTTCCATAAGAATTCTCCCTTAAAGCATTAACACTTCTTGCATTGTGATAGCTACATGTTGACTTGTTTATCCAGGCTAAAGCGTAGTCTAATTTTGCATGTTTTTTCATCTTATCCAGGATTTCAGCCCTTTGTTATCTTTCTGTTTCATTGATCAGAACAAATGCGAAAGGTACCAGAAGCTCTCATCTAAAGTTAAAGAAGAATTACAGAATCCATGCAAAATCTACTAACCACGTTCCCTGCTCTCATATATCCAGAAAATAAGCTATGAGGTGTTTAAATACCTTTGTAAGGATTAATGCTGTAGGAAATCAACAGGAGCTGCAAGCCTGAATCCATTCAGGGATCTGACTGTAATCATTTCTGAGTACTTGAGAAAAGTTTGATACTAAATGTCCTTATTTGAGTTATTTACAGGTGAATTTAAAGCTGCTAATCTCATATATTTGGCATGCTTTTCTACAGAGCATGAGAAGAAAAGATGTATTAACATGCAGTGGGTAGAATGATTAAATCCTTCCTCTCAATCTGTTGGAGCCACAGAACTTAGTCATTCTCTAACTGCAGCGTGGAAATTGCTCAGGCTATGGCTCCCTCATGTTAAATTTATAATTAAGGGCTGGAGCAAATAAATGATTTTGCTTTGAACTTCAACTTACGTCTGGCCTCCCTAACATCACTAGTGAATGATTTTTGAAGCCCAAAAGCCTTCATATATGATTCAAGATGATTGAAAAGATGTGTGTGATTTCTTCTATAAGAGGGGCTTTAACAAACCATCACCGAGGCTGAATTATTTCTTATTACTGGCAGAGGGTGGTTCATTTAAATTGGGTTTAAGGTCATTGACAGGGCAGGTTGAAGGGGAGGAAAGAGAAGAGATAGGCATTGTGGTTAAATGTGTTGGAACAGACCAGGAAAATAAAATGGAGACTGTCAGATAGTCTCAATATTTGTTCTCTCATGCATAGAAACGTACACAGAGAGAATGTGCAGAAAAACTATTGCTCCAGTGGCATGCATTCAGGCATATGGTGTGATGAATTGCTCGGAGGCCTAGTGCTAAAGAATATTAATGACCTGAAGAAAGAGAATTATTTAACTGTCTCATGCTATTGATTATCGTCACATGCTTTTCTTCAGGTATTAAAAGAAGTAGACTAAAATTGTTGGGCAAATAACTGTAATTACAAGTTGGACTTCTCGTGAGCCTGTGCTTTTTACCTACTTAATGTTTATTATATTTAAGACCTGCTCTTTCACAATGTGATAGATGCCTGCTGTCTTAAGGCTTGGTGCCTTGTGGTGAATCCATTGGGTTACTCCCATGGCTGTGGCTGAGCCCTGCCTGTCCTTACCTGGGACACCACCTCAGTCTCTGCTTCCTCACCTACTGTCTTGTATTCCTGAGACCTGTGGGAACTCACCACCACAGAGATTTCCAGTTTTCTGTCAGTTTTGGTTGAAACTAGCCAGTGAGTTGGACTGTTGCTGGGACAGAATGATATGTGCACAGTATGATTGTGCAAAGCTTCTTAGGTATCCTGATTAAAGGTTTATTTCTTAAATATAAGCTTAAGGAATCCAACTCCACACTGGAGTCTGGAATGGGAGGATCTGTATCTGATCTGTAGTTTATACTGTATGGTTATTTAACCCAGTCAGTTCTTCTAATTTTTGCTTGCATTCATGTGTTCAAGTTCTTAAAATGTTTATTTCCCATGTGTGGTTCTCAGTCACTCAGTATATCAGCTGAGGTAGTGCAGGTATGCCTAGAGTTCACTGTAGGATTCAAGGAAGTGTTTTCATCCTGTGTGTTCTTTTATTTTTATTCTTATACTATATCTGATCTTTATGTAGAATTTACTGCATGCATTTAATTTCCCTTTGAGGAAAAAAATGTTGAAATAGGTCACTGCTTTTTGTATTTTACTTGAGGGCAGAGATAAGAGGGAGGAAATAACAGAAAAAGAATATTTCTGAAAATATGCTAAGCTCAAAGAGCCCTTCTATTCCCATCTTTATGAATTTGTTTTGTAGGGACGAAAAAAATCATGTTATGCTTACTTAGGAGTCACCGTGAGCCTTTAACAAGTTATTTGGAAATTCAAGCACAAGCCACTGGCCTAGAGCTCCTGTTGTTAAATGGGAATTATTGGCAGCCAAAATGCGTTACTTAAGAAACGATGCCTTTTCCACCTATAAAATAAGGGACAAACAGACGCTCTGTTAGGTTTCTTATTGTTTCTAACTTTGTTAGAGCTTGCTTTTCTATGCAATTACAAGTAGTGTATGTAAATAGAGCATGTTCTGCAGCTGAGCAGTCTGTGATAGCATACATTGTCACTGTTAGTTGTGCTTTGGGTTGGGTGGTTAATGACTTCATAGTGCATTCTATGAGTTTTCTTTCTTTATCCAACTTAGTGCATGAATTTTGGCTTTTTTATTAAAAATATTCTGTAAAGTTTGCCACCTATCATTATGAGGAAATATAAACATATGCAAAGCAATATTCTTTACTATTGGATCATTATTCTTTCAGAAAAACGGAAAACATTCTTGAATAGCATTTGTAATTGATTTGTGACTCCTCTGTAAAGTTAAGGTTAGAATTTATTTTCAGAGTTCATAGTGTCCTGAAGGAAAACTATTTGAGTTCCTCCAAAGATGATTTACGTGTGGAATTCTGAGGCCCCGTAGCAGTTGCAGAGTTCTATGACTTGATTGCGGTGTTGCTGTTAAGTCGATCAGTCATTGGAATGCTGTGCTAATATTTTTCAAAGTCTCAAAGTACTGAGCATTTTATATTTCAGTACAGCTTCTTAGGCATTGTAGCGACAACCAAAGAAAAACCTCACTCTGTAATTTTGGCTCTTTACCCTGAAACTCAGAACTGATGAAAACCATTGAAAACCCTGAAACAAGGAACTGTCTTCCCAATATCAGCTTCTGTTGCAGCTTCTGTAATGATATTCAATAGAATCATTTACTGTTATAAGAGTTGCTAGTAAGAGAATACACGAGATTTTTGTGCTCGTTCAGAGCAGACGTACCAGATTGGTACGTTATTCAAAGGATTTTTCTTTTTATTCTTGACACATGCGGATTTTCTGTAAGACTGACTAAACTGCTGCTGCCTGAAGGATTTTTCTGCAAACTGATTTTTCTGTGTCCCTTCAAAGATTCCATAAAGAGTGTTCATAGCCTGGAGTACTGTACCAGACAAATCGCATCATTTGCCCTAGCTGCTGTGGTATTCTACGTGTTCCTGTCACCGTTTTGCTGTGTTCCTCTAGCACGTGAACACCACTGACAGAATTTGGAACCCAGCCTTCCTTTCACTTTCCTCTGCTTTCCAAAGTGAAATAAATATTCTCTCCCTAGGCACCAAAAAGCTGGTACTTTGACGTGCCCACTGCAGAACAGATGAGTGTCCTAAAACTGAGCTCTGTGAAATGATGAAATGCATTTCTCGCTGGAAAGCCATCTCAAGTAAAACAGAACAAGTAACGCCAACACCGTTACTCCAACATTAAAACTGCTGTGCCAAGAAGCACTGTTTGAGAATACAGGTACCCTTTTGAAGGGAAATGTGATCTCTCAGTATTAAGGATGTCTCCTTTAAAAAAAGAAATCTTTAAGGCAAAATCATTAAGGCTTTCACGTTATCCCTAATGATGGCTTTCTAACAGTTAATGCAGATGAGCAGCTGCTACAAGATTTGTACAGTTCAATACCTTCATAATTTTTTCCCTCAGACTACACTGATGAGTTATATTTTTCAGAGATAAATACAGCATGTTATAAGGAAATCATTACAATTTGTTTTAAATGAAGAGAGAGGCAAGGTTGTATAAGACTTGTAGTTATTTCTTAAGCGTTTAAAGAACATTTAATGAACAAAGAGATTATTAACTTATTTTGACAAATTTTTAAAGTGTTTTTTTCTTCCAGTGTCATCTGCTCAGTGCTTCCTTACAGGAGAAATACTAAACTTTTTCTTTCTGAGCAACTAGACTACTGTTTGAATTCTGGTTTTGAAAGTATCAAGTAATTGCACTTTTAATATTCTTTTGATAGAGGTTCCTCAGCAGAAGCTCATCTCTCTTAGTTTTGACTTAATTCATGTTTCTGTATTGACATACAATCAGTTCATCGGGAAGTGAATTATTATTTAGAATAAGACCGTAATGGGAATTAATCTGTATGAGGAAAAAATATTAATATCCTTTAAAACCCTTGAATGATTTCTCTTTGACCTCCCTGTGGACATCTCCAACAGATTTTTAATTACATTTTGATTATGATGTATTTTGTTGGTGTATCACTGAATATTTTATATAAATTTGGATTAAGGTGGATGGACCCACTGTGTCCTGAGTGAAAATTCAATAGATATACTTAAATAAATTTAGAATTAGGGAAACTCCATGAGTGATATTATACGAGTGCTCTATGTAGGTCACTCCAAAAGTAATACCTCCTATATATTTCCATGGAAACTCCAGCAGATACAAGGAGCGCAGTATTTGAAAGAGCGAATTCTCATGTATGAAACACTTTTTTTCCAATGCAATCACTAGCATTAGCTATACATTTTCACCAGCCATGAACAGCAGCCCACATGCTGTGCTCCTATCAATCTACACCAGCAGAAGCAACCCACTGTCACTGTTGCCACTGCTGAAGTACACCACCCGCCACCTCTCTCTGCTCACCTCCACTGTTTGGTCTCTATAAATGTTCAGCAAGCATCAATAAATGCCAATAGGCAGATTTTTTTTTCTGAATGGAGGAATTCAGTAACACACCTTTCCTTCATCAGCACATCCATGATGTCAATTTGTCAGACTGTCCCCGTGCTGCAATCTGTCACACAGCAACAAAATGTGATACTGTATTGGTGGGAAGGTTCAACCTCTGCTACCGTCCCACCAACGTCCTCCACTGACGTTGTGGACCAACATAATTATATAGGAGGCATTGCTTTCAAAATAGCCTTCTTTCTTTCTTAAATTGATCCATTTACAGTTCCTTAGGATATGACAGCCATTTTAGAATATACTTCAAGTAGCAGTGAGTATTAGAGGAGATCTGTGTCAGAAATCAGGATGATTATGGTATGGTTTCTACCTGTATGATAATTTTAAAGAATATTTTAATTTCAGTTTCCTACTAAGCCTTTTGAGCTTATTGTCGTGTGCAGCAACAAGTTGTTTTTCTTGCAAATACAGCTAGGATATTCCTAATAAGTTAAAAATGTTGTCTATACTATTGTGAGGATTTAAGACAAGCATTATCATCCTCAGAAACTGTACACTGCCCCTCCATATCTTTGGTATCTGATACTGTCCTTGGAATTGAGTACTTTGATATAAAATAAAATGACTCTGATCTATAGAAGGATTGCTTTACATGGAGAAGGCCCTTTTTAATAAATAGTTCTGTATTCCATGTCATCCTTGAGGTTTATTATATCTTTGCTGATAATTTAATTGCTGTACATTGTTCAACACTTATTTTTGTCACTTATGATGGTGGTACTTAACTATATTTTTGTCTGATCACAACACATAGGAGAATTTAAGATTTCTGCTTTCGTCTTGGGGTATGTAACAGGTCAGAGATAATTCATTATTGTTAATCTTTTCTGTTAAAGTTAGACATCAACTTTTATCAATTTTTTTTTCTTTTTGCTTTGATCATATTTTCAAATTTCAGCATTCTGCTTTAACTGAAATAATTTCAAACTTGTTTTCAAGTAATTTTAAATATGTCGTGTGTAGATGAACAAAATATGGCTTCTTTCTACTCTTGCTATTAATCTATTAAAAAAAAAAAGTCAGAAACTTTGAATGAAAGAACATAATATACTCCGGCTCTTAAAAACACAGGAAATGTGAGCTGGAGAATGATCTCTGGAGAGCAAGTTCCCATGTCAAATGATTCTCCCACATCCTGTAACTGGTGTTCAAGCTGCTATTGTAAAATCTGTAAGCTATTCTCATTGTAAACTCATTCTGATTATTATTTAGCTTGGCTACAAGTATATTTAATTATTGAAACTTGATACGACATGTTACTTCCAGAGAATTAATCAGTTTCCATAAAGACATTGTTTAAATTAGCACTACAGAGATGGCTATTCAGTAAAAGCCTCCATTAATTAGCACTGCATCCTGTAATGTCACAGAATATGCCTACAGCTCACGACCATCTATGTGAATTTGTGCAGCGTGTGACCATTTGCATCTAATTCTTCATCTGCAACAGACTGATAGCCTGTTTTCATTTCTAAATGGAGAACTTACGTTATAATGAGTGACACGTTACCCTTTTTTTTTTCCAAGTGAATTTCGAAGTCATAAACAAAATCTCTCGTATTTGTCATTTTCAGTACAAAGTTTGAAGTAGTTTTGTCATTTGTGTTTCAAAATTAGGCATATAAATGATATATTTTAATTCCTTAGTTCTTTATTTTGGAGAAATATCGCCTTTTCAATAGCTGAAGAATAATTTTTATTTATTTTTTTTTTCTGAAGAGTGCTGGACTGGTGGATGGTTGAGTGCCCTCTCTCTTTGCTTATTGTACAAAGCCAACAGGAGCATATCAGTAGCTCACAAATTGCGAAGCATAGAGCTGAGAACAGTAATTCCTCACTTCATGGACCTACCTATCTGTTTATTCATATAAGACCACAGAACAATTCTAAATCAGTTCCGTTTTGAGTTTTCTGAATTAGCATTCCTTTGTGTTTAAATCCCTTCATGCAAATTTTGTTATCTATGGTCACCCAGTCAAAAGAATTGAACACTTCAGTTGGAATCAGCCTGTGAAGATTGAGTCCAACTCAACTGCCTGACCTCTTCAGAGGTAACTAAAAGGTAAAGCATTGAGGTCATTGTCCAAATGCCTCTTGACAAGCATGGACCATCAGCCGCCTTTCTAGGAAGCCTGTCCCAATGGCTGACTGCTATCCTGGTACAAAAATGTTTCTCAGTGCCCACTCTGACCCTTCTATGGCAGGTATGTGCTGTTTATGTTCTGCATTTGGTGACCATGAGCAGAATCTGGCACTTTTCTCTGCTCTCCCTCCACAGAGAGCTGCAGAGAGCAATGAGGTTGCCTCCGGGCCTCCTGTTCTTCAGGCTGGGCAGGTTGCCTCACAGGACGTGTCTGCCAGCTCTTTTACTGCCTTTGGTGCCTCCTCTGGAAGCCTTTGAAGACCTTAACAATCTTTTTATTCTGTGGAGCTGAGACCTGCACCCAGTACTCAATGTGAGACTGCATCATTGCTAAATACAGTGGGATAACTGCCTCTTTTGTCCATCTGGCTGAGCTGTGTTTAATGCACCCCGGGATGCAATTTGCCCCCTTGGCTGCCAGACTGAACTGCTGGTTCATGCTGAGCTTGCTGTTGACCAGCACCTTTAGATCTCTATTGCTTTTATTTCTTCATGCGTGTATTGTTACGTACCATTGAAATGACTTTTTTAATGGTGTTCTTGATTCAACAAAGAATTGAATTAGCTGATTTTGTCCCTGATCATTAGTACATATAAGACTTAGGCAATAGTTGTGATTCTTCCCCTCTACTCTGCTCTCATGAGATTCCACCTGGAGTACTGTGTCCAGTTTTGGAGCCTTCCAACACAAGGACATGGAATTGTTGGAGCAGGTCCAGAAGAGGGTCGTGAAGGTGATCAGACCTGGAGCACCTCCCGGATGAGGACAGGCTGTGAGAGCTGGGGCTTATCAGCCTGGAGAAGAGAAGGCTCCGAGGGGACCTTATAGTGGCCTACCAGTACCTGAAGGGGCCTTCCAGGGAAGCTGGGGAGGGACTTTTTTATAAGAACAGGTAGCAAAAGGGTGAGGGGAAATGCTTTTATACTGGAAGAGGGTAGATTTAGGCTGGATATTAGAGAGAAATTCTTTACTGTGAGTGTGGTGAGACTGCCCAGTGAGGTTACAAATGCTCTCTCCATGGAAGCATTCAATGCCAGGCTGGATGGGGCTTTGAGCAACCTGCTGTAGAGGGAAATGTCTCTGCCTATAGCAGGAGGGATGGACTTAAGTGATCTTAAAAGATCCCTTCCAACACAAACCAGCATGAAAACTAGGACCAACTCATGAAAAGTAACTACGTTTCCCTTCAATTTTCTTAAATCGCTTTCCTCCTCCAACTTTAAAACCCAATTCGCTATCATGATGTATGGTATTATTAATTTCCTCCTTGAAAGCAAGGTGTGTAATGCTGCATTGTGAACACGGAGCTAATATCTGTCTGTCTTAATGCCCTTTTGAATCTCTCTTGTTGTAGCAGAATAAAACTGGGCTCATAATAAGTTCAGCTATCACGCCGTTTGCAGCAGCTACTGACCTATTGTACTTTCTCCTTTCCTCCCACTGTTCTTCCCCACTTTGCTAAGAAGCACTACAGATTAAAAGTGGGCAAATCTGCTGCTTTATGCTCAAGCAGTAGGCTATTAGGAACAGAGTGTCCTATAGGGATTGATGAACCCCTTTTATAAGCAAGGACAAGGGTTAGCTTTGTGGAAGAGAAAAGCCTATTATGCTTACTTTGGTATTTAATGATCAGTTGACCCTTTCTTCTGTATGTTTGTGATTGGGAACACTTTATTATGAACTATTTTTTTTCTAATGCCATAGGAAGAATAAATTATTTTAACTAAACTTTATTACTTTCAGAGGTATTCTTATTTCTTGTTCAATTGAATTTGGAATTGATTTGCCTTTTTATTAAAGGGCAATAATTTCAGATACTAATCTCATTTTATCAAAATATTTTGCTTATCACTATACTCACAGAAATAAGCAAAACAAACAGTATTTGGTATAAGTTGTGAAAGTGTTAAGCCCCGCAGCAGAACACAAGTAGTAAACTTTCATTGTGAATACCTTGATGATGAAGTGTTTGCTGCAAAAGGAGAGGTTTTGGTTTTGATATTAGTCCTCAAATTCTTGCTTCCCTGTCCCAGCTGTAACACTTCTTTGAAAATAACAACTGTGGCTGTTGTAAATGAAGCTTGTATTTAATGAATTGAGAAAAAAAGGTAATCCACTGAGCTGATGTTCTCAACAGTTCATTCTTCTGATGCCTAACTTTTGAAAAGGACAACCTTAAATACATCTGTGTAGCTTCCTTTTTCACAACCACCCAAGATAAGATGGAAAGCCAGCATTAAAAGAATGGTACACCTATCATTCTGCGCATCTGTCTAAATATAAACTATGTGGTAGGCTGTCTTTACATTAATGTTAGGCAGCTGTAAATGTAAAGAATAAACAGGTAGCTGGGCCAGAAATCTTTGTTCCACTCTGTGATGGTTTTTTTTGCTAAACCACCAAAGTAACCTTAATAAATTTATGCAAAAAGTGGTGGTGGAAGTGTGTGCATGTATTTGTTGTGTGCGTGTGGGTAGTATTAGCTTTGTTTCTGTTCTTTTAATTTTGTATTAAAAAAAAAAAAAAGGATATTATATATATATTTAATTTTCACATAATTAAGAAAAGTTCCTTTTGAACAGTCTAATTTTTCTTCTTTTGTGGGTGGGGGGTTTTTTTGTTTGTTTTTTTGTCTAGCTCTGATTTGGCTCCGTATGTTACATGAAATCACACAACAAGTCTAAACACCCTTTGAGGTAAAAAAAAAAATGTTTGAAACCAAGATTTTTTAAAAAGTTTAACGCATTTTCATTGAAATAGCTTTGAACTCCTCCTTGAGCTGTTTTGCATTAAAATCCTTTCAAGCTTCAATTTCAACTTCCTATATAAGTAAATAGCGTGTTTTACTTTTTGTTAGATGCCTTAAAAAGCTAAAGTCAGGAGATGTTTCAGGCTTTTTAAAAAGTAGTCACCAGAAGAGTTAAGTGGCTCCAAGTGGCTCTACTGGTTTAGAATATAGAACTATAGCCCAAAATTTTACCAAGATTTTGTAGCATCAGGAGTTTGTTCTCATCACTTAAGTTATGTCTATATTAAATGAACTTTTAAATCAAGTTCCTGTTAAGGCTTTGTATCATTGAACAAAATCATGCCATGAATATATTAATGTATAGCTTGTAAAGAAATTTATGCATCGTAAATCAACGGCTTGTCCAAACCTTTAATTGAATAAAGCATCTTGACAAGGAAGAAGTATAACTTTGTGTGTAGTAGAATGAATGATAGCCGTCCTTCAGTATTTCCTTTTGTAATATTCTAGTGTGTTTCAATACATATTGATTCTCAAACACATTTGGTTTCAAAAATCTGTGGACCATAAAAGTTAGTGTTTTCATTTCCTGAGCACTCCAATATTTGTGTCATCCTGTGGACAACAGGAACCACAACTGCTTTAAGGCTTGTACTGAACTAAACAGTTGTGAAACATAGCTGCACTTCTTGCTACTGCAGCCTGACATCCAGAACTAATGGAAATAATCCTTCAATGGGAGATAACTGAGTGTGCCTGGAGCACTGGTTGGTGTCATTACAATGCTTTTGCCCCTCATCATCCAAAGATCATGACAATCAGGAGATTCCTGATGACTGGAAAAAGGAAAATGTCACGTTGCCCTTCAAGAAGGGCAAGAAGAGGAGAACTATAGGGCAGCTGAACATCAGTCTGTGGGAAGGTCGTGGGGCAAAGGCACTTCTAGACATGTGAAGGGCAAGGAGATGTTTGGGATCACCCACAGTAGGTTTACTACTGAGAAATGGTATGTGACTGCCTTCTCGAGATATCTGGCTACATGGAGGAGGGGAAAAATGTAGAGGGCTTGTATTTTGTTTGGTTTTTGTTTGTTTTTGTTTGTTTTGTTTTAGCTTGAATTTAGCAAAGTCTTAACAGTAGTGTCCTATAATATATACACATTGATGAGGTGTGTATGGATGATAACGTGGCCGAGAGAACTGGTTAGGCTGCCCAACTCACAGAGCAGGGATCCAACCTAGCTGGCAGTTCCTAGTGGCATTCCTTGTTGTCAACCTGTGTTGATCCTGGAGCAGTACCTCGTATGTTTACTAACAATGCGCAGAATGAGGTATAAAGTGCATTTTTAGTGAGTTGGGAGATAATACCAGGGTGATGAGGTAGCTGGCAAACTAGGGGACAAGGCTGATAGACTAAACAATATAGATAAATAGATTGGCAGTAACTAAATAGAATTCAATAAAGGGAAATAAAATCTGCTGGCCTTCTGTGATGGAGTAATGGCATTAGTGGACAAAGGAATGGCAACTACCTGGAGATATGCAAGGTCACTGAGATGGTCCCACACCATATTCTTATCTCTAAATTGGAGCAATATGGGTTTGAAGGCTGGAATTTTCAGTGGATAAGGAGCTGCTTAGATAGTCACAGCCAAAGGGCTGTGGCCAATGGCTTTTTGTCCAGATGGAGGCTGGTTATAGTGTCCCCCAGGGATCTGTCTTTGGATGGGTGTTCTTCAAAATCTTTATCAATGACATTGACAGTAGAATTGAATGCACCCTCAGTAAATTTGCTGATGACACCTGAGTGGTGCAGTTGACACAACGGAAGGAGGGAATGGCATGCAAAGGGATGTGAACCTAATGAAGTTTTAACAAGGACAAGTGGAAGGTATTGCACTTAGGTCAAGGCAATCCCAGGAACGTGGAGAAAATGGGAGAAGGGTGGCCAGCAGGAAGAGGGAGGGAATTGACCCCCTCTACTCTGTCTTTGTGAGGTCTGGAGTACAGTATCCAAGTCTGGAGCCCCCAGTAGAATAAAGATGTGGATCTGCTGGAGAGAGTCATGAAAGTTATCAGAGGGCTGAGGCAGCTCTCCTGTGAAGAAAGACTGAGGGAGCTGGGCTTCTTTGGGCTGGAGAAGGCTACAGGGAAACCTTGCTGCAGCCTTCAAATACTTAGAGTATATAATCAGGAGGGAGACCAACTTTTTACCTGGGCGGATAGTGATTGGACAAGGGGGAATGGTCTTAAACTAAAAGAGGGAAGATTCAGGTTACATTTCGGTGGAATATTTTTTACTGAGAGGGTGATGAGGTTGTGACATGAAAGTTGTGGATGCTCCGCCCCTGGAGGCGTTCAAGACCTGGTTGGATGGGACCCAGGCAACCTGATTTAGTGGTTGGCAACCCTACCCATGGCAGGGGGATTGGAGCTGAATGATCTTTAAAGTCTGTTCCAACCCATGCCATTCTTCATGATATTGTACGTGGAATAGCGAGAAGGTTAGAACTGGCTATCTCCCACCACAGCAGCCTGCAGAGCAATTAAACAGTAGGTCAACACATAAAAGAATGTCAGTAGGATTAGCATCTGATATTTTAAATTCTTTTGGCAGTTTTGGAGATTGAAGTAAATTTTTCAGATGGAGTAGATTTCTCTTCAAATTAATAACTGTGCTACTGCTGAAAAGTGTTTTCAATAGTGGCATGGAAATAAAGTGAAATATAAAGGTCTAGAAATTTTAAATTAAAGAAACAAATCATTTCAATGGTCTCTAAAACAGAAACATATATAAAGTCACTAGGATTTCTTCTTCCCTTTATAAGGATTGTTTAGACAGCTCTAGAAAAATTATGTTAAAGCGTGTTTCAGATAATCTGCAATAATTATTATTTATAATATTTATAATGAGATGCTGGAGAAGGAATTGGTTCAGAACTTCCTTTATTTACTTGGAAACATTTTGTTTTCCAACATTTTTCATTCTCAGTCATCTCCAATTACAGCAGGGCGCAGCTTGGGATCCAGCTGTTGAGGTTACTCTTGTGCTGGGTGGTGATGGCAGAATGAGGAATAAACTATGTGCTGTGACCAAAGACAGACATGTAATTACTTGAATATAATGATAATTGACCTTAATAATGTAACAAACTCTCCAAGTTTGCACATCCAGTCTCTGCAGGCTGGATCAGTTTTCTTGTTTATAAAATCAGCTTGCTTTTATTAGCACCAAAATTATCAAATAACAGAATGGCGTATGAGCTGGTCAGGCTTACTGCAGAGGAAGAGAAAAAAAATGCTGTACCCAATTAGACATTGGATTTGAATAGCTTTCTACATGCAGCTGTAGTGCAGAGGGCTGAGTGGAAAAAGGGAGGGATTTTTCCCATTATTAAGAAGACTGAGGGATCTATTGTTTTATTACTCAGTTTTAGTAGAGACTCCTGAACTCAGGATGCAGAGGGCTAAAATAAGCAGCTTAGCAACAACTGCCACCAAGCCTGTATTGCCATAGTTGTTTATGGAGTTCACTTACTCTTTTTGCAAATACAGTGTCTTTAAATATGGGAAGATTCATTTTGTCAGCCTGAAATTGGGAAGGAAGCTCTCTAAAATACAGGTGCTCTCCCCCTCCTCCTCTTATTGAGACTTCATCTTTGGCTCTCTCAGCATGAATTATTCCCACTGCTTATTGTTCAGCACCGTGATAGGAGAGCAGACGAGACAGTTATTCTTGTTGTTGCTGGTTTGCTATTACAGCTGCTTCCTCTTCACGTGATTTGGTTTGAAGTTTCAGCCCACCGGGGTGCTAATGGTCCCCACCTATACAGCTTTAAAACCTCACTGTTGTTTTCCACCTGAATGTTATTTCCATTCCTAGTCAGATGAAAGCTTAAAAGTGAGATTTACTCTATTTCAGTAGAAAAACAGCAAGTGAATTACTGTTTTGTAGTGTTACGGTAGCTACTGGAAGCTGATATAAAAAACACAACAGGATGCTAGCCATCATTTATATCATCTGTGTTCCGTTTATTTCTAAAATGTGGGTGATCCATAATTCACGTGGTTTTTTTCTATAACTCAGAAAAATGTTGGGCAAACAAATCTCAGAACACATTCTGTAACATTGCAGTGTCTGCTGTGAGTGCAGCTCTGAAATGATCAGCAACTGCAGTGGAACCGATGTGTGACTGTGTGTGTAGGCAAGTTCAGTGTACCTAAGGCACTGGGCAGCCCTACTCAAATGTTGCTACGAAGTTGTGATGGAAAATTGGATAATCAGAGAGCACTGCTTCAAGAATGCTTGCCACTAGGCTCCTACATCAACAGAGCTATGCATCTGTTTCTTTTTATTCTTAAAGCTTAAAAGCTTACTAAGTGATGAGTTTCTTAGTTTACCTTTGATTTGTAAATGTTTTCAGCTGTAATTAATGAATCACTGTGAGAACTTTTCTATCCAAACAGAATGATCTTTGCTTGACATAGCTGCTGTCTACCTTTATCGTCCTTCTGCTGTCCACAGTGAGAGTTTCCATTTTTGGAAAATTTGTGGTTTTCTTATTTTATCTCTTTTTATTTGATTGGATTCTGTGTAGTTCTTTGTATTTTCCTCATCTGAAAAATATTTTCATACTATAAACAATAGTTTATTATAATAGTTTATATAGTTTATTTTGCAATACTTTCTCTACTTGTCCAGAGCGTGCTTTGATGCTTCATGATTGCCTTGAAGAATGGTTATGGTGTTCAGATGGTTTTGTTTATCGATTCATCGTTTTTCTCAGAAATTTAGCCCCTCAATGAGTTAATGCTAACTTTTCTTATTGGGAATCACAGGAGTCTTTTTCTCAGTCACCCTATTCTTGATGGCTTATTTCTCGCTTTGGAGCAGCGGGGGGAGGAGGGAGACTGCATTATTAAAAAGATGGGAGCTGGGCAGACTGATGGAAGTGGCTGTGTGAAACCTTGTTGCCTTCAGCCATTATTAAAGGATGGTGCAACATTTCCCCTCTTTGAGCAAGAGGATATTATTGCCAAATTTCAGTTTTTTGAGGTCAATACTCTTTGCAATACAAATCAAATATACTATTTCCTAACGCCCTGACTGGTGGAAAATAAACAGGCAGGAAACAGGCTTTTCAACACTCTCACTTAGTCAAGCAGTGATGACTAACTTTTTAAATACAATCTTAATATATTGTATTTTCTCATTTAAAGAATTTTAGCAGTTATTCTAAGAGGACTGTTAGTCGTTATTCTTTAGAGCTGTTTTTGTTTATTGGAAGCTCACCAGTTAATAAGTTGACTGCTAGTAACAACCATTAGTGCAAACTCTTTGCTTGGGTAATGTTGCTTGCAGTGTTTAATGAATTAGGTTCAAAAAATAGAGCAGAGTAGTAGACGTGACTGACTTGCTGTAGAGGCAACACAGAATTAGTCATTGGCTGTGAATGTTAATCACTCCACAGCAATGATAATTTACAGCATTGTTGTAGCACTCTTGTGCTCATAAAATGAACTTAATAACCCTCTGCTACCCATGGGATAAGCCTTCCTTCCTTCCCTCCCCCTTACAATTGAAAACCTAGTCTGACTGCATAATGGCCTTGTGAAATCCCGCATTAAAAAGAGTGAGCAGCTGTATGATAAAATAAACAGCTCTAAAACAGATCTGTTAATTATCTCCACCTTTTATTCACAGAGGGTGTTTGTGAGATATGGCTGACCAGTGAAGACACAGGGGCTTATGGCAGAGACATTGGCACAGACCTCCCTACACTTCTGTGGAAGCTGGTTGAAGCTATTCCTGAGGGAGCTATGCTGAGGCTTGGCATGACAAATCCTCCCTATATTTTAGAGCATCTGGAGGTAAGGAAGGAAAGAAAATTATTTATACGTTAGACATTTATTGATTGAGTCAGTCTGGAACCCTGTATATAGTGCATTTTATTTTAAGTAGTAGCTTAAAAAAATTATGGTCTGCAAGTAAATTTATAGAATTGCATTAATAGGGTTAAGCCATTTGCCTGACACAGCAAGTTATCTAGATAATAAGATATTCAAATCATATTGGAATGATAATATTGCTGAGGTCCCTGACCTATGGAGCTTCATTATAGTGATGCTCAGCTTCGGAACATGTCTACTGTTTTCAAGAACTGAAGCAAATGTCATTAGCAGGCAATGGATTCTTGGATTAAAGTTGTCTTCCTGGTACATCTCAGATGAATGTTTCCAGAAACACAGTAAGCAGGCCTTGCACAACAATATCTTCATATTCCTATGTCAGATGCTATTCTGAGTGTATGGAGAGCTTCCATGATTAAAAAATGGAAATTTAGGTATGTGTTGCGTAAGAAAAATGTGTAACAAAGTAGTTCCACCAGATCCAAAACAACAATGTGAACAATGATGTGAATTTGAAAGAGTACTGTGTATGTGAGGCACAAAGTGAGCTTGGTCTCAAACATTGGCTGGTTTGGTTGGATTCTGTCACAAAACAAAGGTTGCTGTTTAAAGTAAATTTTGTGGCCTTATGTGTCAGTTGGATCCAGATAAAATAGCTGTTGTCTGTGCTGCTTTTCTTATGACGTTACAGAATTAAAAGTTTGCATTTAGATCTTCTTAAAAACACTGTCTTTGGCATCTTTTAACAGAATGCTGTAGCTACTTCCTCTTCTTCAGTAATAGCAATACTGCACTTTTCCCTTTTGAAGCAAGGAATCTTATCTTGGTAGAAATAAACTGTTTTTCACTTCACAAGCTAAAGAATGCAATCTTCAGAAAACTCCCAAGAGACTTCTTGTCTCTTCTTTTATTCTTTAGCTTAACACGCACTTCAGTTAGATAGAGCCTTATAACTAAAACCTTAGAAAGTTCTTTGGTTGTGCAGCTTTGCATTCTTCGAAAAGCTTCTTATGCAAAAGCAAGCAAGGCTTCTATTAATTTTCACTGTCTTTGTTTTCATTTTAACTCCTGTTATAAAAAGTGTATTTTGGTATAGACTGCTGCTTTTGTCCCTGCTGCACAAGTTGTGAGTGCTCCCAGAGGGATTTTCTTTTCTTGTTTCCAGCAACTGATGAAAACAACTGCTCTCCCCAGCTAAGGAGGGGCACTGCATTCATCTTAATTTTGATAAAAGCTGAGCAAGGTAGAAGGCATGTTACATAGGTCACTGTGAAAGTAATACCTCCTATTTATTTTGATGGAAGTAATGACAGGTACAGTAACACTGTTTGATAGAGAAAATTCTCAGCTGGAAAACACTAATCACCACCATTAGCTATGCATTTTTGCCTGCCTTGGACAAGAGCCTGCGTGCTGCACTCATAACAATCTGCACCAGCAGAGGTGACCTGTTGTCACACCACCACTGCCTCACTGTGCTCACATCCACTGTCGGGTTTCTATCAACATTCAACAAGTGTTGATGAATGTCAATGGGTGTCATGTGTTCTGCATGGATTAATTCAACTGTACCCCTTTGCTTCATACACACTTCCATGTCAGGTGCCGTTTTGTCAGGCTGCCCCTCTGCTGCCATCTGTCACAGGGCTACAGAATATGACAGAATATTGTCAGGAAGATTCAACCTCTGCTGCCATACCACCATCTGCCTCTGATATGGTGGGCCAACGTAATAAAATAGGAGGCATTACTTTCAGAGAAACCCTGATACATTCCCTCAGTCAGTAGTTGTCTCACCATAAGCATTTCACTGGTCTGTGAATTCTTTGATTTATTGTCTGTAATCTTTGGTTTTCTCATTTTTCTACAATGATCTTACTTATATTTTGGAAAGGACTCTAATCTCTTTCAAAATGGATCTAAGGGGACTCAGAAAGACCTACTGAAAATGTACATTTTTGACATTGCTTTGCAGAATGTCCACTGTGTGTACAGTACACATCTGCTGTTGCTTGTCCTCTTAAGCTACATTCAGTTTCCAGTCTATACGTTGTTTTTGAAGAATGTTTTAATCGTGTTTATGTTTTCATGTATGTCCAAGAATTCTGGAGCTTGTAATTGGGTGAAATAATTCTGATAATTTGTCAACTTGAATTTGTAAAAGTCATTTTCCCTTCTGTTTTTCTGTCCACTCCCCTTTTCTGAGCTTGTATCTATGAAAGATCACTCTGGAATGTTGGGCAGTCTCCTGTATACATTTTTACCAGACAAAATAAACCTTTTATGGGGAAGGTGCTTTTAAGTTTCCAGTTGAGGAAAGAGTAAGACTATGATTTATTTAAAAAACAAAAGAATTAAATGAGAAGTTCATTAGCCTTCATGTCAGTTGATTGGGATAAAACCCAGATGTAGCACTGTTATCTCCTAAGAAAGCCATCAGGCTATTTTATGGGTTGTAAACATCTTCCATTAACTGTTTTAAAAAGGTGCTGCATTTGATTTAGTTTGTTTTGTTAGATAGCATGTTGCTAACTAGGTAGTGCTTGGCTTTCTGAAAAAGAAAATTATGTGGGAAAATGTACTTATTGTATATGTCCAACAAAAGGGAAAAAGTTCTTCCAGACCCATGCATCTTCTTTAGAAATTAGAAATTTGCAGCATTTGCACACAACTGTACATATGCAACTGTTTCTCAAGAGTTTATTTCACTTTATTAAAGAACATGTGTGGTAAGTGGCATAGAGCAGCAGCAGTCATGTAAAAGCATAAATTAATTGTAAGATCTGGGCTGAGCTTCCCTAGAGATGCAGCCTAACATCAACAATTTTGCTTCACTTGCAATTTGTGCCAAATTTATTGAATCTTACCTACCAGTGAGATGTTTTTCCAACTTTGTCTCTATTATTCTTGTAACCTCCAAAACTAAGAAAGTTTCTATGGCATTTGTTTTGTCCAATAACATTCTGAATCTGAAGTGTTTTAAAAATACCAATTTTCAAAGACTTTCTATTCGTTTTTAAATGTCAATTTGTAATGTTGCATGAATTCCATTGTCATTAGAACTGCTTTTTTTTTCTTTTCTTTTTTTACTTGAATGTCAATGTTAAGACATTGCACATATAGCTTTTTCCCTTCTATTTTCCTTCAAATATCCATGGATTTTAATCTCAGATAATTGAAAACATCAGGTCACTCACTTAATTGTGTGCTTGGAATTCAAACTCTTTGCTAGAGTTCCTGTGCCTTTCCCTTGTCTGGATGGGAGGAGATGGTAAATAAAAAGAACAGAGATGTGTAGATGAATTCAGAGTTGTAGATGGCGTAGCTGCAATAGAAACAAAAAGTTGTCATAAAACAATGGCAATGATAATGTGCTCAGTGAATAAGGAAGTTTTTCTGTGAACAAAAGGCCTGATAATGTGATAAAAGACTAAAAATTAAAAACGTATCACTTCATATGCAGCTGAAGCATAAGTTGCACTTACTATTTTAGTACCTTAAAAATAGAAGTGTGGGGAGATATTTAGAGTATGGTATTTTGGCTGACCTTGCCTCACATCTTGGTCCTTTGAAAAATGCCCTGCTTATATTGTTTATATTGTGAACCTAGATTTGGGGAACCTCAGCTACACATAAAGAGGTGTCTAGGCAGCTATCAAGAAAATATTTGTATCCTCTGACTAAAATCATGGGATTTTTTCCATACTATATTTTATTTTCTATAGGTGTTGGGAATAGCATGCTCCTTCACCAAAAGATTCTTAGTTTGCTTTTTGATAAGCTGCCTAGTAAGCTATTTAGAGATGGAAATTTATTTGCAGGTGTCAAAAAGTGATTATGAGCTCTTCATTTCCCACCACCACGCCAAAAAAGAAAATTATTGGAATGACAAGATGTTTGCCATTATATCATGAAAATCATTACTGTACTTGTGAAGGTATGTTTTGATGCCAGTTAGTACTTTTAGGTTTCAATTCAGTAAATATGGTGGTAATGGCTCCTTCTATACTTAAACATATGCATAGCATTGACAGTTTTGGGATGAGCATCAATCACATATTTTCCAGTTGGAATTTGTTGTATGCAAAGAAAAAAATTTTTGGAACTTTGCAGTTTTTTTTTTTACGATTGTGCAAAATATTAAGAACTTTTTGATAGAATGCATAGTGAGTAGAATCATCAGAAAAAGAGCCTTGATTATTTGAGTTGAACTTATTGGGTGCTGTTTTGTTCAGCTGCATTTGATGTTTGTGTTTATATTAAGAAGCAGCAGAACAAGAAATTTAAGAATGTGGTAGAGAAGTTGTATCTACTTTATATGCATTTTTAGTCTTTACTTCAAAATCTATTCCCCTTAACTAAACTTCTGCCCCTATGTATATATGGTCCAGAGCTCCTTAAATGGTGAGTGCATTGATTCGAATCCCTCTTTTCCTGCTGAGGGATTGGAGCACATTTATTGCATTGCTTAGGTTTCCTCTGAAATGATTTCAGTTTGCACACCCAAAAATCACTCTGTAGACTGAACGATCACCCAAAAATCACTTCCTGTAGACTGGGAAGGAGTTGTTGGGTATTTCACTTCAGCATTTCGCAGCTGCTTTGAACCATAGTATTAATGCAAATACAACCAATGACTTCTGTGTGACTTCTCTTGGTACCTTGCAGGGTTATTTTCTATGTTTAAAACAAATGAAAGGAACTGAGACCCCAGCATTGTTTCTTTTGCCTGTGGTTCTAAGGCAGAGAGAAGGAATTTGGTGGAGTTTGCAATTGAGCTGCTGAGGGCATGCTTGATTTTCTTTTTGTGGCGTGCCAAAGGAGACAGGGTTTTGTTTCCCAGAGTGCTTTCTCAGACTTAGCCATCTGATTGATGTAGGTGTCATGAAGCATACAGCTTTCTTGTTTTAAGTTTGGTCTCAAGCCAAGATTTTGAGATTTGCTCTTTGTTCCAATGCTTGCCCTCACCTCATGTGCTGATGGCGCTTGAAAATTTTAGTAAATTGCCATGACTTTTGGATAGGGAAGCATGTCTTAGCTTGGAAGAGTTTTCAAATGGTCGTATTAGGAACTACTTTATAATTCCTGCAAATCCTGTAATGAGTACACAGGTGTGGAGTTACCCTTTGTGTACTGTAAGCCATGTGTATTTGCACAGGGCTACTGCTGAAGTACACAGACTGCCAGATGGAGATGTTATCATTCTCTTGTATCAGTGCATACCAAAACTGGTGTAAGGTTGTACAGCCCACTTCAAAAATAACCTCCGGGCATTTATTCCACAATCATGTTATGGAGTTACTAACACTCTGCTGAGACAGTGTTTTATGTCCACTTACAGTGATGGATGAAGCAAGAGGGTTGGGGAAAATCCCTTAAAACAGTAGTATTAGATAAAAGGTGAATAGGAATTAGTTTGTAAAGTCAAGCTGGTTGAAATTAAGTAATGTTTGTGGAGTAGTGCTAGAGATGGATTTTTGTCTTCATTTTTCCTTTTTTTTTTTTTTTTTAATATATAATTCCTGATTCAGTATCTGAGATTCTGGTTATATTAGGAGGGAATGTGGATCATCCAGATTGAGAGGGCAGAGACTTGCATCTCAGCCTTTTCTTACTTCCCTTGCAGATTTAACGCCATCTCTGCTTCCAGATTTGTCTATGATTTTACTACAGTGCTTTCTGTGAGTGATGGGATGCTTCCAAATCTGCATAAAGGAGGCACTTCACACCTGCCATTCCCATAAGTGCTTAATTTCACATAATGAGATGAGTAGTCTTCTTTGTCACCTGTCAAAATGAGTCTATCTCAAAGTATACCATATGCCATCTGTGGACTTTATCTCCATTATTAATTCAGAACGATTTAGTGATACGCCAGCCATTGAGATGGAGTCTGCATGGTGGCAGCGTCTTCAAATGCTTAAGGAATACCAAGTGTGCCACGAGTAGCAACAGTCTTTCTTTGCTCTTTTGCTTTGATTTTTCGTGTCAGCTCAGTGTTTATGTTCCTTAACCTCACTGAAGCTGATACCATGCAGCTGGCTTCCCCAAATGTGCCCTGACACAGCACGTAGATACGTACTACAGTAAAATTACTGAATCCTTTTTCTTTTTTTCCATATTGTTCTTGATTTTTCTCCAGCGTTTTGTGTAAGCTGAAGTTTTCAAAAAGCTGAAGTGTAAGCTGATCTGAAACGCATTTTTGAAAGGAAACAATATACAGACATTCTTCAGCAAATAAAAGGGCATCGTGATTTCAGGAATTACATATAGGGCATGTATTTGCCTTGTTTCTAGTATTTTTGTTATTTTCATAGATTGTTGCCTTTGAAGGCACCAATTAAAATATATTGATTTGACTAGAAAAAATGAAAGCTGTGGCATACATTTAAATAAATGAATAGTTGAGTCTCTGACGTCTTATTGCCATGCGTTTTGTAGTGTTTTGTGGTTGGTGGACCGTGCAACCGTCCCTTGCTGTAATTACATGGTTGTCTATGTGTAAACTGTGTTTGTCTTGCTGGCACTAAAACTGGAAGAAATCTAAGCTATTAAGGGAAGGGGGAGCAGAGTGGTTGCATCTGGACTTCTGAGGAAGGAGGGGGAAAAAAGCTGTCTTATGGCTTCCTTTGTTATATTGATAAATGCTTATTTGTCTCACGGAGGCTGTGTGTACATCTTTGTTTAATTTGTGTATTCCAGATTGTTCTTTATCACTGGGGTTTCCAAATATAGCTTATTTCCTTGAAATTACTTCCTAAAACCCAGTGTAATGTAACTGTTTCAGTGATGAATTCACCTCAAAATTAATGTTTCTGAAAATGTGAGATTAGGAAAGGAATGAATGATCTCTGCTGTATTTTGAATTAAGTTGTACCATTTTGTCTAATCTAAAGTTTTAAGATCTCAGGCTCAGCAGCTACTAATGGAAATAAATGAGTGGTGATGTGTTTGTTGTAATCTGGTATAATGATTTGGCTTAATAAATGTCAAACAAGAACCTACCTTAATCTTGTTGAAGTTTTTATGTTGTATTTGTAAATCTTGAGTGCTCTTAAAATCTTCATGAAATATTGTATTGGGAACTTTGATAAACAGTAAAAGTTTGCTTTAAGATAGTGTAGAAAGGAGCATTTGTGGTAGTGGAAATGAAACTGCTCTTCATAACATTACTGGAAAGAAATGTTTTGAAAAACATGGCAGAAAGAACTGCTTTACTTATGCAAGATTCACTTCATCAAAACTGGTTATTTTATGCATGCTGCTAATGCTTTGCTGGATCTAATGATTTGTGCATAAAACTTCATGTTGGTGAAAGGGGTTAACATTAAATAGCACTTTGCTTGACCAGTTAATGCTGTGAATATTAGCTGTACATTAAGTAAGATTTGTTCATATAAATGTTTATCTTTCTTTCTAGATAGCATAAAAATGAAAGAACATTGAAATGCAGGCAGATCCTCTCTGTTTTGTGTTGAGTGTCAGGTTGTCTGTCAATTACTTGTAATGTCACTTCATAGTAGACCTTTGGAGCTGAGTTTTATTTCAGGTGGATTACCAGCAGAAAATCAAAATCACCATTAACGGAGCTGTTTGTTCAAAGACCAGATATGATGCGTATGGAATGAGAATTGTAGCTGTCACCGTACATTTTAGGGCATTGGGGTAGAAGCTGATGCCAAAAATATAGCTCACAGCAAAATGTGCCATCTTCTCTGAGTATTTGTGCTTACGTTGAAAACCAAATACGATCTTCCTTTCCTAGTTATTTGTATTATAATAAGTGATGATCTACCAACTATGCTCTGTTCCATAAGCTTCTGTTTTGTTCAAATGAACAACCAACCCCCTTTGTTGTCTTTGATAGTTGTCAACTCGCTGTGCTCTGCAACATCATCTGCACGATTATCAGCAAGACTGCCTGCTTTATTAGGCTTTGGCATTTGTTTTAAAAAGTTTGATGAGGAAAAGGAGGAAAAGAAAAATGAGGAAATGTATTCTAGAAACTTGGAATAAAACTGCACGAGACTGTTGGTTTTGTGTTTTTGTGCTATTCTGAATTGAGGAAATTATAAAACCTCTTCTACCCAGTCTCTGAATTTGATTAATTTAGTCATGTTAAATGAGGAGGAAATTCAGAAGAACTTAAATTCTGCAATATCAATCTTGCCATTATGGTTTTGAATGTTTGATACTATTTTTGTCATGAAACTTAAACCAATTAGTTTGGTATCTTGAGAAGAAAGAAGCTGATAGTAGTTGCCTAGAATTTCAAGTTTTGTTTATAGTCTTCCATTACTTTTTTTTCACTGTAGCCTAATAAAGCAGGTACTTTTTGAGGTATTGTACATGATCTTTTTAAATCAAGGGAAACAACAGGGAAGCTTCCTGGCACTGATGTGTCTCAGTGCAGTGCAGTTACGATGTGGTGTACCATCCATTTTGTGACTTCCTTCTGAACAGAAACCATCAATTCTTTTGTCTGACAAGGTAGTGATCCGTGTCTCTGATCCAGGTTTCTGAAGACAAAAAGTTAGAGCAGTAGTCCTATTTGCCTATTGTACGTGTGTGCCTTTATTTACATTTTAACTCTTTGTCAAGGTTTTGTTAGCATAGCATATGATTGAGACGGAAAGTGATTTCATGCAGCACTGTGCTATTGCAGTAGGTGATCTATTGTTAGGGAACTTCTTTGTGTGTTTCTAATGTATATTGCAAAGAGGAATATTAATTTACCTCGGGAAGAAAATATTTCATTAGTGTAGTGCTTAATGATGAGGAATTAGAGAGCCCCTTGGAGAAAATGAGAAAGGTATGTATTTTCTTGCAGATCAGAATTAATCATTTCACAAGAAATTAACGTTAACTGTTTGGTCGGCTGGTTATAAGTCATTAAGCCATTGCCCCAGCAATTAATCAAATGTACATTTTACCTTAAAGTGAATCAGTTTACTGAAGCTGGACAGACAGCACTCTGAAGCTACAGCAAGTCTCTCTGTGATTGCAGCAAAGGCTTTAAGAATTGCCATCTTTTTAAGGACAGAGCTGTTTATTTACTGCTTGTTTCCAACACGCACCTCGCATCAGTTCAGGTGGGAACTGAAGGTCCTCAATACTTTGAAGAAATCAGTGTCATAATGTTAATGGCCATGTCTGACTTGATCAGCTGCATTTTGGAGAAGCAAGTATGGAAACTGTAGTGTTGTACTTGGGCTCACAGTACGAGAGAAGCCAAGTAATAATCAGCCTTATGTAAAGCAGAAAAAATGCCTTCATTTAACCCGATGCCAATTTGCTTATCATTAAGTATTTCGGGAGCCTAGGTTCAGATGTCTGTACTGAGAATTACTGTTTTTATCAGATAAATACATAAATGGTCCTCTTCAAATAGGTTCTTTCTTTTCAGCAGACCTTGACGGGAGTGTTGGTCTGTGAAATACAGTATTGCTTAATGTTATTGTCTGGATGTCACTTTTTTACAAGAACTTCTCTTAGCCTGTCCTCATTTTTAATAGAGGAAGATATGACAAATTTTTGAAGGGATGTGGTTTGGCTTGGTCTGGTTTTTAAGATATTAGGCTTAATAATCACAGGGGGGAAATTGCTTAACTAGCTAGGATTGTCTGTTTTGTGAGATGAGAAGCAGCAGAAAAATCCTACAGCTAGAGGAACAGCTGGTAGCAGATAGGGCAGAGCAAATGGCTCTCACTAATACTTCTATCAGCATGTCATGGCTCGAAGCCTAGTTTGTATCTGTTTCTGAGAGTGGCTTAAGCTGATACCCATCCTTTGTTTGGTAATGTTGTCAGCATTTTTCCTGCATGGCAAAATAAATTTTTGGTCTTTGTCTTGCAACCCCAAAATTTGACGTTAAGGTTCAAGTTACATCAGTTGGAGCTGTGTGAAGCAGTAGTCCTTTATCCTTGCAGGCCATTCAGGACAGGTGTGTATGTCATGTCATTACCTGGGACAGAGGTTGCCACTCAGCTTGTCCAGCATCCAGCTTCCTTATGTCCCTTCATTACAGAGGGGAGGCATTGAATTCCAAACAGCATCCTTGGGGAGGCATGTCATATATCCTATATCTTGGATTTTCACAATCCCACTACTTGGGGGTCAAAAGGGAAGCATGAGGGGCTTCCTGTTCAGATTTTAACAAAACCATTGCAGGCTGTCCATTCTCAGTGTCGTCATGGCCATGCTTCCATCACTAGATCACATCTGTTCTTGGATTCCACTATAGAGGATTTATGAAGTGGACCACAGTCACTTGATTTTTGGCCAGGCTGTGCTGGGGGTAGCACCACTGGGCTTCTGGATGACAAGTGCCAGCAGAGAGCCCTCACCACACATCTCACACTAACATCTGCCACAAGGGAAGGAAGTTTTGAGGGAGTGCCATTTAGTCACATTTCCATATGGACAAGCGTTTCACTGGACTTTGCGTTTGGCAGAGGACAGAATTTTTTTTCTAGAAAGCATTTGCTCATACCACTGTAACTTGAACATGAGGAAGAATTCAAACACCTGACTTGGGGGAAAGATACATGTAGATGCATGGATATTGATATTTATTGGTTCTGATTCTCTGTGGTTCTGTGTGGTGTCATTACAAACACCAGAAATGACTTTTTGGTTAGACAGTTAAGTTCTTATATTGTAGATGCTGGGATGAAATATAATGACTGGATAAAAACCATTCTGGCCTTGTGTTCAGATGTACTCCAGCTGCTAAGAACTGGAAAAAAATTATTTCCTACATCATCAGTATCCCACAGGATCTCTCACACACATTGTTAGATTCCAAATCTAGGCAATGTCAGCTTAAAGTAAATTGCAAATTTTTTTTTTTTTTTTTTTTTTTTCCTATAAGAAATGTCTTCATGTAGGTACCAGTAGATTCCATTGGGGGGAGGGGTGGGGAGAGGTGCAAGGCAATCAGCTGTTTCAGTCATGAAAAAAGACGGAAATTTTCTTTCACAGTCTTATGATTTCAAAAAGTCTTTCCTTTATTATTTCCAGATGGAAATAAAATTAAATATTGCATTTTTTCCTACCAGCTGAAGTATGTAATTATATCTGAAAACACTTTATTTGAAAAATGTGTATGTGTAACAGCAGGAAACAGATGTTAAGTGTAGAATGTTGAGATACTGTAAAGTGCAATTATACGTGATGTCCTTCAAGCTCTCCCTGGGATATTAACTAATGGTTTTATTAAGTGATGAAATCTAGTATTCTGTGTATAATCTGTGATGCAGGAAAATCTGTCAGGATTCACTAAGTATGACTGTCCAACACATCATGGTATTCAATCATACTCTGTTGTAAACTACTTCAGTGTAATTTTAGGTGTAGGAAGGATAAATGCTAAGACTAGAATGATCTTACCTTACAACTTTGGGGTACAATGTTTCATTTATAACTGAGTGCTTAAGAAATTTGGAAGACTGGTTTATTCAGAGGTCTCAAACTGTTCATTCTGAGCCTCTGGTTGCAACTGATAGGTTATGAGACAAGCACTAGTGGTACTTAGAAAGCAAATGAGAAGTGCACAGTGTTTCATCAGGTATTTCTGTCCTTTGTCCAGTTTGCACACTGCTGAATCTGCCAATATATTATATTAATAATATATTAATAGTTATGCTCTTGGAAAACCAGTGTATCAGTGGAGCCTTTAATTCAGCTCTATTCCTGAAAATACAGGAACACGCTCAATAGAACATCATTGCTTAAAGTAATTATAGTATATTTTGTGTAGCTGTAGGTGCAGTAGGAAGACATTTACAATCTTCTGTTGTGTAGAAAAAACTTTGTGATCCAGAATGTGCTTAAAACCTGTGGCCACAGTGACTAAACTATATGAGAGCTCCTGGATATGTAACATGTATTATACATGCATTTCTGATACATAGGAAAAGGAATGCTCCTTCTAAATAATGCGTTTTCTTTGATCATAAGGAACCGATGTGCATCTTTCTAAAACAAAACAATGCAGTAGAATTGTCAAGAAATTTCACTTAGTGCACAAGTGACCATCCTGGTAGTTTTACCTTTAGGATTTTTATGTTTTTGATGCATACGGGGTCTTGGAGTTACTGTTGAAATTTTCTGTTATTAATGCTGGACATTTTGTGGCCTGGACACTAATACAGAACCAAGTGAAATGATTGTCAATGAGAGCAGTTTTAATCCTACAGGATATATACAGCAGTGATTGCAAGACTTGATTTTTACAGGAAGTGTTGCTTGAAGTTCCCTCTTCATTAAGCTAGATCAAATGTGAGAAAATTGGGTTGTGCGAGTTGTTGTAAGACAAGCAGCTAGAGGGTTGGGGTCATCCCCCAACCTGTCCTCTGGATAAGAGAACACCCTTTCATTTTCAGGATTTTTTCTTCACTTTTCATATTTTGCAGCAAAATTTTTCATTTTTCTAAGGCAAAGAAGAGAGGAAGAACATGAATTGAGACACTTCTTTAAAAAAAAAAACAGAGAAAAATTCCTCATTTCTGGCTTTAAAAAGCAACAAAATGAAATGTGTAGTAAGGCAAGGTAGTTTCTTATTCTTTACTATTCAGTGTCTATAACATAGGTAAATCCAAGTTATTTATGCTCTTTTACTTCCTGCTGTCCTACACAGTGTTGCTAGTTTTGCAGCAACATAAAAGCTGCTACTATTGTAGAAAAAAAAAAAAGCAATCTGTGTTTTAAGGTTAAAAAAAGAAAATTAAAAATGTGTTGTTTAGTATGAATGCAGAGGAACAAGAAGAAAAAAAACAAATTCTACGTTTTTTGAGCATAATATTCCCAAATCTTGTTTGGGATAGATATCCACTGCTTTCCTATCAAATGATCCTCAGCCTTACAAAAGCTGAGATCAAATAATGCTTTTGTAGCTAGAAATCCTAAGAAGTAGTTGATGATTTTCAAAGAGAATTCATGAAGTGAATCATGTGAGAGAGAGGCTGTTGCTCAGAAGATGCCAAATTTGAGAGGAGAAAGAATTAATTCTACGTTGTAGAGTTACTTTTTTTCAGATTCAGAAACATATTATGAAATTCTCATTGTTTTCTTGCATCTTGAATGTGTTTTTGAAGCTCAAGTGAAGTGTTTTGAATTAAGAGTGAAGCAGTAGTGGTGTGATATATGACTCGATTCCAGTTCTTCTGCTATTTCTGATGTTTCAGATACGCACTACCGATAAGCAAAAACATCACAGTTGACTTGTAGAAAGCTTTTTATTAACTTCTACAGAATTTTCTAAAGCTTAAATAAGCCAAAAGAAAAGTTTCTCATTTTGTGATATGATTTTACAGAATTTGTTCTGTGCTGTTTTACTTGAACAATGTATTCTAGCTGAATGTCTAATATGAAGGAGAAAAGCAAATGGTTCATTCAAATTGGATGCGTAAAATTGGTGTGGATGCGCGGTGGCCTGTTCTTCTCCTGTGGCTTCCACTGAGAGCCAGCTGCACACACATTGCTCTGCATCAAATCATGCACCCTCCACTACTGATACAAGTTTTACTTCAATATTTAGTTTACGTATCCGGGTTATAGTAGGCATTCCATTGAATAATGCAGTCGCTTCTCATAAGCGCATCTGTAACAGGATCTTAAGCAGAAACCCTCAAAGCAGCTTTCTGAAAGTGATTTGAGAGGTTTTAGGTTTTGTACGTGTGTTTGTCAAATGAAAGGCATGTGTTGTGAGAATAGTTGTTGTTTATGTTCTAAAAATCAGTGCTTTTAGGAGGAAGGTACCCGAAGGAGAAAAGGCACAAGGTGCTTAGCTTCTCTTTGAACAATTTAGGCCAACCTTATATCAATACTGAAGAAAAGTCTAGGTGCATGGTAGTATTGCTGATTAATGACCTGGAAAGAATTTGTAAATACTTGCAACTTAACAACTAAACCCAGAGGCAGTATCTGTTATCAAACAGAACATCTGTGCAGTCAGAGAAAGGAGAAATGGTCTGGCTGGAGTATACTGAACACACATGGCATGGGAGCAGGCAGTGCAGCACCCTGCATACTTACTGTGCAGGAGGAAAGTGAAAACCTTCAGTGAAAGCTTGCTTCTTTGTTGTATGCGTAATAATGTGGGGATTTTTTTGTCCAAGTGTACTTGTTTTTCTGCAGGGTAAAGTTTAACAGGCTGTATTTTTACAGCTGTCTAGATGCAGCTCTATCTCAGTATTTAGAATATTTAAACTTTCTTGCTAGATTTGATGTCCTTAAAGTTGTATATAGTAAAAATGAAAGAAAGATTACTGCAGTGTTCTGTTTCCCATGTAATGTTCCATCACCATGCCAGCTGTCTGTCTGGTGTTAGGTTTGGTTTTGAGGTTTGTTGGCATATTCCTTTACCTTTAATTTGTTTTGTATTTGACTTTTTGTACATGATGTATCATATCCTCTGCCTCTCTTCGAGCCATTCCTTTGCTTTTAGCAGCCCCCTGATGAGTTCTATCCTTTCTATACCCAAGTGCTTTTAATTCCCTCATCTGTAATAGCACAGGTAAGAGATTTCAGACTAGTTTTGGAGCAGACTTGCAAACAATTAGATGTACTTCAGTTAGCAAATTGCCAGTTCTAAGAGTACTCCAATTAGAGACATTCAGGTATTGGTATATGAGAACTCTTGATTCTGACGAGAAAGCAGCTGAATCTTGCAATCTTCTGAAATTGAAAACAGCCCCTGTCTGAAAGCACGGGGGCTATTATTTAGCAATAATTTTCTTCTAAAGTTTTCTCCTAAATGAATAACCAGTACTACTTAGGGAGTGTCAGGCCTATCTCAAAGGAAATACAACCCCATGGCTTTCTTCTTTCTTTTAAAACAAAACTGCTTCCATATGTTTTCACCTGTCCCTACTCTCTCCAGCTGGGCCATTGCAAAACTTAGTGTTGTTTAGGTTGCAGAAGTATTACTGCTGGTATTTACCTTGTATGAGTGTAAAGGTTTATATATTGGTTTCAGAATGCTTGAAAGCTATTTTTTTTTTTTCCTATCTTTTTGAATAACTGTTAGGAAATGGCAAAGATTCTCAATCATCCGAGAGTGTATGCTTTTCTGCACATACCAGTCCAGTCAGCCTCTGACAGTGTGCTCATGGACATGAAAAGAGAATACTGCGTGGCAGACTTCAGACAAGTAGTGGATTTCCTTAAAGAAAAGTAAGTCCATTAATATTTCAGGCAAATAAGTGTAGTTTGGGGCTGTTGTGTTTTAGTAGCTGTTGCTGGGTTTGTTTGTTTGGTTTTTTGCTTTATTTTTTGCAGCATCAGGAACATGTGGCTGAAAACAGTTACTTGCAACTTCTTTACTGAGGTATGAAAAGGAATGAGCTTCTTTAAGCTTCAGAGTCTTTGATTGTTATGTGGTTTGCTCCTTTGCTTAAAAATCTTAAATCTCTACACGGCATGCTTTTAATTTGTCAATCTTTTCCAAATAATACATTCTTAGATTTTTTTTTTTTAAATTATTCTTCAAGTACTACATATAGACTGCTTGAAGTTAAAATTATTGAAGTCCTATTTAATGTGGCTTTTAAGCATTGTCTGCTTTGTATATTGGAGATAATTCAACTCCAGCCAATATGAATTAGTATTTTTTGTTTTTAAATAAATATTTTACATCCTTTGGCTGGTGTACATTTACATCAATATAGTATTAATTTCATCTTGCTTGTGGAATTGATGATTTATGGGATGATTTAAAACTTATCTTCCTTAAGAACAATTATCTTAAAGAAATAAGTATGTGTAATAATGTACTTATGCCAACTTGAAGACAAGAGTTACATTTGCCTGTGAGAGTCTTATGACCTCTTTTGGTTACTGTCTTTCAGTCTTAGTTTGTGCGTGTTTATTTTAACTATTTAAGGGGGGAGTTGTACCTTTGAATCTAAAATTGCATTAAAGTTCTTGTATGTAACATAATTGTTTTTTTCATAATCATATTTATAATCAATTTTTCGTGATCACTGAAAAATCTAGCAGTCTAGATATGTGAAGAGCTGCATGGGAATTGTTGTTTGCTTTTCTTTCTAACATATCACAATGGAACAGTGCATTTTGCAAACTCTGTGTAATTTATAGGATGTTTCTGTACATTTATATGAATATAGATATGATGTTTCCTGTACATCATCCTCCATCCCTGGAGGTGTTAAAGGCCAGGCTGGATGAGGCCCTGGGCAATCTAATCTAGTACTTGATATAGTAGGCTGGCATCCCTGCCTGTGGCAGTGGGTTGGAACTTGATAATGCTTGAGGTCCCTTCCAACCCAAACCATTCTGTGGTTTGGGATGAGTAACTGAAATGGAGCTGCTTATGAAAATATGGGTTCACTATTCATTATCTTTATATATTTATTGACCATTAATTTCCCACTCTAAATAATGCACGTGATTCTTCATACTAATTTTTCATGTTGGTCAATTTTCTTTTTAATTAACATCTGTATTGTATTCCCACGCATTGCAAGTGAGAAGCCTGTCAGTTTATGTCTTAGTTGACTTGCAGGAGATTCATTATTCTCTTCAGTAGTTCGGACATTGGCAGCTATTATTGTAACAGCAGCTGGATTTTCGATAACCTATTATAGCTGGCACGTCTCAGGGCATATGGGAATTCATTATATCATTCTGCACTTGCACACAGAAAACGGTGAATTACTTATTATCCAAATTTAAAACAGCTGGTCATTGAATATAAAGAAATGTATGACATGTCTTTTTCCACAGGTTTTTTTTTGTAGTAAACTTTACAAGGAAAAAATAATTGTTTTGATGTCTTATTTTTTTGAATAATAATAAACTTTATTTATCCTGCTCATTAGGAAACTACCAGATTATCTAGTAGTTCCTGTTAGGAAACAGACTCTGAATACTAGAATGGAAAATTTCTTTGTGGCAGATGGTGATAGGATGAGGAACTTACGGAAGAAGGAGAAAATGTTTTGCATATTTGAACATCCACACATCTGGCAAACAAATAGTTTTTTATTTTTTTGTGTGTGTGTTTAAGAGCATAGTGTCTTCATTTGTGGTCTCCTCCTATGGCAGCAGCCAGCTGCCTTACGTTCCATATAGATATTCCCCTAAGGATCTCAGCACAAAGATGGCCAGGACTTAACATTGCTGCAGACAGCTCCAGAGCCTACAGCCAAAATAGCTAACATTAAATCTGTGTTTGTACTACTTTAATCGCCAAAAGGGATTATTTCCATCTTCAATTTGTCAAAAATAAAAAATAGAAGTGGAACAACCTGTATCTCCTTTCCCTATTCCCAAGGTCATAAATTCATCTTAGAAATAGCCTACACAAAATGTACAGGGTCTTATCAGTAGACTCCAAATGGCACCTTCGTTTCTAAAATGTGACATCTACCCTGATAATATCTTCCCTTAAACCTCTATTAAACCAATAATTCTGCAGGCTGACCTGCTGAAGAAGTAAGGCCACACCCTGAGGAATAAGATGGTTATCAGTTAAGTGCTCAATAACTTGATTTCAGATATCAAAGGAAATAAACATGAAATATAGCTACTAAAAATGAAGGAAAAAAAGGAAACAGATGAACCATATAATCTCTTTGGTTTTTGAACCTCAAAGACTTTAGGGACTCCTGAATCTTTCTTTTCTCCATCAGCCTAAGAACCGTGGGGTTTTCTTCCTCCCAGAGAGAACTTCAAAATGTTTTCCTTCCTCTGGAGAGCTAAGAGTTGATTGCAGAGGTATCTTCTTCTGAAGTTAGGGATTTGTTCAGAACCCACAAGCACAGAATGCTTTATTGAGAAGCTAGAGTTCACAGAAACAATTTTTCTGTTAAAAATCTCTTTTTAGAAGAATGGAACATTCTAGACTCTCTGAAATTCTGACTTTCAACATCACTTAGCAGTGTTTTGTTGTTTTTTCTTCTTTGAGGTTTCCTTCGGGCAAAAATCCTAAAACTGTATTTAGAAACAAAGATTGATATTCTGGTGCAGTCATTTGATATGCAGCACTTGCTTTCAGACACCCTTCTCCTAGCCTGATGATTTTTTTTAGTACCCAGATCAATAACAAATTGTATAGAATATGAAAGTAGAAACTCAAACGCACCAGGCTGAAAAATTGAACTTGAGAAACCATATTCTGTGCTTAGAAATACCTTTATGTATCTATATATAGAGATATATCTATATATATTTGCCATGCTTTTTGTACTTAATTATCTGCAAATTCTAGCATTCGGAAGACTTTTGTTGTTGGTAAGTCAGTAGCTCATCTACTGATGTAGCATGCATATATATCTTGCAAATGAAAGTGTTATTTGTAAACTATTCTAGAGAGTAACATTGTAAAAGAAAGGAGGATGTGCTGATTAATTTAGAAGGTAGTTCTTTATGACTTCTACTTTGAGGGTCCTTGAAGTATTCCCATGTATTTTCTGGTCAGTACCTGTGGAGGGGCTATTCTCAAAACTGGTTGATATGAAGGAGATGCTAATTTGGATGATATATTAATTTCAATATATTTGCAAAACGTTGGAATAAAAGGATTTTTAGAAGCTGCTGCTTGATAAATTTAATTCAGGGACCAAATCAGTCTTACATAAAATATATTTTACCTGGATTTTCATTGTTTCAAAATATGTTTATTCTCAAATGGTCTCAGCTTTAAAGATTCATCATAAATTGTATTTCTGAAAGATGATGTTTTCAGTTTCAGAAAGGAAGACTGCTTTAATTATGTCAGTTCTGGAACTTAATCCTCTGAAATTTACTTTTGCTTATAAAAGCAAACAATTGGAATATATTTTAAAGAACCTAAATGTCATATTCTTTAATTACTTTAATATTCAGAGACAATATGAATATACACCCATTAAAAATCCATAGCCTAGTAATTTGTTTTCAAATTTCTTGTTTGCTGTTGTTGACCTTCCCTCATTTTCCTACCTTTCTGGTTTATAAAGCAATTGCTATATTGATCAAAGCTCTTATTAATCCTTCTCTCATTGACCGCTTGTAGACATAAGACAACAGAACAGTAAAACCAAAATCCAGGCAAATGAAACTGGACAGAGTGGATAAAAAAGGTATGAAAATTGAGAGGCAGGGTGAAATGCTAGGTGTTTATTTTGGGAGGTAGCAAGAAACTGAGGAAAAGCTTTTTAGCATCACAGACTTTTTCACATGTATGTTCTGAGATAGCAGCAGCCAGCAACAATTAATATTATGCTTCCGTCCACTTGAGATTGTCTCATAATTCATACTGGAAGTAGCTGCTATGTGACCAGAAAGCCAGCAAACTTGAGCTGCCAGAGGGGAGAGTCAAGACCCTTTCAGGCTGAGCATTCTGTTCTTTTTTTGCACTTTCTACTCAGACTCAGAGGACTACGAGCAAGCCTGTCCTAGTCTTAGTTACTTTTAATGGTAATGAAAAATTGATTTTTCAGCATATGTAGGTGCAGAGTTAGGAGCAATAGTAAATGAATGGCATGGAAAACAAATTGAAAATTTGGAAGTAGATTGATCTCTTACTTGTAAACTAAGATCTCAGTTGTCAGGCAAATAATAGATTTTTGTTGAAGGTCTGCAGAAGCTGACCTTCACTCATGTCGAACATGAGAGAAGGTGTTACCTGATACTTGGAGACAGCTCCCCTCCAAGGCTCCCTGCTTCCATGTTTTCTTACAAGGACCTAAGCCGATGAATGGCAACTTCAGCAGCTTTTTAGCCTGCCTCTTAGTTTTGTTTGTAACAATTTTAGTGGATTCAGCAGTGACTGCCTCATTTTTCTTTTGGCCAGCCCTGACTTTCCTCATTTTCACTGTAGTGGCAGCCACTGACTGGGGAGAGATGAACATTGGTCAGTGAAGGACAGGATCCACCTGAGCGTACTAAGGGAGCTGGTGGAAGTGATGCTAAGCTGCTTTCCATCATTTATCAGCAGACTTAATCAACTGGTTGGTTGACCAGGCAGCTGGAGATTTGCTAATGTGATAACCATCTACAAGAAGCTCTGGAAGGAGAACCCAGGGACATACAGTCCTGTTACTCTGGTGCCAGGGAAGGTTATGGAGCAGATCATCTTGAGTGCCATCATGCAGCACACACAGGACAAGCAGGTAGTCAGGCCTACTCAGCACAGGTTTATGAAAGGCAAGTTTTGCTTTATGACAAGGTGACCTTATATAGTGCATGAGGGAAAGACTGTGGTTGTTTGTGTAACTAGACTTTATAAAGCTCTTGACATTGTACTGTACAACATTCTGGAGAAACTGGCAGCAATGGCACATACAGGCATATGCTTAGCTGGTTAAAAAACTGATTGTCTGGGTGCAGAGCTGTATGAATGCACTTAAACCCAGTTGGAGGGCAGTCACAAGTGGTGTCCCCTAGGGCTCAGTACTGGGGCCAGTTACCTTTAATATCTTTATCGGTGATCTGGATGAGGGGATGAAGTGTCCCCTCAGTAAGTTTGCAGATGACATTAAATTAGGTGTGAGTTAGGCAGTACGAAGCTCTGCAGAGGCATCTGATGGGTGAATGCCAAATGTGTGAGATTCAGCAAGGCTAAATGTTGGGTTCTGGAGTCACAAGAACTCCATGTAATGCTACAGGCTTGGGGAAGAGTAGCTGGAAAGCTGCCCTGCAGAAAAGGACCTGGGGTACTGGTCAGTAAGTGACTGAACATGAGCTAGCAGTGTCCCAGGTTTCCAAGAAGGTGAATAGCATCCTTATATCAGAAATAACGTACTCAGCAGGACTAGGGAGGTAACTGTCCCCCTCTACTCAGCACTGGTGTGGCTTTACTTCAAGTGCTGTGTTCAATTTCGGGCCCTTCACTACAGGAAGGTGATGAAGTTGCTGGAATGCATCCAAAGAAGAGCAATGAAGCTGGGGAAGAGATGAGAAAACAGTGGTGCTGGAGAGAACTGGAGCTGTCTGGAGAAGAGGAGGCTGAGGGAAGGCCTCATCACTCTCTACAACCACAGGACAGGGGGCTGCAGTGAGGAGAGTGTTGATATCCTTTCTCAGGTGATGAGTGTTAGAACATGACAAGTGTTAGAACACGAGGCAGTGGTCTCAGAGTGTACCAGTGAAGGTTTGCATTCAATACTAAGAATGATTTATTGATGTAAGGTGTGGTTAAGGGCTGGAACAGGCTGCCCAGGGAAGTGATGGGGTCACTATCCCTGAAGGTATTTAAGAAACATTTGGATGTAGTGCTTAGGGACATGGTTTAGTGGTGGACTCAGCAGTGCTGGATTAACAGTTGGACTTGATGATCTTAAAGGTCTTTTCCAACTAGAATGATTCTATTATTCAGGAAGGCAATCCTTCAGTTTTGGCTTGTACAGCACTTCTTTGCCCTTTTCTTATGAATTGGTACTGCAGCATTTCATGCAAGAAAATAAACTGAGGGTGTTTTCTGGAGGGGGATAAAGAAAGGTTGCTTACTAGTATCGGTCTCTTATGAATCTTTTATCTTCACTGTTCTTTATATTGTTTAATCAGTTTTCAGCCAACTCATAGAGACTGCTAAAGTCTTGCTGCCACAGTTTGGATGTATCTCTTGCCTCTTTATAAATTGCTAATCACCAATTTCTAGCATAATTTTTCTTGCCAAATCTATTGAGGATATTGGATGGTTCTGGGCTGTAGGCTCTCAGTTATTCTGTTATTTATATGTCAGGACAACAGCTGCTGGAAGTGCACGGTTCTTATTTCATGTCTGGTTCTCATGTGCCTTGTGAATTGTGACTGTTAGTCTCTTTCTGTGACACTGCTAAGGGAGAACATCATTTGCTGGACTTGCTGCTGAAACTGGGTTAATGTGGAGATCGCTTCAGATGTATTCCATTTGTTACGTTTAAAACTTCATTATAGGTACATCAGGGGGAAAATTTCTATGAGTTAGCTTGTCTTTATTGAACAGCATAAGCATATGTGAAGTTCAGTTTACAGCCTTCAGTTTCTTACATGCATGTATAAGTAAGGAAATTATTAAATTAATACGGCTATGTAACTGAAAAAAAGAACTGGTTTGCCTAAGTTAATTATAGCCTGAGAGAAGTCTTTGAAAACATATATGGCATAGAAAAGTTTTAATGACAGTGATCGCTAGAAATTAAGGGTTTTTTTTTCTTAGAATCATAAACAGTAACAAAAGCCATTTGCCTTGAAATGGTGTGACTATAAAGAGGCTCCCTCCCAGAGGCACTATTTTCTGTCTTATTAAATAGGATGCTATTTAGTCTAAAGAGTACGGAAATAACAGTGTAATGGGTTCTCTGAAATTTGATGAATGTTCTCATAAAACTGTTACTTACATTTTTACTTAGTCATGTAGCCACAAGATGAGTTGGGAGTAAAGTCTGTTTAGTGTCTTTATGTTAGATTTTAATTATTATAAAAGGCAAGCTTTTTATTGCCATAAATTATTCTTTTCAAACACGAATGCATAGTTTTACACTATGACACTCACCCTTGCGCTTCCAAATAATGAATACTGTTTTAAATGAGAGAGTGAAATGCATGGAACTAGGACTGTTCTGTGAAGAGCAGGAGTAACAGTCAGGTTAGAGGACTTTATTGTATTGACTATATTGTAGTATGGGTATTACTAATTAGAGGTAAGTACAAAAATGAGAAATAAGGAACTGGATTTGAACATCTCTTTGAGATGTGTGGTAAAATAATGATAAGAGTCCTTGGGGGTATTCTTTGAGAGTTCACAGTGCTCATTTTACAGACACAGTTGTTCTTGATGAGAATTTGATAGCTTGTTTGAGTTAGAGACTTGGAATTCTTATGCATGACCTGTTAACACTTTGTAGTAAGACAAGGTTTGTTTTCTGTGTACATATGCACATACACTATAGCTACAGTATGGTGCACAAATTCACAGTATGAATGCTGGTGGCAATCCCTGTTCTCCTGCAGCTTGTTTTGTTATTGATATATTTGTCATACTGTTGTTCATGTGCTGATTGCACCTGGCCTAAGGGCATCTGTACTCAACTAGAGAAGTCCAAACTAAGTCATGCAATGTAATGTTAACATGAAGCAATTCTGAAGTTACAGGCTACTTTGAAGATTAGATAGCACTAGATGTGACTTGAGCCTACTTGTTTTTTGAAAAGACACAGGTTAGAAAACAGATTACAGAATTTCTCTGTGCTCCAAAATTTTTGATACGAAGTCTCTTCAGTACAGTTGTGCATACCCTCCCGTTTAAACAGAACGTGCACAGCACATCTGTTCTTACAGAACTTGATTCTTAGAAATATATTTCATATTTTTTCTGGAGGTAAAGAAACACTATGCCTTTTTTCTTCCCCCTTGCTATTTTTCCTCTCCTGTAGATATGCACAGAAACAAGTGCACAGCCTGGGAAATAAATAAATGTTGGATCATAATGGGCACTCCATGCATTCATGCAGTCCACGTGCTTTTGTCACAACACTGGAGTGTTCTGCTTCAGCCCAAGCATCTGGAGGTGTAACTTTTGTACTGATTTCTGAATTTGCTCCTTTTTAAAGATGTAAAAAATACTTATTATTACACTTGTCATAGAAGCTGGCTTAACTTCTTACTGAACACAACCAGCAAAGTTATTTGGAATGCTACTTTATGTTCTAGTAGCTGAGCTTTCCTTTTTCTGGGAAGTCTTATCTGCAGTTTTCTTCAGCAAAGTCCAAATTGCAATATTCATAGACAATAGAACGGGAATAAGTAATGTGCACTGAATTCCCAGTTTCATAAGTCTAGCAAGACAATATCTCTTTTCTTTGTATTCCTTCCCGTGAGGGTATGTGAGTGTTGTTCTTTGGAAGTAGTGATATAACATCTGTAGTGGGGTTAAAAGGAAGAATTTGTAAGAATCACTCTGTATTGGAAATGAATACTCTTAAAACATCTATTTAACGTCTAATGATTTTTAAATGGTTTGTTTTAATTACTGTGACACTATTGTTACCCTAATATTTTAAAACAAAACCTGAAAGCATTTATTTGTTTTATTGGTTTTTTGTTGTTGTTGTTTTTCTGCACAAATATTGTAAATGTGTTTCAACATCATGTTCAGAAATGAAAATGGAATGGAAAGGTTTAATTTGTTTTTGAAATAATGTTTTTAATTCATGTTTCCTTAATCTTATTAATTTGATTCATTGATTAAGTCTCATTTTTAATACACTCTTGTGATTTTAAGCATACACAAACATATGTTAAGATACTTAAGTATTTGTTGTGGTAGCAAATTAGTACAAGTATAAATCTAGGGTGCATCGTGAGTACACCTTAGTGTTCAAATGTGCAAATTTGAATGATGATACTAAATGCATTTGATACACTAAAAATATTTGTTGATATTCATATGTACATTTTGATATTCGACATGGTATGAGGTAATAAATGAATTTTGTAAGCTGTGTTACTTTGACCATAAGAATGCTATTGCACAGAAGGATTTTTGATGGAGTTGTTGGCAAGCTGATAAATACTGCCTGAATTTACACTCAATTCTAGTTATTTCCAGCATTTGAAAGGATGATTGAAGAAAGAGCAGCTGGTCAATATCTTTAATAGTTTTTTTGTTTTTTTTTTTTGAACCCTAAATTGTTTAATCGAAGGCAAGTAGGAGGTGTAAATACTCAAAACTTGTTAAACCTCTTCAGAAGTGTAGTTCTACAGTTTTTGCATTCCAAAGACGTTACTCTGCTATGGGAAAGTTTTCTGTATACTTTCTTCTGTGGTCTGTGATAGAGATTGCATGAGGGGAAGCTATTTTTTTTTTCAAGTGCATCTTATACTGGTCTATAAATTGCATGTTAGAGTCACCTCTTTATAAAGAGGATAAATTTATAGTTATAAACTCCTTATTGCATGGCAAAGTAATAACAAACACGTTAAGAGGTTTGTGCATAAAGTACTGACTAGAGCAGATGAAGATATATTTTTTGCAACTGAATTATTTATCTCTTGCACTTGAAACTTTTTCATCTGTGTATTTTGCTTTGCATTTTCCTTGGTAGGAGAGATTGCCACAATGCAGTTATTAGAAAGACTGTATAACAGGAAGGCAACATTGCAAATATGGCAGAATGTAAACAGACAAGGAATGATGTAAATTCATCTTAATCCATTTACCAGAAAAAATATGAAATGCAAGCATATTTTCTCAGACCTCACCTGCTTTTGTTAGACCATACACCTCGTAACACTGGGTGACAGCACCAAGCACTTAAAGAACTGGGCTTGTGTTTCATTTCACCAATGTTTGTCCTTTGTTATGTACCCACGTACTTTGTGGGTACATAATAAAGTGGGAATCTGTACCTCATTCAAGGGAAATAAAAGGCATTCTTTGCTTAGATTTGGTATTCAATTGAGTGGTTGCTGGAATTGATTGTAACTGTAACAGCTGAAAAAAAAACATAGCAGTGGTGATGTATTTTTTTAATTGACTGTTAAAAATGATTGTTGTTTCAAAACCGGAGCACACAAATAGAGTTTCTGCTAAAACCTCCTCTTAATCTTTGCTTTCTTCCTGTTTCCTTACATATCTGATATCTTAAATGCTTCTTGTACTGCTAGGCTGTACCTTCTGCATAGCATCCTGTATTTTGCAGTCAGCAAAGAACAGTGGCTTGGCATTGCTACTGGATGGGTAGCACAAAATTAACTACTGGATTCTGCATAGGAACTTGAGTCTGATGCTTTTGCTTTCGCAGCAGTTTATTATGTTCATACGTGATAATTAAAAAAGATGAGAGGACACTCGCAAAGGAAAGTTGGAATCTAAATACACCAAATTAGTGTGGAAAATGCACGTTTTTTGTGGCTGTGTTTAGTTAAGTTCAGTAAGTATGTCTTAATTTTGTGTCAGAATATAAAACAAACAGAGTGGGTACAGCAGTGAACTGTAACATAACTATTGTGGGAAAGTGTGCTGCAGCTAGTATAGATACCAGCAGGAATGTTTGAAAATATTTTTAAATGAAGCCTTGTGGAGTAATGAACTGATCTAAATTTTGTACAGGATTTTAAGACTTCACCAGCTGCTTAGGCACATGCAATGCCATGGATTCACATCTAAATGGTTAGCTTGAACAATACATGAAATAGCTTTTCCAGCAGGAGCAGGGAAGTGATCATCCCTCCGTACTCAGCACTGGTGAGGCCTCGAGTACTGCGTTCAGCTTTGGGCCTCTTGCTACAAGAAAGACATTGAGGCCCTGGAGCGTGTCCAGAGAAGGGCAGCAGAGCTGTGAGGGGTCTGGAGCACAGGCCTTATGAGGAGCAGCTGAGGGAGCTGGGATTGTTCAGTGTGCAGAACAGGAGGCTCAGGGGAGACCTTATTGCTCTCTGCAATTCCCTGAGGGGAGGTTGTGGTGAGGTGGGGGTTGGCTGTGTAAGTAGTGATAGGACAAGAAGGAACAGCCTCAAGTTGTGCCACGGGAGGTTCAGCCTGGATATTAGGAAAAATTTCTTCTCCAAAAGAGTGGTCAGCTCTGCAATGGGCTGCCCAGGGAGGTGTTTGAGTTACTGGCCCTGGAAGTCACTAGGATAGATGTCAACTATGGTGGTTTTCTATGTCTTTCAATCTAGAGGAGATATTTTCCAGCCCAATTGTCAGAGCACTATTTCATAGCACAAAAAGCTTTTTCAGCATACGCCCAGTGTAAGCAAAGCATGTGTCTTATTGCCCTTCCTGTTCACACGTGCTGTGTAACAAGGAAACAAAGTTTAAAATATTTAGTATAATTTTGTTTTACTTACGTTTTCTTTAAACATTTTCAAGTGTTGCCATACGTGCTATCCTTCAGCTTTTATACGAGGGCCTAAAAATTAAATGCATGTACATGGGAGACTGTCGAGTGTCAAGGTTTCCATCTCACACAGTAGAGCATAATATTAACCTTGTATCGTCTCATGGGTGCATGCCTGTGTATCTCTGATTAGTTAATGTTCATTTTGAAATTGGCAGATAGGAATTGTGCTTCCGCTGGGGAATCACATTTAGCACAAATTTAAGATGAAAGAAATTAAGGAGATATGTTACTGCCACTTGTTTGGATTGTCCTTTACCTCCGTATGATGCTAAATGTTCATCAAATCCTTGTTAAACCTCTCGAGTAAAACTAGTATGAAATTTGTTGATGTTTTTTTGAATGTTAACAATTTCCAAATGTTTTTGCAAAATTTGACTGTTTCTGAATCTTTTATAAGGGACTTAATATTAGCCACTAAGCATACAGTATCTAAGCAGAATATAGATTAAGCTTCATTGTTTTATTTTCCATATCTTTTCTCTGTCTTAATAACAGGACAGACAAATCTGAATGCAAGCAGTTTTAGAAACAGTTGTTTTTCTATTCAGCGTGTATCTGAATCAGCCTATCTGCTCAAAAAATGAGGTCATGCTCGCTAACTGAATAGTGTTGTATCAACTTCTATGTGTATTAGGTTTAAGCTGTAACTTGGCCTTGCTGTGTATCAGTATTGACCAGGGGAAGAATGAAGCTATGGGCATAAAAACTGTTCCTAGAGGTTGAAGCAGTTTCAAAACTACATCTTCACAATAAAAATAAGAAATACAGATGTATGTAAAATATTGCACGTAGAGTAAAAACATTACACACGTGGCTTAATTCAAAATCCAGTGGACGCAATAAATACAAGTTTTAACAAATCACGTAATTTTAGCCTTTCCAGATCACTATAGATTTATAACATGGTGTATCCTGTCTGGAGAAAGAACTCTTTGTTGCCATTTGTGGTAACCTGCTTTACGCTTTTGGTGAACAGAATAATTAATGCCTTGCGAGAGTCTTTCAGAGTGCTGTAAAAAGAGAATGTCTGAGTGTCTGGTTTTTATGTTGTCAAATCTGATATAGGGTTGGACTGATGATTGTGTTAAGACTTGCATCTATGATTGGTTTCCATCTTGAATATTCAGTGGAGTTACGTGATAATGAGTCATAATATGATTTTCTGCTGTTGACTACTTAGGATGATACTTTTTACAGAATGCAAAATTATTTGAAGTATTTTGAGAACAGCAAAAGCTGAAATCAGCCTTTTAACACTTTGTCCCAAAATACATCTTTTACTTTCCAGTATCAAAGTGAAGTACAGTAATTACCACATTAAGTGAGATAATCTTTTTTTGTGTGTTTTCATTAATAATGCAAATAAACGTTTTTCCCTTGGAAAAAAAAAAAAGAAAAAAAACAGCTAATTCTTCAGAACAAAATTTATTTTGTTGATTTAACTAAAAGTGCATTGAAGCTGTAATTATGTTTATGAAACAGTAGTGACTGGAGATTTTCTATTGTTGTTTTTTAATGTAACATCTGTAGGGGCTGCTCCAAGCTTCCTGTCCCTTGTGCACAGTTTGTATGGAAATTAATTGTTCTGTCAACTCCCCTTGACTTATGGCTGGGTTGGAACATCTTGCTTGCTAATTCTGTCACAAAAAATTTGTTTCACATTTGCTTTATATGCTCATCTTATACTTTTGATTAATTCTTACAGTTTTTTTGAGATTTGTCCTCTAACATGCTGAGGATTTTTCCTCTAAAGAAGAACGTGATTTCTGACCCAGTCTATCTTTAGATTTTTACTTTCTGAATATAGAGTGGTGGTGGATGTTGGGGGTGGTTTTGTTTTTTATTTTTTTTTGGTGAAGAAAATCAGTCACACTCTCTGAAGCAGCACCTGCATTTGCTCCACAGAAAGCCAAACTTAAGGGCTTTGGTAAGGAGCAACCTTCAGGTGCTCCTTAGGTGCAGGAGCTTGTGTTCTCTTTCTACACCCTTCTGCTTAGTTGCTGAGACTTGGAAAAAAGCCCCAAGTAATGTTTTAACAATGAGAAATTGTGTCTTTGCAAGTTTGATGGATACTCTCAGCCCATTGTTAAACACTACAGACTGCCTGAGGTAATGCAAAACTGAGTCTTTAACTGAAAAGTTTGTTCTGGAGTTACCAGTCATGATTCTGGTTATGTTAATAAATAATTTCTGTAGATATTCCGCTTTATAAACTCCTTCTTTAAAAAGTGTCCATACCTCTCAACCACACGAAATGAGTTCTGATAATGCTGTTGCATGAATGCAGCTTTGCATTTGTTGATGAATATTCTCTACGTAACAAACAAATGCTCGTTTCTGTTTTTCACTTAATCCTTAATTTTCTCCTTTGCCATATTTCTAATAGGTAACTAATTTTGCTAATTACTGTCTAAAGATTGGTGCCTATCATTATAGTATGATATAAAATCTCTTCAAGATACAGCTTGCTTTGTCCTCAGTGATCCTAATTTTCTGCTACCCTTTGATCCCTAGTTACAACCTATTTTCTGCTTTTCTTGTAGTAAGAAGGCCAGCGTCTGTTCTAGGCCTGCCAGATTAAACTCAGATTCTTAGTTTCACCTTGAGAATTAATTATACTGTTTATATTGTGATTAGTCCATCTTTCTGCCTAGAAATTCTTCATGTCTCATGTCTCTTCATGTCTCTCTTTTTGGATAGCCAAAAAGCTGTATTTGTTTGTGACAGGCACATGGCAGACTTTCCAGGTTCCAGGCCTTTAGCAGACTGCGATGAAGAGAGATCATAACTATTACATTCCAACTGATCTTCATCTCATCAAATCAAGTACATATAATCACCTCGTTCCATTCCATTCTCTGTTTTTGTTCAGTACTGGTTTACTTTGCAGCTGTACTGGTTTATTTTGCAGCTTAAATCCACTCCAATAGTAACAAGTGAGTAAGGGCATTACTGATATCCTCTTATAATTATGTTTTTAGGGGGTTCTGTTCTGTTTCATAAATACTGTATTGGTGTGGTTTTTTGTTTTTTTTTTTCCTTGAGTCCTACCAACTCTTAGGGGATTTCCTAAACTTTATTATTTTCCACAGTGTAGGACTGTTACAGTTCTAGAGCAGTTGCCTTGTTCTGCTGGTTCTTGTTTCGTTTTGAATAGTATTCATGCTGCTTCACATTCTAACATGACTAATTCTCAGGAGCTGTCTGGGTTCTTCATATTCCAGGTCTTCTTCTCTTACCAGTGTCTTTTCAAGATGCAAGAAAATCTGTTTCCCCTTAGTCTTCAGATATTATTCCTGTGCTTTGAATCAAGTTGGTTTACCCTACACATAGTTATGCTCTCTCTTATCAAATTACACATATTCATTGAATGACATTGAAGAGTGGTGAAGAGAGAGGAGGATTTTTTTTCATCTTTGCCTTGCAGCTAGCAGCTCCAGGCTACTCAGAAACTTAAAACTCCAGCTGCTAACTTGAGGTAAGAAATAGCAGTTCATTTGTATGAGCCAGTCTTGATCTAGGATGCATCATCTTCACTGCTTTACTGCTCCCTTTCACTCCCCTTCCCTCCTTCATTTTTTCCTCTTGGAGGAGTGTTTTGCCCTTCTTTTCAGACACTTCACCAATGTTTCTGAAACTGATCATCTGTCCATATGTCTAGGGATGCAGGTGCATCAGGAAAGCTGATGTAGTATCACCTAGTGTCAAGGCCTGTTTTAAACTTTTATAGTTAACTTATGATGGCTGTTTTGAGATAAGTACCTGTTTCTTGGGTATGGCAATGTGTTGAACCCTCTAGGCATACAGAAAGATTTTTATTGTTGTTACCTTCGATTTTCTTGCTAATTTACAAACAGAAAACAAAATGTAAAAAAATATTTTTACTTATTGCTGTTGCATTTATCCATCTTAAGCACAGTTTTAAGAAGTGCTTCAGTTTAACCTTTCTCCATCTTGTCAGTCATCACTGAGAATTAAAAAAAAAAAAACTCTATTGTTTCTGAAATCAGTGAAGGTAGTTTTTATTACTTATCTACACTTTTGTTATTCTTCCAACTGACTGTCTGAACTGTGCTTGCTAATAAGTTTGATACTTGCTACGATATTTCTTTTTAATTCAGATTGCTATCAGAACGTGTCGTGACTTTAAATGAGAGAGCAGTCTCCAAACAGGATTTGTTGCATGCTGTCACTCCAGTGATGCCCGTTGACCGACTTATTTCAGTATATCATTCTAATTAGTTTTTAAATGAATGAATAACTCTTTGCACACACTTACCTTGGAAAATTTGCTTAATAATTTTGTGAAAGTTATTGTTGCAAGATAGATTCTCTGTTTCCCTGTTATCCAAGTTATATTGCATTGTGTTCATTGGGAACATAATTTGCATTACCTTATCACACCTTCATTAGTAAAGCATACTGGATTTCTTTGAAGTTAAGCTCATGGGTTTTGACTTAATGAGAAAATAGTATTGTTTCTGAGTCTGAAGTGTTATCTCTGAAATTTTAATTCCAGAGCTACGTACAGCTATGTTTCAAGCACACCACAAAGCTCATGTCTCACTGTGTTGTGAAAATTTAAGACCAGATTGTCACCTTTGCCAAAGTAGCATGCAGTAAAACTGAAAGACACTGAGGTTACACAGTAGAAGCTTTGAATCTTTATGTGGGTGGCAACGGTGTATATGTGAGATTTTGAGCCAAGTGCTACACTTATGGTACTGAACAATGTATTTATTATTATTCAAATTTGCTTTTTATGCTGCTCACAGAAGCAGTAATTCCCTATGCAACCTTTTTCTATATGGTCATATGCAAATAATTGCTTCTTAAGGAAAAACTGCTAGAGCATGATAGTAAAAAATGTTAATCTAATAGATCTTCCTTTTATAAGGCCATAAATCTTAAGCCTGTCCAGAAGCATTGCCCCCTAAACCCTCTTTGTAGATGTTGGTCCTGAAAACTAACCGGGACTCAGGTGTGCAATTATGAACACCTCTGTATAGGGACACAGAATTATAGCCATCGTAATATAGCTATCCAAAATGCAGTTCTGCTCTGATACTTTCCTATTATTTGTTTACTTTCAAAACCTTCGTCTCAAACATTAAATTAACTTTATTCACCAGCAGTGTTTGTTCCCATATTCAGACACTTGAAGCCTATCGTCTTCAGAGGCAATAATGTCATACACTCCTAAGTTGATGATAGCATCCCTGAAAACCACACTGCTAGCATTTCTTGTGGAATACTGCCTCTGAAAACTTGAGAACAGTTAGCAGTGTGCAATAACAACAGTCTGGTGTAAAACTGCCCAGCTTTTTAGTTAGAGTATATGAATTGTCTTGTAAATGTATTTAACTAGCCGGCCTCTCTGTTAAATCTAGGTGTCTGGTATTTAGTTTTAACAACATATTTTCTAAGTATTTTCTTGGTAAGTGCATAGCATATAAGTAGCTGTGTTTTATGTGATTGACTGGTGTGGTATAAATTGTATTTCATTAGGTACTTTGAACATGGAGTAGTATGTTAAACTGAGTGCATATTGTGCGTGTGTTAACTGCTGTTCTCTTCACAGCCTTCTTCCTTCCCATGTAGATGTTTGCAAGTGGAAAACATTTTATATAATGATTTCTCATAAAGTAATAGGCAGAAAAATATCCAGCCAAATTGTTTGTGTAGCTTGTGATGTGGGAATTATGTCTCTCTAAATCTGTCAGCTGTTTTGAGTAACTCTTTTGAGCTGGGAATGTTTTCCTCGAAATCTGCTTTGCTTTAATGTTCATCTTGCTGGGTGCCATTCTTCTATCTTTCACTGTACTGCAGAAGTTATCAATATAAATGATCTTGAAATGAAATTTTGGAACGAAACATTAACACAATAGCAATTTTACTTAATTTTTTTTCTTTATCCGTTGGTGATTCTGCTTCAGATGAAGATTTGAAATTGTTCTGTTCTTCTGTTCCCTTCCTCCCCATGTTGCTGACTTCAGCATGTCTTGGAAACCTGCTTGACATTTTGGTGGCTGTTCTGGTTTACTTTTTTTTATAAGACACCAACTATCCCAGTGCATTTCACAAAAAGTGTCTCACTTTCATCAGATTCATTCCTTAGGGGGAAGTAGTTTCATAATGAGGGGGCTATTGCTCCCCTTTTGCTTAATATCCAGCTAAAGTCAGCTGCACAGTCTTTTTGCAGACAGTCTGCACTCAGCTATATTCTTGTGATGACATGTTCATCAATATTTTTAATGACAGTTAACGTGTTCTGTTGTTTTTGTTTCTAATTTCTCTTTGATAATAGAGGCAAAAGCTAATACTGAGTTGAAGATGATGTGGATATAGTGATAATCCCAGGCTTCTCGTATGAAGCAATCAGAATGAGGCTCACCACAACGTCTGTATTGCAGTAGAGGAGAACATTTATTTTCTCCGTGTTCTGTTTGGCACTTTCTGTTTTTGTAGAGTACCTAGCAGTAGTCTGAGTCCTGTTCTCCTGAATTTTAGCACTGATCATACTGGAAAGGGATTTCAACCAGTCTGCTATTTCTGGTGCAGATTCTGGTCTCAAAGTACATTTTGAAGCACGGCAGTGTATATTAATGAAGAATTTGGGGAGTAATATTTCTCTAGTATAGAATACTTAGCAATTCTTTACTTGCATTTTACTTACAATCGACTTACTGAGGTTTGTCTCTTGTCCCTTGCATCCTATAATTTCCAGTTCCTTTTGCTGCCTGCTTGCTGGAAAAAAAATGAACCTGCACCTGAAAGAAAATGAAAGCAGCATCCCATTTGTCTTAATTTTAGAAATACTTTCAGGGATTTTTATCTTCTCGTGCCTGTATTGCTGAATGCTGTCAACACCCGTCTCAAAAATGTTACAGTGTGAAATGATATCTTGAAAACTAACAGAGATATCAGAGGTACGAGGGATCTGTCACACAAAGGAAATAAGGACTCTTCAGACTGGAAAAGCAGTATAACTGAGAAGGACTAGAACAGAAGTCAACAAAATCATAAGTAAGAGATGAGAAAGTGAATAGAGTTATTTCTTGTCTTTTCCAGACTAAGAATCAAGGGGCATCTAATAAGCTTAGCAAGTGGCAGGCTCAGAAGAAACAAGCTTTTTTTTTTCACAGCAAGCATGCATGTGCTGGAGGGTTTGGGATTCAAGGGCAGACTGGACAAGCTGATGGAGGAGTAGTCCATCACAGCCTGCTGATTATAAAACCACCTGACAAAATCCCATTGTTGGAAGGAGGAAGGGATTCCAGGGGACCATACATCTTGGGCACTTCGTGCTTCCCTGGGCTTCTGCTGGTGGCCATTGCTATTAGCAGATGCCTGGACTGAGGTGAACCTTTGATCTGATCTACCTTATCTTCAAAGTCCCTGAATCATTAGTAGATAGTAGATTACAGAGGGGAGAAAAAGAGTTCAGAAGGATTTTTCTTCTTTAATTAGCATTTGTTAATGGAGCACAGCTTGCAGGTTTTTTTCTTGGATTTAATCATGCCAAAAAGGCATGTTAATCATTTTGGTTTATATGCCTGATTTCTTTGTCAGAGTGAAGAGCTAAATGACTGTCAGTGAAGGAGACATGCATGAGTCCTCAGGGCCCAAGACATTCAGTATTGGTGATAAGCGTTGTGTCAGACAGAGAAAAGATTTATAATGTTCTCTGCTAGTCATGACTGAGATCCTATTATTTCTGGCTATGCCTGACAGCTCTAATGTTAAACAGTGAAGGGTCATAGAAAGTTAGTGCAGCAAGCATTAAGTACATTCCCCAAAACAGGTCCCTGGTGCAACCCTTAGTAAATTCAAACTTTATTTTTAGTAATGACCTTTAGTAATGTGAGCCTTGATCCACTGAGATGCTGTTCACTTTCGATGCATCTCCAAATCCCTTTTTTACGCATTTTAAATCAACACATGCTTATTCTGAATTTATGCATGTGGATAGATGGAGAGATGTAATTTAAACACATCTGTTCAAATATGCATTTCAGATCAACTCGGTGCCGGTTCTCATAATACGGCTGAGTTTTTGACGGGTATTATATCCCTAAAGTACACAGCAGATGGTATTTATTAGAGTTTGAATGGAAATGAACTTTAAGGATGTTGAGCTTTTTGTCTTACGTCGTGGCTGTTTTGTTTGTTTTTTTTTTTTTATCATAAAACAATAATGATCTGAGGTAATAAATCTGTAATGGAGTTATGTAAAATGTTTCATCGTATGGGAAGGGTAAAACACCCTATAGCTGAATGAAGCTAGTCCAACTCTTAACTGTGATGTGGGTTTTGGTTTATTTTTGTTTTGGTTTTTTGTGAGTTTTTTTTGTGAGAATATTGATAATGGGAAATGTTACAGTATTGCATATGAAGTGTTTTGACTGCATCTAACAGGAACGCTAGCAGCCCACACTCTGTTTAAAGAGAGTAAAACTGGGAGTACTCCTTCATCCTTAGCCAGCAAGCCATGTCAATTAGGAAATATATTTTATCCAGGTCAGTATTCCCCAGCACTAAGGACAGACTGAATCCCACCTCATATGGGATCCTTCTACCGGTACCTTCTCAGGTTGTTTCTGGAAATGACGTCTCCTGTTTGTCTCATGCCCACTTTCTGAACAATCTCTTTTGGAGCATGAGGTGGGCTCGGTAAATAATGGTGACATAAAATACTCATTCTTGCTCTCAGTCTCTACTGATCACAGATACTGCTGTGCAGCCTTTCCGAAGTTGATGGATGCAAGTGTTGATGTGCTTCTGTCAAAACTGTTAATGGCTCCACAGTTTGAAAACCACCTTGTAAGCTTCATTTGCAAATCAGTTTGAAGTTGCTGTTTATCACAAAGCTCAGGTGCAACGTTTCCCCCTGTGGAAATCATTTTTAGTGTTTTGTAAAATGTAGAACACAAAAACCGGAGTGCACACAATGGTTCTCTGGTTGTAAGGCTGGGCTTTATGTAGTTTTTGCTACCCTGGAAATCTGAAGTTTTCACTATGAACCACCTCTGAATTATCAGTAGTGTGTGCTCTTCACAATTATTCTCCTGTGTGTATATTTGCATATATACCCTTCTTTGTGGAGGTCTGCAGGCATATGTTGAGTCTTGCTCTGGGGTCATGTCTAGACTTTGTTTCATCTGTTTGTTGTTTTTTTTTTGTTTGCATGTTTTTAATAGAAGAAGAAATTCACACTATAAATACAATATGGTCTTACAGTTTCTTTGTCTGATTTGTTGTGTCTGAGACATCGTCCAGCTATGATCCAAGCTGTGAAAGCAATAATAAGAAAAAATCCTAAGACTATGCATTTGACATACATATATATAAAACATATAACTTACTTGAAACAATAAATATCATCCAGTGTTTACTGTCATGTGAAAGTAGACTTGTGAGTCTACTTGTAAATGAACCCTTTATAGGCTTCTACTAACAGTAACAATAAAAAGATATCTTCACTGTGATGCATGCAAACTGTGAGGTGAAGGAAAACTGGTTTGTTAGGCAGCCTAGAATTGTGTTAGGTGGTAATAGAGAACATTTTAAAATACTTGAGATAATATAATTGCTTTGCAGATGGAACACGTACGTGAATGAAAGATGCTAGCAGGTGCCCTGCCAGGGTGGAATCTCATGCTATTGTATTTAATAGAAATATGCACACCATAAACAGGTTGAAATTTGCTAGAAGTGATAAAACAGAAGGTCTGAATAACTAATTTGTAACTCAGTTTAAAAAGTAATGAAGTTTAACCATGATATTTTATTAAATAATTTTCTGTTTTTCTCTTGCACTGAATAATAGCAGCTTTCTGTTTTAGAGAGAGGGATCACAGATTTCACCCATTCCTCTCAGTACATGACTGTGTTTGAGAATACTAGATGTGATGTACTTTTTTTTCCAGTATACATTTATTACATGTTTTATAAATATTCAATTAAAATGTGGTAAATTTGTGTTTTCAATTGGCCAAATCCAGGACACTTTTATAGAAAATGTAAGGTGTTTCAAACTGAAACAATGCTTGAAGTCAGATACTGATTCTAAATACAGAAGAGCAGAAACAGTATAGTAGAATAGAAACTATTCTATGCAATGTATAGAAGTATGTATATTTCTATATGTATACATACACTATGTTGTATGTATATAATAGATATATTTTTATAGTACGTTTGTTTATTTTATTGAAGTCTTACTCCCTGGCCATGTTCAATGCAATATCTTGCCATCTCTGCGTTCTTTTATAGTGTGTAATTATATTGCAGACTGAAATATCTGCCCTGTCTTGCTATTTTTACTTTTATTGCTTGATTTTATAGTAGTGTTTTTAAAATATTAAAAAGAAGTGATATTCTGATATCTACTGTTTATTTCTGTGATGGTGTCACATGTTTAGAGCAGTTGACATGAGTGTTTAAAAGAGCTCATCTTTTCTCACACAAAGGTTTTGGACTTGTATACCCTTTACTGGTTTTAAAAGCACACAGAAAGATTACTAAGAAAATCATTGTCAGTGGATATCCATTTCTTGGAAGTCTATACATCTATAGCATAACTTAGGGTAAATCTTAAAAAGATGGAAACCTTTGCTTCAGAAATTACATTCAGATTTATTCCCCAGGCTGTAGATTGTACCCTGGGCTGTACTGGATTCATAGTCCATGGAAAGAGAAAGATATAGCAAAGTGCAGGAGGGTCTCAGATCTGAGGTAGGTTCTCTGAAAGCATGGAAAGTTCTCCATGGCTTAATTTGCAGGCGAATCTCTGTAGAGTCAAGGGAGAGACAGGATGAGATTTCATTTTATTTCTAGCCTGTGACAGAGGCAGTGCTTCCACCTGAGTACCCTGCTTCCTTCTGCTTCAGCTCATAGGATTCCTCAGTGAGCAGTGCAAGCCTGTCAGAAATCCCACAAGGTTGGTTCTTTATCCCACAAAACTGGTTCTTTAGAGGAAAAAAAAAGAAAATGGGGGAAGAACAGGCCTGGAAGACCATGCAGTCTTGAGGAAGATGCAGCTGCCACCTTCAACTCCAACCCAATATGGCACGTTGAGATGCCTGTTAAGTTCTGTAAATATGCTTCAAAGACCAACTCTCCAGCAGCTTGAAATCATTTCATTTTAATTTATTATCTGGATTTCATTTTCAGTTTCCCTAAAGGGGCATTAGCTCCATAAAGGCTCTAACATTTTTTTTTAGCATGAGATTCTAATCTATGAATGGAGAAGTTGCTTAGGTCATCGCATCTTTGGTTTTGATTTAAGTGAACTCTAGACTTCCCAGGCAGTTCTTACACCCTTCTCTAAGAATGTGTTATTTTAAACTTATTCATAGAGCTATTTATTCCAATCCAGTATTTTGTTATGATGAGAGGGCTGGAGAATCTTGGTTAAGAATCAGTTGGTGGCTTTATGTCATGGCTGGTAAATGCTGGAAGGGAAATTGAAAGAATATGTAATCATGAGAAAGAATTTCAGGTGATCACCTGAGAAGGTGATTTTCTAAATCAGTCTACCAGGGATTTTGTTTCACATTTTATTCCCAACTCACATTTCATCAGGATTTGTCTGATTTTCCTCTGTCGGTGAATTCACTGATGGTAACTTATAATAGCTGCTGTACTTCTGTTACTTCTAGTCCAGGTTCTATTTTCTCTCACAGCAGCAACTGAGTCCCCTGAGTAGAAAAGACCAGAAAGCTCATCACTAGCCTGAATTCTAGTCTGAACTGCCTGCTTATTGACAATGTGCAACAGAGATACCTCAGCAAGAAGGACTTCATGACCTGCAAAGCTGTAGTGGCACACAGCTTGCTTGAACCATATTTATTCTTCTGGAGTTATTTGGAGCTCCCTCACATGCCTGTGAGCTGTGAGAAGCAGCTCTCATGGCAGCAGTAACATACATTGTGTTCATAGACTATGCTTCCAGGCATCAGCCTCTCATCTGGAAGGTAAAACACATTTATTTTCTCTGACCCAGGAGGATTGCTTGCCTTGCCTTCAGGTCGAGTGTAAGATGTATTTCTCTATCATTTCAAACACATTCGTTTTTCCTTTCTGAGAGGCTTTGGGCATGTGACCTGTCAGCACAAGTTTATGATTGTTTGTAAGTGTGCTGCACCGTACAGTTCTACTATAAAATGGACTCTACTATAAAATGGACTCTGCTATAAAACGGATTCCCTGCTCATTTTTGGATAGTTAGAACTGCCTAAAATGATGGTGATTGTATGACTGATCTTGTTTAGGATCACAGAACGTAACTTTCCTTGTGCAAGTGGAAGAGATTTGTTTGTGTAGAGGGACAAAAATGAGAAAATATGCTGCTTTGTTTCAGACTGTCAGAGCAGAGGTTGCCTTAATTTTCAAGTGTGTATGTTTTATACTTTTCTATGGTATGTTTTTCTTAACTGTGTATTTCACTCAGAAATTGTGCTGTCTGCAGAGCTAATTTCTCTCACTTTTGTCCATGAGTGCTTAGAGAAAGGCTAAGAGCATGATTTTTGTCAGTAACTGGGTTTTATTCCATATGAAATTTCATATCCCTTTTTTCCCCCCTGTTAAAGACTTCTTTTTCGACAGTATCATCAACAGTGGTATAAAAATGTATAATACAGTGTTGTATTTCGGGCAGTCGTACTGGATTGAACCTTCATTAATTGCTGTTGCTGAGTATACCATGGCCCTTATTCTCTTTCCGTACCCAAACTTTTCTTTGTGTGTAATAATTCCATCCAGAAAGAAATCTAATTACTAAGATAATTAACACCTTACCACCAAATGGAGTTCAGACATTTGTACCGTTTATGAATTTTTAAAATATGTAATTTCCTTTTAACTGAGTGACAACTGGTGTTATGGAGAAAAAGAGCATATTTTATTGTATCTAGCTTGATTGGGCCTTATAATTCATGTTGCTATAGAAACAACCAAACCTTTATCAAGGATGGTATTACTACTACCATTGGTAATAAATGCTTTGACTGCTTCTGATAGTGCCATTAAAATAACTTCATTATAATGGTTTTGTCAAATGTAATGAATGTTCTGTGCACGTTCTGAGCAATGGCAGCTGATGTTACTGATATTGATTTATGAAGCAATGTAATTTTTTTTCCATAAGCTTACCGTTACTGCACAAAACATTTGTAATGTTCACGAAATCATGTTGCAGAACCTTTTATCTTGCACTGTGTCAGCCTTAAGAATCCTTTGGCAATTGAAGCAGTTTAACCAATAGTTTGGGAATTTTTTACTATCTTGTGTAATACTGAGCTTGTTTCCCACTTGCTGGACATCTTCAAGGAGTTAGTCCAATAACTGTATTTTACAGGTTTTGGTTTGACATTCAAATTCTGTGTTTAACAGAAATGTCAAAAAATTGAGTGAGAATCCATGAATTCAAAAAGGAACTGAATTTGTTTTGTTTCTTCTGTGAGCATTTTTTGTAAGGAAAAGGTGAAAGAAGATTCCAACAAGACATTGTCTAATAAATTCCTGTGCAGTACATTAACTGTATATGCTGGCATGTGTGAGATGAGGCCAAGGCATCTACTTTAGTATAAACTTGTTGCCACTACATATATGCAAATTATTTAGAATTATAGAATCGCTCAGATTGGAAAGGACCTTAAAGATCATTGAGTCCAACCACGACCTAACCATACTACCCTAACTCTAACAACCCTCCTCATCCAAACAGTTTTTAAACACATCCAGGGATGGTGACCCAACCACCTCCCTGGGCAGCCTATTCCAGTGCTTAAGAACCCTTTCTGTAAAGAAGTGTTTCCTGATATCCAACCTAAACTTACCCTGGTGCAACTTGAGGCCATTTCTCCTCGTCCTGTCACCAGTGAGAAGAGACCAACCCCGCTCTCTCTGCAATCACCTTTCAGATACTGGCAGAGAGCAATAAGGTCTCCCTTCAGCTTCCTCTTCCCCAGGCTGAACAGCCCCAGTTCCTTCAGTCTCTCCTCATAGGCCATATTCTCCAAGCCCTTCACAAGCCTTGTTGCCCTTCTCTGGACCTGCTCCAGCACCTCCATGTCCTTTCTGTCCTGAGGTGCCCAAAACTGAGCACAGTACTGCAGGTGAGGCCTCACCAGTGCTGAGTACAGGGGCAGGATGAGTTCCCTACCATGATCACCACACCATTCCTGATACAAGCCATTTTCTTTTGTTCTGTTAAATAGTCACAAAAGATATTTACTACCATATATTGTTTGTGCTAAAAACCCTGGGATGAATATAACTTTGCATCCTGTAACATTGCACCTAATTAAATTACTTCCCCTTTCCTCGGTCTTTTATCAGTAGATTCTCCTGTTGCATAGACCTCAGTGTTGCAGGAAATTTCTTTTGGCTATGCCAATTCAAGTTTCTCTGCCCGCTGTAAGCACGGCATTATTTTTTCTATGGTGCTGCACTGTAATAAGACATCTCTAAGAGAATAGCTCTCAGCTGTTCCCTTGCTATAGCCTACCTAAGTACTGTTTAGACATTTAAATTGGAAGGGATTTCTAGAAAGCATCTCATCTATTCCCCCTACTTGAAACAAAACCTACTTAAGGTCAGATGCTACCAGTACCTGTATGGGGTACTTACTAGGAAAGGTAAATTATATTTTCTCCACTTTATCATTGTTACTGTCCAGAAACTACCTCTTCTGGAACCACAGCCTTATCTGTGTCAGTATGGAGCGCTGGGAGTGCTATTCATTTCTGCCTGTCAGCAGAAGAGGTTTGTTGTTATTCCCACTTTAGAAACAAGCTGGCGGAGACACAAAACGATGCAGAGTTTTCCCAGCTTCTCGTAAGACAGTGGTCATCCAGCTGGCTATCATCACATTCAGAAAACTCTGCTGATATCTCCAGGGTCCCATAGAGTGCTCTGTGAATACCGTGCAGTAATCTCTTGGTTGAAGAACTCATTTTTTCTGGGCCATGTACTTAAGGGTTCTGCATCTTCAGTCCAAGTGCAACAGTTAGGAACTGTTGCACTTGATGAACAGAAGAGCTCAGTGGCTGTAAACTGAAGTATTTTGTTTTCCTTTTAGTGCAAAGGATAGTTGACTTCTATGGAGTACTGAGTTAGAAATTAAATTAAAAGATATCTTACTGATATTCATAATTTCTACGCTCCGTGAGATGCCAGCCCCCTTTTTTGGATATCCTGATCTCTTTTGAAAGCAGTGTTAAAAATTCTAGTGGCTCAGAAGTTACACGTTTTGTGGATTAAGTAATAGACTCTAAGAAATCTGTCATCACCTAGAATTTCTGATGAAGGAAGAGTTAGTCCAAGTGTTCTCACTCTTGTATCATGATACTGATCCATTATTTACTGCAATGTCTTCTATGTTGCTTGTGCTGTCTGCTGAGTGCCAAATGTATTTTTCATCCCCAAACAATCATTTTATGTACGTATGTATGTATTTATTTCTCTAAAGATCGTTTTAGGCTTCAATTTCTGTAAAGTTGAAGAGTTTTAAGTCTGTGTATGCTAGCTTTTAGGGGAATAAGACTTACATGTCCTAAGTTCAGTAATTCTTTCTACTTTCTTCACAGAGTGCCTGGAATAACAATTGCTACAGACATAATCTGTGGTTTTCCAGGAGAGACAGACGAAGATTTTCAAGAAACTATGAAACTTGTAGAACAGTATAAGTTTCCAAGCTTATTTATTAATCAATTTTACCCACGCCCAGGAACTCCTGCTGCAAAAATGCATCAAGTTCCAGCTGCAGTGGTAAGACACAATTCTTTTCCTGTACTTTTCCTGTATGCACTGTACACTGCATACTATGATATTTTTAAATGCATGAAGCATGTAAATGTAGACTTTCTGTAAAACTGTGCTACAATTCAATTAAAGATTTATGTAAATACTTGAATTGCTTTTAGAGATTTGCTAGATCACTGGGTACTTTGTCATGCATTAATTATTGTTTAGATTGCTAGGAATGGTAAAATAGTAGTTATACCGAAGTCATGTCTTTTCTATCAAGTTTTGATTAAGTGCTAAGAATGATAGCTAATTGCTTACAGTTTCTTTATCCCCATTTTAAGACTTCTGTGACTCCAGCGGTCTTAAACCTGTTGTGAATAATTGTGCTCTAACAATAGAGCAATAATAATATGTGATTCATTTGTCAGATATCAAATTTGCACACAATAATTCCACAAGACCACCTATATATAGTGTTATAAGTTATACTCTAAGTTTTATATATATATATATAAGTTATAAGTTGTACTCTATTTAAAAAATCAGTCTTCCTGATTTCCTGAAGAAATTTGCAGTTAGTCTTTCAGTTTTGAGGTGGTTTTTTTCTTTCTGCTTTTAGCTTAAAAGTGGATCCCTTCCTAACAACCCAACATTTTCATCTCAGAGTCATACGTGGAAAGAAACCTGTCTTACTATAGAAAGCAGGTGGCTGTGACTATATTTTGATTGATTAGAAATAGTTTTTTGTAAGTAATAATAGCAATCATATATGAATGTATTAATTTCTTAACTGAATTTATTACTGTGCAAAATTTTATAACTTTTCTTCAACCAAAAAAGTGTAGCAGACCGCCAGTACAGTAATTTAGATCATAATTGTCTCACTATTACTGGCATAAGTAACATTTGTATTTCCTATAGGTATAAGAATGAAAGTTGGCCAACAGTGTAAGCCTATTTGAGTAAAAACTGTTCATTTCCATTTGCTTATCCTGGTCCTCTAATACAAAGTCAAACCTACGTATCTGTACTTGTATTCCTCCACTTGTATGTCTGAAAGTGAAGAGTCTCTGCTTACTCTCAGTGTATACCATGAATTCTGTAAGATGTCAGCTGCAGAAGACAGGAAATGAGAGTGTATCTGGCCTCTGCAATTTATTATTCAGAGAAGTACCTCTCGAGTAATGATTGCTAATTTATTGTAGTCAATCTCATAATAGAAAATACTGGGTTTTCAGATATAAACAGCTGTTGTTGAAATATTATACTTAGTGCAACAAACTGACAAAGTTGAATTATTTTTATTAGTTTAGAATGCTTTCTGTAAGGTCATAAAAATGAAAAGTATGCAGAAATGTGATTTCTGGAAGTTAGGCAACTTAAAAACTGAAAAATGATTTGATTTATATTCTTTCATCCACTAGTTTGTAGGTGCTCTATTGTCACAAGATGTGCAAAGAGCTTAGGTTGTTTTGCCCACTTCTGTTTAACTGTGTGTCCTGAGAAGACATAGTGTGAAGAGCTCATTTATCAAAAGAGTATTAGCTGTTCTGTGGGTGGGATGCTTACTTGCAAAGTGGTAATGTCATTTTAACCCAATTTCAAATTCTTCTTATTTTTAGCACTAGCTTAGGGCTAAATTGAGTAAGGTTGATGAAATCTGTAATCCAGGGCTGATGGAAAATCTGTGATAAATAATTTTTTTCTCCTTTCTTCAGTAGTTCTTTAAAAAATCACATGAGGTCATAGAATCACTGAATGGCTTGGGTTGGAAGGAACCTTAAAGATCATCTAGCTCCAGCCCCACTGCCATAGGTTGCCACCCACTAAGTCAGGCACTGGATCATGTTGCCCATGGCCCCATCCAACCTGACCTTGAACACCTTCAGATCCTTTATTCTTCCATCTTTCTAGAAGAGGAGAGTAACCAGAAAACAAAGAAAAAGGAAGGAGACTGTGCTGTCTGAAGCTTTACATTTACAAAACCTCTAGATAGAAGCTATTGGCCTCTCCTGCATTAGAAGGAATGTAGTGGCATTTTATTCCATGTCTACAGGAACTTATCCTGTATGTTGCTCTGCTAGTAGAAGAAGCCACCATGCATGTTATGCACACTTCATTCTTTTGAAATTCTTTATTACTAGGTGAAAAACTGAGAGTATTCCATTTGTTAGCTTCTCCTAAGTAATCTGTAATAAAAGTATCTGAGCAATATTTGAATTTTCCTTCACACTAAACTTTATAGATCTACGATGCTTAAAAGAAAGCAAGCAGTTTACAAGTTACATTAATGCCATTTGAAAGGCAGGTCATTATGAACCAAGTAAGGAAAGAGCAACAACAGAAAAGTCTAATATGCTTGTGTGAGTCCATGGTATTTAGTATTCAGTAGTTACTTCATTTCCCAGCTTATTCAGTGAAGTATTTTCTTCTGTTTTTTATTTTATAATTGCGTGTTGAACACTGTCTGTCTTTTGAGAAGTGCTTGATTACTTACATGTATTTTAGTAATAAGCTTCATTTACAGTAGCTGTGTTTTTCTTGAGGAGGGCCATCCATCATGGCCTTGTGTAAAATATATGATTGTTCAGTATTAAACTCAGTCCTGCAAGTCCACTTTCATCTATTCTTTGTCAATCTTTTACATATTTCTGCAGCTAACAAGAAAAAGTATGTGTTGTATCTCCTGTATAATTTCACATTTTAAGAATGTATTGAAGCAGAGAAGTGAAAAAATGTCTGCACGATCATATACTTTATTTTCAATGATCAGTATGAAAAGGATGTTGGCTTAGTAGTGAGTAGAGAGACATAGGAGTCAAGCTGCATTAAGGAAAGTCATGGGAGATGCTTATCAATAGGCTCAAGCTAAAAGGAAGACAGAAAGTTTAGTGTCTGGAATAGTGCCTTAGAGGCAGAGAAAGAAGAACCTTATCTCCTTGCTTTCCTGTCATGTCTAGATGTGGAGAGGCCTGCTTTGATGCAGCTCTCGTGCTTTTCTCCTCTTGCAGGTGGGCTGGGAACCATGCCTTTTCTCCATTTAAAAAACTTGCAATTAATACTCTACTTGCAATTAATACTCTACTCTACTCTGCTGTAACTTACTGTTACAGCAGCTTAAACTCTGTGCTTGTTTCTTAATCTTTAAAAATGGTAAAAACACTTTCAAATGCTTTCTATTTGTTGGGTTTTTTTTATTAATAGATCCGAGTTGAGTGAACTCGGTGTTCTAGAAAGACACAAATTATCACTGGTCAACCTCAACTCTGTAATTAAAGCATCTTTGTCTTAATGTATCCAAAGTTCCTACAACACAGTCAAGTACCGTTTAGATTTAGGTGAACTAAGTATGCAGGACATCCTGTGACTTTTCTGGGAGTGTTTTTTCAAGGTATTTCTCCAGAAACTCCACTGCATGTTGCTCTTTTTCATAAATTTTCAGCATTTCCTCAATCAGGAACATTTAATTTCATAACCAACCAACCATACAAATGCAAAACTTCTACCTTCTGTGAGTGAGTGGTCTCCTAAAATACAAAAATGGAAGATGATGGTGAATGCTGTGTAACAGTGGGCATCTTCATTACGTGTAATGGCCAACAGAGTACTGTAATGGCACTGTAAATGGCAATTGGTCTCGTGTGTGAGGGTGAAGAATGAGGGTTTTCTGTCATAAATTATTTTTATTGATATTTACTAAAGGTACTTCAATGAAAGTATTCAAACTCGCTTTGTAGGCAGTCAAAATGGAAATGAGGGAAGTAGCCTTCAGCAAGAAAAAAGAAGAATTATACTTTATTTTCTGAATTTTGTTTTGGTGTTTTTCGTTTGTTTGTTTGTTTTCCTAGGAAGTTTAGTGGAGATCTCTAGATTCCTTGTTAAAGTACTTCTTGCATGATTATATATAAAATTAATTTTAAGTAAGTTTTAAATAATCATCTTGATGACTCTTCAATTTATTATGGCATTTCTCTAAATCTTTTCTATAGTATTGTAAGTACTGTTGCTGTGCAACAAGGATTGAAGTCATTGCAGGGTGGAAATGGAATTTGAGTTGTACTACCTGAGCCTTTCGTTAGAGTGTTTTTATTCCTTTGAAAATAAAACAGGTATTAATAGGGATTAGAGGGCCAAGGTTCCTCTTTTTTTTGGCATATTAGGTCTCTGAGAAATCCTATACCATCAAAAATGTCTTTATTAATATTGCTTTGTTAAAGTTGCTTGGTAATCTCACAGAAACAAAGCTGGTTAGGTGTATGAGGTGTGCTGTATTACTGTGGTAGAATTGTCTATAAGAGAAGCAACCCTTCATCCTGGAAACAAAATTCAGCACTCTTCTTCAAATAGGGGTAATTATTTTGACTCTTTAGTGGCCAAAACTGAAACAGAGTTAGTGACTTCACAGAAGTAGTAATATTAGTTTGATACTTTGAAGTTGGAATTATGCAGTTGTCTTAAATTTGTACTAGTAACTGAAGTTATAGCCTGTACAACTAAGTGCATCTGAACATTTGATAGAAAATAAAAATGTATGGAAAGAAAATACGTAGTCGAAAATTACGAAATTGTCCCGTAGTTTCCCAAAGTGCTGTTATTCAGCTATTTAGTTAACAGCATGCTGGAAACACGACCAGATCCTGCCAGTCAGTTGGAAAACTGCTTTCGCTGAACGCTTGCTAAAACAAAACAACAGGACAGACTGCAAGCAAAGAGTTCTTGTCTCCTCTTTCCAGTTTCCAACGTGGAATGCTCTGCCTTCCAGAGCTATTAATTTTGACATAATGAAACTCTGAACTTACATGTGACTCATCCCTGTATTCAAGATGAAGAGTGTTGTGTTTTTTTCCTTTTCCCATGCCCCTCTCTATGGAATGCAGATGAGATTTCTGTTTAACATCTGCTGAAATCACTGAAAGGTCTTTCACTGATTTCAGTAGAAACTGGATTAAGCAGGTTTTGTCTTTGAACTTTGTCCTTAACAGAAAGAACCTCTTTCCCTTTGACTTGGCATTTAATGGCATGCTACCTATTAATTTTCAACAGTCAAGGCAATGAGAGTATTAGCATCAAAAGAGATAGAAAAATAATATATGATTTGCCTTTAAACCGCCTTCCTTTAAATTCAATCTGCTGAAAAGCAAGAGTGCAAGTAAACACTAGAATAGCAGACAGGTCTTTGCAAGATTGGGGCCTGATCTTCAAAGTTTATCTGTATTCTAAAACTTTATTTATGTTTTATTGTTCAGAAATTAAAACAAATACGAATTGTTTACACATTCCTCTAATGTTCTATATATTATTATTTATTTTTACGAAGGTTATGTTCTTATGTTCTTATGTTAATATCTATATTATTTTTTTTTCCTGTGATATTTAGTATCCTTGATCTGCATACACTACTCTTCATACTTACAGTTCCATTAACAAAGTGGGAATAGAATTTGTACCTGCATGCAACTTTTTAAATCCGTAGTTTCTTTCTTTTTCCTTTACTTCTTCTAATGGAGATTATTTATTAATATTACTTTTCAGAAAAAACAAAGAACAAAGGATCTGTCCCAGCTGTTTCATTCATACAATCCATATGATCATAAGGTAAGGAAAAATATGCTATCTACATTTGTTATTAAGAATAATTCCAAACATCCATGGTAGTTATATTTTATGTCTATGCAAAAATGAAAGAAAATTGAAAATTGAAGGCATTAGTGCATTCATGTTACTTAAATTGTGTTGTCAGATGAATGATTTTTTGTTTCTTCAAGCCAAGCTTGAAAAGCTGCATTTTCTGATTTCTGGAATCAGTAACTTGCTTTAACCTCTTAGAAGTGTAATTTATAGATTGTCAATAAATTGTACAAAGTGACCATGTGTGGTATCTGATTTCCTTCTTTTTTCTCTCTATTCAGAAGCTATGTTATTCCTGAATATGATACTTAGACTGTTGTGTCAATTAGGCCTAGAGATGTATGATACTAATGAATTATCTATTGATTCTGAAGCTATCACTGAAAGATGCTGTTTTGCTAACAGCCTCCTGGTTGTTTGGGAGAAAAGAAAAAGTAGTCGTCGTCACTATAATTTGATCCTTGTTTGTTAAGTCTGTGAACCCTGAAAGACTGGAACCATTGTTTGCTGCATCTTCTATCACAGGGGTAAGAAGGCAAGATCAGTTCCTAAAGCATTGTGCAGTGTGAAGTAAAAGAACTAAAGCTGTTATAAGGAGATTTTGGAGTACCAGGAGACACAGACAATAAAATCAGGTTGAAAGGCAGCCATTACAACATGTCTGTGATGCCAATAGTCGTAATGCTTTTGTGTAGACATTATGAGAAAGAATGCACTAAAGTTTGAAGAGAGAGTTAAGAAAACTTGTAAATATTTTCAAGGAGTTTGTCCAATCTTGGATCCATCTGTGGGCATGGCTTTTTAGGCGAGTGCACTCGATTCTTCAGCAATTTGTCAGCAGTATGACATCACTGTCTTTGCTTCTGTTTTGCAAAGCATGTGCCATTTTGTAAGTGTACGTGTGTATAGCATACAGTGGAAAAAAGAGCTGAGTTTTATATTTGGGGGAAGAAGATAGCAAAAGAGTGTATGTATGCACGTCTGTCTGTATGTATGAAGACATGCAAAGTGTGTGTATAGCTCTACAAACAGCTGTGAGAAATAAATACATTCTCTATATATCAGTGGATTAAATTCATCAGGCAGGCTGTTGCTACAAGAATTCCACAGGTACCACCTACTTTGGCATTTACAGTTTCAAAAAAAAAAAAAAAAGAAAAAGTTGTCAAACAGTAGATATTCTGCAATTTTATTAATTATATATCATTTCAAGTGAAATCCATCTGTTTGAAGTATTTTTTATAGATCATCTTTGATTGTCTGTGAGACCTAATAAAGCAAAAGTGAAGGACCTATGAAAATTGATAAATATGAAGCATAAAGGAAATTAGTGTGACAAGATTTTGAACAGGATTGTTATTTTTTTCAGTTGAAGCTTATTAAGTTATACGTAATAGTAAGAAAATAAATATCTAATAAGGAGAGGCAACCGATGATCCAGAAGCTTTGATATTCTTCTCCGTATTGAAATTCTCCTGTGTCAAACCCTTGTTATTCATAGAACAAGGAAATTCCATTATTCTTTTATTAGCACTTTCAATGGACCTTGGCCATTTGTAACTCCTGCTGCCTTCCTGCTCATATCCTTTGTGGCATTATATCAAAGTATCCTCAAATGATTTTGGCTTGAGTTGTGAAGACTTTTGCACTCTTTACAAATTAGTCATCAGGTAATGTGGAATTGAATATAAATGCTTGGATATATTCCCTTTTGATCTTTGTTTTAGGACATATAATAAATTATTAAAAATAGCCCAATTGTCTGATGAGTGGTTTTGATGCTCCCTTTTTTTTGCTGTTTCCAAAGCACGTTCCACATTTACATCTGAGAGCAAAAGGAAAAAAAAAGAAAAAAGCAGGACAAATGGAATCATAAAAACAACAAAATCCCAATTTTCCATTTGACAGGAAAGGTTTTCCTTCTGCTAACTGCTTCCTATTTGTGGTCGTCTGTCTCATTCCAGGCTTCTTGCTTTGTGCTCATTTTCACCTTAGTTGCCCACTTCACAATTGTTTCAGTCCAGGGAATGGCAGCAGTAATCAACATTAACAGTAATCAACATTAGCAGTAATCAACGTTAGTTGAAAATACAGACATTTCAAGTAGAGATCTGTTTTTTACTAGTTTTACCGAAATTCTGTTTATCTGATTAAATATCACACAAAGGACTGGATTTGGGGGGGGATTGTTATTTTGTAGATTATTTTCAATAAGAGTAAGGAGGATATTTTGCTTTATGAAAGTACTGGTGATCCAGAATCATGATGTGAATTACTGGCAGTACTGACTAACTTTTTTCTTGGTTGGTTAAAAGCTTTTTCTCTGAGTCCCGTTCTGGAGTAGAAAAGGGATAAACTTAAGGATAAGTTATGGCTTGGTTATAGTAGTTAAACCAGATGAAATAAAATGATTGAAACAGAATAGTCTAGCAAGCACTGATAGAATTTCATGCTTTTGTGATGGGGTATCACATAGGAAAGAGAAAAGCTAATCAGAAAAAAGTTCATTCTTCCAAGTTCATGCTTCACTCACTAAACCAGAAAATGATGTTTTGATGGAGTGACCACACTAACCTTACATTATGCTTGGTCAGAAGACTGATAGAGGTAGCAGCTATTTCGTGAAATTCTTCTTCAGTATATATTTGCCTTTATAGTGCAAGTTACTGTATCGTAATAGGCATTTTAAAGGTCTGTGGTTATGCATTCCCAGATGAAAAGCCAGGTCTTCTATCGAGAGGGAAAGCAAGCATTTTCTTTTCCTTCCATTTCTTCTGTGGAGTCTTGTCACATGCCTAGCTGAGGCCTCAATTAAGCAGCAAAGGAGCAGGATCGTTAAGTTGTTCCATGCCAAAGAGATGGAGATGTGGGAGAAAATCTGCACCTGCTGATAACTGAGGAAGAGTGGTTAAGTTCCTGCATTATTTACTTCATAAATGTGTGTACTTTACTTGCCTTTGTCATTGGCTAGATGAAGTAGAATAGCAAACCTCAAAATCTGCCTTTCAGTTGTGTTCTTATCCAGGAGGATTTGGCTCTGTTCTGTTCCACCCAGTGTCAGTGTGGTGTTACAGAGCTTGTGGTCCTCCAAAAACTGTGCCTTCCACAGAGCTCGTTGTAGCGTCAGTCTGGAATGGGTGGGAAATGTCTTGAACTCTTGATGTAAAACATACGAAAAGCTCCCTTTTCTTCTAAAATATATGCTTTCTAAAGCTAAATAATTATTTGGAAAGTGCTGATATATATCTTGGTTATTAAAAATCATTCCAGGTAGATGCTTGACATCTGTTCAATCTTATTTCAGGGTGTATAATAACACTGTATTCTGTGTGTAGACACTTATTCTGGAATACTTACTTTTTCCTGTGCTTATGTAGAGTAGAAATATCAACTTGCTTTCCTAAGAGTCATGTTCTGGCTGCTGTCTATTCTTCTAGTTATCAGTAGAACAGCTCTTCTGATAACATGTACAGTTTATCCTTGTCTAGCACAATCAGAAAGGTAAGATACAAATGAGACCCTCATAAAGTCTACCAACCATGGTTTAAGTGAATTAAATTTAAAAAAGAATTGTATGTGAGAAACATAACATATAATTCTTTTTTACCTTTAGCTGTTATCTGGCATGTTGTCTAATAGCTCGTTCAGTGAAAAGTTGTCCACACACAAGTAAGTCATTTCAACTGAACCTTTCTTGTGTGTATACTGAGAGCTTTCACACTGCACACCTCAAGAATTTTATTCTGTCTGCTATGGATGTTTAAATTCTATGGTATCTTCCAAATGGTGTTAGCCCTCTGAAACTTGGCCCTATTTTGATAGCAGGTTACTTGATCAACACAGCAGGTTTGAGGAGCTTGATACGAGCTTCAGGATCCAGTACATGGAAAGCATCCAAATTCACCATCAGAGACCCTAGTTCCTTTTTTCTTTCTGTTGAATGAGTAAGTATTCAGTCTAGCCCTGGAGCAGATGTTTAAAATGATAATCCTCAACTTCTGCTCTGCAGAACACTATTTATACTTAAAAAAACAAAATATAGCACAACTGCTGTTCAGTTTGTTGCTTTGCCCTCTTCAGAGGATAGTCTGGAATAGAGACCTCAGGACACATCCATCTTTGCACTAAGCTCCTGCAGTGAGAAGTCCCCCCTGAATTGTGCTTAAAACTCAACTCTGGATTTGTTTCTTTTTGCAGTCTGAATTTGTTGCCCAGGAATAGGACATGAGCTCTGAAAAAATAAGGTCATGCAATACATACAGTGCTTGAGGGCTATTAATGCATGCTCTGCATCCAACCAAATAAGAAATAGTCCATGTTAGTGTCATTTGAAAGGAGTCTTTTGAGAGAATTCTTTCCCTGCTAAAATTGCTCAGGATTAAAAAAAAATGACTCTTTCGGGAATGAGCTCTAATAGATGCAATGCTAATCAAATAATTGTAAAATTTTAAAGCTTCACACTTTAAAGTGTTCCATATTAATGTGTTACAGAAATGTTAAAACTAGAGCTAGAACTTCACAGACAATGCCTGTGTGATTGGCAAGTTATATGGACTATTGTATTGTGGCTCACAATTAAGTGACAAAAAAGCTTTCTCTTTTCTCTCTTTTTCTTTTTTTTCTTTTTTTGTGCTAGCTCTTAACCTGGTATACAATTTGGGCTGAGGTGGGAGCTGTCTCATATTCGCTGGGCTTTGGTAACTGTAGAAATGATCATAACTGGCTCAGGGAAGATTAGCATGAAGATGATGCAAACCTCGAAGGTGAGGTGTTACTGGCTGCTGTCCTTTACACATTTGCTGTGGGAATCGTTTTCAAGCAGTTATTTCAGTAGTGCATTAAGTCTTAAGTAACGTGATGTCAGCAGCCTGAAATCTGTGGTTGCAGGGCATCCTTTTCTTCTCCAGGGTTCTGTAGCTGCTCTGGAGAGCGCTGGCACTGGGAACCAGTGAAACTGACTTTGTCATGGTGTGCTGAAACAGGAGTGGGAAGTTAAGAGATCTTTTGAGACCGATTTCCCTGCTTGTGAAGTCCTTCCTTTTGTTTTTCTTTTGTGTTCGGGGAAGCACACAACTTCCCCTATCTGCATTCTTCACTAAGAAGTAAAATTGAATTTCTGATGCTCGCTGAAAGAAGCAAATCTAAATGCCTGATTCTTGGCTAACGTTCCAATGGCAGGCATCACTGTCTGCTCTAACTGCTTTGTTAACTGGATCCTGAGAGCTACTTCTGAAGATGTGTCTGCACTGTGGTGTGACTTGATTACATGAGAGGACGTGTAAATGGAAACGTTGGACAGCTTGTGGAGTTGCAGGTGTTGCTATGAGTGTAACTAATCGAAAGAAGCTAGTGAAAAATTACAGCACTGTTGTGGTATTAAACATATTCGGCTGATGAGATTTACTAGTTTCAGTAATCTTCGCTATTATCTCTTTGATAACTCCTTATTTCCCAGGCTTTGCTGTCTTCTGTTTCTTTATGGCTGACCATAGGTGACATTTCACTGACGCTGGTATCAGGAAGTTGTCTTGTTTCATCCAAAACTGCATTAACATCACACCGATGTTTGGTTGTTGCTGAGCAATGAAGAGAGTATCTGGGGCCAGGCCACTCAGTGAGGCAGAACCGATGGTGTGGCAGCGGAGGTGGGGTGAGGCCAGGACAATGCCTGAGTTAGAGCAGGGGTTGTTCTGTACCCCAGGACACCAGGCAGAGGGCTGCTGTGGTGAGACCTTGTGGTGCTGGCAGCCGTCAGGCAGTGATATTGTTGTTGTGCATCGAGTGGCAAGTCATTGCATTGCAGCTATATATCTTGTCATTGTTGCTCTTCTGCTCCCGTTTTCCTCTTCTTAGTAAATAGCTTTTGTCTCAGTCCATGAGCTCTATTTTGTTTCCAGTTCACTCCATCATCCCACCTGGGGGCAGGGGTTAGTGGACAGACAGCTGCATGGTGCTGAGCTGCTGCTGGGGCAAACCTCAACAGAAGTGTTAGCAGCTGGCAAATTGCAGAAAACCAGGTTGAGGTGCTTTTAGTAGTATGGGGACTGGCAATTTCACAACTGCTAAGAAAACATGAGCAATTCTTGGCAATTTTTTAAGCAAGAGAGAAAGAAATTTGTTCTGAGATTTTTCAGGTAATGACTTGGGTATATGATTCTGAAAAATAACAAAAAGCCTTTTAAACTACTATCCATTTATTTGAAAAACAGCATTATACTTAATCATAAGGCAACTGTGAGTTTGCAGAGACTGTGATACAAGCCACAGTCTGAATTTCCTAAAGCAGGTGCTTTGAGTTGTTCTTCTGTGATATGAAAATACTTTCTAGATTATTGCTGAAAAGAAACAGAGCCTTTTGCTATCTCCTGCCTCAAGATAGGTTGTAGTTTTCATGTGATAGCTGAGATGGCAGATTCAACCACGTTTTATGGAAATATTCTTATTGTAACCTGCATCCATTCTTCTCTTATCCCGTTCCTCATGCTTAGAACTGCTTTTTGGAGGAGATTGCATAAAGCTGTTTTGTGCTCTTGATAGGATGTAAGGCTTCAAAGTAGACTGCTGAAAGAGAAAAGCAATTCCTATTTGGAAGAGTAGTGCAGTGGCCTTGTGCTAATGGCATACTTGAACATTACTTCATGATAGTGAAGAAAATCTAATGGCCTGAAAAGCTGCTATTTTTTTTTTTTTTTACCTTAACTCTTAGCTGTATTGAAGTTTATGCAATCTGTAACACAAAGAAAACTAATATGTAGACAGCTTAGAAATAGCTGTTCAAATACCAGGAATTGTTTTAGGGGTTTGGGAATAGAAACAAAAAAAAAAAAAAGGCAGTGAGATGAAAGGGCTTACTTCTCATTGAATAGGCTGTATAGAAAAAGATGTATCTGCTGTCTTAATTCTGTAGCTGAAACACTGAGATAAAAGACATGCAATCTCTTTTGAGGTGTATCATGCCTAAAAAGAAAAAGGAAATAAAAGCAGGTAGCACATATATGCTTAACACTGCAGTTAAAATTCTATTTGGTGCTATTAACTTCTTCTGTAATTCAACGTTTAAAGCATCAAACCCATCTGATACTAACTGAATTGTTTGGGATTGTTACCTCAGTTATCACTCAAAAGGGTAGCTTTTGCTTTTTTAGCTTAAATAAATGCCTCTATGTCTTTCTACAGTGTAATTAACAGTAGCTTGTAAATTCACATTTTCATTTGTAGGTAAAGGTAATGCTTTGTGATGAGGCATAGACTTAGATATTTAATGTTATCACAGATATTATTGAAATGTTTTTTATTAATGATCTTTGGAACAGTTAATGAAATACACTGATGACATCCACACATCCTCCCCATTTACTCCCATGTAAAAACATTCTGGAAAATGTGGGAAAGAGTAAAGGATAAAGGTAAAAGTGATCATAGAAAAAAACCAATGTCATGAAAAAATGTGACCTAAGTAAAATAATGTTTCAGAAGTTTCTAATATAAATTGCAGTTTGACAAGGGCAGTTAAATAGAGAAAACAAGTTCTGCACACATCATTTTGCACAGCACAGAAGTAAGTCTTTCTCCATATGGCTGTGGTTGTATCCAAGATATAGTCTTACTTTATGGACAATTGGTTAGATCAAAGTGACATTGACAAGTAGGAGAGACTGTGAAGAATAGCAACAAAACTAATTATTTGGGGTTTGTTATCCTAAGAGAAAAAAATAAATTAATACAGCTTTCATCTGTGGCAGTTGCACGAGATACATAGCACATATTTTTTCAATTGAATCATGAAAATGATGTCATTTACTTCACAGTTTTTCTCCCTGATAAAACATGCACATGCTAGTATAGCAGATTGCCTAAAATAAGCATTTTCTACCTCTAGAAGTACTGAATTATAAAGTGATGGACAAGGTTTATAGGGAATATGTAACCAATGGTCTGTGGCCATATGAAGCTCAGATCAAGTTTAAGTATCTTTCCTTCCCCTACTTCCTAACATCCCCTTTGACTTATATTTCTCCATCCCTGTGCAGTGTGCAGTGGATTAGATTTCTCAATTGTAAGACAAGGGGGAATGGTTTAAACTAAAAAAGAGATTTAGATTAGACATTAGGGAGAAATTTTTCACTCAGGGTGGTGAGGCACTGCAGCAGGGTGCCAAGAGAAGCACAATCCCTGGAGGTATTCGAGGCCAGGCTTGATGAGGCCCTGGGCAGCCTGATCTAGGGGGTGGCAGCCCTTTCCACAGCAGGTGGTTGGAATTAGATGGTCTTTAAGGTCCCTTCCAACCCAAGCCATTCTATGATTCTATTAATTATCTTTTACTTTTTCTCATTTTTCCCCCTCCTTCTTTTTTTCATTCTGCTACCGCTTCTCTCCCTAAAAAAATCTTTTTCTTTCATGCAGTCTACCTTTTTTTTCTTCCTGTTTCTTCCTACCTATTTTTGTTTAATATCTTCTTGATTTTTTATATTGTATTCTCTCTCCATTTACTTTCTATCATTTGCCCTTCCATCCATATCAACTGCTTTTCCGTTGCTGGTTTTTTGTCGGTGGTGTTTTTTTCTTAATATGTAACCCGGTATCTCTACAGATGTAATTTATGATGGTATTAAAATGAATGAGGGAATCAGTGTCACTTTTTGAAGAGGAAGTGCAGCACGTGTGCAGTAACCAACCCACAGGAACATGACAGTATTGTTGATAATGATGTTCTTCTCTCTTCAAAAATTTAAACTTTGGTGATGACTGAAATGTTCATATGACCAAGCCTTTCCAAGCTTGTTTGTTTTTAATTAATTACGTATGTGGAGACTCAAATTTGGGAACTTCCCTAATGAATGTGATAACTGACTTTACCTTCTGTCCACCAACTTTTTGCTGGAGGCAAAACTTGGTTTTGCTCATAAAATTATCGTAGACTGTTTGGGTACTTGATGAGTTACTTAACGTTCAAAGCATTACCCAGGCAGGCGTCAATGCTTTTATTTGGTCTATGATTGGTCTTTCTTGCATGGAGTGAGCATATTATGTTTACTCATCTTTTTTCTTACTTCTATTTAGCAACTTCTTTAAAAAAAAAAAAAAAATCACTGATGTAAAGCAGTGAGGCTGGCGTATATTGAATGACAATAAAATTGTGGATATGTGGATCTAGTTATCCATTCTTAACATTCTTCTGCATAGGTTTGCACAGACCTGTACACACATCTCAAAAAATTTGATCTGAAATTGATTTCAAGTATCAGCCAAAGAGAATCTGATTTCAAGTAAGTTAGAAAAGAACGAGATCACATTTTATCCAATCTGTAAAAACTCATTTCTGTTTTTTGGTACTAGAAGTATCATCTGTACTATATTCTACTTAACAAAGAGAGTGAAGAAAAGTTAGTAACCATGTGGTGAAAAAAGATAAATTCAGGTAGAATGACCATGTTGAAGTATAAATTGAATTTAGCCTTTAGATTGTTCCAGTGCTGTCTCTCAGCACAGCACACAGTTTCAGCATAAGCTCAAACATCTTCCTTTCAAAGATAGTCGAAGGAGATGTTTGCAGAATATTCTAGGAAGCCATGTGGATTTTGTGTAGTAAATCTGTGTGAATCAAAACATCTGTTTTAGCTACCTGGGAAATTAGGGTTCATACAAACATGCTTTCAGACGTCTTGTGCTTGGTCTGACTGTATGTTGGCTCATGATCATAGGAGAGTGCTTGTGTTCAAGCTTAACTAGAGAAACGTCCTACATTTTTTTACCAGTTGCTCTTCCTTTTTGAGAGTACTGAAGTACTCTTGTGACTCAGTTTGCACACTTACAGTAAAACTGAGAAGTTTCAGTTAAATTATCTGGGTGCAAATGTGTACTCTATCTGTGTAAATCAAGGTAGGCTCGTAAGACCTCCAAACCGTATTCAAAAGTTGATAATTAGTCAGTGGACTTCGATCTAACTCTATAGTATAGATAAACCATGGAGGTTTAGATTGCAGATAAGGGCAGAAGAAAACATCTAGAACATGTGGTTCAATGTTCTGCACACTGCTAGTTGTACTGAGCTTTAGTGTACCAGGAGTGATCAGGAGATGGCAGGAAGACAAGTGCAAACCTAGAATTTGTTATAAATGCAGGTTAACAAACATATTTTGTTTTGTAAGTGTGAAGTGCTCTTCATATTATTTTTCCTCTCAATTAAGAATGTAGTTTTCATCCAAAAATTGTATCTATCCAAAGATGTATTCACTACACTATCCATTCTTCCATTCATTTTTTGAAAGAAAGACTCCAGCTTGATAAGCATGCATGGCAGCCTTTTTATTCAGAATTTACTTAATTATTTTAAATTTCTGGGAGGTTCCAACTTCAAAAATTATCTTCCCAAGAAGCTGCAGCTTTGTCCTGTAATTCTGCAGAGATTTGTTCTGAAGTCTAAAAGATGTGGAGCCAGTGGCACACTTAAGTTTATGTTTATCATTTATCTTATGATCCATCAAGATAAAAATGGGGCATTTTATCTCCTTAAAGAAACAAGACTTTAAGAATTTTTTTCATATTAAATGTGGCATTTTTAGTATCACTTTAAAATTTGATATCTTAGTATCATTAAGGTGGTATTTTAATTCAAGTAAATGCTGCTTTATTTTGACTTTTGAAGTTTTAAAATATATTAGGCTTAATTTTTTTTTCACGTTTTCCTCATACAATCCTGATAGATCTAGCCATATGGCTTTACTTAAAAAATAAATAGATGAAAGTAGTTGCCAAAGGTCATTAGAACACTAGTTTGTTTGTTTTTTTTTTCTAAAATACATAGCTTGTTCCAAAAGTAATAGCTCCTACTTATTTCCATGGAAACTACAACAGATACAAAGAGCACAGTAACACTGTTTGATAAAGAACATTCTCAGCTGCAAAATACTATTTTTCAACCACTGTTATATATATATAAAACCACTATTAGCTATGCATTTTTTCCAGCAATGCAAAAGAGCCTGCATTCCATGCTCAGAAAAATCTTCACCAGTGGAGGTTGCTGTCACTGTCACCACTGTTGAAGTGCACCACCCATCTCTTCACTGTGCTCACATCCACTGTTTGGTCTCCGTCAACATTAAGGAAGCATCAGTGAATGTCAGTGGGTGCCTTTTTTTTCCTGTGTGGAGGAGTTCAGTGATACACTTTTGCTTCATACGCACTTCCATGTCAGCCATCATTTTGTCAGACTGTCCTTCTGCTGCCATCTGTCACACAGCAACAAAATGCAACAGAATATTGGTGAAAAGGTTCAACCTCTACTGCCATACTACCAACATCTGCCTCTGAAGCTGTGGGCCAACATCATAAACTATGAGGCATTACTTTCAGAGCAGCCCTTCTAGATTTCAAAGAAATCTGATTCAGGTAGTACACACAGGAGAGCTGTTGTGATGAAGCACTGATGGTGCAAATACAAGCAGTCATTCTGATAAATTCTTTATTTCATTCCGTCTTCCCTTTTCCAGGAAAGAATACCAGTGTTCTTACTGTTGTTCTCTTCCATGTCTCCTCTAGTAATTCAGCCATCCTCTATTGTTGTTTATTGGAAGAGAAGAAGGTCATCAGGAATAGTCAACATGGATTCACCAAGGGAAAATCATGTTCAACCAACCTCATAGCCTTCTATGATGGCATTGCCAGCTGAGTAGGTGGGGAGAGAGCAGTGGATGTCATCTATCTTGACATCCACTTTGGCTTTTGGTATTGTCTTCCACGACATCCTGATAATGAAGCTGAGAAAATGTGAGATAGATAAGGAAGGTGAGGTGGGTTGAGAACTGTCTGACTGGCCAAGCTCAGAAGGTGTTTATCGATGGTACAGAGTCTGGTTGGAGACCTGTGACTAGTGGTGTTCCCTAGGGGTTGGTGCTGGGTCTGGTCTTGTTCAATATCTTCATTGACGACCTTGATGAGGGAATAGTGTCCACTCTCAATAAGTATTCCAATGATACAAAGCTGGGAGGAGTGGCTGACACACCTGAAGGCTGTGCTGCCATTCAGCAAGACCTGGACAGACTGGAGAGATGGGCAGCAAGAAACCAGATGAGGTTTAACAAAAGCAAGTGTAGAGTCTTACACCTGTGAAGAAATAACCAGAAGTATCAGTACAGACTGGGACATGACCTGCTGGAGGAGAGCTCTGCAGAGAAGGACCTGGGGGTCCTGGTGGACATAAGCCAGCAGCCTGCCCTGATGGCCAAGAAGGTCAGTGAGATCCTGGGGTGCATTAAAAGGAGCATGGCCAACGGGTTAAGGGAGGTGATCCTCCCCCTCTACTCTCCCCTGGTCAGGCCTCACCTGGAGTACTGTATGCAGTTCTGGCCTTCCTGGAACAGAAAAGACAAGGATCTCCTGGAAAGAGTGCAGTAGGGGGCCACAAAGATGAATTGGGGCCTGGAGCATCTCCCGTATGAGGAAAGGTTAGCAACCTGGGTCTGTTCAGCTTTGAGAAAAGAAGACTCAGAGGTGATCTGATCAATGTCTATAAATATCTTATTAAGGATGGGAGTCAAAGGGACGTGGCAAACATCTTTTCCACAGTCTGTGGGTGCAGGACAAGGGGAAACAGCCATGAACTGGAGCATAGGATGTTTTGTACCAATATGCAAAGGAACTTCTTCACATGAGGGTGAAGGAGCATTGGAAACAGGCTGCCTGGAGAGGTTGTAGATTCTCCTTCTCTGGAGATCATCAGGACCTGCCTGGATGCCTATCTGTGCAGCCTGCCATTGTGGGCAGACTGCCCCACTGGAGGTTGGACTTGATCTATAGAGCTCCCCTCCAACCCCTATAATTCTGTGATTCTGTGATCATTTATGAGGTGCATGTATGAGAAGTTGTGCTCTTTTATGCCTTTTATTTTACACTTTTATATTTAAAAGGCCTGCTTGCTTTATAATCTTACAAGACATAAGCCACCACTGTTCTCTGTTGGAGGTCCCAGCCTTGTTTTCCATAGAACATTTACAGAAAATGCCTGATATAAAACTAAAAACATGAACCATTTGTAAGCCCTGTGCTGGAACAGCCATTAAACACCAATTCACATGGCAGACAGACGGTGGCAGCTTCCTTGTTAACGCATGGCACAATTCCATATTAAATCAAATGGCAAGTGGACATTTTGACAGATATTGTCATCAGCGCAAACATTATTAAAGAGTTTGCTTTTAATTTTTTACTTAAAACACATACATTTGCCTTGCAGAGTCTTCTCAGTCAGAGCCTACAGCAGTGAGTACTACTTCTCCAGGTTTTGGCTAACAAAGCCTGCACTGTTTCTGTCCGTTCCTCAGGGCACTGACACTATGTTCATGGCTTCCTCTGCATGCTATGTGTTAGGGTCTGTGGCCACAAATTCCATTTGTGAGCACATCGTTGTGGATAGCACTCGGTGGTCTTTTCAGTTTGATTGATGCTTCTGGTTTTGCACCATCTGGCTTTTGATAGGCTACATTAATCATATCCTGAACTAAGAATATTTATTCAGGATTTTTTCAATAAGTACATATATGCAGAAAAGTGTATTTATGTGTTTGTGTATTTTATTCCTGTAGGTTCCTGTCATACAAAGAGCAAATACACAGATTTCAGTTTTACTTCTACTGTTTTATTATGCTTTCTATCATCTACTTATAGTTGCTTCCTTATGTTGACATTGTTTTCTGTTAGGAACAGTGGACTTGACTAAAGTATGCTTGCATATCAACTGTTTGAAGTAAATCTTAAAATTTCTCTTTCCAGTGCTTTGGTACTAAACTACAATCCTTTGCTTCTTTAATAAACATAGCTTGGAAAAAATAGTTTCTGAAAGAGAATGTCATCAGGTTTTAAATTTTGTTGGTGTAAAATATTTTGAAATTGCTGTATTTAAGTTTACATGTTGGGAAAACTTAAGACTCTAAACAATACATGCAGTATACAAAAGGCAGTGATCTGCCCTATTGAAGACTTCTGACGAAATCTGACATTGTGGTACAGAAGAACTCTGTGTCATTCAGCAGGCAGGTGGACTGGAAGGAGGAGCAGCATTCATCTATAAATCCACCCACTAAAACACTTATTGTACTAATTTTAATTCAGACAGGCTTGATCTACTCTTTAGAGTAGATTAGGTTCATTTTGAGTTACCTGGCATTAGTTCTTTACAATTTAAAATTGTACTTATGGTTCAAAACTAATGACGTGCAAGAATGGTGTTTGACACACTGCAGCAAGAAGCAGTACTTAGGAAATTATGAGAAAATTCATAAATTATAGATATTTCAGAAAATTTAGAAATAAAGATGTAAAACTCCTTAAAGCATAGCAATGTATTGGTGCTGCAGCACTTTTCTCTATCTCAAATTTGTTGCCAATTTTTCTATAAAACTGTCCTTTTTCTATTGTTTTCATTTAATATAGTTTCTTGTAAGCTTATTTTAAAGACTTGTTTGTTTAGAAAGTCTCATGGCTTTCTAAAATAGACATCTGTGATTGAAAAAATCTCAATTCACTAATAATTCATATTAAATTTACTATAGATGTTGACAATTAGGATAAATAAAACGCATTCAGTTGTTATTATAAAAGCACCATCTTCATTTGTATGCCATGGAGAATTTAAAAAAAAAAAAAAAAATCTTCATGGCTATAATACTATTCTATATTTGCTCAATGTTAAAGTCAATTCTCTCTAAAATCAACGTCTGATCCTGAATAATATTGCTTTGTGCCACTTGGATACAGAATTCCACTCCCTTTTTTGCCTGAATCATTGTAATGGCAATTTACCACAGAGACGTTATAGAAATTAAAAAGGTGAAGTGTTGCCAACAGGCACAATCAGTAGCACCTCCTAAGCTCCCTGTTGGTTCTTCATAGAACCCTGATTCCTCAGGCTAAGTAGAGGCCCTCAGTCTCTCTCTTGTTCTCATTATCGAGGTTCCAACTTTGAACAGCAGCATCACCATACAGACCTGTGCAAGCTGGAGCAAACTTAATACCTTGTTGGTAGGAAACGTCTGGAGAAAAATGAAAACTGCATTCAGTGACATTCTGCTAAGAATCTGAGCACTGTAAGATGTCATCAGGCCATATTCACTACTGTGTTATGCTTGAAAACATGGAACAAAAGGTAAAATATATTTGCAAGTATCTTTCTGAAAAACTGAAAGAAATCATTGATAATCACAATTTAAACACTAGGACGAAGTGTCAAGTGATAAGTTCAGGGCCTGCAGGGTGGATAACAGATATCCCCAAAGAGTGAAAGCTCCTTTCATATTTTTCCAAAGATATATACTTACCAGCTCAGGAACATTGCCCACAACAATTTGTTATGCCTAGATATGGACTTTTGGTGTTTTCATCTTAGGACTTTCAATAAGCAGTTCCATATGAAGAAACTTTGATTACCATATTTTCTGAAATGCAAGCCCTACCTGTGCTTTCCAAGTGAAAAATTCCTGTCAGCCATACCTTAGTCCATGTAGATTTAGTGATTCATCATCTTGGCATCAATGCCAATCAATTAGTTCTGAAGATATATAGCTTGCATTGCAGCAGTGATGCTGTATGTTATCACTACTGTGTATCTTGATTCTGTTTTGACATGGAGAAGAGATGAGTCAAATTTAGGGGAGTATTTTTACTTCTTTTTTAAATCTTACTTCACTTTTTATATTGAGAGAAGTGTAAGAAGTAACTACTTTTAAATTTGTTAAAATTTTCCTGTTTCTATAAACATATTCCATTCCTTATGAAGCTTTCAAATAACAAAGCAAAGACCTACAATTGGGATGATAAAACCTTCTAATAGAGTGTTTTCCAGCACAATTTAATACTCTGTTGTATGTTTCTGATTATTAGTAACACCGTATCTGATTTATTGCAAGGTTTGGGGGTTTTAAAAACAGGTATCATTGGTAGTTATTTTCAAACAATGAATTCTTTGTATGTTAAAATATACTGAATTGGGTATGAATAATAATGTTGAACAGTAAATATGAAGATTTTTAAAAACTCTTTAGAAGGATTCTTATTTCAGAGAGGTTACATACAAGTTTTTGGCTCTTTTGAATTCCATTATAAGCACTGTTTTTTAGTGATTTCTTTTAACATGAGTTGCAAAGCTTTAAGATGAGAGGGAAGAACTTGGTACACAGCAAATGTATTCTGTGGAAACATAACATTTGTTTTGCTGGTTGCAACTGTGTGTACTGTACAAGATCTGCTTGTCTGGTTAGAAGTTGAACCTGCAAGTCAGAGCATTTTTGGAAGCAGGGAAAGCGAAAGAACTTACTTTAAAACTTACTTTTTTTGTAATTCTTCATATCTCAGTCGGCATATTTTTTCATTCTCTATTTGTTTACAGCTTACTGTAGTTCTGAGAACGTATTTCCACACAATAAGAAGAATCAGAACCGGTGAGAACAAAGCATTAACTACTATAAATATTTTCGTGTGTATGTTGGTGGTGGTGGTGATTTTTGAGGAGCAGTCTCTTTGCTCAGAATCTTGCCAAAATCCTAGTTCCACAGAAATATTTAAAATAAGTTAGCCCATTTTTTCCTTCTTGAAAGTGGGATAGCTTTTGACTTCTAAGATGAGGCCTCCAAATTATCCAGAAAGAAAAATCTGTAGCAGCTTTTTTTAATTATTATTCTTGATGCAGATGAATGTGCACTGCACAGGAAGAGTAGCAGGTGAATGAATGTATGAGTAAGTCTTGGCTGACGTCTTCTTTGTGCGTAAGTCGAGTGTCATCAGAAGTCATTGTTCTGCTGTATTTCCTAAGTAGTGAACAACAAAGTGACAAATCAGGCACCATCTGTGTGGTGAACCCTGCCATTCTGTTCTTGCCTGAGTATGATGAATTTCACCTTACTTTTCTGAGGAAATAAAAATAGTACTTAATCTGGAAAAGTTCCAAATGAGACTCTCTTCGTGGTGCTATTCGTTGTCTCTGGGGGTGTAGGTGTGGGCTTACACCTAAGCATATGTGTATAAATATTGCAGATTTATTGCTGTGTATGTTGTGATATGCTACAAATACAAGTCTGTATACAGACATGCTACATGACTAAAAAGGCTTTTTAACAATTGCAATAATTTGTGTTCAAAACGAAGTAATTATTTTTATCTTATGTATCTACAGTTGAAGACTTCAAAGGTATTATAATGTTTAGGGGCGTGGGACTTCCAATTTGGTTCAGTTTGGACTTATATTTATTTAAGTATTTCAGCTCCTCTTTGGTGCTGGTACATTGTGAATTTCAGGTATTTTTATTTAATTTCAATATAATCAGATTTGAAGTTACTAGCAAATTTTTCAGATTCAACCTTCGTCTTTCATGGGAACAAAATTCATTAGGACAGAAAGTTCTTTTTTCCAAAATACATGGTGAAGTAGTTATTTTCTCGCTGGCTTACTGCGGCTCTTTCCACTTTTGAACGTTTTCCTCATACTCTGTTTTGTTGCCATTCAGTTGTAGTCACGATCTCAGACCTGAGTTATTGTGCTGCACCTCTCTGACATTTTAATACACCGGACAGCAGCACAACTACCTGACCACAAGCTGGTTCTGCTCAGTGCTCTGTCTTCAGAAGACTCTAATGAGTAGGCACTTGAAATTGTAACCAAAAAGCACGTGTCTCTACAGAAGCTTGAAACACGTGCTTCACTTCTAATTTTAGCAGTTTATAAAGTCTGCATGTTAGTAGTTTTGTGTTAGAAATGCACAGTCTTCTACATTAATTAAAGATCACATTGTAAGTAGGCTGCTCTGGAAGTAGTGCCTCTTATTTATTTCCATGGAAACTACAGCAGATACAATAGAGCACAATAATACTGCTTGATAGAGCAAATTCTCAGCTGTGTAACATTATTTTTCGACAGTCACCACCACTGGCTGTGAATTTTCATCAGTGATGAGTAAGAGCCCACATGCTTTGCTCATAAAAATCTGAACTGGTAGGGGCGACCTGCTTTCATCACTGCTGAAGCACACTTGCCACACTGTGCTCACGTCCACTGTTTGGTCTCCAGAAATGTACAGCAAGTGTTAATGAATGTCAATGGGTGCCATTTTTTTCACATGGAGGAATTCAGGGACACACCTTTGCTTCATCCTCACTTCCATGTCAGACACCATTTTGTCAGACCGCCCCACTGCTGCCATCTGCTGCACTGCAACTAAGTGTAATGGAATATTGGTGAGAAGGTTCAACCTCTACTACCATACAACCAACATCCAACTCTGATGTTGGGGGCCGACATAATAAAATAGGAGGCATTACTTTCAGAGCAGTCTTTGTATCTTCAGAGGAGTGACCTCACACAAAAGACTTAATTTTTTTGAACGCTTTATTTTAAGGAAATAACATCCACACAAAACTGTTTGCAGTGAGCCTGGGTAATGAAAGTACAGTGCATAAAAGCCATGAATACCAATTATGCAGTGCTTGATTTTACATGCCAAATGACAGCAGATTGTGAACACAAGATATCATATTAAAGTAGATACCTTATATATTAAGCAAAGAAAGCTTTTATAATGCCTGAATATGCAGGTTTTACAGCATTTATACAAGATCATTACCCTTTTCAGTTGCTTAGAATTTTTGGTGAAAATTTTGTGAGCACCTTTTCACCTTCAAAGTGTCTCTTCACAGTAATTAAGTATTTTTTCTGAAGGGCAATAAGTCTCTCGTGGTTTTATGATTTCTGTTATCAGTATTCCATATCATAACATCCTATAGTGCACTGGGAGTTAAAGTTAGTGCTCCGGTTCAGTTGATAGTTCCAGATACCTTTCACAGAAGAGAAGAACTACATCTCCTGGAAGACTCCATTGTTCTGTTTCATTTTTCCATTCAGAGGGAAAGATAAAACTGTTTGGGAGTCACAAGACTGCCCTTCTTGTTTCTGCTTGTCCCTGTGGTGTGTGCTCCACAGCCTTCTCGCCTTCAGCATTACAGTAATGCCTTCAGTTTTTAGACACCCCCTCTCTCATTTATTAGACTTATTCGCTTCACTTCCAATTATATTGTATTACATTGTGTTATCTCACTTTCTGCTATCATACGTGGTAAATTAGTTTTCTTCCTTAGTTGATGGCTGCTGTTTTGTTTTTAGGCCCATCTCCCTACCTTTCCCTTTCCCCCGTTCCTGGGAGATGGGTCCATGGGTCCCCAAACCCATTGCTCATAGAACCAGGCCGAACCGGGCCAGAACCGTGACAAAGCCCTTTATTGGTTCTGAAAAATCAGAATTAGTTTGTTAAGCATTTCATTCAGGAGTTGTTGGGAGAGCAGACTTTGGAGGAGAGAAAGTACATTTTCAGTTATTATTTTCCTCTTAGTTGTGTGTTTACAAGTGTCAGGGCTTCCTGCAGGGCAGGCACAATAAAGGGCTGGCAGGCATGACAATACAAGGTTCTTTCTGGATCTCCATAGAAAGGCCTGACAACAGATGGCTTCATGAAAAAAAAAACTGATTTGATAAGATAAAATGAAAGGAGTGGTGCAGATAGTGAGTAAATCTTGCACCTTGCCCAGGCTATATGGGACTCTGGGCAACCTAGTCTAAATGGGAGGTGTCCTGCCCATGTCAAGAAGGTAGGAACTGGATGGTCTTTAAGTCCCTTCCAATCCAAACCATTTTGTGATTCTATGGTCTCATCAGATACTGAGAACCTTGCTTTCATTCAGCATCATATTTCTCACAGTACACTGCACATTGCATTCACATAGAGGTTCCTTCTGGAGTCTCTAAGGAAGCGGGGAAAAATCACTCCCCTCTTTCACTTTTACCTCCTGTTTGAAAAACACGCAGAGAAGTCTTGCCACTGTTTCTATTTCATTTAAAGTATTCTACAAATTAGAACACGGCTTGTACATATGTTATTTAGATGCTTTCTCTACTCTCAGTGAAATATTCCAGGTAGGGGAACCCCAGAAAAAGTGGTAGTGATAAAGGAAGCAATGTTGCAAATGTGGTCAGATTTAAAGAAACAAACAGATAAAATACGGTTATAGTTAATAATAAACACGTTAAAAAAAAAACACAAGTCCTCTTAAGGAAGTGCAACTCATACAAACATTGTCTATGAATGCCAAGATGAACATGCCTTCTGATACAGCTGAAGAAACTTTATATATGTGAGTTAACCAGCAAGTGAGGAAAAAGATGCTTAAAAAAGACAAAACAATCCTACCTCACGATGTCTGCTTCATTTGGAGAATGACATTAATATAGTTTGTCACATATCACTGAAAAGTGTGTGGTGAATGTAGCAACTGTAAAACCTTCATTGTTCCTTCAACTAAAAGAAACACAGTGTATAATTAGTTGTCTGCTTCTGCTTAATCCTAAGTCTAAAAAAGATTACATACCTACTGAATCATTGTCTCTCATTCACACAAGCATATTTCAGTTGTTCAAAATGATGTCATGCCATGTTTACGTGCATCAAACCTCTGCGAAACAACTGAATACAGATAGCACTGGCCTGACATGCTACTTTTAGGTAGTTCTAGCACCATAAATGCCCAGTGTAGTTCACTGTCCTTCCTTGTGCTCAGACAGGGAACACATGAGCACTGCACAGCCCTGGCTGTTTTTGCAAATGCTGTGTCATGGAACAGCTGATCTGCTCGAACCACGTATGAAATGTCAAATATGTGGGTCAAAGCATCCATTCTGAGTTAGATCACAGTTGTCTGAAAACCTCAGATGACACTGTGGGGTTGCAAGTTGCTATAGAGGACACATAACAGTAACCGCAAAATTTCTTGAGCGCAGTAGACTTGCTGCACACATCACATGAAGAAAATCTTAGATGGAGACTATGGGAAAGTCCCTCAAAGCCAAAAATGAGAGTTACATCAGTATCATTCTGATCAAAATGTGCTTTCTACCATTCTGGAAAGCAATCTGGACAGGATGTGGCCTGACTTGAAAGTTCATAGTGGCAGGGCGGTATTGCTTACAGGAGAAATTGCTACTCTTATGAAAACCAGGCAACCTCTTATTTAAAGCTTGTCTGTTGTTTTCACAAGTATTCTGGCTAATCATACTTAAAATAACATTTAAGATTCCTACCTCTTTTTTTGTTTGTTTGTTTCTTTTTTTTAACAAAGTATATAAGTACTGCATATACCATCAACTTCAGATTTTGATTTTTTCTTTTCTATTTTTAAGCAGAGATATCATTAGCTTATGCACTTCTGGCTGAGAAAGCCAGATGTAAAAATTGGGAAGATCTGGGGTTGGGCAGTGGATCAGACAATTAAGATAAAGGTGACAATCATAGGAAAAAAATCAGAATTGAGTGAAAACAAACACTAAGAAAAGGATATGTGTTAAGTTGGTATTTTATCAAATGAATATTTGAATTTATTTGATTTGTATTATGTTTTGTAGATATAGTTTGTAACTATTTTTTGCCTGAATACAGGCAACTTTAGGTCTCATCATGCGTAGCATCTCTTAAAGTGGTAGTACAGTTAAGCAGGTCTGAGATTTGCAAATATGAAGTCATATGAACTTATTCAAGCCAGCAAAAAGATCTCTTTTAGTTGACTAGAGTGTTACTTGGGCTAATCTGCCTCTATGAGAACATTAATGCATTAATGCTTTGCATATGGCTCTAAGACATACATGCAGGTGGGTGGCATAGTTCTAAATTACTGGAATGATTCATGACACTGGTTTCCTTGCACCTCCTTTCCTTCTTTAATAAATGAATGCAGTCTTAACTCATTAGAAATCCTGGTTTTCTTTGCACTGCAGCACAAGAATTGTTTGTTATTTATAGCTAAGTTCAAAGAATGTATAATTTTTTTAAATAGCAGCAGGAACCACAGATCATAACTCATTGAAATGATTTCCCCTCTTTTTTAATCTTAGAACTATACTTTTCTGGAATATTTGTTGTTTTATTGTGGAATATAGATGTCACTGAGTGCCATTATGTTGATTCAGTGTGGCCTTTTATATATGTTTTTCAGAACTACAAATGATTGCACTTAATTAAAACCTGCACGTTAGACCAGATGCTCCTTTAAATGGAAAAGCTCATAATGTGGGCAAGGAAGCCTCCCCATGTTTCTGCATAGGGAATTTTCCTCCCAGGAAAATACATGAAATGAAAGTGGCTGGTATAAACACACAGGTAGTATTCTGAAAACTAAGAGGTACCTAAAAAAGTTTGTTTTGGCTTTGGTAGCCTCCATCCAGTCTTCTGTAAAACATGTGCTTCCCCTGCTTGGAGGAATTTTATTGTGCCAAGGAAAAATCCTGGCTGCTGTGCTGGCGGTGGCCTCCTGTTAGTGTCTGTGGACGAGATTTGGGTAGGTAGCTGGAATGTAAGGGGATGGGAGATGCACAGACTGTGAAGCAGAGGACTCATGAGGTGTGTTACATGCCAGTGCAGTCAGCAGGCTGCTCCCTCACCTCCTTATTGTTTTTTATCACTGTCTCCTGTCCCTGCTAGTTTCATTCTGGGGCATTAGAGGCAGGAACGATGAAAGAGCAAGAGAGCAAAATTAGGAATGTTTTCTTGTACCTCAGTTCACGTGCTGTTCATGCTCCATTTTATGATCTCTGTACACTTCCTGCAGCCATCCATCTCTCTTTCTTTAACTGTGCCTTTTGTAAATTATCTTCAGGACAGCTAATTCACGTGCTGCAGGTAAGAAAGGAAAAATTGAACTCTCCTTTATTTAGATTTAGCATAAAACTCCTTCGTTTAATTGTTTTTTCCAAGAATTCACTTGTAAGATTTTTATACTTTTCTCATACTTGTTAATTTCTCATCTGACTTCTGTCTTCTACCTTCTGTGCTAAAATAGACATTTGTTCAGTCTAAAGTCCCCTATTTTATTTTTAAAGTTATGCAGAGAGAAGGAATAAGAAAAATGCTTTTCTTCCCATAGGTTATTCCCATGCTTTAGTGCCAGTAATACCCTCCTACTCTCCTGTTATATGTGAAATTATCACGTTGGCAGTGGGTCAAAGAAGATAGAAACTCTGAAAATGAGGGGTGGCTGGTAGGGAATGCAGTTTCTAAACAGTCTTCCTTCCCCACCACGTAGTTTGGAAATGCTGCTGCCATGTGCATTTGAGGATATGTCCAGGTCTGTTATTTAAATCATATTAAGAAATATGGAAACAACTTGGCTTGATTTACCTTTTCTTTTTCTTGGAGTAACTTCAGTGTGTTCTCTCCTACTTGCCAACTTCTGAAGCTGTAAAGGTGAACATTTAGGTTGAATACTTGGAACATTCATCAGTTTTGTTTGGATTCAAAAGAGACTTTTAAGCAAGTTGGATTAAATGTTAGAAAACAAAAAAGGGTGGGGGAGGGACTTATCTACTAAACATATTCAAGGACATGTACACTTTCCCCCTTGTTTCCATAAATTATCACACTTCTTTGAGCATCTGCTAGCATAGCTCACATCTTTGCGTCCTCCTGGCAAGAGAGTAACTTGAGTGAGCATCATGTGATGCTGTCTGCTGGAGGCTGAGATTCCTCCCTTAAGATTCCCATCTTTCATCTCTCTCTTTCCTCGGAAAACTTCCCATCCTCTTATCCTCTTGAAGTGAAGAAGAAATGAAATGAACACAGTGGGACAGTGAAAAGAAAGCCAAAGTTCTAAGCAAAATTCTGAATGAGAAGATTACTTAAAGAAAAGAGCTGTTGAGCTTCAAGTTAGCAAATACTCTGGGCTGAGCTCAGGAGACACCAATCTTAGTTGTGTCTCCAGCACTGGCTCTTCAGAGACTTGAGGGAATTTCTTGTTGTTCTTGCACCTTCCCATACTAGTAGTCTGTCCTTGATTCTGGCTGCGTCTGTCTAAAGAGGAGTCCTTTGTATCCACCCAGTTCTGGTAGTACACGAGATGAAAGAAATTCTCACCTCAGTCACTCATCTCTATTAACTTGACCAGTCATTATTTATGCTAACAGTAAAAAAGCCAAAGTAAATTCCATTGATATAATGGTATTTAAAAGTACCAAGCATCCAGAAGTTTCAGGGCATTACGTGTTTGCTTAAGACACTCCCAGTAACACCATGAATAGTTTAACTTTGAATGAAAGCAGATACTAATAGTGTATGGATGGGATGATACAGATGATTATAAATTTCCTTCAAATCATATTTCTTAGAAATTATGTATGTTGGTTTATAGCTCTGTTTACCTTGGTTATCTATTGCTGTTCTGCTGCCCACGTTGATACGAACCTTCAGTGCTGATTCAGTTTTCCACATTTTATATCCTAATGTCTTGCCCAGACTACAAAAAAGTTATTATCTTATGGTTCTAATCAATTCAGTCATGTTCTGTGGGAATAGATGTCAACATACAGAATATCATCCTAGTTAGATATTCTTAATAAAAAGAGAGATGGTTCTGGAGCAAAGTCAGGCTTCCAACACTGCATTCATGTTCATAAAAAGAAAGAGTCAAATCTCAAATCTCGCCTCATTTTTATGATTTACTTTCAGGAATTATTAGTCAGAAGTGCTGGACTGTTAAAAAAAGAAGTCAAAGTACTGTTGAAAGTGTTACCATTTCACCTTCTGTCATATGCAGCAATACAGTAATGTCTAGCATGGTTGCAGCTGCATGATGTGGTAATTTTTTCTGAGGTGAGAAATGCTGTTTTTTTTATTTGCAACATCAGCAGGGGTCATTGTTTAATATATGAAATTTGTAAGTTTTTCTAACGTGCCTCTTCATTGTCTTTTCATTGTTTATTGTAATTTCTGTAATTGCACCACACTGGCAGTTCAGGAGACAAGAACTCTCATTGTGGCCAGGCATCCAAAGTATTAACACATTCCTTTATTATTTCACCCCAGTCTTCAAAGTGCAGTTTATTTCTAATCTGTATTTAATACCTTTTTTCCTTTGGGGACCTCTGAAGATAATCTCACTTCTCAGCACAGTCAGATTGGGATTGGTGCAAAAGCAAATGCTCCAAAAGAGCCATTTTTCTTCAGTGCATAGTATCACTATATCAAGCCGTATGCCTGAAGGTTAATTTTGTTCTTTTCTATGTATTAAACCATTGTTACCTAGCCTTTCTACTGCTATGTGATGGACAGAACTTTATTCTGAGCAGATCTTGAAGTACTAATTAGGGTAGTTGTGGCTAATGGATAGCCAGGTTCCAACACCGCAGGATTAAGAGGATCTGCATCCAGGCTCTGAGCCCTTATTTTGTACATGGAAATGTGTTCCAGAATTTCTTTTTTGTTATGCTACTTAATTGCAATCTAGTTTTAATGACTGATATGCTACTTTTTTTTTTTTTTTTTTTTTTTCCGTATCTTTATACAGGGGGAAAGGAATTAGTAAACTTGCTGGAGGTATGGCAATAAACATCAGATTCCAAACACCCATTTTATGAGGAAAACCATATTAAGTGAAGTATTGGAAACTGTTACATGTGAAATAGGCTTACTATCATCCAAATTCTACAGGGACCAGGATATTACTAGTACCGTTATTTTCATTAAAATCATTCTCATACTTTTAAGAAGAAATGTTCAACTAATTTATTGTTAATATGTAAGGTCATCCAGACAGGTCTGCTGAATTTAATGGCTGTTTCATGATTAAGGGAGAGTAAGAAGTCCTTAATTGAGGAGCAGATAAAAAGCAAGCTAATTAACTCCAAATGCATTTCTTTAGCAGCATCCAAACAGCCCTTTCTGGGATGAACCTGGGTTACTCAGCTTTTGAGCTTTTAATCATATTTTTAGATTGCATTTTTACACCATCTGTACTACAAAAATGACTGTAATTTCTGTCACAGTTGGAAGCATCAGTTAATAAATGTTTTCTATTTTGATCCAGGGAGGTGTATGAATTGAGAGGGAAAATATTCTTAAACTAATTGGGTTAATTTACAGTAGCTTGGGAGAGAGTGTAGTGGGAATGGTTTCCTCCTATTCCTACCTACTTTTCCTCCAGTATCATCTTATTTGTTTTTATTTAAATACTGTCCCAAGTCAAACCTTTGCCCCAGCCCTCTGATCTAAAAATGACTGCGTGTGCTGGGAAACCAAAGGCAGTACATCCATGTTCTGTCAGTCTATGTACAAGATATTTAGCAATTCAGACCACCTATTCCAGCACAGAATCAAACAGGATCAGAGCCACTGTGCAGCGCGTTAGGCATTGGTGTGCTAAAAGGCTGCCTGCTGCCTGTAGTTTCTACATCAGTAGGGGAGAAAATGAAATAATGCAGTAAATTGTGTTATGGCAAGCTGGCAATCTGCAAAGCTATTGTTCAAAGATTGCTTTCTTTTCCTGTACAAATGGTTAGGCTAGAACAAAAATAAAAGTGAAGGCTGTATGCCAAGCATGTACAATATATGAATCATTTAATATGTATAACCAGTAATATACCTGCATAATTGGCCAACTTAATTTCGTTTAAATTCTGTGATGGAAATGGGGAATATGGATTCCCAATAGATAGATAGTATTAAGATTATTTAAGCATATTAATCATTTGCTATCCTAATTTATTCATTCATAAAATGTTGTTAATTAACTTCAGTTATCATTATATAGTCACCACTTACTACTTATACATATCTGCTCATTTTGTTTAGTTATAGCTATTAAACATTTCTATTTTTTACACAGTTTAGTGCAAAGCTACATGTAGTTTTATTGTTCTTTTTTCTGAAGACCTGAGATTTTTCCTGAGAGGTCTGAAATGTCTTGCAGTGGACAATGTGGAGAGTTTCTTTGTTTAGGAAGAGGTTCACACTTCACAAGGTTTTTTTGGTGTGTTTTTTAGTCTGTCCAACATATTAGCATGTTCACAGTTTACAGGAAATTTAGCAAGGGAACACCAGCAATTATCCTGATACTTTGCCAGAACTTGAATGACATCTGATAAAGCTGTCACTTTTGTGATGAGAAAATAGCAAGGGAGATTGAAAGAAAGGTATCTCCCAGCACCTCTCATCTTCAGAAGTTGTGTGCCATGAAATTTTAACTGTGGTTTATTTCTTATTGTTCTGTTGTTGCTTATTTTTTTGTTTGTTTTGTTTTTGTTTTCACGTTACTGGTCAAAGGACTCTTTAATGTAATATTAATTGTCTTAAAATGTATATAATCTAGCAAATCATCAGAGCAGACTATTAATTCATGTATTTGTATACTTTTTATTCTTGCCTTGAATGCAAAATATTCTTTGGAGCAGAAATGATAAGGTTGTATTAATGAAAGAAAACAGCCCAAGGTCATCTAACAAAAACCCTATTTTTCATCTTCACAAATAAAAGTATTTGGTGGCCATTAGGTAACTTAGCTACTGTGAACCTGCTGAATCGTATTTCACAAACATGATTTTAAGCATGGTTGCTCAGAACAATCATAGAAACAAAGAATCGTAGAGGTTGGAAGGGACATCTGGAGATCATCTAATGCAATCACCCTTCTTATGCAGGTTCTGCAGAATAGGTTTCACAGGCCTCAAATGTCTCCAGACAAGGAGGAAAAGCAAATACCTTGGCCTCCTCCACTTGATTGCCCCTCTTTAGATGTTTATAAGCCTTGATAAGATCCTCTGTCTCCAGGCTGAACAATCCCAGCCTTTCCTCATAAGGGAGGTACACTGTGCTTGCAGTCATCTTTGTGGTCTTCTGCTGGACTCCCTCAAGAAGTTCCCTGTCTTTCTTGACCTGGGAACATGACAACTGGACACAATATTCCAAATGTGGCCTCACCAGGACAGAGGACAGAGAGAGGATCATCTTCCTTGACCTGCTGGACACCCATTTTAGTGCACCACAAGATACTGCTGGCTCTCTTGGCCACAAGGGCACACTTCTGGCTCATGGCCAACCTGCTGTCCCCCAGGACACCCAGGTCTTTCTCTGCAGAGCTCCTTTCCAGCAGGTCAGCCCTCGACCTGTACTGATGCATGTGGTTATTCCTTCTTAGATGTAGGTCTCTGCATTTGCCCTTGTTGAACTTCATAAGGTTTCTTTCCACCTGGTATTTGTACTTTCATTTATTTTAGCCCTGCAGAACATTTAAACATCATCTTGGGCTGTGCAGGACAGTGTACGAAGCCCATTGTAAAGATTTCTTCTTCTTCAGATCTGTAGGAAAAGTTCTTTCACAATGGATCTCCTCTGTACCACATATAGACTTGACTCTTTAATACTAATACTTTAATACTTCTGCTCAGAAGTGGTGCCCTGCACATCTTTGGCAGTTCACAGACACTGCTTAGAAATAGGAGATTTAACTCAAAGGAAAATAGAAGAGCCGTAATATCTGTAATGTGAATTTGCATTCTCAAAAATATTTGTTCTCTAATGCGAAGATGAGGTGTTTCAGTAGCTGTTAAGCATATGAGTATTGCTGTGCATAGGTTCCTGAGTCCATGTTTTGGCACTATTTCTGAAGCTTTCTGATGCTAATGTGGAGACTTAAGAAAAGACGCATAAATAAATTATATCACACACTGAAATCTTTTTTTAGCAGCTCTTAATTTTTAAGAATGCTTCCTTATTGTTCTAAGCAATTGTGTAGTTGGCTGATTTCTGTAACTCAGTAGTTCAGCTCTCTTGCTCCATGTGCAAAAGCGGATTCTAAGAGCACAGCATTTCTGTAGTTCTGTGACTACATCTACAGCCTCAATTTTCTTTTCTACTAAAATCACAGTTACCACGTTTCCATACACTGATTTGTGCCATTAAGGTTGTTCTGCTCTGATGACAATGACATGTTTCATTTCCTCTACTCATAAGCATCCTTTTATTGACCATTTCCTAATGTTCTGCGGTGAGATAATGTTGTGCTAGAGCACTAAGTTTGCTGATAAGTTTTCAGAATGTCCAGCATAGCTATTGCATTGCAAATGCCTGGTGACTCAATAGCATTTGTGTTCATTTCACAAATATAAAAGACAATAGTTAATGCAGCATAACGTTGAGAAATAACTCTGAAAAAGAAGAAAATCTTGAAGTGTAGGGGTTCTTTTGTTTGGTTGGTTTTTGACATACTATGAACACAATTTTTTTCTTTTAGTGATTGTGTGAATGGCAAAACTGAATTTCAGTTGTGTGAGGTTGGTTTGCAAACTGGTTCTCATGTTGAGGTACATTTGTTAACATGATAGCAGTAATCCAGGCAAACCTACTTAGTATGCTTCTGTAAAGAAAAAATGAAGTGGGTTATCTTAGTCAATGAATGCATTTAGAGGTGGTTTGTAAATCATGAAAGCTTTCAGACTGCCTTTCTGTGCCACAGGATTTGTGACATTTTGAGAAATACAGGTTAATCTTTTCAAACATGTCTTCATAGGCCAAACTTAGAAGTCAAACTGCAAGTTTTGATTATGTACAATGAAGTTAAATCTTTTTAGGAACACTGTTGATACTAAATTGGGACGTTAACGACAAGCTTCTCCATCAGTCACAGCAGCTCCGTACTTTTTTCTTACTTTCTTTACTTTCCTAATAAAAAAAAAATAATACTAAGGCTACAACAAAACAGCTTTAAAACTCTATAATTGAAAGCAAAAATTTCAATTGAATGAATGCAGACATTTGTTAGAGATGTCATATTCTCCAACCTTTCAGTCCATATTAAAAAAAAGCATATCTATATCTCTCATTTTTCACTTACTGATATCCAGTGACAGACTAATCACAAAAATGTCTCATCACCTTTTTGCCCCTTTATTTTGCACGTGATTGTTTTAAAAGTAATTTTAATGTCATATTTAATGCTTTGAACGGTATGTGATTAAGGCAAAATTTTTCATGTTTTACAGTTGATGTCTTTTTGTTTGTTTATTTTTTGAGTGGATTTCTTCTTTCCAACCATGTTTCAGGCCAGTGCCTCTGTCTCCTAAAGAATGAGCATGTGACTGACAGGCTACTATTTGGAGAGTGATGTGCAGTCTCAGAGTAATATGACATTTTATGAGCAGCTTGACTGTTTTCATTACTGGGATTTATACTTTTATTTCTGTGTGCTGAAGAATAAGTGAGCAAGGCAGCTGCGGGAAATAGAAAAGCTGTCAGGATGAAGTTGATAGGACAGCCTTGAAATTATGCCATCGTGTCTAATAAGACATTACGGCTGTTATCTTCAAGCCCTTTAAATACAAAATCTGATAGAGCAGCTTGAATCATTGTTTCGAGCAAAGTGATTTTGTAGGGTTTGTAATACATTAATCTGAGATGCTGAGGAAGTCTTGAAGCAAAATTTAAGAATCTTTTTACCAAATTGCCCATTCTGCAGTTGGTAAAATTTTGCTGTTTCTGCTTAATGAAAGCAGAGGAGCAGCAGTCCTTTGCACTTTTAGTTACCCCAGCCAGAGACCTCCATCTAAAGGCATTTGCCAGTTCTTTGCTGTAGACACTATAATTGCACCTCTGAAGCACTCTGTAGGCTTCAGGATGGTTTTCTGACAGCAAGGGAAAAATCAGATTACCATTAGGTGGCTACAACTTTTAAAGGCTCTTGTACAGTTTCAGCAAGGAGGCAAGTGGTGATATAAATTAAGACTTATGTAAGCAATTAAGTCATAATCAGTTCACAGTGACTCATCTTGCTGTAAATGGAGATAAATGCAACTGCATTCAGACAGCATTATAGACCAAGAAAAGTTATGGCTGTTGAAGAAACACACTGCTTAAGAGACCGCTTGGATTTCTGTTTTTAATTAGCAAGTACTGTAAAATTGGTAGTGGCAAACATCTGCTTACTAATAACTACAAATAAATTCTGTCTAGCGACAATACATCAATTGCAAGAGCACTGTGACTTGTATCTGGGTAGCTGGCTGATTGTGGTGTCCGTACTAACAGCCAGTATAACCATCTCTTCTGGTGCTTCCAAAATTGTGACAACATCTTTGGGGGAAAACAAACAAAAGAGATGTTCTAGTAGAATACAGTTTGGAATATACTTAACAACAATTTAAAAAAGCACGATCTTGTACATTAAAAATATTGTTTTGTGTACTTTTATTTTTATTTAAAAAAACAAAACAAAACAACAACATTTGGAAACAAATCTAATAGAAAGTAATCAATTGAAGTACAGCTCTCTGTGGTGGAAGTGAACCATAATTCTTATGAAGAATTTGGTTTTTGTTCTGCTGAGAACAAATATTGGAGTAATTGGGTAGTACTCTCTACCTCTACAATTTACAGTAATAGAAAGGAGGCCACAAAAACTGTTTAGGAATTGCTGTGCTCACCTGAAGCCTGTTCCCTTTCCAAAAATCATATGGGTTGGTGAGTGAAGGATTGCTAATGCTTCTCCTCACAACTTGCAGTTCTGCAGGAGTTTGCTAGCGAGAAGAAAAGTGGCTGCGGTGAAACTACCATAATAAATTGTTCTCAGTATGTAATTCCTGGATACTCACAGTACAGTCACTTCTATCCATTCATCGCCTAATTTATCACCCAGTTTTCTCAAACGTAATTTTACTCCCTACCAGATTTGTCCTCTTCTTTTCTGTAGCATTCTTGAACGCAGAATTTGAGCAAAAGATACCAGAATCATCAAACACTAAGCAGACACTATTGACATCATGGTGGGTAATGGTAGGCATAGCAGATACCTGTTTGCCTTGCTGTGGTTAACTGTCTGCTTATCATACAGCTATTCCAAGTGCTTATACTGCAGAAATTGGCTGAATGCTCTGAGTGGAAATGAAATGAATTAAAATGAAATCTTAATTGCTCAGAAACTGTATTTATCATGGAGTTACAGACATTCCAGATTTACTCAGAGTGATTAAAGAGCAGTATAAGCCTCTTAGCTAGATATATCTTGCATTCCCATCTACAGCTACTGTGGGACACTTGAGATCTCACTGGATGTGAAAGGAAAAAAAACACATCATGATTCTAGGAAAAATGATTTATGTAAAGCTTGCAGGGTAATCAAAGGGGTGATTCAAGTAATCATGGTAGTATTAGTGACAAACCTAGTGAAAGAGAAACGCCTAGTGTAATGGGAATACCATAAGTATATGTTAAGGATAAAGGTTGTAACTGGCCAAGTGTTTATATCCTCTGCATGTAAGGTGACAATATTTCTCTCTTCAGATCCTTGAATATAACAAACTAATTTTGAATATGGTATCTGATCATGTCCTGTTTTAAGGGAACTTTTTAGGCTTTGGAGGAGAGAAGTTTATTATTTCAGTTAAAATTTGAAGGGAATAGCCAGAACGAACATATTGAAGTGCTGATACCTCATCAGCAGATCAACATCTCACCTTTGTAGCTGTTTGCAGAGGAGAGACCTGAATGATAGCAGCAATTGTACAAAAAGCTCTTAGAACAGCAGAGATTTGGACAGAAAAGAGGTCAGCATGTACAAACAGGTACATTACAAAAAAAAGAGATCCTGTTCAAGTAATTATGTGTGGTCTCTGGTATTAATGGAGTAATATTAAAAAAACTCCTAAAACAGAGGCCTGGGAATGGTACCAACAGAGCTGGTAGGAAAAATGCTAAATCAAAAGGATATGGATAAATATATGCAATGAATTTGACCAAGAGAAGGAGGGGTTTTCTTTTGTGTCCCTTCATACGAATATATAAATGTGATATATAAATACAAACATACATTTGTTACCAAAAATGTCAGCAATCTTTTGTCATGCCATAAATTAATCGCTCAGAAACTCTCAGGTTGCTCAGTTATGTGGCTGCTTTTTGTTAAAATTTATTTCTGCAAAGCTGAACAATGCTTGAATTTAGTGAGCACATGAACATTATAAAGGTTTCAAATGCCAGACACTTGTAAGTAGCATGCAAGCCTAGACAAAGTAATGGATGGCTGCATGCATTTCACAGCTTCTTTTTCTTCATCACAGTGAAGTGGAGAAACACATTATGAACTCAGAGTTTCTTCTCCTGTGTATTCATTTTTCTTTCTCTTGTGATGTATATCATTCTCTCTCCTGATTTTAACCAATTTCTTTTTTCTTTATGTGACCTTGCAGTTAGCTTAGACACGTTGTGAAGAAAATATGACCCTCTTTTCTCCTGCCTTGCCCAGGCCTCATTTCTTTCTTTTAATTCTCATACATTCTTTCAAGGTCCCTTGAGGCATATGATCCAGCTGTAGCATGCAGGCTTTCTTCTTGCTTTTAAGAGTAGTACAGTATCCCAAACTTCCTCTTCTTCAGGCAAGCCTTGCTGGCCAACTTTTCCAATTTCCCACTGTTTTACCAAGCTTCCATTTGAATGGTAGCCTTCAGGGTTTGTTGAATTCTTAATTTTAAGTAAGATACTTCAGCAGCTCTGAGAAAACATGCCTGACTCAGGTGTTCACTGATCAGCATGATCATCTTTTCTTCTGGATTCTGTGTGTTGTGCAGAGTCCAGTGCCCTGAATCAGCAAGGTCAAGTTCTTGGTTGCCTAAAAACTTTAATTCTGCTTCCTTTCACATTTGATTTTTTTGATTACGTGATCACCTACTGTTGTATTTGCTGCACAGGTCTATAACATTTTATCAATCTTGTTCGCTATGTGGTCTTTTACTTGTTTCAAATGAATGCCAACCAGCTAAATCTGCATTCACAGATTTTTTCACAGGTATTTCAGAATACTTGTGAAGTGATAGAAAAACATTGCTCTCCATCTGAAAACAGATATCTGAGATAGATAGAACTAATGTCCTTAGAACCTTGCAGAAATGCCTTAACTCTTCAGGGTAGGGTTATTCTCATGTATGTGTTCAGAGGCTGATTTTTTGGATTTCATTTGTGTACAGAGTGGTATTTTATGCAATGAAAGGTGACTTGAACTTCAGTCCCAAGCAAGTTCTTGAAAAATACTGCATATATGCTTTTGTTTCCTTACGGAAATAAAAGTGACGCAAAAAAGCATTTGGCACTGAATCAATAATTCAGAAAGGAGAAAGCTTTTGTCTGTTGACTAGGCAGAAAATTAAAGGATTGTTAATCATCTATTAAACTTCACTGGTATCTAAAGAAGGTTTTTTACTATTTCCTGAATAAAAAACTTTATGACACTCAGCACCAATTCCCTCTGCTGCTTACTTTCATTCTTTGAGTACTGTCTTAACAAAAAGAAGGGAAAATTCTGCAGAAAATCCTGAACTTTTTTGTCATTTTGATTCAGCAGCAAATATTATTCATGGTGTGAACTTGGTAACTTACAAACATTTGATTTTTGTCATAGTGTAATTTAAAAAACTGCTGAGTAACCAAGCAGTGTCTTTCAGTGTTGTGTTTTTCAGGGGAAGCTGTGTGAGGTGAGTACTGTGTGTTTTGAGAAGTTGAGGGATAGAAGTTTATTTCCTTGAGCTTGTTTATATTTTGCTACTCTTTCTACTATTATATACATATTTTATACATATATATATAATAGAAAGATAGATATTTTATATATATATATATATATATATATAATGATAAAATTTTTCTGTCATTTATTAAGAACAGCTAGGTTTGAATTCACTGTATAAACTTTGCAGGTTGTCAATGGACCATTGAAGAATATTTGATCACTGTGGAAATGATATAGCCAAGTTCCTACCTTGCTATGCGTTCACTGCATGAGTTTTTTTTTTTGTTGTTGTTGTTATATTTTGTTTATTTGCATCTTTTTAATACTTAAAAAACATTTAAACTTTGCTATCAACTTCTGAGAGTGAGATCAGTTAGTGGGAGGGAGCTGTGGGAATTGTATATCCCATACAGAAAGGAGATCCATTTCTTTCAATAATTTGGATAGAAGCAGATAGCCTTAACTAGAATACTCATCTTATGAGTAGTTTCTCCATCCATGGAAATTTTGAAATGAGGTGATGAAAGCAGCATCTCTAGAAAATTGTTCCTCATATATAGCCAGAATCACGGTATTTTCCTGACAAGTGAAATGTAAAACTTACATTCTTTACTGTTCTTCAGAGCTCAGAGTGCTTTGAGATGTTTTATCACCTGGAAATACTGGCTTTGACTTCAAATCTGGCAAACTTCTTCAACAAAGAGTGGATAATAAAGTTTTTGAGGAAGAACTGGGATTAGCAGTTGCGGGAAAGTAGTCATTATAATAAATTTTGAGTTTTACTAATGAATTTATAATATCATGCTATTAATATAGTAAAGCAATTTAATGCTTACTGCAACACATTTTGCAGTCAGAAAATGAGGGGTTTGTCCCTTCAGACATCACTCTAGAATTCTTCAGTTTCGATTGTACTGTTTTCCAGCTTTCTAGATGTAGCGGGGTATTTATCTGATATGATCTCTAATGGATGCCAACATATTAATGATAACATTCTACAGGCAGAGCTGTTTCTTGTCACTGTGCTAGAGGGTTCTAATGTAGATGAGAAATTTTAATTGTTGTATTCACTGTGATGCTTTCCACAAGGATTTGAGGTTTCCCACGTTTTGCCATTCAGACTGATATCATTTGTATTTCCCTGGATTCATTAAAGTGGATGTGGCGTGGCTTGCTTCTTGTCCTAAAATTCTTGCACAGTGTGACAATACACAGTAAATTGTTTGCTACGTTTCTTATAAGGACAGCTGTAATTGTAGGGAGGGATAACATTGTTTTGTGCTTTGTGGTTTTCATTTTCTCTTACAATATTTGAAGAGCCTTGGGGATGAAACTCACAACATGGAATAAGAATTACTGGTAAAATTAGCATGTTACACCAGCAGGAAGCTATTTTTAAAATTACATAGCACAAGACAAGATTCAAAGTTAGTTCAACAAACATTTTAGACACCAGCTGCTGTATGCAAAGGCATTCCACACTCCATGTATTTGATTATACCTTCTATTTTGATATTTATTTGCAGAAGCATAGGCAACACTGCTGGACTTAGAAAAATAGCTTTTTCACCTGTAACATTTATGCTCGTTATGTTTTGAATTGTGCTCTAAAACTGATGCTCAGAATTTTTGTTGTTGGGATCAGAGAGGATGTGGAATTCCACCCTGCATGTGGAGTATCATTAAATAACTGCTTTAACTGGACTGATTGCAACATGCATTAGTTATTATTTATGGAAGGTAATCCATTAGCACCATCATCCTGTGAATCTGCCTGTGTGCCATCAGAGGGGCAATTTCCAGAGCGACCTAACTCTGCTTGTCTGTTGTGAGTGCAGAGATGCTAAGGTGACACAGCGATGTATGCAGGTGGAGCTTTATGCAGATTTGGAATGGCACACAGCAGCTAAGAAGCTACTTCTGTAATTCTGGCAGTAAAAGGAGAAGACCTTTGCATGTTTATGAATTGAAGTTTTGGTTTTCCTTGGTGGTATCAGTGTAACATTGTAGCACATAATGCTTAAAAATTGATTAGAAACATTGATTTTTTTTCAGTCTGCAAAGCGTATGACCTGCACGTGAGTTGCTTTAAAAGCTGATGACTGAGAAGAGATTTAAGAAAAAAAGGAAAAAAAAAAAAGTGTGTGGATTTCTTCTGCTTGCCTTTTCCTTGGTTTCACAGAACCAGACTCTATTCAATGAAGTAATTGCTGTCCCCTTATCTCGCATCCCAAGCTGAGTTCAGCATCTGGAGAAGCTTAAGACCTCAATGCATCAAATTATCCCGCTCAAACTGCTGTTTATTGCAGGCCATTTTGTCCTGTCATCTCCATGACAGAATGTCAAAGCTGTGCTTTCTGTTGCCTTCAGCTTGCAGCATCTGCAGGGATCTGATAGCTACCTCTGCATTACTCAGGGGAAGACCGCCGCATGGTTGGGATGAAGGCAGTGACCAGACTGCAGGCACTGGGAGCTTCTGGTGCTGCACTGCAGTGGTGCCTTCTGTGAGGGATCAGGTTTCACATTTCTCAGCCATCTGGGTAGGTTTCCTCAGTCTTCTAACTTCCCACACAACACAATGGGATTTTTGTGCCCCTCTTCTC